>NW_027437194.1:16522500-17855000 GCF_033239565.1 Halichoeres trimaculatus | reverse complement strand
TCTTCCCTGCTCCCAGAAAGAAACTACACCTACACCAGGCAACGCAACCCTGTGAGCAACGGCGTGCTGGTGATGCACACAGCTGAAGACAGCGATGAGGATGGAGGAGATAATCTCACTCTGAGCAGCTTTCTTCCAGAAAATGATCGTTATGTGTAGATGGGAGTTTTAAAACAGACATTTTCATTTTGAAGACTCTTCCTGTATTTGGTAATGGTTTCAGTGACACGTCCTTTTTCTGCAGAAGAAGAGACAGAAACCTCAAAGTCACACACAAAGATGACAGTTTGTGAGATCACGTTATCAGATGTTTTTTTTTAAGCAACAGTAGAGACTCTTTTTATGCTTTACAGCCTCAGAGGACTTAGAATGAGAACAGCGATCAAAGGTTTATTTTTTCACATCCTGAGCTGGACAGTGATGGTATTTCACTCAGCAACAGGAGACAGGAAGGCTTGTTTTGTCAGGGGATAACTCCTCTTCAAAGAACCGCTCAGTTAACAGGAGCTTCTCTGGTAGCACAAAGGCTTGATCTGTATATACGCAGTCTTTTTTACAATAATGTAATTTAATGTGAATGAGTTTCCATGTACAGATAAAGTTCTGTTTTGAGATAATTTATTGGACCATAGTGTCTTTTTTTAGAGCACCATACAGCTTAACTTTCTGGTTGTTTTCTTAAGGTCTCATGTTAATTACCGAGTCATCTCCCCACACAAGGCTTTCTATCTGCTGATAATGCAAAATATTTTTGTGACAAATCAAAAAACAAAGGCTGATCCCCATGATAGGCCAGACCACAACCTGCATACTGTCAGAGCCCACAGGAACAAGGTTAAACCTATCTTTGCTTCTAATGAGGAAATGACTGAAAACATTGAGCTGCATTGTTTTTGAACAACTCAATGCCATCAGTGCAACAAGTGCAGTTAGTGGACACAGGCCCTTATATAGTCTTCTTCTGTTTGCAGTTGGTGGACTAAGGCCCTAATTCTTGTTTCACTTAGAGGACATGGGCCCTTATACTGTTTCATACTGTATGTAGTAAGTGATTATAGGTCTTTATATCCTCTTATTATATATATAGCTAAAGGACACATTTTACTGTACGCAGTTAGTGGGTAAAGACCCAGGGTTAGTAGACATAGGCCCTTTCAGTGTAATGTAAGCAGTTACTGGGGGCCAGCCTTTATGCTGTCTTTTACTGTATGAGGTTAGAGGACACAGGCTCTCAACTGCCTTATACTGTGCATAGTTAGTGGACACAGGCCCTTACACCATTTGCAGTTAGTTGACACAAGCCCTTATTGAGGACATTGAGGACAGGAGCCCTCATATTATATGCAGTTACTGGACACAGGCCCTTATACCGCATTCAGTCAGTGGACACAGGCCCTTTTAATGTATGCAGTTAGTTGACACAGGCCCTTATTGTGGACATTGAGGACAATGGCTCTCATATTATATGCAGTTACTGGACACAGGCCCTTATACATAAGCACTGGGAGCACAGGCTCTTATACCACATTCAGTCAGTGGACACAGGTCCTTATACTGTATGAAGTTAGTTGACACAAGCCCCTTAAACATTAGCATTGATGACATAGGCCCTTATACTGTTGCTGTCTGAGAGTTTGTAGCCTGCTTCTCCTAATGGTGAGTATGTGGACCTCTGTTGGTCTGTTTCCCTTATCAGATGTTATAAACAGACAGAGACGAGTGGACTAAAGCTTGGAGATGAACCTGAGACAGAGTTGAAGACTTTATTCATCTACAATGGTAACCTGCTGTACTGACAGATTTGTAACAAAAGTATAAGAAAACAGATCAGACTTTATCGAAATTGAAGGGTTGATAAAATTCTGTACTTGTAACATTAAACAAAAAAAAATCTTGATATTTTTAAAATCTTTCAAAAACACAGTACTTTTTCATCCTTACATGTTTCTAAACAGTTCATAGTCATAACAATACTGAGCACTCTGTTGACTGAAACACTTCCCTTATTGATGAAAGGCTTCTCTTTTCAGCCTGGTCTGGATTTCATACTTGCTTCCCTTCCTGTGAAAAGAAAACAGAGCCCTGAATACTTATGAAGCCATGTTTTTTTTTTCTCTCTTTCTTCTTCTGCTTTTTTTTTTTTATCACGCTGAGCAACTGAAACAGACACTTGTGATTATCAACAGAAGTGACACCAATGTAAACTCTGAGGATGCAGGACGTGATCCCATCCTGCTTATGACCATATAAAGCTTGACTCGCTTTGATTGATCACACTGCTAAGCTGCCAAAAATGCATTCATAAGCAGTCACACTCTGGCCTTTTAGTGATCACACACATACACATGCACACTAATATATGCCATGTGAAATGGATTGTCTGATTAAAAGAAAGTCACTCTTTCTTGATGTGTGCCCCTCTCCTGCCCCCCTTCCTTCTTGGGGTTTATGGGTATTTTGGCCACACAGGAAACAGTAACCTCTTCCTGCATTATTGGGTCACTCTTACAAGCTGCTCTCTGACTCTTTTGGTGCAGCAGGTCTAACTTAATCACCGGAAGCAGAGGTTTGAGGGAGTACAAGGCTGTCACTACAAAAAAAAATCTCCTATAAGACAAAGACATAAGTGCTGATGATGTTTGAAGGCTTCTTTATCATCTTTTGAAGGGCATTCCTGTCTGTGCACGTCCAGTGAACCACACATGAGTCTGGAGGAGAGGTCCCTGCCCCCACTACACTTTATAAACTCCCACCTAACAAGAACAATCTGTGAGCAGGCCAGAGAGCGCAGACACTCTTGGGGGAACTAAAGGGGGGAGGAGAACAGAGGAATGGCAGAAGGAGGGATTTGTCCTCCTGGTTAACGACAACTTTTTTCAGACTATCCAGACAAATCTGCAG
This sequence comes from Halichoeres trimaculatus, assembly GCF_033239565.1. NCBI lineage: Eukaryota > Metazoa > Chordata > Actinopteri > Labriformes > Labridae > Halichoeres > Halichoeres trimaculatus. The sequence goes on along the minus strand of NW_027437194.1, from coordinate 17,852,099 downwards.
CCTGAAATCTGAAACTGTAGAAGTGGTGTGGCTTGCCCAGCTTTTGCCACTTTACACTGGGCTGTCTCTCGCTCTGTTGTTCACTTTTTCCACGCTGGCCACAGCCATCCTCAGTCTGAGGCGACTCCAGTGGAGACACTTCTTCCGTCACAGTGGATGGTGAGTCAAAATTTCTTAAATTCACATGGTTTTCCTGCACAGTTAAACCTAAATCAGGGGTTTCTTTACATTTCTTAAGCTCTTTTAGGAAAGCTTCATGTTTGAGAAGGAACAGCATCATGATGCATCTGCGCAGCATCCAGCCACAGGAAGTATGAGGCATGACTACCAAAGTAAAAGACCGTTTAGTTTCAGCGCTTAAAAGTGGATCAAAGAATCTAGGTCATGTCTTTTTTTTTCTTCTTTTTAGTAGAAATCTGCTGACTTAAGATTCCTCCAGTGTGTGTGTGTGTGTGTGTGTGTGTGTGTGTGTGTGTGTGTGTGTGTGTGTGTGTGTGTGTGTGTGTGTGTGTGTGTGTGTGTCTGTGTGTCTGTGTCTGTGTGTGTGTCTGTGTGTCTGTGTGTCCGTGTGTGTGTGTGCATATGGCAGCCTTATGTGGGTATGTTTATGTGTCTGACTGCACAAGCATGTGGGGCCGTGTATATTTGGTCTGGGGGTTGAGTGTATGTGATTAATTTTGTAAAAAAGCAAAGTGAAAGAAAAGAACCACCCCACAGCTCCCCGCCCCTCTTTTTCCAGATGAGAGCAGCGTTTCATGTGGCTCAGCTTACACACAGATGGAGCAGAGGGCTGATTGTGATCTAAGTAGAAAATAAAAGAAAGTTTGAAAGGTCAGTCTGCCAAATTTGGAAAATGAACTCTGGATCATCTATGACATCATAGCATATGTTAATTATTAGTTCAAGCATGTACCTTTCCAAAACTTTATTGACCAGTCTCTTTCAAACAGAGCACAGTGAAAATTAAACCATGCTAACTTTTGCAAATCACAATCATTTCATGATGCAGGCACTACAGTTTATGGTTGCAGCAACTACCTGGATGGGATTATGTAATTGACATAAATCTTACTGTATTTAAAAAATTAGGGCACACTAAATTAAGTTAGATGATTTTTCTTACAGTGTTTTCCACCTTTAAGTGCTGCTGAAAAAGCAGAGACACTACCATGCCAAGTGTGATGCTGATGATGTAGAGAGGAGACAACAGAGATGGACAGGGAAGAAGTTACTTCAAAAAGACCCCACAGAGAGAGAGGACAGTGTACCCAAGAGGAGAAAGTTATCTGAAGAGTTAATAACCTATACAACCATCCTTAAACCTTCAGTCACACCAGAAATTCCCTTCAGGGGAAAGTCTCCAAAATCCAGGTCCAGCTCTCAGCCTGGGACCTCACTGTGAGGATACAGTGAGGTTATTGAGGAATAACGCACAGAGTAGCACAGGCTGCCTATTTTGCCTCATGTGAAATGGTGAAGAGACAAAAAGTAATGTTTATACGTTTTTTAGGAAAGACTGTTGAAGTGTTAGAGTGAACACAAAGAAGACATTGGTGTTTTTGTCACTTTCACATAGTGATCTAGAATAAAAAAATGTAGCTATTCAACCCTGTTACTGCAATTTAAACCCTGTTATCACATCACATTAATTGTCCTTTAAAGAGTTAAGCTACGATATGTTAAATGTGTTGGAGTAAATATTGTAAAGTAGATAGAATAGAATCGAATTGAACTTTATTGTCATTGTAACAAGTACAACGAAATTGAAGTCACAGCAGCAGTCAAGAAAAACAAAAGTAAGAAAGTGTATAGAAAGCGCAAAAAGGTCCATAAGAAAATAGATGATGACAGCTTGTCCATCATTGTCCAGTTCAGCCAGTCTCCACCTCCACAGGGTCCAGGACTGAGCTTTTTCAGTCATGCTCCATCTCTGTCTCCTGGATCCTGTCTGCTCAGAGCAGGTGAAGCTCTTCCAATGTGGCGTTGGTGTCTGATGTTAGCTCCGTTAGTCATGTCTGTGAATAGCATGATGCTACTCTGCCCTCTGTTTTTCCCTCTGTTGCTGGGTTAGCACGGCTAGCTCGTCCATCTTATTGGAGATAGATCTTACGTTCCCAATAACGATGGATGGAAGGACAGGTCCATGTGGTCACTTCTTAGCTCACACCTGAGAACCAGCACGTCGTCCTCACTTCCTTCTCCTCACCTTGTGGGAAGACATCAGGCCTTGCACCAGTTAGCATTGACATGCTACAGGCTGCTAACAGCTGAATTCACATGTAAACAATGCAGCCATGGTTACATGTAGGATCTCCAGACAAACACAGGAGAAAAAGTATTAAAAATATCGCCGAAGCCAAAAAAGTTTGGTGTCCATGACCAACAAATGAACCTATCAAAGTAATGACCCACTCCAAATACAAAGATGACGAAAAAGAGACAAAAAATTTACAAGAAACAGACAAAGAAGAGAGAGCTGCTGCAAGAGACAGCCATAGCCAACAGGGCGGCACCTAGCAAGCAAATACTGAATTTAGTAAAGTTAAACATCCCACAATTGAAAAGTTTGGCAGGATAGATTTCAAAAGTTGGTTACATTAATTTAAATCCAATAAAATGTGTAACCAGATGGTTATTCAGAGACAGAGTTACTTATTTTCCAAATGGCAAAAAAATTACATTTAAGAAACCCATTAATGCACTTTTTTTAGGTTCCTGAGTGTATCATCAAGTATAGCAGATTGATGTGTAAACTGAGCCAATCAAGTCTTTGATAGTTTATTACCTATTATTAATGAGTGCGTAACAGAAAATTAAAAAAAGGAAGGTTTGTTTCTCAAAAACTGTGAAATGTCCTCTAACTCTGAAATGGCCCACAAGCAGTGTGTGTTATTTAGGAGGAAGTGGGGAACATTGCAGCAGTCATGTGACTGTGATGTTGTCACTGATTGGTGGAAATGGTAGTGTTAGTGCTTTACCCATGTTACAAGTACACCTAGTTAGCTCTGCCACATGGTGCACCCCTCATAAGACCAGTATAACTGACTATAAACCAACTGATCATGTTGTTTTAAGTTTGATAAATAAAAGCTTGTCTTAGACATCTTGCATCTTTATGGGGAGAATATTTTTCATCCAGATCCAGAGCCTTTGCTGAAAGTTTGAAATAAACATCTGGGCAATGCATCAGAGGCAGAAACCTGTTCTACACATGTTCTGATGTTTGACTTCACATTTATTTTCAGATCCTGAGGGGACACAATGCTCCCCACGGCCCTTCATCTGACCAGCCTGTGGCTGGTGTTTTGCCTCAGCAGCGGATCGGCCACACCTCTACCTTTCTACAGTCTTCTCGAGGGAAGCACAGATGAGGAAGAGCTCACTAACTCCACTTCCTCTCTGCCCACCAGCAGCAGTTCCTCAGAGAACCAAACCACCCCAGCCGGCCCCACACATGTGGAAACCGAGTTTCTGAGTCAGGTTAAAGACTTTCTGGAGGAGAACATGCTCCTCATCCTTGTTGCGAGCTCTTTCATCCTCCTCTTCTTCCTCATTATCTGTGGGGCCATTTTCATGAGCCGCAGGCGCAAAGTCAACGCCTACTACCCTTCATCCTTCCCCTCAAAAATGTACGTCGACCACAGGGACAAACATGGAGGTGCTAAACTCTTTAATGAAGTGCCAGAAAAGGCTGCACCTGAGCAGGAAGGAGAGCCAGTGGATTCTCACAGGCAGCTCCAGGCAGACATCATGAGGGCCGCAAAAAGCCTGCGCACACCAAATAAATCTCCTCCTCCTGCTGCAGAGGGAGCTGACCTCAGCCAGAAAGAAGCAGACCAGAGAACAGAGGATAGCTCAAAACCAGATGGCAGCGTGGTGGAGCAGCAGACTGAGGAAACGGTGCCATGTGAGCTTCCAGAGAGTAAAAACACAGCAGCAGGAGCAGCAGAAAGCACAGAGATGAGTTGTCCAGAGCAGCAAGATGATGAGGAGCCTCTGACTGGGAGGAGCGTGCGGCCTCCGTCTCTGCACATTCACAATGACTCTGCCACGCTTCAGCTCATCGCAGGAGAGAAAACAGCTTTCTAGAAGGAAACTATCCAAAAAATATGTCTCAAAGTGGTGGAATCCTGTTGCCTGAGTTAAGCTAAATTAAATGTTTAGTCTTTTGCATTATTTCTGTATTATCGGATTCATCCAGTAGCCTGATGCCTGCTCTGACTTTATATATTACTAACGCTGTGTTACAAACATGTCATTGTTAACATCAATTATGAACCATATAACTGTTCACGCTGTGATTTTTGTCTCTAACTCTTCCTGTATTCAAATGTTTTAGAATAATATTCAGCAATACAATGCTCCGAACTTTTCAGTTTTGTGCAGAACACCTCACTTGGGATGTGCTGTTATACTGAGCATCAGCACAGATGGGATTCAATCACAGGCAGGAGATTACTGGGCTGAGTTTTTAAGGTAGCCTAGAAAAGACACTTACAATACATTTGTATTTGATTTGTTAAATAAAGCTAAAAGTTTCCTTTAGGATAATTTAAAATGATGCTCAGGTTTAAACTGGGAAATACAAATTGGTCAGTTTACCCCCAGATGGCTCAGTTCACCCACTGACTTGAATAAACTTAGCCCTAAGCTGGGGCAAGTAAGAGTCCCAAGACCACTTTTTTAAGGAGTCACATTATCTTTGCTTTTTGTCATGCATTTCCATTTTCTCTGATATAAAGGTGAAGTTTTTGTTTTACTTATGAAATTCAAAAAAACTAAAACTCTATTGGTATTTAAGCCCACAGGGAACATCATTCAAAATTTTAGCAGAATTTTAAAAATTGTGGGGGGAAAAACTAATTTTTCCAAAATTTTGCTATTGAAAAAAATATATATTTTTTTTTTCTATTTATTTATTTTAATGTAACAAAAAATCATTTTTGTTACAAAACAGCCTGGGGCTTTTTCCTTAAATTGAAAAACACAGCGGGGAAAAAAAAAAAAAAAGAACAATATTTTTGAATGTTTGCATGAAGATAACTGAAATGTTGGCTCAAAGAAAAAAACTGGACTCAGAAACAAAGTATTTTTGAGAATGCTTACTTTTTATTTATACACATTTAAGGAAGCATCACTAAAAACATATAAATTACACAAAAAACATTTGGACCCTCTCTTAGATTCAAGCCAGTTTGCTTCATTGCATATCAAAACATCAGTGCAAAGGGTGAGATAAAGTGGGAGGAAACATTGAGAATGCTGTTATAACTCCATCACACATCAATGCTCCTTCTCCTCCTCCTCCATCATTAAATCTCAAAAGTAAGGCTCAACTTTGTACCAGCAGCCCAAACAGTGTTTATATTGTGCGTTTATGTGACAGGCTAACAGTAACAGGTTAATCAGGTTAAAGGACTAACACAGAAAGCCTGGTGTAACACTGCTACAGACGACAGGTTGACAGAGGTGTCTTTGATACATTTGGTTTGTGTCGTTGATACTGCAGGAAACGGAGGTGGTGATGCTGCTCTACTGCTACTTGTTCTCTCAGCAGCAGGAAGGAAACGGTGACGACTCGCTCGGAGTGTGAGGGGTTGGTTTAACTGCTGGCTCTGGCTGCCTCCTGCTGGTCATCCTGTTGCTTGAGGCGATAGTCAGCCAGGGCAGCCTTGATGGCATCCTCAGCAAGCACTTAGAGGGAGGGGACACAAGTCGATGTTAAATTAACAAATATAGATGGAGGTTAAAAAATAATGCGAATAATAAGAATTGATCAAACATACTGGAGCAGTGAAGTTTGACTGGTGGGAGACTGAGCTCTTTGGCAATGTCAGTATTCTTTATCATCAAGGCTTCATCCACCTGGAAAGACAAACATTTAAATAACCAAACAGAGCTTTTCCAAGCAAAGATAAGGCACAAGCATGGAGGAAATAACGGTCATGTGCGCAGTGTTTTCACTCACGGATTTGCCTTTCACCCACTCAGTGGCCAGAGAGCTAGAAGCAATAGCAGAGCCGCAGCCAAAAGTTTTAAACCTGGCATCCACAATCTTCCCCTGTTCGTCAACCTCGATCTGCCAAAAAAAGAGTTTAAGGATAAGCCTTAGTAGGAAAAGACTCTTGTGTAATTTTGCAAAACAGAAGTGTTTCTTCTCTTTGACACCAGTGGATTACAAAAAAAAATCTGCAAATATTCCAGTAAAACCCACTAGATAATGAAGGAACAAGCCCTATCTGCTCAAAAGAAAAAGTCTGTGATGTGAGCACTGTGTGTTTTCCCTGTGTTAATGTAATTAGGTCGACAGGATGTAATCCATCCATACTTAGTGACAAACAAACCTGCAGTTTCATCACATCTCCACAGGCCGGAGCACCCACCAACCCAGTCCCGACATTTTTGGAGTGTTTGTCCAATGTTCCAACATTTCTTGGGTTTTCATAATGATCCACCACCTTCGGAAGAACACACAGTAGACATTATGTCAGGAACCAAACACAGTTTGTCATTATGTTTCCTGTCGACTGTTATAAACAACAGTGGAGTAAATCTGACGATGCTGGACAATAGCAACGTCCTCAGAGTTTATACAGAAAAAGAACATCTAAGAAGCAATGAGTTTGGATCATTACGTAAGAGACGTAGATGTAAACAGATTAGCAGAGGTTTCATTGTGGACCATATCGAGGCCTGCATCCTGCCCCCCCTTTCCCCTCCTCACTTCTGCTGAGTCACTCTGAACAGACAATGTGAGGGTGGCCTGTACACCCAAACAAACCACGAAAAAGGACTACATTCAAAACACAGAATTGGATATTTGAAGGTGGCTTTAACTTAATTCTATTCTTTGAATTTAAAATACTATGAAGAAACTCTTCAGTAACTAAGAATTATAGAATTATAACCCATGATTGTTGTGCGTCACAGTAAAAGACAAAAAGGATAATTACAGTATATTTAACTAAAATTCACTCAAACATTAAGTTTAAATCTAACCTGAATACATCATTGATTTTGAATGTAACACAGGCTTATGATGTTACATCACACTTTGACACTCTAATCAAGCATTTGCATATGTCTGCGTAGTTAAAGGATGCTCACTCTCTGAACATGAGATGCATCAATTCCACAAGTAGGACTATTACAGAACAGGTGTCTGACACGTTTTATTTGTCCTTCACACTCTTGAATCTTATTAATCGGATGGAATCTGAAGCATTAAACTGCAACAGTGGCTTACTGTAAAGCAGATTATCATGCTCATTTAACCTTCAATTTGCTAACTGACAAGCATGTAACAATTATGCAATGCAAGTTAAGTTAGTAGTTGCCAAATCGTTAGTTGAGTTAATTATTGTCACTCTGATGAAACACAGGCAGACTGATGTTAAGACAACGTTTCTCTTCGTTAATCCTCACTTTATGTAAACCATATAACCACCATTTACTCTAACTGGGCTCTTTTTTAACCTATGGCAACTAAACATTAGCCAAACAGCAGCTACCTGGCTAAATAAATTAGCTTTATTGAAACAGCCGTCTTGCCTTCTTGTGGTAGCAGCACTGGGTGATGAACTCTGGAGCAGAAAGCGTCCTGGTGAGAAAACCCAGGGGACTGAGACACTTCTTCGCCACGGTACCTGCCATGTTTCCAGAAAGAGGGAGAATGACGCAGTTTCAAAACAGAAGAGCAGCTCGTTGTCAAAAAACCGGCGCATACGTCACATACAGGGGAGGGGCTAAAATGATTACATTTGCGCATGTCCGTTTTACATCAGCCGGTGCAGGGACAGTGACATAAACACGATGTTTTCGCTCACATTTAAACCTCATAGTTATGAAACTATTAATTCAATAAACCATGGAAAAAAGAAATGGAGTAGCACTTTAGTCTCCTCTTATCTGTCAAATGAATAGTTATGCTCATAACAATATTAGTTCTTGTATGAATTCAATGCCTTTTCTTTAATCATTCCTAATTAATCCTTAAGTAAAACAAGATAATTAAAATTATTGTAGGAAATGTGTTTACCTTTAAAAAAAATGTGCTTAGAAGTTGAACGTTAAACTTATTCGAAGCGTTTTTTGTCATTTCTAGTATATTTTTCAGACAGTCAAGTGTTCAAGTATTTAACCATTTGAAATCATTAATATGTATACCTAAGTCATTATAATAATATAACAGCGTAACGCTCAACTTTACATTTGGTCTTGTGTGCAACATTTGCAACACATACGGTAAGAAACTCATCAACTCAATTTTTCCTTTTTTAATGCAATGAAAAATTTTATAAAACATTCACAAGTCTCAAGGACAGTGTTAACATTTGAAACCAAAGAACCATTCATGCAGGACATACTTGTACTGATAAATTAGAGTCAGCCATCAACCTGATAAGCATGTTTTTGGACCATGAGAGGAAGCCAGTTGGGGATTGGAACCAGGGACCTTCTTGCTCGTTGGCAACACCACTAACCACCAACTAACCACCATGCAGCCCTTTGATACTTACATAAGCAATGTATAAGCAAGGTCAGAGGTGATTAAAAATTGTCACATTTGTTATCAGTGATGAATTTTGCTGTAACTCTGAGTTCTTTTGAAGTAACTCTGTTCATTAGTATTAATGTCAGTATATTGGAGTTGTTTCATATAAATTTAGAGTAGTAAAATAAGGTAAGCAATATAACTTTATTTCACCACTTTTTTAGGAATACATGTTCTGAAAACAACTGTGTGTGTGGTTCAGCTCACATGTTTTGTTTGGCTGTCTGTGTTCATTCTGTGAAGTATTATACTACTCAGCGTTTTACCATTGCACAACATCATCATATGATATTTAGGGAACTGCACGACAACATTGTTTTATGACGAGGTCAAATGTTTCACAATTTAGCGAAGTCCGACTGCTGTGGGCGTGTATTTCATGTCAATTACGCAGGCAGTGGGAACTGTGGGCCTGAAATATGTCCCACCATCCATCGTAAAATCTCACAGCAAACATTTATAGTTCATGTTAATGAGTTTGCATTGAAATTTATATGTGCATCTGTCAAAGATGTGGAAATGATTATAAAATTAGGACCTGAACTAACAATGTTGATACTCCGCATTTCCTTAAAAACTCTTTTCACTTGATTTGGATCTTCACTTCTACATTTATTGTATCTAAGTGGGTGTGCAAATGTTTAGAAGCTTTATCCTTGATCAATTATTTCCTAATGACCACAACAAACACTGCAAATGGAAATCACCCTCACCCTACGCTTTTGCTCACTCAGCATTTCTGGTTAAATGGCCTTTAGTCACACCCATGGTTAAGAAATGTGAGTTGGTGGTTTGTATGGTTCACTTTAAAGGGGATCTCCTTTGTGAGATTGCAACAGTTCAGCTTTCAGCTGTTGCAAGACGTATAAAAGCATCCAGACAACTAGCAAGTGGGTGATTGTTTATCAAATGAAACATAAAAAACTGCTTAAACCATTGTGTTCATAAACAGAAAATGAGTTTTGGGTAAGTGAAAGGCGATCAGATGGTCATTTCTTCCATGACAGACCAGTTCTGACTCTCTGTCTCTCTTCCGTCAGCAGCTCTGCCCAGGAAACGAGAAGTGAGAAATTGTATCAAGCCGAATGAAGTTGGGCAGAAGGCGTTTGGCAGGGATTGTGTTCACATCGAGAGATCAGGTAAGGACGCTTCAGTGAAACAAATTTACAAAAGATGTTGTCTTGTTAAAGCTAAACAGTCTTGTATATGTGGAGGATTATGAAGAAAACACTGTGCTTCATGTTTTAGGTGAAGTCACCAGCATGGATGTAGATTATATTGAATACGGTGACTACACCCCAGATAATGACACGGAGAGCAGCTCCAGCCATGTTGGACTGGTGAATTTCAACAATCCTCAGTCTAAGTCTTCGACTCATGTCCTGGTTGCAGTGAATATAATTATATCAGTTATGGGCCTTGGAGGAAACGCCTTAGTGATCTGGATCTGTGGATGGAAAATGAAGAGGACTGTCATCACTACTTGGTACATCAGTTTGGCCATTTCAGACTTTCTGTTCTGCGCCTTTTTGCCCCTGGAAGTTTTCTACATGATCACCTCTCACTGGCCTTTCGGGCTGGTGTTGTGCAAACTCACATCCTCAGTCTTGTTTCTCAACATGTACAGCAGTGTGTTCCTGTTGGTCCTGATCAGCATGGATCGCTGTTTAATGATCTCCTTCCCTGTGTGGTCACATAACCATCGCACAGTGCGGAAAGCGTTAGGAGTGGTTGTCTTCATGTGGCTTCTCTCTGCACTCCTGACAATGCCTTCATTGATCTTCAGGCAGATCACAGTCCATGGTTCAGTCACTCAGTGCTACACAAGCTACATGGTGGAATCTAGACACAAAGCAGTTGTGCTGAGCAGGTTCATCTGCGGGTTTCTGATTCCTGTCCTCATGATCCTGTTCTGCTGCTCTGTGCTCAGCTGTAAGTTGAGCCGCCTGACCATGAAGTCCACGAAGCCTTATAAGGTCATGGCAGCTCTCATGTTGTCGTTTTTCTTCTGTTGGATCCCCTATCACACTTTTGTTCTGATAGAGTTGGACCTGAAAAACCACAGCGTGGAAGTGCTTCAGACTGGCCTCAAGGTGGGGTCCACACTGGCTGCAGCAAACAGCTTCATATCCCCGGTTCTCTATGTGTTCATCGGTAATGACTTCAAACAAACACTAAAGCGCTCTTTGACATCAAGGATAGAGGAGGCAATGGAAGAGGACTTTCGCACAGGTGGTCTCAATCACTCAAGGTCCAAATCAATGGAAGTGATCTCCAATCAAGTTAAACCTTTGACATAAAGGAGGAGTGTCTCACAATACAAACATTTTTGTGGAGCTGAGAGACAAAATTCTGTATCATTGCATGTTTTGAGCTCAGTTTGCTTTTTTAAGACATACTTAATACTCATGAAACAGTGGAGGTGGGTGGCTGCTCACCATCAGTCTGGTTCTGCCATGTGTCTCCCAGTTAAAAAAAAAGTGTTAAAAAAAAAGAAAAGAAAGGGAGAAAGAAACAGTTGGCAAGTGTGGCCAAGTGCCATCTTGCATTCAAAAGATGTTAGGTGTCTCTTAAAAGCTTAAAGAGTATGTACTAGACCTGTTTTGTATGATGAACCACCACTTTCACACAATATTTTATATACTATCATTTAGTTAGTTGGACTGTATTGGTGAGCATATACACATACACATATACATCCAACATCTGTTGAATGTTTGTACACACATTTGATATTTTGGTTATTTTATGTCTGTAAATTGTATTCCAGGGTGTTTTTGTTGTTTTCAAACCAGCCTGCTTCATTTTTTCCTGAATGAGAGTGATAAAGTGTTGAAACAAATTTATCATTACTAATAAAAATCATGATTTGAAATGAGTGTTTCCAAGTTTAAAACAAAACTCTTTCGCAGCTTGACATAGCTATTATTGTTTGGAGTATTTAACTTACCCAATTGGCTGTATAATATACTGACGTAGTCTTTGTGACATGACTTTGTTTTTGATATGAAGTCCCTTGCTCACAGTGGGCCGTAATGGAAATGCTGAACTCAAGCTAGCTTGTTGGGGTTAGGACGAGGAAAAGAGGTGGGCCTTCTGCCTCTTTGAAGACAACTACAGGGTGCCTACCTGTCAGTCAAGTCAAACTCACGAGTTAAAAACCTTGAAAATGAGGCCTAATAATAAAAAATAAATAAATAAATAATAAAAACCTACAACATATTTTAAGACTGGGAGTTGCTGCTTGGTTTACCATCATCCACCATGATTTTAGTTGGTGCATGATTGAATAATGAGAAATGGCAACAGGTAAATGAAGCCAGCTAGGTTTCATTACAACTTTTTATTTTTAAAGACTCAAAACGTGATGAAAAGTTAGGGATAGCCTACCAGATGCATGTACCACCAGGTAGACGGAAAAACCGCCACAACTCAGAAATAATTTTCCCATAGTAAGATAAGTAACTTTTTACAAAATATGCTCTTCATATGGATACTAAATCATCTGAAATACGTCAGCAGGAATATAAACGTTTGAATTAGTGTATATTCATTTTTACTTTGATCCGTGTCAGATGAAAAATCTGTTTTTAGTGTAAAGAAATAAATTATCTTATTTTATGTCATTAAATGCCTTTTGCTTGTGAGGGAAACATGATGCCGTGATAAGCCACGCCCCTCCTCCAGGATCTACTACCGGTTAGTCTTCCTGCAGCGGATGTGTGATGAAACCAGCTGTAATGATATATGCTTAACTTCTTTCTCAAAGTTTTAATGTTGCATTAAGGGGAATACTACCCGAATGACAGCTTGGATTACAACTTCGTGTCTTTTGTTTCCCTTTGAATGGATACGTGAAAAGTAAATTTGTCATTTTTCAGTCTTTTTATCCGTTGCTAACATTAGCTGCTCCGTAGCGTCTGTTTCCTACATGGCAGCTTTTAGCTCCCAGTCGATGTTTTTCAGTTTCACTCACTGTTAGAGATATTTTCCGTCATTTTCCGTCAAACAGTCTCACTTCTTCACCAGCTATAACCTACTGGACCTCCCTATGTCCCGTATGAACCGTGTTGTTTCCTGGATCTATCTTTAAATGGCCACCGCAGCTCCCCCTCCAGCGTCTGGCTCCACTGCAGCCACCGAGAACCCGAATCCCGGATCCAGCAGCTCGAATACAGCAGAAAGTGGAAACCAGGACAGCACTTTTGAGTGTAACATATGTCTGGACACGGCTAAAGATGCAGTGATCAGCCTGTGTGGACACCTCTTTTGGTAAGAACCAGCTCACTTTTTATAGCTCTTGTTTACATTAACAGTTTAAGACATCTGTAGGACACAGCAGATCCGGATCAGGCAGGATAATCTTGCTTTCATGTGTTACAGAGCAAGGGGTAAAGTGAGAACAAACCTATCTGAAACTCACATCCTGCCAGCTATTACAACAGTAACAGCCAGGCTAAATTCGTAAACAGTCATTAGTGTGTAAAATGTAATGGTGCAAATTAAGTTGTGCTTTCAAACCAAACTGAGCTTTAAAGAAATTATACAAAAGTTCAGTGTATTTAAATGCCATGAGCTGCCACTACACCATTTTGTAACGTGAGCAATCATTTATTGATTTTTCTAATGTTAGCCTGCCCTTCTGAGAGATTATAGTCTCCTGCATGCACTGATTTCAGACATGGCAGAGCCAAAGTAGTTTTTCATTCTTCGGAGGGCGATCATTTCAAAGTTGGGGAGCATTTTCTTTCCCTCTCCTGTCCTGAGTGACTGCCTTTTGAAGTTATAAATATTTATAATTTCTGATTTTTGTAATTAATCATCCCTCTCCTTTTTATGACACTTGAACGTTCATCTTCCACTGTGTGTCTTCTTCAGCTGGCCATGTCTGCACCAGGTAAGCTCAATCAATGCAGCGCATTGTCAGTGGTATTGTATGCCTGATGGGGACAGTGGGTCCTAAATATATGTCTTTCCCTGCACACAGTGGTTGGAGACAAGACCAAACAGACAAGTGTGCCCAGTGTGTAAAGCCGGCATCAGCAGAGACAAAGTTATTCCCTTATATGGGCGGGGAAGCACTGGTCAACAAGATCCCAGGTTGGTCCTAAAAAAGTTATAATATCACTACGGATAAAACGACTCTGAAATTGATGGTTTTTTTAGATACCATACTCCCTGATTCTCAAAATACTGATGTGGTCCATCAGGGCCTGTGCACACTTTTTGCAATAGCAGCATCCACAGCCTCAAACTTGGAGCGATTCTCACCTTGACATATTACGTGTTGACGTGTTGAAATTTGTACCCCTGAAGAGACATGTGCTCATCAACCCACCTCAGTTGAAGATCTTGTTGTTGACAAAGTTGATTGCAGAGATTCTGAGCACCAAACATTAAAATACAGGGCTTCATGTAGAAAATAGGTGCTACATATACAGAATATGCTCTTTGTGGAAACAGGCCCTTATGTCTTTGTAGTGAAATATTTCAAACTCATGATTAAGAGTGACATCTTAAAGTTTTTAATTCCCTCAAAATTGTATGTGTTGACGGTATAAATGAGTGTAAATATGGCTTTTATAATATTTGGTTTTGTTTAACAGAGAGAAAACACCCCCTCGGCCACAAGGGCAAAGACCTGAGCCTGAAAACCGTGGAGTGAGTAAACGTCCATGAAGATGGACATGGACTTCAAATGTCATGATTTTTTTCTTCAGGATTCCTTACCTCTTATATTTTAATGATGAAACTTCCCTGCAGGATGATGAAGGCGCTGTAGTGCTAACATCTGCTTTATTCATTAACAAAATAACACTCACTGGGATCTATTAGACACTGAGCATTGAAGTGCAGACTAATCTCTTGAGAATGATAGCTAACGTAGCTGACGCTTGCATCATTCTGGATGAGAAACTGCATCAGACATTGATGGGAATACATGTCCATGTGTTGCAAATATTCTGATGTGTCACAGGGTTTTCAAGGCTTTGGCTTCGGAGATGGAGGTTTCCAGATGTCCTTTGGAATTGGTGCCTTTCCTTTTGGTATTTTTGCCACAGCTTTTAATATCAATGATGGAAGACCTCCACCAGGTATGTGTTCTTTTAACATCAATGCTTTGCTTTTTTTTATTGTTTAAAAAAATAATATATATATTTTTTAATTTCCTGACAGCTGCCCCAGGGACGCCTCAACACATGGACGAACAGTTTCTGTCACGACTCTTCCTATTCGTTGCTCTGGTGATCATGTTTTGGCTGCTGATTGCATAACTGTTTATGTTTGGGTAACCCATAAAGACACCACACCAGGGTGTGCATTGAGCCTTCTACTTATTTCTTCAGCTTTTTTCTGTCCTCGAGCAGAAATCTGAGATTAGAGTGACAATTTTTTTTTGTTCCAAGATAAAGCTATGTTTTCCAGTGGAAGTGTAACAGTTACTAGGGTTAACACCACATTAAGTTAAATGGACGGTCACAATGTGTCTTTTTAAATGTCAAATACAAAATCCCCTCCTATATTTTTCAACCACTTGTTGAGCAGAGAGCTTGAACCACCTTACTGTTTTATATCAGATACATGGGAAGTTGAACAGGTGGAAGAAGCAGAAGATATCACGTTTGCTCTGCTACACATTGCATTCCCAATCAAACCGTTTTAAACAAAATGGATCATGAGTGTAACAAGTCAGTCCAACACACTTGTTTTCAGGCTTTCTGTTAACCTACTGGTACCTGATTGTTTCCTTGCAGATATCATTTATTTTTGTCATTTTCACCTGTCTTCCCAGCTGTTATCTGTTGCTACCAGTGGAAACTTTTACTGTGAAAAGGCTCATCAATGCAGGCAGGCCACAACATTTTCCATTGAATGCTGAACAAAATGTAGGGAAATTAGTGTTTGGTAGTTTTTTTTTCTTTGTTGTAACAGTGCTTTATGGCAATAGATCATGTACTGATGGTAAGTCTGTGTATTTGCTTTTTCTCACAAACACAATTGTGGGATGAGCAGCAGAGCTGAGTGGATTTAATTCATTAAAAAATGTGCTGAATCTCCTCTGCCAATGCTAAACAAGAAAAAGTATTTTAAAACTAAAATTAGCAGGCTTTCAAACAATGAGTTTTATTACCAAGAAGCAATGTTACAACAAAGAAATAATCTCCAAAACACAAATTTCCTTACTTTTTGTGCCAAGTAAATACTGATCACTTTCACATCCAAGATGTCCCTCTGTAGACTTTAAAATAATGTTTTATTTTGATCTTTCTGTATTATTTACAAAACATGCTTCTCACCTGCTACTTTACACAAATCACACCTGAATCAAAATAATGTCATTCGCTTTCTGTTTATGTGACAGAAAAGGAGAAAAATACTGGTTGATGCATTTTAAAAGTTCAACAATGAACTTATGAAACAGTATTTCTTCACATCTTGGAAAGAAAAAGGTTAATTTCTGGTGTTTTTTACTGTAATTAATATATAAAATCTTGTAGATTATGACAGAGAAAGAAATGAACAACGGATGTTTGCACATAAAAAAAAGCTTTTCTATGTGTAAATTTTCTCTGTTGACAGTGGAACTATGTAAATAAAAGCTAATGGTATTCAAAGTGTATGTTGTCGTGTCAATTATTAAAATTATAAATACTTCTTTGTCCAGAGAAGTCAGAGCTCAGCTTATATTAAAAAAAAACTGACCCAGAAGATGTCTGGGCTGTTATCAAATTTATCATCAAGAGTAACTTTAAAGTCTGTACTGAAAATGACATGGCAAAGGGGAAGTACCTAAAACTCAACCACTTTGGCTGGAAATAAAAAAAGAGATTCTTTTTTTGACTTCCTCTCCTGAAGAGGATTTTTGAAAATGAAGTTCAGTAACAGAGTCAGTTCAGTCTACTCCTGAGGTTCTGCCTCTGCTTGTTTTTCTGGAGCCTCAGGCTGCTGGACATTAAATTCTGCTTCATACATTATCTGCTGGATCTTCATTTTTGTCTCGCACCTTTTCTGAGGAGCGAGTCTCTTCAGAGCAGGCACGAAGCTCAGCAAAAAGAGTTCATCCTCGTCCCTCGGCCTGTTGGGAAACGAGGTGCCATTGTCCTTTACCAGCCACTTGGTGGGGGGCATCTGAGAAGAATTCAGTGACTGTGAGTCTGACATGAGGTGCCGCTTTCTGGCCATTTTGTTAATGTTTGAGGATCCTTGTGGCGCTTTTGCCACAGCAGCTAGCTGTGGGAGGGACGAGGGATCTTGAGGCATCTGTGTCACAAACCCCACCTGTGACTTGACGTCCTGTTGACCCGTAGACCTTGCAAGGGTCTGTGATGTCTTCACCGCCTCAGATGATGCCGTTTCTCCTCCTGGACTGCCAGCTTCGTGGTCGAGATGGTCGTGGTCGTCGTTGTTGCTGGAGATGTCCGGCTCTCCACTGCGTGATCCAGTGAAGGGTGCAATAAAATTCATGAGTTGTCTGTACTTCCACCTGCTTTGGAAGATCTCCCCTTGCTTCTTGCTTTTGTTCTCCATTCGGACTTCCTTCAGGTATCTGTCTCGCATGTTTTTCCATTTTCGTTTACATTCCTCAGCTGGAAAAGTGGAACAGAGTAGACAACTGTTGTACAAATCTGCGCTTAAAGTTAAAAATTTACTAAGATGACAAAGATTAAGCATTCAACAAACCAAAAATTAGCCGAAGTGTTTTTGAAATACTTAAACACAAAATTATCTGCTGCATTGTACCCAGAGTTTTGTGAGGACATATGAAGCACTGATGTGGGGCTTCTGACAGCACATATTCGAGGTGGGCGGATCGATCCAAATATCGATAATAGAGATACCAACGTTGGTATTGATATCAAATGATACCGGTGTAAAAAGATCAATCCTCTATTTTTTTTTTTCTTCCTGCATGCACTGACTGCTGCGATTTTATGAAAGTGGCGACCTGGCTGTGTCCATGTCACATCACGTGGCACTAGGGAAACAAACAAGCAGACTCCAAAAAAAGAAGTTTGTTTGATTTTTTTTAATAACATTTGTTGTGGTGTGATAATTCTTTATACTTTACTATTTTAAAAAATGAGTTTGATAACGGGAGAACTTTTATTTATTTATTTATTTGTATTGAAGTCTTCAACTCTATACCTCAAAAAAAAAAAATGAAAATGATATTTTTTTATTTGCACTTTTCTTAAGAAAATAATTCCACACGAAATGTTTTAGGGATTATTTTGTTATCACTACTTTATTTATTTTTACTGTTGTTTTGTTTCTGAACATAAATGTTTATCATGACACTAAAGTATTTTGTAGTCACCTTTAAACTTTGCCTAAATTCTGTCCTAGATTTTAACAACATAATCAAAAGAAAAAATCACAAAAACAACTTAAGGTCAGCAGTTTTTATGAAACATCGACCTTAAATATCAAAAAGTATCGGTATAAGTATCGGCGATACTGGCCCTGTATTCATTTGGTATCGGATCAACACCAAAATTCCCAGTGTCGCACACCTTTAGCACATATCCACATAGCTTGTGATTAGTGTTGTTCTGCCTTCATCCCACTGATACTGGATGGAAAATAAACCCAATTGTTGTTAAACTTCTGAAATGAAACCAAAAAGAAATTGTAAAACTCAAGAGGAAAAACCCTCTTCAGTTTCAATAGAAAAGCTGCAATACATGACTGTTTTTCCTCCTTTTAAATACTAACCCATGCACCAGGAATGGGTATTTCAAGCAAAAATATTACTGTTGGTGTGTAGTTTGTTCATGGAGAAATTAAATTATTATTATTATTATTTTAATCATTATTTTATCATCAGTGGCTCTTTTTTTCTTCACCAAACTTGTTGTAAGGTTTCTTCCAACAACTTTCATTCGCCCTAGCATTAAATTAAGTATGAACAGACAAAATCATAGATTTAGACAACGTGTTAAACAATTGTAAACATTTAAATAATCAAATTGATATTTAAATTAAGGTTTTTATGTAACAGTCTCAGAGAGTTAAATACTAAACTTGTTAAATTACAAAATGAAACGGTGGCTTTGTAAAGTTTGGTTTGTTCACGTGAGATTACACACTCTGCTCTGTCAGTTCGTTAAAAACAACAGGCAGTGGGCCTCCCTTCGTCTCATGACAGCTTTATCGAACACGAAGTGCTAAAGCCACATCCGATGCTTCCACGAGACTTCGACAAGCTTTCGGTTTACACGGACCTCGCGCTGCTTAACGAGCGAGACGAAAAGCACGCGGCCCGCCGAAGACAGCGAGTCCGTGACGCGGAGCATGTTTCTTCCTCAGCTGTGCCGTGTTGGTCACGCGGCTGGCGGCGCAGTGTCGGAGCCGGACTGTGCCACTCGGTGCAGCGCGGCCTACAGCGTGCGAGCTGCGGCTGCTACCGCTAGCACGGTGCGCGCGGCTGCATCTTCACCGCCATGATGAGCTCGCGCGGACAAAATTAAAGACAAGCGAGGAACTCACCGCTGAGGAAAAATTAAACTCTCCTAATTCTCCTAATGCCGTTTCTTTCTGTTTGGTCATCTATGCCAGAACGTGCTACGCATATGAGAAATGGCAATAAAGTTTACAAAACAAGAAAATACAAACAAATACTCACATGTAAGTCCAAGTATCAAAGCGATGTTCCTCCACGCATTTGCCCTACTTTCCGTGCAGCGGTAATTCGGTAAAGTGACATTGTACAGCTCTGGGCAATTAAATACAGCTAATATCAACTTATCGTCCATTTTGCCCCAGTGATCTTCTGCCCGTGTTGCGCGGACGCGGAAGCGGCAGTCTTCTCCCGCCTTTTCCGCCCAGCTGCTGCTGACCAAACGCGCGAGTTATCGCGAGTGGCGGGCTGCCTGCCGCGCCGTGTCGCTCTGCTGCTCAGTAGTCATTGTAATGTTTGGACACAGGGGGGCGCACGACTCTTCGATGTCCCCCACCATCACAAGTGATATACAGTCTATGTAAATAACCCATGCCCATTGATAGGGGTCACGTCCATAGACTGTATGTAGAGTGGACAGTCTATTTTATACAGTCTATTTTTACAGTCTATGGTCATGTCTGCCCAGGCAGTAATCTTTGGGCTCTTTCAGTGGCGTACTTGAGCTGCGTGGAGGCTGAGCAGAAGAGAAAGAATAAAAAGGGTACCATCATTCAAATCCCTGTTCAGAGTTAATTTTAAAAAACAGATAGAGTGGGGTCTAGGGTCCTCTTGGGGAAAGTTACACGTAATTTTCTGTAATGTTGTGAATATTTTGGAGTAAAATTTATCTATCTATGGTGAACAACAAACCAAAAAGATGAATTCAACTCACTGGGAGATGCTCATTTTTTAGTTTTTCACAACATTGTAACATGGAGTAGCTAATTATAAATCAAACAATAGAATTAAAGGTTTTAACACTTGGAAACGTGGGTTTTTACACGTAATGCACAAGTACCACATGTGTAATAAGGTTTAGTTTCTAATAGTGCACTAAATCCTGTTTTATGCTCTGTAAGGGCATCCAGAAATCACATTTTCTCATTAACTCGCTTGTATTGCATCCAAATGTTACTTTATTTTTCAATTTATCAACTTAAGATGTATTTTGTCACATTTTTCACAAGACAGTTAATTTTAAAATGCTTTACATTACTACATGGGCCTCTGTGAAGATGAACATTTTCAGGTATATTTCTGTCAACAAAAGTTGTTTTTCTTTTCTTTTTCAAAGCTTTCAGTTTTACTGCCACCCAGCTGGATGTGGAAATGGATATCTTGACTACTACAAATGTTTTATATGCACTGAAAGAGGTTTTTACATTGTGTACAAGAATCAGAAAAAAAGCGCAGGGAGAGGAACAGCTTTGCTTCTTGCTACAGGTTATAAATACTGGTCTGTTTCATATCTTAAACAATGCTTACATAAAATAAAGAAATCAAATCAACACGTTGGTATTAAGATATTTGTAAGCTGACAGTACACCAGACCCCAGAGCTCATTTTCAGATTCCTTCTGAAGATGTGAGACAAAAACATCTTGTCTGTGTTTACAAGGCTGTCAGGAAAGGAGATTCTGCAACCACGGGGTGATTTTCTTTATTCCCCGAGGTCCAAGAGGTCATTTATTGAACTGAACATCCTAAAAACCACACAGAGTTGAAGTTAGTCCTCTGCTACATCTGGGATCTTTCATTTCCGATGAGGGACACGGATGTTCTCTTACATGAATGGTGTGATGCTATGTCTCCTGTTTGAATTATTTCTAACCTTTGATATTCATGTTTGAATCCCTGCTCCCGTCAGCCTGCTCGCTTTAAAACTTGAGCACTCACATCTTTGTGGTAAATTAGTGGCTGATACAGATCTGAATCTCACATGTCAGCACCATCAGGAGAGTTAAAATGTGGCATCATAGCTGTGCAAAACTCAGAATATAGCATCACATCACTGTAACACCATTTTTTAACTGTTCTTTTGTGTTTAAGAACTTGTTTATATAAAATTATTTATCTCTTTTGCTTTTTAATTCTTTTGTTGCTGGGTAGTGAATCTGGAGAACGACGGTATCAATATTGCGCGCTTTGAGGACAGTGAGCCTTAAGAAATTACATAAAAAGAGACATTTTTTGAAGGTGAGACATTTTGAGATCAAACTAAAAAGCAAACAGCTACAAAATGAAATCTACAGAAAGCTCCATCAGCTTTGGTGGATTTTCCACTTTTCTTCCAATACCAAATATTGCCCTTACAACAACAAAATGAACCTTTATCATTCTAATCCCCAGTAATGAATTTTGAGCAGCTTGAACCGATGGGGATGTGCAACAACTCTCTATTGAGAGCTACAATACGAGCAGATAACAATCTCACATGCCCTGCAAACTATACATCAAGAATCTGGCTGCTATTAAAGCCGGGTGAAAAGGATGGGATTGTGTTTATTGTTATCTGTTTTCAAAAGCCCTTATAAGAGGAGCTCAGGACAGATTGTGGAAATCCATTAATTCTCCAAGGAGAGGGGAAAAAAGGTGTATTGGGTTGTATGAAATCACAGGATTTGTTGTGTGTGTGTGCAGGTGTGAATAACCTGTAATAGCTTTACCTCTGCTGTGAAACACAGATAAAAGACATGATGCATGATTGGGAATACAAGCCACATGCAGGGAACATTTTTCTGTGTTTATGTGCTCGGTTTGTGTTCAGATATGCACACAAATCTACTGCTGTGCTCAACGTAGGACATGCACAAGATGAGTCATGTATCTCCCCGATTGGTGTATATTAACATTTACATTGCCGTCAATGTATGCTGTGTTGTGTAAGGTGATTTGTTAACACAGCTTAAAAAGGAAAGTGACATTATGAAGGAAATTTAAGAGCTAATCCTCAGATTCAGCATGCACAAGTGTCCGGCCACACCAAAAAGGAAAAAACATTCATCTTTAAATCCAGGTTTCTAATACCAAGCAATCCCCTTTTCTCTAAAACCTCAACAATGAGGATCTTAGGGGCTCTCCACTTCTCATTTTATGCAGCGAAATCTGATTTCTTTGGGAGAAAAGGAATGAGGCAAGATTAACTGAATCTGCTGTCCTCTCTAACCTCTTCACAAAACTGCCCAGATTAGCTAGGAATTAAGTTTCAACCGTTTTATGTGTCGGGTCCATCGGGGGGGATTATGGTTTTACTTTTTTTTATGTGCCTCCCAATTTCACTATAAGGGCCTGACACGCTGTGGAAAGAGGAGACGCAGAAGAGCAGCCGAGCCTGAGCTACCTAAAAGTGTTTGTTGTTCTCATCCTTTGGTTTTCTCCAGAGATGGACAGGATGATCAGTATAGAGAGGGAAAAGTTTCCTTTCACTATCGAGAACATTCTGAGCAAATATCCAAACAGTAACGGAGACAGGAGACTATGTGCGACAACTGGATTAAAAGAGAAGATAGTGAGTGCTGGTGGAGGCCAGACAGAGACCGTTCATCATGCCTGCATGTGCTGCTGCTGCTGCCCCCACTGTGGAGACATTTTCCAGGCTGATTTCATCCATGAAGGTAAGAACATCACCTGTTTGGACACACTGATACTCACTCAAGTGACGCTCACCTCAGATCTTCTCCACTGCAGCCTGTCAGTATGGATGGCCCCCAGTGATGCTCGGGGAGCCCTGCAGGCTTGGAGGTGCTCATAGGGAGGAGCAGTCACCCGCTCAGGTGCAGAGGAGAACCAGGAGACATCGCACTATTTTTACTGAAGAGCAGCTGGACGCACTGGAGGAGCTGTTCCTGCAGAATCAGTATCCAGATGTGAACACGAGGGAGAGACTGGCTCAGCAAACTCACCTGAGAGAAGAAAGAGTAGAGGTAAGGCAGGTTTGTTGGAAAATAGACCCACAATCCATGAAATTCTAAAGCTATGTGCATAGTAAAACATTGCTTTTTTAATTGAAGTCAATAATAAATAAAAATAAATAACATGACTTTTCCTGCTGATAGGTGTGGTTTAAAAACCGAAGAGCTAAATGGAGGCGACAAAAAAGACTCTCATATGGGATTGGAAACACTGAAAACTAAATTCAGTTTGTGCATGTAGACTAAAGGAAGGGGAAAAAAGAGAGAGCTGTGTGTGTGTGTGTGTGTGGGGGGGGGGGGGGGGGGGGTGGGGTGGGGGGGTGGGGTGTCTGTACAAGGGCTTCCTTGCCATTGTCATAAAATATCATCCTCATTAAACCTTTTGTTTTTGAACAAGCTTTCAATTGGCTGAGTGTGAGGTAGACCAGGGAAAACCAATATGCTAATTCTGAGACTAAGAGTTACATCTTGAATATGTTAATAGAATCACATAGTGTGCACTTGTTAAAAAAAAGTGTCCTTGAGAATGAATAAAGTTTTTTTGGATAGATGGAGAGCTTCAATTTGTCAGTTGTTTTACATAAACCAAAACAAAGAAAAGTTGCAACATCATACAGCCTTTGTGGGTCATGCCACTGGAGAAGCTAAACACAGAGAGCAATTAGTCACATTGTTCTGCATCTTTTATTTTTGCTTTAAAAAAGAGTAAAAAAATGGTGAAAACACATCGGAAATTGACTCTGAATCTCATTGAGAGTGAAAACCCTCACTATTTATTAAAAACACATCTCTTTGTTAAATTTGATACAGTAGTATATGAATTTATGGTTACTCATACACTGTTGCCCATAAAGCCAGCGAAAAATAAATAAATAAATTCCACCACTTTCATATCAGTGATGTTGAAAATGTGATTGACTCTTATAAAGTGAATATCTTCTCAGAACATTATCGATTAATTCCTGCCAAACATATTACTGTGAAAACTGAAACCACAATTATCTTCTGAACATTACAATTGTTTCAATAGAAGAGATACTATGACTGGAGATGAGTATGTGGGCACTTAATGTTTTATGTTATTTTTTTCTATCTTTTTGTCTATCTTTTCTAATGTATCTTTCTCTATGTATACTTTTTTGTCCTTTATTTTGTATGGGTTGAGGCTAACAATAGCATAAAAAAACAATATGTTGTGTTGTTTAACAATAAAAAATGAAAATAGTTAAGTATTAAGTATTTGCATTATTATTACATGTTTATAAGTTCTATACATCTTTTTCCTGGCTAATTTATTGTGTTTTTGCCTTAATTTTATAACGTCATCTATGTATGAGACTCATTATCTTCAGGTTACGTTGAACATTAACTAAGATGTATTTTATTATGAAATATCGATAATGCTGGAAACTTCCCATAGAGCCGTAAACATCCGGTGACGTAACCAACAATCACATTACGCACTACGTTGGTCGTACGCTGTGTCAAGTTAGCTTCCAGTTACCACTTAGCTTACACACTTGCTGCGGTTTGTGTGTGTCTTCAAAGTCCACTTTTACATCTTATACTTGGAAAAACTACATTTTTTTCAATTACCCAAGCCGTCTTCCGCTTGGATTCCGGTAAGTTTGAGGAGGATCGACGTTAGCCGTTAGCACAGCGGGCGACAAGACCCACAATGGAGGGCAGCGCAAGCGTGAGGAAGTCTCTGTCCGGGACGCTGGTTCCTTCAGCGGTCACAACCGTGGCTATCATACAACAACCAGAGGAGACAGACTCTGGGAAATTTAAGAGGAAAGTCCTCGATGAAGAGAATTATATTGAGGTATGTATCTGAGGATTCAGCCACCGAGTTAGTCGAGTGTTTGGCTGTCAGACAACACAGCTGTAGTGCTGTATGGGATAGCATGCTAAATGCTGACAACAAAAATGCTTAGATAGTTTAAATACAAATGCAGTAAAACCCAACGAATGAATGTTGATCTTTTGAGAAAGCAACTTAGTATAGCTGAAGGTTTTGCTCTCCAAAACACACATTTGACAACTGCAAATAGACGTTCAATAATATCCACAGTGGGAATCCTATACAGTTGTACTATAAACCAGAGGTAGAGTGTTGTCGTCGCGTAGATAAAGCTACATATGTCTCTGATGAAGAATTTTACAGAAATGATGTAATTTAATATCAGCCATATTGTTAATAAGACACATTAAGGGCAATAATATCTCTAAATCATGATGCATCAGAAGTTCAGTGTGACTCTGCCTTTTACAGAATCTAGAGAAGATCATCCAGAGAGACTTCTTCCCAGATGTGACAAAACTACAGGCGCAGAAAGACTATCTTGATGCTGAAGAAAATGGTGATCTAGAGAGAATGAGAGAGATATCGATCCGATATGGGTCATCTTTGACCAAATCAACCCCTCGTTCTTCTGCACCATGTGAGTAATGCACCACACTTTTCCATTTTGAGATCTTTGTGTCAAAAATTGATTTCCCCAGAATGATAGATCTTGACATTTGTATTTTTTCCACTTTTTTCTCCTTGTATGAAAGATGTGACACCAGCCAGCTTTGAGACACCAGTAGGCCACCCGGGATCTCCCTCCTCAACTCATGGCAGTAAAGGATTAGATGGAGGTCAGTATGCCAGTTTTTAGGATAGCAAAACACAACTAACATATAAATAATCAAAAAATGAACTGTGATTTATCACATTTCTGTCAATATTGCATTAACAGAAAGTAAAGTGGATGAAAAGGAAGAAAAAGAGCTGCCTTCTCTGGATCGCTTCCTTGCTAAAAACACCAGTGAGGATAACGCATCGTTTGAGCAGATAATGGAGCTGGCAAGAGACAAAGAGAAGCTGAGGCACGCCTGGTTGTATGAGGCTGAGAATGAGTACAAACAGGTATCCATGACCAGAGTGAAAAAACATATACTGTGCTTCTGGTTGCATGAGTTTGTAACACAGTCAAAAAGTTTGAGTAAAAATTTGGAACCTTAGACTATAAAGAAATAAAAACTTTGTTATATTTTTTTGTTTCAGCGTCGTGAAGAGAACCTGGCATTACCTTCAGTAGAGAAAGCAGCACTGGAATGTGTCAAAGCTGGACTTGAGACCTGGGAGTACAAAGCAAAGAATGCCTTGATGTATTATCCAGAAGGTAAGAGCACCAAACATGGAGTTTTTACTTCCTTTTACTGAAATCCTTGTCGAAATATGTGCAGCTGGATTCTGCTGTGAGAGAATAATATATGTTAAATCCTTGTGTTGTTATTTTTTCTGTATATCAGGTGTTAAAGACGATGATGCGTTGTTTAAGAAGCCACGGGAGGTTCTTCATAAAAACACACGCTTTTCCAGTGACCCATTTAGTAAGGCTCTTAACAAGAGTCAGATTCAGCAGGCTGCGGCCCTCAATGCACAGGTAACCGATTGTTATTCTCTTCAAGGTAACTTTAATTTATGATTGAGATTCTGTTGTTGATGCATCTTTTTTTCTGTCTAGTTCAAACAAGGTAAAGTCGGCCCTGATGGAAAAGAGCTCATCCCACATGAATCTCCAACAGTGAATGGATATGGTTTTGAAACCATGCCCTCCCCTGCACCTGGTAAGTTGGTTTTGAGTTGTCCTCAACACAGCAACAATTCATTGAGTTAAAAATCGAACCACTTTACCTTTGTGTCTGTCTCTTCAGGCGTTTCTGAGTCACCTCTGATGACCTGGGGTGAAATCGAAAGCACCCCCTTCCGTCTGGATGGATCAGATACCCCGTACGTTGAAAGAAATCACGGCCCTTCCTTTAAGGTAGCGAAGCTTTGGTGTCAGCTGTTCATTTCTGAATCTTTCATTTTGTATTATTTGCTGACGTTCAACACCTGTTGTTAAAGATTCCAGAACCAGGCAGACGAGAGAGGCTTGGTTTGAAGATGGCCAACGAAGCTGCTGCTAAGAACCGTGCAAAAAAACAGGAAGCGTTGCGAAAGGTTACAGAGAATCTTGCAAGGTAAAGATTGTTTGCACACCCGGTTTTATCTGCCTTCACAGCAATTAAATAAAAACTCATTTGAGCTACAAGCTGTCCTTTAGAGTTTAGATATGAAAAAATCGCAACCATAATTAACTGATAACGACAATCTTTGTGTTGCAGCCTCACGCCGAAAGGCCTGAGTCCCGCCCTCTCCCCCGCCCTACAGAGACTCGTAAACCGCACATCAAGCAAATACACAGACAAAGCGCTGCGAGCCAGTTACACCCCATCACCTTCGCACAGAGCCGTCGGCTGCAAGACTCCCCTTGGCGGCCTGTCCACTCCTTCTGGAACGCCAACTCCCAACAAAGCCAAGACGCCGAGCTCTCAGGACCTCACATCACTCACAGACAATCTGCTCCAACTGCCAAAGAGACGAAAAGCCTCAGACTTTTTCTGAGGAGAAGAAGCAGATCTCTGCTCAGATTGTACAAAACAGACTCATTATGATGAGGAGAACTCAGTAATAAACTCTACAGACCTTGATTTATTTAAGAGCTGAGCACATCTTTCATCAGGATGCCTGGATGTATAAAGACTGAATTTCAGGATTCATTGGTTTCATTTTTGCACAGATGGACTTTTAGAGACTCGTGTGAAATATAAGTCAGTGTCCAAACTCGTTAATGACATAGTTTCTTAGGTTTTTGTATTTCATTTTATCCAACTGTACATCTCTAATCCTGCAGGGGCTGTGGAAGTTGTATCATCATCATTAAAATGCACAAGTTGCTTCCAAGCACCACACATTCAAATGATTTCTCTACGCATTTATCTGTTAGCTGTTGCCCCTTTCTCCGTGGCTCTTACATGACTCTTACTTCTATATTTGCTTCAGTCAAGAAGCTTGCAAACTGCCACTGTAAACGATGAATGTTTCTTTTTTCCTTATCTTAATGTTCAATATTTTCTAGACAGATATAGATAACTCATCATAATGCTATACTTTGTAGCTCTGTTCGACCTCAGACTGATACAAAAAGAGTAACAACTTCATTTTTAATATGGATTTCTTTCAAAAGCTTTGTATTTCAGGCAAAGTCCAAATGCTTTTCTTCTACTGCTAAACTATTCTTACGTATTCTGTCAGGTTTTGTTCATCTTTTTAAACCCAAGAGGTTACAGGCTCCCCTCAGATCTGCTTTTTTAATAAATGAGATTGTCTCTTGTACACCCATGTCAAAACAGCAGCACCAGCTTGATTTACAACTTGACCTCCTCCGCAGGTGGGTCATAGGTCAATATGATTTCATCAATGGATGTGATTTGTAGGCCGGGTCAAACATTGATTTCACTCAGATGAGGAGATAGTTCATCCAGCCAAGTCTTAGCTATTTTACATGTTCGCACAGTTAGAATTTAATTGGCTGTCACAAATGTTTCCATTTGAAATATGTCAAACACTGACAAGCACATTTGTACTTTGCTTCTGTCAGTATCATTATGTTTCCTCATATCCCACACAGTGTGGATTGTATTTTATACTTAACGGTACAGTGCGCAGTAATTAGCTGCAGTCAGCTTAACAGATTGAATACAATTAAAATGGTGTATAATTGTCTGACTATTGTTTTGTTTTTGTCAGCTCTGAAAGAGCCTTTCAGGTATATAAAAGAACATATCTGTCACGTCATATCTGGCAAGGCCACAGAACTTAGCACAAAATGACAAAGTAGAAACAATTTGTATGAGTTGGAAGTTGCAAAGGAGGAGAGTGTTTTTAAGCAATGAGCTTGTATTGATCAACATTTTTGATGGTAGGAACTTGACAACTGGTTTGATCACAGTTCTTATGCACAAGATGCTTTCATACTGCAGTAACTCTACCCAGGAACTAGGGACTACACAGGAACTTAATACTTGTAGACCACAACAACCAGGGTTAAAGTTGTGATTGGCTTGGTTTAATAACTCTTAAACAGCCATGACCTTTGAGCCTGGTAGTGCGAGTGGGTCTCTGTCAGCTCCTGGTGTTACAGTGCATAGAATGACCCCGTAAACTGGAGACCTTCAGCTAAATATGTCACTGGAAAGCAAGTACTTGGAAAAGCATCCTAGTTTGGTGTTGTGTGTGTCTGATTTGAAGAATGCATCTGCATTGCAATAAAGCAAAATCAAAAGGAGCATAGTTTAATTATCCTTCCTGCAAACAGGCTAACTGGAAACAAACTATTTCAAAACAATGGACCAGTGGGATCGCGTTTCCCGGGAATGTTTTACCAGAAACTAAAACTTCTTGGACCTTCTGGTTGAAAAGCACCTACAGGAACTTCTTGTCCTTGAAAGCTGCCCGTTGCTTCACATAAATGAGGAGTGAGCAGGGGAGCATTCAAGCTTGAATTTGACTGTTAGATGTTGCTACATATTCTTTTCCACTTTTAGTTTTTTTGTTTGTTTGTTTTTTTTAGGCTTAGAACACAAAAATATATTTGATAAATTTCCTCAAATGCAAATACTAGCAAAAGTAGAGCATAGAGTTTTCAGGTCAAGGTTTAACTGCTGTACCAAGTCAGGCTGTCCCAGAAAAAAAGAGGAAACAAAACAACTGAAAAAAAAGTCTTAAGGGAATGTGCATCTATGCAATGTGTTTACACCTTTACCCCCACAGCAACTGGAAATTTTTTGGTTGATATCTCACCCATTTTACCCTTATTTTTTTAAACTAAAATGGGTAATTATACGGGGTAATATACAATATTGTTGCATGTAATTTGCATTCTTAATTCGTGGGTAAGGGTAAGGGTTAGCCCTTACCCTTCCTCGCTTGCAGTGTGAACAAACTGTCCTCCGTGCCAGCAGCTCGCCTAATGCTGCTTGATTTAAAGTGTCCGCTCAGAACAACCAG
Organism: Halichoeres trimaculatus; assembly: GCF_033239565.1. NCBI lineage: Eukaryota > Metazoa > Chordata > Actinopteri > Labriformes > Labridae > Halichoeres > Halichoeres trimaculatus. The sequence goes on along the minus strand of NW_027437194.1, from coordinate 17,822,308 downwards.
TGCTAATATTTTGGGTTAGATTCATCACGTAATAATCTCAAAGTGCACACACACACACTCTAACGCACACATACACTAGTTATCGTGTGTCACGCTGAGTGTAATCTTCTAAACTCCGCCCCACAGCTCCTCCAGCTGAGACCGTGTTTAGGATTGTTGTGATGGGAGGCCGCAGCCATCTTGGAGCAGCGGGAGGACGGCGGACGTTCACGGGAGCTAACGTTAGCTGCTCGCCCAGATTAACCACAGCCTGTGTCGCTGCACGGTGTGAATATGTTTGATACACGGTGGTTTTCTTCATCCTCTGCTGCTTCGAGAGCACAGAAATGGGTTTAGAGTGTGCGAAGCGGGTAACGCTTTAAACCCGGAGAGGGCGGCGACGGTGCAGAACCTCGGTATATGTTTTAAATTTCTGAATAGAGGAGTTACTATGAATGGAGGATAAATGTTGCCAAAGGCTGATAGCAGCAGTTGCGTCCTCTTCTCTCTTCTCTTCGTCCTCACCTTAACGGACCCACCACGGACAGGTAAATAAACCCGAGTTGTGTTTCTGTCTTTGCACACATTCCCGAGGGCACGTCTGTGAAGTGGGGGAACAGAGATTACAGCTGGAAGCACAGGGCGGCAGGTCAGGCGGAAAGGCCTGCTGACAAACCGGGAGGCTCCGGTGGTTTTTAAACCGCTCCTGTGCTACAGCTGGACGGTGTGCAGCACCACCTCTTTGCCACTACTTTAGCTGTTATTTCCCTGTAAAAAGTGATTTAGCCCGACCACTGTGAGTAACTACTTACACGAATTTCCAAATTCCGAAAATACTAAACCACTCTATGCAGAAAATAATAAGCAATCTCTAAATAAAAACGGTCGCTTTCTTTTTTATAACTAGCATTGTACTTTTGATAGTTAATGATATGCATGTTTGTCATATAATATGTATTTCCACACGCATTATTGAATGTAATTTATGCAGAAATAATAGAAGCGCATGTGAACCCTTTAATAGGTGTGTGTTGACTTAGGGGCCCTGTGACCATTTATTATACAGTATTGAAACAGCTTCACTTTCATTATTTGCCTGTTCATTATCCACGATTTAAAATTAGACTATCAGCAACAAAACTGGTTATTCCTGAATGCTATTTCTTCAGAGTCTGTAAAGGACCAGACCAACCTATTTACATCAAAGTTCTGAAGCAAAATTTATCCTTTTAACAAAGGAAGAGGGTTTTCTTGGATGTATTTTGTTGCAATGGTGGACACACAAGCTAAATATAGCCCGGTGTACTAAACAAACCTTCAGAGTTTGCTTGTTGTCACTACATAACTGCAACTAAATATGAAAATTATCATGTGAGCATTTGCTCCCACAACAAATACATGTTGGCAAGTGACATCACCCATCTGTTCCTGATACAGAGTAATGAAGCTAATCGTCGGCAAAGGCCATATTGGAAATACCCACTCAAGAGGTGGGCTTTGAGTCTGCTTATGAACATCTTTAAGGTGTCAGACCTGTCAGTTTTGCAAGCTTCACCTCTGATTATGCAAACGTGTTTTCCTAATATCCCCTAAATTGCTGATTGACAAAGAAAATTCACCCCTACACAGTGTTTGCCGATAGTGAAATAAGTAGTTCAAACCCAAGTCTTCCGCCCATGAGCATGCTGTAAATGTCTGTTTTTTGACTTGGTGTGAAAATAGTTTCTGGTCTTTCTGCTGCTAACAAACTGCAATTTCTTGCACTTCCACACAGGCTTCAGTTTTTGAAACAGGATGTTGCCCCCTTGGTCACATCCTTACAATTTAGGGTTATGGTGCTCATGGGAAACTGAGTCTTTATCCCAGAAAAAAATACTTATTCCTGATAGTCCTCACAGTGCCTTTAAATAGTGATTCAAATCAGTTATTTGCTTGTCAGGACGATATGCCCAAATTCTTGGGACAACATGACCCAAAGTGATAAAATTGTGATGAAAAAGCATAAATATTTTACATTCTATGCCTTAAAATATTTTGTCAGTAGCGCAACACATTCAGAGGAAGATTCATGACTTATTAAAACCATCAAAATCCCTCACAAGGGAAAACACATTGTTAATGCTTAAAATAGCATCACACTGGCCCACTGAAGTCCTCTGCAGGTAATCATGTTTGACACATAATGCTAATGTTTTATGAACCAAACAAGGAAATTATTTTACCTCATTTGTCTCGATTGAAAGCCTTTGCTTGTGCTGTGAATGCAAATGCTGCCTTAGCTCTTTCCTGGATACTTCTTAAGCAGGAAGAAGACAAATGCATGTTGGGATCCTGACAATTGAGAAAGCGTTATCAATTCAGGTCATGGATAAACACTTTATTGTTTGCCTAAATCCAAAGAAGCAACCAGAAGTGCTGCCCAGAAAAGGCATTACACACATCCCTCTGATTGTTTATGTTTGTAAAGGTTTTGGTCCCAGGCAGATATTGAGTTCATCGTAAGAGGCCCTCTGGGGTTCATTTGCACTCAATTGCCGGATGTAATCAAATGTAATCAGTTAGCTTTATAAAGGAGATGTCATTTGAGTTACAGGGCCTCCAGTTTGATACTATGAACCATGAAAGCTATCTGTTTCCCTGTGTTTAATTTTCATGTGCGAGGGATGCTCTGGAGCACATAAATCTTGTTCTGCCTGTTTTATCAAATCCTGCAAAGGCTGTGTCATGGAGGGTTTCTTTTTCCACGGTATGATCTGCACATCAAGGTTGGCCTTCTCAAAGCTTGATGCTTTCATGACGGGCGCTGAGCTCAAGAATAATCCGGCTTGCTGGCACATAATTCAATTAAAAAAGTTTGAGAAGCTGTGAACATGAAACACTGCTTGTCACAGAGCCGTATAGTATCTGCTAATTTAGCAAAGAGACGAGCACCGTTACTTTGTCATCACAGGTGTCCTCTGAAGTTGATATGTTGGCGTTAATCACACCCAACAGACTGCACTTGGCCCTGATAGTTTCCAGACTTTTATAATTGGCTTACCTGATTTCCACACTTGCTTCACATCGGGTTGTATCACGCCAGGTTGGTATCTCCTGAGAGGGGGAGATGTTAATCAGCTGTGCTTGAGCCTCTTGCAGGTGACTCTCTTATGTTTTGTGAAACTAGGTCTGGATATTTGCTGGTGAAATTACAGGCTTTAAAGTCTATATTATTGGAAGGAAGTAGCATTTGTGGTCCAGACTATCATCAAATTTTTCTTGAACGGCCATGTTTCATATTGGGTCATTATACTGTAACATTGAACAGTTTTGGAAACATTTCCAATCATTCACATGAGAGGAGTCACAGTTAAGCCTGGTGTGTTGACCCTTCATTGTCATCAATCTGCATTACCCCATCTAGGGTTTGGTACCTTTCACATTTGGAACAATCAGTACCGATGCCCAATACCTGGCAATCGGTAACCGTGCTCAACAGTTGTGATGGATAAAAAAATATCAATTTGTTCAACAATAAAATCTCTCTTTTTTTAATTTAACATTCTTATTCTTCAATATATAACCTTGCAATTCTGAGTTCATGTCCAGCATGGAAAATTGACGTCTCTTCCTCACAGTCACAAGGATGTGTTTTGGTACCTGAACATGGTACCTTTCAATTTTACCTGAATCAGTACTTGGTACTTTTGACTAGTGCTGCACGATTATCGCAATCGCAACCGCAATGTCAGCACATGCAATTCTGATTTTTCTCCATGATAACCAAGCAAGTCTGTTGACTCATCATGACACAACTTTTTTTTATTAAATCGCAAGCACAATCGCAATCGCAATGTTTTCCACCTAATCGCAAATCGCACCTTTTCCCCAAATCGTGCAGCACTACTTTTGACAGAATTTGGTCGGTACCTATAAAAGTACCTAATTCGGTACCCATCCCTAACCCCATCATTGCACAGGATGGCAGTGTCAACTGTACGGTCCCCTTTTCTAATCTTTTCTGCTTTTCCACACCACTTTGGGTATATTAAAGTTAAAACATGGTGCCATATGTAGGGATGGGTACGGAATTAGGGACTTTTATAGGTACCGACCGACCGGTACTGTCAAAAGTACCAGGTACCGATTCATGTAAAATCAATAGATACCATGTTTAGGTACCTAAATGCATCCTTGTGACTGTGGAAGTGGAAGAGTAGGGGAGTAGGCCATTCCCCATGCTGAACATGAACACAGCATTACAAGGTTATATATTAAAGAATAAATATGTTAAATTGAAAAAATACATAGATTTTATTATTAAACAAAGAAAAAAAGAAAAACACATAAAAGTATCAAATTTTGGTACCGTTGAGTACCGGTACCAATTGCCAGGTACCAGGCATCGGAACCGTATTGTATGGCCAATTCCAAAAATGTCATTAATACAGAAAGCACTTGCCTGCCCAGAAGACCATTCCCAGGGCTATGAGTGTCGGCGTCTGCCTGACAAGGACTTACTAGACCTACAATGTTAGCTTTAGCCTGGGCTGACTTCCCTTTGTCACAGATGACTGATGTGGATTTACCCTGATGTGTGTATGGATTCAGCTATTTGTCCTCTACTTCATCAATGTCTCCATTTTCAGTGGGTGTTATCAGTCTCCTGCCCTAGTAAATGCAAAAGAGCCAAATTAAAAGCCTTCAAAGTTTGAGTTTTACAGCAAGCAGTAGGGATGAGTCAGGATTTTCAAATATCCAATTAATCATCGAACAGTTGTTGATTTTACAAGGATGGAATAGCTCTTGTGGCTAGATTCCAACCCAAGAAAAAATATTTCTTTCCTTTTTCTATTTTTTCCAAGGCCTAGCTGCACAACTGGCACATGGTGGATGTGGCCAGTCTGAAAGTTGTCAGTTAAAAACAGCAGAAGAAAACATTAATGCCAGGTAGCAGGAAAATTGGAGTGCTCCTGTGAGATTTGGACTTAAAGACAAACCAGTGACTGTTGGTTTTCAGAAGTCTTACTTTAGACAGAAGGAGAAGCGATTGGTAGAGGGAGCAGTGACTTTTCGATTCTTCCTTGAATGGATCCCTGTGATTATCAAAAAAAGCAAAGTAGACGTGTTGTGCCAACTTTTCCTTATCTTTTAACATTTTTTCCTCAACTGGACATTAAATTGTACACTACATTTTGCCACCACATCCTTGTGAAGACAAAGCCATATCTGATTCTGTCACGGTACAGCAAATATGGGTCACAGAAAGGCCACAAACCTCAGGCTAGACCGAATGTGGGCTTCGGGTCGCTGTGAAGCACCAGACAAAGTAGCACAAGTCTGCTCGTCTAGTTGTGCTTTACAGACTGAAATACTTCAGATATCAGCCTCACAAACCAGTCTGCTGAGCCCCTGGTTGTTTTCTGTGGGGCTTTGAACCACTGCAGCTGTTTGATCGCTATTTACTCCACTTAAAAAGTTGGCTGTACTGAAACTCCTGACAGACACCATCCATCAGGGTTTTGTCAGATGACTGGCATGACTATGGCTGCAGTTGACGGTTAACTTGCAGTGACCTACATGTAGTAGAGCTGAAATACAGCCAGAAATGTCTTCAGAGATCTTTTTCCATGAGTGAGGTCGCTTGTAATGGGAGAAAAGTTGAATTTTAACTTGTAAAACAGTTGATTTATCAACATTTGACCTTGATCAGATGCATCATAACCTGCTTACAGAAGTGGGTGAAACAGCCCAGATCTTTAACACATTTCCATCCCGTGAAGACTTTTGTGTTGCAGCTTCTTGCCCATGTTGCCGACCTGTGTTGTTAAAGCAGTTGAAGAAATGGTGAAGTTCTTAGACTCCAGATATGTGACACAATTCCCTGACTCCTTGCTGTTTTTATTTTACATAATTAAGCAGCCTTGTTTTTGACCAGCAGCTCTTTCATCCACACTGTGAAAGAAATATATGAGTTTAAATGTTAGCTGGCAAGAAGAATACAAACTGAGTGTCCGTACCCACTCACTGCTTTCAACACAAGCCTCAGCATTGATGTGAATCATCAGTGGCTGGAGATGAAGCAGCACAAGGCCAGTCCACTGTGCTGTTGCACTTCAGTCGCACTGAGCCGGGGCAGGCTCATAGTCTTTATTGTATTTTCCTCTCAGCTATGTAAGAGATGCAGAGGCTCACTTTTCTCAGGGTAGCTGGTGTTCACTCGTTTGTAGACAAAACTTGTGAGAGGGATAGCCTCAATAAGAGCGGGTTTAAACCTGGTTTTTCAAGGCTGTCACACAGAAACACTCATCATTATTCTCAACCTATTACAAATATCCTATAACGCAGTGAGATTCCCCGCACGCATGTCAAGTATGACCTGGTATAAGGCGTGCTGTGGTTAATTAAAAGCCATTAGGGGTCCTCCTCTGGCTCTGAAACACGTTTGTGCTATTTAAAAAAAAACATCCCTCTGATGTGAAATAACCACCAAACAGGAAGAGAAAGATGAGCCTTTAACCGCAGTTTGTGTCGGTACACTCCATCCTCTTCATCAGAGTTTCACACAGTAAAAGGAGAAGTGCGCCTCCACTTAGAGCTGTTATAAACAGAGCAGAAAAGAACAAGGATATGTGTGTCAGTGGACTATTTCTTTGTTGTAACAATGCTTCTTTGCAAAAAACAACTTGTGCCATTGAAAAGTCTGTGTCTCTTTTAAATGGGACCACATTTGTAAGGAACATGCAGAGCTGAGTCTGTGTGTTGGGCCCATAAAAATTGCAGAATCTCCAATGATGACATACCTTGTTTCTCCAGTAAGAGAGATGCCACCCTACACCATCACACTCTAAAAACACGGCCATTTGTTTTCGGGGAACACCAGCCTGAGTTTCTATATCCCGCAAGCTCTATCCAGATCTGTGAAACGTGGCATGATTAATCTTGGAGCAGACACCTACTGACCACTGTAGCAGGGCCTAACAGGTGCTGGTAATCAGGTGCTAATCAGGCCCCTGAATGGCTGCACCAAGGGGTGCTGCCAAAACAAAAGCCAACAGTAGAATAAGCTGTTTGGCATTGGCAGAGATTTGGCAAATCTTTCATGATTGCAATCTGCAAACTATGCTCTGCTGCTCATCCCACAAATGCACTTTCTTTACAAATGTGGCACCATTTGACTCACTGGCTGCCAGCTGTTTCAGAGCATTTTGACTGATCTTTCAAGACCCACAGATTTTTGTGATTTTATGACTGTGTGAATACCAAAAAGAAGAAGACTCTCTTCTTTTATCAGGGAAAAAATAATCTCTTTCTACCTTTTTCCATTCTTTATTCAGTAGAAGAACAAAGGATGGTTTCACCAAAAACACCTATTGTGTTTAGTTTAGTTTAGTTTTTTTTTTTTTTAAGGGATGCACGATATTATCGGCACAATATTGGTGTCGGCTGATAAAAGCCTAAAAACATGTTTATCGGTATCGGCAGATATGAAAATTTCTGCCGATAGGCACAGCTGATAAGATGCTGTTCAGTCAGGATTATTTTCCATCTGAAAAATAAGCTCCTTAAATAAAACGTAGCACTTCATTTATTTGCACTGCAGAGCTCTGTGTCTGTCACCAGGTTGTTACAGTAGCTCTAAAATAATCAAATGCAACTTGGTTATGTTTAAAAATGCATTGTACATTTAAAGTTCATGTGATCTAAAGAAATTATTTTTCTGTATTTCAATACTGAATGTCTTGAGTTTGAAAAAATAATACATTTCGTATTAATGGTAAAATCAAATGTTTTTGTCTTGTTTTATGTGTGTTTCTTAAACAAATAAGACCGTCACAATAAGAGTAACATATAAATTCCAGTACAGGATAGACTTAGCTTTCTTTACAGTGACAAAAACAAACAAACTTGTGATTATCGGTATCGGTATCGGCCCAAAGGGGTTTCGATATATCGGCATATCGGATATCGGCAAAAATCCAATATCGTGCATCTCTATTTTTTTTACACAAAAACCGAAGAAAATGAGCTTCGATGAGTGTCTAGCGCACGTCTCCAAAGCTCTTTCGTCTTTGTTGTCCTTTCTTGCTATTGCAGTGAAAAATCCGTTCAAGTGTGAGCCTCCTGAATTGTCAGAATTATGTTTTGCCGTTATCTCTCCGTCATCTCACATCTTGTTCTCATAATTTATGCTAATCTCTTATTCAAAGAGAGCACCACTGCCACTTTCAGGAGTCACTAGTTTAGGATGGACAATCTCTGCTGAACTGTCCCCAGCCCACCCCATTGAAAACTTAGGCCATGTCCGCATGTAGCTGGGTATTTGGGAAACCGCATATACTGTTATGCGTTTACGCCTGTCATCCACACAAAAACCGCAGCTTTACGTCACTAAAAGCAGTGTTTTCTGAAAAATCCAGCCAAAGAGAAGATTTCATGTGGACGCCAGTAAACTGAGTTTTTGGTTCTCAAACGTCACACCTGAATGACGGGGGCTCATTCTGATTGGATGGTTTTACGTCTGGAAAACACTGGCAAAATATGGGTTTGTCATGCCCTGAGCTGCACTTATTGGTGGATTTGCCTACTGCGTGTGGACGAAAGTATTTGCAAAAACAAACAAGGAAGGAATATTCATTTTTTAAAACACCCAGCTACGTGTGGACATGGCCTTAATTGACATCAGTGGACATCAGTGGCAGCAAAGGGTTGCAATTGCATTGGTGTCTGTAGATGTCAATGGCAGCCAATGAGTTAAATGAAATCAACAGGCTTTCCAACAGTACAAGAGTACAGTACGAGAAGCATTGTTACAACAACAACAACGAAACAACAATCAACCAAACACAACTTGCCTTACTTTTTGTGTTGTGATTCTAGATGCTTATGACTGATAAGTAGCTGGATATTTTCTACATTTGAGGCTTTCTCCAGCACCTCTGAGGGAGATCAGATACTGGTGGAGACTGTGCAGTCAGCAGAGCTGTGCAGACCACAGGCATCAGAAAGCACAAATCAAGCATGTATTTTTCAGTCCTGAGCACATGCAGATACCACTCAGAAAGTGAAGTCAGCTATATTTAAACGCCCAGGACCCCGGATTCAGGTTTAACAGAAATGTGCTGTCAAGGAAAAAGCTCAGAATTCATCCTCCAGTTGACACACACAGAAAGCAGAGTGAGTTAGAGATAGTGGAAATATGGATTTTTAAATGGTTTTTATGTCTCTCAAGGCAATAACAGCAAAATCTGTGAGAGCCATACACATTTTTTTTTCTTTTAACCACAAAGAGCTATTATGTCTAAGAATTAATTATTAACATCACACCTCCTCTCTAATTTGTTTGGGAAACATGCTCTCTAATGTTATCCATCAGTTTGACACTCATTCAAGCTCAGTGGGACCAATGATAATGGATTCAGCCCCTGGAGAGCCGCACAGGCCTGTGATGCATCTCAATCCACTTAGCATTAACTAAGACGAGGTGACGTCTGCTGTTGGCACAGCGTCTGCGACCTGCATTAAGGTCAGCCTCGTTAGGTGGGTCAGTTTTTTTTATGAGACCTTTTCTTTAACCGCTCATGGAGCAGGTTTTCAACACCGTCTGGTTGACACCGTGGGTCGTGGTCTTGCTGTGTGGTATCATCACAGCTGACAGTCATGTCTTCTGCTGAATGTCACCTGGCTTGTTGGTCCACACATGAAACAACAACCCCCTGGAAGAGCTCCTCTGTTTTTTCCCTTCAAAATAAAAATAGAGCAGCCATATTTGTCAGGTGAGTGGGTGGTCCGGCTCTATTGTAGGCAAACACGACCACCTGTATCCAAGAAACAGATGGTGGGATGGATGGAGCCACTGGGGAAATCAGTGAGCAGAGGACTTTATAACAGAGGGGGGCCATAATGAGCAGGAAAGTCACTTCTGCTGTTTCTATTCTTTTCAGGTCCGAGGGTAGCTCTGGCAAGATTATTGTCAGGTAAGAACACAGTGTATGTGTTAGTGTAGTGGCTGTGATGTGTAAATTAGCAGCTCCTTACTAACGTTTAGATATTCTCATGGTAATCCAGAGCCTGACTTGAAAAACAAAACCTGAATAAACCTGAAACTGTTTTGTTTTTCTCACCAACTTCATTTGATAAGTGTTTAAATTGAATCAAAGTAGCATGGGAATCTTCCTTTAAGTCTTTCTTCATTCGAGGGAATTGGGACACAGACAGCTTTGTAACCAAGGCATCTTTTATGTTAATCACACGTGGTATGTAGACTCACTGAGCACAGACTGTGCTGCTCAAGGATACAAACAGACAAAAAGCCTATAGATGGAGTTGATGTGTGTGTGCTGCAGGTCTGAAGAGGCTCCTTCTTCACTTGTCCTCATAACTAAAGTGTTGCTTAAAGATATGCTTATAAACCCCCTGTTGCTTTTGTTGAAGTGGTCTGATTTTTGTTGCTGTGGATGAGTACATTTCTTTAAATAGATGTAGATAATCAGTTACCAAGTGCTCCAGATTTTCACTTTTGTTTTATAAATTCTACCACTTCAATGATTTTCTTACTGTCACATTGTGTTGATGAGTGCTGTAGTTTTAAAGATGTTGTGTCACTGATTTTTTCAGTTTCTGCTTTGCTTTGTACACAACACAATGACAGTATCACAGACGTTCTTTGCTTTTAGACTAACACCTACGAGCCAAGCATACAGGTGTAGCTTCAACTGCATCACAAAAGCTAGCAGAGCGCTAGCTAGCATTTTGCGAGTGCCCACAGATCTGTGGGTGAAACTAAGGGCGTATTTAGACCTGGACTGTTTGGTCCACTTTAAACGGACCAGGGTTCGTTTCCCAGGCTGGTGCGGACTTTTCATGCAGGTGTGAATAGACACAAACAAACCTTGGTGCGGACCAAACAACCGGACGGAGACCCACTTTTTGAGGTGGTCTTGGTCCGCTTCCAAACGAACTCTGGTGCGGTTCGCGGTTCGTGGTTCTCTGGTGCAGGTCTGAATACAAACCAATGTCCATCCAAACTAACTACCGGATACATGCGCCTTTTGGGCCTATAAAGCCACCGTACCCTAACTGTCTTTGGTTCATACCTGATCCTCCGTTTTCTGTTTAGCCATGCTGTTGCTAGCATGTTGTGGGTCATGACACGCAGAGCATAGCGTCTCCTTGCTGCGCGCATTCGTCTTCGCTGTTCCGAAAATTGAAACGGTGTTGTTAAGCCTGCTTTGAAGGAGCTGCTCTTGAAACTGAAAATGATTTTGCAGCTCTAATAAGAGCACAAACACATGTTTACCTCCATTTCTGGGTCTGTATTCTGTGTGCCGCCTTTGTCAGTGCTGTCTAATGAGAGCACCGATCGTCACACACGTGGATGTGTTGACAGAATATAGTCCACTTGCAAAAAGTACATTCTGAATACGAACTGCACCAAACGAAAAAAAATAAAGTCAGCTTTTGGTCCGGACCAAACAAGTGGACCAAAGGACTTTTCTGGTCTGAATACAGCCTAAATCAAAAGCTGTGTCTCAAATCAAACACAACTATTACTACAGTTACATGAAGTACACAGTGTTCACTGTTGTCCATCGTTTGATGCGTTCCCACCTTTTCTGCTACACAGCCAAAATGACAACTATTGACGCTGGGAAATGTCCCGTTCTCCACACTCAACTTTTTGACCGTTAAGAGTGCACCAGCTGTGAAAAATGCTCTATATTTTTGTGTACTTGCCAATGGATGCTCTTATGCATTTGAAATAGTGAGTGTAAGTGCAGAAGTACCTGATTTGAGACACAGCCAAAGACCAAGAGATGTTCTGAGGTTAGCATGTTGTGATCAGTCATCTGCTTTACCCTCATGAGATTAAAGCAAATGACTGATAGTTTCACGCATACAGGAACTCTTCATAATTGCACAACTTTGATTCTCAAATTCAGACATTGGTAAGAATTGCACAACAACGTAAATATGGGTGGCTGTAGTCCTGAAGCTGGTTGAATCAGTCTTGCGCTTTTCCCACATCTCTTTTCCAAACAGAAACATCAGGTCGAAAAATGTCGATCCCTATGAGAAGTGCTAAAAACTGTAGTTCATTGAGTGCCCACTTGTGGCTGGCTGCAGAAACATCAGAAACCACAGACCTACAGTGTCAAAAAAGTTGATTTTTATGACATTATATTAGTGCTGCACGATTTGGGGAAAATGTGTGAATGGCGATTAGGTGGACAATATTGCAATTGTGATTGTGCTTGCGTTTTATTAAAAAAAGTTGTATCATGAGTCTACAGACTTGCTTGGTTATCATGGAGAAAATCAAGAAAAAAGCAGAGATGGATTACTGAGGATTTTAATTGTGTAATAATTCTCAAAATATATCCAAACTTACTGTATGCAAACAATAATGTACAGCACAACGGTACTGTTTTGTTTGTATTCAAAATAGCACATTTATGCCACTTTTGCTTTGCATGTTTTGAAAATTACATCTTTTTGCTGTGTCATTCAACCGGTAACCAAAATAACACCAAATAACAGAGGTAGAGTTTCTTTTCGCCTTGAGTGCCTCACTTAAAATAATTAAATAATTGCACAATCGCACCTCTTTTGCGATTACGTAATTGCATGTGTTGATATTGCGATTGTGATTGCGATAAAACCTGAGTTGAAAAAACATGTTGGGTCAGAATAGCATATTACTCTATTGGCACAAACTGTACAGAATTAGTGTATGTCTCCTTATTTACAATGTTTTTAAATGTATGAGTTTGCCCATATAAAGGCATGTCCTTTTAATTAACCTCTACCTAACTCAAACAAAGCTAGGCTGAGTTCAGTGTTACCAATATGGCCTCAGTTTACGAGAAGCTTCAAAACTCAGTATCAGAAACAAATGGGTGATGTCACAGAGACTAGGCCCATGTAGCCATTCCCTTATCTCCCTCTCCCAATTTCCTGCTCTATTCTTTGTCCGATCATCTCCAAAGAAAAAGTCACAGAAGCCAAAAAAAATATGACTTATGTCCAAATACAAAATACCAGAAATCAAACGTGATTAATCTGGATTGAAATTTGTTTAACAGCCTTAAATTACATAGACATAAGAGTAGGATTATTATTGACACATTGCTCCTATCAGTGTGTACCTAACAGAATTGGAGTGACTGATCAATATTGTTGGACTTCTTTGTTCTGGAGAGATGTCGGTGGTTATCCACAACATGCAATTTTGGAGTGACATATTGACCCATCAGGCATACTGAAACTCAATGCAGGAAGGCCTCAACCAAGAAACATGTTGCTGTGAAGCAACAGAGCTAACCATCTAACCGCTGACCCGCTTTCTGACTGACTTTGACAAAACAACGTGCACAGTGGAGGACAGATTTCAAGCTCTCAAATGTTCAGCTGTAGAAATTAAACCCAACTCTAGGTCCCATGTAGTCCCCTCTGGACTCTGAGAGTGTTTTTTAAAAAGCTTCGTCATGCACAGGATTGACCACACGATCTTTCTTTCCTTTGTGTCACAGAGCAGCGCTGCAGCCCCGGGCAGTTCGCCTGCCGCAGTGGGAAGATGCAGTGTATCCCCATGTCCTGGCAGTGTGACGGCTGGACAGCGTGTGAGGACAAGAGTGACGAGATGGACTGTCCCCGTGAGTATGAGTCACCTAAGCCTTTTTTTTACACCCACTCTGTTACCTAATAACCAGAACAGGATGATTACTGTCGAGAAGAGCGGTAACAAAGAACAGTGCTGCTCTCAGACAATCCCATCATACCCAAACAATTCTAAATACAGACAAGACGCCTCGGTTATCCTGCAGGTAAGACGTCCCTTTAATCCTCCACACAGGATCCAGCAGCTCCTGACTGACAGCAGAGCTGCTCGAGTTAAACTCTGAGTGGCTGCACATGTGTATCTGTTTTGTTTACTGCTTGTTGATCTCTTCAACACTGTGTAAATGTTGCAGCAGAAGCTAATCCTTTGACTGAAATCCTATTGTTAGGCATTCTTAAGTCCACAGAGACCTTATCCCCACATCTCTGACCGCATAATAGGAATTATTGAAAGGATTGAGTTCAGCATGTGACCTCCATACAGCAGCGGTTATGCATGCTTTTGAGTAAACGCTTCTGGCCTGCTGACAGTATCCTGTATCCTGATTGAGGTTTCACACTGGACTTCATTCATCCGTCTCTTTGAGCCTGTTTATAAAACAAGCTTAAAGGCAGGAAGTGTTTGTTTAAAGATTACCACTAAGCACTAATCATTCACAAATAAAATCTTGGATCTCAGAAAAGGAAATTCATTAGCAAAAGCTTTAATTACACAATTCTGCCTCTCTTTCCTTGTAGCTTCAGCATCTTAGGGAAATGAAAAATAGACCGATAACTGATCCCCGTGTCAGTGAGGGTTTATTATCCATTAAATCATCAGCATACCTTGAAATCAGTGTTCCAGAGTGGGATTAGCTCCCTGTTAAATACCGCAGAAAACTGGAGCAATCGATCACACGAGCTCCAGAAAAACAAACACAGGAGGGAACATTTTAACCTCATTGTAGGTTAGAGAGAGGAAATAGTGCAAAAATCACATTGATAGTCTTTGAGTCTGTTTCATTGTGCAAATGATTAGTTTTATTCATTTGCCTGTTCTTAATTTATAATTTGAAATGAGAGTGTCAGCACCACAATTGGTTATTTCTAGATGCAAGAAAGTAAATTTATTTACACACATGACACATTGACCAGCAAAGTTTTGCAGTGAGAAGCAAAGACCTGTCTGTTTTCTAGAAGCAAACCATTTCACATATTTGTTTTGTAGTAACGGTGGAAACTTGAGATGGACCAGCGCTACCTAACTATAAATTGAAACATTACCTCATCACTTTGCATCCTTGAAAAATTTGTCTTGAAAAGTCGTGTCATAAAGATCTTCTCTCAAAAACTAATGTAAGCCATGTCAAGAGTCAAGGCTTCAAGACAGTGGGTGATAGTGCTCATGGGAAATGGAGTGTTTATCCCAGAGAAACAGTACAGATTCTGGCCACAGGTGTCACTGATTGGTCAGCTTGTGAGTTGTAACACAAACCTTCTGTTTCCTTCCAACATTATCTGTTTGCACTTCTGTTACATCAGTGTTATTTCCCAATCAAACTCTGCAGACGTACGTATCTCTCCTTCCCCCACTCATCTGCTCGTCTTTAAAGAGAAGACATGACAAGATTTGAAGGAAGACGTCACTGAAAATTCTGATACTTGCGATTTTTAGTTTGCTTTATTGATACCTGTCTAAGTGAAGAAGTTAAATGATGATGATGTCTACAGACTATATCAGGAGCCATATGTCCCCAAAAAATGTGCATCACATGTGAGTCAGTTTTTAGGATTTATTCAGGAGATCTGACATCTCAACTTTTTCCAACCCTGCTCATAAAGAAAGACTAAATGAAAGATTAAAATTTGAAAAAAAAAAAATCTATTGTTAGACAAAAAATCCCAATACTAAATTACATCTGTTTTTTTCCTTCTACCTCAAGGTTTTAGACTCTTTAAGAAAAAGTCTTTGATTTGCTGGAAGTGGACAAAGCTTGGATCTTAGATTAAAATAAAACAAGATTAAGAATCCATCTTTATTGTCTTAAAATCTGTCTCATCTTTGTTAACTGACAAACTAAACAACAAAATTACAAATCGAAATCAGTTCATGACATCATGTAATAGAAAGGATCTCATCAGTCATTTCTAGGGTACAGGATGTTGACTGCTCTCAGGAATAATCACTACTTCAACATGTTTACAGTCACCAGAGGGACTCTAAAGCCGCGTTTCCACCAAGCAGACCAGTTCAGTTGGTCTTGGTACGCCGCACATTTAGTGGC
The DNA here is from genome assembly GCF_033239565.1 of Halichoeres trimaculatus. NCBI lineage: Eukaryota > Metazoa > Chordata > Actinopteri > Labriformes > Labridae > Halichoeres > Halichoeres trimaculatus. The sequence continues at coordinate 17,806,466 of NW_027437194.1, read as the reverse complement.
GTTTCCACTGACTTATCCCGGGACAGGTCCCCCACTTTTTGGGACCTTTTTTATGGGCGCCAGACTAAACCGAACCGCTCTCAGAAGGTGGAGCTACAACACTGCGGACCATTGATTGGTCAAAAGACTTGTCACTTACCCCGACAGCGGCTGTATTTCTCCTAGCGGGACACAGACTTCTCTGAAACAAAGCTTGATTGCACTTTGTATCAAAGAGCTACATGCAAATCATAGAGCGGACGAAATGCTGCATGTCCATCTATGCTCTTTGTTTGCTGTGTCGCATTTTCTTCTTCGTTGGATTTATTAGCGGGGTACACTGTGTAGCTCTGCTACGGCGTCACACCATTGTTTACAGCCGCGGCTTTCGGCATACAGCTTACACGCTGCCTACCATGAGAGGGCGCAGTTTGCTGTGGAAACGCAAACGGGATCAAGCTTAACTGTACCAAACCGTACCGGACTGCTTGGTGGACACGCAGCTTAAAGCGCCTACTTGAGCTCAAAGGCTCAAACTGGCAGAAGAAAGGACTGGAACCATCTTTCATGATTCTCTGAACTTTCTTCTTTGTCCTATCAGTGGATATTTAAGATGGATGTTTTATGCTTACTTCTATAGTTAAAGTGATCGTACAAGGCGGGAGGTTGGAACGCTAAGTCATACTCGTTAGATTTCCTCTATAGTTCTAAAACTTGCAGCCCAACACCAAGGCCTCTGAGTTTTCTGAGGAGATAAAATCACTAGAAGAATTTCTTTAAAACACACTCCAGAGAAGCTTTAACGCTTAAAAACCCATCAGAGTGCTGATACTTTCATTTTACAAGTGCTCTTTAAATCACTGTACCTCCTCAACAATTTGGGCGAGAGAGAGAAAACTCAAAGGGTTCCTCAAAGAAAAAAACGAGGTGGTATACAGGGATTATGGTACGGTGTAGGTATCCATGTGCAACAATGTTCCAATTATAGGCATACTGATGCAAACTCTTCTGATTACTGTAATTCTTCAACCATTTGAGGTGCTGGAAAATTCTAACAGTTCCCAAAAGAAGAGAAGACGAGCTTTCTGAGCATGATCTCTGCTAAAATAACAAAATAAACTCCAGGTGGCATGTATCCAGGTGAAAGAAAAGTGAACAAACGTACGTGATCAAAGAGAACTGTTGGTTCAGCTTTTATCTTATTTTAATTATTGTACACTTCCTTGATAATAATTGAAATGCAAACAAACGTTTCATGCGTTCTAACTGGTGTCATCAGTGGAGATCATTAAAACATGAAGACACATACGTAAGGCATGTAAAACGTACAAACACAAACAAAGAGATCCATGAATGTACCCTGAGGGATTGCCATCTCAGGCTGTGAAGTCCGTATTTGTGATTTTTTTATCTTCATTACAGGAATTTTTAGGGAAAAAAATCAAATGATCTAAACTGCAAAAGAAGGGAAAGTGATGTCCACATGTTCACCTTAAATATTTTTCTGTTTTCCAGCCATAAAAGAGGAGAGGTTTCGTTTCGGTAATGGATACGACCAGGTAGAAGACGTCATCGGTGTGGCTCAGCCTGTGCGCTTTAACAGTAAGAATCTCACTTCATTGAATCTGTGTAATGAAGCAGCTTTCATCAGGCACAGCCCTGACGCTCCTGTCTGTCTACAGAGAAATGCCCGAGTGGGTGGCACCACTACGAGAAAACGGCCAGCTGCTACAAGGTTTACCTGAGGAACGAGAACTACTGGCAGGCCGTGGACACCTGTCAGAAAGTCAACGGCTCTTTGGCCACTTTTGGAACCAACGAGGAGCTGCAGTTCATCCTGAAGATTGAGGTGGACTTTGATGACAAAGTCTGTGAGCGCAGAGACCAGTGCAAGTGAGTTCTTAGTATCTGTAGCTTTCAAAGTGTTGCACGAAGTCTGATATGTCTAGGTAGAGAGGAAACTGTTGTCTAAATACATGCCTGAAGTCTCTGAGTGAGGAGTTCATTGATTTCCAGAAAAGTTGGATCCAAAAACTTGGTTTTATCTGCAGAACTCAATAACTTTTCAATCCTTTTTTTTCTGTTTTCTACTCTGATGCAGACTTGTTTTCTCTGAATGATATAAGATCAACTAATGAGGCTCTGATGAAGGGAGTGATCCTGTGTCAAGGGTTGCACGCCCTCTAGTGGCCCAAAGCATTAGTGTAATGGTGCATCTCACAGATGAGTCCAAATAGTTTTGATAGTTTTTTTACTTCTCTCTTTCAGGTTTTGGGTGGGGTACCAGTATGTGATCACCAATCAGAACCACTCCCTTGAGGGACGCTGGGAGGTGGCCTACAAAGGTCTTTATTTGCTCTTTTAAAAATGGAAGGGACCTCATATTTTATCTCACTGTTGTTCAAACACATTTTTTTTTTTTTTTTTGCTCCACTAGGGTCCATGCAGGTGTTCCTGCCACCAGAGGGTCTCACCAATTTCGGAGAGACGTCTGACACTCAGGACAACGTCTTCTGTGCCCAGCTGCAGCGCTTTCAGATTAAAAGTATGAACGAACGAGGCCTGCACAGCTGGCACGCTGAAAACTGCTACAAGAAGTTTCCCTTCCTCTGCAAGAGGAGTACGTTCCTTTTTATTCCTGTTAAATTCTTGTTGGTCACAAATGTTTGAAGTCTTCCTGATGTATTCTAACTTCTCATGACTTTCATCTGCAGGGCAGACGTGTGTGGATATAAAAGACAATGTAGTAAATGAGGGCTACTACTTCACCCCTAAAGGGGACGACCCGTGTCTGAGCTGCACGTGTCACGACGGAGAGCCAGAGATGTGTGTGGCGGCGCTGTGTGAGCGTCCGCAGGGCTGCCAACACTTCCGGAAGGATCCCAAAGAGTGCTGCAAGTTCACCTGCCTGGACCCAGGTACTAACACGCTTCACTCACTTATTTACAGCCATAGCCTAACTCACTGAATATGATTGATTTAGTTGAGATCTTATGTAAACACACCTGTAAGATCTGTCACTGTCAAGCTGGGGAAAGAAATAAGAGTTAGTTACTTCCTGGTGGTGAATAAATGAAGTCAAAAATATGTCTTCAAATTGTTTACTTCTAGAATTTTATGTAGTTAAAAGATAGATGATGCTTCAACTCGTCCTGTAAAGATGAAAGCCTTTTATTGATTTACCTTTTTGGCCCACTAAGTTCTTAATCTGATGACAAAAAAATGTATTTTCTATTATTTTGCCCATACTGTTGATTCTTTAAGTGACAATATATTCATGTCATTTGTTATACTTTATAAATGTATCATGTGGTCAGCTTAAACTAGGTTCAACTATGTTGTTTCTTTGTATGTATCATCAAGCAAACAATAGTCATCAACTGAAATAACAATGCATGTTTGGCTTTATGAATTTTACTGTTCTGCATTCTCATCCTTTTTTTCCCTGGATTCATCAATTAATCGTAAATATATTTCTCAGAGTAATTGATTTTTTAAAATAATCGTTAGTTGCAGCCCTATTTAAATCTCTTCTGTTATTTTTGTGATTTAATTTTGTCCTCCTCACTTTTCTCTTTCATTTCTCTTTTATTTAAAAAAAAAAGAACTGATTCTAATGAAAAAAAACAGCACTCGTTTGGTCCATGTCCCATCTGTTTAAATGGAGGAAGCTGATGATTTGGGCTTCACTTTTGGGGAGCTGTCATGTTGTCTTTGTTTACACTCTCCATGTCAGATGTTTTTGAAGTTGTTTTTTAAATTCTCAAAAGTGTAAACTCAGCAGATGATTCTAAAGCAGCTCATTCCTTTTTTTTGTTTCTCCTCAGACGGAAACAGTCTGTTCGACTCGATGGCGAGCGGCATGAGGCTCATCGTCAGCTGCATCTCCTCCTTCCTCATCCTCTCCCTGCTGCTCTTCATGGTGCACAGACTCCGACAGCGGAGACGTGAACGCATCGAAACTCTGATTGGAGGAAACCGTGAGTGTTATAACAACCTTTCCTTCTCTTGCCATCTATCTCTCTCTTAACCACGACATTTGGTCACAAAATGAAGCCACTTATCATAATTAGTCTCTGCTAATTTGACAGGGGCAATGAATTTCACGCCACGTGATACACAAGGGTTCAGATATAAATTACTTTCCTCACAGGTTTCATGGTGTTTAACTCTGATAGCCTGTTGTTGCTCTTTTACAATATATACTGCTTGTTTCAGACTGCTTTGTTGCTTAAGACAGAATCCATCAGAGTTTCCAGAGAAAGAGTCTCTCAGATAAATCCTTTTTTTATGCTAATTTAATATATTCTGTGAATGGGAGTGTCTGGTTTCATGGGTGGCAGTGTTTTTAAACCCTCCTCTGCTTTTTTTTCAGTGCACCACTTTAACCTTGGAAGACGAGTCCCCGGCTTCGACTACGGCCCAGACGCTTTTGGCACAGGCCTCACTCCCCTGCATCTGTCTGATGACGGAGAGGGAGGCGCTTTCCATTTCCAGGAGCCTCCCCCGCCGTATGCAGCCTACAAATACCCCGACATCCAGCACCCTGATGACCCTCCTCCTCCTTACGAAGCCTCCATCAACCCAGATTCCCTCCTTTATGTGGATCTCGGTACGTGCTGACGTTTTTATCTCATCTCAGTGCTTGAGAGTCACACTCTCATATTCATGTCCCCTCTTTGCTCTTCTCTTCAGGTCACGTGCCGAGCCAGATGAACACGATGGGGGACGCGCTACATGCTGATATTCCCGATGCTTCTGTTCCCGTGTTAAACTCAGCGCCGTCATCTCAGGAGAGGGAGGACTCGATAGATAGCAGCACCCTGCTGGTGGGGCCTGACACGCCGACAGATGGAAACGCCCCCGCCCCCATGCCTGCAGACTCCTCCCTCAGCACTGTGGTATAGGACTGTTGACATGGAGCTGTAATGGGACATAAACTGCAAGATGAGAAAGGCTGTGTGCACGCTCTGCAGCAGGAGAGGACACGGCAGCAGACTGTTGTGTAGTTAAAGTTTGTACAGACATATCAGAGGCCGGAGCTACGATGCCAAGACGCCGACTTTCAGGAGACTTGTTTGTTTTATAAAGACAGCAGCTTCTGAGGACTGCTTGTACAGAAGACGATGCGGCTCTCTTACTTCTTTGACTTAGAACAGCTTCTGAAACATCTCAAGGTTGGTCTGACTGGTGGAAAACCCTGAGGTAAAAACCACTCAGGTCTGTGCCAGGAAGATTCGTAAAAGTCCAGCACACGGCAAAGAAAGGACAGACAGTGAAGCCATCCATCGCTCCTTGTGTGTTTTCGTTAGTATCATACTGTCGCTCAAACGGATCAGGCTTCAGTCATCATCAAATCCGTTTCTTCTGGCACGATTTCTGCGCTCTATCCCCTCACTTTCTTATGAGTCTGATAACGAAGTGGTCTTCCAGGTTTATAACGCAAATTTGCAGCAAAGACGTTTTGTAATACTGAGGTTCTACCTTACAGAAGGTACCGGTAGCTTCTTGCTATAGGGTTTTTATTAGGTCATGCTAACACACGGAAACGTGTCTGAGGATTGTGGTGGTACTTATAAATATCTGAGTTAGGTATTGTGTTCTTTTTAATCCTGATTTCTGACTGCAGGCTGTAATCTTGATAGTTTTATCGTCTGACATTCTGAACTGATCAGCGATGAAGTGCATGTGTGAAGATGAGGAGCGATATCCCGCTAATGAATTTACAAAAATCAGTTTATTTAATATCCAATCATGAGGTGGTTGAATCATGCAGAAGCTCCCATTGTTGTTGCTTTCTCATTAACTCTTGGCAGGATAGTTGTGTATTTGCTAACTGAACCATGTTAAGAAGCTCAATGTTTTGCACGCTCATCTTTTTGGTTAATTCAGGGTTTTCTTTCAGAATAAATCTGTCAGGTGTTATATTTGGATGCTGCCCCTCTCCTCTCCATCCCTGATGTGATTTTTGTGTTATTCTGTTTCAGCTACTGATGAAGATAATGTCGCTGACTGTAGCTGTGTCTCTTTCTGTTCGCTGTTTGTTGTTGATGGGTCTGTTACTGTTCTCTGTTTCTCCGTGAGATCGCAGTTAAAGTTATTGTAATAAAAAGAAAAGTGTGAACTTATTTAGGCCCCTGTTATGATGACAATCGAGGACATTTTTAGAACCACCAGCATTCGACAGCCAGATGTAAATGTGTGTGTATGACTGTGCACGTGTCTGAATGTACATTATTATTTTCCCTTTTTTTTATGTTTCATTTCAGCTTCGACAATCCACACAGGTTATCCCAACGACAAAATGTGGAACGTGACGTGAAACTGTGCATGTGTGTGTAAGAAAGAGCTCTTTTCTTCTTTCTTTCATCAAGTTTGATTTTTTTTTTATTTTAAATCTGCTTTTTGGACCTGAGGTGCATGTTGTTTTTATTATTTGGCATGCTGAGATTTTTCTTTTGATGGAAACATTGTTAGCTCAACAGTCTGTCCTGTACAGTAGGTTCAAAGACTCTGTGTGCATCAAAAACCCCGCCCATGTCCCAAACAGCTGCATCACACTGTAGTTTCTGTGTAGACTATGGTGGTCTTTAACTAATTTTACTGGATTTGAAATGTTTTCTGTGTAAAACGGCGATTGCTGCATTTTATTGTCTTTTATTTCATAGCCTTTAAATTAAAAAATGCTTCATTTGCAGGGGGGGGGCTTGTGTTTTTCTGAGGTAGATGTACATCTAATCAAATGCCAAATAAACTGCACCATGAAGGACGACTCATGCGTCAGTGAGTATGAACAGAGCATCAACCATGACATTTAGCTTCTCTGTAAATCCTTTGACTCGTGGAGGAAATACCTCCGTCTGCAGCGACCAAATGTCAGAGGATTAAGGTGGGATGTAGGGAAATCCCCCGCCCCAAGTCAAAAGATTCAAATAATTTAAAGAAAGCGGATATATCGCGCCTCACGGTGACTCATAAGGCAGCGGTCGGAGCAGATACAGTGATACCCGGCGGAGAGCGCTGTCGCTGAAGAAAAGAGGCTTTGTTCTCAGTGACAGAACCACATTTCTCTGGATGAGGGAAACACTTTATGCTGAGCAGCTCGTTCAAGATGGATGTGTTTATAAGGAAGAGGCGGACAAAGTTTGAAGAAAATAAGAGTTTTACCCACATTCACCTGACAAGTCTGAAAAATTTCATATGATGTCTGAACTGCCTGAAGTTAGCCGATGGGTAAAGAAAAATGTGCTCGTTAAACATTGACAATGTTTTAATACAAGAAACTAGACCGGCCATCTTTTATCCCCTTTGAAAATCTTGAAAAAAATGTTTTCTTTCTGGACTTGTGAGGTAAACATGGCTCATATTAAGTCTAATGTGCCAATTTTTCATAAGAACAGAAATCTAATCAAGTGTTAGTTTACAGAAAAAATGTCTTTTTACTCTTAATATGAGCCTCATTCACCTCACAAGTCCAGAAAAAAATCTAATTTAAAAACAAAAATGATGCCTAACCCTAACTTTTAAAACAGTTTGCTAAGAGGATAAGATAAAATGCTCATTCAGTTTGTGGAAATGAGAATAACGCTGGAATATTAGACCCTAAAAGTACATTTTTCCCACCCCGCTGATCTATGTAAGGAGTTAAGGAGTCATTTTTGTCTTTAAATATCTTCAAATGAGTTATTTTCTGGACTTTTTAGATGAATAAGGCTCATATTAAGAATAAAGGCTTTTAAAAAACTGCAATTTAAGCAAGTGTGTCTCTAAAAAAAAATCTTCTAAAATTTAAAAACAAAAAAAGGCAACAAAAATGTGCTTGTCTTGTGTCTTGAAATAAAAGGTTTTTTTTTTTACCTTATTGGCAGATATTTTTTCTATAAACAAGCCATTTAGGCATCATTTATGTCTTTTTTTTAATCTTGAAATCAGACACTTGCTCTGGACTTTTCAGGTGAATGAGGCTGAAATCACCTGCTCAAATGTCTGTTTTTAGTGAGGGATTTCCTTAATTTGAGCCTAATTCAACCGAGAAATCCATAAAAATGTCTGATTTCAAGAAATCAAGACAAACACCAAGGGTAAGAAAATGTTTTGTTGTTCAGTTTTTAAGTGTGTTTTGCTAAAAATAAGATATTGACATGTAATATTTAAGTTTTTATTAAAAATGGTTTCATTTGACTTAATAGTAGACACGTTCACCTGACAAGCCCTGAAAAATGTCTTATTTTGAGACATTAAAAGAAGACTGAAAAGCTAAAAAAATCCAAATGGAAAAGTTGTATAATATCAGTGGGAAAGTGAGCTGAAAACTTAAGTCCACTTTTTACCGAGTACCTGACTTATTTACTACTAAAGATCTTTGTTTCTGATTTAACCACTGGTGCATTTTACGGCCACATACATTCTGGTTCTTTCTAATTCAGCGTGCTACACATCCTGGCTCTCTGCTGAGATGAATGCCTCTTGTTACTGCTCACTGGGTATCTGTGCTGGCAGCAGAGGAGAGGAAGGGGAGGGTGAAGCTGTCCTGCATCAATGAGCCTGTTGATCAGAAAAGACCACTAGACTGGTAATGACACGGATCACAGATCAGAGCAGGAGCAAAAAAACTCTGCTTCCACCTCAGTCTCTATTTAAGCAGGACGGAGTTGAGCCCGGTCCTCAGTCTACCTCACATCCTGACACCTGTCTGACACCTGCTGCATCTGGGAAAGACCATGCTTCAGATCGCTGCTCTCCTAATGACGGTCGTATCGTTCGTTATCTCAGGTGAGGAAAAAAGACTGAGTTTTCTGCTGTATTTTTAATAAATACCACCAAATGTAATGACTGTTTTAATTTTGTGTTTCAGAGGATTCAGATTACTGTTATACTGAACCGCACTGTGGTGAGTAATCCATCAGCTTCTTCAATTCTATACACAACTGTCACCAAACTTCATTTAAATCAAAAATAAATTATGACTACTATACTGACAAACAGAAACTATTTGATGTAGCATGTTATTCATTTATTTTCTTTAACCTTTTCTTCATTAAAAAAAAAAAACAAAATCCGAGCAAGTGTTTATGACTGATTTTCAGTAAAATTTTATGGGACTTAATCCGAGTCACTTCTACCTGGCAGTTCCAGGAAAAACATCTTATTTCAAGACGTTTTCTGGACTTTTTTTTAATGTGAAACTGAAATATAAGCTATTGTTGTCTCAATTTTAATTTTAAAAATATGGTCTGTTGAATAATTTTGGGTCCCATCTGGCTCCTTGTGTCCATCAGATCCATATGCGTGGGGAGACATGTTCCCGTCCTGTCATCCTTTACTTGAAGAGCATCACTCTCCAATCAACCTTGACCACCACATGGCCAAGAACGAGACCCTGTACTCCCTCCACCTGGAGGGCTTTGATGAGATCCAAACGGGCCACTGGACTCTTGAGAACGACGGTCACTCAGGTGAGTGTTTAATCCTCCAAACTGAGTTTTTCTGTGTAGTTTGTGTTTCTCACGTGTGTAGTATCTCCTAGTCGTGCTTCATGTCAGCAGTGGCATGTCAGTGAGCAGCGGAGGTCTCCCAGATGTTTACCACACCATCCAGCTGCACTTCCACTGGGGAGGCCCGGCGACAAATGGCTCAGAGCACACAATGGATGGGCGCAGATACCCGATGGAGGTACAGTACGGTCAGTAGACAGATCCACACTGTCACCAAGCAGCTGTTACCTACGCAGTGCAGACTTCCCTTCACGTCTGTTTTCTGTTTCTCTAGATGCACATTGTAAACATGAAGTCAATCCATCCGAATGTGACGACAGCATTGAACGACCCAACAGGACTCGCTGTTCTCGGTTTCTTCATTGATGTCAGTTTACTATGAAACCTCTCTGTTCTGTGTTTGCTATTGTCATCCTGACTTTGCCCACTCTTACAGGTTGTTTACGCTGAAAACGTGCACTTTGGGCACATTTCACAGAAGCTGTCCTCTGTCGCTTACAAAGGTGAGAGAAACATCCAACAGACTGTATCCTTGTGTAGGTTGTTTTTAGCTTTCTTCTCATCACACTGTGACTTTCTCCAAGGCCAAACTACCAAAGTAAAGCCATTTCCACTGATGAGCCTTCTACCCAAGCACAACATGAGTCAGTATTTCCGTTACTACGGCAGCCTCACCACCCCACCATGTTCTCAAGCAGTCATATGGACTTTGTATGAAGTTCCTATTTACATCTCATGGTCACAAGTAAGTCTTTTCACACTTATTCCAAAAAGAGGATGAAGAAATGTTTCCCAGAGGGCTACAAAATTAACATTTCTTGTTCCTTTTTCCTCACAGCTGGCTCAGTTCACCTCCCAGATCTTCTCCACAGAAGAGGACGCAGAGCAGGTCACACCCCTGCAGAACAACTTCAGACACATCCACCCCACCTTCAGCCGAATCGTCTCTGTGTCCAAAAACGCCAACCTGCTCACGGGGAAGGCCGCGCGCATCCACAGGTCAGCAGGATTGCTGCTTCTGCTCCAAACTGTTCTCCTGATGGGCTTAATGTCTGGACTTTAGCACATGAGAGGTCCAAATCATCAAACACTTCAACACCAAACAAAGATGAAGCATATTTGAGTTTGAAATTTGGATTGAACCATTGGTGGAGCCTGACTTTCTGACAAGGAAGGCCAAACTGAAGTGTTGACTTCGTGGGGGTGGTTAGGTGGGTTCAAAATAAGGATTATCTCCAGGAAATACATCTACTTTAACTTGTTACATATTAGTATTTTAAAAACATGTTTATCTTTTAGATATATTTTCTTTTTTTAACTTCAAAAAGTAACTTAGGAATCCCTTAAAGGCCATGATTAAACACATCTTATTTCCTCCATTTTCTGAAGATAAGTTAATCTTGGTTGTTTTTTTAAGGGTCTTGATGTAATCTTCTAGTTATTTCAAGAACCTAATCTTAATTTCCCAAGATTCTTTGTTTGTTTGGGATTTTCATAGAGCAGCAAAAGTGCAAAGAAACAGAAATAGCCTTTAATTGCCTCAATCATGTGCAGCAGCAGAGCAGCTTAGGGCTGCCCTCCTCTGGCTAATGATGGCAATGAACCAACTAATTTAAAAGTCTAGTCTCTGGAAAAAAAGATGTTGTTGCATGACCTCGGAAAAAAAAAAGTTCTCCAAGAAGGCAAGGAAAATAGGTCTAGATATCATCAAAACACCTGAGGCTAACTTGTCATCTAAAGAAAACAAAGACCTATTGCAATTTATCTTGTATGACTTGCTAAGGTATTGCAACAGAGCACCAACATTTAAATCTGTTGACCTTCTTTAAGGACCTCAAACAAAGATTTATGTCCAAAGTTACCAATTTCAGTACCAACAAAAGAAAATGTTCCACATTGCCACATTTAAAAACAAAAGCTACCAGCAACCAGTTGGAAAAAAAAACATAAACTGCTGGTTTCAGATAAAAGCGCTGCCTCTGACTAGTAAAATGGCCAAACAGTTAAAGCTGTCAGCGTCTGCCACCTCCTGGCTCCACCACTAGTTTTCAGATCATTAAAAAAAATAAAGACAAACTGTGAAGACCACGTACTGTAATATGTTAAATGTTTTAAGAATATGACCTACTATTTCTGCAAGATTAATTCCATGTGTGTATTAAGAAATGTCAGAAAAAATCGTGTTACTGATTTGTTTCAAATAATGTGACTTTAAGCAAACTGTAGCACTGACGTTATTGTTTTTATTGCAGCAATGTATGTGACCATGACTGAATGTTTTTTGTTTGTTTTTTTCTTACATATTTTGCTTATTCTTGAAAACGTACAATCTTAATATGTATATTATGTCTTGTCATGTAGTTTTGGGACACATTTTTTGTAACTCCTTGAAATACGTAGGCCTATTTGAATTTTATTTTAGAATATTAAAATATAACTGTTACAGGAAAAGAATTACTTAATAATACTGTAGAAAATACTTAAGTGAAAGAATAAGTAAAAGTTGTTGCAAGAGGCTCTATGAGGCTAATGTTAGCAAGCTATTAAGCTAGCGCTGCTGCTATGCTAACGCGCAAACCTGAAGCAACAGGTTTAGCTTAACTCACTTGATGACATTTTTCTTATTTTTTAATAGCTAAACTCAAAACTGTTAACTGTTTAACTGTTAAGGGTATGGTATTTACGGTAATTGACCATAAAGTGGAGAAAAACTGCTAATGTAAACATAACGACGATACTAAATACAGTAGCAGTTAGCTTGGCTTAAAGGGGGGGGGGGGGGGGGGGGGGCGTTATATCCAATTATGGAGACTTTGGTTCACATCCACTATTTTCAAATTACAAAGTAAAAGGTTACAAAAGGTGCCACTAATTTTTAAAACAGACTAAAATTCGTTCATCTTTAACTGTTCAGATTAAAACATCAAATTCCACCTTGTTGTTACAGCTTCTTAGTGCAACATGAAAATTATGTGAAGCGCACACAAGCAAGATCTGTTTATTATCCAGTAGCGCCAGTATCACATGGCCACATGTAACAATGGATGAAAGTATGTGAATTCTTGCTTTAACAATAAAGATGTAATGTCTTACACTTTGTTTTGTTTTTTTTTGTTTTTTTAACTAAATGACATTTTGTTTATATTGTTGCCTTATTTTCTGCTTTACAAGTCAGACAGTGGCTATTTGTGAGAAGTCCTCGTTGCCTTTTAGTTAATTGTATCTTGTGCTGGTGTTGGACATACTGGTTGTTTGTGTTTGGAGGACAGTGGCTCACATGACCCTGTTCTCTGTAAAGTTAGCCTGACACAGCCATTGTTTGGTCAGCTGCTGCCAACTCTTTCCATTCATGAAAACTCAACATTGGGGGGAGAAATGTGTTTGTCTCAGTGAATGGATGAGTCAGTAAACAATGGATTTCACATCTATGTTTCTTTCAGAATTCATTAAAAACAAACGCCACTTAAGGATGTATGCAAAACTGCTTTATTTCCACTTTTACCTTTTTCATACATTTGTCGTGTAATAAATAGACATAAGAAACAGGCTGATGCCTCAATCCTCTTCCCATGCCAATTCTGCACCTTATTTTTTCTCCACACCGCAAACGACTTCATAGAATTTACAACACAAAATAAAAAAAACAAAGCTTGACACAAGCTGAATTAAATGCTACCAGCCCATCACTCACTTCATATTTTACATAGGTCTCTGAGCTGAGTTTGTGTAGCAAATCCCAGGGAACAAAAATATATATTTATATATATATATTTATATAGTATTCACAGTTACAGTATTTACAGATTCTAGGATTATATAAAGCAAATGGGCAGAAAATGAAGACGTTTCTACGAGAAACAATCTTTCCAAAAAGGGGGCTGGAGACATCTGTACACAGTGGACCTTTTTCTTTAAATAAACAACCTCTTAAATGCTCAGATTCCTTTCACAGATCCCTGATAACATTTTTAAATACTCAGTCTTTTGTTTTATAAAAAGAGAAATAGAGAGAGATGCATCTTAAAAAGTGTAACCCCTGTGAAGATAGATAAAAAAAAAAGCTTTAGATCTTCTGTACAAGTAATCATATACAATATAAACATCACTGGTGGAAAAAAAAAGTTAAACTGATGAAAAGCAACAACTGACTTGGTCTTGTTGGGGCAGCTGATTGGCTAAGAGAGGGCGTTAATGTGGAAGTGCAAGCATCGAGTGCATTCATGTCTTAAAGAAAGATCCCCCACTGTGTGCCGGGTCAGGAAAAACAAACACTGATCGAGTAATAAACTGTTACAGACAAAGAAGAGGAAGAATCTATCAGATAGTCATCTGAGGCACAGATGAAGAACAAACATCGTCATCATACACCCACAGTGCTGGAAACAAAAGAGGCAAAAAGAATCACCTGCTGCTGCGCTCAAACAGAGACAGTTACACATTCATATGGCACTTGAAAAGTGAGGACAGGGTTTACTTCCATAACTTTGTTTGAACGCTGCCAGGTGAAAGAAGACTGGTATGATTCTTTTTCTTTCCACTGCATGATTAGTTGGGCTTGAAGATCAGCAGCCTACAGGGGGCAGTGCACTCACATTTGGAAGATGATCTACTCAATGAGAACATTCACACACAAACACAAATCTAGTGTCTAAGCAAGAAAGGGACTACCTTTACAAAAAGTGATAAACACTGGAATAATAATCAGTAATTCATACAAATTTTGCATTTCCATCTTGAATTTCTTGCATAAAGTAATAGGAAGCAGCATGATCTGTTACTGGCTGGTGAAAGCAGCTGAGATATCAAATTATTCCAGATTCTGAGGCAGGATTTAATCATGTTTGTAGCTTGACTTTTTACTGCAGTCCGTTTGATTTATTCAACTAACAACTTGTGCAGGAGCGAGAAAGAGGGATGCCCTCTTGCCTCGTGCCATCTGCTCAGGTGCCGTCGTCCCCCACAGAGAAGGTGTTTTCCTTTGAGGGTTTGTGCGTCTCAACAGTGTTAGAAAGCGTCTGAACATATGAGTTTGAGTTTTTTCTGTACCACGTGTGGCGTTGGTAAAGCTTATGAGACATTTGAGAGGAGAAAAGTGTTAAAATAAAACAAACAAAAAAAGGTTGTAAAAAACAGGACTGGATGTGGAAGAAACCGTGCTGAAATACTGTCCTGTGTTGACAGGAGAGAGGAAAATGCTGCACCAGCAAGTCGGGAGTTTTAGTAAATTCTGGGTCACTGGCAGACGTAAAAAACTATGCATTTAAAGAGCACCATAAATCGTAAACAATCTAGATTTTAATATGCAAAGAGCGCCTCACAGGAGGTGAGGAAACCCCCTCTTCACCTCCTCCTCTTCTGTGAATCTCCCGTTTTAGGACAGAGCTCCAGGCTTTAATTGAGCGTCCCTCTGCAGTTCTCCGCCCCACACAAACAGGGTATCTTCTCATCCTCGATGGGGAACTTGTAGTCGTACGTGATCTCTTCGTTGACGTTGATCGGCTGTCTAGAGTAGATCACGATCTTCTTCTGAGACTCCACTGTGATCACTTTCGCATAACAGTTGGGCTAAAAGACAAAAGGAAGAAGTTAGAAAATGTGGCACTTGAGTTTAGAAAGCCTGACCTGGCGTGGAGGTTGCCTTACGTTGCAACTGTGGTTGATGAATCGGGCAAAGTTGCCACACTTGGTGGCGTCTATGATGGTGTCGTGGTCGACGCGGAACATGTAGCTGCTGCCGATGCCTTCCTCTTCGTAGCGCTTCTCCCGCATGTCGGCAATCACCTGAAAGAAGAAAAGTGCAACTTTTGTAACACTCTAAGCTTTAAAATAAAATGACGGCTTCAGGAAAGAGAAAAATATTTGCACTTTGACTCCTAAAATTTTGCCAAGTTTGCAACTTTCCTTACTTTGCTTACCTTATCTAATGACAAACCCTTTTTATTTCTTATATAAACAGAACTTATTTAATCCATATTCATGCAAATAGTAAAAAAGGTAGGTATATATTAGTTTATTTTTTTGTTTGTTCTGAACGCCTGCTTTTGATTTTTCCTTTCTTTTCTAGTTAGGTGAAAGTTTCAGTGTTTACGCAACATCAATTTCATGTTGTTAAATTAACATAAGTTATTTTAAGACTTTTACATGAAACATACAGAAGTCTTTTGACAGCCTTTGCAACAGAAATCGTCCAATTTTTTTGATGTCTTATAATAAACGTGAAATGCTTCTGAATTTGTCCACAGAAAACCAACCCTACGTCCTCCTCTCACCTGTCTGATATTCTGCCCCACGTATTCGATGACCATTTCATCCGCAGCGATGGGCTCCATGGCGAACAGACCCCAGTCGTGGATGTGTGACTTGCAGAATCTGATCTTTTTCTTGCGGAACTGAAAGAAAAGTGTTGAAAGGATGTTAAAAGCAAATTTAAATGTGTGTTTGTTTTGCCTGTTCTTGTTTACACTTCCTGCCGCTGGAGCAAAGTTCTGACTGTGTTTACCTTCAGCTGGTTGAACTTCAGCAGGTCACTGTCACACGCAAACGAGGACAACAAACGTCGCTGCTCTGACCGCCGCTCTGAGCCGGCTCTGGTGGAGGCGTGGACTTGTGCGGGGATACTCATTCCCTGAATGAAGAAGAGGGAGTTAGAGTTTTAAATCAAGAAAATGTAAAAAGAAAAACAAGAAACAATATTTCTGGTCTTCTCCCTACTTGTGTGTCCATCGGTGGCTCCTCTGATTGCAGCTTCGTGCTCTGGAGGTATTTGATCTTGTCCTTCTTGTCGATCTTGTAGTATCCCTCGCTTCGTGCGCAGCCAGTCATGTGATCCCTCATGCCGTCATCTCGTCTTTTCTTTTTCACTCCAGGGATGTTAGTAGGTGCAGAGGAGTCAAGGAAGAAACTGAAAAGAGCTAAAAGCAGCTGGGATGCAACAGACTTAAAAAAAACAACTTCCCATTTTCCCCCACCAGAGGGCGCTGCTGTTAGTTACACACCATACTGAACAACAGCATTTGCAGAAAAACTGATAAGAGATACACACAGATGATTTTGTCATGATGTCTGGTGTGAGTTGTTGAGCAGTAAAGGATATCAGGATGGTTGACCCACAGCGTGTCATTGAGCCAGTCGTTGCCATTATCCTGCTGCAGCATCTTGTCATAAGTGATCCTCAGCAGCCTCACATCCTCCTCGTCTATCCCGTCATTCCAGATGTCGTACAGAATCGTCATCTCTTCAAAGTCGGAGCGTGGATTGAAGTAAGGCCGCGGGGGCGACGTGACAGGAGACAGGCTCCCCAGCAGAAGCTCCTCCCAGCCTCGCCGAGCCCTCCGCGCGGGCTTCGCCACCACTGGGGGCTCGTCCTCATACGGCAGGAACCTGTCTTCTGCAGGTAAGACCGTCTGAGGCTCTGCTTTTACTTCCCTGAAGTCCAGACTTGTTTGATCTGGGGACTTGTCAGATATTTGTGTGGACAGATGTTGGTCGTGAGGCAGGAGGGTAGACTCTGATGAGAGCTCCAAAGAGTCTTCAGATGCAGACAAAGCTGGGGTCTTTTTTCCTTTTGGTCGGCCCGCTTTCTTCTTGGATAAGGGCGTATCTGATGGCACAGGGATATCTACAGTGAGACCAGGAGGGAGATCTTCAGGGACCCGGGCTGAGTGCTCCGATCCCGCTGAGGGAGTTTGGTAAGGAAGGGCGCTGACAGGTGGCTCCTTAAAAACAGGTCTATCATCTATACTCTCTAAGGAGACTTTTCTATTCAGACTCAGTCCTGTGGGGTCAGGGAAGACAGGGGTGAAGGTTAGGTCTCTTCCTGGTGTGCGAGGGACTCCTGCGCTAAGAACAGGAGACTGTGCGGGGTAGGAGAAGGGACTACCAGGGATGTGAGGGGAGCTGAGGAGGAGGCTGCTACCTGAAAGCGGAGCGTCACTGCCGGGCGTGATGGGGACTGTGTCCGTGCTCTGAGACTTCCCCAGACTCCGGGCACGCTCCAGGAGGTCCCTGCCCGGCGTGCGGGGGATGTCTTCATCTGTGGGGAGGCGTGGGCGCTGAGGGATGTCAGGAAGGGAACCAGGGGGAGGGTGGAGGAGCGAGCGACCCTCTAGTGCCGGGTGAGGAGGGAGAGGGAGGTGCATTACAGATGCTGAGGCAGATTTAGGGGCAGGTGTGTTAGAGGGGTCTAGTCGACCGGGGGTGCAGGGGACTTCCTTAGGCTCGGCTTTACCTTTGGCTTTGGTGTCTTGGTCGCTGTCAGGGAGGGCGCCTGTGGGAGTGGACGGCCGAAGGTTTATTGCTTGCTCCAGTGGTTCAGACTTCACTGTGGGAATGTTTCCGTCTACGCTGATGATGCTCTCTTTTACTGCAAGACAAAAACACATCAGATATCAGTGTTTGAAATGTTTAATCAATCGTGTTTGCTCCTCGTTCTCATTTCTAGGAACTCACCTGCGAGTCCTTTGGGTGACAATGGTTTTCTGTCCTCCATCCTCTCCTCCTCCGGACTCGGTGGTCTACGTTTAACCTTTATCTCTTCTCGCTCCTCTTTGACTGGCCCCAGAGGTGGACTTAATGCTTTGGTTTCCGTCTCCCGCTCCTCCTCATCAGAAGACGACGATGACGTGGACGATGAAGAGGATGAAGAAGTCTCTGTCTTCTTGACGTCATCATCCACATCCCGTGAAGTCGCCTCTTCTTCCTCCTCTTCTTCTGAGCTCATCTCGTACTCAGAGGAGGAGTCTGAACTTTCTGATGAAGAGTCGGAACTGGCTTTTGAAGACGCTGAACTCTCTGCACGAAGCAGAACGAAGGAGAGATAAATGACGGGAGAAAACCCAAAATTCAAGGAGCTGTTTGAGCTGATGTTTGACTTACCGTCATCAGATGAATCAGAGGAACTTTCACTTGAGGATTCCTCTTCATCATCACCATCCTCATCATCACTCTCCTGAAAGGTAAGCGATCAAATGTTAACAAGATTCATAAAGAAGTAATCTGTCATATCGTTCTTTGTTTTTAGTTGACTTACTTTGCCCGGCAGCAGCCTATCAGCAGCCTCCGTGCCAACAGGCTCTTCCTCCCGGTCTGACAGAGACTCCTCCTCCTTCCCTGAAGTGTCCACCTCCTCCTCGCCTTCGCTGTCCAGCTCCAGAGGTCGTGAGTGCCGCCGCTTTGATGCCGCACCATCAGCGTCCATTTTGGAGTCGTCTGACGGGAGTCCAGCAGCGTCTCGATCCCGGTCTGAGAAAAATGAACGTGATGAGTTAGGAACAGGGAGGCAAGAAGAATCTGAGGAGTGAATGAGTGAATCAGAGAGTTTGAGGCTACCTTCATCCTCCAGCTCGTCGTCGACAGGAGTGGAGGGTCGAGGTCGCTTGTTGTCTCCTGCTGCTGCAGTTTCAGGTGGGTCCTTCCTTTTCACCTGAGCACAACAGATTCAACAGTTAAATATTCACATCAAAATCGCTCATTTCCTCCTCATGTTCACTGAAGGTAACACCAAGATGCTCACCTTGAAGGAAGGCAACCTAATGGCTCCTCGTAAACCGATTCCCAGGCCCATGCCCTCGTATCCAAGCCCCTCCCCCTTGTTCCAGTTCTCCAGCAGACTTGAACCCATCGTCTCTTTGGGTTTGGGTCTCTCTTCCTCTTTCCCCTCTGCACCTTTCACTGGAGTCAGAGACGCCTGGAGGCAAAAGAAAGAGGTGATAGTCTGAAATCCTGCCATAGACTCAAAGCTTCAGCAATGACTTTCAGGTTATGTTGACTTTTTTCAGACATTTTCAAAAGCTATGAGGAAATAGGCGATCTTGTTTCCTTTGTTGTTAATAAAGAGGCAACAAAACTAAATCCATGGTTTTCTAAAACCAGCAAAATATTCTCAAGGGAGAAGAAAAAACAAATTAGAATCTGGATGAACACAGGTTTTCATTCCAGAAAGTAAATGATAAGATAAAAACATTATTTTTTGTTTTTATCCGATAACTTGTTTAGACTTTAGACAAAAACTGAAATCTGATCATTTGTTTACATTTTATCTGTGGTAAAAAAAAATGTTTTAT
This sequence comes from Halichoeres trimaculatus, assembly GCF_033239565.1. Taxonomy (NCBI): domain Eukaryota; kingdom Metazoa; phylum Chordata; class Actinopteri; order Labriformes; family Labridae; genus Halichoeres; species Halichoeres trimaculatus. The sequence continues at coordinate 17,786,932 of NW_027437194.1, read as the reverse complement.
TAGATTCAATATAAGCATCAGTTCTTGTGTCTTAACATTTCAGCTACTGTCTGTTTAAGAAACCCCAGCACCCCAGCTTTCTGGAAGCCTACTACACTGCTGCCATGCAGAAAAGTTCAGTTTCTCTTTCCAAAATGTCAAGTTTTTGCCCATTAGAGTTTTATTTGTGATGTCAGGACCTGAAGAAACCTTGTAACGTTTTGCTGTCCAGAGCAACTCACAGACTAACTCAAGGGATTACTGGAGCTCACCCCTTACAGTTTGATACTATTTACTCAGTAAACACTGACATCAAACATTTCTTATGGAGGTTTCAATTCAAACAGCTCTTTGGAACTGTTCAGTTATTTTTTAATGATGGAGGTGGTAAATTAAACACCAGAGACTGTGTCTGAAATCACATTGAAAACACTCAAAAACTTAAAAAACTGACATTTACAGATTGTATGGATACCATGTGGAGACCCACATGGGGCCCAAGATTACTGAGATTTTTGAAAGGGATTTAAGAAAAAGGTTGAATCGGCCAGGCTGCAGGAAAAAACACCTCTATGAAAGATGGATTTCTAATGCCCTGTGTCAACACACAACCTATTTTTTAACATTTACGGTGGTATAATATTTAAACATGCAGAATGTAAGTCTGTCTAAAGAAACTCGCCCACTACTTCACTCAAAACTGAAATCTGAGAAAGTGTTTGACATATTTTCATCATCTAATCAGACTAAATATAAATCACTGGAAAAGTCCAGAAAAGTCTCTAATTTAAAGGCATCAAGGAAAAAAAATTATCAAGGGACTAAGAAAAAAAATTACTCATTTTGTTTATCATTTATGTCTATAAACATTTTTAATGAGAATTTTTCTGGACTTTCTGGGGGAATGTGGCCCACACTAAGTCTGTTTACTAAAAATAAAACGTAAACATCGATTAGATTTCAGTTTTTGCTGTGGTTAAAAATGTCTTTTTTTTTAAGTCAATGTTTTCCAAATTTAAATTAAACAAAATATTTACAATCATTTAGTCTGAATCTTGAAAGTTTCACAGAACTTCATGAGTGAATGTCAGACAGAACAACAGTTTAAACTACAAAAAACTACCTTGAAGTGTTGTTAAATTTGTTCTTTTTAAATATTCTGCACCCTTAGTTTTCTCCAGAAAATGTTTGAATTGCAGAAAAGTGGCTGATTGGTGATAACTTGATGTCTCTACAGTAAAATCTTCTGCTTTTTATCATTGAATCATATAATTAAAGACAGTGTCAGACTGTTCAATAAATGTTTTTCACATTGCGACAGTAAATCAACACTAGGTTATGTATTCTATCCAAAGACAAACGTTAAATCGTGTTGAAAAACAGAACCCACCTTAGCCGAGCGTTCTTTCTTATCCCACCACTCGTCGAAAGCTCTGAAGGCCACCACCTCCACCATCTTTCGGTTGAGGTCCCTCTTCATGATGGCCTTCAGCTCTTTGACAATGACCAGCAGCACTCCATCCACCGTGGCCTTGTGAGGATCCTCCTTTTTACTCTCGTATCCAGGAGGAGGAACAGTGGGGTTGAACTTTGGTACATTGGGATGCTGCCACTGCTGCCCTGGCAGTCCCGCTCCACCACCAGGCGTAGCACCCATAGACAGAGGTGGGTATGGTCCCCCGAAAGGCGCACCACCATCCAAAAAGTGATGAAAAGGAAACGGCCCTCGAGTCTGTGCAATGCGGCTCAGCATCTGCTGCTGCATCTGGAAGGACATGGGAACGGTGCTGTTCCACTGCTCCCAGCGTAGGCAGTTCATCAGCTCCATCTGCATCAGAGGCATCATGGTGGGAGCGTAGGGGCCCATGTGTGCCAGCAGATGATGAGGCACCCCGGGGTGAGCGGCCAGGTGAGCGGGGTGCCCCGGTACAGCTGTGTGATGGGGTAGGTGGTGGGGTGGGATGGAAAAGCTGGCCTGATGGGGGAGAGGGAAGCCTGGGGGAGGCAGGGCGATGGTCTGTAACTGGCCACAGTCGCCCTGAGTGATGGGAGTCCCGGGCATCTCGTCATCAGAGATCTCCATGTCTTCTCCTGACGACTGATGACTCTGTGGAGGAGAAAAACACAGCAAGGAAAATCAAATTTAATATCCTGAGCATCATCAATTTCTGTCTTTCAAGCACTTCAAATATCCAACAGTCCCTATAAACATTTCCTGAATAGGTCCTGTATACTCTCTTTGAGCATTTTGTTATAGACTCGTATTACACAAAGCAAAGTTTGCATTTGTCTTCTTCACTGTGGTTTTCTCTTGTTCTGAAATCTCACAGAAACACACCACTGTCACTTGAACCTTGCTTTAATGTTTTCTTCTTCTGTTTTTTTTTAACAAGCAAACAGCTTTCAGAGGGGCTCCAGCCATCATGTACCAGTTGTACTGCTAGATATGCCGGAAAGTAGTTGCATGTACTGTTTGATTCTTTGAAAATGAACAGTTATTTGAATATTAAAGCTCATGACTCATGGGAAAAAAAAGAAAAGGTCCCTGCAACAAGCTTGTAAAGCTAATAAGCTAACTTGACAGTCTTCTCTCCACAGTTTTATAGTTTGTTGTGGTTATGGTTTGACTATAAAAAGTAGTACCTGAGATTTAGTCAAGTTAACGATCATTCATATACCTCAAGGATAAACAAACATAATTTTTGATGGATCTTAAAAAATTCACCCCTAAAAATTTTTTCCTTGATGCTCCTTTCTTTCAGTTTAAATTTCAGGAACTCTTTAACACATTTCTTCAAGGACAAGAAGTTCTGGGGTGACCAAGATTTTCAAAGTAAGGGCAGCATATGACTTTTTGAATGCTCAAATGAAAACATGACTGACCCAAGAAGTTGATCATGTATCCCATCAGGTTTGCTTACTTTTCCAAACTTTAGTTCATAGAAATGCAAGACCTGCAGCTGTAACATGAGAACTTAAAAGGCAGAGGTTTAACACGTGTCAAAGATTTGACTTCTTTGAGTTACTCCTTTAAGGGACTATCTTTTCCTGTTTGCACCTTCTTATTCCAGGATTGTTTTTCCATCAATGTTGAGAAACAAAATAATCTGGATGCAGTAATGAGCCATGTCTGCTTTTTACTACAAAGCCTCTTTAGAGCTGAAGATACTAACGTTAATGATAGTAACAATCACTATTCTGAAACCATTGAACTATTTGCTCTCACAGCTTCTCGCAGAGGTAAAATTCTTCCCATCTTTACTTTTGAGAGACTAAACCTCTTAAGAAAGCTCTTTTTAAACCTCTTCAGGTTAGCAACTTGTTGAAAATTAACCTTACTAGTTTGAAAATGTTGCCTCCGGTGCTCAGGTATTTTCAGAATTACACAACTTTTAGAGTGTTTTTCTTTTTACACTTTGCTGGCACCAAATTTAAAATAAGTACACATTTTTTATAAAATAATTTCAACCTTAAATATGTTTCCTCTGCACTTTTTTCAACTGTTGTTCCACTGTTTTGAAAAATGTCAAATTCAATCTATCTATATTTTACGCAGCATCAAAACTTTTGGGGAATCAGGGTTGTGATTTTACATTCAGTAAAATATGAGTGATCAAGTAATGTTCTAATGCTACTGATCTATAATTCTATCATTTTGTGATCATGATAATTATATTAAGAAAAAAAAGCATGAGGGGTCAGGCTAGCTCGTGTTTTTCAAAGTGTTAGCTGATAACGTGTCTCTGCTGATTATTACTCATAAAGGTTTTGCATTACAACTGCTGCAGAAATGAAAGTGAGGAGACTCAGTGAATCATGGGAGTGGCATCCTAACCAAATGACCGGTCTGCACCGTTTGCTTTGTTACAACCTGAAATGCAAGAACGTGAGACGTTGCAGGACCAGTCCTGACTGTCAGACTCTACAAAACCAGCGAGTGTGCGCTTCTGAATGGGGCCCTCAGCCAAACTGTGTCTTCCTGCATGTGAGTGTGCGGTTAGTGTTAGAAAGAGGAAACAGGAGTGTTCCAATTCCCCAACAGCAGAGCGGCTCTTATTTCTCCTTTTAGAGCACCGACTGTAGAAACTTGGCTTCACGGGCCAGATGGTGTTTACAAAGACTACAACAAGTAGAAGCACTTTTTCTGAATGTGAGGGTTTTTAGTGAGGCTGCGAGTTATGTGTTTTAAAGTTTTCATTCATAACTCTTTCAGCTGTTTATGTGCACTACAACAACTAACTTTATTTCTATACTCAAATCCACAGCCTTAAAGTATATACGCGCTCTTCTAATGCTTTTCTTAGTTTTAAAATCTGCAAACAACAAGACAGCAGTTTAGTGAGACTGATTTTTGTGCAGGTCTTATGGGAGTAGCTGAAATAAAACCGTAACTTTTTGAAGAAACTAAAACTATGAAACAAAAGGGAAAGTTTACATCAAGCGCCTCTCTCTGAAACTAGATCTGACTTCCTGTGTCTCCTGTGTAACTGTCACTCACTGACAATCTGATAGTAGTAAACATCAGCAATGTGCTACTGTAAAGTGAACAGGGTGATAAACAGGCTTATTTTAGCATAACTACATTTTGGAACTTTAAACACTGAAATACTTGTCTATCAGTAATTTTAGTCAGAGACAGTTAAAAATTCCATGCATATGTAAGAAAAAAGACTGTACCGTTTCCATCTTATCTGGGGGTGTGTGGCTTCGATAGTGTCCATCCTTGAGGTCACTGTTGCTTTTCTTGTCCTGCACAGGTGAGCTGATTCTCTTCAGCAGAGCAGCTGTTCCAGGTATGGGCTCTTCATCGTCCGAGTCTGGCAGCGGGGTGGGACTAATGTCCTCCAAACCTGTGCTGGAGGGTCGGGAGTTCAGCGGTCTGCCTTGGGAGCCGCTTGTAAAAGGGGGAACTGGGGAAAGCTGTGAGGAGGAGGATGAAATGGGACTGCCCTCCATCCTCACCTCAGTGTCCGAGTCCCGCTCCTCCAGGAACGGCAGCAGCTTTGTCCTTTTTTCTTTGAGGAGCATCTCGATGCGGGAATCCAAGCTATTGCGCTCTGGATCCAGTGCCGGGGAGCCGGGCGAAGGGCAGCGCTCCGGTGTCTGAGGTGGAGGTGTGGTGGGATGGGGGCTGGGCTCAGGTGGGGGTTCTGGGATGGGAGGAGTTTCAGGTCTCTCCTTGACGGGTAAAAAGTCTGTGGCCGCTGCGAGAGGCGGCTGTGGCGGTCGGAGGTATTCCTCCTCCCTTTGAGCTGGGTGCTGGAAAGCTGGCTCTGACGGTGGGAACGCAGGAGGTAAAGGGGCCTGATAGGGTGAGAAAGCGGACTTAAAGTTGGGCGTAGCGGGCAGGGGCGCTGTGTAGGTGAAGGAGGGGGTGGATGGAGGAGGTTCAGGTGGTGTGAGTTGGTGCTGTTTAGAGGATTCAGAAGACGTGGTTGTATTTCGATACATGTTACTGCGGTACTGCGGCCTCTCCGGTCTGCGGTTGTACGCGTCCTGGAATTTACTCTCATGTCTGCGGGATTTGTAACCTCCAGAGCTCTCCGGCCGGCCCGATTGGTACGCAGGTGTGGACTGCCGACTGGAGAAATTAGAGTCTTGAGAGAAAGGCGTACCGGTCTGGCGTGGGGTGTGAGGGGTTCCCTGGGACTGGGGGGTGTCCTGCCTTAAGCTGGAGTAGCCCGTCTCCAGGGACAGAGGAGTGGTGGAGCTGCTGGGGGGCAATGTTCCTCCAACAGCAGACATGCTGCTCTCTGACAACCTGCGGATCGGATCGCAGGCCTGACAAGAGAGAGGAATCAGGATGAATCGAAGTGTCAGACACAAACATTCACACAAATTACACAGGTTAGGTTTAACAAACTGAGTGATTTTTTTAGTTTTAGTATTGGTGTAATCGTGACAAAAATGAATAACTGATTTTACAGTCTGTGCTTTCAAAGATTTAAAATAACAAATGAATAAGAATCTGTAGGCACTATGCCTCGGCGGCCTGGTGCTATGAGGCCAAAGTGCATGTTTCTGTGTCATTTCAATGCACAGGCAAGGGTCGTGGTAACATTTCCTCTGCTCTACTTCACCACCTGCCATACTGATAAAGTGGATCACAGATAAGGATGTCAGTTAGGATTGGACAGCGTGTTTAAAAAAAAAAGTTGCACAGCTCAACAACAGTATGTCACTGCTGCACATGGCAGTAGAAAGTGTGTGAATCTAAATTATCATCCACAGATAAATGAGCACAAAACAAAACACAAAAATGAAATGTGCGAAGAAGAGGAGAGTGTTTCTCTTTTTTTCATTACCAGTAAGGCTTCTGCCAAACTCCGAGGGGAGACTTCTCTGGCCTCCTCTCCACCAACAGGCAAGGTCCGTGGGGTGTAGCTGCCATTCATTAGGAGCTGGAAGTACCTGAGGCGATTCTCACCTGCAGAGCAGAAAACATGCTCGTGAACAGTCTATAGAGCTGGACTAATGCCAGTGAGAGCTAACACAACTAATGTGGCATGCTTTGAATAACAAAGCATGATGTCAACATTATCTAAGGACTGTCTGAATATATCAACATGGGCTCAAGAGCAATCATTCAAGCTATACCAAGCATTGCTTATTTCTGTGTGCAAAATTAAAGGATGTTAGAAAATGAAACTGTCAAAAGTAACATCATCTACACATTACAGTGGGTTTCAAACTAGCACAACATGTGCAAAGCATGCAAACTATAGACCCACTACTCCTAAGTCTCTGCACAAGAAAGAGGAATATAATTCAGGAGAATAGCAACATAAATCTGTCATATCTTTGGTTAGACAAACTTACTTTGCATATTCAATATGCGCAAGCTTAGTACTATTTTGTAAAGGGGACCAGCTGCAGTCAACGGCTATTTTTGCATTTTAAAAATGTCATTGATAGAAATAAATAAATAAATAAATAAATAAATTGTAAAAAATACTAAAAATGTGTCTCAGATAAAGTACATAGACATGATCTGATGGGGATCTGGCAGATTGGTTAGTGTTTGTTTACACGTGTGATTTATGCACAGAGGGAGTACACAGCACCCTCAGCTCTGGGCTTATGGGAGCACGCTCACATTCAATGAAATTCAATTACCACACGTTACCAGGCAACGCACGTAAATTTACACACGTGACAGCCTACCTCCTAATGACTCAAAACAAACCAGCAGTTCACTTCTTGAGCATGATATTTTGTTTCTGCAGCAGAGACAGCTTCATTACGTCTACATGCCTGCAAGTGTCTCCCATGAAAGGCTGAATCACTGTTTACCTTTCGGGTCCAGCTCCACGTGGATGATGTTTCCCATAACAGACGTGTCGTGGAGTGACTGCACAGCCAATTTGGCGGCTTTCACGCTCTCAAAAACAACTTTGGCAATTCCAAGGTGCTTTTTATTCTTCGGATTATACAAGATCTCCACCTCCTCGATATCCCCGTATTTCTTGCACATGTCGGTAAGAAATCCTTCCCTGATGTTGTCGTTGAGGCGGGCGAATGTCACCTCCTTTGGAGGCACAGGGCCTATGTAGCACTCATCGATCTGAAAGAAGTAGAGGAGTTAATGAGTGGAGGAAAAAGTGCTTTCAGGTTAACGTTGCATCATGTGCGGTCATTTCTGACAGCTGAGGGAAGGCGAGTAGTAACGATGGACATGCAAATCTCTGCAGCCGTCTGCACGCGACTGAGCCTAGTATAGTTTTGACAACCATCCGATGATCAAACTTTCACCCCACATCCCAAAGATGAGTGAAGGGGGTGTGTCTGCAACTTCTGACGGACCCGATTTTCCACAAGGATTAAAAAAGGAGAAGCAAGGATCCTGGTGTCTTGAATTCCGAGCAGGTACCTTAAACTTCGGCACCGGTAGATCCGTCTCTTTGTACTTAGTCCAAAGACGACCGATTCTCGGATCCCGGACGATGTCCACTGGTGGCATCCCGGGGTTCTGTATGGGAGGAGAGGGAAGAGGGGGCTCCATGTTATCCCATTCACAACTTCAAACACAGCATGAACTTGTTGAAAAGTGATTAAACACAAATCAGACACAGTTTTTGTGTGAACTGAACACCAAGATGCTGGAACATGCCCGTGGCCGACAGCGGCAACACAGACACATTGTAACCAATCATGGAGGTCGGCTGCTCGGTTACAATTGTAGCCGATCCGGCGCGTCGAAGGCGGTCCACTTACAGGCATACTGAACGTCTGTCCATCGTAGCGGTACAGTTTGTGGGATCCCTTCCTCAGCGCTGGGTCGATTATCAACTTGTAACTTCTCCAGTGGTGACTCCGCTTCTCCGCCGAGCCGCAGACGGGATGACTGTCCATGCCGTTAGCCAAACCTGAAACGACAGGCAGCGACAAGGAGAGAGGAGCTACCGTGAGGCAACGCTAAATACGGTCCTTACCAGCCCCCAACACTTTACAACAGACAAACGGTTCGCATGCATGACTTTGGTTATCACAGGGAGAACCCCAGTGAGAGGGAAACGGGATCTAACGTAGATCCCAGTTACGGAAAACAGGCTTTAGGAGGGCTGGAGAAAGAGGAAAAAAGAGCAAGCTTACTTGAACTCTGCTTTCTGCCATGGTCTTCGTTCAATCTGTTCCTCTCCCCTGGCTTGGACATGTTTTGTCCGATCGAGTGATTTTTCTCTAATTGATAAAAGGACGTAATCGCTCTCCTTTCGCTGCTTACATTACATGATTTAGCTTGAAGAATACTGCCTCCTTTACGGCGAGAGCCAACACATATTGTGTGCCTCTGGTCTGTAGCTTCTGTCTCTCCCACAATACACCGCTAGGCTTGCCCTCCTCGTATGATAGGCGCACTTTCGATGCAGGCTTATTTGTATCTCCACCGTTTACTACGCTGTGCCGTTTCTTCATATGAAGTTGTTGTGTTTTGATATCACTAATACAGGGTCACTCGCATGTAAATGTAACAGTATTAAACGCCTGGCAACCGCTATGAGTTCGATTATCTGTCATTCATTCTGTGTTGAATCTGCTGATCGTATTTACTTAAATGGCAAACACAAGACAGACACAAGGGAACATCTTCCCTAAAAGCTCATAAACAGGAGTTTATCGAAGGCTATTGTGCATAGACCTCTGAGCGTTAAAATACAGCAAAATGTCAGGTTATATTTGCAAATGGAGAAGAAGCCAGGGGCATAGCTTGTTGTTTACTGCTAATGGGAAATTTCCAACAGAGGTTTTTTGACTTAACTTGGTGATAGGGACTTCAGTAAAGGAGTTTTAACTTTGGAGTTCATACTCTAAAACTTGCAGAGTCTAGACTCCGTGCATTATTTTTTTCAGAACTGTATTTTGTCGAACACACTGGATATTCCTTGACATTGCCTGGTGTTTTGCAGTGCTCGGGCAATTGGCTGGTTAACAGCGGCAGCTCAGCGGGCCAATCAGAGCGCAGCAGCAGTGGAGCTGTCTGCTATTAGAAGCACGGCTCAGGAGTCCTTCAACAGAGAGCAGAGAGAGGGGGCTGAGCGCTCTCGGCAGCCATTTTCCTAAAAACAGGACTCAATGGCCTATATGGGTTTCCTTTGTTCCAAAAGGGATCTTACACTTGATTTCCTCATCTCTCACGGACTATGATATAACAATGATTCCTCCTTTAAAGGATTGAGAAGAAGGAAGAGAATGTAGCTACTGGATGTAATACCCTGTGACATTTTGAGCCTTTTTTCCTCTGCCTGGAATCCATCTTTGTCTTAACTAGGTCATGGCACACCCATACAATAGTTTTATATTTCTTGAGTAAAAAAAGAAATCAAGTGTTTTGAATAAACAGCATTATTGTTTTGGAGATGTAAGACTAAAGGAAAAACACAGTTACAGTGAAACTGTGTAATGTCTGGTTGTTGGCATTGCACATATGGCCTTGTAGGATAAGAGTAGCAATGAGTAAGTTCAACTCTTTTATCATTTTAAAAGTTTTGGTAATTTATGTAAATGTGAGGCATGCAAATACTGTAAGTAAAAATATTTTCTGTTTTATTTATTCAACTGAGTTATAAATCTAACTAAAACTGTTGGCACCTAATACTGAATATGTTTCACAGGCATGCTAATATATAAAGTATAAACTCACAGTCAAGATCAAACCCAAATCCACAGGGAGGCCATGGATAACTAATGGTATATTGCAAATTAGGTTGTTCAGCTTGTAGTTTTGACTGTTGATTGATAACCCTTTTCTTTGATTAATGACTTTAAACATGTCCTCTCACTACAGCAACGTTTAACACCCTGGTGGCTTGTGCTGTACCCTCCCTACAGCTGTGGAGACAACCTCAAGCACGATTAGGTTTGTGCTGTCCATTTGCCATTTAAGAGCCAAATGCATCCAAAGAGTAAACGTCTGGCTTGACCTTGCTTCGAGGGCATATTTGAATGTCTAACTAAGCCTAGTCAGGTGGCCTTAAAGCGTTTTATACAGTTAAAAAATAGACCGTCTCACCTAAGAGGAAACAGATGGAGGGAAAACTCTTATGTTAAAAATATTTACCTCAGCACTTTGGTGAAATGCCGTTAACAGGCCTAAACGCAGGGGAAGGAGGACTGTTTTCAGCTCCATCTTCGGATCCTTTAATAATGGCATTAATAAGGGGTGTGAAAGCGTCTCCTGCAAAGGAAGGAATCCATTAGCACGAAAGAAAGAGCTCTTTTGAAAACTTTTTGATCAGTGGCAGCAGGCACTGCTTCTCGGCCAGCGAATATGCATCTTCAAGCATCATCTGTGTGGGCAATATGCAAACCATCTCCTCTCTCAGTGAAGACAGGATTGCAGTCAAGTATACCCTCTTCTATGTCGACATTTCTAACAGAGCAGCGACATATTTAACCAAAAGGAAATGTTTTTTCGAAAGGTAATGAAATTTTTTAGCATTTCATTTCGACTTTATCTTATACGTGTCAGTACTTAAATGTACAGACAACACGAACGACAATGAATCTTGGTTAAAATGTTATCAGGAAAAGCAGGCTGTACTAAACTTTCTGAAATTCTATCAAAACCCACATTTTTGATATAGCAAACTTACAGTTTGTATTGAAAACATGTAATCCAACTATTAAACGAGCAAAGATTTCTCATAGGAATATGTCTTTTCGCATTTCACTGCTTCTCTTTGCCAAACAGACGTATTGACGTGAGAAAGCTGCTCTTGTACTGTGGTTTGTCTGCTGTTCTCCTTTCTCAAAATGGCTTCTTCACAGACAAAGGGGAGCAGTGTGCTGTAAAATGTTGCTGCGCCATAACTGGGTGAGGCTCGTTCATTCGAAGAGAGGATATGTTTTTCGGACGTTTCTTGCTCGTGTCTCTCCAATAATCAGCACGTTGGGACTTCACTCGATTTTAAAGGTTTCTCAAAGTGAAAATATGAGGAAAAACAGTCGACAGTGCTTGTGAGGAAGGAAACGTTAACAGGGTTGCGTATTCAGGCTGTCGGTTGCTATGCTGACTCGCCCTGACAACGACAGTAATCCCAGAGCTCTGGACTTCTGCCATAAAAGCTCGAGCGAATTGCTGCACCCCCACAATGCCATATAAGGTCATGAGGTATCCGCACGAGCTCAGGCGGTTTGTATCTGGGCGAGGGGGTGCACTAGATTCTGTGCGTGTTCGAGACTGAAATCGACGGTGAAGTTTTCATCCTTTAGATTTAAAAACACAAACCACCAACGTTTCTGTAACTTTTTTTTATCGGTGCAGAGGCTGTAATTGGAGAAAGGGGGAGACTCATTTTGTGTAAGACAATAAGCTCTTTTCGCGTGGTTGCTCACAGGCACTCGTTTTTTTTCTACATTTGCGTGTGTGTCAGGCCTGTTTTTCCCGTTATCCACTCCTAGCCCTGGCTGCCAAGGGCGCGCGCTTCCCCCATTAGCGAGTCACGAGGCTGTAAACAGCATTCCTCCCCCATCCTTTCTTCAGATACTATCCTTACTTCAACGGAGACAAAATGATAAAGAAGGTTTTATGTGTGTAAATGTGAAAATATTGCGTTCAAATGAGTTTATTTGCAGGCCTTTGTTCGGAGATTACATATAACAATAACTCTCCTGTGGGTTGAGCCATTCAGCTTTGCGCGCGGCAGAGAGACTGGAATATTCCACACAGAGGATTGGCCTCTCTTCGTCTGGACAGCTGTTTCTGCACGACGAAAAACTATTTTTGACAAATGTACGTTGATTAAGAAAACGGGCTTTACACTTATGGACATTTCTTACACCTACAGGATAGTATCCTTTCATAGGTTACTATATTTTGAATGTTAGGCAGCCAGTTGCACTTCAATTAAAAACACTCTTTTAACAATTAATACAACCTTTTTTTATAGTGTTTGCAACGCCACACTGTTGTGGAAGCATTTGTTTCTGAGGAGCCAGAATGATCTGGCAAACTGCACCATGACTTTTTTTTCCCTCTCTGTTTCTTTGTGTCCAGGCTGAAGGATTGTTCAGTGGATTGAACCAGGTGTCTTCTTTGCTTTGTATTTAATGATTATTTATATTGGCTTATCAAAGGATTCCTCAAGCAGATTGGTGGTACTGTAACTGGTTATTCCTACATATTTGCATGTTTGATATAATATTTCACATTGTGCTTTTTAGTCAGTAGCCTATTATTTGGCATTATTATCATCTGTCTGTTTTAACAAGATTAAATAAATAGTATTTACATACATCACATGTTTCGTTGTTGTTGAAAGAAGTTAATATACTTGTTTCAAGGATTTATGTTCCAATTTTTTTTAACCTAACTGAATTTTAAAGCCCATGTTTGATCACCATCACAGCCTTTTATAACATCTAAAACACACAAAATTGTAATGTTTGGCACTGGGTGGCTTTTTGAGAGATTTTCCTTTCAGTAAATCGGTGAATTCTGGCAAAAGTCACAGAATACATGTGTTTTCTTAAAATAGGCAAAGGGCAGAGCCAGTTTATCCTCTTAAAGCGACAGTTTGTTCACATTTCAGGACTCCTACTTCATGTTTAAAATACTTAAAATTCAACATTCAACTTTTGTCATACATGAGTTTAAGAGTCTGAAAATGTCTCAAAGCATTAAGTAAAATCCTGATATACAATATCCCTTTAAATGGTATTTGGATTATTCTTCATGTAATTATGTGTCTTCTCTTGACAACCAGTCAACCCACCCTCATCAGATTCCCTATCTATCAACGAAATAAGAAAAATTAACAATTCTGAATTAGCCTTTTATTGCATACATACATGAAAATTATGATTCCATGTGTCCACTTTCAAGTGTAAAATTGGCTGGGTGGGAGACTTCATGCTGCACGTCCAGTTGTCTCATGTCATTCACTGTCTAGCCCTAACTGAAAACAGAGAAAGTAGCCGTCTGCCTCACCCGCAGAAGACTGCACCAAGATGTTTTTTTCCTCATTAGAGCTAATGTGTCGTCCTATAACCCAAACACAAGCACACACTCATATATTCACTATTTAATCAGTTTAACCACTGTGTTTCTGTGAAACTGTGGATACGAGAGAGGATAGTTCATCCCTAACCCCCAGTCTGTGATGTCACTGATGTAATCAGCCAAACAGACAGAACAGGAATATGACAAACATCCTGCTTGGGGAAACTCTGGAGATAGAAAATGATCATATTAAAGTTAAAGAAGAAAGCACATCATTTCTTTATTTACACAAAAATCATTTAAATAATTTTCGATGACAAAACATGCAAATAAATGAACAAGAATGGCACCTCCCCTCCTCCTTCACTGGGAAATAAAAAAAAAAAATGAACCAAAGAAAGACAAGTTCTGGTACTCATCAATAAAATAATTTAGTTAAGTAAATGAAAACAAATGAACAACAGAAACTTAAAGCCAATGAGGTTTTATTTAGATCATCTAAGAGTTGTGACATAGTGAAGGAAAGGCATGGACCTGGTGTTTTTCTCAACAATTCATGTTATTATCATTATTATTATTATTTTTACAACTGGAGCACTGGAGAAGTCCATCAGCCACACTTGAATTTTGGGCAGAGTCTCTTTTTTTGCAATCTGTTAAAGTGATTGATTTGAGGATTGCCATTCAAGACTGGATTCGTGAGGATTTTTTAAGGACTCCGTTTTTTATTGCCCTAGAATGACTTTTTTTCTGGGTTTGGAGGGAGATTGTAACTATAACCCATCTTATCAGTTCCATACATCCATTTTTTGGTAATATTAGTCTGCAAATATTTGTTGTAGTTAATAAATCTGTGCATGTTTTTATTAGAAAGCACGTTTTTATTATTCAATCTGATATATGTTTTTTATATATTATTTTTTATATGTTTTGTGTCATTGTTGTCATGTTTGCACTATCCACTTTAATGCTGGAACAGTGCAAATGTTCCTGTTATGGTATAAAGGGTTAACTCATCATTTTGAAGTCAAAAGTTCAAACTTGTTATGTATATTCAGCATGTGGACAGGTTGCAAAGATGCCTTTACATTTCCTTTTTTCTCTCATTAAAGTGAGTTTTTTAATCAGGAGAATAGCCTTTTACATGTTAGAGTGAACTTTTGATAACAGCAGTATTGAACTCCACCATTACTAGCAATAAAAAGTGTGAAAAACTCTAAAGATCATGCATCCAGAGATATGTCTGCTCTGTCTTGACTTCTGGTGTGAATCGGAGAAAAAGTTTGAAAGAAAGTTTCTAACATTGGAGAATTATCACTGAGGTGAAAAGTGAGGTGCACATGCAGGCAAGCATCATCAGAACGTCTCCAGCAAACACATGCATGACTTCAAAGATAGAAATCTTGCTGAAAGACAAAAGCTGTCTGAGCATTCCTAGTGTTATCTCTCATACAGTGGAGGCAGAGCCCTAAAATGAAGCAGACATGCATGTGAAATACAGGAAGTATAACAACAGACAGGCTCAAAGGCTCCATATCTGTGGCTTTATTCTCACCCAGAGTCTCTTTTGGTGATCAGCATGATGGGACAAGAGCGAAGCGGAGGTGGAGGGAGGGGGGTTTAATTGGAAACAGCATCAATGTGACAGGAACAGGAAGCGGTGAGCAGACCGAGCTACCTGGTAAAACACAAGCTGGTCTGTTCCTCTCGCTTCACTCCGCCTGTAAGTCATCTCAACTGTTCCATAATTAGCTCCACCAGGCTTTTATCATGTATTTAACGTAAACCTGAAAGGAGAAGCTTCAGCCTCTCTCTGCTGGGCACCTGTTTGATGGTGTGGAGGGGAGAAAGATGACACAAAACGGCCCCAGCAAGGGTGGGGGTACCACAAAAAAAGAAGAGGAGCTTAAAATTGTGATAGTTGGAGATGGAGGCTGTGGGAAAACTTCGCTCCTGATGGTTTATGCTAAAGGGGATTTCCCTGAGGTAAGGCGTTCATTTTACCTCATCACTCCAACCTTTAATTGTAAAGATTTCATGAACATACCTGTGGAAGACGTTCAGTAGACGTGTGTCCCTTTAGGAATAAATTACATATTCACATAGTGACATTTTTCTGTGTCTCTAACACAGTTACATACATTAAATTAGAAAAAAGTGACATAGTGCAAAGAGAAGTTATTACACATTAGTCTGTTGAGGTGAAACCATCTCAGATTGATGTAGAGGAGGGAGAGAGCTCAGCTCAGTTCATTTATCAATGAAAATAAAGTGAAACCAATGGCAGAAGATCACAAACATGTTTATACAAATAATAATAAAGTTGTTTCTTAAAGTGGACGCCTTTGTTTGTGTGTTAAAAACAGAAATATGCTCCATCAGTGTTTGAAAAGTACAACACCACCATCTCCCTCGGAGGGAAGGAAATAAAGCTCAACCTGTACGACACAGCCGGTAAGACTCCATCAGCAACATCAGCAATCACCTCCATGCTGAATAACCTAATCTATTTGGTCAAGTGTTGTATTCAACTTTCTGATTAGGGTTTGAAAAATGAGACAGATCTAAAAAAGTGGATGGCAATCAGAAAAACATATTTGACACTGAGAGAGGAAGTGCTAGAGCTCTTCATCAGCATGTTTTCAGGAACTGAGCCACTGTTTGCATATTAGAAACTTCTAACAATGATGCTTTTACATTGTAATTCAACACACAAGACTTTTTTTGAACTTGTAAATCTGCTAGGTGAAAAAGAAACTATTCAAATATCATTCTTCTCTTCGGAGAAGAATGAAGAATGACATTTTAAAAATTTGTTTTAACTTCTTGTACTTAAGGTTATGGCAAATAGAATCAAACTCTTAGCTGTCATTAAAAATACAAGTACTACAAAATTACTGTATCTTAATATTCAATTTAATTTAATGGGAAGATGCATAACTACATTTTTAATAAGAAAATGAAAACAGGGTTCAGATTTAGTATATTATAAAAACCAAAGAACTGGTCGAAAGCATTACAGTATTAAAAAAGTTATAGTTTAACAGATTTCTAAAACTAAATTTTCCAGAATTGCTGGAACAAATGTTGAGTTGTTTATTTCCACACTTAGAAAATCCACCAGACATCAGACATCACTTTTGGGAAAACCCACGACACACTGAGCCAGCATGGCAGCTTATCTTGTGTGCACTTGCAGCATGCTGCATTACATCAGCAGGAAAGGAAGCTAAAGTCAGGATGTGGTTTCTAACATCTACACTCTGAAACATCCGTCTTATCTTTATGTTCACAGTTTCCCTCCCAGAGCGGACGACTTTTTCAACAGTTCTACCATCTGTTCCAACTCAATGATTATTGATAGCTTCACTCAACAGTATATCAAAGTTTATCAGCAAACACATATTTTGTCCTTTCATTTTTCAGGACAGGAAGACTATGATAGACTGCGTCCTCTGTCCTACCAAGAAGCTGATCTAGTCTTGGTCTGCTTTGATGTGACCAACCCCACCAGCTTTGAGAATGTCATGATAAAGGTAATCAGTCCTCATGCCAAGTCAAACAGATCTAATGAGACGGGAATGTCAGCGCTTAACCCCAGCTGCAGTTTTGCCCCCACACACCAACACATACTGCTTGTAAATGATTGCTAGACGCTGGTATGCTGGTGCTGGCTGCATTCTTTTTAGCTATGATTAACTTGTGCATCTTAGCCTGCATGTGGACGTTGACCCCACTCGTGCATACGGGTTGGGCTCTTGCAAAACAGCCTGATAACAAGCAGAAAACTAACGCCTGAACATTTTCTTTGTTTCTCAAGTGGTATCCTGAAGTGAGGCACTTCTGCAGAAACACACCTCTCATTCTGATTGGCTGCAAGACTGACCTCAGGAAGGACAAAGAGTGTTCAAGGAAGCTCAAAGCCATGAACCTAGACCCCATAACTTACACACAGGTAACACAATAAAGTTGGCCTTCTGGGCTGCAACATACAAGAGGAAACCAGAACCTGAAACCACAGTTTGAATACATGAACAGTTCTCATTCAGGTGTACAATCAGTGTTGTTTTGTTTACACTCAGAGGTTAATTCAGGTGATTTCTGCTCCTCAGGGTGAAGAGACTAGACATCAGATGAATGCAGAGCTCTACCTCGAGTGTTCGGCGAAATATCAGGAGAATATTGACGATATTTTCCGAGAGGCCACAAAGAGAACTCTGGCCTTCAGGAAAAAACAGAGAAACCACAAGAAGAAAAAGAAATGTGTCATTTTGTGAGAAAAGGACAAAGTCAAAAGGACCAGGTTGATCTTTGACTGGTGGGGAAACAGTGGTGAGGTTCAGAAAGCACTTTGAAGACCCGGTCCATTTGCGGCCTGTCGAATCAGCTGTTGGAGGAAAATGGCTGTCGGTGTTTCTCTGAAAGCTGCAGCTGTTCGGACAATTACTCACGTCTGTTACTGTACTTTTCTACTGTATGAGAGTTTTTACAAGTATTTACCATGGATGTTTGTAGTGTAGTTTCAACAGCCCTGAAAAACAATGGAGAAGAATAATGTATAAATACAGTCCTCATCAACACAGAACAAGAGCTTGCTCAGGATCTGTCAATTCTTTTCTTCACCAACAGTGCCCACTAGTGTTGAAATGAAAGAGCAGCTCCCGCACTAACCCTGAGTGAACAAAGTGAACATGTTTCTTTAAATTTAGTGTTTAATCATCAGTGATTTTTTCTACAACATTGTATACAGATTAAGACATTTTCAACTGTCTCAGGTTGCTGATCAAACTCAGGCACCGGTTACAGAGTTGAATTGATTGATCGCTTGAACAAAATGGAAACGAAACGCAAAAAACTGTTTTGAGTGCTCTGACAGGTTTCATATTGAATGTAGAATTTTGCTTTATTTTTTAACAACCTTCCTTTCCCTCTCAATAAAGGAAGATTTTTTTTAACTCACTGTGAAAGAGACAGAAATGAATAGTGATGCTCTTTAATGATCAACAAGGGAAAAATATTAGCAAAATGATTAAAAAACTTCATTTTGTAGTTTTCAATACCTGTAGCAGCTGCATAGGAGTCAAAACAAACACTCACAGTGAGTGATTTACTGTCTTTGTGTGGTAAAAGAAAGCAGGATGCTTTTTTCTCCAGTAAGCTGAGGGTAAAACAAGGCATTAGTCAAATTTTACAGCAGTTTGAATGTTGATAAATCAAAAAACAAACAGCTTTTTGTAAACTAAAACACAGACCTGAAGATTTAACAATTGGTCATGATTCACTTTGCTGATTTAAGTTGGGAAAAAACAACAAACAGCAAATCTTTTTCTTCATGATCTTGTATCTTTATCTCACAGTACCTGAACCGATAGCAGCATATGATAAATCCGGCAACATCATGTAACAAAAAGAGAGCTACCACCACATTGTGTTTTCCCTCACTAGCTTTGTAACAAAATGTTTGTCAGACTAAGCTATGAAACGTGATAAATCTACAAGTCATTTTAACTAGTCAACATTATTTTGTGCGTGAGAGATGAAAAGCGTAACCATCAGGAGGTGAGCTCAGAAGACAAGTGAGATCAAACTAAAAAACAGTTATGGCTATAGATCTGTGTTGGTTCCCTTATAGTCCTTAAAAACAGAGCTCCAAACAAACAAAATCTAAGTTTCCTCCTCTGAAATTTCTTGACATTTTGGGCAGTTTTATGAGTATTTTCAAAATACTTGTTAGCAGTCGAATGGCACAACTGGGACAAAAGAACTACAAATAAAAAGCAATGTAAGTCCAGTGCCAAGTTGACCAGCTTTGTTCAAGCCAGAGACAGTTTGACTGTCACTACTTCACAGAAGTATGAAGTATGAACAGACTTTAGGTCTTCAAAGGCAAGCCAAGTCCTGGTCTGTTTCTCCCTCTTTTAGTTGCACGTGATTTGTACAAATGCTCTCATGCACTGACACGAACATTCAAAACAAAACACATTCATCCCACTATGTACAGGAGAAAATGACAAACTGTCCATTCACACGTGAACGCGACTTTATCAAGTCACCGACTGTACAGCAGCATCGACGACAGACGTCATTGGAAGCAAAGAAGACTGCAGGCCGGATACTTCAGCTGTCGTCACAGCCTGAGAGGAAGAGCGCTTTCAGTTTGGTCTTCTCCCGGCCTGATCATACCATGGTCAGTCTGTGAAGCGATTGTGCGTGTTGAAAAATACTGGCAGGAGGCAGAATCTGAGGTGTGTTGCTGTGTTTGTTGTTCTCAGTCTTTTTTCTGAACTTTGTCCTGGTTTTTCTGAACTTTTTGGTGGACGACTTTCAATGTGGTGAGAAAATTGCCCAGGAAAAGGACGAGGAATGTTAGTGCCAACATAAATACCTACAGAAAAGAAAAAAGTGAAGTTTTACTTTAAGACATGCATACACACTCATGGTATACTCATTACCTACTGTACTGCACTGCACTGATTATATACAATAGCTAGGCGCTGGTGAAAACCACTGTTAATGGACACAGGCCCTAATGAAGCC
This sequence comes from Halichoeres trimaculatus, assembly GCF_033239565.1. NCBI lineage: Eukaryota > Metazoa > Chordata > Actinopteri > Labriformes > Labridae > Halichoeres > Halichoeres trimaculatus. The sequence goes on along the minus strand of NW_027437194.1, from coordinate 17,766,978 downwards.
CTAACGCTTGTGAAGTATTATTTCACATGTTATATATTTCAAGAAAGCTCTGAAAAATCTAATTTAACTAAGAAAATGGTAATACCACAGTTTCTTGATACTACTCATAACAATTCTGTATAGACAGTAAAAGTCAGTTATTTTACCTGTACACTACTGATAAGGGCCGATCTCCACTAACAGCATTTCTGGCTCTGGCAGTACCCAGAACCCTGCTTACTGATGCTAGGTGACAGAAGTTGTCTAAAAGCAATTCCACTTTCTCTAGTAGTAATCATTACGCCTGATGCGATATTGTTCTTTTTGCTCCATATGAGTGGGAATAGACCCTAATCAAGCAATAAAGCTTGATGAGCACTGGTGCATAGCCAGTATTATACATTTCAGAAAAGCCCTGGGAAATCAAGTTAACTAGGGGCATGGTTACACTGGCATACATACCGTGACCAAGCTTGCTTCACCTCTTAAAGGGATAGTTCAGTTTTTTGAAGTGGGGTTGTATGAGCTCAATGTGACCACTAAGGACATTAGATACAGTAGAAAGTTGTCTCCTCTCCCTCAGTAAGACACAAACTGTAATCGCTGGTGACGAGGAAATAGGCGCTAACAGGGAAATACCGTACCAGATTCAAAGGCTATTTTCTCTGCCTACAAGAACTAAAATCAAAAAGTAATACCACAGATTAAGAGTACGCTACGTAAAATATTTTTTAAGTGCATTAAGTCTTCGGAAATATAAACATTTATCCGGACCTAACTAACTGGTCATGTGTCCTTCCGCGCAGCGCTAGTGCGCTCTGTCCCCCCTCCTCCTTTCAGCTGTAGGGATTGTAAACAAGCTATGCTTCGGGCGCCGGTTGTAGCCTCGTGTAAGTTTGATCAAGTATCGTAATTCTTTTGTTTGTTCTCTAAGGATTGTGAGGCAGTGTAGGAAATTCAAAATGAGTGACTATGACAGCGACGATGAAGTTCCATTCACTTTCGAACCAAAAGGATACCTGTATGAACCGGAGCACACAGAAGAAGAGCTGCTACAGATGGTGACTGAAAGGAATACAGATGAAACATCCATTCCATAAAATATTTTATATTTTTTGATTTTAGTTCTTGTAGGCAGAGAAAATAGCCTTTGAATTTGGTACCGTCTCTCTCTGTTAGCGTCTATTTCCTCGTCACCATCGATTACAGTCTGTGTCTTACTGAGGGAGAGGAGACACCTTTCTACTGTATCTAATGTCCTTAGTGGTCACATAGAGCTCATACAACCCCACTTCAAAAAAACTGAACCATCCCTTTAAGTCCGGTGCGATAGGCCAGTGTGACCGCAAGTGTACCCTGCTTAGTCAGTCAGAGGTGTGCCTCGGCGCAGTATACTTCATTCACACTTTGTGCACACAACGAAAGCACTGCGACTGCTCCTCTTAACAATTGTTTTAAACAATAGCGGGGATGTTGGAAGACTGTGACGATGCAAATGACCTCACATAAGCCAAATGTCACTAATGTTGAAGCAGTGTTCTCTGTGCTTTGAATTGTGGGGATACTGATGAAACCATGTGACTTGTAAATAGACGCGTCACAATATAAGCCTTAGGTCTGGTTCATACTGGAGCAGTGTGACTGTGCTGGCCAGCAGTGGGACAGTGCTGCAGGGAGGCAATCATGTTAGAGTATAGCACAGTTCATATGGTCAGTGTGACCGCACCCCAAGGCAGGGGTTGCCAAACCTTTCAGCCTGTGACCCCAAAATAGCTATGGAGACTGGTGACCATCCTGCTGTTGGAATGCACCAATAGTCAATAACAAAACAAACAAAAATTAAAAAAAGGGCTGAAAATAACTAATTTAGCTGATTTGTAGAAAATTAGACTACCTATATGTGCATACTGTGGTGTTTCCTAAATTAATCTGACGCCACTGATACCATTGATATCCTGGTTTAGTCACACTTCTTGTGGCAACAAAGGAATGATGAAAACAGATCAAACATTTTCCGTTTGCAGTGTTATATACCTTTACCCCTGCTGTAACTTGTGTCACAAGATCAGAGTAAGTGGTAGAGTGAAAGAGTGGAGGAGTGACGCTGAATGGAATGGAGTTTATGGGGCGGGGCTGACAATCTGCCAGCAGGTTTACATTTGGCATTTAGTGCTGCGAGTCAGACACCAATGCTGCTTTGAAAGGGGTTGAACCAGGACTCTAGCAGAGCTGCGTTCACTAATCAGCGCTTAGAAATGTCAAGCTGGCATCATATCGTAGAGAAAAATGTCCTTACAAGGGTCTGAAATCTGCTAAGAACCAGAATTATCAAAAAACGCTTCTGCCACACAGGCACAAGAAGAAAAAGTGATAGAGTGAATCTGCTAATGTTGGTCCTACCTGCCACTCCTTGCAGTCTTCATGTCCTGCCAATCGAAACAGGGTCACTGAGTTGTACAGCTGCCAAAACTGTTGAGGAAGAGGACAAATTATCTTTCACAAAATGCAAACATTTAGGCAATCATGTGCATTAACCAATAATGTGTGAACCCGTACCAGGAGCAGGCAGGATTTATGCAATGTCTTTGGTTTTGAAATATCTGTAATAAACAGATTGATTAAGAAATGATAAACTTTTACTTACATGGCCAAAAAAGAGAAACGGCAAAAGAAATGTGAGCCCTCTCCACATCCAGGACTGAAATCCCTCTGCAGAGACACCAAACATAACAGTGACCTTTGGCACAACTTCACACAGAATACTCCACAAATGACTCTGCACAACAGTCTGCTATTGTATCAAAGACCTGAGGCTAATTCACTGAAACAATACTCAAACCAGTCCGCACATCTGTGCAGCAGCGCACTGATGCTAGCAACCTTTACCCTATTTCTCCCCAGACATGGCTTTGCAGATGGCTCAAGAGTTCAAACGATTGAAATGACTTGGACCAAAAATAGCTTACTACTCACCCACTGTGAGGTCCAGCTGATTTCTCTCTCCTAAAGCTCGCAGCCGGTACAAGCAGCCGCTCTGGTAGTAATACTGCAAGAACTGAACAAAGCCTGGAGACAAATGGATCACAGACTGATTACTGTTTAATAAACTATTGATTACTCTGTTGACTTAATACTGAACTGGGATTAAAAACAACAACCGAGCTCAACTGTATGGTTGAGCTGATTTTTTAGATTTTTAAACCAAGTGGCCATCTGTTTGTTTAAATGACCTTTCACCTAAAACCTAGCTGAATAGGTCATCTGTCACACCATAAATCATCATGTGATGTACATGTTCAATGACTTAAAGCAGCAATGTGTGTGAAGAGATGGATTTTCCCCTTTTCTGGTGAGAATAAACGCTAAATGGAGAATAGTTTTCTAGGTACTAGCAAGCGTCTGCAGTTTGAGGTCTTCAATCAAGAGGGCATCACACTGAGGTGGCTTTATTTCAGGGTGTCCAAACAGAACCCAATAATACTTCTGCACTCCTTTATTTTCAGATGTTATTGAAGTGATGGTGACTGATTACATGTCACAGAGTGTCTAGGATGGTTCACAGTAGATTAAAGTTTGTCTAAAGTCAACAGAAACCTGTGAAACACTATTTCTAACAACTATCAGATCTGTTCATTTTAGCAGCTTGTAACTAGAAGACATCAAGATTTTACAATTAAAGCTCCAATAAGACGGAGTTTATCTCATCTCAGGACATCTTTCACAAAAATCACATATGAGCTCATAAGTTAACCGCCTCTTTTAACTTTTGTGTTCTATTTTTGGCATCTTTCTGTAATGTTTTATTTTGAGGCACCTTGGATTTTTGTTGGGAAAGTTTCCATAGGAAAAAAAACATTTTTTGTATATTGAATTCATTGTTAAAGCACTGCAAAGAAAAGGTAACCACTGTGATGTATGGTGTTTATCCTTATCAGGTAAAAGAAGAGGGATTCTGGTTTTCCATATTCAAACATGGATATGAAGTGATGATGCTGATTGTTCAAACTTAGCTTGGGCAGATTTTCAAACTGCATTTATGTTGTAGAAATCCACAAATCTGTTTGCAAACTGATCAAAATGGTGCATTATAAAAAAAGTATGAGACCCTAACAAGATCTTCACAAGATTGATGAGAGGATAGGTTGCAGAAGGATCTCCTAACTCATTTGTGACACTTTCCACCAAGCAGTCCGGTGTATATCAGTACAGTTTGGTATGTGTTGGATCAGTAAAGCCTGACTCTATTTGCATTTCCACAGCCACGACACAGTGTATCCCGCTAATAAATCCAATGAAGAAGAAAAACACGACACAGTAAACAAAGAGCAACGATGGAAGAGATTAGACATTTGTCTCCTCGGTGATTGCCACCTGGCTCTCCCAAACCTGAACCACTTGATGGATATGGGCTTAAAACACCAAGGTCTGTCCATTTTTCTGCCCTAGATAGACCTCCAGAGGTCTGACCAATCAGAGCGAAGGGGGTTTATGTGGCAGGGAGCCCGGAGACAGAGGCTAAGACAAAGTGTTTCAGACAGAGGATGACATAAGAGTTTTCTGAAACACCAGTGTGAGAAAAATAGGCGTTTTCTTAGCTGTAAATCGTGTACGATCATACTACGGGGGGACCAGAGGGACAGAATAAACCATAAAAAAGCATAATACCCACTCTTTAAGAGAATTTTGCCCTTTGACACTTTACACATACAACAAACGTGCAACCATTTCTAAAAGTAGGATTCACGTTTATCTCTTACTTTGATATATGGAGAAAGCGAGGAACTGGCTTCTGAACATCTGATACATGGGCCCTTCAGGCCTGTGAGGAAAAAAACAGAAACTTCAAAAAAAAATCTTGCCAACAAAAAGCAGCATTTATTCCCTTTGTAGTCTCTAAACTGCATATGCTTGTGCTCCAAGTAAAAACTTGAGACTAAAACAAAGCTAGTACTTACCAGGTGAGCATCACACCTGACAGAAAGGTGGATACGTAATGATGAGACACCCACCAACCTTTGATCCTGTGAAGCGTGAGAAATGTAAGACTGAGTCAGGCCACAAAAATATCCTGAAAACACGAGCCCTTCTAGTCAGGAAATCTTACTCACCTGGAGCCGTTGCTCATGAGGATGCTCTCTCTAATAGTTAGCGTGCAGTAATACCACACAAGCAGAAAGTTAAAGATTTCATCCGTGACTCTAAAAAAGAGATAAAGAGATAATAATGGTGTAACTCTTTCTGTTTAAGGAATTAAGTCAAGGAAAAATAAATTGATCAAAACAATAAGTTCTCTCACCGACAGTTGAGAAAGAAGAGGCAGGTTATTGCTCCAAACATGAGGATTATCGTCATATAAAGCTTGAATTTCTCATATTCGTCTTTGTAGGCAAATCTGACATGAGTGAGAAAATCTGAGGATGAGTGAGAGTCTTCCTATGTTTATTTATGCTGTCTTGAAGCCAGAGTGTTTTACTTACTTTGCCTGGTTGCTGAGAAGAGTAACGTTCACATTACCCAGGACCAAGTTTAAGTAGAGCCTAGAAACACACACAGAAAAACAAAGCAATTTAGGACTAAAAAACACTAATAATGTGAAATTTAAAGTTCATTACAAAGAACATTACAAGTACAGACCCGTTTTTCTTTGGTAAATACGCTTCCATATCAAAGAATACATTTTCCTTTTCTTTGATTTGACCTTTGATGTCTGTCAAAATTTCCAAATCCTTCTCGTCACAGGTTTGTGCACACCTGGGAAGAGAAACAAAACTGCAGTGAACCGTTTTCTGCAGATAAGCACCAATATTTATGAAGGGAGTATTAATTAGATACAGGACTTTCAACAAACTAAAGCAACAAAGAATAAAACTAATCAGTATAAAGTTTTGTTTGATTGTAGAAATGCTTAAAGTATTTCTTCACTTTTTGTAATCTCCAGAAATAATCTCCATTAGTCACCTTAGGTAGTCTTTTGGTGACAAAATTTCAACTTCCATTTACAATTTTTCATTCCTGAGGATAAAAATGTCCCTAAAAAAACAATCTGTGAAAGAAACTGTTGATGTATTCCCAATCGAAGAACTCGTACTTAGTCAAGCTGAGCCGTAAGTCCTTGAGGCATTTTCTCTGTTTACTGATCGAGCTGCTGCACGTCGCCTGAAGATTGGTGAGCTCCTCCAGCTTTTGTCTGTATATTTTGTGGGTTTCCTGGACACCAAAACAAAAACACACAGCACAGTTTGAAATTTTGCATGGGTCAGGAGGTCTGCTCGTTCTCAGTAACGCGTAAATCTGCCTTTCTTCATACTAAGAGAAACACAGTATGAACACATTGTTTGAAGTAGAATTAACAAGCACTGCTGATTCGTGACAATAGTTCATGAGGAAGAAAGTACAATCAAGTTTGTCATATTCTAGTGAAATCACTTGCTGAAACATGGAAAATGTATTCTAATCATAATAAAATCTCCACCTAGCTTGATCTATCTGAGAAGGAAGCAGGGTAAAGGGGGACAGAGTCTCTCTCAGTGGAGATAGAAATGCCTCAACCTGTGAAATCATGTTAAACCCGGCAGTCAGGACACAAACAACCTTTGAAACTGAATTATCTGGTAATACATTGCTTCATTTATCCATTTATGCAAGTACACCGGACCAAAGCTTTCAGCAGCCCTGTCTTTGCTTTATCCAGCACTGGCTCAGCTGTTATTCAGTACTTACAAATTAAAAATGAACAGGATAAAAAAAAATGTGTTCTTTTGATATCTTAAAATGATGCATGGCTTAGTTTTTCCAGCCTAGTGTGCAAAAAGCCCGTCCCATGTCATTCTCTTTGGGACTGTTTCTAAGACATGTGAAAATATTAAGCCATAATCTCATCACAGACTCCTTTGAGAAAGTTTATTTTAGTTTTCAGATAGTTAATTCTCTCGTCCTAAATCAGCATCAAAAATCCCGTATTAGTCTAAATCACCATTGATTGCTTTGGTTAAAATTCTCTTTATTTAAATCTCAAGATTAAATTTTTGAAAATACTAGCTCACATGAGCCAATTTCTTTTTTTCCCATCAGTCCCACTTGTTTTCCTTTATATCACAGACCTTTTCATCCTTCCCTGAAAAGCTTTTGTCTTTCTCTTTAAGGTTCTCTCTCTGTCTTTCGCCCTTTCTTTCCGCCTTTTTTCTCCTTCGATCTATACATTTGATGTTCCTCTTCCAAACTTAAAGTTACTGTCTGTTTCTTTATCATCCCTCTGTCCTCCTTTCCACTTTTCTACTTTTGTAATGGCTCACTTATATTTTCCTTGCATTCTTCCCCCTTTCATTGCTCGTGTCATTCTCTCCCCTTTGCCAGTGTCCACTTGCTCCTTTTTACCAACATTAAAACTGTTCAACTGATTTTCTGCCTCCTCCAAGTTCCTGGGACAAGTTTGACAATGATGTGATCAACTGTTTGTCTAAAGAGTCTGCAAAATGTGCTTTGGTATTAGCAGCATCTTAAAACCTCTACTCACATGACGTCCTCATATGACAACACATATGATCATTCGAAAATAAATGTTTCCCAAGTGGTTTATCAGGCAAAACCACACAACCAATTAGCTCAAGGGGACTTGAAGATGACACTGATGTAAACCACAAGATCTGGAGGGAAGTAACTTACTTTGAGTGAGCATGCCACCTGCAAATGTACCTTTGTAGGTGGCATACTGAGCTTCATATCAAGAAGATGACAGTCACCTTCATCATCTCTCCCTACGGAACAGCTCCAGATCAAGTATTGTGAATGCACTCTTGCTCCACATCTCAGTGGCATGAGGAGAACCACATAGACCACGTCATGATGCGCTATTCTCAAAGTTATCCACTACTTATAGTGCTGCTTCAAGTTAGCCACCTAGCACACGACTGCTAGCTTTGAAGTGATGCATTCACTGAACTACGGATTAATAAAACAAATACAATGCAGCAGTTGAAAAACACTTCGAGTTCTCTCAAAGGCATCAGTGCAACTTTGATTGCCATCATCTAACAATACAAATCACGCAATGGTTAGCTAAGTTAGTGTAGCTTCACATTAGCAGACAAGCAACCTGCTGCTAGCATTAGCTCCTCTAACACAAAGATGTTACAAGTTAAAAGTTTCTGATGCTAAACATTCAGTGAGACACACTCCATCCCTCATAATATTGCTTCCAACAGAGCAGTTATTGCCCCAACGCTGCGTTTACGACTGGGCTGAGAATGAATGACGAATAAGAAAGAGCCATCCACAGCAACGTAGCCGCCAGAGAGTATCCGCTGTCAGTGTCATCCTTAACATGTTACAGGAAACAATCTACCAAGGATGATGTTCTTGTGTCAAAGCGCTCTGTCACCTGTAGTTGTTGGTATTCCTCGTCAATTTCCTCCCATTCTGTCTGAAACTTCGGTTTGGACATTATGGTAGTGTCGCTGATGTAGCAAAGAGGACGGCTTCTCACAGATCCACCCCGAGAGTCTCTCCTCACACTGACTGTCCACTCAGACGCTGCTTTAACCGGGGTGCACGGAGCATGCGCATACTGTCTGGACACAGGTACAGAAGAGTTTTAAACAATTTTAAAATGTATTTAACATCATAAAAACATTTAGCCGGCATGTGTATACTTTTGACAAATTGAATAGTGAAATTATATTTAAAGTTAATTCACAGGGACTGCACCAACAAACCCTCGCAGCTCTGTTGCTAGGCGACAACAAAGCTAGCTAGAGAAGTTTACAGAGTTAGCTGTTTGCTGCTTTCCCAGTCTTCCTGAACGAGAGATTGGGTCAGATATCCACTTGGCCACATTGCTGAGGTATGTGTACTTAGTTTTAAATGAATGTTTGATATATATTGGTTTATACGTTGTCAACATATAGCACTTGGAGCCAAACGAATTGGTTATTTAAGTGGTTAGCATTAAATTACCAGCATGCTATTTTGCTACTTATAAAAGTTATATATATCATAAAAAAGGTAATAACAGAACTTTTGGATGCTTACTGGCTCCAATACATGCTGACATAAGGTACTGAATTTGCTTGGAATATATTTTTCTCTAATAAGTTTTCTTTTTCCCTGTTAGATAAGTATCTGCATTATGCACTTGTTTGAAAAAGGACAGCTAAGATTTTTTTCTTCCTTTTTATTTTATTACTGTGTAAGAAGAAGAAAGGAGCTGAACTGTGAAGCTAAACAATGTATTTACGTTTCAGGGTTCTTCATCAAGCTCAGTCATGCCATATTTTAAAACAATCAAAAAATATCCACCACCCTCTTCATTGTTGGATATCAAGTCACAGAAATGTGGACTGCGGTGTACTGTGTTCTCAGTGAATGGGAATGAATATACTGGAGAGTGGAGCGATAACAAAAAGCATGGTAAGACTACACTTCTCCATAATCTCGGTAGCAAAGTGCAATTCACTGTTTGATGGCTATATTACTGCTGAGCTCAATTTTTTTTTTCAGGTAAAGGAACTCAGATCTGGAAAAAGTCTGGTGCTTTTTATGACGGAGAATGGAAATTTGGAAAACGTGATGGATGTGGTACCTACAGTGAGCTTGTTCCTGGGGAAACAGAGTATACGAGGAAGTACTGTGGTGAATGGAAGAATGGAAAGAAGCATGTATGTATAGATAAAGACTTATGAACTGAATGCCTTAAATAATCTGCATCAATTGATGTCTATGCTCACAAGGCTGATTAATCCAAACAAATTAAGTCTTCAAACAGTAAAGGCCACCACTAGTTTGTATTGATACGCTGGTATACATGCACTCTCTAACACATGTTTTGCCTATTGTCTGTTTTCACATGGCCTGTGTTGCATACTTTTAATTATCCCTTTTCTCTATAGGGCTATGGGACATACTTCTACAGTAACTCTGCTGTTTATGAAGGGGAGTGGAGTGAGGACCAAAGGAGTGGCTGGGGAACGATGTACTATGAGAGTGGAGAAATCTACGAAGGAGAGTGGAAGAAGGATAAGAGTCATGGACATGGCACCACTCGATTGGGTTGTTTAACTTTGCTTTCGTATATCATGAATTTAAAACTGATTTTATTATAGATTTAAGTGAATTGTTTAATGCGATTCGTACAGTGTGGCAAGGTTTGAAGATTGAAACTTTGACTTTTTATCTTTTCCAAGTGAATGGAAATTGGCATGACGGCACCTGGAAAGATGGCATGAAGAATGGGAATGGAAAATTCTACTTTGCTGACAAAGGGCAGCTTTATGAAGGTGTTTGGGTGGATGGAGTAGCAAAATGTGGGTCTCTGTCTGACTTTGGTAGAGATGAAGCATTAACACCAACTAAGTATCCAATTCCACAGGTACAACCTCTTGACTCATAACACTTTCACTGGTTGGTAAAGAAGCAGTGAATACAGTAATTCTCCTTTGTTTTCCCAGGTTCAACTTGCAGACATGCAGTTGGTTCTAAGAGAAGCCCAGTCAGCCTACCTTGATCAGTGTTAAAGAATATGAAGAGGAAGACCAACAGCAAGTGTCCACTTTGACACACACTCACTGAATGCGAACATAAAAATGTTGTGTTATTTAGCATCCCTAGATTTGTTTGTATATTCCCTACTTTTATCATTTGCTCTCAACTGCGATGCAAACAAAACAAATCTGGATGTAATTAAAATGAATGGAAAATCAAGATAATATTAAAAAAACAAACAAACATATGGATTCATCTCAGTGCCAGCACAGATACTCAAACACAGACCTGTCATAATGGAAAAAAAGCTGGCATTTCTTTATAAGGCCTCAGAATACACGTATTAGGAAAAAAACAATTAAATGCTGAGCTACACTGTCATTAACCATCTTTATTCTGTTACAAACAAACAGCATAAGAATACAAAAGCTCATCCTGATAAATATCAGTATAAAGTTAATATCGAGATAGATCTTACTGTGTAAAGATCCTGTGAGGAGTTTTTGTTCACTCTATCCAACGTTCTCAGAGTGATACTTTTGGCTGATAAAGAAAGTAAGATGAGATTTTTTTTGTTTTAAAATGCAACAACATTAGCAAATAGATAAGGTGGGCACCAAAGTCCACCTAAACAGAAAGTTCTTAAGACAAGCTTTAAATTTGAGCCTTGAATGTATTTTTCTGTTTGATGCAGAATTAAAATACACAAGGTAAAACCCTGTAGAGTAAAAACAGCTTAGGATTTAACAAATCAATAATTACCCATTCCTCCATACTAAATTAAGGTAAGGCTGAAGTTTAAGTCTCATAATTTGATAAACATTGTAGGTGTGGCTTGCTTAACCTTCATAAATTTACATGGACTGTATTTCCATATTGTACAAGGTAATTTTTTAATTCTAAAACTTGGGGTACCATATGGTAACGAAAGTTTATTTCCTAACAGTATGCTACAAATTTAAGTGTATATGTATTTTATTAATACTGCAGTTTCTGCAGTCCGTCTATACAAACTGCAGGTATTACATTCATGACAAGTGTGAACTTTACAGTTAATTAGGTGCACAGCGGTTAAGAATACTTGTGGTTAACGCAACAAGATAATACATATTAACAAATGCAGTCTTCACTGACAAACAGGTAAATAAACGCAGCAGGCAACAGACACGATTCAAGTTATTTTCTGATTTTTTTGTCATAAATTAAGCAATACATCAAGCAGCTATCACAGTTAAGACCTTCAAATTTCAAGTCACATGCTATACAGCAGATATGTGAGTTCACAGTTTATCAAACGTGTTCTAAAAATACAACTCTTTACATATATGTAAAATTTCACAACAAAAAGGTGAGACATCATTCCTGTAAAAAACAGAAGCCAAAACGGGCTCCTTGCTTGGAGAAATCTCAATGAAACACAGTTCCACCATAAATCCATCATTTTGTGCTGTCTATGGGAACTCTGAGCTTGGAGACTGCAGGATAGAAGACTCCCCTCTGTTATCCAGCTCGTTCTGTAGCCTGGTGAGATTTGAGAGCTCCTCCAGCTCCTGAAACTGTCTGTCTGTCTTGTGGCTGACCAAAGAGCGATAGAAGTGCACAGCAAAGACTATGAAGACCAAACCAAAGGGGACCATGATGGAGGTGGATGTAATAGCAGCAGCCACGCCTGATGAAATCGTGCTGTTGCTGGACTTGTCAGGCTTCACAGGCAAAAACTTCACCCAGCAGAGCAGAACAACCTCCGCTAAGAAGAGCAAAGTGCCAATGACTGTGGAAAAAGCCCACGCCAGTTCAATGTGTCGGTGCATCCGCTCATGTGGAGACTCCTTCACTGAGTTTAGGTTGTGGACGTTGCTCACAGCCTCTATGTTTGGCAAAATGCAGGTGCTGACCATGAGAGCGAACAGGTGGACGGCAACAAGCACAGTGGTGCAGGCACTGAAGGCGATGAGGAGGGCAGGGGGGTATGGGTAGCTGTTGTCCAGCTGTACTTCCACCATAGCTACCTGGAAAGGAGAAATGAGAAGAAACCAGGAAACAACTTTATGCGCCTGTCAGTACTATGTTATTAGACGAACAGAACCACAGAGGAAGAGGATAATGACTATAGATAATGATTATAGATAATATTACCATGGCAAATCCAGAGAGCAAAGCTGATGTCCGGCTGGAAGCCTTCAGTTTAGCTCGACTGAGGTAGAGCTTTCTCCAGGATAGAGCCTGTAGTGAATGCTCGTTCAGACTCATGTTTCTCCTCTTATCATAGGACTACACGAGAAACGCCGACGTAGTTACCTTTTTACTTTAAGAGAACACGACACAAAAAAACGCTCAACATGCTAACACTGTACACTTGAACAACATTTAACCTCGCCAGCTGACGGAGCTGCGGAAGCTATTTTTCACCACCAGTCTCCGGCGTGTTATGCCGCCTACATTACCCATGAGCCTGTGCGCTCCGAGAGCAACATCCGGTAACTGTCGGCTTCTGCTCAGAAATACTAACCAGCTATGAGATAACGATGATATTACAAACGCATTTCCACATGGAGACATTTTCAAACACGTGTTGTAGTCGTTTTTAATACTCAACCCACCAATGTTAAAACACACGTGGCACATATTTCCTTCAGAAAGCTGGTTAGTTACTATGTTATTAAAATCAATGATAGTGGAGAAAGAGATATTTTTTCACAAAAAGCAGTTTTATCGCATTTTTTCATTCACTTAGGAGGCAAAACCTTACATCTTCACTAGAAAACGTTAATTTTTTAGGATTTCTTTCATAAACAATGGGCAGGTAGATGGATTCCATGGTATATGGAAGCAAATGGGGAAAGTTTAAAAAAAAGATTTTATTTTTTGATAAATTATTATAATGAGAAGCTAATAGTTAAAATCTAACCTGGTATCTCTTAGCTAAAAGGGAAAACGATACTATTTCATAATGAAGAGATTCTATCTTATAGTTATGAGATAGTATAAAAAGTATAAAAAGTATAAATAATAAGAAACTCTGAAAATGATAAGATAACATATAATGTTAAGATATTCATAATAATGAGATAATAAGTAAAGGAAAGAGAAACTATCACATAATCAACAATCATAACATCACAATCATAAACTATACTAAGTTAAAATATGAAACTAGTTCATATTTATTACTTCTCACAATCATGAGCTATACTAAGTTAAAATATGAAACTAGTTCATATTTATGACTTCTCACAATCATGAGCTAGACTAAGTTAAAATATTAGATTCTAAATCATAACTACAAGATACTGTCAAAATTATGAAAAACAGTCATATTGATGACATAATGAAACAGCATCTCAAGATACCAAGTCATAACTGTGCCATACTGTCTTATAATTTTGAGATACTAAGTCATATTTATGAGAAACTTAGACATAGTAATGAGATACTATCTTACGAATTACATTTACTTTCATTTTGAAAACTTTTAGTAAGATTTTTTTTTATCAGTGGAAATTGATTTCCATGCATTATTATCAAAAAAGAAAACGAACAAATAGAAAAACAGAAATTTTCTAGGTCTTGTTAATGAGATCAAATCATTTTGTGACTCTCCTTTCTTCACCTTCCTTTCCTTTCATCTTTTTCCCCTTCTTTTTATATATTTTTTTTAACTGGCAGAAACGGGCTTCCATAGATGCCACCCCTTTGTAGTAGCAGGAGAAAAGCAGAGCACTAACATGCCGTGACGTTGTCCAACAATGTTTTGGTTCCTGACGGTGACGTAACACACAAAAACATGGTTCCCTTGTTTTGAACCTGAAAAGCGTGCTAAGTGTTTCTGTAAGTTCACTACGCGTGGGGATGCTTATCCGAACCTGAATGAGCGGAAAACATTAATAAGGGACGATGGCTCAGGCCGTGGAAACGTGTGCTGAATCGGGACGCAGGCTGGTGTGTACCATCTGCCGTGTTAAATGTTAGCTTATGAAACGAGATTGGCAGCAAGCTAATTAGTTAGCTAAGCTAACGTTTGCAACTGTAAACGATCTATTTGTCAAGTCACTTAAAGCTGCACAAGTTAGAGGCTGCACGGGAAAACTAATGCATTTTAGATTTGATAAATTCCTTATACTTAACAGGAAAACGACCGTGCTCTAGTAAGAGCAAGAATGAACATCTCTATCAGTGAAATCCTGCAACACTTTTATTTATTGTGATAGAGTATACACCCACAAGCTGCTTCTCAAGGTTTAAGTGCGGTTTAATGGTTATTCTGATTCACGACAAATTTAAGCAGCAATCCCAGCTCTGTAAACGAGTAAGATTCTTACTCCAGTCAGAAAAGTTAGAAATATATTCAAATATAGTTAAGTTTACATCACTCAAACCGGTTGTTTATCCAGAGACGGTCCCAGTTATGACAGTCACTGTTGGCTCTCCACGCGTCTTGCTGTTTGGGAATGTAAATAATGTCGTTTTCAATGGCAGCGCTCCATCTGCCGGAGGATGTACGACGAAAATGAGGATTTGTCTGATGTTGAAGAAATCGCAAACATCCGTGGTTTTAGTGTGGAGGAAAAGCTTGTCAGTGACAGCTACAGCGCCAAGTTTGTGCACTCCATGGAGGGCAAAGGTAAAGCATCACACAGCAAATATATACAATAAGTATACTTGATTGCTATATGCATGCCTTTTCCACAATAATTATCCATACATGTATCTTGCAGATTTCTCGTATGAATATGTGCAAAGGGAAGCTCTCAGGATACCGCTGATTTTTAAGGAGAAATTTGGACTAGGCATCAGGTGAGAAGTAGTTTCCAGGAACTCACCAGCTCACAATAGTTCTGAGTGCAGCATAAAGTGTAAATCGTTTTGTTGGATGTTCTTTCACTTGTGTGTTTATGTTCTGAACCTCATGATAATGTATCTCTGTCTCACACAGAATGCCTGATCCTGAATTCACAGTTAGTGAGATTAAGGGCTTAGTCGGTAAGTGTAATGCTATATACACGCAATTGGATGTATGCATAGATCCGTAGTTAGGAAACAACTGGACTACAAAAACATTAGCTACCATTTTCCAGCAGTTTGAGCTTCTGGGAAACTTTGAATCAGTCTGTTATTGTAGATGCAAAAACATTGCGACATCAAAGGTATGATAAAGCCTGTAACAGTTCTGTTCCAGAATAATTGGTGTTATCAGTGAAAATATGAACTTCCACAGCACAGCGTATAGAAGATTAAAAACCAAAAATGACATCTTTATACTATCCTCTAACTGTGATGCTTTTTATCAAGGGAGTTTAAGATTTTTGCAGTATCACAGAGATATATGATGAGAACAAAGTATAAAAATGGAACATAAAGATGTGGAATAAAACAGAATAAACTAAAATTGAAAAAGCAAATGAAAATAAAATAGACTTTATTTCACTAAATCAGTTGAATATAATAAATATAAAGCAAAGGTGTAAGATGATGACATGGTAGTTATATATAGTGACATGAAGAAAAAGTATAGTTGTGAATCTTAAACGCTTAAATTTAACTACACTAGAATACAATACATTTTGATTAAAATAAAAGAATAGACCAAGGAAGACAAAGACATTTATTTCAATTAGATGTTTATCGTAAAAATCTGTCACTTTTTTTGTTCATCCATCATCGTATTGTTATTCACAGTCTGTGTCATTACCTATAAAATGTCCTCATCTTATATTTACTCCTTGACTGACTCCATTAACACTGGTATTTCTTAAAATTACATCTACTATTATGATTATGGGGTTAAAAATATGTTCTGAACTCACATTGAACTGAAACTGTGAAATGAAGTAGGACAGAAATTTGGGTAAAACAACTGGAGCGTGGTTGCGCCATCTAGTGGCCAGAATGATGAATTGCATGCACTGGGACGATTTTGTTCTAGATCAAATGAATAAAGCACACATTTTCTATGTTCTCTGTTATAATCTCTCAATAGTGTTGAGAATGTTTAAAAAATACATTCTAAATATACTGTTTAACTTGTTAAAATGCTGGTATATTCATTGAAACTTTTGCTTTTATTGTTGCTTGTAGGCAGCCGTCGGTCTGTGGATGTCATGGACGTGAGCACCCAGAAAGGCTCTGAGATGAGCATGGCTCAGTTTGTCCGTTACTACGAGACACCAGAGGAAGAGAGGGACAAACTATTTAATGTTATCAGCTTAGAGTTCAGCCACACTAAGCTGGAGCACCTGATTAAACGCCCCACAGTGGTAATTTAACACAGTGATCTCTATAGTAACATTACATTTCTAAACACCATCTTTAAAGATCAAATCTGTTTGTTCACTCTGTCAGGTGGATCAGGTAGACTGGGTCGACAACATGTGGCCTCCTGATCTGAAACACAGCCAAACTGAAGCCACCAATGTCATCTCAGAGATGAAGTACCCTAAAGTGCAAAGGTATGGCTTTACTGCGTGTTTCTATTCTGAAAAAGAAAAACATGTTGATAACTTTGTGTCAGTCAGTGATTAAAAATAAATTGAAATGTGTGACGCCTCATACAGAAAATACTTGGAGGAAATTGCTGCTTCCTTTGCAGCAAATTCAATTTCTCTTTTCATCTCAATCTCTCATCTAACGCTCAGCCGAGCAGAGTGCTGCACACTGTTGGTGTTATCCATCTCCTGAACATGCTCCTGATTGTTGCTAGGCAGCAGAGTGCTCCACAGTGGAGGATGGGTTTGTAACAGCTGTAGTCCAACTGCACTGACACCTCAGCCAATCAGCTATCGGTAATCGCACATAGTGAAAGAGTCCAATATTATTATGCCTTTCCTTTCAACCTAAGTTGGTTGTGTTTCCTCCCATCAAATGGATTCTATCTGGCATATCAGCTTAAGCTGCTTTTTTACTTAAATCTGTTTTTTTCCCCTTCTTGTTATGCTGAAGTCGATTAGTTTGTTGTGATTTAAATATTCACTTCTAAATTCATTATTTGACTACAAGTAAAACATCTCAAAACTTGTATTTTGGTAAATTATTTTCTCAATCAATTTTTCAAGCAAAAGTACAAAATAATCTGTTGTTCTTCCTCTCACATGTGAGGGTTTGCTTTTTTTTTACCTGGTTGGGTCCATGATAGAAAATATCTTTGGCTACTGCAGTATGTAAGCATTAGCAAAAAGTCCATAGGAGCACTGGGGAATATGCGATGGCAGTTTTTCCCCACATCAGGTCTTTGAGACTATATCACCATCTGTCTTTTTTGTCTTTAAGCGTATGAACCGAAAACTCTCAGAAAAGATTACAGTGAAGGTTTTGAGCAATATAAAGGAGGGGTTATATAGCTATTTTAAGGCTTTATTACTTCTACATAAAAATAAAATCCCCTTTTTTACTGTGGTGTTTTAGAAAACTCTTTTTCAATCCTTTGTCTGAAACGCTTTGTTTTAGCTGATGTCTATTTAAGACTTCCAGCTACACAAACCCTCTTCCCTCTGATTGGCCCTCTGGAGGCTTGTCAGGGGGTGGGGCTATGGGCATACCTTGGTGTTGAGGCCTGACTCTTGGATGTGACATGAACATGTTAGGAGATCCTTATGTGATGAACTTATTATTTCAGAAAGTCTTGTGAAGATCTTGTGAAGATCTTGTTCTATTTTTAGAGTTGATCATTTTGAGCAGTACACAGGCAGATTTCTGCAACATATGAATATGTAACGGTTTAGAAATCCTAGTGTTTGGTATGAACATCCAGCATTGTTACCGTACATCCATTTTTCAAAAAAGAAAAGAGTAAAACCCCCTCTTTAAAGAAATAACAAGCTTCAGTGATATGTTCTGTTTGCTTCTCCATTTTTCTGCATTACCTCTCTGTGGGACACGCTTCACAGTACAGTGATAAACAGAGCTGCTTTCATCAATCTAAATGACTGAATCATTTGTGTCTTAGGGTGCTAATCATTTCCCAATTAATATCACGAGGAGCTATTGCTTCTTTGCTGTAGTGCTCTTGTGATTGAGCCCTTGTGGTGTTTTCTAGTGGGAGCTGTTGTTGTCAGCAAAATACAACTGAGAAATCAGCAGCTTTGTAATTGATTGTGATTTCATAGCTTTTTTTTCTTCTTCAATGGTCTCTAAACAGATCTTTCTCCTGAGCGTTTGCTTTTTCTTCTTTGCTGTCTTTTGAATGATTTTGTTTCTCCCTTCCTGCTTTAGGTATTGTTTAATGAGTGTTAAAGGCTGCTACACAGACTTCCACATTGATTTTGGAGGAACATCTGTTTGGTATCATGTGTTCAAGGGACAAAAAGTAAGTCCATTCTCATATCTTATAGTTTTAAAAGTTTGGTTGGATGTTTTGAACAGACTCAGTGTTGATGTCTTGTTGCTAAAGTTGCCTGGTATAACCTCTAAAATCTAAAATCTAAATCCCTGCTCCTCCTCAGGTGTTCTGGCTTGTGCCTCCAACCCCTCACAACCTTGCCCTTTACGAGGACTGGGTCCTGTCAGGAAAGCAGAGTGATATCTTTCTGGGGGACCGAGCTGATGGATGCCAGAGAGTGGAGCTTAAGCAGGGCTACACCTTCTTCATCCCATCTGGTGTGTTGGCATGGTTGTTTTAAAGTAGCCAGCGGGAAAAGATTAGCAGCAGCTTCAATGAACACAGAAGCTAATCCTTACCCAAGTGTTATACTGTATATTTAGCCCATGAATCCTCTACATCTCTTTATATGTGTCTTTCATTTTGGCTTTTGTCATCAGGGTGGATTCATGCCGTCTACACTCCAGAAGACACACTGGTGTTTGGAGGAAACATCCTGCACAGCTTTAACATTCCTATGCAGCTTACTATTCATGAGATAGAGAACAGGACCAAGGTAGGACTCTTATCAGATAATCAAATGTTAGATGTCACCACTGACTGTTTTTAAATATAGACAGTGCCCCCCATCTCCCACTATTAAAAAAACAAAGCCAAATTGCTGCCTCCTTGTGTGCATCATTGTGGCGTCTGTTTAGAATCAGAGCGTACACAAACGTGCTCTGGCTTGGCTGGCACAGGCTCCTTCTATTAACCAAAATGAATTCGTAGATCAAAGATCCCAACAGCAGAACAGACTCTTCTATTGATTCTATACCTTGATGTTCCATTTGTCAATGGAACTGTCAACCATGACACTGCAGCTCTTTTTTTCGCACCAAATAAGTAAATAAATCAAACTCCTCAAAAAAACAATGAACTTGTAGTCATGGATCAACATGTTAAGGATTGATTTTGACTCAGAAAAAAATGACTCTATGTGTTTTAGTTTTCTAGTTTGTCCCACAAGGGGAGCTTTAAAAATTTTTTTTTTTTGGTTTCATTTTTGGGGAGCGGTTGTGCTGTCCATCTTCTTGTTTTTCTTTTAAAACATTTTAATGCCTTTTTATGCCTTTATTAAAGAGAGAACAGGACAGAGGATAGCGCAGGAAACAGGGTGAGAGTGGGGAGTCACGTGCAGGAAAGAGGCCTCAGGTTTGGTCTAGACCCAGGCCCTGTGTTAAGCAGCTAGCCTCATAAGGCATGTCACTCAAAATGCAAGGCCATACCATCCAACGTCACCTCTTTTTTATTTTACACCAACCAACCAAATCCAAACTCCTTGAAAAACAAACCTCTTCTTTTTTGTCAGAAATCATGAGTTGATGTGTGTTTTAATTTCCTAGTTTGATCAATGGGGGAGCGCTATTTCTGGTTTCACTTTTGGGAAGCTGTTGTGCAGTCTATCTTCTTGTACAGCAGGGGTGGCCAACCAGTCAGAGACCCAGAGCCACAAAAATTACCGTGGTACTACA
This sequence comes from Halichoeres trimaculatus, assembly GCF_033239565.1. Classification (NCBI taxonomy): domain Eukaryota; kingdom Metazoa; phylum Chordata; class Actinopteri; order Labriformes; family Labridae; genus Halichoeres; species Halichoeres trimaculatus. Next base: position 17,746,698 of record NW_027437194.1, on the reverse strand, counting down.
AAGAGCCACAACACACGCATGGTCTCACACACACACACTTCCTCTCACATATAAATGAAATGACTTAAACGGAAAATCAATACATTTTCAACTATCTATCTATCTATCTATCTATCTATCTATCTATCTATCTATCTATCTATCTATCTATCTATCTATCTATCTATCTATCTAGATAGATAGCTATAAGCACATGAGCGATTGAGAGGAGCACAAGTAGAAAAAAGAAACTGAAACTTAAGTCTCAATCACATCACCCAAGTATTGATAAATACTGATCCCAAAGTAGGCATCAATATATCAATTTTAGATTGATCAGCACACCACTACTCATAACTATATATCTATAATTTTTTTTAATAAATGGATCAAAGAGCTGCACACTGAAAGGCAAAGAGCCACATGTAGCTTGCGAGCCACAGGTTGGCCACCCCTGTTTTACAGTATGTGTAGTTTGGTGTTGCAGCTTGTTCTTGGAGCTTGTTCCTGTGTTTTTTAATGAGCATTGGAATTACAGAGCAGATTCTGTAAACCTAAAAAATCTAGAAATACATTTACTTCTATGTGTGAACACTAAAGTGAAAGCATGGTAATAACGTGTGTTTTCAGGCTGAAATTCAGGCTTGTTTTGTCCTTGTTTTAGGTTCATTCAAAGTTCCGTTTCCCCTTCTACTATGAGATCTGTTGGTACGTCCTGGAGAGATACATCCACTGCCTGACAAAACGCTCCTATCTCTCTCAGGAGGTCCACAAAGAGCTTGTATTAACTGGTGAGATGTTTTCTAATATCTTCTGTTTGTCCCTGGATGCTTGAGCTGTTTCTGTAATGATCTCTTTCACATTATTAAATCTCTTATTAAACGTGGTAATGAAAAATCTCTCCGTTTTCAAATTGCGCTTCTGCATCCTGACAGGCTACAGAAGCTACATTGAAGGCTCCAACTCATTTTTGAAGTTATTTGTTATGTGTTAGTTACTTGTTTAAGCTTTTTTCTTCCTTTTTCCTTCAGACAATGAGACAAAGCCAACCACAGAAAGCCCCTCCTCTGACTCCAGGAGCCAGGACATGACCGAGGACTGGTGTGAGACTCAGGTTCGGGATGAGCAAAATGAAAAACCAGAGAGAGCTGCTCAGGATGGCCCCTGCTCTCCTGACATCCGGAGGGGCCAACACCTCAAAGCGGTTTTATCTGTGGACTCTGAGGACAGCTGTAACCCGGGCTCCACCTCCATAGAGTGCCCTCAAACCCCCTCTGACTCCCCAGCCTCGGAAAATAAATGGACGCATTTGACTGAGTTTGAACTGAGCGGACTCTGGATACTCGTTCAGAAGCTGGAGTCACTCCCTGAAAATAAGAAATGTGTCCCAGAGGGAATAGAAAATCCACAAGGCCTTCTGGAAGATATGAAGGTAAACAGCATTAAAAGTGACACAGTAACAAGTTTGTAAGACTTCTCTTTTACCATTTTGTTTTCTTTCTCTGTCAAGGCTGTGCTGAAAGAACATGCAGATGACGACCCAAAATTAGCGATAAATGGAGTGCCGGTGGTGTCCTGGCCGAAGAAAACAATAAAGGTAAGAAGGTTAAACCTACAGTGTCATACATTTGCCTTGCTTTTGCAGCAAATATCTTTAGCTTGATTATGAATTAAGTTTTAGTTTAGTATCACTCTGTGAAAAAGAGTGGACATTTTCTGCTTGTGTTGATTTTGGCGCCCCCTGTAGACAATGTAATTCCCTGGTATCTAAATACTAAACTTCTGCACTACGGCACATTTTCTGACAAAAAGTCTCATCCTACTTTGTATTTGCCAGATGAATTGCTCCATGTGGTGTTAAACTAATGGAAGTGCTTTAAATTGACCCGCTCTTGATGGATGAAGGAATTAAAAAAACTAAAATGTAGGCTTTAAAACTTTTCTCCCGGTGACTTTATGTGTTTTTTTTAGTCATCCTGAGACCCCACTGTTTATTTCAGTCTGTATTTCCGACATAAAAAATCTTCTCACAGTAGCTTTAAATTGGGCATTTAGCTTGAATTTTAATAGTTGATTTGTGATAATTTGACGAGGTAACAAATTGGTGCGTTACTGAAAAATGAAACTTACCCATGAGCGCTGCTCATAAATTTATCTGCTAAAAATCTAGAAAATAATTTTTTTTTAACCTGTTCCAGTTACAGTAACATCTGTTGTGAAAAAAATCTGTACATCATAATGGATCAATACATTGAAGTAGTTGGTTAAAGCTCCCTTGAGAATTTTTCTCTTTGTGTGGGTTTTGGTGCCCCCTGTGGGAAAATGGTGAGACATACATTTAAGTTGTGTTTAAAAAAAAAAATTGAATCATCTTGAGTCCTTTAACTATCAAATGCATCATTCACTGTGAATTTCACACTACAAAAAAAGTTTATTTGGCATTTAAAATAATTATACCCAAATACTGTAATATCTGGGATAGAAGTCACAGCAGAACATAAAACAGTCCATCATATCTGTGATGAGCCAGATTTTACTGTCATCCACAGAACAAAACACCTTTCTGCTTTTTGAACAGTTTTATTGGTTACATCAGTTTGTAGCACAAAGCCCAATTACAGACAGAAAAAGTTTTCAGAAATGCATATTAAATGCCGAATTTTATGGTAATTAATCTCTTCTTCTTGACCCGATAGAGGCAAAAGTAACAACTTCAGTCTGTATTATAACCAACCAAAAACTCCTTACTGTATCTTTAATTCCTCTTTATGTCATTAATGATACGAGTAGGAAATTAAACCCATATGTTGAATACTGTTTCTGCTGAGTTAACCTGTAAAGTGACATAGGTGACTGTTAAATCATAATGTCTTAGGTAGTTTATTGTTTATTCATCTATTAGAATAACCTGTCCAAACATGAAGTGAATCACAAGCAGAAACCTCTCCAGGAGCTGTGATGGTGGAATTTGTTGCGTATGAATGTATGGATGTGATTTCTTTACATTTCTGGAGCCTCTGGACCCCCCTGCTGTCCCTCTAAAGGCCAGCTGCTGGATTTTTGGGGCCTCTTTGTGTTTGCCTTTTGTAATGAGATGCCATCTGGCTCTATTGGGTGTGCAGATCCTGCTTTCCTCTCCCTGTGATGCTCATCATGAATATGACAACACCCTTTCTGCATATTCTCGCCTCATTGGACAGCCACTGACTCCCACTGCTACATATTCTGATCCACAGCTGACTCCCATTAGTCCTGTGAGTCCCCAAACCCCTCCTCTTTTCCAGGGAGTCCATCCATATTAATGAGGCAGGCTCGGCTGTGTTTCCTACATCTGCTTGTGGTATTGTGGAGCTGTGGAGTAGGAGGGAGGGCTGTAGGCTAGACAGCGGTAGCAGGAGTAGAAGGAGGAGGAGGAGGAGACTGCAGCCATGTCAGTTTGCCGTGTGCTGGACGTTGTGTGAAAAAAAACAGCCATGGCCATGTCGCTGAGCGCTGATGATGAGGACTACGACTCAGACTCTGAGCAGGTTAGCACACCCAACCCCTGCAGGCAGGCAGGCAGGCAGAGCGAGGCCACCAGAGGAATGCTTGTACCAGACAGAGCAGCGTGCAGCATCACAGGGCAGTGAGGCAAATGGAGCTACCTGGAGAGAAATGCATTGATTTACTCTGCCGCTTTGATTCCTAATCGTTTCGTTTGCTATTTGTTTGTGTTTGTGAGCGTGTGTGTCTGTGGGCATGCTTGTGTGTTTTCGTCAGGTAAAACCAGCAATGGGAGAAGGCTGTGTTCAGATAGCTCAGAGCCTCAGGGCTGCTATTGGTTGCTTCAAAGCAGAGAGGCAGAGGTATGGGAATTTACGTAGATGCAGAGGATGAATTTTTCATGGGTTGATTGTAGAAGCATCAGATGTGTGAGTGAAAAAATCACTGAAGTAAAACAAACAAGATTTGTGTGTTTTTGAGAAATGTCGCCATTTGTGATATTCTTCAGTCTATACCACTGAAATCTAAGATGTGACCTGCTTGAACAGCAAAAAAAATATTTGATTAATTTAAACATTTCTGCTTTTTAACCCCAAACCACGCCTCCTTTACGATTAATCTGTGTGCTTTCAAAATTTGGAAAAGACTGACTACAGCGCTGTTTTGGGGATGTGAGGCACTTTGCATTCTTTTTCTTCACATCTGGTGTTGTTGACAGCTTTTCTATTCAAATACAAACTAAATATGCTAATATCAGAGAAAATATTAGACATATTGAGTGCTAAAATATTTTTAAAACATGTATTAACTAAGATTTTTTTTTTGTTCTGCAGCCTGAAACTTAAATATTAAGAGACAAAATTCAACAACAGGATTTATTCTTACACTTTATCCTTTATGTTTGCCAAGTATTTAAATCTGTGCAATCACTTTTTTGTGTGTAGCAGCACTCTCAAGAGGTTTTATTTGTGTGCAACACGTGCTTCGCTTCCTTTGTCACATCAAGTAAACACCAAATATTGCATGCCACATCAAGCGCATGTTTAACTTTACCACTGCAAAAGTTTAACAGGAGAAGTAATCCTACCAAGAAGTTGAAACCTAAAAATCCAAAACAATTCTTTGAGATGCATGAAGAAATCGTACTTGGTGAAATGTAGGAGAATCATGGTTAAGATGTGGTTTGTTTGTGCTGCTTTGGTTCTTATTTCTGTCTGTAAAGTGTGTTTAAGGTGATGTTAAGCATCTCCACATTAATTGATTTTCACTGTTCTCCACAGTAGCTGAAGAGAGGCTCCAGAGCTGTGTCAAAAAAGCCCTCGTACCAGAGATAGAGAGCACTTGTTAAGGCTTAAAGGGCAGCTGATTTATTCCCCCGTTGTGATCAATCTCTGCTGTCATTTCAGAGACGTCTGTTTTAGAAATCACTCACTCAGCAAACAGAGAGGGGTTTAGAGGGGATTTAGCACAGTAAGTTGACAGCTCTGGAGTATGTTTGCCTTTTACACCTGCAGTTACAGTGACAGGTTTATCAGATGCTAATGTACAGATATTGATCATAACTCTGATTATTTCTCTCATGAAGACTTGATTTTGGAAGATGCAGGACTGTGTGTTATTTTGGTCTCATTCAGTCTCTAAATGAGACCATCTTATAGAACAGACCCCCTGTGAATAATCCCCCAGACCAGTCCAGTATAGATTGAGCAATCCCCACCCCCCAAATATCTGACTCTAATCCCGTCTGGTTAGCACTGATCTGACTGCCCATGTCACTCTATTTCATGGCTATTGTTGGAATAAATGACTGTACTGTGCCTAAGATTGAGCCTGCTTTCTTTTTCTGTCAGAGAGTCTCATTACAGTTCTTATTGGTTACAAGTCTGTGTGTCATAGACTGTTCTGTTAGGGAATGGGACGTGGCTGTTGCTATGCTGACGCTAGGAAAATCTGCACTGCCGATGTAACTAAAGAAATCTTCATTTCTAAGAGCTGCAGTCTTGTGCACTCCTTGTTCTTTTGCATATCACACGTTTTCTCACGCAGCAGCGTTTGACACAGGGTTTGCATGTTAAAAATACATTGTTGTGGCTCTGATTTGGAGCCCGAGAAGAAGCAGAATTTATAACACAAGAAGAATAAGGATGGAGATCAAAGGCCTGCTTTCATTAAATAAAGCACATTCACTGTGAACTGCTCTGAACTAGGCTGCACGCTGTCTTACGGTGAATAAAGAGTGCTGGTGATACATGTGTGAAAAGCAGCCGTAAGAGCAGCTTCTCTTTGAAGCAAAAAACATGCAGGGAAGAAGTGGGCTAAATTTGGAAGATGCCTTCAGGGGCATTCTTGATGTGTTTGTTTTCTCCTGGATTCCTCTGCTTTAATAGCCATGAAAAATATTTGTATGTGTTTCTTTTTTAAATCACATTTCTGTTCCATGAAATTGTACAAATTTCTTTTTCAGTAATTGTATGTATGTGTATGCATCTGTTGACCTGCAGTTGCAAAGAGCAAAGAGAAGATGAGGCAGAACCGCCCACATACATCATTACTCTGACCCTGCTTGAATTCAGGAGTGTTCTTCAAATCGTTCTTATTGCATAACATGAATATAAAGGCTTGATTTAAAGTCAGAGTACAGTTATTTGATTAAATGTAATGCAATTCTGAACAAATGGCCGTCTATGATTCATAGAGAAGCTTCTTTCAGTCAAATCTCATTATTCTGAGGCAGGCATTTTCAAGCAGATGCACACATTTTCTTGCAAAGGTAACTCTTTGCAGGTAAATTTTCAACATTCTACTTTCTGGTATATTCAAGTAGTTTTCTTTTTTTTCAGCGTAACACTTCTAAGGCATAAAACATATCATCACACATTTCCTTTTTCCAAAATGTAAAAATCTTATCTTCTGATTGCTCTTTCTGAAATATTTGACTCTTTTTTTTTTTCCTGTCAAGCCCCGGCCTCCTAACCGGCCGAAACCCAAGATGGCAGCATCTCCTGCATCAGCAGTCAAGCTGTCAGCTAGTCGAGGAACATCTGGTGCCAGGAGGAGGAGGACACGCTGTCGGAAGTGTGAGGCGTGTCTGCGGACCGAGTGTGGAGAGTGCCACTTCTGCAAAGACATGAAAAAGTTTGGCGGGCCCGGCCGCATGAAGCAGTCCTGCATCATGAGGCAGTGCATCGCAGTAAGTCACAACATCCACAGTGACATGTTCTGGAGCAGTCCTATGATAGCTTAGAAAACTGGCTTATTTCTTTTATTATCAGGAGACATATAAAAGACCAAATTATTTTAATGCTTGTGCAGTTCTAGTGCAGTGGTTTCCTAAGTGAGGGTTACATAAAGCCTTACAAAATCAGAAACGGTTTACAAATGTATAGGGGTCAAATTTCATATGAAACAATGCAGAGTCCAATCTATTTTCCATATTTCTTTGTTGCCTCAAAATGACAAAAACAGGAAAAGATAGTGTTGTTGTCATTACTAAGGAAACAGTATTGGATTGGCTGGTTTGTGCATTTCCACAGCAGAGGGTTGCCAGTTACTGGCACCGTTATTTTGGTAGTCACAAACTGTTTTTGCCTCCACCTGGGCAAATCCTCAATTTAGACATTAATACCTTGGCACACCTGTGTTAAATGGAATAGGAGACGACATCCTGATTGATGTTAGTTTCTCTCACATCCTAAATCCTAATTATGATTCAACCTTAAGACTTTATGACAGTGATTTCTTAGCTTCCATTTATCTCTGACTTCTTGTAGTTAAAGCAGCAAAATTGTGCTTTGACATCCTTAACAAAGAACCCATAAGCCAGATATCAATATCCTGGTTAAGATTGACTCTTTTTGTGTGCTGTTTTTGTTACATTTACACGAACAACATTAAAATCAAGTTAAATTAAGTTAAGACCTTGCGTGGGTCATCATACGTATATGATGACAGCACATTTCTGATACCCAAATCTTCTGCTGCCGACAGATTCTGCATTCAAAGCAGATATCTGTTTATAGAAATTTGACACGGCCTGGATGCACTTGAAAATGTTCCATAAAGAAGTCCAATAATGCTGTGTCTGTCTCCATAGCTGTAGAGGACAGTCTGATCACTGCCATAGAGGAATAGATGCCATATTAAAATAGTTTGTTCAACTTTTTATTATTTTCTTCTTCTACATCCTTTTGATTGACTCATTCTCTTCATCTCTGGGACTCAGTGGTCGCTTCTCTTCCTGTTGGGGCTTTGTAAGATAATCTGACATCACAGGTTTACATATGCCTAACTTTTTAATCCATGAATGAAATGTTAACGCTTCTTAACAGTCAAATTTCTCGCACAGCCCTCTTTGTTTGGCTTTAAGTGCTCCACCGGAAAGCTTTGCTGCATCAATAACACTCCACTCTCGCTGCATGTTTGTTTCCATAACTGTGTTTACTATCAGAAAAAGGTGGCTGCAAGGAATATCACAAAATCAGTGTTAGCTTACAGTTTGTTGGTTCACAGTTTGTTGATTTACCTGTGGGCGGATGTTTCAGCACCACGGACAAGGACTTTTTCCTTGAGAATAAATGAAAACAGATCATCATGAATGTTTGACTCTCATACACAGGCAGTCAAAGAAAGTTGGCATCTTTCCCAACTTCCCACATGTTGGTCTCAAGCTCTTCGGCAACTTTACTTCACTTTGAAAATATTACAATGAGCTGAACTCTGGTTATGTTCACCTCATATGGCATTACCACATTACTACTCACTGATATTTCTGAAATAGTGAAAATACTGTGAATCTTTGATACATGCATCACAGTTTGTTAGCCTTTAAGTTTGTAGGTGTTATAAGAGTTCAAAGTTTGTCAGTGATGATTGTGACCAATGAGATTTGGGTATTGATTTTGTTTTGAATGCAAGGCCCTGTTTGTTTTCTTGCAGCCTGTCCTGCCCCACACAGCGGTGTGTCTGGTCTGTGGGGAGGCTGGGAAAGAGGACACTGTGGAGGATGAGGAGGAGAAGTTTAACCTAATGCTCATGGAGTGCTCCATCTGTAATGAGATTGTTCATCCTCACTGTCTGAAGGTAAAAAATACTCACTACCAATATGTGCTGAAAACACCACTATAGACCTGCTCTCAGAGTGACTTATCTATAATTGAGCTGTATTTCATTAGTGTGTTGTGCCTTTTAAGACTCTCTGGGTAAGATTTATTTGGAATTTGTTGCAGAAGTGTGTGCTGTGTTTCAATAAGCACATTCGAGGTCAGATTTACCAACACATCAGCTCAAAGACTGGACTTCACCCTCAACTTCTGACACACAGTGTTGGTGAAGGACATTTTGCAAAACAGAGGGGGTGAAGTTTTAGTCTGGCCTAGAGCCAGACTAAGGGGCCTGATTTGCATCCCTCAAGTAGTCAGGGGTGACCTTTTTCTGGGCTCGTTGTGTCCGATTATTTGTCCAAATGTAGAGGTGTCCCAGTCCGATATTGATATCGGATAGCGGTCCGATATCAGCAAAAAAGCAAGTATCGGATTATATTGGAACGCATTTCAAATCTCCGATATAAGCAGTCCATTCCAGACTCCGCTCCTGCTGTTTTTATTTGATTTATTTAGGTTTTTTTCTGAATCTTCTAATTCATTCTTTATTTTATTCAATTACTAGTATATTCTTATGTTTAATGTTAAAATTTCTGTTACCCATTGGTTAATAATAAATGGGTCAGTTTTTCCTCATACCTACTGTTGCTGACTACTGTTCTTTGTTTGAATAATATCACTTAATCAAGCCTTTTCTAACATGACAGACATACTACAAAATAAGTAATAAAAGTATGTATGTTTAATGCTGATATCGTATCGGATTAATATCGGTATCAGCCAATACTCAATGCTGCAGTATCTGTATTGTATCGGAAGTGAAAATGTAATATTGGGACATCCCTATCCAAATGATCCAAAAATGTGTGTCAACAATTTTGCTGCTCCTGACTGTGAGCCTCCTCAATTAGAAATTGTAAATTTTAAATACATTTTGTTGCAAAAAGCTTAGGGAAAAATAAACATGATGAATATTTTTAGCCCTGCTTGGACTGCCTCTGATCAAATACCTGCAACAACTAATGAGAGACTGGAAGCGTTATCAACCGGATGTTACAGCTCACAAGCTTTCCAAAAAAAAAAAAAAACGTACTTAGAGCCAAGCTGAAAAAATGAACAACCCTGTGGTGTATTCACTGATATTCATTTACTCGTTTTTGTTGCTGCATAATGAGCTGGCTTCGGTACCCACCATCATCCCCCAATAACATGACCCAAAATTCGCAACATGTAGGCATTGTTGTATTGACATTAGCACATGGAAACAAACTTTACAGGTCTTTTACCTCACTGGAAAACAACAGGTGTCAGCGTTACAAGGCATTGAGGTACTTACTTTTAAGGATTGTGAATAGATGGCACTCTATATAACTACCTTTCAAAATAAAAGCAAGGATTTTTTCACAACATTTTGTTTTGTTATTTTAGTTTTTCTTATGTAATGAGTTTGTGTTTGTGAATTTTCATGTTGAAAATGGGCTGGAACTATCTTGGTTTTGATATCTCACTTTTAATTTGTGTGATGTATTGCAATTTTCTTGTGTGTGGTTGGTCATAGATTACTGAAACATTACGCAAAAAAGGCTGGAAAAAAGTGTTTTTTAAATAGCTTATTAGTGAGAAGGTTGCATTTTTTTGCGTTTTTTTTTTTTATCAGACACTTTGTTGCCTCCATTCATAGTATGAGGGCTGTAATACAGTATTAAATATCAGCGTCTAAATGATATTTATGCACTGAAATATTAGATATGATTTTGAAGATAAATCAACTGAAGTTCTTGTAAATACTGCATGGCTTTATTCATGTCTCTGTTTCCAGAGGTGGTAAAATGTTCCCCAACAAGTCTGATATTTGACTGAGCAGGTCATCTTTTGGGCCAGAGATATACAAAACCAGTCTCTTTTCTAATGTCTCCTCATAGTTATACATTGATAAAAAACAAAATGTTGGGGGAGAACACAACCATTGCGTCCTTTAATAAGGCTTTAAAGATGTAGTAAATCTGGTCCTTTGTTTGTGTTCAGGTGAAGGATTCAAATGGAGTCGTCAACGATGAGCTGCCGAACTGCTGGGAGTGTCCAAAGTGTAACCACGCTGGGAAGACAGGGAAAGTAAGCATCTGTACAGACTTAATCTGTATGCATCTGAATGATTTTAAGTCTTAATTTTGACGCAGAAACTCAGAACAAGAGAAATAAAGTTGTGCTCTCTCTTTTCTAACCCTTTGGCCTCAAAGCAAAAAAGAGGTCCAGGGTTCAAGTATGCATCGAACCTTCCCGGCTCGCTGCTTAAAGAGCCTCGGCTTAACAGAGACCCCAAAGAGGAGCCTGATCCACCCATGATGGCCACGGCGACTGTTACCACTCTGACGCCTTCGTCTGCTATGAAGAGGAAGGCCGAGCGGGAGGAATGTCCGAAGAGGAAAGAGGACGAGCCTCCAAAAAAACGTCCGCCGCTTTTGTCTTTGGACGGGGTGGCCCGACCGCGGCTTGAAGAAAACCCACTGAGGAAGAAGAGGAAACTTTTTGACACCAATGATGAGCCTGTCATTGTAAAGAAGAAGGTGGGAACATTATGGCTTATGCTGAATAAGGTCACTTTGATCTGAGAGATGATTCTTGGACAGCTAACATTAACATCTTGCACTATTTAAGATAAAACTGGTTTACACTATTGTTATAAATGTAATACATGAGGTGAAACTAGGAGAATTCTGAAACCTTCTCCTCACTAAGTTGAATTTGTTCTTGTTCTTTGAGAAAGCAGCTGACAAAGCAATTAAAAAACACCATCTGTTCATATCAAACTCTGAAATTCACAGCAAACATAAAATAAGTGAGACTCTGCTCCACTCATGTGTTTGTTGGTCGTCTGACTCTGTGGTGTTGTGCTTAATTGGAAAAACAAGGATGTCATAAAGTTCTGTTTAATGTATCTTTTAGAGGAAGTTAAAGCAAAGATGAAAACGAGTGTGAAACTACATTTTAGTAAGTCAGCATTTCATAAATCTTTTAGGAGCGTCTTAAATCCCAGAAGGTTCAATCCACAGCACACAGAAAAATGATGAAACTTAATATTCTCAAATTCACTTTAATGATTTAATCATTTTTCTTCAATGTTTTCTCAGAAGAAGCTTTCAAAACCAGAAGATCCTTTGACTCCAAAGCTGTTACGACAAATCAAGACAGAGAACGATCATGGTGATGAAGAAAATGACCAGGAGGACGAAGATGGATTTGCTTTTGACAGGATTCGTTTTAAACAGAAGAAGGAGTTTGATGATGAGAACCAAGAAGAGGATGAGGACAGAGAGGAGGAAGAGACAGTAAAAAGAGAAAGAGACAGTAGTGTGGAAGACAAATCAAAGGTCCTATTGAATCCACTCCTGAGGACATCAGCAGGCAGAGAAAGTGACTTATCCACCTCCAACTCTTCGCGAGCTGGACCGAGCGGAGAATCTGTCGACACTCAAGAGAGGAGCTCATCACAGCTGAAGAATCGTCACCAACGCCGACGCCTCTCCAACAAAGAGCTGAGCAAAGAGATCAAACAGGAGATTCCCAAGAAGGAAGACTGCCTGTCCAATCAGAAAAACATCTCAGTGAAGACCGAGGACAGTCCTGCCAATCACAACAGACGGCCACTAAAGAGCGAGGACTTGGTGACCAACCAGAACCGTAAGCTGCTAAAAACAGAAGACTCTAGCACCAATCAGAGCCGCAGGACTATCAAAACAGAGGAGAACTTGGCCAATCAGAACAGACGGCCACTGAAAACAGAGGACAGTCTGGCCAATCAGAACCACAGGCCTGTGAAAGCCGAGCCTGAGAATGATGTGGACGACCAAAAGCCAAGATGGCCTCTGAATAATGGTAGTGGAGATCTTGGCGACTGGCTGCGACACAGAGGGCGAGAAGTGGCTGAGTCTCAACGTGGTTACTCACCGCTCAGCTGGAACAGAAACCCACCCATCACACCGATTTGTCCCCGTCCACTTCCCTGCCGCTCACCGCCAAAATGCATCCAAATGGAGCGTCATGTCATCCGCCCACCTCCCATCAGCCCCCCGCCTGACAGGCTACCCCTGAACGATGGCGAGGCACATTTGATGAGAAGAGAGATGTGGATGAAGGTGTTCAGTCACCTGACGCACAGAGACCTGTGTGTTTGCATGCGTGTGTGCAGGACGTGGAACAGATGGTGAGTATAGGATGCACGCAGAGTTTAAAACATGGCGTCTGCACACGTCTCCAACGTCTGCTGCGTGTCCCACCAGGTGCTGCGACAAGAGGCTCTGGAAGCAGATCAATCTGAACCGCTGTAAATCCATCACTCCTCTCATGCTGAGTGGAATCATCCGGAGACAGCCCACAGCTCTCGACCTCAGCTGGACCAACATCTCCAAGAAACAGCTCAGCTGGCTCATCAACAGGCTGCCAGGTACAGGTCTTTAATCTCCCCACAGAATCATTTGAGTGAGTACTCTGAGACAAAATAAATCAACACAATGAATTAACAAATGAAATATATCAACAAAGCAGAAATAAACAGGGACAGAAGCAGGAAGTGAAAAAGACTCAAACAACATTTTTGCTGGACATAGTGGTAGGTTGCTGTGCAGTGGGTCGTGGTGGGAATGGGTTGAGACACAATACGACATAATATCCGTGTGGTATATTACAAAATGAGATCTAATGAGATATAATACCTAGGATACAATGTTATAACATATACTATACAATACAATACCATCTGTTGTGATGCAATGCGATGATTGAATAGACCCAATAGGAAACCGTGGAATAAGACACAATATTATACAATAAGATACAATTAAGAAAGATATAATAAATTACGATATGATACAACAACCATTATACGATATGATGAGTTAAGACTTATTCTGTATAATACAATGCAATACGACAAGAAACAATGAAAAAAGACTTTATACTTTGTGATGCTTTTTAATATGGCACGATGGAATAATGCCTCATATTAAATGACACTATACGAAACAATAGAATAGACATGATACTGTACAGTATAACATGATACAGTAGAATACCAAACAATTCGACTCAGTGGAATATGATGCAATACACGATGATAGAATGTGAATCAAGGTTATAATAGTTTTGGATTTGTCATTATAGTTTAGTTTTAGTTAGTTTTGACATTTTATTTTCCATTACAGTTTAGTTTTAGAGCAGGCATTCTAGTTTTTATTTAGTTTTGGTTTTTGCAACAAGGCTTAGTTTTAGTTTAGTTTTAGTTTAGTTTTAGTTTAGTTTTAGTTTAGTTTTAGTTTTTTCATACCTTATTAACCAGGTGCAGGATTCAAAAAGGTCAGAGTAAATATTTTGTCATACTGTTTATTTTCAAGTCCAACATAGTGCTCACTACTCAGTCAATGCTGATACCGAAATGTTGGCTGCTGCCTTTAACACATGAAAATAATATAAACTTAGTATAAAAAACATAAGCATCAATTATTTAAAATAATGTTGACATAAATTACATAAAAATAATATTAACATAAATTTAAAAAAAACAATATAATATGAGCTTCAATAAATAAAAACTTGGACTCTGTAACAATTAAACTATTATAGATGCTCTAATTCATTGCTCCACTACGTTTCGTCGCAGCACAGCGCACAGCCAGTCAGTGCAGTAAACAAGCTCGTCCCTATATGCCGCTATGATGTATGGCACTGACAACTGCCGAAAACTGTCTAAAATTGGTTGGGAAAATGTGTCGGATTAATTTAAATCCTAAAGGCTATTAATATTGTCAAAAACTATAACGAAGGGAATTTTGTCTTTCATTTTAGTTAGTTTCAGTTAGTTTTGTGAACACAAGATGCAGTTTTAGTTTACTTATTGTTTTTGTTTTCTTTTCTAGTTTTTATTGGTTTGAGTTAACTGCAATGTGTTTTAAAGTTTAGTTTTTGTTTTTAGTTTTGTTTTAGTTAACTATTATAACCTTGATGTGAATGAATACTACAAGTTTGAACAAAATTTGATGTGTTACGAAGGAGTACGACCTATTACTTTACAATAGTACAACTCTACTGGACTGAATATGACTTGATGCCATACGATGGAATGAGACCCAATGAGATACAAAACACTGCAACACAACAAGTTACGATATGATACAATGAAATAAGACCTGATATTATAAAATATGATACAATACGATAAGATATGATGGAATAAGACCCAATACTTCTTTGTAATGCTTTTTGATAAGACCCATATAATACAACACAATCCGATTGAATGGGACCTGATATGAAATGATACAATGCATTACATTCAATTGGATAAGATGGAATAAGACAAGCTCTGATATAGAACAATACAAAACAATGCGATACAATAAAACTGAATGGGATGCGACACAGCATGACTTGATATGATGCTATGGAACAACACTCAATACCTTACAATACCATACTTTGAAATGAGTTTGGTGCAAGATGGATTGGCATTTCTGATTACTGCAGCCTTTTCACAGACAAGTACTTGGTGGTCTACCTGAGGACAGAATGTGTGTACTTTTGTTTTTCTGAACAGATTTTATTGTTTTCATGTAAAAAATTTGAAAAGTTTGGTTTATAAATGTAATTTGAAGAAAGACTTGGACCTGTGTGATCTTCAGACAGCTGCATGTCTGTCTCAGGTATTGATAAAAGTGTGTTTGTGTAGCATGAGCTGTTTTTACTCCCATATGTTCCCATTCGGCTCCTCCATCTGGATAATTGTGTCCCCAGAGGTTTGTGAATTTTCAATGGTTTACTTAAGAAGTTCTTATTTGGTCCTTCTTAATGTCTCTGCTGGATCACTCAGCTAATTAGATTTTGAGTTGGTTTGTTTTGTAACCTCAGTTTAGCTCAAACTCTGGAGATGGTAGAACAGAGAAATAGGACACGGTGAATTGGATTTAGCTGCTGTGTTTTCAGTGTGTGGCTGCACACTGAGCAGATTTTTCAAGATTTACAGAGGATCAGCGAATCGTAGCTTCATTCAAGCACATAAACTCTGGTACGTGGTTGTTTTCCCTGCAGGTCTGAGAGTGCTGCTGCTGTCAGGATGCTCCTGGGTGGCTGTCTCTGCTCTTTGCACGTCCAACTGTCCTCTCCTGAGAACTCTGGATGTTCAGTGGGTGGAGGGACTGAAAGATGCTCAGATGAGAGACCTGCTGTCGCCTCCTACTGACAACAGACCAGGTAACCTGCGAGTCATAGTGTCTGAATGAATTAGTATGAGTTAGTGTCGTTAATGCTTTGTGGCCCTTTCTTGTAAACCACTTTGTCAACCACTTTGTCAACCCCAAAAAGACCTAAACTGTACTAAAAAAAAAGTGTTTTTTTTCTTTTGGTTTCTGCTGTACGTTGATGGCAAATGTCCTGGAAAAAAAGTCTCAATCCGCTCAGTTTTGAAAATAACTCAATGAAAATATTTCCTGTGACGGTTTCATGTTGTAGTTTTTAGTAACTATGAGGTTAACAGGAATGAAAAGTGGGGTTTTTTTTGGTACTATTTTCAGCCGAGGATTAATACACAATTTGGTCTCTTGTGGTTATTTTCAGCAGCAATGCAGGATTAACTCAAAAATAAACTTCAGACCCATTTTCATCCTAGTGGATAAAGGAACATCAATACAGCCGTGTGGCTCATTAAAGACTTTTTAATGGTTTTTGAAAAACAGTGGAGCTCTGTGGCACTGAGGAATAAGCTGTGTGAGGCTTTGAGAGAGCTTAAACTTGTTAGAAGGATCCTTTTTAGTAATCTTTATTTAATTTACTGGATTAATTTAACGTAAGAGAAACACATTATATCACGAGACCTGTGTGTAAGCTCATATACAGTCATTAAAATAAGAAATAGACCCTTTTATTGTTTGTGCACCGGCAGTACCTTGGGGATTCATCACCAAAAAAATGTAATATGACCCAAATACCCTCACTTTGATGAACAATAAACTACTTCAGGCTTTGCGTGAAATCAGTGAGTGGATGGGAGACATCAGCAAGTGGACAGGTATCCAGTGGACAGAGCTTTTCTAGGGAATAAATCCACCGTGTACACCAGAGAGAGGTTTAAACACACAAGTCACTCAATGCTTATGACTATATTGTCCGTGGACGTGTCCAGACCGTGAAATACAAAGACATAAACTCGTGTGAATTAACTAGAAACCCTCCCAAACCAAAGATTAGCCTTCTAGTGATAGAAAGTTTCAGAGAGCCGGCTCTTTCAGCTCCCAGACTGCTCCTGCTTTAGTATAATTATTTGTAGCCTGATATTTTAGCCTAACTTGGGAAATATGAATGATCTGTGTATTGATAAACCCTTTTGCATTTAGTGTCTTAATGAGAATCTTCATAACTGCCTCATTTTGTGTGTTTTTTCTTTAAAAAACGGGTATTCTTACTTTTGTGCATTTTAACCAAACTGTTATTGCACAAAAAAACAAATGAACAAAAGACCGCACACAAACCCTCAGAAGAGAAACAGAACTAAACTCTGCATTTAAACAGTATAATGTCTTTAAACTGTCTTTTTATACCTCTCTCTGTTATCACATAATGGTAGGATCCCATATCCTCACATGTGATTAGCTGTTAATCAAAAGCAAAGTTCTTCTCTGAGCAGCGTTGAGTGACTGAGTGAGAGCTGAACAACGAAAGGAAAACAGTAAAGAGCCAGTTCTCACTACAAAAAATCAGCTCTTAGAGTTTACGGTCAAACCTGGTGACCTGAGGTTATACAAAAATCATATTTGATTCTCATAGCTAGAGATTCTGCTGGTGTTTCAGCGTAAAGTGTGACCCTGTTTAACTGGTGACTGTCAGCCCACAATGACCATAGACTGTATAATAAATGGACGTCGTCTCCCTGACTTCACCCGTTTTTCTGAAACAGAGTTTTAAAGCATCAGCTGGCTGAGCTTATTGGAAATGGGGCAGGCTTTGAGTCTCAATCATAGACTGTATAAACAGTGGACAGCATGGCTCCGTCATTTATCATTGTACGGTTTTGAAGCCAAAATACCCCTGTCACAGGCGCAGCCATTGTAGCAGTTTGCAGCCAGAGTCTGCGCAGTAGAGACGATGAGGGATTCTTGGAGGATCTGAGTGGAGCTGGGTGACAAAAATAATATATATTTTTTTCTTTCCAGTCTAATCACGTCTTGACTCTACCTCCTGACATATTTTACAACCCCCCCAAAAAATGCATGAGAACGGCAGCTGTCAATCATCGTTAAACGTGACGTAAAGCCTTGTTTTTAACCTCTTATAACTAATGAAAACAAAACTTTTCAGAAAAAAGAGGACTTGAATACAAGACAGCCAAATGATGTCTTCAAATTACCACAACAATCTGATGTGAGAAACATTTCTACGAGGTGTATTCATTTTTTAAGTTTGACCACAGCCTATCTGGGATTGCCGGGAAGCTGAATTTTTTAACCTATACTG
The DNA here is from genome assembly GCF_033239565.1 of Halichoeres trimaculatus. Classification (NCBI taxonomy): domain Eukaryota; kingdom Metazoa; phylum Chordata; class Actinopteri; order Labriformes; family Labridae; genus Halichoeres; species Halichoeres trimaculatus. The sequence goes on along the minus strand of NW_027437194.1, from coordinate 17,728,642 downwards.
CAGCCGGCCACCAGGGGGAGCAGTTTTTGTGGAGACCTCACTTCGTCCATTTTTTTTACAGTCTATGGTCTCCACACTAAGGGCGCCCATCAGTCATGTGAGCTGAGCTGTGCCTCCAATTGGGTGAACCTAATCTTATCTTAATAATAATAATCTTATCTCCAAACTGCTGAGTTAGAAAGAAATTCACCCCCGGTACAGTGTGTGCTGATAGTGAAATTTGCGATTCAAACTGGGGACATTTTTTGTTCCAGCCTGTCTTTTGGTACATTGGGAGCCAGCCTCAAGTGGACACTCAAGAAACTGCAGATTTTAGCACTTCTGCATTGTCTCATATTTGCAGACCTCTTAATGATGACATAAGTTGAAAAACATAGAAAAGAATAAGAGCCATTCTTCAGCTTATGTAGAGTAAATAAAATATGAAATTGAACCATGAAAATTCACATGTTTGTCTCCCATTAGGTCAGCTGGACAACAGAAGTAAGCTGCGTAACGTGGAGGACCTGCGTCTGGCAGGTTTGGACATCACGGACACGTCTCTGCGTCTCATCATTCGCTACATGCCATTGTTGTCCAAACTGGACCTCAGCTACTGTAACCACGTCACCGATCAATCTGTCAACATCCTGACAGCAGCGGGGACGACCACTAGAGACTCGCTCATGGACATCAACCTGTCAGGTATGAAGACGTCTGTCTGTTCGCATTTGAGCTGCTTCCTCTAGTGGCTGAATAAGGAAGTTACCATGTGTTATAAATAACCACTGAGGATTTTTTCTTAAACTAATAAGTTAAGTACTTCAATGATGTACCTCTTACCTCCTAGTAGCATATCCCTAACACAACACTACAACATTCTCTAAAGCAGATTTCCTTGAAATTGTGACTCTCAACTCATCTTTTTGAGCTCATACAACGTAAAAACACAGGAAATGGAAATCCTCCCTCTAACTGAATTTGCTATCATCTACATTTTACAAGCCAAACCTTTTTATCTTCCACAACGAATGCAATCTATTCCAACGATCTCACAATCAACCTGCCCCTCCTGAGTGCTTTCATGATCATTTTTGTTGAACAGTTCTGGTGTTCTTTCTATCGGAGGCATGAAATTAAATAAAGATTGTGAGATCATTTTTTGATCAAATTCTGTGCCATTTGTTGCAGAGTACACAAATGCTTACAATAATGACATCTTATGCTTCTCGTCCCTTTGGAAACCATTATAAGCTAAAAGCAGGGAATCTAAAGGCCATTATAGAAACTGCTAAAAGGCATTTTCTGCTGCTTTCTCCTCCCGCTGTAATGAGACCATAGATTATCTGGATAGGTTCCTTTGTTGTTGCTTGCAGGTGACCTCTTTGTATGCTTCATTTGCTCTTTCTTTTGCCTGCAGTCTGTAACAGGGTCACAGACCAATCACTGACCTATTTCAAGCGCTGCGGGAGCATTTGTCACATCGACTTGCGATACTGTAAGCAGGTGACCAAGGAAGGCTGCGACCAGTTCATTGCTGAAATGTCCGTCAGCGTGCAGTTCGAGCTGATCGAGGAAAAACTGCTGCAGAAGATCAGTTAGGCCGAGGAACACAACCTAAACACACGCGGTAAATCGACTGTCCACATGGAGGCAGCAGACAACTGCACGCTGAGTCTCGAAGATGTCTGCAGACTACTGAACAGACAGGATGCTGCTGTCTGTGTCTGTGATGTTTCTGTAAAGGGAAGCTGTGCTGCTCAGCCAGAATGTAAAAACAGAAATCTCGTCCTGTGAAGGCAAAAATGCAAAAATTATTTTGTTGTTGTTTGCACTTGTTTCTAAGTTATTTATTTCTTTATATTGATTGTATTGTATCATGTTTATCTTTTGGTGTTAATAGATTATTTTTTGTTCCAATGCAAAGTTTATTGCATTATAGAGTAATATTTTTGTATCAGAAAGTGTTTCATACATTTAAGTGCAGTATTGATTGCACCATTAACCATTGAAATTGATAATCAATCGGCATTACTGTTAAGCTCTTTATTGCCGAGAGGCAGAAGTCTGTTGATTTGTTGCCAAACTGTAGGATGTAGCTTGTGTTTGTGTGAGTGTTTTTATATTTGTATTATGTTTCAGATTTTTTTTTATTTCCAAATAACGACTACATGTCCTTTTGGGTGAGATATGTCAAAGAAAAGTTATTTGCACTGATACAGAAAATAGGAATACATGAATGTATTCACATCTACACTACACATTATACAGTGTATAAAGCTTATTTTTTCAACACTAAGATGTTCAGCTTATTCTACTAACAGCTTCTAGTTAACCAGGTGATATTAAAACAAACCTGCCAGCCTCCATCAGTCTTAAGCAGTTTTGGTGCTTTGTGACAGGAAGTGTTTTTTTGCTCTGCATGCAGCTGAGAAACAAGTTCATGCCACGAACAATAGGAATAGTTACCGTCAAACAATATGCCATCTGTTTACTCTTGTAGCTGAACTCCATGTGAGAAATAGAGATTTAGAGTTTGATCAGGCAGGAAATTATTGATAATATCAAGGAATCTAGAAAACTTACAGGAGTGTTTCTCTAAACATTATCATCCCAGACCCTGCGCAAAAACATAATCCAAAAACGTTTCGTGTTTCACTGTGATGTCTTCTGGTTTTGTTTTTTTATTATTATTATTTAAACATATCCAGTCAGTGATGGTACATTAGTCATAATCTGTGCCAATAACCCCAAAGTCAAGACCCAAGCTGTACACTATCTACAGTATGAAACAGGATCTTACATCATTTATACTGTGCTATTGGAGGAAGAGGAAATTACATCCTCCCTGAGAGATATGTTCAAATGTAGAAACTGTGTTTTTTTTTTTGTATCTGTTTTCTTGTTTCTGCAAGTCTACTGAAAGACATTTATTAACACTGTTGTGTCACTAAAAAATTGAAGCTCCTGTGAGAAGTTTTAAAATTGGTTTTGTACCGCTTTATGAGCAACAGAAACAAACCATTAGCAAAAAAACTGGATTATTACCACACCATTTCTACGTCATTTTTTAATTTAGTGAAGGGGAAAGGAAAGGTTTACTGTAGTTGATAAATTTGCCTTTTAAAAAAAGTATGATGAGATTTTCATGCACTTGATGCGATCAGGAAATATATCACTTTGTCCACAGGGGGGCGCCAGAATTCACACTAACAGAAAATTCCTCACAGGAGCTTTGAAATATAGAGCTGATTTGGAAACCGCCTATGTACTGATATGGTCAAAACGTAGTATGTACTATGTGAAAAAAAGAGTAGAATATGTTGTACGTTAAAAATCCCCCGATGTCGTCCTGATTCCGAAAAGATTCTCAGTATGCAACACGTCAGTCTACATCACATACTGCCCCATTACCAACACCTACTTGAATGTGTTGGCATAACGACTACAGTATGACCACACTTAGGTTTTTCAGTCTGTTGGAGTAAATATTCACTTCTCCAAATGTATTAAAGTTCACATTAAGTACTTATTAACTTTTTTTCAAACCACAAGTTGAAATCTGTTTTGCTACCAGCTTTATTTCCACTTTTCAAAACCGGAAACCAGCAAAGCAAATGGAAAAAAAAAAAACAATTGAAAAGAACGGTCTTACCACATACCACAAGCAGTTTGCAGAACAAACCACATACTTCATTTGAAAGTAGTATATAGTAGGCGGTTTTGATGGCAGCCAATGTGTTTCTTTTTTTGCTCTTGAGTTCAAACGTTAACGTTAAAGTGACATTACAACATTTTGCATTTGTAAGTGTTTATATTTTTGTTCTTGGCTTTATTTAAAAAACACTAAATTTACTAGCTGAACCTGGAATTCAAACATTTTTTTATATTAACTTTTAGAAGTGAAGTAACTGTGTAACTGTTAAACAGCACTTGATACAGTGGATGGGTTTACATTAAGTTTTTATTTTTTTATCAAGCGACCATATCTTCTGTTTTTCTTTTGTTACATTACAGCAAATGTTCAGTCTGTACATATTGTACATGTAAAGCCTCTAGGAAGAGTTAAGTCAACCTTTTGGTACATTAAATTCATTTGAAATACTGATCTGTGTGTGCATATTGTCCTTCAGTTTTCTATAAACATAGAATATGGCTGTTGTTCTGTCTGAGTATTTCAGTTATATAACTATGTACTGAGAAGATCAAGCTGATTGTATAAATGAAGAGCAGGGTTTTCCTTTCTGGTTTGTAATACTGCATTTTATTGAATCTATTAAATCATTTTCTCTTCTTTACCAAAATAAAAAGGTTCAACATTCCAAAATATAAAGATCCAGGATTATGAGTGCTCATGATGACCTCCTACTCGGATGATACTGTAGCTGCCTGTGAATGACATCTTGGAGAAACAGCAGCATCAACACACAGACTGACAGAGTTACAGTGTTTGTTACAGTGCATGGTGTCGGTGTCTGGTTGGGATCTGAAGCAGAACACGAAGACAACGACATAAGAGAAACCAAAAATCATGACTGTCGCAAATTTAATGATGAGAGAGTGACACGGGTAAGAGGACCTTGTCCAACCCACACCAGCAGAAGTACATTCTGAAAAAGTCTTTTATTTCTAAACCTCCAGAGTATTTATTATAATTTTAAATCATGTCGTCTCCCAAGTAGATGGAAAAATATACATTTAATAACTTATAAATAAACAACAATATAAGCTATCTATGCAATTCACTTAACAGCTTATTTTTAACCACAGGCATACAGTACACACAGATATTTGAATGAATTCTGAGTTAACTGGATGTCAAGACATGAAAACAAAAGTGTTTAGTTTGCATAACAAGTTAAAGTAAACCAGTTTACCTCTCAATGCATGATGATACATAAAGTCACCATGAAAACAGGAAGGCCTGTGTCGATGTTACACTCAGAGAAGAGGAAGTAGCACCCGTTACCTACCAAGGAGTCAACACAGTAACGGACAGCACAACCCAATGAAAGACACTTGGTAGCAGTGGAAACTACATGGTATTGCTCGTTGGATGTTAAATGTGAAATTAAACAGGAACTGTTGTTACAACAATGAATTAAAACCTGTAATAAAAAAAAAAGCAAGAAAAAAAGGGTCCACTAATAAGCTTTTTCTGGAGCTTTTCTAAAACAAACAAACAAAAAAAAAAATGTTTCAGGCAACAAATCACAGTCATCTGCAACCTTGGGTAGCTGAAGCTTGAGCAACCTCACTCTGCTGAGTACATCTGAAATTCAAGGAAGTCTTTATGAGAGTTTTTTAGGTTTAGTTTCAGGGTCAAACCACTGTCTGAAATCATTGACAGAGCATTAGGGCCACGTAAAAGAAAAGAATAGAGTTTGGTAAATAAAGTCCTAACATTTCTAAATGAAGTTTTAATATTTGACAAAATAATGATGTTGCATGATAAAGTGTCCTGACCATCTTCTGGTGCTGAAGTAACGGAATATTGTTAAGTCAGTTATTTATTTATTTTAAAGTGAAGGAGGCTGTAACTTCATGGCAGCCGGGAACTTATTCCTGATAGGAACTGCGTGAGCAAAGATTGTTTCTGTGACGGCACCTTTTTATTTCTCTGGCGGGAAGGTACGTCGTCGACGGGCGCCATATTGGAAACCCTGAAATAAAGCTAACTTTCGTCAAGCTAGTCAGTCAGGTGAACCCTGCTTTTATTGATGATAAAATTGGGATACTAAATTACTAAGGTAAGAAAATGCACCCCAGTACAGTGTGTGATGTTGGGTAAATCATTATTTAGTCTAAAATATTCTTTTGTTTGCAGGTGGCTGTTTATGCAAAGTGCTACTGTTGTTGTATTTTAGTTGTAATGCTAACTCATCACAGTAGGTGGCAGTAACGCACCTGAAACTAAGCGCAACCTGCAATATATCGAGAAAAAAAAAGTATTGTGGGGAACAGTGTGGCCAAACTAGTGCGAACTGCTAGTATAGTTGGAGGTTTGATTAACATCTTTGGCCTAAAATCCACATATGTAGCCATTCAAAAAAGTAGCTTTTACACCATAAAATTAACATGTTTACGGCCTGGTTAAAAAAAATGGTTTGGGTCTGAATACATTATTTCTTTGGTGGCACAAACTTTACAGGTGGTTACTCCTTTTTAAAAACTCAAAGTTTATAGTTTCACACTTATAAAGGCATGGGATCCTGCATCTTTGCCTCCAAACTTGGAAAAAGCTGGGTTGAGTTCAGTATTTTGGATATGGCCGCTGTTGGCAATAGGCTCCAAAACTGTGCATCAGAAACAAATGGATGATGTAACAGACACTACCTCCATATATAATAGCCTTTACCTGACCCCTTCACCAACACAAATCTTGACCCCAGATGTAACAACTCACATGCAGACACAGTTTCTTTGAGTGAATAGCGTGAGTGCTCATTGCATCGATGTAGATTCAACAGCTGGCCTCGACCCTTTGCTACATGCTCTTGACTACCCACATTACCTGTCTCTCTTCAGGTAGCTCATCTAATACAGATCAAATAGCCTCCAGTCACAAAAAAAGAAATAAGGGAGGGGAGCTGTCAGCTCAGCAGTCTTCTCACAAACAGATGCTTCAGTCCTCCAAGCTTATAGCTTGGGTTCAAGTCCAGACCAAGGCCCTTTGCTGGATATCATTGCAAAGGCATTCAATCATAAACAATACTTTTTTAAGAGTAAATAAAATGTGAATTAAGTAAATCTTCACAAATAACTCCTCTTTTCTCCTCCCCTGCAAAATAAGGTACAGGCAAACCATCAGTTCACTTAAAAAGACTTTGTTCCCAAATTAAGACAAAAAAATTAAGTTCATAGCATTACAACTTTATTATTGAAGTTCTTTTTCCATGTGGTCCTGATACCTGATACTTAACTTCTCCTTTGAGTGTTATAGGAATGTAGTTGATCTGCTGGTCACTTTCTCCTCAGGAATAATATCTGCACACTTTAAATGAAGAAGGCGCCAAAACAAGCGCATCTTCCTCATAGAAAGTGCTTCAATATAGACTTAAACATACTCTACTTCTGTAAAATCTGAATAAAGGGGAACCTATCAAACCAAACCTGCTGGCATATGGATGCATAAATTGTGAAATATAATTAAATGTGGATAAAGGCATGACGTTTGGCACCTTACACTCTCCTGTGTGTTAGACCAGATGACTATAGGTGCGTGGTAATCAGATTTACAGATAATTTTCTTCAAAAACACATGAAAGTCTCTTTTTTTCTAGTATTGCACATCCTAAAGAACACTGAGGGATACAACATGGTGCCATGTGGCACGGCTGTGTAAACCATATTGACTCTAACCCTGGGATCTTATATTTTCTTATCACACTGCTTCTTCTCTCTGCCGCTGCACAGAACAATCCATTCCTTCAGTGTCAACAGGACCACCTCCTCCCCTCCCGTCCTCTCCTGCCCTCTTCTCCTGTCCTGTGAGTAAAACTAAACAGAGAACAGAGAGCAGGACGTGATGGCAGGGGGTTTGCTGTGTTTTTAATCACACCGATGGGGAAGAGGGTCCCGGTACTGCAGGACGAGGAGGAGGAGGAGACGTGGAATGGGAACACGAGTTAGCGAAGGTAAACAAACTGTGGTAGGCAAGAGGCGACAGTTCCAGAGACCTCACGCCTGCTGCAGCATCAGACCCGCCAGACGTCATGCACAGCAGTTCATCCTCAGTGAGAAGTTCCTTTGTGGCGCGCACACACAGACACACACACACAGTTTTAAGACTTGAAGACGTGCACGGCCCGCACCACATACTGCCTGCAGATGGGGCACTCGCTCATCCTCTTTCCACACTTGGTGCAAGTGACCATGTGACCACATTCCAGCAGCACGCAGTCAATGATGGCGTCCATGCAGATACGACACAAGTTTTCGTCTAGCGTGAGCTGAGATTTGACGCCATCTGTAGAAAGAAACATGAGAATTCACTGCATGGAGAAAGCTGCATGCATGTGTTTAACATGACATAGTTCAAAATAAAAAAGAGTTATACAATGAGATACAATCAAAAAATAGTTTTTTTTATGCAAAAACCAATGACAAGCGAAAACATGAACATGAGAAGGAAATTAAAAATTAAGTGGTGTTGTTGAAAAACTGGAGGAATCCATTCAAAGATAAAATAACTCAATTTACTTTAAGCCATTTCTTTTCATCATTGGACTTTTTGCAGCTTCTTTGACGTATAGAGTTAAAGGGGCCATGAGGACTGTCCAGAATTGGTAGCATTTTAGCATTTCAACATTTAGCATAGAGACTCCAGACCAAGCGGCAACCTCCGGCCTCAGAATATGAGACAATGGGGAAGTGCTAAAATCTGTTGTTTCTGGAGTGTTCGCTTGAGGCTGGCTCCAGAAGTACCAGAAGTCACATACACACCAAGCCAAAAAAAACATTTTCAAAGCAGAAATTAACCTATTTACAGCCTGGTTCAAAAAACGTCTCCTGTCTGAGTCACTAATTTTACAACCGGCACCCACTGTATGGGGGTGAATTTTTTTCTTACTCGGCCATTTAGAGGATATTAAGATTGTGAGCTCCCCCAATAAGAGGCACAGCTGAGGGTCACGTGACGGCCGGCGCCGTATGGCTGTAGATGAAGCCCTTGCCACTACCAATATGGTCGCTGTTGCCGTTGTGCTTCATTTTCCGTTTCAGAAACAGACGGGTGACGTCGGCGAGACTAGGTCCATGTTTTATACAGTCTATGCTCCAGACCCATCACCCATGATTCTTGCTGTTGGCGTGCAGGCACTTTTTTTCAAGAAGAAGAGACAGGTCTTGCTAGTTTGCATAGTGTAATAAAAGGAACTCTTGGTCCATGTGCCGTAAATGGATTCTTGTTTTCTTGGGAATATCAGACCCAACCAGAAATAACACTCACAAATAAATGTTGGTGCTGATTACATTATTTTGAATCATGGATTATGGACAGGTAAATATATAAAAATGAGACTATTTGAATATCAGTGATTAAGTCCTCACAGGCCATTTAATACCCCTTTTCAACAGAAGTGGTGCTAGTGTCTGATATCTGCTATAGCACTGGTTCATTGTGTTGCCAGCAACAAAGCACCAGGTGCTAAAAACCGGTGCTTAGCAAGCACCAACTCTTTGGTGGGCCAGACTGAGGCACAGGCTATGTCAGGAGCTGGGGCCGGGGTTACAGTGACCAACGATCGGAGTGGTAAGAAGCCATTTTCAAAAGGAAAACCTGCTGAGTGGTTCGTCTGTAATAATTTGGAGTTTCTCATTCACAACTTGTAATGGTGGTGAAATCTAAGTAGCACTGCATGCATAAAATGAACATTGTGGGCTTCCATATGGCACAAGCATCTTTGGGTGAACAGCTCTGTATTGTAATGTCTGCAAACGAAAACCTGAGGCCTTATCCAGGTCTGATGTTGATGGTTTATTCAAACACTTAACACCAGTTACTGTTGGCTGTGACCACACCAAAAGAACAACAACTCTACACTGTGTACGCTGTATGCACTGGTGTTCTGACGTTTTGCGGTGATGCAATGAGGGGGCTCTAGCTTTGCTTCTTGCTGATGGAGAACCAAGCCAGTTCTTTGGAAAAAAAAGTGATTAAAATCAACTAATCATTAGCATCAGCACCAAAAAAGCATTTGGTTCTTTTAATGGAAAAGGAGTTTATGCCAACTGTTCTTGTTATGCTATAAGAATCAATCTAATAATTACTGTAAAGAAACTAGCTTCATAATTGCTTTCTTTGTCTAAAGCTCACTACTACGATGTCTGAGTCGATCTCGTCTGCTTCTTTTATTATCAGAACAAACAACATGTTGGAGCTGCAGGTAAACTAATAAACCTTGTGCTTCACACTACTCAAACAACTGATTGTCGAGTGTACACAGACAACTTTCTTGAGTGGACAGGAAAAGGATCACCTTTGTGCAATTCAAGGGGCCACTGCACAAACTGCTTGCAAGTTTATAGTCTGTTTTTTTCTCCCACAAATAAGATAAATATTGGGTTAAAGCCTGGAGGAATGTACATAAGGACACAATGAGTGAATGATTCAGTGCACTGCACAGAAGAGTTAAACGTCTGATGGCTGTTAAAAGCTCAGTGGCCAAATTCCTCCTCCTCCTGCCCACATCTTTTACGATGAGTAAAAAGCAAATCCATCTGCATCCTGTCTGCTGTCCCTGCATGTTCGCCTGATTACGAGCTAATATCATCCTCCAGCCCCTCATGTCAACAAGAGATCCTTGAGGAAGCATCATAATGTGATTACACCTGATGGAGACACGCTGCCGATGGAGTAATGGCTGGGACAGCTCATTGAGAGGTAAAAGCTCTCAGAGAGGGCATTATGATGGGATGTGAGGCTGCCCTTCAAAATAAAATGAAATGCTTTGCTGGAACAGAATCAGGAGTGACAGAATGCAAACACACTGAATCAGAGAGGAGGCAATGACTGGAGCGGCCGTAATATGATAACATGTGGGATGAAATAAATGACTAAGTGGGTGAAGATACTTCGGCATGCCTCGGCTGTTTTATGATGGAGATGGAGCTGAGGTGACTTTTTTTAACATCTTACCTCCAACTCCACTGTTGCAGAGAGGTGGAGGATATGCAACCACTTTGTGGATAAAAGCGGGCAGTGATAGAGAAGATTTATTAGTCCGGGAACAAAATTTGACCTTTGATGTAAAGTAGCAGCATTGAAATCATGTAAAACAAGGAGGTTAACTGTTTGTTCAGATCATAAGAAATGAAAAAAATAATAGTTACCTGCTGTAATGCTGACATTTTCCACTAAAAGGAAAAAAGAGTTTTTTTAAATCATAAAAAATCTTGGAGAAATTTTAAAGGAAAGGTTGATAAAGTTGATGGTCTTACTGGACTTCCTGTTCTGCTTGTCTTCTCTGTAAAGTCGGTGCACTCGCTCCAGCAGCTCCCACTTCTCGCAGCAGCCCGAGTAATTGACAAAGTTCCTGGCCAGGATCTCTTTGAGCTGGCGCACCGAGAGGTTTTCTATCGCCTCCTCGTTGTCCAGATCAGACAGCGAGGCCCGAATCCTCCTCTGCGTCGCTGGACTAACCTGAAATCCACACAAAAGACACGGTTACCAGTGAAGAATGGGGTCCCTGAACGCCTCATCACGGCTTTGTTATTATTAGATCAGAGTTGGTTCAACTTGATAACAGACAGTTTTCAAAGCACCCCAAAGTTTCACTTAACACGTCTCTGTGTCAGGATTCACTTGCATCATTTACAAATACAAACTAGGAAAGCACTCAGAGAGCACAGACCTCCACCAAGCATATTGTGATTGTCACCAACACTTTAGTCCTACTTTAATGTTATACTCCTTTTCAGCAGACTGTCTGCTACAATTTGGTGTTAGTTGCAGGTTTTTTACGATAATTTGTTACTTCACAGTGTTGAAAATTATGATGACCTAGTACATATTTCATATTACAGATCTTAGTATCTTAGTATATCTTTGAATAATGCCAGGATCTGGGTTGTACCTTGTTGTATTGTTTTGCAAAGCAATCTGACCATTTATGGTGGAGTTATATACACATATGGTGAAAACGGCCCCATCTAACAATGATAAAGAATCCTGAAATGATGAAAAGAAATCCTGGATCCAGACAGTGATCTGGATCACCTCCAAAATTTAATGACTTCTTTATCCCATTTTAAACATTTCCTGAAACTTTCATCAAGATCTGTCATAAGTTTATGAGTTATGTTGTTCACAGACAAACAAACGGATAACCTCCTTGGCGGAAGTAATAAACACAATGATCTTAACAAAGATGCTTTTTCTTTTCATTAAGATCCACTCAAGTAAATGGAATATTAAATTTTGGACTGCTTTTCTAAATGTCAACATATGTTTGGACAATGCTAAAAGATCGTCTTTTTTTTTGTAATTTTGCATCCGTTAATCCGCAGAGGAAGAGCTGAAAGACATCAGGTCCAAAATACACCAGATGCGTCTCTGTCACAGCACTGGATCTGATAGGTTTCTATCAAAGTCAATGTGATCAAACCCAAATTAATGTCTTTTTTGTATCACTCAAAGAAATTATTATAACCTTTGCGTGAAACAATAAATAAAAAGTACAGTGGAATTTTAAAACAGTCCCATAACCCTGCATGTCTGGAAACACTTTAATATTTCTGATTTGACTCTTTCTTCTAGCCCAGTGGGAAGTTGGTACTCTTCTGGAGCCGGTCCAACTGTGAAGAACTGAAGAACTATCACTGGAACCGACTCGGTGGAAAAAGAGTTTTTAAGTGTCGTACCTCCATCATGTTTTCAGTTGGCTCCAGATTCAAGAGAGATGCTGTAGGAGTGTCCTCATGCTCCTGTAGAAAACATAAAACATAATTAAACCATGATTTCACAGTTATTCACCTCCCAAATATCACATTAACGATAAAGAATGAGCAGCTGAAACACTATGGATGGAGAAAGTTAAAATCAAGCATCTCAAATTAATCTTGTCTCCAGATTTTCACATCTTTATTCGTTCACACAACCATGTTTGTTGTGCCTGATTAAAATGTATAATTTCCTCCCCCTCCATATTACTATCAACACTCGGATGAAGTACAACTCCACGGCTCCCACTGACCTCATTCTTGAAATTGCAGTGCTTCAGATATCTAATAAAAGAACAGAGACTTTGTTGTTGCTCTTAACTCAGCGGTTAATTATTCTCTTTGAAGGTGGAGGTCAGGATTTTGCTGGATGAAAGGAGAATAAATGAAGCTGCAGAAAAGAGCAGGCTCTGTTTGGTGCACAGCTCTATTTATCTCAGCCGCTTGTGTGCTTTGAGGAGACGATGTGTCCTCTTTATTCTTTTATCAGCTTAACAAAAGAGCTGAAATGAATCAAAAATGTGGTACCATGCTGTTCTACACTGTAAAAAGTCTCTTCTGCCATCTGTCTCAGTAAGTTTCAGCAGACCTGAACTGACGTTGTGTTACTTATGTATTTTTCTGTGCCGAGGTGTAAGACATCAGGATTTTGCTGAGATCAGACTCCTCAGAGACCAAAACAGAAGTTTTGACATAAAAAGTGCCAAAGCTCTCTGGAGCTCAAAGTTTCTTTAACTCAATGTTTGATTTTTTTATTCTAACATTTTTTTAACATGTTGAAGTATCAGATGAAGAACCCTGACAAGGCTGAACAAGCTGCTGAGGTTATGATTATTTGAATGACAGAAAATGTTGTGACAACGTGCAGCAAGCAGAACAAGACTCTCACAATTTTCTGTTTTTGGGAACAGATATCAGGAAAGAGAGGAAAACTTATCAGATGACTCCAGAGCAAAAGTACTAAGACACAAGAGCTGATAGAAAAACAGTGGCGTAAAAAACACAATGTTTATCTTTCAAATGCAGTTGAGTAAAAGTAAGAAGTATCCCCAAAATTTAATATCCCAGTATTGTAAGGAATAGTTTACTTTTAAGCAGGAAGGGAGTCAGGATTTCAGTCCTGGGTGGGCCAAAGAAACTTTTTACAAAAAGTAGCGATCTGACCCACCAGAGGTCTGCACGGCTACAGCTTTACATTTATCATAGGCTGTAAGAGCAAGTACTTCTCTATCCCTATTCATTTAACATAAGACTGAATGTTTCACAACTCTGTTTTTCTTCCGAAAGGCTAAAAAGATAGCCAAACTCTGCTCATTTCACGATGGCATCAAACGAAAACAAAATGCACTTGAAGTGACAAAATTTCGGATTGTTTCTTTTAAACTGATTTAAAAAAAAAAATTAAAAACTCTTTTCAAATAAAAGTTGAGAGTGGGCCTGAGACTGAACCCACTCATAACATCGTCCATGCTTTAAAATCCTTAAAGTAATTGTACTTCGTTACAGTCCTCCTCGGGGTATTAAAAAGTAAAAGTGTTCAGGTACTGAAAAGTTGCAGTTTTAAACTTTCACTACAACCCTGAAAGTTATGTCTGATTAGCTTGAAGGTCCCGTATTATGCAAAAACCACTTTATTAAGTCTTTTAATGAAATTTGTGGGTCTTTGGCTTTGCTTCCAACCCACAAAATGTGATATTTAATGACAAAACCTGTACTTAGCTTGTGAATGTAAAATCCTGACCTAAAACGAGCTATTTGGATTTCTGGGATTTGTCGACGTCAGTGATTCCCTTTTTGACCAATCAGGAGCAAGTCTGACCTGATTGGTCCACCGGAGCAGATACCCCCGAACCCCCTCCCTGCCCAGTCCCCTCCCTGCTGCTGGAGGAGAATGCCAAAGTTGAAGAGCCATCACTGCTTTGTTCTTGGCTGTAAACAGCCATATAGTTCCATGCACAGGCCTCCTATCTCGGAAGAAGACAAGACTAAGTGGCTAGAGTTCATTTATCAAGGAAATGTGCCAGCTACACTCAGTAAAACTGTGCATGTGTGTGCTAGTCACTTCACGGCCGACTGCTTTTCCAACTTTGGACACAACAGAGGGCTAGTAAATAGACTGGTCCTGAATCCAGGCGCATTACCAACCATCCACCAACAAACCTCAGACCCTGGAAATGTGAGTATTTTAAATGCTGTGTGCTGTGGAGCACATGTAAGAGCTTTTCCTCAGTGTCCCCCGTCTCTGTGTTAGCTTCAGGATGCTAACTTTAGCTGCAGTTAGCCTGTTGTTTTAGCCTGTAATGTTACGGTAAATGAGCTTCACTGTTTTCTAAACATTGTGCACTCGGAGCTCGTGGCGCCACTCTCAGTGACGCTGAAGAGCGGGGCGGTATCAGCGGTGGCTCATTTACATATGAAGGTCACGCCCACTAAATCAGAGCGTTCTGGACAGAGGGGCTATGAGAGCCTGGAAACAATGCTGCTGTGCTTGATTTATTGGCTTTTTGGACCAAAACATGTTACTACCATTTCATGAAGACATCAATGATCCATATTAAACTGCAGAAAAGGAGCAAAATATGGGACCTTTTATAAAAGTGTTGAATAAACACTAAAATACAAAATTGACTTTTTATTCACCAAAACTAGTCAACTACAACTAGACTAAAACTACAAAGGCTGTGAATGGCTAAAATGAGCCTGAAACCAAGACTGAATGTAAAATAGCTGCAAAAATGAACCCTGAACTACAGCCAGATTGATGTAGTCTTAAAACACCACAAAAATCAAATCAAGTGTTTTTGATTATTTTTCACCAAGTTAATCCAGAAAAATGGGTTATTTAAAGATATTTAAAGGTGAAAATGACATAAAAACCTGCCGATGTTTAAAGAATCATTTATTTGTCTGATATCTTGAAATAAGAACAATGTCTCAATATGTAACACTTTTTTAGATTTTAGTTTTTGCAGTGCACAGATCCACTATCGCAACATCAGCAGATTTGTTTAATAAATTGAGCAGCAGAACAGATAGTTTGAGAGATCAATTCAATTTAAAGACAAATTTGTAAGAGACATGAGTGCTCAAAGAAGAAATCTGTCCCATCATGCCCCCAAACCAATATTCTTTAAATTGAATAATGTTGTCAATAGTTAATCTTCAGAACCAGTGTTACCAAACTGAAAAAGTGCTTACACTGTCAATACCACAGATAATTCTTCAACAAACTGCTAAATCTAAGAAAGTGTGACCAACATTAAAATGCAGCATGTCTTTGATTTGCTGAATAAGTAAAAACAGTAGATAACTGGAGCCTGCTGCTCTGTAGAGGACAGATTTTTATGCTAGGAGTCACATCAGTTTCCTCGTCATCCTTGAAGTGTAACAGAAAATTGGTTTGATTTTTTCCCGGTGTACCTAACCAACAGTCCCAGAACTCTCCAAGCTTCATATGCCAGAAACTGAAATGTGGGGAAAAGAGATTAAGAGTGAGGGGGAGAGAGCAGAGATGATCCGTCTTGTTTCTGTTGTTTGTCTGCAGCTGTGACGCTGAGGGGAGTTCTCAACCTGTGGGCCTCTTACGTAACAGACTCAGCCATGTAACCGACCTAAAAAAGGCAAAGAGCTTAAGCCGCGATGCTGGCAAGTCTGAGGGCTCTGAACACACACACACACACACCGCATACACGCGCGCGCGCACGCACACACACACACACACAGGCATACACATGGCTAGCACAGCTGTTTCCAGCTGTCACGTTTGAATGTTGCTGAACACTGGAGCGTAAACAGTACAAATGGAGGGAGAATACAGTCAAATGTGGTGGGTTTTCAGGGACAGATACCTCAGAGCACAGGACAGCAATAAGAGGAAGAAACAGAGCAGGAAAAACAAAAAATAAAGTTACATCTGATGCCTAAAGACAAACAGGAGAGGGTGTGTGTCAGTTTGTAGGAGGATCTCCTGATGTGAAAAAAGCAGATTTCACCTTTGAAATTAATTATCTTTGATAGAATGAGGACAGATGTAAATAAGACTGTAACACACACACACACACACACACACACACACACAGACCTGGCTGGTGGTCCCTGAGCTGTCACTGGGGCTGAGCACGTCTCCCTGAGAGGCGGAGAGCACCGACTGTTCAGAGGCGGAGCGCGTAGCAGGGGGAGGCGTCGCCGCCTGTGAGTTAGGGAGCGAGTGCAGACTGTCTGTGTCGTCATCGCCCCCTTCCCCCTCCTCCCCTTCGTCGTCGTCGTCCTCCTCCTCCTGAGCATCCGCCTCCTCTTCATCCTCATCTTCTTCTTCCTCCTCCTCGTCCTCCTCCATCACAGGTCTCGGGGTTTCCCTCGTCCCCTGATGACACAGCACCAGGTCCACCAGGTCCTCCTTCTCCCTGCACGTGTCTGTGGGGATGTTGCGCAGCAGCAGGTACTGACGCAGGTCTTTGACTCGGAGCTGCATGAGCCGCGGCCTCTGGAAGGCGGTGCCGCGCAGGAGGTGGCAGGTGGTGCAGCAGCGCAGGTTCTCCTGCAGCACCGAGCACAGGGCGCAGAAACTCTTCTTACAGTCGCAGCAGATGTGCTGGAGGAGAAAAGAGACGTGATCAGAAGTTGAAGCAAACATTTTCCACAAACTTCATCTTTTTTGAGCAAGCCCGTGTTCGCACAATAAACTATTTATTCTCCAATTTTCATGAATAACTGATCGGTCTGCTGAGAGTGATTTCAAAGATTAAAGTGCTGAAAAATGGGCCGAATGATGGAAGCAAAGCTGCTGTTTGTATTAATGATAGAGACGTTCTCATTTGCATCAGAAAGAGCAATCAGTATCTTCAGCACACGACTTCTTGTACATCCTGCAGTCTGTCATTAAGTCAGCCTGCGTGAAGAGAGATTATAATTTATGAACTTTGAGCAGAATCATGATGTGATAAAATCTCTTCATAAACTTCTTATTTTTCGCAGTCATAATTCATTAACAAACGAATTAAAAACTCTTTGAAGAGTTTGACGGGGAAAATGCATCAGGGAACAAAGAGGAAAGAGCTCTCCATCAGTGGATTCATTTTGCATGCTTCACTATCTTTCTGCATATTTTTGCTACATGTTTGTGTTCGCACTGATTCATGATTTATGAAGCCGAGCTGATCTGCAGAAAACAAATCATCAATTATTGGCCATTAAAATCTCATGAGAGGATTTTTAGCTGCTCATGAAACAGACTCAAAATATTTTTGATGCCTCTACAAAAGCCATTCAGTCTGTATGCAAGAAGACTGGATAAATCTATTATTTTTATTCAGCCAAAATTAAACCTTTTCATCTCACAGATCCATGGTGAGCTGCACACAAGACACTCAAAATAAAGAAGAATTAGATTTTAGTATTTCAAGAACCAGTTTAGCAAGATATTTCCTGTTTTGCCCACAGGGGGCGCAAAATTGAATAAACATTGTGGTAACTCACAGAAACTTTAATTAATATACATAGTGAGGATGCAAAACCACTTCAGTTTGCTGTCCTTTTGTTTTAAAGCTCCCATCAGAAACTTTCTGTGTGTGTTGATTTTTGCGCCCCCCCCTGTGGAAAAGTGATACCAATTATTTATTTGCTGTTTTTGTCCTGTGCATGTTTAAGTTTTGTTTCCTTACAACAAAACATCCTTCTTCTGTCTTTTAACAATGTAACATGTTACTCGCTTTGAATATTTGCTGTGGAAAAGTTGAAATAAGGCTGTTTTTTTGCACACTGTCAGTGGTCTTATGTGAGTCCTCCACTTCACAGGCAGAGAGAAAAAACTCAGAAGACAGAGCATTTTTGATGATGATGGTGTTTTGCGCTTTAAAGCGTCACAGGGTGGCATCACTTCAGGTTTGGTCAGTTTAAAATCTCCTCTCATAGACTTCGGGAGATCAGTTAGCTGTTCTGCTAAACAGGAAAAAAATAACATTTGAAGATTTTATTTTTGTGGGGGTGCACGACATATTGGTATCAATATCGACAAAAGTGGGCCGATATTTACTCAGCTGCCAGTCATTTTCAGGGCATCTTGTACGATCTTTCAAGACCCCCCCCAAATTGTTTTCTATGATTATGAAAACACCAAAACTACCTAAGAAGAATGGACTATCTTCTTTTATGTTTCTCCTCCTGTTTTTGATCCAAAAAAACAGACAAAATGTACTTTTTTGATCATGTTTATCTCCGGCACTCCATCCTTTGATCCTCTCCATGGTCGTCTTTTCTCACAATCACGCCACTCTTTCTCTCTGAACTACCTCAACACATTATCTCAGTTTTTTTTTTAACCAATATTTATATCAGTAAATATTGGTTATCGGCCATAACAGTAATATTTATATCGGGTATCAGTATTGGCCAAAATTTTCATATTAGTGCATGCCTATATTTGGGAAAAGATGATAAATCTGGTCTCAATGTAGTTTCTTAGATTTTTGTCGTATTTCAGTCCAGCACTCAAACTGAAGTCTGCATTAGGGCTGTGATTTGTCTCAAGTGTTTCTGCAACCAGCCTCTAGTGGACACTAGAGCCCACCCGAGCCCCCTTTTGCAACTTTTAATTCACACATGATGTCCACCATTATCTAATATAAGAGTATTGCATCTTTGTAGAACAACGATCTATGAATTATGCAACTGTTACCCTCCATGTCCACCATTAATATAAGGCTATTACACAGCGTCTCACTTCATAATGTCATGCAGGATTAACCTTGGCTTATAAACAAACAAGTTATTGTCTTCATTGAAATTATTTTTTGTTTCAATGTACTTTGTTGTAATTGTATTTATTGCACGTTTTGAAAGCAGCTACATTGTTACTTAAAGTCTAGTTTAGTCCCACGCATTTAATGGTAGATGGAACTTTTCAATAGCTGGTAATAATTTGTGTTTATATATAGTATATATCATTTGTATGTCAATAAATGTATTATATATATCAGCCGATATATCGGATATGGGTCGATATATGGGATATCAGCTTTTTTTTGCCCCCAGTATCAGTGTCAGCATCAGCCCCAAAAAGCCCATATCGGTCGGGCTCTGGTGGACACTCACTGAAATGCAGTTTTTATAACTTCCCGACTGCTTTCTATCTCATTTAGCAACAGTTGCTGCCAGGATATCCACATAAGTTAGGGATGCACGATATTGGATTTTTGCCGATATCCGATATGCCGATATATCGAAACCCCTTCTGGCTGATACCGATACACAAGTTTGTTTGTTTTTTTCAGAGTTAAGAAAGTTTATCCTGTACTGGAATTTGTATGTTACTCTTATTGTGACGGTCTTATTTGTTTAAGAAACACACATAAAACAAGACAAAATACATTTGATTTTACCATAAATAAGAAATGTATTAATTTTTCAAACTCAAGACATTCAGTATTGAAATACAGAAAAATAATGTCTTTAGATCACATTAACTTTAAATGTACAATGCATTTTTAAACATAACCAAGTTGCATTTGATTATTTTAGAGCTACTGTAACAACCTGGTGACAGACACAGAGCTCTGCAGTGCAAATAAATGAAGTGCTACATTTTATTTAAGGAGCTTATTTTTCAGATGGAAAATAATAATAATCCTAACTGAATAGCAACTTATCGGCTGTGCCTATCGGCACAAATTTTCACACCGATACCGATAAACGTGTTTTTAAGCTTTTATCAACCGATACCGATATTGTGCCGATAATATCGTGCATCCCTAACATAAGTGACAGAAATTATGGTTTAATTTCAAAGGTTTTACTGTAAATGCAAACAAGAGCAGTTCAACGTAAGTAATACGGGAAAGAATCACTGAAACAAAGCAACAGAAGAACTTTAAACTTCAATGGACATCTGAAGAGTAGGAGAGGGTCTTAAGTAACCTGTCGATAATGTTACTGTTAGCATGCTGCTAGCTGATGTTAGCCTCTAAAAAGACCCAACAATGGGGTCCAAGATGTTTCGTCAGTTAAACTGCTGATAGCAGGTATTGTTGTGTGCAGGATGTATTCCTGCATGACACTAAGTGCTGCAACCACATTTAAGATCTAAACCTACAGGAAGACAACGGGATCGTCAGGATCTGAATTTTCTTTCCACATCCTTAAGTCTCACACAGTCGACTCTGACTCTCCTTAAATCCTCCTTTGGCGACTTTGACTCGATCCTGACTGGAACACTGAAGATATGACTCAGACTCAAGGTCTGTCGACTGGTTGGTGGTAAATAATGACTTTGATAACATTATGACAATACATTTATGAATGTTGGAATATGTATTTAAACTATACCTAAACTGTCAAAGTTGTTACCATGGTTTCCCTAAAGTCTGTCACCCCAAGTGAATCCTTGTTTTAAAGAAAAGCGCGAGAAACCAGGAGCACATCAGAAACCTCGTCCTACATCCTGTGTGCTCTGTCGTTTTCTTAGAAAGAATAAAGACAGGAAAGAAATCTCTGTACAGCTCCTGGTGATGTTTGACATTTCCCTGTCTCCACACGGTCTCCTGATAGAGAGCAGTGAGTAGATTGACACTTGAAATGCGCGGAAAGCAGGTCAGCACAGCTCTGAACACTCTCTTATCACTCCGGTCCACCAGAAGCAGATTTCACACCACAACACAGACTTTTCTTCAATCATTTGTTGATAATCCCACCAGCTTCTCTTTTTTAACACTGTGAAAATATCACGCTGACACACTAATATGTGTGTGTGTGTGTGTGTGTGTGTGTGTGTGTGTGTGTGTGTGTGTGTGTGTGTGTGTGTGTGTGTGTGTGTGTGTGTGTGTGTGTGTGTCAGTAGCGGTGTGTGGAGAAAGTGATCTAAGAGGAAACCGCAGCGGTTCTTCAGTGTCTCTGAGCGTCTCACTGACAGACAGGAACACTCTGCTGTTGAACCCTGACACGCTGAAATGCCACGGTGAATATGTACGGTGTGAGTTTTCAGCTGGTGTTTCTGCACATCATCAACGAGACAGTCCTGATTACAAAGAGCAAACACATGGCTGTTTGGGTTTAAAGATCCACTTCAAAGAGAAAGAGTAAAAGGTGCAGCTGTGTGTAAATACTGATATGAGGTTAGGACTTTTGAGCGGCACTGACTAGAAATACTTAAAATAACTGCACTAAAATCACACTGACACTGAATTATTTTTAAGCACTGACGTGTTATACTCCTTTAGAAATGATGGCTAGCTTCTCTGTAATTTCTTTTAGTGAGTGCTAAAAGACTTCCAACCAAGGCTTCCTCCTAGTCCAATAATCAACCATGAGGCTGCTCACATCAAAAACGAAGCTAAATCTCTCGCTACCTTCTCAAAATAAACACCATCATTTCTGGGTTTAATCCAGCCCCTGGCATCTGTTTCTGGTGAGTCTCAGTTTCGCTGTAGATAGGAAGTCACACAGAGGCTGCTATAGCTCAGTTCATTAGAGTGCAACTGCTTATTTGTGATGTACTTGGAGGAAAAAATAACATCATGAAGCAGATTTGTTTAAAGAAAAACTCTTGGTCAAGTTTGTCCTCAAGGGAGAAGGAAATATGCTGTTTGTTTGTTGAATGGAGGTCAGACTGATCATTTCTGATGCATTCTAGGTAGGAAATCTAAACATCTCTTGCAACCATAGACACCAAATCTGTGGGTGCTTTGGGGCCTTAGCACTCGCGAAGAGTGCCAATCATGCCAATGCAGCGGGCATCACTTTTCTATTGTGTGTGGATGTAAACATTTTTATTTTTATAAATCTATCTCCTCAAAGCTCCACAGTAAGCAGTAAGACCAGAACTGATTGATCCAAACTCATGTTAACATTGCAGGTGCTGATAAATTGCACATTGACATGTCATGATTTACAGCATCACATTTCAGAACCGCAGACAACTCCGCTTCTGATGCCTTTAAGTACAGCTCACTGTCCAGCTATCTAGTCTCTGGGGAGTTGTTTTTTGTATTTCTTATTGCCTAAACTGTATTCTGATTAAATATCACAAGAAGAAGTAAAAAATCTTGTTAGTGTCACACATAAAGTTCGCAGGAGAACGTGACTGTGTCCATGTGTCCATGTGTGCTATAATGTGTGTGTGCGTCTGTTTATGTGTGCATTTGTGCATTTATGCCGGTTAACAATATGCGTATACACAGACATTTTAGCAGCTTTATCAAAGTGGCAGTCGTGTACATTTTGAGCATCCAACCCTAACCCACAAACATAAATCTGTACCCATGCTTGCAACCACACCAACTAGATCTGTTGCAAGAGTTAAAGGATGGTTTGTAAGCTGCTCTTGCTAGCAGCATCTGTTTACAAAATGTGGATGGATAACTGTGGGTGGGAGCTGAGATACAATTTTAGTGAATTGCTCTCCATATGGGCTGTTTTCATGGACCACTGATAGGTGATTGGTCAATAAATAGATGCAAATAAAGATTAACTTACTTTAATCGATTTCTCCATCAATATGAGCATCTTTTCTTCTTTGTATTTATGAAACTGACCAAACATGATCATCCTGGTGTTTCATTAACTCTTTTTCTTCAGGTGGTGTCACCTGTGACACGGATTGGTATGTGGAATTCAAACTACCGTAACTTCTCAATAATTTGAGCAAGCAGAAAATTCAAACAGTCCCTGAAGAAGAGGAGATGAGCTTTCTGGGCATAACCACTGACTCTTTTAAGGACAACACAACAAAAAAGTCCATGTGGTCTGTGTGATACTGAGGTGATAAAGGGTAGGCCAGCTGTCTATTTCTATTTCATCCCCATTCAGTCTTAACAGGATGTTTTTCCACCAAGAAGTTGGGTCAACATGGAGAAAAAGGCAGTTGGTCATGGGCCTTCGATTGATTCGGGAAGTCCTATGATGTGAACATTGCTGTAGTAGCTCTGGGGCTTCCAAGTCTGCAGCTTAAGCTTTTAACTCTTAGCTGCTGGTTCTGCACATGAAAGCCTTTTCACTGACTGAATCACAACATTAGATTCAGAGTATGTGGTGTGATTAAATTGTGGCTTTGAAGCAAATTGGTTTGCTAACGTCACTAGAAATTGTAAGCTAGCTTGTTTACATTTCCAAAGGTGTCTCTTTGATTAAAACTTTATAAAACAAAGGATAAAAGAGTTTACTCAACACTGGCCATCTTTGATTTTTCTTCTAACAGGATGTTTCTGTATCTATGCAAGGAGTTAAAAAATAAAACAAGAGATTTATATTTTTTCATTCCACTCTTCGCTGCACTCATTATCATTTGGAGGTCCCTGTTTAACAAATGACTCAGTCGTTATGAATGCCGGTGTTTCCTTGAATGCACCACAGTCCCTGCTCACAAGAGCACGCAATGATTACATAATTCAGACATGAAAAAAAAAACAGCTGACTAAACCTTGGCTGTGAGGGATTACTGAAGCAGGTTGCCTCTCTGCACAATGGTTTTCAGAGCGCTGACGAGAAGGGAATCCAGAGTAGAGATGCTCAGCACTGATGGATGGAGAGTTAAGTTTGTATTTGATGATGTACAAAAGGTGCTTTTCAACCGGTGGAAATAGAGTCTAAATTTAGTTCTGAGGTAATAAATTTACCCCAGAAAACAGCCCTGCCTAGGAGGGATTATCTTTTTGTCCAGGAACTTTTGGGGGTGGGGCATGCCAGCTGAACACATGGTGGAGCACCTACAGTGTTTGATTTGCTATAAGATCACACACAGCTGTGATTGGCTTGGTTTAAAAACTTCTGAACAATGGTCTTCTTTGAGCCTGATAGTGTGAATGCGTCTGTGAGCTCCCGGTGTTCCAGTTTAAAGAGTGACCCTGTAAACTGGAGACCTCCAGCTGAACGTGTCAGTGGATATGGGAAGTAATGAATGATAATCTAAAACTGTTAAAGAAGGTAACATTCTGCACTGTTCTCATTTTTTAAGCTGACACACCGCTAAGATCTCTGCCATCTTCATGCTGGAGATAGAAGAGTGGTAAGTGTTAGCCTGCCAAGGCTGCTTTGAGCTTTTTGAAACAACTTCAGCAGACGATGGCTTTGTCACTAGCGCTTGTTTTATAAGCATTTTGACCACCACAAGAGTCTAAATTTAGTTCTGGGGTCAATTTACCCCTGAAACAGCTCTACTGGTGTCATTTTGACTGAATGGACTTTGCTTTTGTTGTTGTACCACCCTCTACCGGTCTTACAGTGTGTTGCAATTATTTTTTTTTCTATACATCACCGACTTTTTCAGTCATTGGTTTTTGGACCGTGGTGGAAAACCAAGACAAACAACAAGTCACTGGAACCATGTAGTACCTGGGAATGTTTTACCAGGAACTAAGGCCCCGTTTACATGTCAACGTTTCATCTGAAAACGCCAAAACGCAGTGAAAACGCAGTGAAGAAAATCTACGTTTACACGGAAACGCTGAGGGACTGAAAATGCTGTAGTAAGCATGCCAGGCCTGTAGGTGGTGCTATAATTGCCTTGTCCAGAAGCTGCTTTTGGGAGATCTGCACCGAAGTAGAGTTGAGCTGGTCATCTGGTGTATTGGGGAATACTAAGTTAAAAAGTGAAGCAAAAGATGCACATTTTGTTGAAAGACAGTCAGCAGATTCAGCAGCACAAGCACAACACGGTAGTTCACAAGGATCGTAACAATGGTACTGTTGTCCTGTTGTATGCGCGTGCGCGAGGCAGAGTGTGATGTCAGCGTTTCCACTGAAAACGCCGGCTTACTGTTTACACGGCAATGGTGTCAGGAGCGTTTCAGAAAAATCCCACCCTGGAGGCCGTTTTCAAAAGTTTGCGTTTTAGGTCGGCTGAAACGCCGTTTCCGTGTAAACGCAAGGCTGAAATGCAACAAAACTTTTGTGTTTCACCCTAAAACCGTTGTTGTGTAAACAGCCCCTAAAAGTATCAAAAAAACGCCTAAAAAAGTTTACCTTGCGTCTGAAGACAGAGAATGCCAGTCCACAGGCCTTGCACAGCTGTCCGGCGCTCCCTGAGCTGGTGGGGGGGTAGGTGGAGTACCCAGCACTGGGGGCGAAGCGGAAGGGCCCGGCCCCTGCTCCGAACCCCGGCTGCTGCGCCCGCACCGTGCCCGTGCCCATCACCTCGTTCAGCAGCCCGCAGCATGACGCCCACATGGACGAGGCCCCCGCCTGCAAACAACACAGAGGGAGAAACACTTTTAGATACTTTTCAAACTCAAAGAGAGGAGACGATCTTGTGAACACAAAGTCTTATGAATATGTTTCATTTTATCTTTATCATGCTAATTGAGCCACTCGCTGACTTCTTGTCCAATGTGTTCAAGTTTCTATTGACTACTACTTCCCTTCACAATGCTGTGATATCACACCTTTCTCTGCTCAGTGACATAAAAACAGCTTAAGCAGAGTCAGTCTCATTCAGAAAATGAATGAGTTAGAGAAAGGGCGCAGAGATAACGTGCAGCACATTATTGAGAGTGCTCTTTACCAGCCTGTGAGGTTAGAGATAATTAGACTAAAGTAGACTCTAAAAGCTCCTATTAATGACAATCTCCAAAGAGGGCTCCGGTTAAATTCCTCAGTCAGCCGCTGCATGGTTTGCTGCCCAGAAAGAAGCAGACAAATACTTTGTGGTGGACGTTATGATGCATTTACATCCTCGGTGAGTCTCCTCATCCAGAGAAGTTAAAGTGAGCATTCAGAGACGTGTTTCCTGACCACGAGGCCGGCCGGACGCAGGGAGCAAAGATGGCGTGATGGGAGCAACGACTCCTTGGAGCATACTGATGAGGACGGAGGGAGGGGGGAAGAACTGAGAGAAGAGAATATGTCTTCTGTTGTCCCCCCTCCTCCTCCTCCTTTCTCCTCCTCTTCCTCCGGCCTGCAGAATCAATAGCTGACATGAGCATAATGTTCGCCCTCTGTGTTCTCCGGCCCTGCGCGAGGAGGAGGGGGAGAAACAATGGAATTCACAGGGCAGTGCCACATCTCTTCTTTGCTCTGACTTGTCACAAACACCCTGTGATCTGACCTCACCCATCTGCTTAGGGAGTGCTTATGTAAGCACAGGAACGGGACACTATATGTGGAGTCACGGTGAGGAGGAGGAAGAGGACAAAAAGGAGGAGGAGGGGCAGGTTTTCCCTTTTGCAGCACCGAGGCGGCCAGGGTTGATTTTTAAAGGTTAAATCTGTCCTTACGCTGGAAATGTTGGATGCTTTGGTGGCATTTTTAGAATAGCCTGTCCTGTCAAAATAAAAGCCTCATTTAATTAACAGTGAGACAAAAAGAGCACAGAACGTCAACTTAGAAAGCTGGAGGCAGTAAATGTTGGAATCATTGCCTCATAAATGACTTTAACATTCATGTTCTGCTAATCCGTAAATGTTTCATCAGTAATATTTCACATTATACGCCTAAAATCCTTCACACACACGCTTTAGCTTCATACCCACACAGAACAGTCTTCCTAAACAAGATGAATTATCTGCCCTCAGTATTAACTTGACCTGATGTTCAGCTCCTTAAGACGTCCGGCACAGCCTCCAGTAGAAAGCCACTAAAAGGAATATTTACTGTGTTCTCCAGGACGGCGTCCGCTGCAGTCTGCCCATGAAACCAGACTTGTGTGGCTGTGAGCCAGCAGCACGAGTTCCCTCTGTCGCTTCAATTAGCACACTGTAAGCTCTGCAGGCAGGGAGTCCCGAACAAACAAGCGACACCAGCAAACATCACATGGACATTGTTTTTCTCCTTCCTCGTGGCTTTTATTCCCCCTCCAAGGCTTCATCACTTACGCAGCGCCTCCAGGGGGAAACTATTCTGTATTTATGTATTTGTCCTTCTAGTCACCTCCGGACGCTCTGAGTGACGGAATAATTGAGATATTTCTCACGTTGCTGCTGGATTTTTAACATCAAACAGGAGCTGCCAGCAGCCTTCAGTGTGCACATCAACAAACTGCGAGAGGAGGGGGAGAGTCACTGAGGCACAGATTTATACAGAAGAAGTCAACAAGCAGGCCTCATGTGGACAAACAGCGATCTGACCTCATAAAATCTGCTTTCGAGGAACAGAGCTCAAAAATTGAATCAAAATAGAGATGGAGTTGAACCATTTGGGACAGAGAAGGAGCAGAAATGGGTCACGTTGAGACAAGAACAGAATTATGTCTGACTACAAGAAAGAGGAGTTTTTACCTTTGTTCAAACAGCTTCATGAACTATTTGACTGGTTTCTGTGCTTTGTGGATGAGCTGGCTTTCTGAAGTCTTCTTGATGGTGTCTTTGAGGTTAATGAAACCGTTTCTGCTCAGGTTTTGACCATATCTGAAAGCCTTTATTACAATCTGGCCGTGTGGGGATTAGAGGCTTGTAGGAAATGAAGTCTGGATTATTTTTTTCAGAAAATAACAGATGTAAAAATTCTTTAATATAAGTTATTTATTTAGTTATTCAACCTCCTGTGGGTGTCACTGGGGTGTGAGTGTGAGGTGAATAGCTGTAGGTCAGGTGTTTGAGCCCTGAAGGGAATATATGTTTTAAACATAGGCTGTATAAACATGGACGTATCCTCTACGACGTCACCCGTCTGTTCCTGATACAGTGAAATGAAGCCAGTCGTTGGACTGGGCCATACTGGACATGATGACGCAGGCTTTGAGCTTCCTGACAGCTATAGGGTGCCTGTCAGTCACGTGAGCTGAGCTGTGCCTCTGATTGGACAAACTTGTGATCCTTTATGTTCTGAACCGCAAAGTTAGAAGAAAAATCACCCTCTGTTCAGTGTGACAATAGTGAAACTAACATTTCATATCTGAGCTGATTTTTGAACCAGGCAGTAAATATGTTATTTAACTGTTCTTTTAAGCTTGGTGTGCATGTGGTTCCTGGTCTTTCTACAGCCAGCCGATCAATCAGTGCAGATTTCCTTAATTTTGGGGGATCAGGGATCGGTGATCGGTGATCGGCCTACCTTACATATAAAACTGATCCTCCAGGAAGGTCTGACTGCCAGCCATTGTTGCTTTTTGCTCTAAGACCTAAAATTCAGGACACTTTGTTGGTTGTTTAAGTTAAAACACAAAGAGTTTATTGTTTCACAGGTATTGATCAATGATTTTCAATAAAATAAGATTGGAACATTAAAGGTTTATGCTAAGGATAGTATCTACATCGGCCTTTTTTCTAATCCGATGGCCGATAAGAAACAAATTTCAAACTTTGTTGTTGCGGCTCTGATGCAGCCGCTCCGCTGCCTGCAGTCACTACTCAGTCCCCAGCACTGTCCCACCCACAGTACCATCTGATTGGTTACAAGCAGAGCCATGGCTTGGGAAACAGCCAATCAGCAGTGCAGTTATTACAATTATTACAGTTACGTAGAAATATTTGAAAACTTTATTTACTGTAGAAAACTTTAGCTATTTATTTTTTTAAGTTTTCATTTAACTTTATAAAACATGCTGCTAAGCCTGGGAGCTGTTTAATGAACTCATCCTTAAAGGTATTTGAATTAAGTTAAGTGTTGGAGTTTGTAGTTCAAAATTTTGACACCAATATTTGCACTTTGACTGCAAATTAATATTGGCTTCAAATATCAGTTGTCGGCCTCCTTGGCTACAAATAATCAGCCTGGAAAAATCCATATATCGGTCTATCTCTTATATATGCTGTCAGTTAAAAAAATGAAAAATAAAAATCCGTATTGTCAGGTCAGGCTTTTTAAAGATGGGTGATCAGTGATCGGCCAGAATATTGTGAGCAGTGCACCCCCACTTGCTTCCATTGTGGCCGTGGTTGCTTTAACTATGCTCTGGTCTGTCCAATGATCTTTTGTTGATGATTTTTAATTGCAGTGACATCAAAGCCCATCAGCCTGGTCACTCCTGCATTTTACCTCCTGTAATCTCAGTTTTCAGCTGAGTCTTACTTCTGCTCTGAATCCAATTAAACATAGATGTCCTTCTGCAAGTTAAATAAACAGAACAATATGATTTCAAAGCCTCCTTTTAATAAAGTAAAGTACAGAGCACTGACAGTGCTGAATTTGAAATAAGTTTAACCTGAAATTCACCAGTGTGAGCTTTTCCATAGGTAAAAACAAAAGATGAAATACATTTAAAACTCACAGCAGGCTTTCTGATGCTGCTCTGTGTATAAATCCCTGCATTACAAAGCTCATTGTTGGTAACAATAATCATTAGGTACCCGAATTCATTAAAACATACTTCTCATTTCAGTGTTAATGACATTACATTGGGTTTAAATTTCTAATGCATGAAATGTGAAAGCTTGTGTCAAGATTTTTCCTTTGCTGTTTTTTCATTTATGGGAATTAGAAAAAAATTTCATCTTTTTTTTTTTTTTTTTTTCAGAAAGATACTGACATGTCCACTCAGGCAGACTACATGTCCCTGAGCATTCAACATAAAACAGTGTGACCTTAATGTAAAAATTAAATAACTTGTGTTTTTGTTAACTCCCTGATTATTTTTTTCTGTTTAAGCCTTACAAAATATTTTGATGTATTTTACACATTATGCCTCTGTATTTGATAGGCTATTCAACCCTCTGATTAATGTGTGCAATATTGTGAAAAATATTAGCAAAAAAAATGAAAAAAGGAGAACACTTTTTATGCCCTAAGAAGAATAAAAACACTTCTCAAAAAATCTCAATTTAACTCTGTATCATGGCTAAAACTAATTTTTAATCCTGTAGTGCATACAGTCAGTATATCTATCGAGAGTTTACTGCAGATACCAAACAAACTAGCCACAGTCTCTGTCTCCCTGATTTCTTTGTCTTTCCTGGCATCACACTGTCACTCACGCTGAGACAGATAGAGAAATTCAGCTGCTTCACTCTTAAGTCCTGAGAGTAATGTTGACACTTGGAATGAACTTATTCATAAGTGTCTTTTTTTAGCCTCCAGAACAGAAACAAGTGAATAATTTCTCTAAATCTGACCTATATAAACACTTCACTGATGTCTGCCGCAGCCTGCAGACGCCAAGCGCAGACGTCCGGAGAGATGTGCACATAAAACTCAAGCTGCCACCGGCTAAGTTTGGATTTGTTTCTGCAGATTCACTCAGTTTACAGCAAAGACAGGAGAGGGTTTAGCCTGGAGATTTCTTTTGGTGCATTAATAAAGAGAGATGTGATGCTACTGCACAGAGCGTCCTGTAATATTGAAACGGGACAAGGCTCGTTCACAGCACAAGAAAGAAGAATCATCTGACGTGTCTGGGATCTTTGAGTATGTTCAGGATGTGCCAGTGAATTAAAGAGAGAGGCTTTTGAAAGCAACAGAAATCTAACATCACCATCCAATCATCCAACCCTGATTAAAATGGCACTGATAACAAACTGTACAGAGAGTCTCCTGTTTCACATACAGTAAATGCACGTAAACACTTTCACTAACACACAGGGGCCAAAAAGCTGCTTTTCAATTTAAACCAGATTAGTCAATAAAACATCTCGTCCATTTTGTTTCCCTAGGACACACTGAGTAATGATGATGGGCCTCAGGAAAATGAACCGGGCTGCCCTCGTCGAATGACAAATGCTTGACCTCGCTGCACACAAAATAAATCACACTAGCAGTAGACGACTGCAGACAAAACACAGTGTTTGTTTCTACTTAAATGATAAAAGAAGATTTGTTTCATTTTGGAAGCTGAAGAAATTTACTGTAATGCTAGTGGCAATTACTCTTAAGGTACCTTTGATTGGAAAGGTAGCTTATATACTCATATGCTGCTGATCTCCAAGTGAAACACTGTTAAGATAAAGAAACAGGAGCTTTACGCACAAGCAGATCACCATATGATCAAATCAATTAAATGATTTTGTTTGTTTCTTACAATGGAGAGGAAATATGCAAAATTGACATATGTCATAATGCACACTTTTATCCTGTGTTGTGTAGTATCCACATTTAAAATCTATAGGACTACTCTGAGCGGAGCAGCCAGCTACTTAGCTTGCAGCTGCTGCTCTGGGGAAACCCTCTGTCCTTGCACATAAATTACAAACTTTCATTGTGAAAAGAAGCCAACCTTAAGGTCTCAGAGAGGCACACACACTTTAGACTAAACTCAGGACATGGATTATGGGACATGCTTGCTTAATTTTGTTGCATCTCTTGATTTAATGGGGGTTTGCATGCAAAATGAGTCACACTGATGCAGGTACCCTTGTATTCTTCCTGTTTGTTCACTATAGTGATGGTGATGATGATGATGAAGGTTGTATTTATGGCCCTGCCTCCACCTCACCTTTCACCGTCTCCACAAACCTGCCGCCACCACAGCACCACCAATGACATCATCGCCATCATCTTCATCGTTATCAGTCCTCAGAGCTGGAGCTGCCAGACAGCATCATCACCTGCTTTTCCTCTCCCCTCTCTGTGCTGCAGCACAAACACACACACACACACAAACACAAACACACACTTCTCACACAGCAGAGGGAGACTCCTGACACAGCTCACTTTGGACCTGAGACGTGAATCTCTCTTGATCACACCGAGACATCCCCCAAACATCCCCTCACTCTCTCCCACTCTCTGTCTGGATCTCATTAGAGCGGATTAGAGCCTGACGATGAATGGACGTCGCTGCAGCGGCTTTAGTCCACTGAACTATCACACTGGGGTCAAAGTAGGCTCATTAAAAGGCTACACACTGTACCTACTGTTTATCGGGACGCTTGGAGACGCAGGGGAAGCCTTGCCAGGGTGCACGCTCGCCAGGAAATTAAAAAAAAAAACCCTCAAACTGTGACAGTGTCGTAAAGGCAGAAAGGGGGAAATATGAAGGAGAGAAATTCAAATAGGCGTAAAGACGCAAGCCTGTTGATTTAATCCCGTCCAAGTGCACACGATTAATTGACATTAGGATGGAGGACACCCTGCAGCAGAAAACACCAGATATCTGCGTTTGAAACCACACCATCAACAAACCGCGGAATAGTCACGTACCTTCATTGCACCTCCCGTTCGAGGAATCTGCCGAGTAATGTCAGGACGACGACCATCGCAAGTGCACAGGGAATCAAACCATTACGTCTTCCCTCTCCTCTACAGCTGCCTGCCTGCCTGCCTGCCTGTGTGTATGGAGTAAGCATAACGTAATGGCAAGCAGAGCCGCAGCCAACCACAGCACGCGCCCAGGAGCTGGTATCTTTAGCAGCCAATCCGCGTGGACACAGGGCGCCGGAGTGGGCGGTCAGTGCGCGTGCAAAGGAACGCATGTGTGAGGATGACAGACGCATCATGCTATTTTCACAGCTTCGGGTTATTCTGTGGTGAATTAGCAGATTTTAACCTGTGCGTGTATTGATATTGAAAGGAGATAAAGCACCATATTTTTATTTTTAGGTTAAGAGAAAATATTTTGCATGTTGATTTATTTCAAAAGGAAAAAACAAGAAATATTTTATTGTATTATTTCGTTTGTGTGTTTTTTTAATCGATTGAAGACTCCTAACTTTTCTTTTTTCTCATGCATTTCTCATCTCTTTCAGAGGATTGATGATCCCCCTTTTATAACACATGCACACTTCGTTTTGCACCAACACTAAATGCGTCCACAATCTTATTTACCGCCATGTTTAGCTCACAGTGCGTGTTTGCATGTGTGCCTGCCCGTGTCAGTGCGCGCGCCGTCTGCAGTAAGGAGATTAGAGGGGTTTTCTTGCATGCATCGCCAGTACCGCTGTGAGCCCACAGGGGGCAGCAGATAACGCTTCCACCGCATCATTATTATCAATGAGACATAACTGAGCCGCAGGGGGAGGAAGGCAGCCCGTGCTCTTCATTATCCCCTCCCTGTGTAATGCATCTGAAATTACACAGATTTTAAAGTCATGCAGCTGTTGCAGCGGATCAGCACGGGGCAGAAAAAAGTACTTTCAAGGTGCTGAGGAATCACAATGATGCAAATGGAGTTTTAATGCCGCTTTAATTTCTCCGCCATTCGCTCAACATCAAACAGGAAGCCTACTATGTTGATTTTATTTCCACACAAGCATATTAAGAGATATGCGGAGGCCTGCAGGCCAGCAGTGACACACTTTACAGCTTTAGATTTGGCCTGAATATTCAGTCCCCAGGCTGAAACATCAAAGTTGTGTTGAAGTATGAACGTGTGAAAAAAACTTCTTTCTCATTTGGAAAGAGCAAACATATTACTCATGCAGCCGTAACTTCACCTTTTACACCGTGTCTCAGAAACTCTTTTCTGTTTTTTTTTTTCCTAAACACATCCGTCTTTGAGAGTCCTTCCTCCACCAAAATGAGTGATGGATAATAAGATTAAATTTACAAAGCCAACAGCATTGAGACTTGACAAAGTGAAAAATTCACAGTCATATCTTCCATTTCTGAAAACTGTGCCCATTTCTGTAAATACTCCATATATGTCACTGCCAGTGGTTTTTAGAGGGACTATGTCTTCAGGAAAAAGTAGATCCAAAGAAGTCTGTCAGCAGATAATCCAATAAAATAACAATAACTGGGAAACTCTCTGTTTTATCCTAACTTCAGGCAGAGTGATTTTTAGAATGTGGGAGAACAAACACTCCGACTTGAACCATTTGCTTTCAGCCAAAATGTGTTTTTATTAAGTTATGAAGTAGGCTGAAATTAATACTGTCTCTTTATGATGAAATAAATGTATATAAACATAATAATTAAAAAAGAATGACTAGTTATTTTTGTCCAAGATTTTCAGTGAGATGAAGGTTTTCATGGATAACAGCACGCTGCAGATACAGCCCCTCTCATGTTTAATCGCAGGTATATGCATACATTTGGATTTTCTGTCAAGGTGCAAATGAACAAAAACTAAAGGAACATCTCGCTTAACTTCATTTTGATAGGCTACTTTTATAAAGTTCTGTACATTCTGCAGAGACTCAGCCTAAAAACTGATGTTTAAACAAATGTTTTTATCGTGATCTGAAATCCAAGAGTTTAAAATGCATATAAGAGGACACACAACTAGATTAAAGTTATGAAATAGTGAAGAAAAGTCAAACCAATCAAACTTTATTCATAAAGTGCTTTTCATACAGAAAAAAATGCAACCCAAAGTGCTCTACAGTACAACTAAAAACAATCACACATGCCACCCTTTGCCCACCCAACCCTACAACCCCCAGTGAACAGTGACACACTCACCCACACACACTCAAATGGTTCAGATTGCAAAATAAGAAACATTTGTGGCTAAATATAGTCTTAAATAACATCAAGGAAACAATCCTGATAAAATACAGATCCTGATCTGGTCATAAAAAAATCCAAATATTTTCCCATTACACCCCCTAATGGAGAACATTTTCCTTCAGAAGAAGCAGAGTTTGCTGATGTTTACACAACTGACCACTTATCGTCTTGTATCAAGAGACAATTGAGGGACAGGTGAGGTTTGATGTCTTAAGTCTTTAATGATGGCACAAGGATGTTTAACCATACTCAGTTACTGATTTTTACAGATATCAAAAGAAATAGTTCATATATAGAGCCTTCACATGTCCCTCTCATGTTAATGTATATATCACTAATAGCTTCTGGCGATTGGTCATTTCCATAAAATCTCTTTCAGGAAAACTTTGGACACCCCTGCTCTGAGTGATACACACTGTAATAAGAGAGGAAACTGAAACCTCAGACTGGAGACACTGACTGCACTTGGACAAGACAAAATCAGCAAAACTTGGGTGGCGCCAAGACCAATACAAACACAATGTTTCTCACAGGAGCTAGAGGAGCCACGAAAGTGAAAAGAGGCTCCTTATGATGATTCTTACCTGTATCCAACATCAGTTTATTCTCACAAAGGACTTCATCACACAACAAACTTCAACACCTGCACATGTCAGAGCATTCACAGCTAAACAATATTTATGTCAACCATGAAGCTAAAGGACCAGGAGTGAGAAAACACAGGGGATGAGGCGTATGATCTTATAGACATTGCATAAAATGTGAAATATATGGATTCTACAATCATTTTAACAAAATTCAAAGTGTTATTGTCTCTGCTGATGACCCAAAGTGTGAGTTTCATGCACCACCACTGAGGCTTCAGGGATTTTGAATCATTCTCATTTTCATTTTGAACCCCTTGACGTACATGATGCTGACAATAAATTCTTGAAGTAAATGTTTCTGGAAATCTTTTTTTTCTCTCCCTATGACTGAATCAGATCTGAAACATCTGTAACATCTGGTGAAAATGTTTGTGAAGCTCTTTTAGTTCCAGCTTTGGAGGGGGCTGAGAGCTGAGAATCAGCGTCATGTTCTCAGAACCAAGTCTGTGCGTAAATGAAGTGAGTAAGTTTCACGGGAAAGATTTTTAATGAAGTATTTGTGAAGATCTTCAGACATTATGTCAACAAGGACGTAGGCTGAGTAAATCTGAGATGGAAAGTTTATGTGAACACTTGTCAGACTGACGAGCACAACACCATTCGTCCTGTTGATGCCTCTTCAGCTGTTTACCGTTTGTTTTTCTTAATTCAACAATCAAACAGTTTCAGTTTCCTCCCTGACTTCACAGAACATTGAAATGTTTTTGGAAACTTTTTTATCCTTTGCAGATGAAAGACATCTTAAAGAGCATTTCTCGGTCCATAGCATTAAGGATAGCTTAATTTCATTTTTATGTTTATTTTTTATTTTATTTTATTTTATTTGTAGTAATTGAGTAATATTCTGTTCATTCTAAAGAAGTGATTCAAAATTTCCTCTCTCCTTCACTTACCTCTTTTTAAAGGAAAGCCTGATGTAGTTCATCAAAGTTCTTTAAACAAACGTACAAGCACCTAATGCTCCATCAACAAAGCATAAAGTGCGTCCAAGTTTTAGTCATCGATAGAAAAACTACTTAGAAGATTTTTTGACGCAACAAACCTCCATTAGATCAAAAAAAGAAAATGACATTCTGACAAGTCTAGAAAAAATAAAATGCGAAAAAAGTATATATAAAAAATGTACATATTCAACACAAGAATGTCAGCTTGGTTCACTGAGTGTGGCTAACACTAGCAGAGCTAGCACTACCCCTTTTTGGTCCTCTCTCTAGAACAGCACTAACACTTTAATTTGCTTTATCTCCATTTTGTAGATCAAGATACTGACAAACAACCAGTCTACAAAATGTTATCAGTAATCTGTGCTCGTTTACATCCAGGTAGTAGAGTCTTCTAACTTTGTTGCTGTAGTCATTAATATGAACTGCAACCAGCATTTTTGTAAACAATACACCATAAAAAGATATTAACTACTGGTCTAACATTTAAACTATTCTGCTGCTAACAAGTAAATCCTGACTTTAATAATTTCTTGGACAAAATCCCAAATTTCCTCTACAACCAAAAAGTTAGTTATTCCTGTTTGAGCAATGGGACCTCTAAAGCGGGTGTTCCTGAACTTTTCAGTCTTCTCTCTCGGTTCATCAGACATGGAAAATATTGCCAACGTTTCTTGAAGACAACTCTGGTGCTGAAATCTCACTAACTTTCCCATTAAATTAGTCAAAACGGTGAAATTAGTGAAGTTTCAGTAGGGGATGCACCAATACAATCTTGGTGTCTGGAATTGATCTGATCCATGAGACGGATCTAATCGATTTAGGTTAATGCCCTTCTGTGCTCCTGAGCTAGAAAAGGGAGAACTACAACAGCAGCTCACACTATGGATGTGTTTCGTGGATCAACAACTCTCACAACTATCCATATGTGCAAGTTTAAAGTTCACACTTTGATTATACTTTTTGTTAGCGTTGGAGATTTGCTCACCACTCATTTACACATTCATAATCCCATAACATCAGACTAATACAGTCATTTTGAATTTATTTTTGTTTCATTTTGGTTTTCAAAGTTAAAGGAAAAAAAAAAGCAAGTGTTGCCAAAACATCATTCACAGTTCCATCCTCATATCAGGGAACAAAGAGTATTGAATTGATACTGGTATCAGATCACATCTGTTTTGCTATCACCCAATAAAAAAGCCCAAGGATTGGTTTGGGTATCGGGTCTTAAAGTTGGATCAGTGCATACTAGGTTTAAACTGTGGGAAACTGGAGGCAGACTCTGCAATATTCATCTTCTTCTTTAACGGCCTGCTGCTGATACCTATGCTCAGTTCCCACAGAGCTACTCCGTGTTCAGCCTGTTGCACAACTTAAATAGAGACTCAATGTGACCCACTCATCTCTGCTTCTACTCAAACGGTTCACGAAAAAAGCCAAGCAGGTCGAACACATAAGGGTCAGAAAGTCATGAATTTACGGGAAGCAACACACAACATTGGCTTGTTTTTGGTTTCTTTTTTGGATTCCCTGTGCTCCAGGGGGTGTTTTATGGTCCATCAACCTCAGAAATTATCAATGGATGAAAACCAGACGATAAGTTCAAACAGAGCAGGGAGAATAATAAGTCTGGGAAAAAATCCAAACACCACATGTTTCTTCAGGATTGTGCAACATGAGCAATAAAAATCACACAGGGGGAGCACGAGCACCTTACAGCTACCACACACACACATTGACACACACATTGACACACACATTGACACACGCTGACACACATGCACACACAGGCCAGATGTTGCAGATGTTGTTGAACACGTGAATGTAGATACAGGAATATACACACATTGGAGACAAATTATATCCCCAACTCCTCCACAAACATTTCTTCCTTTAAACTTTTCTTGAGCGGATCCAGTTTGTGTTCTCTGTGTACTAACATTTACAAACTGTGACCTTGACTCAAACACTGATAACAAGTTTCCTCACAGTTCTCCGGCTGAACTTAGACATACTTTCACAGTTTACAAAAAACTTTCAGCTGGTTCTTGTCCCCACAAGCCCTGCACAGAGCAGCCAAGCAGAGAGAGCTGAGCTACCATTAACCACCTCTAGATGGAGCATGTGGGCTTTCACAGACAGGTCCAAGAACTGCTCACTGAACAGCTCATCAGTGAAATACTACAGATCACACCAAATAAGGGAATTAAAAAACAAGGCGCAAAAAATCCTTAGAGGCAATACTTATTTCAAAACATTTTATTCTAATACTTAATTAATACATATCTGTGTTAAACACAAGTAAGATTTAAAGCATTACTTATATTTTACCATCAGGGGAAGATTTGAACTTTTTTTTTTAATATGGATGTTTACTTTAATAAATGTAAAAATTAAACAAAATATAAAAATCCATTTTTTCCCCCTCTAAGATTACTTTTACTGAGAAAACTGATAGATACGACAAAAAATGTAATGGTAATTTCTTTGGGGAACTGGACACTGGAGCTGGAATATTTTAACTTTCTGTTATCATAACATAACTGAAAGGGGATTCTTGCACTTGTGATGGGGTATTTCATCTGTCAAGTGCTGTGTGAGAAATGTTGGAGTCCCAGGGCCCTCATTCAGCAGTGACTGACTGTAGTACTTCAAGGCTCAAATGAGGAGTTTTTAGCAAGTTATTAGCAAGAAGACTGAAACTTTCTACATCATAATTGGTTACACCTTTTTACTATTTCAGTTGTAAAAATTCACATATATATACATTTGACTCCTAGGTAAGCAGAAAGAGATTATCTTGTCAAAAAGAAAAACAAAAACAACAAAAACATAGTAAATTTAATGAAAAACAAACATATTCATTTTTTTGCTGGTATACTTATATGTCTGGAGAATTTTCTCACACGTAAAATGTGAAACAAGCCAACCTAGCCTTTTATTTGTAATTTATCTTTGTCTGATAGCACCATCCACTGTATGTTGTATAAACATGTTTCTGTGACATCAGCCATTTGTTTTTGACTCAGAGTTTTGAAGCCTGTCATCAGCAGATTGTTATAGGAAAACTGACTCAATTTAAAGCTTTTTTTTTTTTTTGCATTTGAATGACCTAAAGACGCCCACAGAGCACTTGTCTGTCAGTCAGGTTAGCTAAAACTCCTAACTTTAATAACTTTGAAAATAGCGATTTATGAAAAACCCACACTTTACTGTAAGCTATTCACACCAAAAGTATATTTTGAGCCAGGCAGTAAAAATGTTTAGTTAATGGAGGAAGCCTTCCCCTCAGAGGTCCTCTTCACAAAAACCTCCTGATTTACTCCAATGAGTCAGAACCTCTGGGACGTGGATATCTCATGTTTACATGTTGCTGGATGTTATTTATGTCTGGTTTTAGTATAGGACAAATTCTTAATTTGACGATGTACGACAGCTTGAACTGTTTACCAACTGCTATGGGACATTTTTCCTGCCCTGCACTTAGCATAGACCAGTAAATATTGGACTTGTCCAAACACCTTTGGGAATGTTTGTTGGCAGCCAACAGTTTAGCAATGTTGCTGGACAACCATACAAATGTTTGAGGCAAATATTTTTAATTTACTGCATTTTTGTTCCAATTTGTTACCTGGAGTGATGTCAATTCAACAGAGTTCCTGTCTTATAACTAATAAGGTAGATGAAAACATCATGTTCAAACATTACTTCATCACATCACTGTGATTAGCACCAAAACAAAGCACATTTTTAAAAACTTATTCAACCAGGGTAATAGTTTGAGCTAAGTTTTAGTGTTTATCATGGTATGACTGAGTGGTCTGTTTGGTTAAACTTTGCAGATATACTGCTGTACTAAGTCACAAGTGTAAGCAAATTTGTATTTTTGCAAAAAAAAAAAAAAAAAAAAAAAAATCTTTTCTAAACATTCTAAATGCTGTAATCTGTATAACGGAAAAAAGAAAAAAGCAAAGGAAACAAACAAAAAAAATATTGATTATGTATGCACACGCAACATTTCCACTAGAAAAAAAGTTTCCAGTGGTGCAGAAAAATCTGCGACCAGTCATAATTTGTGACCCCATCGCTGTTTGCATGATGCTCCAATGGCGTACATTTTAGGGTTTGACAGCGAGGTACAAGAAGAAATATCAGCTCATTCAACATCTCAGAAAATGATGAAAAGCACTCAGACCAACTGATGCTCTGAATCTAGAGGCTGTCTCCTTTTCTCCCTCTGTACGTGTTGAATTCCCCCACGTATGACCACAGGCTATTGTCACGTATCAGTTGGAATAGTAGCTCTGTTGCGTTGGTATAAGACCTCAGACACCTGTGCTCGCAGTAGCAGAATTTTCCTTTCCTTACGTCAATGGCGTAGTCCGGATCGGACAGACTTGATGGCTACAATATGCACGTAGAAGGTTTGAATACTGATTCAACTGGTGGGTGTACTCAGTGATGACTTGGTGGTTTTAAAAGTAGTGACATAGATTAAATGGTGTGAATTCTACTTTGGCAGAGGTAAAATTACACACTTGAAAAAAATGCAAGTACCAAAATAATCTATTGAATTACAGTAGCTTGAGTATTTTTCATTTGCCCTTGCAAAAAAGTAACCCTTACCCTAACCCTAACCCTAACCCTGAAATGCTAGTTTTGCCATCTGCACACACTGTACGCGGATTCAATTTTGTTTGGAAGGTATTAGGAAAAAGAATTTGTCCAATCAGAGGCAAAGCTCAGCTCACGTGACTGACGGGCGCCCTAAAGCTGTTCAAAAGGAAGCTCAAAGCTTGCATCATATCCAGGATGGCGCCATCCAATGATTGGCCTCATTTCACAGTATCAGGAACAGAAACTATGTCTATATTTAATACAGTCTTTGGTTGAAATCTACAAGTAGCTCTCAAAAATCTCTTATGAAACTAGCGTTGAAATGATGCAAAGTGAAAAATGATCATTCAGAAATGCCTTGTTGCACTCTAGGTTGAAGCACTTCTTTCACAGAGTCTCCAACTTCTGAGTTTGACTCTGGTTTAAAAACTATGGTTACAGCATAAGTTGTTTAATCAAAGTCCACTATAGACTGTAAAAAAAAAAAATGGACGTCATCTTGCTCGGCTCAAAGTGAAGTCGCCACAAAACTGCTCCCCCTGGTGGCTGGCTGCAATATAGGTAAAAAAAATCAGACTCTCCAGTCATTCCAGAAGGGCTAAGGTCCAACTTTAAAAAATTATTACACCTAGTAGAAATGTTTCTCACGTCTGATTGTTTTGGTGATTTGAAGATAGCATATGGCTGCCTTGTATTCAAGTCTTCTTTTTTTCTGAAAAGTTTAATTTTTTTTGTTATAAGAGGTTAAAAATGAGACTTTACATCATGTTTTAATGATGATTGACAGCTGCCATTCTTGTGTATTTTTTTCAGGGATAGTAAAATATGTCAAAAGGGAGAGCAAAGAAGATATTAGACTCTCAAAGGCAAAAACAATATATTATTTTTGTCACCCAGCTTCACTCAGATTCTTCCACAACTGCTACCAATGACTGCGCCTGTGTCGGGGGTATTTTGGCTTCAAAAACACACAATGGTAAATTGAAGAGCCATGCTCACCACTCTATATACAGTCTGTGGTATCCATGTGACCATGTGACCATGTCACCACACAGAAAGAGGGGTGAAGTTAGAGATTAGGAGGAGCTCATTTAGATTTAAAGAGACACGTACCAAAAGTGTGAGTATTAGCTGATATTCCCCTGTGAGCTGTATCTTACTTTGGTGCAACTTTCTTTTGTTACAACTACTTTAACCGTTTTCTTTAGCTGCCTATGTTTACTTCAATAAAGGAACTGAGCAATTTTCCCATCACACATCACGTACCAAGAATGACCAGTTCAAACTACAA
Source organism: Halichoeres trimaculatus (assembly GCF_033239565.1). Classification (NCBI taxonomy): domain Eukaryota; kingdom Metazoa; phylum Chordata; class Actinopteri; order Labriformes; family Labridae; genus Halichoeres; species Halichoeres trimaculatus. The sequence continues at coordinate 17,686,481 of NW_027437194.1, read as the reverse complement.
AGTTTTAGCCTTAGGCAACAAGTTTTATTCTGTTTTTAAAGTGGAAATGTTGTGAGGAAGATTCACCCAAGGTCGAAACACAGGAAGTAAGAAACAGAAGAACTGCTTCCCTCTGGCTCCTACATCAATACAGAACAGCGTGTGCTAACCTGTGACCTGCTGCTGCACGCAGGGTCAGAGGATGACTGGGTCAAAGAGCATTGACTCGGCCTGAGTGTTACTTCAGTAAACAAGAAGGGAAATCTTTAGAAGGATCTGAGTAAACACTGAGAAATGATGAAGCCTCCTGCTGTGAGAGGGGATCAACAAAACTCTTCAGCGATGTCACAAAAACAAACAAGAAATCCCACTAAAGTAACTTTTTATTAATGTGTTTATGTTACAACTGTGTAAAGAAAACAATTTCAACCACAATGTGAAGTTTGTCATTTGTTGAAGTTTCTGGAGCTTTCACCATATGAGATATTCCTCATTATCAGATCGTTTATCCAGTTGAAGCATAGACGTTCAAACCCACACTTTAATGAGCTGAGTTTTTAAATATGAGGCATATTCAAAGATGTTCCAATACACTGCAGAACTCATAAGCAAGGCATAAAAACATCAGCTCAATGTATGTGTGTGTTTTCTCCTAATTGTATCTCAGTGTATGCCTTGTTAGTCTTGCAGATGAGACATTGTTTACGTCTGATAATCTGCACCGACAGAAAGAACTTGGAGGTTTGCTGGGTGTTGCAGCATTGTCTACAAGCCACAACAGGATCCTCTGTTACCTGACACTCCTCGCTGTCTTTGAGAGAGACGCCTAAGGAGAGGAGATGGATAGCCTCAGGCTCTCCCCCTGTGAACACAACAATGCCTTGCTCGCAGTGCAGCTACAAGTCAGCAGGATGTTGATATTATTCTTTTTCTGACAGGTCCACATAGAGAAGTCGGTATTACATGCTGACATGGAAACCAGCTGCTGGAAAAACTCCAGAGTCATCAGATTTTCTTTAATGTTCCTCTGAGTTATGGGAGCGGTTTCAGGGCTCTGGGTAAATCCTCCAAACTATGCATAAAAAAGAAACGAGCATAAAAGGAGGATGGCAAGTTGCAGTTTCAAAAACCCGACTTTAATTCATCAAATGATAAAAATTGGAAGATATAACATGTAAAATGAGCTTCTGATAGTAATTCACAAAATAAAAAAAATGCACAGCAAAACTTAAAGTGTAACAGTCTGGCATTTTACACAGGTTGAATGGGAAGATTAGGCAAAACTAGAAACTATGGACTCAAGAGACGGGTCTTTTTGGGGGTTGGTGGAGACCAAAACAGAGCTAAAAGTGAGTCCCCAATTATCAGATGTTTAGATTATTCATTATTTTGATGAAGTTATTTTTTGGGGGACTCTTTATGTCTTTATTCAGAGAGGACAGGAAACTGGACAGAGAAGGAAACAGGCTGGACTTGAACCTAGAGCACCCAAGGACTAACCTCATAACCATTGCCACTCACCAGCCACTTTATAGGTACACCTTGCTAGTACTGGCTTGGACCCCCTTTTGCCTTCAGAACTGCGTTTATCCTTCGTGGCATAGATTCAACAAGGTACTGCAAACATTCCTCAGAGAGTTTGGTCCATATTGACATGATGGCATCACACAGTTGCTGCAGATTTGTCGGCTGAACATCCATGATGAGAATCTCCCGTTCCACCACATCCCAAAGGTGCTCTATTGGATTGAGACCTGGAGACTGTGGAAGCCATTTGAGTACAGGGAACTCATTGTCATGTTGAAGAAACCAGTCTGAGATGATTCCAGCTTTATGATATGGTGTGTTATCCTGCTGGAAGTATCCATCAGAAGATGGGTACACTGTGCTCATAAAGGGATGGACATGGTCAGCAACAATACTCAGGTAGGCTGTGGACTTTAAACCATGCTCAGTTGGTACTAAGGGGTCCAAAGTGAGCCAAGAAAATATCCCCCACACCATCACACCAGCTCCAGCAGCAGCCTGAACCTTTGATACAAGGCAGGATGGATCCATGCTTTCATGATGTTGGCTCCAAATTCTGACCCTACCATCCGAATGTGGAGCAGAAATCCAGACTCATCAGACCAGGCAACGTTTTTCCAATCTTGTATTGTCCAGTTTTGGTGAACCTGCATGAACTGTAGCCTCAGTTTCCTGTTCTTTGCTGACAGGAGTGTCACCCGGTGTGGTCTTCTGCTGCTGTAGCCCATCTGCCTCAAGGTTGGACGTGTTGTGTGTTCAGAGATGCTCTTCTGCAGACCTCGGTTGTAACCAGTGGTTATTTGAGTTACTGTTTCCTTTCTATCAGCTCCAACCAGTCTGTCCATTCTCATCTGACCTCTGGCATCAACAAGGTATTTTCACCCACAGAACTGCCGCTCACTGGATATTTTCTCTTTTTGGGACCATTCTCTGTAAACCTTAGAGATGGTTGTGGGCTAAAATCCCAGTAGATCAGCAGTTTCTGAAATAGACCAGCCCGTCTGGCACCAACAACCATGCCACGTTCAAAGACCCTTAAATCGCCTTTCTTCCTCATTCTAATGCTCGGTGTGAACTGCAGCAGATCATCTTGACCATGTCTACGTGCTTAAATGCACTGAGTTGCAGCCATGTGATTGGCTGATTAGAAATTTGTATTAAACAGCAGTTGGACAGGCGTGCCTAATAAAGTGGCCAGTGAGTGTATTTTGTCAAACTCTCACTGTGTTTTAAATTAGAGTAAAAACATGAACTCCTTCATTCAAAGAATAAAAACACTAGGAGGAACACATTTTATTCAAATCCTGTTTATTTCTGAAGCAACAGCAGGCAAACATCACTTCACTTTAAAAGCGGACCATGGTTTAATGAGGCAAAGTTTGTAAATCCACAAAGGGTTTGGTTATGACAGTGATTGGTATGAAAGTTGATGGTTGAGCTTTCAAACCAAACAGTTTGGATAAAACATTAATCTTAGGAAGTGGGCGACTCAACAAACAAGGATTGAGCAGTCAGGGAGGGAGTCGTCCTTAAAGTGCAAATGAGTAAACATTTCATTTCTACGATCAAAGGTAGTAATTTACTCTGCATGTCCGCAGCACGCACACACACACACACACACACACACACACACACACACACATCCACATCCACATCCACACACACACACACACACACACACACACACACACACACACACACACACACACACACACACACACACACACACACACACACACACACACACACACACACTCTAATTATGCTCACACAAGCCGCCTGTTCATAAAGATCCCTGTAGACACAAACACAGACTTTCCTGAATAATAACATGGAAATAGAATGGATCACGTTTACATCTGTAGGCAGGAGAAAGTGTTGTGATCACATGCGGCAGTTTTTTATTTTTTTATCAAATGCCCTCAAAACAATCTCATAATAACTGCAACAATAATAACAACATACATGTAAACATGCTCACTGATGTGGGGTCAAATTTTTAGCTACGGTAAACAGTCATGTCCATTTCCAAAAAATACAAATTACAAAACATAAGAACTTCACTCCAGCATAAATTCTGAGACTGTTGCGTTGTTTTCATGCCACAACAAAGCTTTATGTGCAAACTGTTGCACCACAGAGCGTAAATACAGACATGTTCTCAGCTCTCACCGTCTGTGTCTGCATGTCAAACAGAGTGGGCATCTTTCTCCCCGCTGATGCTCGGATTCATAAATAGAATCGTATAAACCCAGACTGGACAGGATTATCTGGGGCTAGTCCTATTTGAGAGGAAAAAATAGACCCTCTGCTCACCATCTGAGCCTGAAGGAGCCTAATGAGGCCTGATAAAAGTAATCAGTTCATCGCCAGCTCAGGCACCATCACTGTGTGTGTGTGTGTGTGTGTGTGTGTGTGTGTGTGTGTGTGTGTGTGTGTGTGTGTGTGTGTGTGTGTGTGTGTGTGTGTGTGTGTGTGTGTGTGGTATCCTATCTGGCTGAGGCTTCCCTACACACAACTTAAACATTAATTTATCCATACTTACTGAAGCAAACTGAAAGTTTAAATCAAATGGATTCATGTGCTTCATTACTCACCACGAATTTCAAAATAAAAGTCTAAAAAACTGAAAATCAGAAACACAAAAAAACAAATCATTTAAATGATATTTTTTAGCTACTTGGACTTCTCAAAGAAATTTTGCTGCAGGGTTGAAGATATAAAGGTGCCCTCGTGCAAGGCTGGTTCACTCTGGATCCTTCAGTCCGGACCACAACATTCTCAAAACTCGAAGCTTAAGTCCACTGCCCCTGGAAAATGAAAGTTGCTTCACTGCAAGAATAATTTCTTGTTGCCTTCCTTGCATTGCAGAAAATCCACAACACTTCTTTGAAAGTTATTTTCAGAAACATGTGGGTCACTGAAGCCTCTTTCACAGTGACACCTGGAGGCTTGACTCAGGGCGAGGTCGAAGGGATTTAAGGGGCACTCTTTCTAAAAACACAGCAGTAGTGAGCGATCACCTCCCACAGAAGTGCAATGACACACTTTTTGATATGTTTTCTTCTCTATAGCCCCAGGCTTGAAGCTCCAGCCTGTCCTCCTCCTCCTCTCTATCCTCCTCCTCTCCATCGCCCTCCTCACACAGGCTGGGCTCCTCCACTGAGGTCTCCATGTTTGGTGCATAGCCAGTCAGCGCCTGAGCTTCTCTGTACTCATAAATGGTCGGGAGGCTGCTGCGCAAACCGAAACGACGCCGCAAGGCGACGAGGAGCGGCTGCGGCACGGTGAAGATGTCCAAGTTGTTTCCCAGGTCCACCCACGCCAGTTTGGGGAACTTCTTAGGATCCTTCACGGCATCCGTGAGATCTTTCAGAATGGCGACAGTCAGGCGGTTTCCGTTGATGGCGAGTATGGAGAGTTTGGGGAGGCAGCCGAGGGAGGGTAAGAGCATCCGTAAGCTCTCGTCCTGCAGCTCGGTGAAGCTGAGGTCCACAGCTGACACCGCGTCACTGCTGCTCTGCAGGTAGAACGCCACGCGGTGGATGTCTCGGCCCGAGAGGGGGATGCCGGAGAGGTTCACCACGTCACCGGAAAGTTTCTTCTTCAGGGTGGTCTTCAGGCTGTTTGGAAACACAACAAACACAAAAAGATAGTTTTAAAGCTTAACACTGACAGTTAGCTTCAAACAGTCTATAAAGACAAACAATCTTTACTCAATAATGCTGAGTTTATTGATCTAGAGGCTCTGTTTTGAGACTCCACTTTCCCACTAATACAAGGGAACTGCAAAGTATGCAAAAAGATAACAGCATCCACAAGTAGAATGTGCAGCAATCAATAATGTAAAGGAAGAAATTTGCATTTAAATGTGTCTCAGTCAGAGTCTTTCAAGTAACAAATTCTTTCTCCTGGGCTGAATGTCAGCCACTGAAAAGCACCAGCTGTTCAGTTTCACTTGTCACTTCTTTCCTGTAAAGCCAGCATCTCCAGACTGCGGGTACAAAACAACCATCAAAGGCAATAAATAAATTAATCAACGACCGGAGAGCAGACAAGACAGCGGAAAAATCAACGGGTAACAGAAAATTCAAGTTGACTGAAACTAGACAATGTGTCAATGAGTTGATTTGGTAACAGAGCTACATCAGGAGGGACATGCATCTTTTATTTTGATTTTTTTTAAATCAGGTCACATGCGTCTGAGATTTTGTGAGTGACACAGAAACAAGCTGAGCAGAAGACTCCAGTGTGATCCCCTGCGTCAATCACCAGATTCAAAGGGGATAAAAGATAGATTCTGTTAGTCGAGTTATCCACATTCAAGCACCGCTGCTCTCGGTTTCTCTGAGGTGCTCAAACAAAACCAGAAATTTTGTCCATGTCTCTCCATGCAGATGTAACCTGTGATGCAGATTGACCACAGAGGGGATTTGTGGGAGATTTAGGTATTGTCTGCCAAAAGCTGAAAGTAGATCCTTACAGCTTCATGCTGACACGAGGAGCATACTAGTGAAGCTCACTGTGGACAGACATGAATACATTATATTTAATTAGTTTACTTTTGATTATAATAACTTAAAGAGAGGGTATTATGCTTTCCCCATATTTTAAACATGGATATAAGGTGAAAATGCTGGTTGTTCATACTGAACATTTGCAAAGTTTCAATCTTTCAGTTCTCCATGTAGTACAAGATATCCATGAGATTTTCATGAGATCTTCACGAGACCTGCTGAGATGATGAGGTCATTGCATAAGGATCTCCTAACTGGTTCATGATATGTTGCAGGAGCAGGCCTCAAACACCAAGGTCTGCCAAGAGCTCTGCCTCAGGAGGGATGGCCAATCAGAGGGAAGGGGGTTTGGGGAGCAGGAAGCCTTAAAGAGACAGTAGCTAAAACAAAGTGTTTTAAACAGAAGCTTATATATATGGGTTTTTAAAAAACAATGAGAACAACAGCTGTATATCAATTGAAGCTACTAAAGGGGGGAACCTGAAGGAAAAAACAAAGTCTGAATTGCACAATACCCCCTCTTTAAGTTTCAAGTCATCTGGTTATCATAGGATAACAAAGCTGTTTTTTTTGCATCAGTGGAAAAACTTTCCAGTTCACATCTATTTCTATGCTTTTGATGTACTTTTGGACTTTTACTTGGGACTTCTGGAGAATACTGAAGTCTGTTCACCTCAATTATTCAAATATCACACCTTACACTAAGTTTAAAGCCTTTAATAACATCACTTGAGGCAGTATCTCTGACTTTATGAGCGGGCTTACCAAAAATCTTAAGAAGTAGGTTTTTTCTCAGCAAAAGAAGAAAAGATAACTTTTTCTTTTGCATATTTTAGCAGTGCTACAAGGTAGATTTTGTAACAGTTGGTCTGAGATGATCTACTTGTTTGAACCTGCCTCCTATGCTAAAGCTATGCTAGGTTAGCTAGTTTCTGGCTGTAGCTTTACCAGTTCATATTCTTAAATGTTTTTTCTCTCATTCTTCCCAGACGCTCATGAATGAATGATATCTAGTGCAACAAGCAGGTGGATAAAAGCAGAGTTGATTGATGGACAAACTCATGGTTATAGAGCTAAAATGGTCCAGAGACAAGAGTGGTAAAGGTAAGTGATGGTCTCTTTCAGTCCTAATGACTTCAGAAAACAGGAGTGAGGCAAACCCATTCTGAAGAAAAACACAGCTATTACTATCACAGCTGTCAGGCTGGATCATCGCATCCCTCACTGCCTGGGATAGCACTGAGCAATCTGAAACAAAATGTTCTCTCCACACCAGCATTGTTAAATATGCATTGGAGGGCTTTAAGTAAGCTCCCTGCATGAGGCGGCAGCACTGGAGGATAAGAAAGAGCCTGCTGCAGTGCATTAGAAATCTTTTGTTCGTACCAGCATTCAGACTTGGAAGAAGTCAGCGGGAGGAATCTGCCAAGCAAATGACAATGAGGTGGAAGCGTGGGAGACTTTGTTTAAAAAAAAAAAAAAAGACAAACAGTGAAAAAATGTTCTGGTTAAGTGGCCTTAAGTTTATCCTCTCTTTGTCTTAGTCCTGTTTGCCTTTGCTAGTCCCTCTGCTTCCTCAGGCACGCCAAGGATTATCCATACATCTCTCTCTGCTCTCTGCTGTGTCTCAGAGCTTTATAGATCGTCAGGCTGCATGCTCTACATCTGTCACCCTTTCTGCCTGGTTAGGGAAAAGAAAAAGATCTGTAGCACTCCAGGGCTGTGATTCGCAGGATTATCGATTCCAGGAGCAGGTTATAATTCATCTCTCCCTCCTTCAGTTCTTTCTCTCTCGCTTCTCATGTTTCTGCTCTTTTTATTTCTCGTCTTCTTTCATGTTCAAATTTGATCTGCTGGAGCACCTGCATCAAATTTTCATAATCACTGGGTAACTCGACTTCTTTAGCCCCATACACACTTTCCAAATATAATATGCAGAGAAGGGTGCAGTTACCTCAAAGCATGAGGGTTTCCTGGTCTGGGGTTTCCTGCATGCATGGGGTCCAGACTTGCTCTTTGGATGAACTGGCCCCTCAAAATAGTCCATTAGGTGAATGTGATTTCTTTAGCGCATACTGCACCTCTAACCCAGTGACAGCTGGGATAAACTCCAAATCCTTGCTATCCAGAATGCTATTTATGCCATGGATCATGAATGGATGAACTGGCAAACGCTGCTTTAAAGGCACTATCTGTTTGGAGGTGATTGCAGTGACGCCTCTGGTGGGAACCTGCATTTTCTTTTCCAGGGATAAAGACTCTGGCTGTTTTTCAAACCTCCTACCACACTAACAGTGCCTATTATTTTGGCCAAAATTCAGTATGTAGTAGGTAGTATGTAAAAACTTGCAAAATCTGCAGAAGCCTATGCAAAAATCCCTGATGTGCGACTAATCCAGGAAAATTTCTCAGTATGCAACAGACCAGTCTACCTGGCATACTGTTTCCCACAATGCACTGCGCTAACTCTGTTTGTCGTGGCTGGTTTTGATGAATTACTGCCATCTACTGGAATGAGTCAGCATATAACTACAATGCAACAACACTAATGTTAGACAATCCGTGAGATAGAAGTTAAGTGAGAAAGAAACACCTGTTAATCTTGCCACTTCTAATTGTAAAAGAGGTGTTTACTTCTATAAATATATCAAAGCCCATATAAGCCAAATACTACCTTTATTTAACCACGTATTACATAGAAGTAGTTTTTCCATCAGATGTAAAAATAAAAAGTAAATCCTTTCCAGATTTTATTAAAATAAACAATATAACTTTTGGTGTAACATTAAAAATCAAATATGATATTTCTGTTGTGGTATGATGAACAAAATAACTAAAATGTCACGATCCACCCAAAGTTTGTTTTGTACTTTTAAAGGTACAAAAAGTAAAAGCCATCACCTGTAGCTCTATTTGTCAGAACTAAAGTCCAGAGTAATATATTACAAAACAGCCCCAACAGAATCATCATACTACATACTACATGCAAATGCAGTACCTACTACATACTACATTCACACATAGTATGTAGTAAGTGGTTTGGAAATCAGCCACAGCTTCCCATGAGCACCATCACCCACTGACTCTTGCCAAGGTGTGCATTTGTTTTTGAAGTAAAAGAATCTATTTTGCGATGCTATTTTTCTTAGTTCAATGCAACTTTTTACTGGGTGCAAAGCGACAAATTAATGCATTTATTTCCAGTGACGTACCACTCTTGTTTCAAATGTGACAACAAGCAACCTTTGCAAACTGCCCACTCAGCAGGAAGCTTATCAACTTCTTGAGACGCAGAGTTTATACACTGTAAATCTTTCATTAACGGCTAATACATAATTCATTACTCCCTAGGAGATCACCCATAACATTTGCCATAAATAAGAGTACATGGGATGCCAGCTTTGAAAATATCCCCTTTTGGCAGCTGACTTCCTTGATAACTTATCTTGTTATACTTTTTAAGAGCTTGACTTCTTTTTTCCAGCACTTCTTGAAAATTAAGATTTTGAAAATACGTCTGAATTACTCCAATTCCTGTTTTTTCAGCATCCAGTTAGCTTGACTTCCTGTGATAAAGGCACCGTTTCCCATGAGCACTATCACCCACTGTCATCAGGACATAACTCATGCCAAGGTGTGCATTTGTTTTGGAAGAAAACGGATGGAGGGTGGATCTTCTTTTTAAAACTTTAGATAACTTTTTACAGGCAGTGATGAGGTAATGTATCTATTTTAGTTATGTTGCACTATTATTTGATCGGTGACAACAAGCATACTTTTAATATCAGTTTGTGGTGTAGTTTAGCATTGGGTAGGTGACTGTTAAGTGTTATTGACAGCCTGGTGCTCTAGGACATGTCTGTTATGTTATAGAATCCTTATTAGGGATGGGTGTTGATTGTAACGAACATTATCACAAACAGCTTAACCTGTGTTTTAGCTCATGCTCTATCACTCTCCTGCTCAGCTTTCCTCTGCTCCTCTGTCCTTTTTCTTTTTGACAGTCCAGCTCCAGTGTACTCCGTTACAACAAAATAAACTCATTAAATCCTTTTCAGAAGAGAAAGAGGAATGAACTTGCATATCACTGCTAAGCTTTGCTGGTTGTCATAGTGACTTTTGATCTAAGTGCCACAAACTAGGTTTGTGTTTGACTCGACTATTGAGGAATCCCATTAAAAAAATAACCAATTTTGATGATGATCTTATTTTAAATTGTGGATTACGAACAGGCAAATATGTAAAAGAGAGACTATTTCAAGATCACTTAGAAATTCTACATGCTTACCAACGAAAATTAATGGTTTAGTCGATGAATCTCACACGTCTCTCAAAGAAACAGAGAATCCTCTAACAGTGTTTAACTGTAAGAATCAGTTACTGTTAAGTCTCTGATGGACTCATGTTGAGTTAAAAAGACTGATAGGTTAACGGTGTAGGATACTTATTCTAACAACCAAAGCTCGCTGACTCTGCCTGTAGCATCTGAAGCTGTCAGTGAAGTCGGCAGTTTCTTGGCTGACTCCACGGCGCTGTGACTTCACAGAGTTTACTGTACCTCGGAGCAGCTTCTGCACTTCACTGTAAAGGAGCTGATTATGAGCTAAGACTATTGATGTCTTGGACTAACTTACAGGAGGATTTCCTACTCTTTCACCTGTGCTATTCTTTCTGAGGAAAGCCGTTCTAAATATTATGAGTGAGTGGGTTTAGCAGGATAAGGGTGGACCATAATGGGTTTTTAATGAGACAGAGTATATAACAACAGCACACTTCCTGGCTCTGTGGGCGCTGGTCCACCCACGGGCTGCTCAGCTGGACGCAGCCCTGGGGGCCCAGCAATCATTTCTAGAGCCACAGTTTACTCTATGGTCCATCAAATGAGAACAACATAAACAACAAACCGCCTCATCTCAGTCCCTCTAATGTGGCTGCCATGCTTGTAGGCAGTGGTGCATATCCTCTTGGAGTAGCTCAGACACAAACAACTTCAAAGGACCTTCTACCGGCACACACATGGAGAGAAACAAGAGCATCCCCTGCATTGGGACTCATTTAAAAGCAAACAACTGAGGGAAATCCATTTATTGACATCCTCAGGAGCAACTGATACAACAGAGCAGGAATCTAATAAGAGCTGAATCTCGTGTGTCAAACTATTGGCTGCTAAATGTGGGTTCAGGCAGACTGTCTAATTGCTTTTCATAGCCTGTCTTTCCTCGGGGATGTTGTTAACTTTTATACACTGAACAAGGGTCCTCCCTGTTCTATAGTTATGTAAACCCCAGAGGGGGAGCTAAAACATGTGGGGTTTGTGATGTGTAAATGGAGTGCAGCCAAAGAGACCCAGTTTACAGAGAAGGTCAGGAGTGAATGTGCCTTTTAATCACAGGCTGCAGAAACTGTGTTTTGTAGAATCAAAGATTGAAGCTGTGAACTCCAGCCGGAGATGGATAGAGGTCAGGCTGGAAAACAAACCATAGCAGCCTAATTTACCATGCAGGCTGTCTGTGTCAGTACAAAGACTTCTTCGGGGGGCTCAGCTGATCAGCATCTTCTTTAATAATGGAAGACTCTGCCACAGCTGACCTTTTTCCACAGCAGAATAAATATATATGATATATTCCAGCTCCTTACATTATCCTCACGACTCACATGGACTGCAGTTCTTACACGCCTTGAAACTACCAATGGATCATGTCAGGGATAACAAACTTTCCCCAAAAGTAAGGAACTCTGTGTTGGGTAGACTATTTCTTTGTTGTAAAAATGTTTCTTGGAAATAACTTTTCTTTAAAATCAAGCCACATTTTTTAAGAACATGCATTTTTGAGATGAGCAGCAGGGCAGAGTTTGTGGGTTACGATCATGAAAATTTGCCAAATCTTCTCTGTCAGTGCCAAACAGCTCATTCTGCCTGACTCTTGTTTGATATTGTTTGGTGAGTTGGATGATTGAAGACTGAAGGAACAAAACACCAAACAAAGTCGTCATACTTTTTGTGCTAAGTTTACATCGGGAGACGTTTGTTATGGTGGATTGAAACCCCAAATACACAAAACTGAAGTAAATTGAACAGTAACACAAATATCAGCACTGTGACTTTGTTTTTTTTAAACATTTATTACCCCCTAAAGTTTATTTTGCCCCATTCTGTTGAGCATACACTTTGTGTTACTTTTGTGTCAACCATTTCCTCCAACAAACTAAAGTCACATTTACTGGACTTAATTCGGCAAAATGAAATGATTACTGTAAACAAATGGTGTGCTGCAAAGATAAAAAAAACCCCATAGGTGTGGAGAAATTACTAAATAGAACAAGTTACTTAATAGGCATGTATCAAAAACAATAACAAAACAAAAAGTTGTTTTCAACTTTACAAACAGTCTTTGTAATTTCAACTCATTTACTTAATCTCTAAACTTTGGAGTACCACAGGGCTCTATTGTTGGTCCCCTTGTCTTGTTTGTTTTGTAGCTTTTGGTTTTTATCTTCCTGCAGGTTATCAGAGAATTATTTGTTTAAATCATTGCTTTAAATTTATTGTTGTTAAATCACATTATTTCTCGAGATGGGCTCCATTTTACTTCTACCTAACCTTCAAACCTACAGCAAAGTTCTTCAATGAGTTCTCCAATCTTTCACACCAAATACTTAAGCCACCTGTGCCTGGAAAAACAAGAGTGCTGAAACATTTTGTACCTTTCATTTATTGCAGATTTTTCTGTTTCAAACCTCTTTCAACTTGCTTCAAAAGTTGGGCTGGATGTAGAAAATTTTCATATTCTCAAGGGCATAAACAAACAAACTTTGAAAACATATCAGACACAAGCAGCAGCTGTTATCAGTATTGCAACAAAATCACATCGACAGATGTTCATAGCAAATCAATACCAGCCAATGTGGGAGTACTGCTTGCCTGATGCCTGTCTGTATTTTCCCCTCCATTGTGATTGTGTGCCCCACCCTGATCTGTTTCACCCGTCAGTGTGTCTTCCTGTATTTCTCCCTTGTGTTTCATGTCTTCATTCCTGTTCTCCTTTCACTTCCTTTTCAACTTCCATTGAAACTCAGATTGTCTTTGTCTGCAATTGGGTTCTCACTTCTATCTTTCCCTGAAACTTGACAAATAGTTTACAACCTCAATCCATTGATTTCCTCTGCCTCCTTAGAGCTAATGCATCCTATCTAATTGAGTTATTACCATGGGGATAAATGAGTTTTTTTTTGCAAACAAACCCTTGGTGTATAAAATGGTGATCACTGTAATCTCTTCTTCCATCTCAATAACTCTGTTCTATTCCTCCCCAGACAGGATTACAGCCTCTGCAATCACGTTCAAGGATGATCCATTCACTTCTTAATTACTTGTTTTCTGAATATGTCTGGTTCCACTCAGAGGGAAGTCTTCACTGAGTACAGACGTCTCCCTAAAGTTACACAAGTTAAGTGCTCTTCATGAGTTTTGGTCTTCTACTCTACCGCTCTGCTTCAGTGCATCCAAACACTCCCACTACACTTAACCTGGGAAGAGAAAGAGGGCCGGAGAGGGAACATTTAAAAAAGGTCAGCCCAACATGTAGATCCTTCTAGGCTTTAATACACATTTTTGAAGAGGGAGAATAGTACGGCTCACCAATAACCTGCCACTGGGGTGAGAGTTAAAAGCAAATGGCAGGAGAAACTTGTAAACTGTCCTCCCACATAGAAGACATGTTCCCCTTCAGTTCTTCTCATGAATCAGTAATAAATCGAGAGACACAAGGAGGGTTTGGGTTATTCTTTCCCCCACTGCTCATTTACGCTGACATTTAATAATAGAATAAGCAGCGAGTGTTAAGAGATCTGGTAAGTAAATATATTTAACTGTTTGACCTCTCTTCCTCTCGTTGCCAGAACATTCCTCCTGCTCCTTTTCAGCGTTGATTTATAACAGGACTGGAAATGAGACAAGTTTTAGCTTGACTCAACTCAAAAGGTAAAACAAAGTCAATGCTCCTGTCCAAGAAATGATCAGTGCCAAAACTGGTTATTTCTAAATGTTTTTCTAGATATCTGGTGTTAGATCGTGTTTTACCGGTGGAACACAAATCCATTTGCGGCACTTAGAACAAAAAACTCTTGGATGACACCGGCCGACAACCTTAAACAATGAGTAGTAAGATCTATCTTTTTTCTTGGTGAATAAGAGTTTGCCAATTTATTTTGTAGTAATGGAGGACACTGGGGCTGAATTGTCAAAACGAAGAAGTAGAGAAGAGCATGTGTACTAGATGCAAGTGAAACTTTGGAAAAATCAACCTTGGTCTGAAAAAAATAGAAGTCACAAGCGAAAGAATGCTGCTGGTGTGAAAGCTTGCATTGAAAAACAGTAGGTTGCAATATTTGCTCAAAAATACGCGTCTGGTTTGCAAAGGGCTTAAAACACAGGTCAAGCCGTTCGTGATAATGTTCATTGTAACCCACATGCAGCAGTTATTCTGCAGTGGTCTGTTCAAACTTGAGTCTATCAATAAAATTAAGAGTGAGGTTACGTTAGCTCTGCTTGGTGAGGTTGGAGTTGGTAGATGCACTGGTGGCACATAACCAGGATTCACTAAGGTTACATGCTACAAACAGGTCTCAGAGCACCGGGCTGTGATCAACACTAAACTGATTGTCTGCTCACCTTCTGGACACTAAGCTGCATTACAAACCGAGGGACTGTTTACACCACAACAGTTTTAGGATGAAACACAAAGGTATTTTTTGCATTTCGGCCTCTCATTTCCATGCCATTTTAGCCAAACCTAAAACACTAAGACACTTTTGAAAACGGCCTCCAGAGTGAAATATTTCTGAAACACCACAGCTACCTTTGCTGTGTAAACAGAAAGCCAGAATTTTCAGTGTAAACGCAGACGTCAGGCCCTGCTTTGCACATGTGCATTGCACTTTGATTGTGCCGTCCATAGAGGAACAGGTAGTGGTCATTTGGGGTGTGTCTCTACAGTTACATCAACTAATACAGGCCTGGCATTCATACTACAGCCTTTTCACCCCCTCAGTGTTTCCGTGTAAAAGCAGATTTTTTCCATGTGTTTTTTTTGTGTTCAGGTGTAAATGACATTTGAGTTTACAAAGATGTTGTCACGTTCAAAAATTAGCCCTACGTAGCTGCAAATTAACACATTAAATATGTCAAGGTAGCTCAAAGATAATACAACTCAAGTTATTAAAGAAGTCAGCTGCCACAGGACATATTTTCAAACCTGGCATCTCATGTACTCTTATTCATGGCAACTGATCTCTAGGAGATTAGTTAATTATTTATGAAGCATTAATGAAATATTTACAGTGTATAAACTCTGCGTCTCAAGAAGCTGTTACATTTATTAATATTTTAAAAAGATCCTCTCTTTGCCTTTGTATAAATACGTATATACTATAGTCTCAGCGGGGAACAAACTGTGTAACATAAATTCAAATAAACTTCCTGCTGAGCGTGCAGAGACAGTCGACTCATTTCAGGGGCGTGAAATAAAAGCACTTGAGAAACGCTGGCAGTGGAAGCTGTTCCACAGACCCGTGGGATCGGTCAGATCAATGTCTGCTTCATCAACGCTTTGGTCCTGACCTGTTTATTCCTCTGATCGATCTCAGCTGCTTTGCCTTCAGGCTTCTCTATAAAACATGCGTGGTTGTCTTGCTCAGCTGTGGGAGAGCCTGCCAGGATCTAACGTAGAAACTCATCCTGGAAAAAGTAAGCAGCTTGTAAAGAAACGCTGCTTTTTATTTCTGTGTTTGTGTCTTTTGTCTGGATGTACCTTCAGGCCGGTGGCTTCAGGCTACAGCAGAACATCCCCTGAACCAGTTTGTTTAACCTTAGTATCAAAAATGTGACATTTACGCCTGGGGACAGATGGGCCTGAGTAGATGAGAGTCATTTACAGTCACTCTGAGCTGAAAATGTAGTTAAATTTGCCTCATCTATGCAGCTGTCACACTGATACTACGCTTGAGAAGGAAATGTGCTCGGAAACATGAAAGTGGGGATTTCACACCCCACCCATGTCCTCCAGTTTCATGAGGATAATGGCACTTTTTCTGGGAAGGAAAAAATAGTCCTGAAGCTAATTTGGATTAAATTTCAGTGAAACATTTGAGCAGAGTGCTGATTAAGCCTCCCTCTGCTGTATGTTGGAAACAGAGCCGCTGCAGGCTGTGATGTGCTTTGACATCTCAGATTTGTTGCTCAGTTGTTGGAGGCTTTGGTTTTTTGGAAATCTGAGGCAAAGTAGTAACTTCAAAACAGAGAAAGGAGAATAATCAGAAGCTTTCACAAAGAAAAAAAAAAAAAAGTAGAAATTGTCAAATCCTTGAAAGTGTTGCACCGGTTCAGTCATCCGTCATGTGTGGCAACAGATGTGAAGGTGAAGTTTTAATGAGTTCAGAGAAGGACAGAAAAAAGCTCAAGGGAGTGCAATAAATCTTATTTTGCGATAGGGGACTCTGCTATAAAACTTTCATGGGTTTTCAACACATAAATATGAGGAAAAATGACATTTTTCAAACATTTTTCTCGATAAAAGATGCAGCTCACTCGTATGACAGATGTAAAAAAAAGGAAAACATGCTCGAAGCACGGCACAAACAGCCTACTATAGATGTGACATAGATCCTTTCTAATAATACGCTGCTTTGAAGATAAAAGCATATTTTTGCCATCATGCCAATGGTTATGAAACCTCTGGGTACAGAGTGTACCCAAATGCAACTCTGCAGCGTGTAAAATGCACAATATACTCTAAGGGTGAGCTATAAATTCACCCCTGATTTGATGTGATGTGACAAATCAGACACCTATAGGATGGAAGAATACTGCGACAGATCACATAGGAAACAGTTTGCATTACATAACTATGTATCATGGAGGAGTGCGCCTCAGTGTGCCACACTGTGTCAAGGCACAGTTATGAAATCAGCATTAAAATGCAGGGCTGGGAACACACACGCGTGCGTGCACACACACACACTGAGGGGCTTCATCATGGGGAGTGATCTGTATCAGGCTCACAGATTATCAAACGCAAAACAATCTTGGTTTCTGTTTCTGTCCCGCAGCTGCAGCCTTATCTCAGATGTACAGTTAGGATCTGATCGATGTCAGGTTAAGAGAGGTTTAATCCTTGGAGACCAAACCAGGAAACCCTGACATGCTGTCTTTAAAGCAGCAGAGCTCAAATGTGTAACTTCATGTTCACAAATTAACACAGTTAATGCTTCTGTTTTCATTACAGCTCAAAGCCTTGAAGCTGAAGGGGTTGAATTCTAAGCATCTTTTCCTCCTCCTCCTCTTTCTCCTCATCATCCAGTAGCAGCATCTCTGTCCGAACCGCGGGAAGCCCTCAATTATTCATGGACCAGGATGGTGGCTAGATCTTTAAGTCTGTATTAAAAGTGGAGGTCAAACAGAAGTAGATTGAGTGCAGGGTGTGGAATACGACGTCTTTGAATGGGAAAGGACCACAGAGAGGAAACATTTCAGAATGTCTAGTCTAAAAATATTTTTTAAATATTTCCTTCTCTGTGTTTGGATTTGTCCTCCTCGCCTAAGGAGTCAGCCTTGACAACCTCCCTGTTGGTGACTCTGAGGTCAAACCTGCTGAGTCAGAGGCTATGTGGCCTTCCAGTGCTCACCTCCAGGGGGTAACTGGGCTGAGGAAATGGGTCATACACTTTTTAAAGTCGGATAACACGACTGAGTGCACACATATGACGTGTAAAGTCACCACTATATGGAATAACTGAAAGGGTCCAGATTGACCCATTCAGAGAGCTAAGGACTCTCTCTTCTTTGTTTGTATCTTGTAATTTTTTCATCTCTGTTTTAGTCATTTTTGCATTTGGAGTGGGTCATTAATTTTTATGGCTCATTTGTTAGTCATGGAAATTATATGGACATAAACTGGTTTTGTCTTCAGTGACATTTTTATTATTTTTGCTTGTGTGCTTATCAGGGGATCCTACATGTAACCATGGCTGCATTGTTTACATGTGAAATCAGTTGTTGGCAGCCTGTAGCATGTCAATGCTAACTGGTGCAAGGCCTGATGTTTCCCACAAGGTGAGGAGAAGGGGGTGAAGATGACGTGCTGGTTCTCAGGTGTGAGCTAAGAGGTGATGACATCAACCTGTCCTTCGATCCATCGTTATTGGGAACGTAAGATCTATCTCCAATAAGATGGATGAGCTAGCTGTGCTAACCCAGCAACAGAGGGAATACCAGAGGGCAGAGGCTAACAGAGCTAAAATCAGACACCAACTCCACATCGGAAGAGCTTCATCTGCTGTGAGCAGACAGGATCAGGGACTGAACAGACTGAAGAAGCTCAGTCCTGGACCCTGTGGAGGTGGAGGCTGGCTGAACTGGACAATGATGGACAAGCTGTCATCATCTATTTTCTCATGGACCTTTTTGCACTTTCTATACACTTTCTTACTTTTGTTTTCTTACTTGCTGCTGTGACTCCTCTTGAATTTCCCCTCGGGGATAAATAAAGTATTTTCTATTCTATTCTATTCTATTCTATTCTATTCTATTCTATTCTATTCTATTCTATTCTACTCTAAACTGTAATAATGTTCATTTTAACCCACATGCAGAAGTTATTCTGCAGTGGTCTGTTCAGACTCGACAGTCTATCAATGAAATGCAGGGTGAGGTTACGTTGCCCTGCTTGGTTGCTGACTGGAAGAACATAACCAGGATTTACTAATGTTACACATTACGGATATGTCTTAGAGCACTGTTGTGCGAGTAGCACTTAATATAGACGGCTATTAAACCATGGTACAAACTTATAATGTTTGCATGTTGTTGTTTCAAACAACAGCGCTACGTAGCTGTACTGATAAATACCTTACCTCAGCGCATTGTGTCTGGTAAAAAGTTGTATCAAACAAAGAAGATTTCCAATCTACATTAAATTCCAAACCAAACATGCTTTGTTAAAAGTCACGTCTTTACGACAGTGTGTGTGAGACTCCGAGCCAAAAGGAGGCGTTGGAGTCCGATTAAAACAGATTCTCTTCATAGCATCTTTAAAGGAATTGTGACAAATTTCCAAAAAATCTGGCGTTAGCAATAGCAATAAAGACCCCACTTCCCCACTGTTGCGAGAACAAGACTCTAACCAAGGTGTGTGTTTGTTTTGAAAAATGATTGGAGATCTGATCTTCTTTTTAACACTACTTTTCTCTTTCTTCAAGACAAATTTTTACCGGTCACAATTCAACAAGGTTTTGGAACATTTTCAGCTTCTCCAGTTAAAATCTGTGCTTTACTTTTGAACAAAATTACATCCAACCTTTCCTGTACTTCAAAGAATGAACCAAATGGTTACAAATACATGTGGCCAAAAATTGACTCCTACAGAGGCGGAAGGTATGCAGTTTTAACATTTCTGCCATGGCCCTAAAAAGATCAAGTAAAAGAGAGGGGCTTAAGATACCAGTGGAGAGGGTGTGTAGAGGGGATTTCTTCAAAGATTAGAGAAAATTATCCTGAGCAGAGCTGGGAAGAAGCTGAAGACTGAGTATCAGTGAGCCCTTCTCTGGTGATTAGTCTGTGAAAAGACGTCAAAGAATCTGGAGCAGAAATGTCATCTTAAAAGAAGAGAAACTGGTCACAAGCATCCTCCGCCACACAGTTGTCTAAAAAACTTTCACTTGGAAACCAAATACAGTCAAAGCCAGGATTTCCAGATGGCTTGGAAGCGCCTAATGCTTCACAAGGTATGATTCAGAGGCAAGAGGATGATGCCACTGGAGGAAATCAGTTTTTTAAGTTCATGAGTAAAGACAGGTCCTTATCTGGTGGATCTTTGGGGGGACTTTCTAACACTTGTGCTAAAGGAGAAAGAGACGTGTTTGTGAATAATCAGAAAGTAGGTCACAGGTGGGAGTGTGTCTTCTTCCTCCAGGATTTGTGTGGCAGCAGAGGATGAATCGATGGATCTAACTCTTGGATGTGAGTTTTAATAAGTTAAAAAGAGAAATGTGTTGAAAATCTGCTGAAAAAGCTGTTCTGACGTCCATGGATGAAAAGTGTCTGTATCTGTTTCTGCTACATAAAGATGTAGGGTCACTGTCGTACTGACCAATCATGAATCAGCAGGTTTTGGAGTATGCAGAAAAACAACAAATCTGCTTTGTGTCTTTTCTCAAAAAACAACCAAAATTTAGATTTTTATTAAACAGTCGAGCACTTTGAAAGCTGTTGTCTTCTCTTTGAAAGACTTAGGTTCCTGGGGATCGGTGAAGTGGACGGTCTGCTGCTGTGCTCCTGCCGGGAATGGCCTGCTGGTTTCACCTTAACTGTCGCCACAATGTAAAACTTCGGACTGTGTCTGTGTCTCTCTCTCTCTCTCTCCCTTTCTGTGTGTGTGTGTGTGTGTTTGTGCGTGTGTGTATCCCTCTCTCTCTCAACCCCCCCCTTTCTCCTTTTTCTCTCTATACTACTCTCTCCTACTCTTTTTCCTCTATCTGTCTCTCTAACCCCAACACAGTCGAGACAGATGTCTGTTTAACATGAGTCTGGTTCTGTCCGAGGTTTCTGCCCGTTAAAGGGAAGTTTTTCTTTGCCATTGTAACTTGCTAAATGCTGCAAAGTCCTGTACTCATGGTGGATTAAGATAAGATAAGACTCCTTATCTTGTCTTGATGTTGGGTTTCTGCTAATAAAATGTTATTGATGTTTACGAGTCTAGACCTATAAATGTTTTTGCAAAGTGTCTTGAGATAACGTTTGTTATGATTTGGCGCTATACAAATAAAGACTGATTGATTGACTTACCTGACAAAGCTTCCACTTTTACATTTTACAAATCTGCACAAGCAAATCACGTAAATGTACTGAGATGAGATTCCATTTATCACCCAGGCCAAACAGGCCAGAGTAGAGCCTTTGTGGACTCAGTTTTGACCATTTCCAGCTTTTAGTTTATGGAGTTTTTATCTTTCTACTTATTTTATTTCCATCTCATCCTATTAACTTATTTATCCATTTTATTAAAATCCTGCTGTGTTATCAATGTCATGTTTATCTCATTTTACTATCTTTACCCACCATCTTTTAAAGATTTCAGACATTCTTGGTCCTCCTTTTCTTAGTTCATGTTTTTCATATCATGTGTTTCCTTGGTTTCTGAGTTCTTATGTTGCTGTTTCCTGTTTGTTTGTTGGGATTTCAGCGTCTGGTTCTGTTTAAGTTCTTTTGTGTACCTTCTTTGTTTCTATGTATATTTTTCTTACTGTCAAAGCACTCTGAGCATTTATTATTTATTTATTCGTCTAAATCAGGGGTGGCCAACCTGTGGCTCGAGAGCCGCATGTGGCTCTTTGCCTTTCGGTGTGCAGCTCTTCAATCCATTCATAAATATACATATGTTTATATTGTTATGAGTAGTGGTGTGCCAATCAACTCATAAAAAAAATTGATGTATTCAGTTTCGTTTTTTCTTCTCTACATGTGCTAGATAGATAGATCTTTGTCTGTTCTACAGCAAAAACAGGAATTTGTCTTTGACGCGGCTCCAAGTGCTAATTTAAACACTTACAAATAAAACAAATCTCGCTTTGAAAACACAAAATGTGTTGATTTTCATTTTATGTCATTTTGTTTACGTGCGAGGGGAAGTGTGTTTGTAAGACCACGTGTGTGATGTGGCTCTTTGTGGTAACACAGTAATTTTTGTGGCTCTTGGTCTCTGGCTGGTCGGCCACCCCTGGTCTACATCATTGATATCCGAATTGGGTGTGGGGACACCCTGAGAAATGCCTCACAAATCTTTAACTTTTTAGGAATGCATATTTAATGAGTGAGAATTCTACAAAATTAAGCAAAAATAGGAAAACATGTGAACAGAAAATGTGTAATCTGTATCCAGGATTTCTTCAGTTGTGGTGGATTAAACAAGGACAAATTATAATACGTGCACAAAGGTGGTTTAATTTGCAAGGTCAGGTAATTTAGGCCTTCTTTATTAATTTCTGTTTATTCTTGAAATGGCCTCTCCAGCACCTTTGTTTTGGGAGTTGTGAGCTGAAGTTATGCTCTACGTTACGGTCACTCCTGGCTCTGGAGTCTAAGACCAGAACAGCTCAAACACATTTCCAGTTTCAAAATGCTAAGTCCTCCTCTTTTGGAGATTATAGTAAAAATATACAACTCTTGAGAAAACGCTGAGGTCAGTTTTACTAAACAGCGTGTTTATATTAATAAAATGTGCAGACAGGTTGTCTACACTTCGAGTAATCGGCTGCAGAGATGTCTGTGTGCCGGCCTTTTGTGCTCACAGCTAGGAGGTGGGTGTTTGAAATGCTGCTTGACAATCTGGACGACTATCGTGTTTGAGGTGTTTAAGGGTTTAAGTATGTGTTTGATCAGAAACTGAGCTGGAGTTCAAGAGAAAGAAGTGAAATTTAGAGAAAAAGCAAACAGATTTTAAAGTTCAGGGACTGGTCTTTGGCGAGTACAACGTTCAACACAATGTTTTGTGAGCCTGCCAGTTTTATTTTGCTAAACTAAAGGCTAAAAATAAGATGTCGTGAAAGTGTTTTATTCACATGAGAGCAAGTGTTTCCAGTTTCTTACTTGTACGCTGAGCTGTGCTACATTTAATTAGTTAATGGCAAATGAGACTGCATCTGTTTATGTTTATGAAGTCGGTCTTTGAACATGGACCAGTAAAGGTAAATAACTTCTGAACTTGATGTGCAGCGTGAACCGTGGGAGGAAAGTCACCTCAGCTGTGTGAGGTCTGGATCAAACATTAAAGCTCGTCCACTGTTGGTTACACTTGCCCAAACAGCTGCTGCACCTATGTTGCCTTTCACTTCTATCACCAGCGTGACTGAGCATCAGCACTAAATCCTGTCTGATAAACGGTGTACTCCACACTGACTCAAACAAAGCAAAAAGTGCCAGACGTACAGATTTTCTCCTGTACTTGTTGAGTTTCTCTCTGAAGCTGAAGAAAATCTGTCGTCTTCTTGAGCCAAAGTCGTTCTTTAAACTTACCGAGGACGTTCATAACGTCTGCTGTAGCAACAGCTTCCTCCAAGTAATGAAACAACATCTGCAATCAGAGTCCAATCTCTTGAATATGTGCTGGAAGGGCAATTTTAACTGTAATAAAAAGTATGAGCTCAATAAATCTGAGATTCAATACCAATTACAACAACATTAAAACCTCCTCCAGGGACTCGATGCTCCTCTGAAACCTGGCACAAGCAGCTGCTAAGACTAAAGGGGCATTGCTCAGTAATATATTTACAATGATACAGTTGCATTGCAGAACAAAATGCTGTATTAAAGGTCGCATATTTTGCTCCTTTTCTGCAGTTTAATATGGATCATTGATGTCTTCAAGAAATGGTAGTAACATGTTTTGGTCCAGAAAGCCAATAAATCAAGCACAGCAGCATTGTTTCCAGGCTCTCATAGCCCCTCTGTTCGGAACGGTCTGATTTAGTGGGCGTGACCTTCATATGTAAATGAGCCACCGCTTATACCACCCCGCTCTTCCACGTCACTGAGAGCGGCGCCACAAGCTCTGAGTGCACAATGTTTGGAAAACAGCGAAGCTCGTTTACCGTAACATTACAGGCTAAAACAACAGGCTAACTGCAGCTAAAGTTAGCATCCTGAAGCTAACACAGAGATAGGGGGGACACTGAGGAAAAGCTCTTACATCTGCTCCACAGCACACAGCATTTGAAATACTCACATTTCCAGGGTCCGAGGTTTGTTGGTGGATGGTTGGTAACGCGCCTGGATTCAGGACCAGTCTATTCGCTAGCCCTCTGTTGTACTGTCCAAAGTTGGAAAAGCAGTCAGCCGTGAAGTGACTAGCTCACACATGCACAGTTTTACTGAGTGTAGCTGGAACATTTCCTTGATAAATGAACTCTAGCCACTTGGTCTAATGTTCCGAGATGGGAAGCTTGTGTATGGAACTATGTGGCTGTTTACAGCCAAAAACAGAGCAGTGATGGCTCTTCACTTTTGGTATTCTCCTCCCTGCTGCTGGAGAGATTCTCTCCAGCAGAATCGCTGACGTCAGCAAACCCCAGAAACTCCAAACAGCTCGTTTTAGGTCGGGATTTTACATTCACAAGCCCTACTAAGTACAGGTTTTGTCATTAAATGTCTCATTTTGTGAGCTGGGAGGAAAACCAAAGACCCACAACTTTCACTAAAAGACTTAAAGTGATTTTTGCATAATATGGGACCTTTAAATAAAGGAACAAGCGCATGAATCATGATTTATGTGGTTCTCCAGATGGATTAGCAACTAGTTGCATGTCTTTCATTCAGATTAATCAAATGAATGTGATCTCCTGCTCATTTTCAGAATGGTTAGACAGACTTTCAGCCTCACTTGAAGAAAATAAGAATCTAAGTAGTGTATTTATATGTGTGTTTTTATTCCAAGAGATGAAGAGATCAAATTCTCAATCAATTCCAAGCGAGACGAGAAGAAAAAGAGGGAAACACACTACGTTTCTAATCGCCAACCTTGCAGTGATTCCTCCTCCCCCGCCTCTTTCCCTTCCTCTCTGTTTCTCCATCTGACAGAGCGTTTCCCTAAAGAGCCTCGGCTCAAACTGCAGAACCGCTCTGTGTGGCAACTGTTAGACAAAATGGGCTCTCACAAGAAGGAAGGGGAAAAAATCCCGCAGGAAAAGACGAGGAGGAAAGGAAATCAATGCAAAGAAGGGAATTCAAAGGAGGAGAAATTGAGTTTGGAGGGAAAAAGATTATGTGAGCTGGAGGAGAAATACTGAGATGGTTTAGCTATAAAGTAAAAGATCAGTGGCAGAAAAATCATTTGATAGCAGGTAAACTGTGTTCAAATGCATCCCACTTTTGCTTGTTTTCCTGAGCTTAATTCTCGCAGAGGAAGAAACAGAGAAAGTGCAGCTGTCTGGATGCTGCGGGAGAGACAGAAGCTTGCTAATGAGCACACTGGGAGAGTCTGCCTTGTTGTGCTGTTGAGTGTTATTTCAGAAATATTGCAACCAGGAGACTGGGGCGGGATGTTAGCTCAAGCTGTCAAAAAAAATCTTTCAATCTGGGTTAATTGCTCAGGGAGAGGGAGCCTCATCATTATCAGTGGAGTGTTTTCACAAATGTACCTGTTACTTCATTTGAATGGGGAGAGTATTGGATTGTTCACGCTGCTGCAGCAATCAGTGTTCAGTCTGTTGCTTTTTCCTAATTTCTCCCAGGATAATCAGTCTCTGACCTGTGATAGCCAGAAGCTCAATGATAGTTTGTCCACAGACTGCTCAGCTGTACCTCAGTTTGTTTTTCTCTCCTGATCATCCTCTGACACACTTCAGCAGAAACAGGGTAAAGCTGTGGCGTGGTGTTGAAAAACACTCTGAGCGGTTAGTATCCAGTAAACACATCACACTTCTCTCAGCTGGTGTTTAAACTGGTGCGAGGCCGATTCTGTCGCCATAAGGTGGGGATCTGTTTTTGCAGCTGAGAGGGAGGTGTGAAAACTGAAGGCAAGACGAGGGGAGGCGATAATGTGGCATCACTCAATTAAAAACAACTTCAGCTTGGAGGAAAACCTAGATGTGACAAAAAACGATTGGAGTCGTAAATGTATGAGTGGTGGAGGTGAGAACGTGTTTAAAAAAGCGCTCTAATAAAAAAAAACACGAGGACCCAGGGGATGGTAAGAGCCGCATCTTTGATTCACTGAATACAGTCAACATATGAACCACTCTTCTGTCACTTAGCAGGGCTTTCCTCTGGGACATCTCAAATTATTATCATTAAATTGATCAAAATCTTAATTACGGTGTGTGAGGTATTACAACAGAGTTGTAAAAGTATGAGAATAAAGTCTCAGATAAGGGAATAAAGAATGAAGTTGTAACGTTACAAGGATAAAGTTCGAGTTTGACAAGATTAAAGTTGTCTTACAATAATTACGTTGCAAATTTACCACTCTTAACAGTAATGTAAGGAGGAAAAACTCAATGTTACAAAACAAAGTTGTTATGTTATGAGAAAAAGTCACAATTTTTCATGGAAAAATTATATTGTTGCAAAAATAAAGTTGCCGTAAGTTGCAATTTAAAAAGATTAAAGTTGTAATGTGATGAAACATAATTACAAAAATAACATTGTTATGATAGACGAATAAAGTCGTCAAGTTATGAAAATGAAGTAATTACTTAACGAGATAAAAGTTGAAGTATCAAAAGAAGAAAAGTCATGATGTAACTAGAAAAGCAGTCAGAGAGCGCAGACCTTCACCAATCATATTGTGATTGTCACCAACAGTTTAGTCCTACTTTAATGTTATACTCCCTTTCAGCAGACTGTCCGCTACAATTTGGTGTTAGTTGCAGGTTTGCACGATAATTTGTTACCTGACAGCGTTGAAAATGATGATGACCCAGAACATATTTCATATTCTGGATTTTAGTATCCAGAAAATTGCCAGGATCTGGATCATACTTTAACATCTGTTAGAAATTATGGTGACCTTGTCTTGTATTGTTTTGCAAAGCAATCTGACCATTTATCATGGAGTTATATACACATATGGTGAAAACGGCCGTATCTCACAATGATAAAGAATCCTTTAAAAAAATCCTGGATCCAGACAGTGATCTGGATCACCTTTAAAATATAATTAGTTCTTCCTTATCCCATTTTGAACATTTCTTGAAAATGTTATCAAGATCTGTTTGTTACTTTTTGATTTATGTTGTTCACAGACAAACAAACAGACAAACTCTCCCAAAAACATAAGCAGAAAAAAGTCTCTGTGAGAAGATTAAAGTTCTCATTTAACAAGAATAAAGTTGTAGTTTTATGAGAATAAAGTTGCAATGTTACCAGAAAAAACTGTAATGTTGTAAGAAAAAACATTCTTAATGTTACATGAATAAATCTCAGTGTTACAAGCATAGAAGTCATAATGAGGATGAAGACACAGTGTTCCAAAATTAAAGCTTAACTGTTCGAAGAAAAAAGTCGTTATACTTTGGAAAAAAGTCGTAATGTTTGGAGAACTAAGCTGTAACGATAAAGGATTAAAGAAGTATTGTTACAAAAAAAGGGTATATGTTGTGAATGGATCAAGCTGCTTTGTTACAAGACTTAAAGAGTAATCTCAGGAGAAAAAAGTCTAAATGTTTCCAGGATAATTCACACTTAATATCACAAGAGAAAAGATTTTATGTGTGCAGTTTGAAGTCATATTTAAAAAAATAAACATAATGTTAAGAGATCAAAGCTGTATTTTTATAATTATCAAGCTTTGATATTATAAAGCAGTAATATCAGGAAAATAAAGTAGTTATTAATTACACGAGTAGAATTTTTGCTGTGAACTTTAAAACCCCTGAGAATGTTGGACATCTCGATGGTCATTAAAAAAAAGACAAAAAGAGAAGTCGTCTTGAGTTATAGACACAAGAGAAAAGGAGAATATGCTACATCTTGGAGCACAGCAGAAAACAGGAGCTTTGGTGGCCGTAACATCTTGAGTCGTCTCTTACTTTTAATAACCTCTGTATATGTTTCTTGGTCTTGCAGCAGAGAGGAGACACTCACCAGGCCTGAGACTTCCTCCTGGGCACGCTCTGCCTCGTCCACTTTGAGTGAGGGGTCAGGTGGTAGATCAGCTGCCGGCAGATCTTGTTGGTGGATTTGATCGAGTCAGTTTCCTGCAACATAAAAATAAGAGTCATGGTGGATGACAGACGTGAATCTGGTTGATGTGATAAGGCAAAGACAGACTGTAGCCGCTCACGCGGAGCTGGACATGAAATGTTACAGCAGTCATGGAACAAAGTGTTAATTTTCCTCGTGGCGCAGCAGAAAAGGTTAGATAAGTCACTTATAGAGGCTGAATGTCTCATCTCCCTTCCTTTCTTCCTACAACTTTTAGATGCACTGATTCTCACACAGTCACAAAGTCTCTCTGTATTGTCCTTTGACTACAGCAGCTTCAAACATTTCCTCCACAGAAACATTCATTTATTTCCCTCCTGCCTCCCTCTCCCTCCATGTCTCGCCTCCCCCTCCTCTCCCTCTGTGCTCTCTTCCTCCTCCGTCAAAGACTTTAAATGGGTTGTGCTGAGCAGGGCAAATCTAATTAATGGTACAACACGACAACAAGAGAGAGGCAATGTGGCGAGCACGGGAAAAAAAGCAAGACGGCGGCAATTTACCTTAAGGCGATTAACAATTCGTGCGGTCGCTTCTTTTTCTCGGGCGACAAACAAACATGCCCCACAGTTTCAGTACTGCTGTTTCAGCCACTTGGATGAGTGAGCACCGTGTTACGCTGGCGCATACTGATTGGCAATGAGGAAGTATTCTTAGAAAATGTGAATTTGTGGCGTGGAAGTAAATGTTCAGTACTGTAGCTCTATAGGCATTAATCATGGGTCTATAAACCTGAGTGCATCAAACTGAACATACATTACACGAGCTGTCAGGGACTCCAGGCTAAAGCTCAAAAGAAATCCATCATTTCATCCTCAGTGCGTCCTTGAATGTATAAGCTAAACAAATGCCAGTCTGTTGGAAAATAGTGGGCACAGTAGCAGCTGCCAGGCCTTAAATCTAACACGTCGCTCCTCTACATCCACGTCACGTCTGACAGTCTCCTTTCACGGGTCGCCAGCCAGTCAGGAGAACATGTCTGCCACTTTCCTCCTGGGCTTTCCTCAGCAAAGCAAACAGCGTTCAGATTAGAGTTTCCTACAGGTGACTATCAGCTGCCTGCGACCACTCCATCTGAGGGCAGGCCATCTTTTCCTAAAAGAGATAACCACTGACTTTAGCTGAGAATTACTGCTGCCGGCTTTATGTTTTACAGCGGCTCTAAGCTGGATCTGTGGTGTCCTCACCCTCATATCTGAGTTTGAAATGTAATTTGAATTTTAATATCTCTAATTTGTATTCCTGCTACCAGAAGAGGAGCTGACTCTGACTCTGGAAAAATCGAGATATAAATCGTAATGGGACAGTCTCTGATTTAACTGTCTCTATAAACATGAACTTAGATATGATGAATGATTGAAGAGTTCATCTTCACTGAAAACACAGCTTGTAACTCATGTTTCCAAATAATAAAAATAATATGGACAAACCTCTACGGCAGCAAAAACAACAATTAGTTAAAAATAACATCCAAAACATTAGTCAATGGTGAAATTATGAACTGTGGAAATGAGAAAATTAAGCAAAAGCTACGGATCAGAATCAAGAAAAGCAGTCAAGTAATGGTGGGTAAAAAAGCTCCTGTGATGCACAAGTACGATTCTTAAAATTTCACGTTTTTACCATTTTACCATCTTTTAGTATAGTTTCATCATCTTTCAGTATAACACTTGCCATCGATGATGTCATGACTAAAAAGTCATAATGTTACAGGTAGGGACGTTTGATACCCCTTTTTTTTCTGACCGATAGCACTACAAGTACTCCCTCTTGAGATCTCACCCATGTCGATACTTTTGATACATAAAATTTCATTGATGGTGGCAATTCATTTTGAACAAAGACGGCACAGTCACTTGAATGAAACACAAACAACTCTAAGTTTACGATTTGTTTTTAATTGATTAAAAAAAGTGCAAAATAAAACTAACAACTCTCAGAGTTTGCGTAATTTCTAAAAATAAACTGAAGTGCAAAATAAAGAGTGTAATTATTAACTTTCCCTGGTTTATTCATGTCGTCTAAACAGGACCTGGTGTAAATTTGCTGTGGGGTCAAAGCACAGCAATGTAGCACCAACTACTGGTGAGGAGGACTTACTCCACGTAAGATTTTCTTTGCTTTGAGTATCAGCTGCTGATATCAGCAGCCTTCACGAGTACTGATACCTTGAAATAAGGCTGGTATTAACCTGATACTGATACCAGTACTTGCCCATCCCTAGTTACATAAATAGTCGTAATGTTACAGTAAAGAGCTGATAATACGATCAAAGTATTTAGAGATAAAGATGCCATTATCAGACAATAAAGTTGTGATATTATGTGAGTTGTTTAACTTCCATGGAAAAAAACTCTTTATTTTGCTTTCATTAGCCTGTATGCTTTAGTGAAGGGACATGCTATTTGACTGTGTTGAGTTATAATAGAAACCAGTCTGTGGCTTTATCATGTCTCCAGTCTGATCCCTCTGACCACCTGTTGGACCCCTCAAAGCACAATGATCAATGTTGCTGCCAACGCCACGATGCCCCACAATCCTCTGTGCCCCTGATCGTGTCCCTGGCTCTGTACGCTCCAGCCTGACCACTGCTGCGTATCTGCCCACTCTTTCAAGCATGAAGCAGCCATGGCGGATATGTAATGCACCTGCAGGTCTGGAGCACAGCTGCGGCTTGTTTGCTACTGGGCAGAGAGAGCAGAGGAACGGTGGGGTCAGGAGAGAGACCATAGGGTGCCACTGCAGAGCCAAACCTTGACCCAGAGTTTCTCTGCAGCCTTTCAACTCAACCTTCAGCTCTAACACCTGCAGGTTTACACTTCCTGTTAAATAAAACATTTCTTAGTGCAGGAAGTTGATGTAAGTTTGCATAAGTATTATCTGTTAACAGTCCTGTTTTTACACTTTTGTTTAAATATGCAGAAAATGCAGGAAGTAAATTGTTCGTACATGAGGGGATTGTGGGAAGATCTGTCAAATCTTCAAAGTCACATTGACTTTTTTTCCCTGTCTTAAAGTTTTGGTCAGTCACACTAATATTTCAGCTGCTACTGTGAGGATTAAACTCACTCTTTTTTGCTGTGTCACTCACCTTTCCCCTTTAAGACATGATGCCGTCACTTCTGGAGCGATCGTCAATAGCTGACAGGATGCTCTCATGTCTAAGTTAATACGTCACCTGATGCTGAACACGTTCCTGTTCAAAGTGCTAATGCTTAAACACTCAAAGTATCATTTTCCATTCTTCACAGCATCTGCTGTCGTGTTTCGTCAAAGCAACACTTCATTGTTGTCACAACAGCACGGCAACGGCCTCACAGAAATATGACAACAATGGGACATGCACTTATGGGTGCATGTCTAATTAATGCCGACATGTCACAGCTCCCTTCTCCGCTCCTTGTCTTCTGTTAATGAATGAGAGGTCTGTTGTGTTTGGAACAAAGAGCTGCTCTTTCATAATTCATGAATGCAGCAGTTGAAAAATAAACTGGATCAGTCTGTTATTATACTATTTTTTTTTTTTTTTACCCTTTTTGGACACTGTAGGTCTCGGGCCAGACTGAGCAGCAGCTCATGGGAAATGGGGTCCACCAGGTTGAGGAAGGCGGCGTTCTTGTACAAAATGTCGTTGAGTGACGTTCCCTGGAGTCCCAAATCCTGCAGAGAAATGAGAGAGATAGAGATAGATATTTATTATCTGCCGCTACTGAGTCGTGATCCAATACTTCGGGTTTTAAAAATAATGAATAGTAAAAAATAAAACTTAAAATATGTCGTGAGCTCATTAATTCTGTGATTCCATCTAGTTTTGATGTTATAGTTCATGCTTTCTTGTATGAGATGCCAGAATTTGCACGCAATACAACACACTAAAACCCGAGTCTGCCTTGGAAGCAACTCTCCAGAGACAGAGCAAGACTATGACTGTAAATATCAGACACTGACACCTTAGTTTTTTCTCGTTTTACTGAAATATTTACAAATGAGATGACAGCTCTGTGTGGTCTCAGAATGTTTTAGTCATATTGAACTCCTTGCAAAAAGATTGTAGAGCCAAAATATATTATTTATTTTCTACACTACAAAAAACCTGAAACCTTATCAAGTGTTTTTTGTCTTATTTTCAGTAAAAATGTCTTTTCAGACTTAATATAGGCCTTATTCACCTGACCAATCCAGAAAAATTTCTTTTCAAGTTGTTTCATGACAAAAATGAAGTCTTAATCGTCTGAAACAAGTAAACAAATCTGCCAGTGGGGTAAGAGAAATGTGCTTGTGTTAAGACATTTCTCTAATCTTGACAAGCACAGTTCTCTTATCTAGGGTGACCAGGTGTCCCACGTTGTGCAGGACTGCACAACGTTTTAACCACATTTCCTACATCCTGCGAATTGAGTCGATGTCCCGCATTTGATCGGCTCTTGCTCGAGTCTCCAAAGTGCGTCCCTCTCTTTTCTGAAATCATGATTTTCATCCAATAGCTGAAAGAAGACTTTTGCCATTACATTTGTCCGCTGTCAGTCAAACGTATATGTAGCGTCAGGAGTTTATCGACCTGTCACCTGCGTCCTCCTTACCTCTACCCACTGACACAAAAAACAAAAGTAAAAGCCACCAAACTGCAGATTTTGGTGGAGAAACATGAAATTCATGGGAGAAAAAGGAGCTGCTAACATGTTTATTTAAGGTTAAAACCAGTGCAGGGTGATTCACAGCGAGTGTTTAAGGATCCTGATCAGTTATTTCTCCGCTCCACATGGAGGTGAGTATGATGCGAAGCGACACACGTCGTGATATAAAACCTATAGAAACGGCCTGCGCAGAAAGTTGAAATGTCATCACCCATGCCTATTTGTTTTATTGCACACAGACCTTTAAGAGCCGTGAAACGTCGATTTATGAATAGTTTTTATGAGTATCATTTTACTGTGACAAATGCATCTCCTTGTCTTTTGAATAGGAAAAATTTCACTAAAGGGAGAAAAAAAACAAAAACAAAACACAAATGTGCTTACTGTGTGCAACCACATCAAATTGTTGATATTTGGATAATTATAAGCTTGGTCTCATAAGAAATATTAGTGTTTCAGGGTTAGATGGACGTTAATTAAAATTTTGTTTCAGGCAATTCAGACCTCTTTTTTGTCATTACATTAGTTGAAATAAGGACGCGGTCACACTGGCCATCCAAAACGTGCCGTGCTTGAGCACGATTGCCACCCTGCAGCGCTGCTCCCCAGCTGGAGAGTACGGCCGGCGGTCACACTACCCCAATATGAACCAGACTTTAGCGGGTATCAGACACGCGCACAGCCCGCCTATGTCAACGTGAAGCATTTGTTTACATGAAGCGCGATCTCATCAGCGTCAGCAAAATGAGACACAGAGAGCACTGCAACAACTTTAGAGACTTTTGGATTTATATTAGTCGTTTTCGCCCGACACAGCCCTCTAACAACCGCACTTTGTTTAAAATGACTGTCGAGAGATGTGCTCGCGGTGATTATACGTAATGGATCGCACGCGCTGTCCGCTTGCTTGTGCTCGTGCATGAAGTAAACCGTGCCGAAGCCCACCTCTTCGAAGCGTGCCGAAGCACGGAAGGGAATCGTGCTTGAGCACGGTACAGTTGCGGTCACACTGGCCTTTCTAAACGTGCTTTACGGCTGAAGCGTGCTTAGGCACGGCACGATTGGCCAGTGTGACCGCGTCCCAAGACATTTTTCTGGACTGGTCAGGTGAAAAGGACTCATATCGAGTCTAAAATGACATTTTTTACTAATAAAACAATTAAAAAAACTTGATAAGATATTAGTATTTTGCAGTGTAGTTTGATATTTTTCCACAATTCTCACATTCAAGCTACAGAGTTGCTAACGCTTAGCTAACAGACTGTCCTGTGATTGTTTTCGCCTTTTTAAAACGTATGATGCTGTAAAGCAGATGTTATTACTGTAGTGTCTCTGGCTGTGCACATGTACAATAAACTTCTTCATTACCTTCTCAATAAGTTCAAGAAGTTGGGTGAACTCAGAGTGCTCGGTTATACTGATGTAACAGCATTCGGCAATCACTGGTCTATCAGGAAATGCTAATATCAGCCCAGGATCGGGACATCCCCAAGAAATGAGTTTGATTAAACACGCTTATAGATTGAAGAAGCTTCATTTAAAATTCAAGCGACATTTCAGTTTAATGGAAATAGATTCTCACTTAGCTGTGATTATAATCCCCTTTCATGTTGCTCTCTTATCACACTGCAGCTGATAAGGTTTCGCCATGGAAATGGATGTTAACATCAAGCGTATATATTTCTGTGTGGGTTCCTTCATATGTACGTTTGTAATCTTTGATTTAAACCTTGTTTTCTTTTGTCCTAAAATTAGTAAAAGAATTAAACTCCTTCTGTTCCTGCAGGATTCATTTGTAATTTTCTCTCATGAGTTTTTATAGTTGACAAAAAACACCTTTTGAAGCCAGGGTGAAACGTGTCCTCTGCAGTGTCCCCTAGCTGCTTTCATGAAGATTAATGTAAATATATAGAAGTCGCGTCCTCAGGTAATGCCTCGAAAGCTGATGTGTCATTACCAGACAGTTTAAGACCAAACTTTTTCAGACACATCAAATAGTCTCAGCAGCATGCAGCATCCCCCGCCTTTCTAGGGACACACACACACACACACAGAGCCCCAAATACACACACAGAAGGAGAAGAAAACAGCACAGAAGACACGAAACTGAATACATGAATCAAAATTTTTGAAGATGAAAGGATTCAAAGAGGAAAGAACGTCTACGTAATCCAAAACAACTTGTATTAAAGGCTGTTACTGTATGAAACACAACAAACAGGTCTCAGAGGACTGCTTCCTCACAGTGAAGTGTGGTCTCTGTCACGTTAAAGAAGCCGTGGAGACGAGGAGGTCAGCTTTACTTAAACTGAATAGCTTTTCAAACAGCCGGCTGGTGGTTGAGGCCGTGTAAAACACGCTCTACACGCTTTGACAGCTCTAATACTTTGGGGCACAGTGGAAGCAAAGAGGAAAACTCCCATCAGCATTTTCTCCTCCTCCAGCTTTTGGCTTGATTTATTACAGCCAAGCTCAGTGGGATTCCCTGACGCTGGACTATCCTCCGAACCAGCTCCCTCTTCAATAAAACCTCATTTAGTCAGACTGGAGGCACCACATGTGTCCATATATAGAAGCACGGAGTAATTTGCAGATTATTTTATGATGATGGTGTGTCTTAAGCAGCTGGTGTTTGATGGATAGAACTATGAGGGGGATTCACAGCTCAGATGAAGCCCATTTTTAAAATATCTGATCCATGGGATTAATTTGACTGATCCTGATCATAAAAGCATGAAATGTCTTCCTATTTCTGCCTTCAGATCTCGCCACGAATGTCTTCGTGAGAGCTGCATATCTAATCTGACGTCAGCCTTGTCAAAAAACGTCTGAATACACCGATGTGCTCGGCAAACGCATAACGTCATCCCACACATGCAGTTCATTAGAATCCAATTAAGTTTATTGCACACTGTGACAAATCCAGTCCCACAGTTTCCTGCTTTAGCAAACCCAACCTGTCACGACTGTCAGGTCACAGAGGCTCCAAATCTAGTTTTGTTTACCTTTATGTTCTTGCTCCTTGCAGGATTTTTATGACCTTAGAGCAAACATCTAAAGCTTAGGTTTAATGGTAGTAAGAAAAAGAAAAGTTGCTTCCCTGATGATACAGAGGCAGTCGACTGTTCAGTGAGCCTCAACAACACTTTGATAAGGAACTAATCAGATGAGGTAAAAATGTCAAAAAAACGACAGAAGGTTATTTGTTTCACACGTTACAGGTGTGTTGGTGCATTACAGAGCATTCCCTCAAATCAACATGTTTATATTTGTATCAAAACCGACATGCCAAAAGAAACATTATCAATATCATAGCAAAACTTTAGGTCAATACAGATATGCAAAACTGTCCTTGAACTGCAAAATACTTAGTATTGAATCCACAAATGCAGGGAATTTATAACAAAAAAACAAAAAAACAAAAAAACAGGATAGAGACGAAATCTCCTAGGCTTAACTCAGGACCCAAAAAGAAGATAAGTTTCCAAATTTAAAGTACTTGAAAAAGAACAGTTGCCACACTGAGATTCAAAGAAAAGCGTCAGCTCAGACAGTGATTTTCAGTGAGTCCGATCTCTGATGAAATAAGCTGTGAATCTATGGGCTTGTTTTCCCGGCAGGAACCAGTTCTGAAGGCGCTGGCATAAAAATCCCTCCTCAAAAGTCTTACTGTCCAAAGGTCCTGGCACTTTTGGGGGCAAGCTTCTTGATTGGTAGAGTACCTAAAGTGGGTGATGTGACACTACGTCGACACAGCAGGTCCCAGCAGATAAGAAAAATTTAACGTGGACTGCAAAATTCTCACTGTTTAATCCTGAAAATTCAGTCACTGCTGAAAACTGATATGTGGAACTGATAAGCTGAGCCAAAGTGCAAATGCAAGCCTTAGGTCATGGTCACACTGGGAAACTGTACCATGTCAAAGCACACTTCAACCCTACAGTCCAGATCGTTTGGCCAGCGTGACCACAAGTGTGCTGTGCTTAAAAATGGCTCACTTCTCTGCTTCGGCACGCTTCAGAACGCTGGGCTTCAGATTAGTGGGCTTCAGCATGGTTCACTTCATGCATGAGCACAAGCACACTGACAGCACGTATGATCCATGACATATGATTGATGCAGCCGCTCCTCTCGACAATCATTTTAAACACTCTTAAAAAAAACCCTGCTTGGGGTCACTGATATAGCCTCTATTGTGGGTAACGTGACATTAGCCCCTGAGCAGGCTTTATCGCTAATTGAAGAAATAAAAGCCCCAAAATAATAACTTTAAAAAGTTAAATATTTAGGGCTTGTACCGTCCTAAGTTCTAGGTACGATGGGGGGTGGGGCCTACAATGCTGTACATTTCTAAATGGTAGAGTACCCATCCAGTTTTTTTCACATTCCCCATCCACAATCACATCACACACACTTGATTTAATTGACATGATGTAACAAATCATTAATACGCTTTCCTTTTTTATCCTGTAATTGTGAATCTCTCTGTGTCACCTACAGGTGTTACAGTTTAAGGGGTGACCCTGTAAACTGGAGACCTTCAGCTGAATGTGTCAGTTTAAAAAAGCTTCTTAACTCAGTAAGTCAGCAAATGCATCCTGGGTTAGTTCTTTTTATTGGGATACTAAAATAAAGTCGCCAGAAATATACGTTATGATAGTATTCATTTTTTTGAGAGGAATGCCTCGGGTTGAAAGTCCTCAGTTAATGTGATTGCTCTTGAAAACAAACCATGGCTATTATAATCTGTCTTTTTTAGGGATGGGTGCCGAATTAGGTACTTTTATGGGTACTGACCATCAAAAGTAGCAGGTATCGATTCATGCAAAACCAAAAGGTACCATGTTTAGATACCTCAATGCATCCTTGTGACTGTGTAGGACTAGAAGAGAAGGCAATTTTCCATGCTGGACATGAACACAGCATTGCAAGGTTGAATATTAAAGAATAAATATGTTAAATTAAAAAAAATACATATTTATTTTTTACCACATAAACACAAAAAAGTAACAAAAATTGGTACCGTTGAGTACCAGTACCGATTGCCAGGTACCAGGCATCAGTACTGTATTGTTTCAAATGTGAAAGGAACCCATCCCTAGTCCTCTTGCTTCAACAGGCATTTTGAACCAGCAGTGTTGATTTAATGAACCCATTTGCAATGAAAAATGACCAAAAACAGCCCAATCTGAGTCTCAGCTCTCTGCCAGTCTTGTGGAACTGACAATAATCAGTCAAAGGAACCAGCTCCCTAGAGCTAAAAGTTCCTGGTTACTTTTTAGGACATATGCTATAGCCATCCTTCTGGATTTGGTCCTATATCAGGAATTCAATAACATATTAACTTCAACACATTGAAATTTAAAGTCCACACTTCTTTTTAACCATTGTTAATGTACGAACAATACTTTAGCAGCCATAAAAACCTGACCAGAAGTTTTTCCAGATGAATTATTCAAACAAATAACACATGTGGTGAGGAAGGAGACCTCAGAATTCAGAAAGGTTGTTCATACACTTCAGAGACCACCTTAATTAGTGTCTTCTCCATGGCTGCACATCGGCTATTCGTCTGCACTCATGTTGTGGAGCGTGTTTGATATGAGTAGTTGCTGATTCTTTGTTTACTAATGAATAACCAGAAGATCCCAAACTAATTAACTTAATGGCCTAGAATGCTGATATGGGAAGCAGATACCGCTGGGGTGGGGGTTGATGTTATTGGTTCCTCTTAGTTATGACTTCCTCAAGAGAGACATGTTCCAGCATCCGTCATCTCAGGTGATTATCTCCAAATCCATCCGTCTCTGAGAGGAAAAGGCAAGAGCAACAACAAGAAACCTCCTGCCAGCTTTTTTTTTTCCTTTCAGTGTTGAAGTATTGTTAGTCAGACACTTGGCTCCGGCCCCAGCAACATACAACAGAAGCAGTGCGCAGGCTTCACCTCACTGAGAGATGGAGAGCGTATTGGTGCTTCGTGAGCAGTTTACTGAGCTTCGAAGGAAACGCTGCCCCTGCTCACGACCAACAAATGCACAAGTTAATCTTTAAAATTTTCTGTCTTATGAGATATCACAGACTGCAGGAATGCTTTAATAAAATCGGACAGACATATTGAGGTCTTAAAGGAAGCTATGCATGAGTCATATCCCTGCTGCTTCTCACAAATATGAATATGAATGTTTACAAATAAGTTGAGGCTTTCTGCAGAGGAGAGGAGAAGATACCTCTGTCTGAAAAGCAGACACGCTCAGCTCCTCTTCCTGCTTTAATCTCCACACATCTGTGTAATGTATTCCACGGCAGCGTACAGATGGGCAGGGAGTTTCCTGACAGGGGGGCCCTCTTGATCACAACTGCTTTTGTCTGAATTTCAAAACTGTGCTCCTTTGATCCGTGCACTGCTTCCAGGAGGCAGAGGAAAGCTCAAGCTGAGCTCTAAAGACTGTTCTCTCTTTCCTCTCCTCGCTAGTTTGGATAAATCTTGAGAAAGTGAGGATTAGACCGGTGAAGGTGCTACACGGGAAAGTGTAACGGATTTAAAATGAAGAAGAAAAACACACCTTACCTATAGTTGGGGGCTTTGAAGCAACTGACATGAAATGTTGCACAATTACAGAAAAGAGAACAGACATGAACTGCCTTTCATTTGAGCGAGGATTTATAAACCTTAACAAAAAACACTTAAAAACAGAATGTGTAGGGTTGCATCTTATTCCTTAAAGGATGTGAAAAGTAACCTACTTTGACATTTAACCAAGATTTCACACTCTACTTTCACACCTCTACCTTTTTGCCTTTTCTTCTTTGTCTTTCTTTATGAGGAGACCACATAATACAGTCAGTGTTCAGCACTTATTGGATGTAATTAAATATTCAGATCATGAACCTCCTGGCTTTCTTCCCTCTCAGACAAAACAGGTGGTTGATTCAGACCAGACTCTCACCCACTGAGGCTAAAACCTCATTATAAACTCTCCTTTTTTTACCCTACGAATCACAAACAGAAGGCATCTTTTTTTTTCACTGTATGACAGTAAGGCTTCCTTTCATGGTAACATTTATATTAAAACAGGAATTAAATACATTTAACATAAAAAAAGAAGGACTAACACACTGACATCTGCTGATGCATGGAAAGTGGGAGTGCTTCCAATAAATGTCAGTTAAGCAACACAGTATAGACAAACTTAGCATAAAATTGTAAAATAAAGCAAAAATTAATTCATATCACACTTTTGAGCACAAGTAGACTTATATTTGCATAAAAAAAACTTGCTGTGGTTCCTTAACTTGTTGATAAAACAAGGAAATCGCCTTTTCCTCTTGATTCAAGCACACAAGCCAACTTACTGCATCGATTGATTTAGTTTACTCCATTAAAAAGTTGAATGTGAGGGTTTATGCATGTTTAAAGTAATGACCGTCCTTACCTTTCTCAGCAGTTTGAGCACTTCAGCCGCCTGCTCCGTCTTCTGCTCCCGGAGAAGCCTCTGGATGTCCCGGATCCAGGCCACCCGGCGCACG
Source organism: Halichoeres trimaculatus (assembly GCF_033239565.1). Taxonomy (NCBI): domain Eukaryota; kingdom Metazoa; phylum Chordata; class Actinopteri; order Labriformes; family Labridae; genus Halichoeres; species Halichoeres trimaculatus. The sequence goes on along the minus strand of NW_027437194.1, from coordinate 17,646,549 downwards.
TACGGGCTGTGGTTGGTTTTCCGCAGCATCCCCGGGAGCTTGTCGGACCTCAGCATCAAGGAGGTAAACAAGAAGTCTCCGCCGCCTCTTCTCTCGCTACTTCTCTCGGTTTCCACTTGGTTGTCATTCCTCTGGCGTCTCCTCTTGGATAATTTGCTCTCAAAATCGAGACTTCTCTGTCTGGTCAACTTAGAACCCATCACTCCTGAGAGGATGTGTCGACGGAGGCGGTGGAGAGAGGGATTTTACAACATGCAGCGTAAACATTACACTTGTTTGCCAAAGTAAAAGCGAAATATTCATGTAAGCTAAACAAAAATAGTGTATCAAAGTTTCAGACCGACTCCGAAGTGTGAAGCAGTAACATAACAAAGTGCGCCAGACCTCGCAGTCGTCCCTTGCTTACATCCGTCCATGCACTGCCTGAGCACTCAGGCATCCTTTGCTTTACTCAGAGCGCGTGCGCTCCTCAGCCAATCAGAGCGTGTTTCTCCTCCACACAGACTGAGACTGAGGCATGGAGGAAACTGTGAGCAGCGTGGATTTGTTAGATGACCCCACAGAAAAACGCACAGGTGGTTCAGTCGACGCTGAGTCAATAAGCGAAAGTAGACTTATTTCATCTCGTAGTTTAATAGGGTCTTATGTAAGAGTTGCGTAATAGATAGATAGATAGATAGATAGATAGATAGATAGATAGATAGATGGATAGATGGATAGATAGATAGATAGATAGATAGATAGATAGATAGATAGATAGATAGATAGAGTTGGAGGAAATGTGAGCCCAAAGGACCTGGATTTCTGCATTAATTGGTCATAAAATCTGTTCTTATCTCCATCTAAGTCACATTAACAGGCAAACACAGTCTACTTAAACGAATAGCATACTAACAATAATATCTTTTCATGTCTTATAATGTATTTACTATGGCACTGAAATTAAGTATGTTACATATATGTGTAAATTTGCATTTTATGTCTGGTGCACAAACAAAAACAAAGTATATTGAATGATGTCTTGTTAAACTACATTTGAACTATGCACTCTTACAGATGACATGTTTAAATAAATGGATTTATGATAATATCAAAGCATGATTCACTAAGATCCAGAGTTGAAAAACACAGACGACATAAAACTAGATTAAAACTGTCATTTTGCAGAAAAGCAAGAAAATGGTTCAGATTGCAGTAAAAATAAATATTTGTGGCTATAAGTACTCTTGACAACATTATAAAAAACGATCCTGATAAAATCCAGATCCTAATCCTGCCATAAAAAAAAATCCCGCCATATTTTCCCCATGGCAGTGCAATGGAACATCCAGGGCCTGAATAATGAAGATTATTTCACCACACCTTATAAAACACACCAGTTTGAGTTTGCATTTCTTATTGAGTGTGGCATAACCTGATGTGAACCACGCCAAGATCAGTGTTTCAAGCTTTGACATAATGTTTTTTAAACATCCAATTCGCTCATCTCTTATGCAAAGACTACTTTGGGGTGACAGTTTCTGCATGAAGTTTTGAGGAAATGAGTAGTTCTCTTTGGGTAAGTTGATTAAGCATTAGTAGTCTGCTGATGCAGAGTAATTACACTAAAACTCACTTGTCTAAATTACAAAATAGTCTCCAACTAAAGTACATCCATCTGCTTGCAGACTGCACTAGCTCAAGTTATGGAGGCCCATTAAATTAGCAACAGTATTGATCAGGTCCAGACACATAGACTCGCCTGATTTAATCACATAGTGAAAAACATGAGCCGTGAGTTTGAGCAACACAGACGAATAGATTTGTCGTGGTTAAGTTATAAAGGAAACAACGCAGCACAGGAGTTGCTGCAGTGGTGTATAACTGTGCTCAGGGTTGTGTTATTACACTTTAATATTACTTAATGTTGTGGTTTGACACATAACGGGCTCTTTAGCCTCACATTACTCTCTTTTTCAGAATGCTTCCCCTGCAATGGACTTGAGAATTTACTGCAGGGACAGGAGCTTTGACATCAGGGAGGCTTAAGTGTGACTATTTACACAGTGTGATGACATGCCTGCTTTGCCACCTTCTTTAGGCTTTAAAACTGGGCTAGCTGTCGCTGTCACAGGAACATCTCATTAAAGCAGAGGGTGAATCTATGTCCCTGGTGGCTAAGTACAGAAGAGGAGTAAAGGCCTGAGTTTTCAAAACCTTATCAAGTGTCTGCCCTGTCTGAAGCAACAGTGGAGGCTCACTACTCGCCCTCCAACATCAAACAACTTGCAGAGTAATAGAGTGTAACAACTTTTATCAGCTCACAGGAACAAAAAGCAAAGTCGTCGGAGCAGGAGCGACGCTACACTAGAGAATAGACTAATGCCATAAAGTTGTCCCCCTGCAATGTGCACTCCCATTATGCTTCTTCTGAGGAGTAAAGGTGCTCACTGACTCAGTCTGGATGTAAAGATTTCATCACCCACTCTATCTCAGATTCAATATCGATGTGCTGGTCTTATTAGGCCCTGTTTCTTCAGTGACACTTGGTTACAGCAGGTACCAGAAGAATAACAACATCTTACTGAAAAAATATTGTTATGTATTATGTGTTTACAATGATTCAAGACGTGTAAATAGGATACAATACAAATAAAGTATGAGAAAACCTTATATGATTGATACAAAATGACAAAATTCAGACAATATAGACTTTGTTTCTTGTGGTTTCTTAATTTTTGAGGGACATCATCTTCTCCATTCAGCTGTTCACCGCTCTCTGTTTCAGTGTCTCAGTGTCTCAGTGTCTTGGCTTTTACGCCGCCAGCAAATAAAATGATGTACACACTTGCACAGCCGGTAAGTTGTCATTGCACCACCTCGGCAATGCGTCGTATATCATCAAGCTCTGCCACATTTTCAAAGTAATTGCGCTTACAGGAGAAGTGAGGGGCAGAAATGATGTAGAAGACAAGAAAAACATATTAAACAGCTGCTATGTTTGAAGAGGAAGGAAACTTTTTTTGCACCATATGCAGGAAAACAAAAGAATGTAGAACAGCAGATACATTTTGTTGTGGGTTTGCTGAATAAAAGAGGAAATCAGCAGAAAACAGCTGCTGGCTTGGCAGATTTAGTCCACTGCACACAACTAAATGTTCAGCTCAAGGTGTCACTTCAAACTGCTGAATGATAAGTGATTCACTGACAGGCTCTCTTACTGTACTAACATCTTTTCTTACATTACTTTTGTCATTATTTTTGCAGTGGATCAAAGAGCTGGAGGCTGAATGTGCACAAATCTAAATCAAAGGAGCAAAGCAGTAAAAGATTTTCTCTTTGCTCATCAAACTCTGGATGTTTCTCCACTTTACATTGTTTCCCCATTAGAGCGTATCATTTCCTTCATGCCATACATGTGCCTGCTTTGAACAAAGCTAACCCTGGATGTTTAGTACAGCTGTGAAAACACAAGCATTTGGTGTTGGTGTTATCACAGCTGACACTTTAATGGAGCTCTAGTAAAAGTTCAGTGGGGAAAAACACATGTATGTGTATTTTGTAAGCGTGGCCTCTCTTCCTCTGGATCATTCATGCATTTGCTCTGTGTGACTCTTCAGTCTCATCAGCCTCAGGTGACATCACCAGCCTTGACTTCCACCACCAGTGTCTAAACTCCACAGGAGGCAGAGGTTTTCCTGCTGCTCAGGGCAGACACCCTTCAATCACTCTTCCTGTGGAGAAGGAGTGTCAGCTGGCGGCTCTTACTGGCATTTTTATCAACCCAGAAAGTAACATATGAATTCTCTGTTTAGTAATTTTGGGAAAAAAATCAGCCAGGAAGTGTCTGTCATTACAGAATTATAAAGTCACACCTCACCTGTCCTGCATTTGTTTCTTGATACCAGTGGTTAGTTTTCTGTACTGCATTAACATCAGCAAACTGCTTCTACTCCAGAAAATTTTTCTCCATTTGGGGGCAATATGGTGAAAGTATATCAGGATTTCTTTGTGACAGGATCTGGATTGTTTTTCATATTCAGGCTAATTTAATCTGCTTTAAGATTTCTTGAGTTTCTGCAGAATGTAAAAAGCTTTAGCTTTATCAAGTTAGCCCATGCACAGACTACATGTAGTTTTTTAAGTTGACAGAAAGTATAAATGTACACATAAATGAGTACGGGATTAATTCCAGTGTTGACACATTATAAATTATTATATATCTATTATTATTTATATATTTCATCTTGGCACTTTTAGTCCTCCATAACCATGAAATAACCATAGCAGTAACCATTAAATAATTAAATAAATAATTCAACAATTACCTAAATGAGTAATTAATTTAATAAATGATCAAATTTGTGTTGAATTTAGACAAATATTTTTTTAATAACTAATGACACATTTAGTTAATTAATTAATTATTTGATAACACTTTTATCTAATTAATTACATTATCAAACATTATTAAATTATTTATTGATTTATTCCCAACATTAAGTAATAATTGAAACAATTAATTGTTCAATTAATGATGTATTTATATATTTTATTTTGGCACTTTTAGGCCTCCATAATAAAATAGGGGCATGTGGCTGTAAGAAAACCGAAGTGCTGAAGACCAACACTGTTCAATAATATAATACAATTTTTCTCTGTAATTAATTCCTCATCTTCTTGTTGAAATGTCACACAAAATTTAAATGAATAAAAACATGCACTGCATTTACAGAGACCTAAGTTGTTAGCGAACCAGAACTTTCAGTGAGCTATGTACTCCCTTAAAGTCTGGAGAGACTTCTTCCCAGCTGCCAGCGCTCCTTCTTATCCTTTCCATGTCATAGTTTCTATGGGGATTCATACACCAAGTTTCCTTTCACAGCATAACACCTGCTGAAGTGAAGTCAGCTTGTTTTCATCACTCTTGTGGATCAGTAGAGTCCTTCACTGAAGGCCTGATGACTTCTTTACACCACATATTAGAGCTAGTGAGTAAAGTTTACAGCAAAACCTGGAAAATTGTGGAAAATTGAATAAGAGCATGGTGAGTGTTGAGAGTTATGATTGAGAGTGTTGAGAGTGACTTAATGAGGTGGGCATTGGCACTTTCCCCCCTCATGAAGCACTGATTTAGACCTAAAAAAGGGGCCACACACATATCCAACACTGGATTTTGAAAGTGTAAAGATTTCCCTCTGTGGCCTTGAAACTTTTAAAAGGAACTATGTTCTTTATTCAACAGCTCAGTTACAGTTAGCAGTTAGTTCTGGGGTATTAGATTTAGCCCAGAAAACACCCTACCCCATTTTTTAACAAATAAATAATCCATCAAACACTAATTTCTTTACTTTTTGTCATTTGTTGATAATCTAAGAACTATAAGTTCTTAGCATTTCTGGTAAAAGATACCTTATGTGAGTAATGTTTTAACTCTTTCTGAGAGAATAAAACCGTGTGAACCTGAATCACCGGGAACCTAAACATCACCATTTTGTTGGGAGTCAAATTCAAGGTTGCCTCAAATTACCTTAAACGTTATTCCCTCTTTATCAAGTCAAGGCTATCTGGAACCTAAACAAATTTGTTTTTCTTTTCCTTTGGTTATTTCCTCTGTGAGCCGTTTTATTGGCAGAGCAGGGGATAGGTTATTACCTGGGTTAGCGAGTCTGGGGCCTGAGACGACATCTGTCTCGTGCCAGGCTGTTTATTTAGGCGGTCCCCTCGTACAGCTCTGACCCCTCACAAATCCCTCCTGCAGTTTGTTCTCAGTATTCTTCCTCCCCTCGTAGCAGATATGATCCTCTTCCTCACAGCCCTGAAGGCCTTCATCTTGCTGGTGAGGAGTCTTTCTTTAAAACTCACTCATCTATGGTGTTTAGCTCTGCCGTGTCAACAACAATGATCATTTTGAAGCTGTTACATCACAGCTTTAAACAGATTTATGTCAGTGTTGTAAAGTCGAATGTCATGTCTTAGAGATAAACTGTCGGCAAACTGAGGGAACTGTGTTAATCATTGAGTCAGAGGGTAAAGAGCTGCTCATTTTGTAAAATGAGTCTCAGTTTCAGGGTCACGCAATTACTTGGACATGTTTTAGAAAGTGAAGTAAAGATTGAGTACAGATGACTAATTCTTTAACTGATAGCTGAACGTCGCCTTAAGTCTTTCCCCCTGTTTCTGTCAGCACTTTTCTTCAACTCTCAAAAGGTGTTTTATGATAGGTTGGGTTAAAGTTTAATGAATCAGCTGTAGTTACATATACTAAACCACAGTAAGCCTTCAGCTATTATTGCAGATTCTGGCTCACTGTGAGCAGCCTGCTGCTGAGGCCCCGCAGATTTAAGGTAAGAAAATGATCTAAAAGAGGCTTAGTTTAACCATCCAGGGGGATCAGAGTTGGATCTAAACCTGACATATAGATTTAGATTGTATTTTCTATAAACAAATCAACCTTTTAATCTTTAATAGTGAGGCAACTTTGCACTTTAAGCTGTCAATCCTGCTGACTATGTACACAAAATGCTTTTTGGATTTGTTTATACAGCTCCTGCTTTGTGCAACTACATCAAATCCATGTTACATAATCTTGATTTAGTCCTTTGACAGAGCAAAGAATCTGCATGACAGTGGGCTTTAGGCTTTAGAGAGCATGGGAGGTAATGTTAAGCAGAAATATTGTTTGTTTCTCCTTTTTGTGTTTGCCTTGTTACCAGCTAAAAGCAGAGCCCCGAGGATACGCTGCGTTACAGTCAGAACAACAAATACACAATTCTGCCTCAGATGTGATTCACACAACTTTGCTTTAGCTGTCACTGGAAAGAAGAGCATGAGCACAGCTTTCTGAGGGGGTTATTGTTTTTAATGTACGTTTCAGCATGAGTAATTATTTGATTGACAGCTTTAGCTCCATAATTTAACTTTATCACCTCTGAGTAATTTAACATTTCTAAAATTCCTTTATTCAATAACCTATATCTGAAAATTCTGGCAGAGACATTTAGAAAGTGAGCAAACACAACACATGAATGCTCACTGTGAAATTATCAATATGTAATAGTGCTCCCTTTTATTTTTACCTTTTATGTCCGTGCCTGCTTATTTATTTTTTTTTTTTTTACATTTTAACAATTTAGATATCATTTGTATTAATTTATGCTGTTTTTGTGCTGAAAAACTGCCATCCACTTTCTTTTGACATTAACAGCTCATCTTAGCCTTGCTGGAAGCTGGCACCTCGAGGCTAAATTAGTGACTAGAAGCATCACACATTTCGTACTAAAGGGGATGAACCTGAGGCAGTGAGAGTGTCAGAGTTAATGAATCCCAGAAACCTAAACTTACTTCTTCGTCTTCTCACTTCTGTTGATCATTGTAGCAACCTACCAATTAATGACCAACAGGGACTTCAACTGGACATTGACTTTTGAAAAAACAAATCTCCCAAGTCCCAGTTGGAAGTGCTGGGTACCTTATTGTCCTTACTTTGCTTTTAATGGCATCCTGAATGCAACTTTTAAGATAATAAAAAGTGGTATCAGGAAAAAAGATGCAATAAAAGTCATTTCCTCTTACAAATCGATGTAGATCAAATGTCAGAAGCTATATGCGCGCATGGCAACTTGTTGACTGTAGCAGCTCACCTGAATGCACTTCCATCAGTGTCCAGTTTTGAATTCAGACATGACAAATCAAAGCCAGCGCGATCACAGAGATGACCATTTTTGTTCGTTAGAAAGTTCGCTGGAGTAAGTTGTCGATCCTGTATAACAAAAAAGCCAGTCTTACAAGCTACAGTGAAGGGAAATCAAAAGTTTTATTTTGATAATGAAAAACTGAAGTCAGATAAAGAGGAAGCAATAGAGCTATAGTGTGTACTAACTTATAACATAATTTTCAAAATATGTCAACGTTTCACATCAAGGTCACGACTCAAATTAAAACTGAGACTTTCTCCAGTGTCTCCTCACTTAGGTTTGCGATTGAAGACCCTGTGAGGACTTCACAAATGATCTTGAGATAGTCTGAACCTTTTTTTTTTTTCCAAAACCCATGACTTAAGAAAAAAAAAAAAAGAAAGAACATCAGAGCCAAAATTGGTTAAGCCACAGTATCTGTGGTAAAGCCGAATTTTTCCACTATAACAGGAACCCATGACATGTAGACCAGGACTACCTTTGATCAATTAGTCAGCAAAGTCTAGCAGTAAGAAGTAAGACCTGTCCTGCCCCTGCTGAAAATGATTTCTTAGATTTAAATCAGTTACCTCATTGCTTTGCATCCTGGGAAAAATTGTGTTGAACAAAGAAAAGTACTGTTGGAAAAATGATGTTCCAAACAAATTCACATGTTGGCCAAGGTCACATCCTTACAACAGTGGGTGATGGGGCTCATGGGAAATTGAGTTTTTATTGCAAAAAAAAAAAAAAAACCCTACAGATTCTGGATAGTCCTCAGAGCTGATCCTGACTTTCATTGGTGTTTACACATCAAGTTTTCAAGAAAAACAGCTTCTATGACGTTTTTTTTTTCTCAGGTGTTTAAAGAACGGAGTTTGTTTAGTTTATAGGAACACAAAAACTTGGATCCAAAACACAAATCTGAGAAATTATTGTAAAAGAATTTTTCATCGACATAAAAATGTTGTTTTCTCATGCTTTGGATTTTAGGAAATGTTTTTGTTTTGTAGCTTTAATTTCTGACAATAACTTGTACTTTTTGAAGCTTACACGTGAGGCCTCATGCGTCATCAGATATTCCAGCTCTGTGTCTTCTCAGACATCTGTAGAGTAATGCCTTTTGATGTGGGTTTCATTTTAAGGATTTGGGTTTGCATTTTTTCCCTGTATTTTTAAAAGTGCAGCTCTTTTAATGCTCTTGAAACTCAACCAATATCTTTCTTTGTCCTGACAGGCAGTGAATTAAGGAGCTATTGTGCAAGCTGTCAAAATGGCAAAGAAGACAATAATCGTAGCCCTGGCGATGCTACTGCTGGCATCTGTCGCCACTTTTGTGGGTGTTTTCTTCGGAGTCGGAGGAAAGAAGCAGACGAACGAGCATGTGTACCTGAAGGCAGCTGTGGCAGCAGATGCTGGGCCGTGTTCAGTGGTTGGCAGGTAAGAGTTGCCACACACAGAAACATCCTCCAGGGCAGGAATGAGGCTGGAAACAGATCTGTACATGCATTCAAACAGATCCTGTGTATTCAACAAACATGTTAAGTACACATGCAAATCCCCGTAAACCTGCTGTGTTCAATTTATTTATATCTTTTTCGACAAAGGGTCTTAAAATCTTAAGTGGGCTAACAAACTGAACCTTTGCTCCTTCTCTTTCTGTGTGCGATTTAACTACAGAGACATACTGAAAAAAGGAGGGACTGCAGTCGACTCTGCGATTGCTGCTTTGCTGTGTGTCGGACTTATGAATGCTCACAGTATGGGCATCGGAGGAGGGCTTTTCTTAACCATCTACAACGCAAAAACTGGTACACCTTCGTTCTGACAAATGTCACCTCCACAAACTCATGACCTAAACTAGCCACTGACCCAACGAAGCCATACACAAAACATTTCCTTATCTGTATCTTTCATGCAGGGAAGGTTGAGACCATTGATGCAAGAGAGGTGGCACCACTCAACGCAACAGAAAACATGTTTGGGAACAGCACAGACTTATCCCAGAGAGGTAAAGTTCAACCAGCTCTAACAGACAAAGAAACGAGCTGTGGGAAGTTTGTGTACTGTTTGTGTACTGGTGTTTTTAAATAACGCCTGGATAACATTGTTGCTTACTTGATTCCTATGGTTGGTAGGAGGGTTGTCCATCGCTGTGCCAGGGGAAATCAGAGGTTATGAGATGGCACACCGACGACACGGCAAACTGCCCTGGAAGGACCTGTTCCAGCCAAGCATTGAATACGCAGAGAAAGGTTTCCCTCTGGGCCGGGCACTCGCCTCAGCTCTGTCAAGACACAAAGAAACAATCATCAAAGATGTAGCTCTGTGGTGAGTCAGAGTCATTACATACTGCCAATTAATGTAGGTACACAATACAAGTAAACATAGCACAGTGTTATCAAAAGTAAGGCCAAAGAGCCTCAAACCTGCATTTTTTTAAAGTGGCCTTTAGGGGGCTTCTGTTCAGGTTACAAAAAAGTCAATTTGTGTATGTGCAGTGGCAAAAATAAATAAATAAATAAATAGATAAATAAATGAAAACATCTTGCTTTCCATTAGCCGGTTATTAATGTCAGGATGGTCATCTATCCATCCTTCAATCCATCGATCTATGAATCTATCCATCAACTTATCAACATGTCTATCTATCTGTCCATATCCAATCATCCATCCATCCATCCATCCATCCATCCATCCATCACTTTATCTAACCATCCATCCATCCATCCATCCATCCATCATCCATCCATCCATCCATCCATCCATCCATCCATCCATCCATCATCCATCCATCCATCCATCCATCCATCCATCCATCCATCCATCCATCCATCCATCCATCCATCCATTTATCCATCATTTATCTATCCATCTATCTTTCCATCCATCCATGAATTTAAACCATACATATATCCATCCCTTTACCCCATCACTTTAACATCCATCCATCCAATCAACATCCATCCATCCATCCATCCATCCATCCATCCATCCATCCATCCATCCATCCATCCATCCATCCATCCATCCAATCACCATCCATCCATCCATCCATCCATCCATCCATCCATCCATCCATCCATCCATCCATCCATCCATCCATTCAGTCATCCATCTTTCCTCAAGTGAATTTGTTATTCTTACATAAAGATTTTCTGTTTTCATTTACTGACTCCTTGTCTTTCCTTTCAGTGAGGTGTTTTGTGATAAAAAAGGCGACGTCCTGAAAGAAAACGACACAGTGAAATTCACACAGCTAGCAGCTTCCTACAGAAAGATAGCTGAGGAGGGTCCTGATGCTTTCTACACTGGAGAGCTGGCTCAGAATCTCGTAGCAGATGTTCAGGCAGCAGGTAGGTTTGTCTCAGAAACCCTGATCCAAACACTGGTCACGTCCTGAGAAAACTTTTGTTGTAAAGACGATTCTGATTGTTGATTGGTTGAAAAATCTGAGGTCAGGTGTCACAATCTCTAATGAAGTCCAATTAATTTAACATCAAAGAACCTGTACCACGCTAAATTTGACTGACCTACCTACTATAAATATACGACACCAAGTTTCTAACTCAGTCATAAATTCAGTGCAAATGTTGCATATCACACTTTGTTTCCTCACCCAAGGGCATTATCATTTTCATCACTGCCTCTGACATTCTCACTAAAAACAGTATAATGAGAGACTCAAGGATGTGTATTTAAATAACACTCAGCACAGCTAATTTCCATGGTAAGCAGGATTTAAATTTCCAATTCTGTGTAAGAACACATTGCCAGTGTGTGTTTCAATCTGTGTTTAGGCGGTATCATCACAATGGAGGATCTGAAGGATTATGTGCCTGTCTTGGATGAGCATCCTTTAAGGGTGAATGTGGGGGAGTACACCATGGCTGTTCCCAATGCCCCCGCTAGCGGCCCTGTGCTCTCGCTGATATTAAACATCTTGAATGGTAAGCCTTGATACTTTGTCCAAAAACACCCTGAGTGGGGGAGGATGTGCTTTGTGAGCTGCCTTCACTTTGCCAGTCAGTGGCTTAAAAAAGGACTCTGCTGTGAGCAGCATGTTGATCCATTGTGCACTAAACCTGCTCCTATAAAAAGATTTGTTGACTTTACGTTACCTAAGAGTGTCTTGGACTACTTTGCAAAAGCAAGAGCTCATTTTATTCAGGCAGTTACATGCTCCACTCTTCTGTATTAGATTAGATATGACAGTGGTAGAAATACAGGATCACAAAGGCTGAAGTTTTAAGACTGTTATTCTAGTATCTACAGTTAAACAGTTCTGTTTAGGGTCAGCAAAAGGGTTAGCGTTACGAGTTACTTGCCCCATCTGGTCTAATGGAGAAGTCACGCTTTATGACCCAAGTCTTGACTCTACTATCAGGGAGTGGTCACACCGTCCATCGTTTTTATACCTCCCCCAGCTTTCATCTTACAATGTATTAATTATGGTACTAAAATTAATGCATGTTCTAATTCATGTGCACATTTACATTTCCTGTCAGGTGCACCAAAAAAACCAAAGTATATCTAGTAATGTCTCACAAAACTACATTTGGACTGTGTATAAAGCTAAACCTCAGTACATTCTGCAGAAACAGATGTGAAACATGATGTGAAAACTTGTGTCATGAACATTAAGAATAAAAAAAAAAACACTTTAAATGTCACAAGATTAAATTTAAGTTGTGAAATAGAGCAGAAAAAACAAAATAGTCTGAATGTACAAAACAATCCTAATAAAAACAAAGTCCTGATGCTGTCATTAAAAGATCTTGACATATTTTCACCACATCGCCCCCTAGTGGAGAACATCTTCCTTGAGAAGAAGCAGAGTTTGCTGATCTTTATGCAGCACGTAACACTGCAAAAAACTGACCACTTATTGGTATCAAGAGACAACTGAAGGACATTAGTCTATAAAGATCACACGTATGTTGGACAACAAATGTTTCTTTCAAGGGCAATACATATGTCACTAAGAGCTGCTGGCCCTTGGTCGTTTTCTCAAAATCAAATGTCGCTCGCTTGGAAAAAAAAGGTTTGAAACCCTTGAGCTTTACCCCATCTTCATTCCTGCGTCAAAAGTCACAGGTTTAACTGTAAAGAAGAAGATAGAAGAATAAATGTTGTAATACAAGTCTATTGCTTTGAAAGAAAAACCTTCAGACAAACTTCAGAATAAGTTTGAACATCCCACCTGTTTTTTTCTGTGAGAAAAGTCATTTAGTACAACTTTTCACACAGACATACTGACATGAAATAAGAAGTGATGAAAGTTTTCTCAGCTGTAAGTTTGAGTCAGCCCTGATTAGATACCACCTTGACTCAGCTCTCTCTTACTGTCATGTTACATCCCTCTCTCCTGCTCCCTGTCACCCACAACATCCTTTGTTTTAATTGTAGCCCAGAGTGCGAGCTGTGCTGATGGTTTCCTATTATATTTCATACAGTGTCCTGTGGTAATTTGTCTGTATCGATCTGTTGTGACAGAAAGGTTTGGACCAGATTCAGACAGCCTCTCTGGGCTGCACAAAATAAATTTCCCAATCCAGCTTTCAACCGGCAGCAGTCTGCAAGATGTATGGTTTTGTAAAGTGTGACGACTCAGAGCTTTAGTGTGGTTATATGGATTTTATATCATATAATGTTATACAACAGTGATTATGGAGTTAAGTTGTATCTTTATCATGATGTCACAGGTTGCTGTCATTATGTGATTTACTACATTATAAAAGCCATATAAATGTTTTCGTACTAAGCTTAAATGTTATGCTCTGGATTTATCAGCTAAGTTACAAGCTTAATACTTGGACACATTGTTAGAGAAAGATAAACTTATGATACAGTAGAGTTAGGATCTAAATGTAGAAAAAGCAGAAGCCTCCCACAGTGAATTGAAAAAAAAGTACCTTTGGCTGTGTTATGATAATTTCAAGATGAAATAAAGTATCAGAAATATTTTCATTAAAATACGAGCACAGCTTGTCTCTGGGACATTCCCCACAGACTACAAAACTTTATTCACGTAGAATTAAATGTATTGATTTCCCTCCTTCCCTTTATTCATCTAAAAACTATTATCAGGCTGTTTTCTTTTTTTGTTATGTAAGATACAGGAACATTGGCAACTATTACAGCTGAATGATAAGATATTGGTTCTTATATCATGTACCGGCCACTTTATTAGGCACACCTGTTCAACTGCTTGTTAACGCAAATTTCTAATCAGCCAATCACATGGCAGCAACTCAATGCTTTTAGGCATGTGGACATGGTCAAGTCGAGCTGCTGCAGTTCAAACTGAGCATCAGAATGAGGAAGAAAGGGGATTTAAGTGACTTTGAATGCGGCATGGTTGTTGGTACCAGGGCTGGTCTGAGTATTTCAGAAACTGCTGATCTACTGGGATTTTAACCCACATTGTTGATGCCAGAGGTCAGAGGAGAATGGACAGACTGGTTGGAGCTGATAGAAAGGCAACAGTAACTCAAAGAACCACTCGTTACAACTGAGGTCTGCAGAAGAGCATCTCTGAACACACAACACGTCCAACCTTGAGGCAGATGGGCTACAGCAGCAGAAGACCACACCGGGTGACCCTCCTGTCAGCTAAGAGCAGGAAACTGAGGCCACAATTCACACAGCAACACCAAAACTGGACAATAGAAGATTGGAAAAACGTTGCCTGGTCTGATGAGTCTGGATTTCTGCTCCACATTCAGATGGTAAGGTCAGAATTTGGTGTCAACAACATGAAAGCATGGATCCATACTGCCTTGTATCAACGGTTCAGGCTGCTGCTGGTGGTGTAATGGTGTGAGAGATATTTTCTTGGCTCACTTTGGGCCCCTTAGTACCAACTGAGCATGGTTTAAAGTCCACAGCCTACCTGAGTATTGTTGCTGACCATGTCCATCCCTCTATAACCACAGTGTACCCATCTTCTGATGGCTACTTCCAGCAGGATAACGCTTCATGTCATAAAGCTGGAATCATCTCAGACTGGTTTCTTGAACATGACAATGAGTTCACTGTACTCAAATGGCCTCCACAGTCCCCAGATCTCAATCCAATAGAGCACCTTTGGGATGTGGTGGAACAGGAGAGTCTCATCATGGATGTTCAGCCAACTAATCTGCAGCAACTATGTGATGCTATCATGTCAATATGGACCAAACTCTCTGAGGAATCTATGCCACCAAGGATTAAAGCAGTTCTGGAGGCAAAAGGGGGTCCAACCAGTACTAGCAAGGTGTACCTCATAAAGTGGCTGGTGAGTGTATAGCTATCTGATATCAAACAATAAGGCCACATCTTCCTTAAATCACTGTTGAAAAGTGAAACCACTGAGGGAAAAACTGTAACCCTGAGAGAAGAGTTTTGTCTGAAAGAAGTAATTAAGATCCAAAGTTCATCACAGTTTGTCTTCACATCTGAGAGATAGAGTCTGAGCAGCAACAACTGTGCTGCTAATCAAATCATTCTGCTCCAGTATATCATCATTTTAATTACATAGCTGTCTATAATCTCTGTGTACAACAGTATCAGTTCATTTTAACTTGAATTGCTGGTTACTGCAGAAAATTTAAACTGTTCTTGTTTCAGACAGTTTCTCTCTGCTGCTTTTCCTACCAGTGACAGTGTCTGCCTCTGAGTATTAGATGGAAACTTCCCTCCCAAGTAATTAATCTCACCAAACCTTTCCTTTCCCCTGACTGGCCACCCACTCACTGCAGCCCCCTGCCTCACACACTAACACTAATCTCACCAATTTACCTCTAATTGGACACAGTCGAGTGGCGAGGGCTTCGCGCACACATTTCAGAGGCCGCCTGAAACTTTCATGCCGCTGATTTACCGTGACTCCTGTCTCTGTCTGACAGCTGAAACTCATCAAACCAAAACTCCCTGCCTTCCCTCTGGCTGTCAGCTCAGGCTAATACCGTGGTCTGGTAACAGCAGCTTTTAGACTAAATAAACACAGGAACAGGATTGGTCAGGTCTGCTGTGGCTGCCTCCTTCTCCACCTGAGCTGCCATTTGAGTTTAAAACTGTGACACTGATGATTTTCATATTTTCAACAGGGTACAACTTAACTGCAAATAGTGTGGCAACCAAGGAGAAAAAGATCCTGACTTACCATCGCATCGTGGAGGCGTTTCGCTTTGCTTATGCAAAGAGGACTTTACTCGGAGACCCCGAGTTCCTCAACATCACAGATGTAAGGATGTAAGGGTCAAGAGTACTCGTTAACATCACTGTGGCATGTTTGAAAGATGCCCTTGATATGATCCCAAAAATACCCCAAACATTAATCAAATTTGTTTTATTTTCATCTGTTTTCTCTCCTAAAGCTCATCCACAACATGACCTCAAGATTCTTCGCTGAAGAACTCCGCAAAAAGATCACAGATGACACCACACATCACATGAACTACTACGAGCCAGAGTTCTATCTGCCAGAAAACCACGGGACGGCACACCTGTCCGTCGTCGCAGAGGATGGAAGTGCTGTGGCTGCCACCAGCACCATCAACCAATTGTAAAGCCTCCTACTTCACCAGGTCAAGATGTCGGTTAATCAGTGTCTGGTCACTGAATGTCATGGCTGTGTGTCTTTCAGTTTGGGCTCCAAAGTCATGTCAAGATCAACAGGGATTATTCTCAACAATGAGATGGATGACTTCAGCTCCCCGCTCATCACAAACGGCTTTGGAGTTCCTCCTTCACCAAATAACTTCATCAGGCCAGGTAAGAGTAGAATTAGAGCACGCACATAAACACACACATAAGAGTCCTCAAAACTAATGACATTTTCAAATAGACATGCTTTTCAATGGCAGGATGATAAAAAGCCAGTCAGATGACAAACTTTCCTTCATTCTATACATGTGGTTTATGGATTTGAATAAGTTGAATTATTTATCTATTTATTGTGTTGTTAACACATAAACATTTAGCCTGGGCCATACTTCTGTTGACTTAATGCTGTTTAAGGACTCCATAGGGTCCAGGACTGAGCTTCTTCAGTCATGCTCCATCTCTGTGTCCTAGATGTGAATAGCATGATGCTACTCTGCCCACTGGTATTCCCTCTGTTGGGTTAGCACAGCTAGCTTGTCCATCTTATTGGAGATAGATTTTATGTTCCAAATAACCATGGACAAAAGGACAGGTCGATGCTGTCACTTCTTAGCTCACACCTGAAAACCAGCACGTCGTCCTCACCTCATTCTCCTCACCTTGTGAGAAGACATCAGGCCTTACACCAGTTAGCATTGACATGCTACAGGCTGCTAACAGCTGAGTTTACAAGTAAACAATGCAGCCATGGTTACATGAAGGATCTCCAGGCAAACACAGGAGAAAAAGTAGTAAAAATATCGCTGAAGCCACAAAAAGTTTGGTGTCCATGACCAACAAATGAGCCACACAAAGTAATGATCCACTCCAAATGCAAAGATTGAGAAAAAGAGACGAAAAAAATTACAAGAAACAGACAAAGAGAGAGCTGCTGCAAAAGGCAGCCATAGCCAACAAGGCCGTGCCTAGCAATGATTTTGAATATAGTGTGTTATACCGAAGTTGTTGTGGTGGTTGATCATACAACAATTATTACATGAAAGGACAGAGAGGAGATGTCAGAGGAGACAGAATGAACAGCTGATGTATGGGGATTCTGGGAGTGTTGTAGCAACAGGAAACACAATCCTGCTCAGTGTACGAATCACAGTAATTTCAGTGTATGGCCATTTTGTTGGGGGTTCACACCTGCTTCATGCATAGGCCTCTGCATAAGTATGCAGACTTATGATCCAACGCAGAAGTAGAAACCAGACTTTTCAATGGATCAAATATTTTGTTTCATCTTCCAGAGTATCATGACTCAACCTCAAAATCTATATATAAAAAAAAAAAGATATTTGATAACTAACAATGGAATGAAGGATCTACTTAGAAACTTGAGACGATAAAACCTGAAAACTTTCAATGAGGATACATACTTTGTAATCCACAGCAAAGTCTGAACCTTAGTTTTTATCCAGCTTTTTAACTTTGACTATCTTGTGCTTTCTTCAAAAGGGAAAAGGCCAATGTCTTCCATGTGTCCAACAATTCTTTTTGACCAAAACAACAAAGTAAAAATGGTTGTCGGAGGATCTGGAGGGACAAAAATCACAACTTCCATTGCTCAGGTAAGACACCAGCTACATCAGAGAGTTGATAGAATCTGTTGTGTCACACAAAGCATCTTGTTCCTTTTATAAAACTTCACCCAGCAGATTTCTTCTGACTGTAGATTTATGGGCTGAACACTGGGCTGAAATTTGTCCCATTTTCTAGGTGATACTGAATGCACTGTTCTTCAACTACGATCTGAGGAAAGCTGTGTCAGATCCACGACTCCACAACCAGCTGAGTCCCAACTCCACTGTAGCCGAGCCTGGCTTTGACAAAGTAAGTGTCACATACAGAAAACAGTGCTGGTATGTGTGACTAATAGCAGGTGGTGTGATGTGTAGAGAGGAAGACAATCCTTCACAACACAGCTTTCACCAAGCCTTTATACCTCAGCTATGGCCAGCAACAGATACTCTGATTCTTTATTTTCTTAAATACAGATAATAAAAGTCTTGAAACAGTAAGTTAAATTATCAAACATTTCAAGTATTACATTTTAGCACAAGATCTTTGTGAGATTTTATATGGGGTTTGCTGAAATGATAAGGTCACCACATAAGGATCCCCAAAATGGCTAAAGATAAGTTGAAGGGGCGGGCCTCAAACGCCAAGGTCTGCCTATAGCTCTGCCTTTGACACGCCTCCAGACATCTGGCCAATCAGAGGGAAGAAGGAGCTTTAAAGACACAGCTGTATTTAAGACATAATCTGATATAAGGGTTTTCTGGGGGAAAAAAAAAACAGTTTGATAAACGTACTGATTTTTCTTTGCTGTTAATGTAAAAATACTAAGAGGGTACCCAGCTGATGAATAAGCCTCAAAGAAGCACAATACCCCCTCTTTAAATAAATCTTATCCAGATTTTGTTTGTTTTTTTTTTTTGCATAGATTCTACAAGTATTTATATGTGTTCCTGTTCACAGGATGTCCTAAATGGTTTAGCATTGAAGAACCATGAGACAGATTTCCTCACTTCTACGGGAGCTGTGGTGCAGGCGGTGGTTCGCCACGATGATGGACTCCACGCTCAGTCTGATCCTCGAAAGTGGGCGTATGCTGCCGGTTACTGAGGTGTTAAACAAACTGCAGACTCCACAGAAGGACTGTCGCTGGGTGAACCTTGACACTATCAGCACAAACTGTGAGATAAGAGTCTTTATGGAGAACGAGGATCAGCCGTCAGCTGTTTGGATTCTGCTTGTTCTGTAAATCAAGTTCATGTATGTAACATGAAGTAACTCAGATAACGGGACAAAGGCTTACTGTGACAGGAAAAATGAAGTGTCTTAGTCTTGAGTTAGGTCTTAATATTTAATCTAAGTTCACTGTCAATGAAGAACACTGTCATGTCATAAATATGCAAAACATTCTTATTTATGAAACACTTGAGTAAATCATTAGCATTGTAGAGCTGCTATGTTGTTGAGATCCTTAAAATGTGATTATGAAACTCTGCTCAGAGCTAACAGAGAGACCTCATAAATCAGCTTTTGAGTTGTTTTAAAATGTAATATTTTACCCCAGGATCATACATGGAGACAGTACTACGAGAGGAGACAGAAGCTTTTGTTCGTATAAAGGTCTATAACACATCAGGGACTGCACTCTCACTGAATGACTTACTGTAATTTGACACAGCCCAGAGTGCAGTGGCCTTTAATGACCCCATAACAACATTACAGCTGTTGCTGCTCACTGTCACCGCTGGGATTCAGGGCTCATCTCCTCTCAGCTGGAATGTAAATGTGTTTCATGATAAATGGAATGTAAAATATTAATGTTTTTATAACCTTTTTAGCACAGATGAATGGTTATAAAATGATTAGTAAAATGTTGGGAGACAAAATGGTTTAGCATTCACTCTTGCAAGATACATATTTATTTAAATAAAAGGTAATCTAAGTTACTTTTACTTTTACTTTTAGTGCATACTTGTAAGTCTACACTTTAAAGTGTATACTTGTAAGCATACACTTTGAAGTGCATACTTTTTGGTGCACACTGAAGTGTGTTCTTGGAAGTGCAAACTTTAAAATGCATACTCAAAAGTGTACACTTGAAGTCCATTCTTGCAAGTGCACATTAAAGTGTGTTCTTGTAGGTGTACACTTTCAAGTGGATACATATAAACCTTGAGAAATGGAGGGGGGCATGGTAGGTGTCTCTAGAAAGGCCAGAGGTTGTCGGGGGTTGATTTGCACATCTTGGGGGTTTCTTGTGAACTACATACAACAGCTAGTTAGCAAGAGAGGAGGAGCATGAGTGCCCTATTTGGTTGCAGAGAAGAGTCGTACTGTGGTCCTGTAGCTGTGTGCATGGTCCCATGTTCACCACTCTCTGCTCTCTCTATTGGGCATGGTAAAGGTCCTCCTAATGCACACACAGACACACTAACATGTGGACCCCCCACACACAGATGAAAACACTCTGTATAGGAGATCGAGTCTTATAAAACTAAACATTAATGTTTAACTAAGAATTAGGGCCACAGTAAAACCAGATATAATGCACACTGCCTCAGACCCACTCAAAGTTAGCTTGAATTCTACACCTCTGATGTTGCGCGTGATAACAATAGGCTTAAAAACTCAGTACCAGAAACAGATTGGTGATGCCATGGAGACTATGTTCATAAATGATACAGTCTGTGGTCAATTCGATTGAATATGTATAAGGCAATACCAAAATTCACATCAATATTTAGCATGACTGCAGCCTGATAAAGAAAAATATACCAGGCTGTAATCGGCACAGATTACTGGAGAATATAAAGGCAGGTCAAACTGTGAGCTTTCCAAACAGCCCTTAAACTCATCGGTACTTTACCTTCAAACTTTACTCATCAAGACTTGGTTAGCCTTTACTTTTTTCTCACTTCAAAATGCTACAGAAGGTTGTTTTCTGTCTTTACTTACATCGGATTCACAGTGAGATCACAGGAGTCTATTTAAGGTCTCTTAAGGATGCATGTTGTTCACTCTAGCAGTATCCAAGAAGTGTCTCCATAAAACATTGGTGTTCCTGATGTATTCAGATTTTTGAATACTAAGATTTTCTACCCCTAAAGTCTGATTCTAGCCTTAGTTGACTGAGACTCCCTGCACAAATATAATCCTAAATTGGATTACCTTGTGCGCTGCAATTATTTTTAAGAGAAGCAAAAAATTAGCAAGTCACAGTGGAATTTCCCTTTAAGGCCCAATTAAGCACAATCTCATTTCACATAGTTCTAATGAGCAGCGGTATTATGCAACTGAGAGAGACTGATTCACTCACCCTCTAGGCATGAGAAAAGTCGAAGGTTGTAATTCATTCTGCTGCTTTGCATGACATTATGAGTGTTACAGAAAACAGAAAGTGGGCAGAACTCCATTAAAGAACTTCTGGGAGGTAATTCACTTCATCAGGGGACCTTGTGACTGAAGTTGTAAAAACACTGGAAGTCACAGATTCATCACGGGTTATTGATCTGCCTTTTCTGAAAATGAAAGAGTGGGATGACATTTCCCGCATGCTAGCTTTAAATGACTCTTTAAGTCACATGAAGCCACAATATAACTAGATTAAGTCATTTGTCAAACAACAAAGACAACCGTGCTTCTCACAGACTCAAATTTGCATCTTCTCATAACTCACATCTAGCGCCTCAAAGGAAAACGGAGCAGAATCCACTTAGGATATCATTACTAATTCATACGTCCTTTCCCTCAATTGCATCTCATTACTGCTTCCTTTGTTTCAGAGCAAAAGTGCTGCTCCAGAACAAGGCAAACAGGAAAACAGGACGCAAATTATTGCTGATCATACAATGCTAAAAATAAAGGATAGATGTTTAATATGAGTGTTGCTGTGCACTGAAGGGTATTGGAGGCGATAGGATTTAGGCAAGGTGTGCTTGGAAAAATCAGCAAGAGCTTTGGTCTTTTTATTTATTTATTTATTTATTATGGAAAAAAAATCACAGTTACATGAGAAATAAAAAAAACATGACCCAATAAAACAGACGAAACACAAAAATATTACGCAATGACCTAATATATATATAAAAATAAGAAATATATATATATATATATATATATATATATATATATATATATATATATATATATATATATATATATATATATATATATATATATATATATATATATAAATTCTTAATTCTTATTTTTTTATTTGTCTTTTAGACTTCATGCCATTTTCTTAAAGCTCCTGTGAGTTTCTTTTTTTAAAGGGAAAGCAAAACAAACCTAAAAGTGACATAGACCGTTTTCAACCTCTAACATGGTCAAGATATTTAAATCAAGCTCTAAAGGAGGTATTAAACCAGCTCCAAACTGCCTTTCTCATAATGGTTTGTTGCGGTGACAGATTTACAATATGTAAACAAAAATATTGTCAATAACATCAGACATAAGATCTCTACATCTTAGTGTTTCCTACTCATTACAGTAAATTCATAAAAGGCCTTTATAAAGCTTTGTAAGCTCTGGAGGTGAGAGTAGAGATACCAGGGGAAGGGGCGGGTATTACTATAATACTCAACTTGTGATGTCACAAGTTGATAAGATTGTGAACAGCTTACAAGACTTTGTGCTATCAAACAAAGGTAGATTAAAAATAGAGACCTTGGTTTTTTTTCACATTATAGGGGTCGGTGAATTTTCTAGACACACAAGTGTGTGACTAAGAACACTAAAAGTGATGCTTCTTCGTGACCAAGGCTACAAAATCAATGTTTGCTTTTAAGTATAGAATATTTATAAAAAAATATTGAGGCAAATTAAGGAATCACATCCTAAGACTATTTTGGCCAAAGTTTAAAGTGTAAAAAAACAAAGTACAATGCAAACAAACAAACAAAACAACAACAACAACAACAACAACAACAACAACAAAACATGGTTTTGATGGTTTGGTCAACAAAGACATCAACTATCCTACTTTGTCCCCAGGGGCCACCAAAATCATCACAGACAGAAAGTTCCTCTCAAGAGCTTTAACATTACAAGAAAGACACAATTGGATCCAAGGGATCTGCATAGTTTTTTTCTTTACAAACTAATATTGTCACAGTTAAAGGTTCCTATATTAGGCAGCTATATCAAGCAGGGTCTGACTACTGAAATGTTTAACACACATGGCTCATTTATGGCAAAAGTCACAGAAGTCTGTCATAAATGGAAACATTCACTGACATCAAAATTCCTGGCACTGTGGAGTCATTTGTTTAGTTTTGTTGAAAACCAGTAGATTTGCTTTCATGGCTCATTCTGCAGAAACACTTTGGTTAGAAGATTTACAATATATAAAAAACTCAGTTCAGCAGTAAAAAAGAAACAGCTCTAAGAGTTTTCAATCACATAATTCACAAGCTTAAAAATGGTGTGTGCGTAACAAGTGGTTGGACATAAAAAGTGTTCATATAAAAGAAGTCTGAGTGTGGGTCTGTCACAGTCGATCATCCCCCTGAAGAAAATAAAAAACCTCAGGTCCCATGACCAATCAGGGTTATTTTACTGACAATAAGACTGAATGTGATGCATAAATCCAAAACAACATGAGATAGTAAGCTGATCTAGAGATTTCCATTGATGCCAACAGAGGAAACTCAAATTGATGGTGTCATATAAAGACAGTATTAGTCAGGTTTGGGTTTTTTTTTTTTTTTTACAATTATCTTTTAGGTATTGCAGTTAATATAAAGCCTGAATCACACTAGATCAGATCAGATGCACCATGTTGGTTTTGACTGCGTGCCATCTCATCACTCAGCTCCCACTGGCTGTGTTCAGTCTGCATTCAGGTGAGCCTCTCCTCATTCATGCTAGGCTGTAAAACCTTAATGCCTACTGTGCTTTTTTTTTTTTTTTTTTTTTTACTAAAGATAAAAATAATCTGACATCAACAGGGCTTATTTCGTTTTGAAAGTCACAGGATGTTTTAGTGTCGTTTCAGTGCCTGACTTCCTGTCCCACTCAATCTTCTCCAAGCAAACGATGCATTATTGCTCCAGCATCTGGCAAAAAATGTAATGCTAGTGTATCTTATTTGGACTCCGACCTGGCAGGGCTGAGACACAGCCAGAAAAAAAAACAGAGCTTACACATCGACTTTAATTTCAAACCTACCAGATCTGATGCTGTGATGACGTTGAGAAGGACGGGAAACAGATCTGGTGTGATTTCGCAGTGAGACATCAGAGTGGAGACGCATAATTCTTCTTAGCTTTCTCAGAGGCTAAGAAATAAGATGTTTGTCTAAAGTAATAGGTAGAGGCACGAATAATAGGACGTAAGTGCTGCAGGTATGTTACAAAACAGATAAAGGAAAAATTCAACATAAGTTCGGCCCCTGATGAGGCAAATGGCCAATAATGGTTGGCTTTCAGGAAGGGAGCACCACCCGAGAAAGCTCTGGGGACATGCCTGTTTTCACCCAAATGGAGAAGTTCAGGTAAAACCTTGACCAAGCACTGTGGTGGGTTTAACTGTTAGTAGATATGAAGTCAATTAAAATAATGCCCTCTTTATAAAACATAGAAACTATGCTTTCATTTTACTGTCAGGTTTTCACATTTATCGTTCCTTCCTGAGGCTTAAGTTTCAGTCAGCCTCCAAGAAGAGTTTAGGTGGGAAGTTGGATCTTCCTCACCAGTGTTTGCTCAGTAACCAGCCGCCTCCCCCATCTTCCTCCTGTCAGACACAGCTGCGATGCATCCATTCTCCTTTTCTACAGCATTCACTACATTCAGAAAGAATTGTGATTTCCCGAGTTTGTGTCCGAGCCGTATGAGGCCCTTCTTCACAGTCTGTGGACACACACACAAAAAACCCCCTGAATTAATTCCACTTATCCTCTCCACTTCAAATGCTAAATGAAATGTGACTTTGCAGGATTATGTCTCAGTAATCTCCATCAGAATCCATTAGCATAAAGCTAGTCATTAGAGTGTGGCAAATTTGAATGTCATTAATGGAAATTAATTTTTTTATCCTCACCTGGTCAAAGATTTCTTTGTTTTCAAATTTCTCAAAATTTAAATTATTCTGGGAGTCGACGAACACTATGGGTGCAGCGATAGCCTCTGTGAGGTTCATCCCCAGCCACAGGCGGTTCATTATCGACTGTAAGAATGAAAGACAAAAAAAAAATTGTGAGAAAAAATATTAGAACCAGTTTGAAAGAGTTTCATATTTCTGATTTTTACCAGTGCCACTGCTGTTGTAATCATACTCCCACCAGATCCACCAATCACAAGAAGACCTCCAGACTTGGACTCAAGTATAACTGGAGTCATTGAGGAAGGAGGCTGCTCACCTAGCACAAAATTAAAAAACATATCAGACCCAAAAGACACTGAGGGGTTATATCAATAAATGTTTTTATGTGAGCTGTCTTATGTTCAAAGGTTACGTATATTTCTGTGACTTTACCTGCTGTCAGTGAGTCTGCTCTCCTACAAAAGTCAGACAGCTCATTGTTGAGGATGATACCTGTGCTTGATGAGTAAACTGTTCCTCCAAACCTTGAAAACAAATCAGAGGTCTAAACAATACATTTCCATAATGTAGAGGACGTAAAAAACAAAACAAAAAAACTTAAAGACTCTGTGAGGACTTTCCGTTTGGCAGTGATTGCAGTGACACCTGTGGCCAGAGTGGGTAGTGTTTTTCAGTGATAAAGGCTGATTCTCATGAGCACTATCGCTCACTGTTGTAAAGACTTGACTCTTTCCAAGGCATACATTTGTGTTGGGAGCAGATCTTATTTTTAACACAACATGTCTGTTGATGTTTTAACATCTCAAGTTTGAACAGACCTCTGCAGAATAACTGCTGCATGTGGGTTGGAATGAACAGCTTAACTCAATGTGTAGTTCGGGCTCTATCAATCTCCTCCTGAGCTTTCTTCTCCTCTCCTGTCCCTTACATGACACTATACCCGCGTTTCCACCAAGCAGTCCGGTTTGGTTCTGCACGGTTTGGTACCGTTAAGCCTGATCCCGTTTGTGTTTCCACAGCAAACTGTGCCCTCTCGTGGTGGGCAGCGTGTAAGTTGGATGCAAAAAGCCGCAGCTGTTAAACCATAGCATGACGCCATAGCAGCGCAACACAGTTTACTCCTCTATTAAATCCAACAAAGAAGAAAAACGTGACACAGTAAACAAAGAGCACCGATGGAAGACATGCAGCATTTCATCTTCTCTGTGATTGGCGTGTAGCTCTCTGTTACAAAGTACCATCAAGTTTTGTTTCAGAGAAGTCTGTGTGCCGCCAGGAGAAATGCAGCCGCTGTCGGGGTAAATGATGATTCTTTTGACCAGTAAACAGTCTGCAGTGTGTTGCTCCACCTTCAGAGAGCAGATCGCTCCAGTCTGGCACCCATACGGAAGGGTCCCAAAAAAGTGGTATGGCTTGTTTTTTTTAATCTACTTGATTTGATTGAACCTTTATTTAACCAGGAAAACTTCATTGACATTAAAAATCTCTTTCACAAGAGTGTCCTGCCCAAGACAGCAGCACAATCAACAGTTTTATACAATACTATGGTTGTTTGGGGATCTGTCCTGGTACAAGTCGGTGGAAACGCCACAAAATGCGCACTCTACCGAGACAAACCGAACCTGTCTGCTTAATGGAAATGCAGCTTTTGTCAATCAGCATCAGGGGACTTAAGGTCTATGTGCCATAGATGGATTCTGAGGAAAATCCAATCTGATCACAGACCCTGAGAAATGTCATTTAAAAAAAACAATCTAAACTGATAATCTCCTTTTAAATAATAGATTATGAACATGCAAATATAAAAAAGTGAGACTATTTTAAGATCACCTAAATAAAGTCCTCATAGTGCCTTCAACACACAACTCTTATTTTGAAAAGACTTCCTGCTCACAGATGGTTTATAGTGCTGGTGGCAGAGACTGCCAGTCCATCCTCATCCAGCACCGCCACATGTGTCGTCCCAAAGTGGTCAGACGAAGGTTTGGTGTTAAAGTAGTAAGAGTTGTTATGAGTGGTGTCGGAGGAAATCATGTCCCTGATGCGGTTAATGAAGCTGGGATCCATCAAAAGCTCAACACTCTGAAAGAAGTACGAAGGAGGGATTAGAAAAAAAAATAAAGATCAAATCTTCATAATGAAACACATCTTTGAGTTTTTGTGGGTTTTTTTTTTTTTTTTTTTGCAGATTTTGTCCCAATTAAAAGCACTGCTTGTACAAAGACAGCCAGTACTGGAAAGATGGGGGAGTGTGTGACATAAAACAGAGGCCCACAGCTTAACAAGAAACAGAAACACTGCAATATATGACAAAGATGAATTTCAACATGTTGGGAAATAGACATTAAAACTTTCTTTATAAACAATTTTGGAAGATTTTTCCCATTAAATTAAGTTTGCTGTTTTATTTGAAATGTGGCTGATGCTATTTTCTAAACCATTCACACTCCTCCATGGGGTTTGTTTGTTTATTACACCAAATGTCCCACCAATTAATGTCTCCTCATCTGCTTAAGAGGTCGTCTAAAACCAACACCACATGAAGCTCTGAGTTATCAAACAATCTCTACTCCAACAAGATAAAAGGTTTTCAAGTTGCGAAAAGATGTTTTATTTTCTATCATGTAGTCTAAGATTTGTTAGCTTAGTTAGCCAGCTGTTACAGTAGCTTCAAATTTAGGCGGGTAACTTGTCTCAAAAGATGCTGAATAGACAAAAAGAAACATACAGCAATGTTAGGAAAACATAATTATACTCGGTCCAAACCTTTGTGTCATGAAAGTCAGGGTCTCGAATGTTCCTCTTCTGTCCATTTGCAAATTTAGCTGCCTCTATAAAACGATGGTACGTCTGAATCTTTTCCTCACCTTTAAAGGAGTTTGGATTCAAGGAGAACCCTGAATAAAGAGAAGAAGAAAAACCTTGTTCCAACTTAATAACTTATTCATAAATCTTGAGGTTATGTAAAGGTCATCACAAACTGCATTAAACCTTCCAGCAGTTTGAGAATGAAGGCCAGCAGAGGGCCCCCGGCAGGCGGTGGAGCAAAGTGCATCTTGGTATCCCCAAGAGGAACAGTCCATGCATCCAAAACCTGCACTTTGAAGGAGTTCAGATCCTCCATTTCCAACGTTCCACCTGAGAGAAACAAGCAGCATCATTTACAGCCTGTATGTTTGAGTAAGCTTCCTGATTTTTCTCATTTGAGACAAATTGCACCAACCTGCAGCTTTTATGTCTTTGATCAAGTTTTCTCCAACCGTGCCGTTGTAGAAGGCATCGGCGCCTTTTGCTGCGATCATTTCCAGGCTTTCAGCAAGTTTAGTGAACTTAAGGGTGTCTCCTTTTGTTAAGACCTTTTTGTTCTTGTTGCAGAAAACTTCACTAGAGGAAAAAGTAATAAACAAATATCACATTAAGACATACTGTTATTGTGAAGCAGGAACTTTAAACTCTTTTTTTTTACTTGCATTCAAGAATTATGCAATTATTATGCAACATGAACCTTCAAGAGTCAAAGGTCAACCCTGTGGTTACGTAAAAATTTGCTAGTTTACCAGTTATGAAATATAAACCAGGGGTTTAAAGGAGCGCACTTTGCCCCAGGACTTTTACACACTATTACAAGAGCTAAAAAAAGGCCTCTTAGAGACTAAGTGTCCCCATAAACAGAATATAATTAACAGTAAGTGAGCTTCTGTACCAAAGAGGAGAGCTCTCCACATGGTTTCTAGCAATGGAAATGTTCAGGAGGTGTGCCAGATACGGAGGCAGAGTGATGCCCTCCCTGGCCATTTTAATTGTTGGTTCAAACAGCTGGGCCCATTTCAGCTTTCCATACTGTCTGTGAACGGCTTCATAACCACGCAGCTCTCCAGGAACACCAATCCACTGTGTGCCTGAAGAAGTGATGGAAAAAAAATATTGAAACGTCACTAAAACTTGACTAAAAGAAGGATTAGCACAACAAAGATGAGCGCTCATGAAATGCAAAAATGAGCCAAAAGATGCATGAGAAAAAAAAACTATCATTAATGATAACTGAGCATGAAGAAAAAATCTACATCACAAGCACCTGTGCACTCTGTGGACAATCCTGCCTACCTGTGGTCATCCGTGGAGTAGTTGGACACTCGTCTAAAAGGTTCCTCTTGAAAGACTTTGGCACCGTCTCTCTGAAGTTGAACACTTTAACTTTGCCTGGAAGAAAAATCCACAATTAGTCTGATTTATAGTCAACTATGATAATCAGTAAATGAATAATCAGTAATCAGAAATGCACTGACCTGTTTTATCTCTTATAGTAAATATAGACCCTCCTCCGATGCCCATGCTCTGAGGGTTGATGATGGATGTGCACAGAAGAGCTGCAATGGCGCCATCTACTGCTGATCCCCCGTCCTGCAGCATCTTCCTGTAACATGTACATTTTTTCTACTGTTACATGAAGAATGCCTCAGTGTGTCAGACCCCTGCCTGCCAGAAGGCAAGTTTAAACCACATCCTGGTGTTTGATCCTTCAGTTAAATACCTGGAAGTCGCTGGCCATGATGGAGCTCTTTCAGAGCATGATTCATCCGTTTAAAACTGGGACATTTACAACTCATTGATTTTGAGGCGTATCCAATCTAATTATGCAACACAACAGAATGTGTAAGCTTAATCTGAAAAGTCTCTAAGGGCTCTGAATGGCTCCTTTCAACTAAGAAGCTGGCATGGAGTCAGATGTGTTCACTGAGAAAGGAGTGGGAATGTTCTGGCTCCAGTAAGGTCAGACAGACTCAGAGCTTTTGGGTTTAACGAAGGAAAGAGTCTGAGATGGTAGATTGACTGACGCAAATTTAATCAGATTGGTTTGAATGGAAGTCTTGTGGAGGCTGATTAGACAAAACAACAAATGCAGTAGTTGATAATGATTTAATGTTGTTTTGTAAATGTTGTTAAGCGAAGGTCATGTTTGTAAATGAGAACTGGTTTGCAAACATTTTTACCTGGTAAAATAAAGGTCAAATAAAATAAAAAAAAATAAGTAAATAAGAAAATGAAAAAATAAATTTTTGGATTGGTCTTATGGTAACTCACCATCAAAGGATGTTGTGTGTCAAGACATACATGTATGTTTTTTTCTGAAAACCTGAGATTGGATGTGAGCATATGTCAAGAAAAAAAAATACAGATAAAATAATCACGACACCACCGTAACAATTTGATTTGATTAAACATGATTTTGTACTGTTCAATATGGTATGGTATCATTACAGACATTACCATACAATACTGTGCTATTTAGTCAATATATCAAGCTAAAATGGTAATTAAAAACCCAGAAAGGTCAGAAAAGAGAATACTGAAATAGAAAAATAGCTCAACAACAAATGATCCAAGCAGAAACAAATAAATCCAACATAACAATCTAACCCTAGCCCTAATCAAAGGGTACCTATCCAAATAATAAAATGAGACACAAGAGAAGCTAGGCAACACAAGATAAATGATCCAATATGATCTGGTGTGATAAGATATACAATACAAGACATGATGATGTGGTATAATACGACAGTGCCAGCCCTTGAGCAGGTGGTCCACCGTCCTGCCCTATCTGAATAATGACAGAAAAAGCCAGAAAAAACACCTTAAAAACAACCCAGCTCCTCTGAAGAAGATAAGTTAATTGAATATCAAGTTTAGAGAGGACACAGAACAGTGGGGCACCCGCTTGAGGGCTAGCCTCATGCGTGCAACCTGAAGCACTAGGTCAAAGGTTGACAAACTTTTCAGTCAGGGATTATGAAAATTCCAAAAAGGCCAATCAAATAGAAAACAAAACCAAAACAGACTAAAAGGAACAAAGAAAAGCCTGTGACACATAACTGACCTGATCGGTAAAACATTAGACTACGTATGTGCATATATTGCTGTTTCCTAAATGAATCTGCTGCCACTGATGACATCATTAACCTATTTTAGTCACTATGCAGACGGATCAAACATTTTCTGTTTGCATGGTTTTATACAGGATTAAGCCCACATCTTTTTATTTTTATTTTACTATAATAGATGTTTTATGCAGTTTTAAGTGGTTTCTTTATTTTTAATTTTTAAAGGCATTCCAAAACATCCTATCAGTTTTTGAGGACCTTCACTTAAGCCGCGTTTCCACCAAGCAGACTGGTTCGGTTCAGTACGGTTTGGCACGGTTTGGTACAGTTAAGCCTGATCCTGTTTGCATTTCCTCAGTAAAACTGTGCCCTCTCGTGGTAGGCAGCATGTAACCCGGATGCCAAAAGCCGCAGCTGTTAAACAATAGCGTGACGCCGTAGCAGCACGACACAGTTTACCTCGCTAATAAAGAAGAAGAAACAAGTGATGGAAATGGAAAACATGCAGCATTTCTGCTCTGGGATTTGGATCTTTGATACAAAGTGCAATCAAGAATGACGATTCTTTTGACCAATCAATGTCTGGAGTGTTGTAGCCCCACCTTCCGAGAGCCGATCGGTTCAGTCTGGCACCCATAAGAAAGGGTCCCAAAAAGTGGGACGGCTCATCTCGGTTATTTGGGGATCTGTCCCAGGATAAGTCAGTGGAAACGCCACAAAATGCGCACCGTACCGAGAACAGCGGAACCGGTCTGCTTGGTGGAAATGCGGCTTTAGGTAGCCACTGTGCTAGGTTTTACTGGTGCCTTGAGTTATTAACTGCACATGTTTTTTGGGGGTTTCTTTTTTTTTATCAAAGTAAATCAAAACATATTTAGTCTCTTGTATCACATTTAGCTATCAGGATTAGTGACAGCTAACTGTGAGCTAACTGGCGAACTAGCTTTAGACATTATGCCAGAGGGAAACAGAAACAGTATATAGTGCAGCTCTGCACTTTTTCTTCGTAGCTTTTTTTTTTTTTTGGATGGGGGGGGGGGGTCCATGTGTTTTTGCCTCCCAAAAGGGCCGTTATTATGCTTAAACTACCCAAAGGGCAGTTAAGCGTGTTTTGCCAAACAGGTGGAAACTTAAGCAAGTGTTGTTTTTAACAATATGCAATATGAGTCAATACATAATGCTTTTAATATAATATTATATAAAAAGATGCTTAACAGTATGCATGCAGTACAATAAATTACACAACTCCCTCCATTCAGAACTTGATCTTGGGCCCAAGTACTCGTTAGCATACTGGATGCTAGCCCACAAAATATTGGGGAAAGAGGCAAGTTATAGCAATAGATTCAATAGAACACGGTTTGTTCAACTTTACAGGAGCAGAAAATATAAAATTGTAATGTAACTTACTTTACAATCATATCTAAATGATAAATGATCTACATTTGTTTGAAAAAAAAAAAAAATCAAGGCTTGCCCTTAATAATAAAAAAAAAAACTTGTCAGATGAACATGTTGCGTGTTCCTTCGAGAGCTCATTGTCTGTCGTGAGGAAATGAACCCCTGACAAATCTTGGCAGACATGGGAAAAGAAAAAACCTGAACACAAAAGCCGGAAGAGCTACATGGACATTCCACTTTTAAAAACACCTTTATCCCAAATTTAGAGGCAGTGAAACCAGAGATTAATGGGGTTCACACTGAACAATGACTGCATCAGAGAGATGAGTCAATTCACTGCACACAACAGAGATAAACATCAGTTAGTGGCGTTAAATCGTTCAATCATGTCAAACAGCAGAGGGTGGAAATAAATCAACAAAGGGTGAGGAGAATCACAGCCTGTCTGCACACACTTCTGCAGGTATTATCTCCATTCTTCAAACAGAGCCTATCAAATCTCTTAAACTGCTTATCCCATTGCTCGGTTCAGCTTTTTATCTCAGCCACGAGAGCAGATAGGCTGTGGAGTCTTGAGCAGCAGAAGTTTTAAAGTGATCAGGGAAAAACTTGAGACCCATTCGGCACGATTTACTCCTTAATTAAACTTTTCCAAATAAGAAAGAGAGGAAAAAGCGCCTTACCTGCCAATCTGTGAGCACTGTAGAGAGTCCGCAGCGACAGCGGCGTGTTTGTAGCTGCCTTGGGGGCATCCCCTGTCCGAGAAAACGCAGAAACAGACGAGAGCAACGACGCCGAATAAACCAAAAAAGGTACAGCAGCACACCAGCCATTGCCTGCGATTAGCCATTGAACTATCTGCGGGTAAACTGTGTGCGGAGGAAACTGTTGCTGCGTCTCAGTGCGCAAACACGCGCTCAATGAGGACTCGAGTGCGTAAATCCCTACCTTGGTTTTCACCTCCCACCTCCTTCTATTCCAACATCCCTCTCACTTTGTACAAATAACCATCTGTAGGACGGACTTACCGGACATCTTAACGGCCCTGTCCGACGTTTTTAAGCTGCTTTATCACTCGTGTCTACATGACGTCGGAAATAACCGATCTTCCTAACAGCAGTTGCATCGCGGAAAGTCCCACTTGGTGCGTTTTTCCTCTCTCAAAACTGACTTGAAACAAACCTAATTAAATATTACTTAATCATGACACAGTTGCGTGATATGAGATGTTCCGGAGTTGAGAAGTTTGTGGTGAATAAATTATATCCAAACAAGTGGAAGAGCACTCTATGTGGGAAGTGAAACGGATGTGACAAAGCCTCTGACCCCTTTTGCTTTCTCTGCGTCCCCAAAGTTGCATTTTTACCAGCCCAGTACAGAAACTCCTGTAGAAACAGGCTGTGAGAAGAATGATGCTGCTGGATGTGACCTAAGTGTCACTGAAACATGGAGACTGGACTGAAATCTCGTCAACATTACCATCGTATTCTTCTGTCTTCTGTATTCTTGTTCTTCTATCTTCTACACTTATTATTCCTAAATTTCTCACTAGGGATAAATAAAGTTTTTTTTTTTGTATTGGATTGTATTCTGTTTTGATAACTAAGTACAGAGGATACTCTGTTTTTTTTACTGTTTGGATGTCCATGTCTCTCAGTGTGTCACAAATGCATTCACACCTGTAGTTGAAGCTCCTGTGGGGAGTTTAACCAGGTCATGAAACAGACTGAAACTAGAAAAGCACCCAGAGAGCCCAGACCCCCACCAAGCATATTGTGATTGTGACCAAACACTGCAGTCCAACTTTAATGTTATATTCCCTTTCATCAGACTGTCTGCTACAATTTGGTGTTAGTTGCAGGTTTGTAAGATAATTTGTTACCTGACAGTGTTGAAAATTATGATGACCCAGCACAAATTTCATATTCCAGATCCTAGTATCCAGAATATTGCCAGGATCTGGATCACACTTTTACAATTGTTAGAAATTATGGTGACCTTCTCTTGTATTGTTTTGCAAAGCGATCGGACCATTTATGTTGGAGTTATATACACATATGGTGAAAACAGTCCTATCTCACAATGATAAAAAATCCTTTAAAAAAATCCTGGATCCAGACGGTGATCCAAACCACCTCCAAAATTGAATCACTCTTTCCTTATCCCATTTTGGACATTTCCTGAAAATTTCGTCGAGATCCATTTGTTACTTTTTGAGTTATGCTGTTCACAGACAAACCGACAGACAAAGTCTCCCAAAAACATAACCTCCTTGGAAGTAATCAATACAGACACCTCTATATGAGCTAAAATGCAGACAAAACCATCAGCAACAAGACTAATTACTTCCATAGAGTTCATTCAATGCCTGAAAAGGCTTGGAGGGAGTAGGTGTCGCATGAAAACAGCAGCTTTTAGCATGGGATACTAAGATGGTGCTGTAAATGGTTCTCTCAGTACTGCACTCTCTGGTACCTTGAGCTGTTTTTTTTTTTCCACACTTTGCTCTTCTTCCATGGTCACTTACACCAGGGAAGGGCTCATCAACATTGGACTGACATCTGTTGGGACTTTTCTCCTGTTTATATTGAACCAGGAAGTTTTACAGAGATTTTGGTTGGGAAGAGAGCAGGAACACTCATGAAACTCTGTGGGGTACACTGTGCTCCCATCCATCCAAATGACCAAGAACAAGATGGATTAATTACTGCTGCTTAACAGGAAAATCTCAGGCTCTAGCGGATCTGCCACCTTGTGTTTCATCAGAGCCTGCGGCATTGATTGTATCCCCAACAGAGCTCAACATCTGCCTGGCTTTCATTTCCTCCACTGGGGGCATGCAAGAGGCAACATCCAGTTTAGAAAAATGAAGCCGATGTTAAAGTGTTAAAAGTTGCTGTTCATCAAGAATCTGCTTGAGGCTAAGTGCAGAAAGACTTTAAGTCACACACTGTATAGTTGTTGATCTATTTTCAAACTCTGCGGTTTAGAAGCCATCAGGAATCAGAGACACAGCCCTGCTCACGTGACAGCACTTTGTAGCTGTTAGAAAGGAAGCTCAAAGCCTACATTATGTCCAATGTGGCAGCATCTGCAGATTGGTTTCATTTCACAGTTTCAGGAGCAGACAGGTGACATCGCAGAGTCTACATCCATGTTTTATACATATTCTATGGGGGCATGTAAAGGAGCTCTCTGTGGAGACAAGCTGAGGCAGAACATGGTGGTTTCACTCACCAACCTGTCTGTACCAGCACCTATCTGTCAGTGGATCAACTTCCTGATTGACACAACAAGTGAGGCTGGGGAACTTGAGGTGAGGTGTGAGCTCTGCCCACCACTCTCCTTCTTCAACACCAATGACTGCACCTCAGGGGATCCCTCTGATAAACTCCTGAAGTTTGCAGATGATACCATCATGGTATAATTTCATCCAGGATTGATGACAGTGGACTTTAGGAGACAGATTCAGTGACTCTTCTTACGCTTGTTAAGAACAAGGGAAAGCAAAGACATCAAATGTAGCAGTCGGCAGATAACAAAACATCCAGTTGGATTCTCATTCATCCAGGTTATGGTTATGCGGAAGACTCAAGCAAAACAGAAAGACATAAATAGAGCAATGTGTGTGTATGATCAGACTTGTACATCAGGGAAACCAAACTCTACAAGTCTTCAGACAGAGAGCAAAAGTTCCCTACTGTAGCTTTAAGGCTGTATTATGTCCCACTCATCCTGGGTAGGTATCAATATCGGGTGCAAACAGCCTCTAACATCCAAAACTTTTTGAATAAGTTCCTGATTTATTTTTCTTATTCCCTTATAGTAAAGTTTAGAGCACAAGTTTAAAAAGTCAAACACAGGAACTTCTACTTTTTGGTGTTCAATAAAAATGATAAGAATTACAACTGAAAACATGACAGCTGCTCAATCAGGACAGTTAACCTGTCAGCTTTGCCTCTGTTGACCATAAAAACTGACTCTTACTTGAAGACAAAACTGAAACCAATACTCAGAAATATTTTGTGGAGTTGCCAATTTCACAACACCAGTAAATAGAAACCTGATCTTTAAGTCGTACAGTGCACAGCATGTAGCACAGCACAGCATGCTCGAAACAGAGCTTCAAATTTAGACAATGCAACAAGACAGCAGCATCCTTCAGTGCAAAAAAAAACATGTTTGTGTATTTACGGGCGATACGTAGCTGGCGTATACAGAAAAGTAAGAAGTTGTTGAACCAAATGCACTTTGTGTGAATGTCACTGTCGTCACACAACTGGTGTGTCAACATACCAAAACCAAAAGTGAATAAATCTGTGAGGGAGTGAGAAAGTACCGTGCAGGTCAACCTGAACACAGATAATTCATTGTCTTCTCTGTTTTTGATCATGCAGCACCTGTTGGTGATAAAAAAAAAATCTCCCCATACATGACCAATTTACCCTGGAGCTGTTTACAGAGGTACAACCCCAGACTCTGACTCTTATGGAAACAGAAATATTCATCAACACTTCCTTCTTTCAGCTTGGCTCATTTCACTTCAGCTGAAACTCGATCAAAAGAGTGATAAACCAGTGACGCTGAAAGAAAGAATAAATGTCAAATCTTGTAACCTGCAGGTAACCGCAGAGGTGGGCAACAAGTCTGGGCATGATGGCTGGCTAGATTAACAAATCTGTCAGCAGTGAACCAAGCATCTCAGTATAAAGATCTATTAGATAAATGCAAACATGGAAAGTGTGTTGGAGGAAATCATCATACTCTAATGATCTGGCAAAGACGCTTCTGTTTCTTGGTGAACAATTTGTCTAAATGTGTTTATGTTTCAAAGAGGAAGTCCTGTTTAAAAGACACCTCAGCTCAGTTATTCCTGGCTGTGATCCAGACCCATTGTTGGCTTTTTGTTTGACTCTTTTGTAAGCCCGCATTTGGCTCTTTCAGTTCCAACACATCTCTTAAGCTTTGTTGGCAGAGGACAAAGAGGTAATGTAGGTTTCGTGGGACATGAATGCATTTCATGAGGGATGGCTTTATGATAACAGAAAAATGAAGTCAGTGTATGACAGGCCAATAAATTTATGTAATGTAATGAGTGATCCTGATGAAAAGTTGAGTGAAGATGTGTCAACATGGAAAAAAGTGATAATAGTTGGATGGGGTCAAGCTAAGGTTTTAGAACGGGCAGTCTCTGTCCGTGGTGCTGACCCTCAGCTGAGCTTTAACCCCAGGAAGACATCTGCTGCCCTGTCCCTTTCATTGCTTTGTTATTACTTTTATTTTCAAATTGTAAGCTGTCTGGTGTAATAACTACATTAATATCAATCTCTTTATTGTGCTAGCTTTTAATTCCCTTTTTCTGTCATTTCATTTTCTAAACAAGGAAGTTAGGACATACTCTATTACATCAGATTCAGATAAAACTGCTTTGACTTTACTTGACTTGCTACAGACTAAACAAGCATAGATAGAGTACTTATAAAGTGGTCGTGAATCATGTCCGAGTTAGAATAGACCACCTCTAAACTTATCAGTTTTACTGCATCAACTGCAACCCATGATCAGATAAAACTTCACCACAAGGGGGAGATACTGTTCATGTTTTTGGCTTTATCACCCTTATCTCACCACAGATTAGATGTTTTGGTTTCACAGAGGCAGATACAGCCCACAGCTTTCATCTTTCGATGGACATGGTTATGGAGGTGAAATATATAATTTTCTAAATCCTACATTTGCATTTTCTGTTAAGGTCGCAAACAAAACTGAAGTATATGTATGTAAAGTATATGTAACGTCTCACCACCACTGCATATTTAGACTGTGTTTAAGCTACTTGTAAAAAGCTGAAGCTCTGCAGACATTCTGCAGAAACTCGAGAACTCTTACAGCTGACATGGTTTAGTGAATGTATTTATCATGAAGCGAAAATGAGTTGCATGAACATCTAGAGTTCAAAAGTTGCAAAAGAGAACGCAAGAGATTGAAGTTATGAAATAGTGCAAGAAAGGTGAAAAAATAAGGGTCAAAATAGTCTAAATATCAAAACAATCCTGATGCTGATCCTGCCATAAAAAAAAACTAACATATTTTCCACATATCGCCCCCAAATGGAGAACATTTTCCTGAAGAAGAAGCAGAGTTTGCTGATGTTTACACAGCATATAACAGTACAGAATAAAGTATAAAGAGACAGCTGACCTGTGGCAAAGTCCCACCCTCAAATGCGATGAGCCAATCACAGTGCGTACAGCCTTTCCGATCCACTCTGATATTCCCTGCCCTTCCACTGAAATGCTTTGCAGATGTTTAGTTTTTGTTCAGTTTTATTAAGTTTTTCTGAGGTTTTGAGTTAAAAAATGGTCAAACAGTGTTCATGGGGTACATGCAACTCCAATACAAGGTATCCTGAGGATCTGGGAGACGGAGGGTGAGCAAGTCAACAAATATAAAGAAATATAAAGTTGTCTTTAACATCTCTAACTTTAGCTAAAGTCAGCCTAATATTGGCTCCTTGCTGTGTTGTTCATCACTTCACTTTGATTGTTGGGAACTTATTAGTTCTTGTCCAAAGAGCTTTAGTTAAACTTACTAAAAAGGTTGTTGTTCTTTTCTCATATTCGGAGCCAAAAACCTTATCTGCAGTAATGATGATGATGGCAACACATTTGCATAGGGATAAGTAAATTTTTTCGCTTGTAACTGAAGCTTTTTATTGACCTTCTCAACAATTTATACATCCCGCCAATGTGTAGTTTAGATTATCTTTCTGTCTCCAAAAATAATTGATGGCTTCCTGAGAAATGTCTGCCATAGCGCCTGTCACTGAATGTTCATTGTTTTTCCAAGTAAGTAGAGGGGGCGTGGCTTACACAAAGATAAATTGAGGGACACGGGAGGTTTGATTTAATAAGTCTTTACTGATGGCACAAGTATATTTGAGTACACTTCGTAACTACCTTTTTAAAGAAGCATTAAGTCGAGAATTCATGTGTTACTTTCAGGGTTACTAAAGGTGTCACTCAGCTGCTGCCCCTCGGCGGTTTTCACAAAATCAAGTTTGGACACTCCTGTCCTAGGGGACATTAAAGTGAAACATATGGCGTTAAAAATACGTATATTAATGTTGACTTTTGTTTTTGCATTAGCTAAGCCTCAGTGTCACAGCTGCAGACGTATTGTTTTCTCCATCATCGATGTTAAATCCTACAGCGCTGTGTTGTAATAATCCCTTGAGGTTGGGTCTTTAACTTCATTTAAAGTACCAAGCCAATTACCCTCAGTTAATAATGCAGCATGATTTAATTTTCAATTGCACAGCCCACAGAGATGGTGCAGGGGCATATTTTGCAAGGATAGTGTAGGTCATTGAGTTTCTATAAATAGTACTTTGTTATTATTCTGCCCTCCCTGCATCAAAGCGGTGGCAACCCTTTTTCACCTAAATCCACCATCCTACAGTGTGCCCACACAGCGCCTTTACAGCGTTAAGTCCTTGGGAAATATCAGCGTCCTCTTCTTTTTGCTTCTTTTCATTCTGCAGGAAGTGATTCAGAAACTCCGTCATGCACTTGTCTTTGTTGATGTGTAGTTGAATCGTTTAATTGCTGACATGCACTTCAGTACACTGTGAAGGTTGATGGGTGACCCTAATATATTTTATTCAAGGTATAAATAGTTACAAAACTATTTTCATCTGACTGAGTCAGACTGAAAGAGCAGACAGTCAGAGCAAAATGTAACAGAGCAGCACCGGAAAAATTGAACACTCAAGATAATCATGATTATCCACTTATTCACAGATAATGCATCATCCCAAAGAGAAACAGCCCTGGCACGTCACAGGTCTGCAGCTAATGTTGACGATAATTCTCATGCAAATTTCTTATGTTGTATTCGACATTGTGAAATTACACAAAAAGATATTTCATGTTAAAATATCACGACAGTATTTTGATAAAACCAGGCTTAACTTTAAATGGGTGCAGACTAAGTTCAGAAAAGTTGTTGGTAAGCCACAACGGTTTGTTTCAGTCCTTTCTCCATCATATCTGAAAACAAACACCTGCTGTGTCTGTGAACAGTAACACTGATTGAACTGCTCCAGCCTCCATTTGCTGAGATGAAACCATTATTGAAGTGGGTGGAAATTAAGCAGTTTAAGCTCAGAGGAATTAACGCTTTCCTCGCACTGCTGCGGCTGATTGGAAATAAGCACGTGAACAAATCCCAATGTGCTGAAACCAGCTCATTCTGAGATTTGGTTAAAGGAAATTGGACATTTTGTTTCAGTCAGTGAAGAGACAAATGAATCTATAAGCCTGAGGGAAACAGTCAGGGTAAGTTTGTGAGGAGAATTTTAAAAGAAAACATGCTCATCCAAGATTTCAATGTTTTTCTCAATCCAGAGTTTGAGATGTTAAAATTGGTCCTTTTTATATAGACAGTTAAAAGCACATTTACAACTTACAAACTGAGGAGCTTTCAAACAGTTATGCAAGAACTACTTCCCTGGTAACTAATTATATTGAAAAAGGAACCATACAATTACTAGTTCAATTATGTTTTGGAAAAGTAGCGTGTAACTATAGCTACTTTTTTAAAAGTAATTTGCCCAACACTGCTCCAAATCATACAGATAACACAGCCCCCATGCGCTTCATAGGAGTACTGCATTTTATTACAGGAGCATAACCAGGCTTGATGCTGTTAGTGGACACAGGCCCTTAGGCCCTGTTTACAACGTTTCATCTAAAAATGCTAAAAGCAGTGAAAAAAATCTGCGCTTACACAGAAACGCTGAGGGACTGAAAACACTGTAGTAAGCATGCCAGGCCTGTAGGTGGTGCCTTGTCTTGTTCAGATGCTGCTTTTGGGAGATCTCGACTGAAGTGGAGATGAGCCGTCTGGTGAGCCGATATCTGGTGTATTGGTGAATACCAAGTGCAAAAGTGGAGCAACAGATACACATTTTGTATGAAGACAGTTGGCAGATACAGCAGATTGACACACACAAGCACGGCACGGTATTTCGTGACGATTGCTGCTGTTGTCCTGTTGTATGTGCTCGCATGAAGCAGAGTGTGACGTCAGCGTTTCCACTAAAAATGCCGGCTTACTGTCTCAGTACCGTTCCACAAAAATCCTACTCTGGAGGCCATTTTCAAAAGTTTGTGTTTGAGGTCGTCTGAAGCACCATTTCCGAGAAACGCAACAAAACTTTTGCGTTTCACCCTAAAACCGTTGTCATGTAAACGGCCCCTTATTCTGTTTCTGTGTTCCATTGGTTTAGTAAGTCTGAGCAACTTTTGCCCATGGTCTGGACATAACAACAGAAACCATGAAGACAGTCTCGGTCATATTCAACGTTTGATCAGTGTTGCTTAAAAACTGAACTATGAGCTAAGGTTAATGGAAACTGACTGACGTAATGAACACATGAATATTTAAATGAACTGGTTCACTGGAGCAGACACTTAATTATCCTCTCAGTCCGTTAATGACATCACAGCTCTCATCTGAACTTGAAACCTGAACCTGGGCTTTCATCTGCACGAGTTTCTGGCCTCAAGCTGTAACGTCCGACAGAAAGTGTTCATTAGATGAGTGGACAAAATGTTTGGATGATTCACATGATGGAGCTCTTTCTTCACCTCCTGGACCCCAAGCTGCTGTGTGGTTAATTATTTACCAGGCTGATGAATGTTTCAGTGAAACCAAACTGCTGCAAGGGACCAGGTTGATAGGAACACAAGATATGAGCAATTAGAAAGATAATGTTGAGGGATTGAAGACGAAAGAAGTAGAGTACTGGTCAGCATTCAGATGTGATTTATCATAACATTGTAACATGCTTCAATCAAACACTACCTTACTTAAGAAGGACAACCAGAGACTGAAAACTCATTAAAGCTGCTTATGCTTATAGAAGATCAATAATTGTTGAAACTGAGACTGAAATACAAAAAGACGTCTTTCAAAGATGTCTTTCAACCTAAGACATCAAAATAAACCACTTAATTGCTAAATATTAGTCGTTCAATATGTGAGCCATGAGAAGCAGCTGTGCAGGACTTGGCTTAAAGATAGTTTGGCCAGATGACCCAATGAGAGTCAGTGATGTGAGAAGTTGAAGGGGTTTAAATTTAAAAACACATCTCCCTCCCAAAAAAAAGAGTCAAATTGTACTACAAAATACACAATTCACTTAAAAAGCAGTTTCACTGAAGTAACTTTTGTATACTCATTTGTTTTTTAGACTAGTATTATTTCTGCACACCGCATTTTCCTGTTGTTTTTCACTCTCTGTCTCTGCGGACATTAAATGGGCCATATTGAACCCTGAGGCTTGTACGGCCCCCGCTGCAGTCCAGTGTTCACAGGGAGAGCCAGAACGAGAGGGACTGGTGTACAAAGAGCAAAATATAAAGAATCTGCAATGTAGGGATGTAAGATATACAGGGTTTCAGTTATTCACAAGAGTAGAAAAACATGATTTTGTTTAAGTGTCGAGATGTTGACAGGACACTAAGTCCTGCAGGGTTAACTCCTGATAAAGGCTCTTTAACACGCCAACAATGTCACAGCACTTCATGCACTCATCAAGGTGCTGAGGAGAAAAAACAGGCCGCTGTTGAAGGTGGGGGATGGGAGCGATGGAGTGAAGATACTTTGCCTCAGAGGAGGCAGAGACACAGATGTCAGAGAACAAAAATCCTCCAGAGAGAGAGGAGGGTAAAATCTGCTCATGTCTCCGCTTTGCTCTGTGTAAAACAGTTCGTGAGAGCTGGCGTGTCTAATTGGCACTGTACATTAACATCATTACATACGTTTCTTCTTTTGCCCTGCATCCCCGGACATCTGCTGCGAGGATTATCACTCAGGATGTGCAGATGGGAGGAAATGAGGGATAGTCATGCTTTCATTTTCTTTTGAACTTTGCTACTCTTATTATAAGTAACCCCCAGTCAAATATTCCATTATGTCCCCACCTTTGCACCATTATTTAATGCTGGTTTTGGCAACCATGTTTTTTTGCATGCATGAGTTGGAAATATCACTGAGGCTGGATTATATTCTTTGCAAAGGGTGAAATACAACCATCATTTGTCTGAAAGATGTTTACATGTAATGGTATCAAACAAGTTAGGTTTCAGCTGGATCAGAATAAACTTAGCACAAAAAGTAAGGAAATGTATGTTTGGTAGTTTACTTAAAACCTTATGCAGTGTTTCCTGCTGATACATGCTTCACAGTGACCCCTAGGTGAGGAAAATACAGTCCCTCTAACTATTTTGAGCTACAGCCCTGATTTTTTTTTTAAAGTTATCGTAGCCACAAATGATCACCAGTGTTGGTGTGTGTCACACAAAATGAAAACCCTGATAGCTCTTTTGTACAGTGTTGGATCAGAACCAAAACGCACACACATGTTCGATGTCTCAGCCTAAGTGCATCTATATGCTGCTTTTCAGCTTAAAGTACAGCACCCCTGCTGCCAACAGAAAGTCACAAGTTTTACTCTGTGATTTAAACCTCCCCCCTTTTTTTTACATTTTCTTTTCATTTGTGTTTAGAAATGCCTTCCAGGCCTTCATGAAGCATCACTGATCTCCTGTATTTAAAGGGTGTGTCAATGGTGCCACATCAAACTCTGTTACTCGCTATTAACGCTTTCTACTTATTTAAGCTACACATTTCTATAACCCTCAAATACAGGAGGCCTCATATCAGAATCATGAAGAGTAATATTTCTATATGAGATATAAATTCAACCTCAGCTATCACACAAAACTTCCAGCCAATGTTTCAAACCCTTGATGAGATTGCATTGAGCTCCCAAGAGGTGGTAGGTATCATAATCTGTCTTGCAGAAATTACATGGACAGTGTGAGGGTTTCCCGTGTTAACAGCAGATACACACTCATCAAATACAGCATTTTATTCTGTTCTAGCACAATGATCTCTGAAAAAAAATAAAAAAAACAAAACAACAACAACAAAAAACAGAAATACATCATAACCCTTGGCAGAAACCTTACCATAAAAATGGTTATTGTAGAATTCAATTCAAATGAGAACTTTCTTTTTCACAATCCATGCAGACATAGGAACAGGAAACACCCTGACAGATAAAAATCAGTGGCTTCTGTCTGCCAGGAAGCTCCATGCTCCTCTGGGCTAACGGAAGGTTGGTGTGTGTATGTTGTGAGGGGTCTGGAGGCCTCCCGATGGAGGGGCTGGGGTCCTCACTCCAGGTGCTGCCTCTGCTGTTTTGTGGCATGGAGTGTTGGCCTTGTTGGAGATCCTCTTCTCCTTTGAAGGCTCCACGTCCGACTCA
Source organism: Halichoeres trimaculatus (assembly GCF_033239565.1). Lineage (NCBI taxonomy): Eukaryota > Metazoa > Chordata > Actinopteri > Labriformes > Labridae > Halichoeres > Halichoeres trimaculatus. The sequence goes on along the minus strand of NW_027437194.1, from coordinate 17,602,081 downwards.
GGACCCATCCAGATGATTTTGGATGCATCCTGGTCTGTTATTGCATGGTATCTTTAATGTCTCCTCAGGTGTTGACTTTTTGAAGGAGGGCTTTTTGGTTTTTCTGCGCCCTTGATGGTTTCTTTCCCCTCTTAGCGCCTCCACCTCCTCCAGCAGGGCCTGACTGACCTCCTCCTGTTGTTTGACAGCTTCTGTTCTTCTTCCACACCTGGATGGAGAGTTTGTCCAGCTGTTCCTGGGCAACATTTATCTTCTCCAGGTCTCTCTTAGGATGTCCTCCAGGTTGTTGGCCCTCAATATCTCCCCGACCGAAGCTTGTGCAGATTTGGACTGGTGTTCTTCTCAAAAGTTTTTATGATCTCATCTGGGTGGCTGGTTAAACTGACCATTGGGGAGGGGATCTCTGAGGCCCGGGGATGTCAGGGACCTGGTTGTTATTGGTCCTAGCACCTATTTCTCCTCTTTGTTTGGGAGCCTGGTGTATACTCTCCTTGCAAACACGTTGTCTTTTTCCAGGACGCTGATTGTGGGTTTCCTGGGTACCTCCTTCCTGCCTTTGCTTGGTGGAATGTTGGTCAGGTGGTCCGTTGCCCCTGTTTGGTCAGGTTTCTGATCTTTTTACTTGACATCCTGCCAGGAAGAAACTCTTCCAGGTCCAGGAGAATGGCGGTGGGGCTCCTGGTTACCTCCTTGCTGCCTTTGGTTGGGGCAGGTTGGTCAGCTTGATTATTCTACTGGCCCCCTGCCCCTGTTTGGTCAGGTGTCTGGAATTTATATCTGACATCCGACCAGGAACAAACTTTCCAACGTCCAGAGGCCTAGCGGATGATCGTCCCGACTTTAGGACACTTTTTAAGGTGTAGATATGAACAGTTTGATACTTGTAAACCACTTAAACTAACCAGAAATGATGATTGCATTTCAGAATCATTCACAGGTGTTCCTCTGCTTTTTATTGTAACTGCCATACATTGTTTGACCCATTTCAGCCTCTTTTATGTAGCCAAGATGGCAACCACTGAGGGTTGCATAGGTGCAGATGATTGCAATTTGAAACAGCCTATATTTTGGTTGACTCACAAGGGTATCTCATCCGGTCAGCACTTGTGCACCAAGTAGTTCACATTCACAAGACTTTACAAGTTCCCTTTGAGTAGAACAAGAGTAAAACCCAATCAAAGAGGTAGACTTGAGCCTCCTTTAGCCTCTCTCAGCTGTAAAATACGCTAAATGCACCATTAGCTGGTGAAATCCTTTGTCTTCTACCCAGGGAAAAGTTGAGACATTAAAGACTGTAAATTCACTTGTTTTGTCATGAAAAACTGAAGATTTTGGTTTTCTCAGGTAAACTTTCTGCAGCACTCTACAACTCCTGTTTTGTTGACTCCAATGCTTGCTGCAACTACATTTACTTTGTATTTCTTCAGCACGTTTGTTATGACAAAGATTTGTCAGGTTAAAATTTTGGAGCATTTTTTTCCTCCTTACAGATCAGTCTGACGTATTTAAAAATTGCAGCCATGTTATCCTACTCTGGAACAAAGAAAAAAACACAACAGTGATGGAATTTTGACTCCTTACTGACAGAATATGTAGGCTAAGTTCAGTGTATGTTTCTTTTGTTGAATGTATTATTGGTGTATTGAATAATAATAATAACGATAATAATAATAACGATAATAATAATAACAACGATAATAACAACAACGATAATAATAACGATAACAATAATAATACAATAACTCGAGCTTGATAAACATTGTGCTACTCCTTTAAATCATTTAAAATTTGGAAGATTTTTGGTGATGCAAAAATGTTCACTTGACTCAAAGACAAACAGTAGATAAACAAATTTTTAAAGTGCTCTCCCATATCATTTCTGCAAGTGTATACCCCTGTTTTATTATCCTGTTAGAGATTTTCTGCTTTGTGGTTTTCATCCCAAAAAGGTCAAGTTTCTATGTTTAGCCCAAAAACCCAAGGTGATTTTATGTTGTGGTTCATTTTTGAGTTGTTCTTCAGTTTTTTGCTCGTCATGTTGTTTTGTTTTTAAGTAACTCGTGTGTTTTGCACTGGACAAAAAGATTATTTCCAATCCTTAGGACTCTGGTACCTGTCATACTAAAAAGCATCTGTTACCCTGGCACTGACATCAAATGTGCTACTTGTTGGGTTTGAGGTGCATCTGCAGGTCTCACGTGACTATTTTGTACATCACTGCTCGTTTGTTGAAGTGTTTTAGGCGTTTATGGGTCTGTCTTATATGCTAATCATGACCCAGTAGTTACAGAGTTCTGGAGAAATAACATAATAAGGTCGTAATGACCAAGCAGCACAATCCACTATCTGCAGTGACGTTCGAGTTAATGAACTTCGCGCGTGAACTGCGCGTGACACGCGCCAGCAGCTGTCATCCAAAGTTAGCGGAGCCCCCTGACGCGTCACACTGACCGCCTGACAGACACATCAGCAGCTCCTCACAGTCAGGTGTCTGCTGCTTTCACCTCCGTCAGTCATGGTGGAGACTGCGGATGTGGAGAAGTGAGCGGAGGTCCCACTGGCTGCAGACAAACACCTGCACGTGGCGGATCGAGGACCTCCTTCCTCTCCTGTAACTCGACCTCCAGCCTCCAGCAGCTTCACTCTGCTTCACGAGCTATAGAGACAGAGAACTATGAGCTCCTCTCTGCCTAAAAGCGAGTCCACCACCTCTCTGCTGAGATCATCCGGCCCCCAACGCAGGTCCGGGCACGCTAATGATGGTCCACATGATCACCGGAGGAGCCGAACTCAGCATCAGCATCCAGCCGCAGCTGGAGGCGGGGGAGATGCAGGCTGGACAGAAGAGTGCGAGACGAGCGCGCGGAGACCTCTGTGCCAGCCTCGGCATTCAGACTCCCGAAACATGAGTGATCACCGCGTGCAGAAGAGCCACTCACACCGGCAGCACAGCCACCTGGATGACGGTTACGCACAAGAGGATGTGAGGCACCGGACGAGTCGGCATCAGAAGGAGCGCACCAAGTCCTCCAGATCCAAACACCCTCATCACCACCACGAGCAGCCTCAGCAGGGCGCCTCGAGACAGGACAGAAAGACATCTCCAACTCCTTCTCACCAGAAAAAGGAGGACGAGGCGGCTCTGTTTTTCGAACCCAGAGAAAGAGTGATCACCGGGTCTTCCTCCAGTCTCAGCTCGGACCCTCCTGCGACGAAGGCACCTGTCCAGCCCTCCTCCAAACGCAAAGGGAAGAGGATGAGCGCGACTCCGTCTGAGTATGACGCCAGTCTGCATCCCATTGTGAAGTCCGTCTTTGGGCAGGTGAGTGGGAAGAAAAGGGAATGAAACTTTTGTAAGAGTGAATACAGTGCGCTCACTGAGGTGAAGAAAAAAAGGAAGTTGTTTTTTTTTAACCCGTTGAGAGTACCCAATCTAATTTTAGTTATTCTCTGATTTTTCTTTCCCTGCTTGTAACGGGAGAAAAGGGGAGGTAAACACTTTTCTGGAGCTTTCTACTGCGTTTTTTGTTGTTTCATTTTGTAACACAATGCAGGAGACAATTTTTCAGGCAGCTAAATCACCAAAATAGCCAAGTTAATGCAATTTAAGTTACTGCTTATTACACAAAAAGTTCTTAAATTTTATTCTTGTCTAGAAAAATAAGTTTTCAATTTAGAGGGACACTGTAAAGACTTTTTTTGTTCGAGACTCATATGGTTTCACTGTCTTGTTTCCACCTCTTAGAGAAGACTTGGTATAACAAACCAAAACACATAATGACTGATTGAATACAATTAGTTACAATAGATATGGCAGCTTATTTACAAAATGTGTTGATGGGAGTTGAAAACTAATTTAAATTTAATAGGGTTACAAAATAACCTTGTCCAGAGTCTATATCCTTCAACCATGTGGTGGTATAGGAAAGCTGTGAAAGTTTCAACTTCTCCACGTAGCGTGGATTTATCGACCTGAGGTCATCCCAGTTCAGCAGATTAAAAATGGATGCACATGCTAAGTCCAAATCTGTCTCCTGTATGGATCTCATGTCCATCAGTTTGACGGGGAAGGGGGGTGAGTCTGTGAAGCATCCCAGTATGAATACAGCCGCTTTCTTTGTGGCTGAAACCTGAGCCACATCAGAGGGATCAGCTCACCCCTGTGTGGAAAACTTTCTCATGATGGGAGCTTGTCACTCTCTCCCTCACACACACGCAGGGATGCAAACACACACAGACAGGTGAGTAACCCATCTTTCTGTCTTCAATTTAATCTGATCCAAACTCTTAAAGGAAGACTTGATCCTTTTGGTTAAAGGATCACAAACTCTGCACACATCTATGCAGAACATAACCCTCCTCATCCCTCTGCTATCTCTTCACCCAGTTTCACTGAAATCCTTCTCAGTGTGAGTGATAAAAAAGCTCAAGAGGAGACAATTACCTCCCTGAACACTAATGTGTTCCAGAAATAACTCCTTTCAATCCAGGCCAGGGCTGCTATCGGTCTTAGGGGTTCCAATGAGGCAAAAATCCATTCAGCGCAGTGCTGCATGAGGTCTCTGCAGCTGCTGGCGGGTGTGCAGAGGCAAATGTCAGATTGTGTTTAGTACAAAAAACCTGATGCTTTGCAGACTTTAGGTGAAAAAAATATGAATGAAAATTTTGTGAGTGCATTATAGTTTGTTTGCTGTGATGTCATGGCGACGTCACCAGATGCAGCTAGAGAAAGTAGGATGCATTTCTGAGCATTTCTCTGCAGCTCCTCAGCACTCTGTTTCACTTTCGCCACCAAAGCCCCAATTAAACATGTTTAATGCTGTGTGAAGCTGCAGCACAGACGCAGCGCACAATGCAGGGGTGAGAAATTCTACACGACTAATTCCCTCATTTCATATTTTCTTATGTAACATCAAGATCTGCATGCAGCCCCCCCCCTTTTTTTTTTTTTTACAGAACTCACTCCAGTCGCTGCCAGTGGAGGAAGCTAAAAATAGACCATCAAGACCTGATTACAGGAGAGTGGAGGAGTGCAAAAGGGGTTTCTTTGTTTTGCGTAGTCAAAAAAATGCAAATCAAGTAGAAGACTTGCAAATTTAAGACAAGTTAAGAGCAGGTTTTGGCATGCAATGCTCTTAAATTTGGGGTGAAGAATAAGGAAATTTTTTGTTTATTCATGTAGTTTTTCACTTACCCACTATAAGGAGTTTTATTATAGGAAAGTTCAGAGGTTAAAAGCAGAAGTTAAATGAAGTCCGGTTATCTGTGCTTAATCAGATGTTGTTCATGTGCGAAATTTAGTCCCAAGTTCTTTTGAGACCTTTACCGACTTTGTTCCTCTTTGAAAATCCGCAGATTTCATTACAGAGCTTTCGCTAAGATCAGATCTGCTCCTCTGCAGATAACTGTATCGCTGAGGCGAGGGCAATTTCCTTTTGGAATTAAACTCAGATTAAAGGAAGCCAGTATCAGCCAGCAGAGGGAGCAAGCAGCGTTTGTACTAATAGGCCTGATGGCTGAGAGAGTGGGAGAAAGTGTGTGTATGTGGTGTATGTGTGATGGAGACGGACAGAGTAACAGCCCCCCTGGGTGTCACATCAGTGAGACAAGAGAAGCGAAAGAGCAGAAAAGAAAGTGAATGATGCGAGGCAATCGGATAAATCAGGAAGGCTACGAAGAATAAAACAGGACGAGAGAGACGCTGATAATCGTTACGTAAGACGACTTCTCACTCCCCCTGCTCCCCTCCTGACACCTCCGAGCACAACGTGAGGAAAGGTCTTAACACAGATTATGCCCCCGCTTCCTCGTTACTCATCTCACATTCGCTGACGCTTCCTGTCTGCTGTTTCCTTTCTTTTTTATCTCCTCATACAAAAAAAAAAAATCACCCTTCCCCTTTCCTTCCTCTCTCCTCAGCAGGGGTCACACTGCCCTTCATGATGTCTGAGTGGGAGTGAAGTGCGAGGGGGAAATGAGTGAAATGAGGAGAAAGATGTGAGAGCAAAGAGAGCAGCAGCATCATGGTCGTGGCAGCATATGCCTCAAGTATGTCGAGAGTGTAAGCAGCTATTTTTAGACCCACATGGATATTTTTATATCTGTGCTGGCTGAGACGGAGGTAGAGAATTCTCTCTTTGGTTTAAATCCCTTTCTGAGATGGGGATTAGGAAGGGAAATGTGAGTGCCTGAGCGAACTCTGCATGTGCACGATGCTAAATATTCATGTTTGCCTGGAGCTGAGATAAAATCACTGCCAGACAAGGAGCAGGGAATAAAAATAAAAGAGAAGGAGGGAAAACAACAGAGGAAACATGTTGATATTTTTTTCCTGCAGCATGTAGAAATACAAAAACAGAAGCATGAAACTTTGCTCTGATTTGAAGTAATCATCAGGACAAAACTGTGAGGTCTCAACCCTGAGCACAAGAAGATGACGCAAGTGTGCGAACGAAAATCTGCACTGTTAGATCAGACCTTTCCCCATGGAATAAGTGCACTCTCTCTGCTTTTTCAATCATACAAACGATACTTTGCTTCAGTAAAAACAAAAGAAGACTCGTCATTTCTTTGACAAAGGCATGAGAGCTTCTTACGTCAATCCTTTCTTCCTCCTCCAGCCTCTCTCAGCTCATTGAGCACACTTGATGGCAGTAGACGACAAAGGATTACGTTTGACCTCGAAGTCTTTGAAAACAAAAGCAAACATTGTTTTATTCTCCATTAAGATCCTGTATGTGCTGTTTTGCACACTAAAACTAAAGTTGCACACTTTTAACCTCAGTTTTTTTTTTACTGTTTTGTACATAATTTGACCCCGAGATGCTGCGGATGTGAAGATGTTACGTAAAAGTGCAAAGTGAGTGTGTGAGGGATACATCCAAAGAGCGACAGAGAGAGGGGACATGCAGGGGGGAATGGATCTCATGCCCTTGCTCACTATCCACGCTGACGTTATGAGAGCTGACGGCTCCTGTGTCTGACGTCTGATGTGTTCTGAAGTTCACAATGAGCCTGCGGTGAGAGGCTGGATGAATCATCTGCAGAACCACACACAGACAGAGGAGACGCACAGATATTGAATGGGAGGGAGATGTGAAGCGACGGTGGCGTGAACGTGTTTATTAGAGTGGCAGAGAATAGACAAAGTGAGCAGGAGAGGGAAAGAAGGAAGATGATATGAGGTTTTAGATGTTGTGTTTTTGAATTGTCTTTGAGGGTAGAGATGAGAGAGTCGGACGCTTTGCAGAGCTGACTGTGAGTCCTCATTTGGGGACATAACATTTTGGCTTTCCTGTGGCACTCTATTGTGTAACATGGCAATAACAACAAAATGTCCCCATATAAAGACCACATTTATTTGGAAAACTACTTCCTGTTCAAAGACACTACTCAGGATTTCTGTAGGTCAAGCCCTGCTCATCCTAAATAAATAGTTAGATAAGTTGGAATAAGCACTTTTGGCTAAAGATTGAGCTTATGATATGGAAACTTGGAGCCTCCAGTGCACATTCACTTTGAACTAAATTAGATACTATGATTAGGCGTAGGGGACATAGAAATAAAACAAAAGGAGAATCAAAAATACAAGATTGAAGCCACAAATTTACAGCCTAAATTTTTGAGTTCAAGAGAAGATTGATGTGAAGAAATTCTCATTTTTGGCAAAAGTTAGCCTTCACTTCATTTACAGGTGAAAGACTGGAAGAGCATTGTGTAGCCTCCAAACACTTTATGAACTGAAGTTTCTAACACTTCCACTTGGTTTTTATTTTCTCAGCGGTTACCAGGTTATAAACTTTTTCATTATTTTTTTGTTTTCTTTATTCCAATTAATGTAAAACTTTTTATAAAAATTTCGACTTTAGTCTCATGTGTAACAATTCCAAGGTAAACACCCACACACTGTCCCGACTTTCAGATAGAATAAATATTTTTATTACAACATCTTGGTACTGGACCTTCATCAGGCAATGAATGGGTTGAAAAATATTTATTCTACCTGCAAGTTGGACAGTGTGCAGGTGTTTACCTTAGAATTGTTACACAGGATACCTGACCCTCCAATGCACCTGTCCTGAAAAATAGATGTGCAAAGAAGTTTTCCCATGGTTACTTTAGTCTCATGAAATCCAGCTTGATTCTTGTAACTCATGGCCAACCAAAACTATTACAGGCCCTGTGAGGAATTAATTCACAACACAGATCTCTAGTCCCATTGATGACTAAAAAAAATCTCTCTTCTTTCCAGAAGAAAAGGTTTTCTTGGATTTATTTTGTAGTAATGGTGGACACTGGAGCCAGACTGTCTAAAAGAAAAACGATGTCAGAGCAGATAAATACTGAACAGGAGAGTGATGGAGCACAGGCTAAGACATGGGTTGAGCTGTTTGTGATAATGTCCATTCCAACCACAGTCAGCAGTTATTCTGCAGTGGTCTGTTCAAACTTGAGAGTCTATCAATAAAATGAAGAGTGAGGTCACGTTAGCTCTGCTTGGTAGATGAGCACTGGTAGGACATAACTTGAATTGACTAATATTACATATTTCAGACACATGTCAGAGCACTGCACAGTAACACTCAACATAGCCTGGTTACTAAAGCTATGCTACAAACTATGGATGCACCAAAACTGATCCTGGTATCGGTACCCCTCAAAGCTGGATTGGTATCAGTGGGAAAGGTGCCGATCCAGGCAAACAGCTCCATGCCTTTTTTCAGTGGCGCTCTTGGCTACTTGATTTAAAATATTACCTTTGATGCACCGTTTTTTGCTGCATTACCAGTCTACAGGGTATAAAACTTTACATTTGAATAGAATTTCTGTATTATTCTATAGTTTAAATAAATATTTACTTCAGTTTTTCCATCTACTCATTTTTTGCCTTTTACCCAAAACATTACCAGTCTTATCCCACAGTAGGGCATGCAGGTCATTATTTAACACTGGTATCAGACCAGTATCGGTATGGACTGATACCCAAAGCCCAGGCATCGGTACCCCAACCAGAAAAGTTGGATCGGTGCGTCCCTACATACCATGCCGTTACGTATTGCACTTAGGTTGTTGCAACTCTATTTAATAACTGGCTTAAAATTGAGAATGTTTTGTTTGTTTTATGTTTTACTATGTTGTCTACTGTATCAGTATGGATTGGGTCTTAAGTCTTATGTTAGAAAGAAGATCTGATCTCTATTAATTTGCCTCAAACGCTCACCTTGGAAAGACTCATACCCTTTTGACAACATTAGCTTTTCTGGATAGTCTTCACAGCGCCTTTAACTAGCCTTTGCCAACAATTCGAGAACAGCTCAGCTGATGTATAATGCAGATTATCATACTGTTTGTTCAAGGCTGCCTGCAGTGTCTGCAGACATTAATTGCGAATTCTTTAATTGACCTCATGGGCACAGACAGATGCCGGTTATTAAATACATTCAACATTTCAAATGACTGGAGATTCAATAGCTTACGTGAAAGTCTTTTTTTTTTATATATACATTTGCACAAGGTACCAATGCTTCGGTAAGCAAACAGGAAATAGGAAAGCACCAATACGTGGTGAAAGGTTGAGGGTAGAGTTGAACCATGGGCTGCGTCTTTGATTTAACCACCAAGCTTAAGTGATGCCCTATCTACTGAAACATTTTAATATGTTCCACGAGCTGTTTGTATTTCTGTAAAGAAATTGATCTAAAAGCATTTTGATATGTGTCTAAAGAAGCAGCATAGCAGTGTAACAAACATGGTAGTGCTTGGGTGAAGTGCAAATTTATGAATAAAACATCCTCACTGTTACTTTTTAAGGATGGTTTCAGTGGGGTCCTATCTTTGGCAGCACTTACAAATACAGTACTCTGTTCAGTATGTGTGTGGATGAAAGGGAATAAAAAGGAGATTTTTTGTGTGTGTGTGTATGTGTGTGTGTGTGTGTGTGTGTGTGTGTGTGTGTGTGTGTGTGTGTGTGTGTGTGTGTGTGCGTGTGTTGGCACGTGCTTAGGTTTGCATCCTTGGTGGTTGAGGATCCATGCGTCCTTTATTGAACATTTTGCTTTGATCTGAGTCCATGTCCTTCAAGCTTAGCATGACTTTGTGCTGCCTCTACATGTGTGTGTTTGGCACTCATGTGTGTGTGTGTTTGTGTGTGTTAATATTTTTGTGTTTGTAAAATATGGAAAGAGAGGAGAGGATGCAAGGGGGAGAATGGGGGAGAGATGTGGAGGAGAAGGGACTGAAAAAAAAAGAGGGAGCGTGTGTTATATTTTTAGCTCCACGGTCCCACATCCCTGTGTGTTTAATCAAGTGTGTGTGTGTGTGTGTGTGTGTGTGTGTGTGTGTGTGTGTGTGCGTGTGTGTGTGTGAGCGCGTGTGTGACTGTGCACGCTTGTTTGGATTAGTGTCTCCATCGTCTCGCTCAGGGGAAGGTAATATGCTTGTCCGAACTGGCTTCTTCTGTCACATTCGCATAGTTGGTTTAAAACTGGGGGGAAGCAAGAGAGGGGAGGAAGAGAGTGAGGAAAAATAGAGAGCAAAGAGAGGCAGAGAGAGTAGAGGGGAGGGAGGCAGGCAGGGAGGGAAGACACAGTGGGAGAGAGGATGGAATGAATAAGCAATCTTGCTATTCCTCCTCTTGGCGCTTGCATCTCGCTCTGATCGCATGCATGCTTCCTCTCCCCTTACTTATCTCTGTGTTGTTCCGATCCTGTCTTTGTTCTTGTTTACATATTTCCTCCTTTGTCTCAGTGTCCCCTCCCCTCGTCCCTCCCAGCATCCTCGCCTCTAGGTCCTCCCTGTACACTCCTCCGTCCTCTCCTTCCCACCTCCTATGATACCTCTGCTACTCTCCCTGCCTCTCCCCAAATGTCCTCGTATATTAGCCGATGACCCCGTGAACCCTTTCCCCTTTTCTAATCACCCCTATTCCCATGCATGCCCGGGAGCACACGCAAACACACATGCATACATGTGCAGGCACATACAGCCACACTGATACAGTTAGAGAGAAAACATAAAACAAGAAGGATTTCCTATTTGCAATGGGCAACTCTGTAAAGTCGCTTAAAATTTTCACCAAGAAGGTAAGGTCCGCTTTGAGGCTTCTTCCTGAATCCCCCTGAGTGTTGGTGCATGTTTGTCTTCTGGTGTGTCCCAAACCTGACTGACTGGACCTGAACTGACTGAACCTTTTGTGCTGCCTGATCCACTAACAGACTGTTCTTTGTGTTTGGTGTAGTTGGAGTCCAAGCAAAGGTAGAATATTGTAAGACCAATCCACCAGGATAAGAGCGTAGAGTTTCAGTGTTTGTCGTTTACTTTAAAGGTCATTCTGCAGGGACTTTATCATGTAATCATCTTGGATATGAAAGATTTCTGTTAGCATGTTTTAACTGCAAAAAAACTAAAGATAGCAGCCAGAAGAGGTGATTTTCCTTGATCAGGTGGCTTTCGTGAATTTCAATCACACCACAAAACTTCAGCGTCTCTAGAAGATGCTTCTCTGTTGAACCTGTACCTGCAGGAGATTACCAGTCAAAGGAAGTCCTGCAGACAGGTGTGCTTACATTATCTCATTTAACCGCAGGCTAGAAGTCTTTGGGATGAAAGTGAGGATTCTTCATTAAGATACGAAAAAGACAGCAAGTTTCATAAAGGCTCAACAAGATAACCACCGTGCAACGAGAAATCTTTTGCATCTGCCATCCTTCTTTGTACGCTCGAGTAGATACTCAGTCTAGCACGCAGACATCCCTACGAATAAATTCTCCTTTCGTATCAGCAGCTGCACATCCTTGAGGAAGCTCAATATGACAAGCAACTGTTCATGCCATCTGTAGGAAAATGGGGTTTGAGAGTTATTCTGGCTTTCTTTGACACTCCTTCAGGATTATAATTATTTGATTTTCAACATTATATAACTAAAAAAGAGAGCGCATGGCTCTCGTAGTACTTCTCTGGCACGATGTACCCACAGACAGGCTCGCTCCATGCATCACTGGGTCAGATTACCCAGTGGGCATCCGTTCCTGTGGAGGGGACTGACGGCACGAGCTGGCATGGTAACAGATGGAGAGTTAAGGTCATGTGTGGAGCTTTACATACTCTGGATATTTGCATGTTTGTGTGCATATTAATTCCTCATCGTGTCTGTTTGTTGAGCATCTGCAGATTGGGACTAGCTCACATCTGAGGAGGGGAACAGAAATGGTCTTCGGTAATTCGCTCTGACAGTGAGGCCACTTCTCTCGCTCGAGCTGGATTCTCCTCTTCTGACTCGGATGATGAGCTGCAGTAATTGAAGACTTGGCCACATGCAGAGATGTTAGAGCTTTAAACACACCTCATACTTGCTTGACGAAGATGCGTGGTACATTTTCTTTCAACAGTCTTAGACACGGCTGCTACACTCTGTGAAGAGACATTCATCTGAGCCATGGTTGGACCACATTTGGCTTATTTACAGGGAGCCTTTTACGTCCCCTGGCAGGCAGTGATTGGCTGTTTTTAATTAACCTGTAGCTCTCTCTGTAATTGGGATCACTGCGGTGAAAGCATTTTTTGCCCCCTGGTTGATTGGCTAATTGGTGATTATAATGAAATGGCTGGCTGAACTTTAGCCTCATCTTCTGGATGGCACAGTTATTTTCTAACATGCATGAAATATACCGTCATTTTGCAGCCATTCAAAAAACATTTCAGTCACAAGTCTAAATACACCGAACAGGTCAGTTTGAATGGGTCAAAAATACATTTGAGCTTTTCAAAGGGGTAGTTTACTCTTAGTCAGGGTGCTTAGAGTTGGGATTTTGAAGTGTTTCGAGTTAACTGCAGCAAAACATAAATTATTTAAATTCAGCACAAAAAACAAATGAAATGTGCTTTTAGATTATATCTCTGCTGTAGCAATGACTTGGCAATAACTCTTATACTGTTAGAAAGCCTATTAATGTCCCTTTGATACGGTGCCACATTTGTAGGGAACATGCCATTTTGCCACTCATCCAACCATTTGTGGGAGAAGCAGCAGAACTGAGTATGAAAAATGTGCCGAATCTTCTCTGCCAATGCTAAACAGCTCATCCTGCCATAGACTCGTGTTTGATGTTTATAGTGGATTTAATGATTGGATTGGAAAAATTATGTATGTTCCTATGTAGTGCGTCAGTTATGCAATAGTGTGACTCCATAGCAGCGCAACACAGTGTACCATGCTAACAAATCCAACAAAGAAGAAAATGCAATACAGTAAACAAAAAGCAACAATGGAAGACATCCAGTAATTTCCCTTCTTTGTGATTGTTACAAAGCTCTTTGTTAGAAAGCACAATCAAGTTTTGTTTCAGAGAAGTCTGTGTGCTGTGAGGAGTAGGGATGGGTACCTTTCACATTTGAAATGATATGGTACCGATGCCCGGTACCTGGCAATCGACACCGGTACTCAACATTTTTGTATTTATGTGGTAAAAAATATCAATTTGTTATATAAAGTATAATTTGTTTTTCAATTTAACATATTTATTATTCAATATATAACCCTGCAATGCTGTGTTCATGTCCAGCATGGAAAATAACCTGTTCTCCCACTCCCTCACAGTCACAAAAGGCGTGTTTCCACCAAGCAGTCCAGATCGGTTCAGTACAGTTTGGCACGGTTTGGTACAGTTAAGCCTGATCCCGTTTGCATTTCCACAGCAAAACTGTGCCCTCTCGTGGTAGGCGGCGTGTAAGCTGGATGCCGAAAGCCGCAGCTGTTAAACAATAGTGTGACGCTGTAGCAGTGGGACACAGTTTACCCCGCTACAAAGAAGAAAAACGTGACACAGCAAACAAAGAGCATAGATGGAAGATGTGCAGCATTTTGTCTTCTCTGTGATTGGCATGTAGCTCTTTGATACAAAGTGAACCAAGCTTTGTTTCCAGAGAAGTCTGTGTGTCGCCAGGAGAAATGCAGCTGCTGTCCGGGTAAGTGACGATTCTTTTGACCAATCAATGGTCTGCAGTGTGTTGCTCCACCTTCCGGTAGAGGATCGGTTCATTCTGGCACCCATACGAAAGGGTCCCAAAAAGTGGGACGGCTCGTCTTGGTTATTTGGGGATCTGTCCTGGGATAAGTCAGTGGAAACGCCACAAAATGCACGCCATACCAAGACGAACCGGCTTGGTGGAAACGCGGCTAAAGATGCATTTAAGTACCTAAACATGGTACCTTTTGATTTTACGTGAAATGGTACCCGATACTTTTGAGAGAATTCAGTCAGTACCTATAAAGGGACCTCATTCGGTACCCATCTCTGGTGAGGAGAAATACAGCTGCTGTCGAGTCTTTCCACCAATCAACGGTCTGTCGTGTTTTGTACCCTTTTGGGATTGGATCTGTTTAGTCCGGCACGCTAACGAAAGGGTACCAAAAAGTGGGACCGTTCGACTTGGTTATTTTGAGATCTTTTCCTGGATTAGTCAGTGGAAACGCAACAAAATGTGTGCCCTGCTGAGATGAACTAAACTGAACCACTTGGTGGAAACGGGGCTTTAGGGAACCAGGAGCTCAAAACAAGAGTCAACAGTAGATTAAGCTGTTTGACATTGGCAGAGAAGATTGGGCAAATATTTCATGGACATAACTCACAGACACAGCTCTGCTGCTCATTCCACAACTGCATGTTCCTTTCAAATGTGACAAAATTTAAAAGAGAAATAAACAATCTACCAAACACACATTTTTTAAAACTTTTTGTGCTTAGTTTATAGCTGTCTAATGATCATAATGGTCACAGTTAGGTAAGCTCTTAAGAGATACCTGATAATAAAAACTGTGTGCACCTCAAGTTTTGGGAATTTAATGAGGTATTCATTACACTGATACTGTGTGCACACATTTAGGATAGTTCCATTCAGTTTGGACCAGGAAGTTGGTCTGTAAACACGTTTTCATACTACTAAGAACTGAACCCCTCACCACATCAGACCCTGCTAGACACAAAATTTTCTGCTTTGTTGGATCATTTGATTCCAGTTTGAGAGGATGGATGATTGCAAAGAAAGATATTAAACAAAAAAATAAAACTACACAAACTGAATAGGCCGTCAGTGTTGCGTCACATAAAGGGGTGTTGACAACATAACTGTTTTGAAGCCTCCTGTTGTGCAGGATCGTGGGCCTCGGGACACACTCATGGATGGCATCAGTTGCTCTTGTCATGACAAATTACAACCTCTGCCTTTGGTGCTTCCCTCCATCATGACTGACCTGACTCCACACCTCCCTCTGACTGACAGACATATGTCCGTCGTCTCTGACCCTGCTTTTGACCGCCCTCACACCCCCTCTCCCTCCCATCACACCCCCCCTTTGTTGACTCCATGCTGCCACATTCTTAGTCACTGTATCTACCCCTGTCTTTGCCCCTGCTCCCATGTCCGCCCCCCTGCCCGGAATGCTGCTCCAGGACCAGAAGAAGAACTACAAAGCAGTGCAGTCCTGTGAGGAGGGGGGCTCTGGGGGGGCCTATCTTGAGCCGCTAGTAGCCATGGCCCAGAACGGAGGCAACATGCACAGCGTACTGGGGCCTGCGTGCATCTTTCTACGCAAAGGCTTCGCTGAGAGCCGGCAGGCTGTACGTAAGTCCAGAAAACATCATGTGCATGCAATCGAAGAGATTAGCGCACAGACAGCACATGCACAATAACAGGATATACTTTTAACTTACACGACTGATGACTACTTACAGCATGCACGTGAGCGTGGAAAAAGGAGACTGTCTTAATTCTGGGGGAGAAATCTTTGCACTTTGAAGTCTGCAAGAGTCTGTGTGTGTGTGTGTGTGTTTGTGCATGTGGGTGCGTCACTGTAACACAAAGCGGACATTTGTAGCAGGATAAGGGGTGAAAGTTTAGCTTCCCGCAGTGGCAACACAAGAACACACGGTCTTGTGATCAAAGAAAAGAGGATGTTAGATAACCTTTCTGTAGACCAGGCTTTGTTACTGACTGTTTTGTGATCTGACACAGCTCCTGCAGCAAGCAGGTGAGATTCACTCACTTAAACCCAATGGACTGACCAGTGTTAGGAATGTAGCACACTTTGCATCTGCACAAATTCTTCAAACATACTCCTATTGCCTTCTCCACGGACATGAACGATAAAATATGTGTGTAATGTTTTGTCACGGCTCATCTATCTCAGAGTACCGGGAGTCTGCAGGTTTCCTTCCAAAGGTGATCTCACTGATAAGCCCCTTCTTCCTCTTGGCCTGGAAAGAACCCTGCAGGCGCCTGGCACTCTGCTGCGACACATACCTGTAGTCCCTGATTTATTTTCATGGTTTCACATTGTGAGAGGAATGCTGCAAATTAGATTTCAAGATATCAGCATTAACCTTGAACTTTGATCCTTTACAGGACCGAGAGTTGAGGCCAGAAGAAATGGATGGTATGTGTATGTTATTGGATAAATAAAGAATGAACAAAAAAAAGCGATTCTTCACTAGCTTCAACTTTTTTTCTCTTACATTCTCACGCTGATTCTGTCACTCATAGAGCTGCGTGAGGCTTTCAAGGAGTTTGACAAAGACAAAGACGGGTTTATCGGCTGTAAAGACTTGGGGAACTGCATGAGGACGATGGGCTACATGCCGACAGAGATGGAGCTGATTGAACTGAGTCAGCAGATCAACATGAACTGTAAGCATGTTTTTTTTTCACATTTGATGAACATATGGAGTTTAGTTCTTTAAGCTGAACATTTTCACAGCAAACAGGCTTTGGTTTCAACATCTGACAGTGCAATGTCATTTCATTCATGAGATCAACCCAGCTTTTTTTTTTCTTTTTAATCTCCCAAACAGTGGGGGGACACGTTGACTTCGAGGACTTTGTGGAGCTCATGGGGCCCAAACTTCTGGCTGAGACCGCAGACATGATTGGGGTGAAAGAGCTGAGGGATGCATTCAAAGAGGTGAGGAAAAACATGGGTAGAAGACATGTGAGCAACTGTCGTTACTAAGAGAAATCTGATCCTGTTCAGGAGACCAGTCACAGGGTTTGCTGTCAGTGTTGTTTTAATATATAGTTACGTTTGGGAGAAGATGCCCATTAGCTAAGTGCGTTGGTATGCAGGCTACAGGCTACAGCATCAATCTGGCGTAAGGTATAAACCAAGCTTAACCCTTGCCAGATTTGTCTGTATGCTTTACCTTTACCTACTTTTTCCTGAGGGGAAAAAATAGAAGGACAGTTCTACAGTTTCATTTGGCAGACACGTCTGTCCCAAGCAACAAAAGGAGAAGATAAAAATACAGAAGAGTAAAAAGAAAGGTTGGAAAAAAAAGTGAAGTAGGCAAAGCAAGAAGTAGAAGTCTCTTTATCTCCATTTTGTCCCCAATTTTCATGATCAACCCTGTTTTAGCAGGAGCTCAAGAATGAAAGTTAGAACACAAGGATGAAATACTTACTAAAACATGCATAGCTGTGTAGAAAAACTTTCTTGGGATAGGCTTGTAGATTGCAAGTTTCTGATTTTCAAGTAGGCGTAGCATATGCGGTTTGGTAAATTAAAGAGCGGGTGCTGTGCTTTCCTATATTTCAAACATGAACATGAAATAACAATGCAGGATATTCATGCTAAAAATGCTGATTTTCAAACCTCTTCATGTGTCATATGTTGTAGAAATCCCTGAAACTGTCTGTAAACTGCTCAAAATCTTCCTGAGATCTTCACAAGACTTGTTAAAACGATGAGGTCATCACATAAGGATCTCCTTACCAGGGGTCATGACTCGTTGTAGGTGTGGGCCTCAAACACCAAGGTCTGCTCCCTATTAGGCCTCCAAAGGGTTAACCAATCAGAGGGAAGGTGGTTTGAGGAGCAGGGAGTCTTAAAGAGAAAGCCGCTAAAACGAGTGTTTCAGACAGAGGCTGAAATAAGGGTTTTCTAAAACATCAGCGTGAGAAAATAGGGATTCTATTCTTTTGCAAGGAAACCAAAGTGACAGTATGAAGCCTAAAAAAGCCCAATACCCCCTCTTTAATGTCATTGATGGTTGCAAGTTTTCAAAATGTTTTTATAGTTCGAAGTCAGTTTAGTTTGACTTCCTGTTTTGCCTTTTTGCCTCCCATTCTCAGTTCGACACTAACGGTGATGGCCAGATCAGCACAGCTGAACTCAGAGAGGCGATGAAGAAACTTTTGGGACAACAGGTACAGAGCTGCTAGGGGAGTCTGTCCTCCTCTCTGTGACTCCACATCCATCATGATGTCTAAACAATGAGCCACAAACATTCACACCTTTCACCACCTTTCAGGTTGGACATAGAGATCTGGAGGACATTCTGCGAGACATCGACCTCAATGGAGATGGACACGTAGACTTTGAAGGTTAAGAATCCAATGCAGCATTTGAAAGCAGACTTACAAATTCTTCGACTTTGGGGAGTTAGGAGTCTGCAGGTGGCTTCAGATTGGCACCACCCTGTCTCTTAAACACACACATGCACACACACAATCCAGAGCATGAGCAAAAATCCCCAAATGTTCGCCTGTTATCCCAACACCCTGCTGATAGTGAGGTGAAGGGATGACGCAGCAGGTCTGTCTGTCAGATTATCTCCATACCAAGGGATTATGTCACCTCATAGATTACCCACTGAGGAAAAGATGCAAACAGGCTGTCAGGGAAGGAAAATTCTGGAACAGCTGCAGCTGTTCAAAACATGATTTCAGATTTCCCCTGCAGTCTGTGTGCGAGCCGATCAAGCATGATCAAGCAGCTGAAGAGCTAGAATTTGTTGGTTATGGGTATGATAGTCCACATTAATGTGAATTTAAGACCAGAAGATACTTCATGTCAACTTTTAAAAGCAACAGAGAAATTAGGCAGGGTCCTTAGTCATTTTAAAGGTTTTGAGCAGCACTTCAAGAGAAAAATAGCAACCACACTATAGTCGAGCACGCACAATATATGATCTGCAACAGTTACAGGTCCCACATTATTCTCCTTTTCTGCAGTTTAATATGGATCATTGATGTCTTTATGAAATGGCAGTAACATGTTTTGGTCCAAAAAGCCAATAAATCAAGCACAGCAGCATTGTTTCCAGGCTCTCATAGCCCCTCTGTTCAGAACGCTCTGATTTAGTGGGCGTGACCTTCATATGTAAATGAGCCACCGCTGATACCGCCCCGCTCTTCCACGTCACTGAGAGCGGAGCCACAAGCTCCGAGCGCACAATGTTTAGAAAACAGCCTAGCTCGTTTACCGTAAAATTACCGGCTGAAACAACAGGCTAACTACAGCTAAAGTTAGCATCCTGAAGCTCACATAGAGTCAGGGGGACACTGAGGAAAAGCTCTTACATCTGCTCCAGCATTTAAAATACTCACATTTCCAGGGTCCGAAAAGACTTAATAAAGTGATTTTTACACAATATGGGACCTTCTTTGGGGATCAGTTTTAGCGACCCAGACACAGTCTAATGATGCACACAAGGTCTTTATAACACACAAATTACAAAAATAGTTTTATGACTTTTAACTCATCCTGAATTGTATTCCTTGAATTGATTTTACTTGCCCTTGACTGCACTGTAATATAACTGTCAAATGGTTATGGGCATCTGTAATCTTCCTTAGTTATATAAAAAAAATCAAAATAACATATGAAAGCACTAGTTGTTGGTTATGTGGGTGTGACAATTTGAGATTAAGAACTGGAGAAAAATGCAAACTTTTGCCGTGCCAAAGGGATCTGAGAGGAACTTTATAAACACTGCACAACTACACATATACCATATGGAACTTGTATTGTTGGTAGGGAACTATTTGACTAACTGATGAAATAGGGCTGGGCAATCTGAGAAAAAAGCGTATTGTGATATTTTTTTTCATATCAGTTGATATCGATATTTAGCACGATATAAATTGGCTACACAGTGGCGCAACGGTTAGCGCTACAGCCTCACAGCAAGAAGGTCACCAGTCCAAGTCCTTACCTCGGCCGGTGGGCCTTTCTGTGTGGAGTTTGCATGTTCTTGCATGGGCACACCAGCTTCCTCCCACAGTCCAACAACATGCTCACCAGGTTAATTGATCACTCTAAATTGTCCCTAGGTGTGAGTATGTGAGTGAATGGTTGTGTGTTTCTATTTGTCAGCCCTACGATTGACTGGCAACCAATCCAGTGTGTACCCTGCCTCTCGCCCAATGACAGCTGGGATAGGCTCCAGCCACCCGCGATGCTGAACAGGATAAGCAGTTTCAGAAAATGAATGAATGAAATGAATAAATCATCACCATATCATCAAGATCCAGCCTTCCCAAGACTCTTACCACCACCAGTGTCTAGACTCCATCAGGGGATATTCTTAATTCATAACGTCATTGAACCCCTACATTTTTATTCTAAATGCTTGATAATTACTCTTCATTGTACTTCCGCGCCACAATGACCGTAGCCATTTGTGTGTAGCACTGTGCAAGTTTGCTAAATATAGAGACAAAAACAGCAGCCGCTTACAGTTTCAGGTTTGATAAGTCACCCTGCAAGCGCTAAATGATTATATTTGCATCTCCTTCACCCAGATACAACTGGCTAATCATACATCCGTCAAAACATGAACGAATGAATTCTACTGTAATGCTATCGGCCAAGTCTCATATTTCTATCAAGGAATAGTTATCTCACAATAAATATCTTTACCATTTTATTGCCCAGGCCTATGATGAATAGTACTTTTGCTTTATGCCCATTCAGAGTGCTGACACAAACTATCTTTTACTTCAACTCACAGAATTTGTCCGGATGATGTCCCGATGAGCTTCCTCGAACAGTCAAACGGGTCAAAACAAGATGAGGATTCTCCACATGGTTGAAAGAGGAGAGGAAGAGGAAGACGAGTGCAGAATCCTGACGGATCTTGAACTTTTGAACTGTCAATGAACAAGAAAACAAAACATATCAGCCCTGTCCTGAAACTGCCACGCTGAAGCACAAAGGCTGACAACAGCAGCTGGGAGCCACACTGTTGATGAGATGCAGCTGCTGTTTCTTTAAGCATAAACTAAACCAACAGCTGCACTTTATAAAGTATATTTTAAAAGAGTTCCTTAAGTAATAACAATATTTCTGATGCTGTTGTGGCTGTTGACTCTGTGAGAGTAGGGGGTGTTTTGCTCAAAGTTAATAACTGTAGCAATTAATAAAACACATTTTGAATTACAGCATTATGCCAGCCAGAACCAATACAGCACATTGTTTTCTAATGCTGAGGATGTCTTAAGCACAAATACAAAATGGCAATATTGAAAACCTGTGTGATCATGTTAAAGCTGTGTGTGGGTTTTTTTTGTGTGCAATCTAACGTTTATCTTCATCCTTTACTGTAAATTTAAGATGTCCTCGAAGACTTCTGTCAAACCCTGGTTAAGAAAAGCTGATATTTGTTTTGTAACTATGTGTCATGTAGCACTGATGCAGCTCCTGATAACTTTATGCCTATATTACTGTGATCTATGTCAATCTCAGTGTGCATTAGACTCCTTCGTGTGCAAAGGAAACTCTCTTTGTGTACAGTGAGATGCTAGCTCTGACTGCTGTGATAGGCCTTTTTTTGTTTATATGTATTATTTTGCTAATTTTGACTAAGACTTTGCATGAGTCTGATCATCTAGAAAGTGATCAAAGAGATGTTACATATTGTCATTGCTTTAATTTTCACCAGAGCTTTGTTAAGTGTTTTTTTTTTTGTCAAAGTTTTGTGAGTTTACAAAGTCTATACAACAGTTTGGATGTTTTTTCATCTTTGTTATTTTTTTACTGAGGCAGAGCAGTTTATCTTTGACTTTATTACCTCACTCTGAGTCGAACAATCAACCTCCTTTAACTGCCCCCAAGCATAATCTACAAGCCCAAGTCATTTACCCTACCCTAACCTTTATTATATGTCAGTAAAGAAACAGGAAAATCATCTGTTATGCAAAAAAGCCAAAGAAAGTTTACAAATTTTCAGTCTTATTCAGTGCAGTGAGAGTACACAGTAGTCTAAGAAATGTGTTTCATGAAGGGATTATATAGCTGCTTGAGAAGGAGGGTTTAAGCATGCTGGAAAGTTAAGATACTCCTCCGAAGGGAAACCTTACTTTGTGATTTTACTGTGTGAAACTATGCATGCAAGAAAACAACTGGAATTTGTAGCAGAATATATATAAAAATAAAGATTTTTATTGGAACTTGAGCACAGAGGTGTTGTCTGTTGAATATCGTTCTTTCTTATTTTCTTGTGAGATACATCGATCCTCACCGGCCATCGCCGAGACCAAGTACCTCACCTTGAGGGGACAGTTTTTGCCATCGCAGCCCCAGCTCTGTGGAAGTATCGACCTCCAAACATTCAAAAATCTGACTCACTTACACTGTAAGCTTTGTTTCAAACAGCATGCAGGTTTCAAGCTTATCTTAAAACAATACAGCTTTCTGATATGACTTCACTTAAAATTATGTTCAAATAAAATGGGACAAGGCCGAGATTTTTAGCCGTTAAAGTGAAGAGACGTAGATTGTTAAATGTACTGATAAATTAAAATTTTCTTTTGACATTACCACTGTGCTTTTGATTTTCTTGTCTTTAGTAAGAAAAGGAAGAAGAGCAGGTAGCAGTAGCAGTTTTTGAACTCATGTTTGTGCTTTTATGAAATTCTTTTTTTTATGTATCCCTTTAAAGCAATGTTCAAATAAGGAAATAAAACCAATTCATGAATCAGTATAAGAAAAAAATGTTTGACAGCTGTTGTTTTGTAGCTTAACATCAATGACACCCTACATAAGCCTACAAGCTCCACAAATAATCTGCTTTCTTGCTCAGATTTAATGATGAGAAACACTTTTAGGTGATCTGAGTTTCCCCCTAATGTTATAACTCATCACTGAATAAAAGTTCAAACAGGGTTCGTGACGCAGCTCAGACGACAGGTTGATTTACCTCATCCTCTCTGCTGTAATCTGATTAACGCTCCGGCTCACAGCGCAGTGTCAGCGGCCCTCATTGGCCACCTGTGGCCATGCCAACTCGTTTCAACTCCGTTTGCAGTGTTAGCATAACACTGATGACCTGTTACCTGTGAGGCAAAACACAGAGTCAGAAATTGTTGCTCTTCAACCTTCATTCTCCACATGGAGAATCACCTGACCGCGTGCTACCTTAACCCTCCCATGGAATCACGGGAGTAGAAGGTAAGAGCCTTTACGCAGCAGCTAGTTCACACACCAGTTACACACCCATTGATTTAAACTGGCATGTTCGTCTGCAACAAACTTATTGAACAAACTAAATGAAAAACTTACAGACTGACAGGGCTTCGTTTGAAAGAAAAGGACCAAAACATGGCTGACTTGACACTTACTATCCTTATGTTAATGTAACTTTTCAATTATTCCGTAATTCCAAAATTTCAGTGCCACCGCCGCCACTCAATTAATCCGGAAGTAGGTACCACCAGCTCCTCTGCTTCCTTTTAACTCTACGCACAGATTTTCGGTTGTATGACACAGGCTATCGACAGTTGAGTTTTAGTTCATACATATTTTAAACTTTATATTTTATGGTATTATTTATTGCATTTTTAAATTTACATATGCCTATGCAGAATGCAAACCTGTGAAAGCTCAAGGTAGACACAGCCAAACATTTATCTTGAACCCACAAAAAAAAAAAAAAAAAAAAAAAAAAAAAAAGTAGGTATCCATATTTTTTTTATTTCGGCCTATTGATGCTTTTTCGAGATTTAAAAAAAAAAAAAAAAAAAAGATAGCGTGTTACCATGATGAACTGGTTACTCAGATAGATGTATCATTGGTAATAAGAAAACTTATTTTATCCCTACATAGCAAGACAAATGAATAGAGATGTTAAGGAATTTTTTTAAAAAAAAACATTTAATATTACTTTATGTTCATTTACATGTATTATTGACAGATTACATATTTGCTATTCCAGGTATACAAAGTAAGACAAAGCTTTTGAAAAAAATGTATAGAATTCACAGAACAATATAGTCACTCCTCCAAAATTTACAACAAACAAGGATATATTTGTATGTAATTGTCCATAAGGTTCCTTCATCATGAGAATATCCCCAATGCCATGGTACTACACAAAAACTGGCCACTGTTAATGTCAGTTTGTTTTGTCACACCAAAGAAAAAAAAATGAAAAACACAGATTTGCAACATGTCTCAGACATCAGTTTCCCCGTTTTCGCACCATGCAGGTTTCTTGGAAAGAAACATTAATTATGGCAAAGTTAAAAAAAAAAAAGTTTAAAACAATCTCAGTTGACCTTAAATTATGGCTTTCAACAAAGTATGGTGTCACTTTATAGCCCCACTTTAAGTCAATCACAGTGTGAAAAATGTCACGTTACAGAGAGAACAGAGGGTCTATACTGTACTTTTATGACTAATCTCAATGTGATTAGTATGATTAATGTAATGTTCTTTTCTTATCAGACAAAGAGAATGACTCACTCCTTCACAAGAGTTCAGCTCTGGCTTCATACATCGAGGCTCCAAACTGACGAGGACTACTGGATGTGTTTGTAGTGGTTTTGACCTCTAGCATGACCTGGTTTACACTTCCTGTTGACAGCCTGCTGTGCAGGTGTCTCAGCATCGCCATCACTCTGTGGTTCACACTTCTGTTGGTTTTCACCATTGTCCCAGCAGTCTTTGGAGTCTCTCTTGGTGTTCGGAGACTTTATGTGAGGACACTTCTCAAGATCTTTGAGGTGAGATTAAAGTATCATTTAAAGCTATAGCAGATTTTTTAATCACTAATCTCATTAATTTTTGTTATAGAAGAGTTAATCCCCTGTCAGATTGGACTGCTGGTTTCCCTCAGCTCAGAGGGATTGTCAGAGGCACAGGGACTGTATCTGTTTTGCTTTCCTCAGGGACTCAGATTTTGAGAACAGACCCTTGGGAGGAACAAAGCTTCTAGCCAGGGGACTACCATCTGAGGTGGCGCAGATACGACTGGGAGCTTAGACTTCTGGAAACATCATGGAGCGCAGTTAAAGGGTTTTGTAAAACAGAGATTACAAGGCATTCTTCTTACAGGCTTAGCCCTGTGGTCCTAAAAGTAAACAAAGGTTTACAGGTTCAGAGATTCAGACTTCTATTTCTGCACCCAGGACAACGATAATACCAAAGTTTTAAAGGAATATGTTGCCTAATTTCATCACTTTGATCTAATTTGTGCTTTCTGTATTAGCTTTGAACAAGGTTTGGGGAGCTGTTGCTCTTCTCGCTTTTAGAAATTATCAAGTGGACAAAGAAATGTTACTTTTTTCTTGTTTTCTGATCTTCTTATCATTATGTTTTTTCCCCTTTCATTAGTGGGCAACCTCACGTATGGAGATAGGAGCAAAGGAAAAAAATCAGGAGCTCTATAAACCTTGTAGCAATGGTAAAGCACAATGCATCTGTTCCTATTCATAAACACTGGCTTTACTTGTATTATTTTGCAGAAGTTAAAGTGCTACTTGTTTTTTTCAAACTGCAGGAATCATAGCCAAAGAACCTCCATCCTCTCTGCAGCAGGAGATCCAGGAGCTCCGGGGTTCAACCAGCTCTTTGCGCTCCGAGCCGGAGTTCGAGGTGGGGGACATCTTCTACTTCTGCCGGAGAGGCATGGAGAGTATCGTGGACGACGAGGTCACCAAACGCTTCTCAGCACAGGAACTGGAGTGCTGGAATCTGCTGACACGAAGTAGCTACAACTTCCGTCATATCAGTGCAAGGCTCACTGTGGTGTGGGGACTGGGGGTTCTCATCCGCTACGGCGTCCTGCTGCCACTCAGGTTAGTGCCGCATACAGACTGAAGAAGACAACAAACTCGTATTAAAGATGAGATCACAAAATGGGGATGTGTTAAAACAAATACATTTTTCAGAGAGGTTTATAAACTCATTCTTTTGTTGCAGGGTTACTCTGGCGGTCACTGGCATCAGTCTGCTTCTAGTCCTGACTACTTTGGTGGGCCTCCTACCAAGCAGAGAGTAAGTTCTCCCAACTGATGATTGAAAGGTCGTAATCCCATGTCCTTGAGTCAATCAGGTTTTAAGAATCAGTATTTTTTTGAGGGATTGTTTTGAGTGGTTTGACACATTTTGAACCATGCATCCTTTGTGGAAGTAATAAATTTTTGTTTGTGTTTTTTTTTTTTTCGCTGTGTGTTCTCAGTGTAAGATCCTTCCTGAGTGAGAAGATCCATCTGTTGTGTTACCGCATCTGTGTCCGGGCCCTTACTGCCATCATCACTTATCATAACAGGTCAAACATGATATCTGGCAAGAAATATACAGTACATTTATCCCAGCGTAGCTTCAATGAAACAAAAAAATATTTTAATTGCAGAGAAAACAAACCGAAAAATGGTGGCATCTGTGTAGCCAATCACACGACACCTATTGATGTCATCATCCTGGCCAACGATGGCTGCTACTCAATGGTAGAGAAGTTTCTTTGTCTCTGTTTTGTCTTTTCAGTCTTCATAGGCATTAAAAAAAATTACACTGAAGCACCTTAAATTATTACAAGTATGAAAAGATGTTTTGTTTTGCCATTTCTTTCAGATAGGACAGATACACAGGGGGTTGATGGGAATGATACAGCGAGCCATGTCTAAATCCTCTCCTCACATCTGGTTTGAACGATCTGAAGTCAAAGACAGACACCTAGTGGCTAAAAGGTAACACTGCATCTTCCCGGCTTTTAGAGGTCTCTCTGATTTTGCGAGTGCTTAAATTGAACCGTCCAGGCATAGTTTATATACATTGATCTAAAAGTAAAGATGTATTTATAAAAATGTGTATTTATTGCTTTTACTCTGATTCCAGACTGAGCGATCATGTTGCTGACAAAACCAAACAGCCCATCCTGATCTTCCCTGAGGGTGTGTTAAAAAACATCTTCCTCTGATAACATGTTCAAATCCTATAAAGTTAATTATGTCAATATTAACAGGAGCTTTACTTAACTCTGTTCTCTGCAGGTACTTGCATCAACAACACATCCGTGATGATGTTTAAAAAGGGCAGCTTTGAAATCAGCTGCACCGTCTACCCTGTAGCCATTAAGGTAGAAACTCTGATCTTCTCTTTTGTTCTTCTTAATCTTACTGTGAAGTTAAATCTTCATCTTCCATCCTTCAGTATGATCCTCGGTTTGGAGACGCTTTCTGGAACAGCAGTAAGTTTGGCTTGGTGAGTTACCTGCTGAGGATGATGAGCAGCTGGGCCATCGTGTGCAGTGTTTGGTACCTGCCGCCTATGCACAGAGAGGTGACGCGCTAACATTTATTGTTTTACAAAGCTATTTGAATACATTCCCTTATTTTTTCCCATTTCTTTATTTTGTTGCCTGTTTTTTGTTTTTATAATTTTATTCTGTAGGAAGGAGAGGATGCTGTGCAGTTTGCCAACAGAGTGAAAGCAGCCATAGCTGCACAAGGGGGACTGGTGGATCTTGTTTGGTGAGTCATCGGACATAACTCCATCTCAGCGTGTAGATCTGAGTTACATTTAAATGTCAAACGTTTATGTAAAAAGAAAAACAAAACAAAACAAGTTAGTTCATGTGGATGAACTCTAGGTGGTGCTAATTTTACATTTATATTTTATGACATGGGAATAGGAGGCACAATGAGATGCAAACATGAAAGTATTTTCTGTTTGGATAGAGTAAGATTCAAACTCATTTTTAAGTAGCACCTTTCATCTTTTCAAACATGCAGCCCAAAGCGCTATAGAAAAGAACAAAGAGACAACAGCAAAAGCTAGGAGTCTTATAAAATACTTAAAGTAAAATAAAATCAGTGCCTTGAAACCAGTATGAAAAGATCTGATGAATACCAACAAATAATTTAAAAAATTGTAAAAAAATAAATAAAACAATAATAATAAATTAAGAAGATAATAAATAAAGAAATAAAAGGAAATTAATGAATAAACAAAACAATAAGTGAATGAAAAAATAAAATAAGATGAATAAAAAAAAACTAAGCCTGGGCTGCCTGCTTTGAGGACTTTAGCCTCTGTATACAAGTCACTCAAATGAACAGAGGCAAAAACCCTTTAAGGGAGCCACAAACTAGGGCTGGATGATGAACCAAAAAATAATCGATAAACTAACAATTAAAGCTTCTAACCAATTACAGCAGTTGTTTCCCCCTTGTTATTCTGTCTATATATTTTTAATTTTAATTTTTCCACAAAACATTTGAGCTGGTGTATGTTTTCAATTCAGTTGCTGCAATATATAACCCTTAAATGTTTGTGAGTGTGCATTTCATTTATAATGTTTCAAAAATTAACTAAGTTGAGAGTGGAATAGTCATGAATTAACTGAAACAATGGTTCAATTAGCCCAGCTCTACCTCAAACTCACTCTACCCAGATGAAGGTTTTTAGGTTCATTTCCAGTGTAATTTATCACATTTGCTTGTCACTGATTCCACTTTAAAGGCAGGATTATTTGCACTTTACATTCAAGGCTCTCCATATCCTCTCTCCTGCTTACCTATGTGATCTCCTTCGTACCAGTACAGCTATTCACACTCCCAGATATTCCCCCTCCATGCTCTTTGTCTCTTGAACCCTTTTTAAAACCTGCTTAAAAACTCATCTTTGAAGAATTGAATCTTATTTGCATTTTTAAGAGGACTTCATGTGTTTTGAAAAATATTAACATAATAATATTCTAATTGACAACATTTTTAATGCAGAAAAAAGGGGAAAAAAGCAAATGATGTGGAGACACTCAAAATGATGACAGTGGTCACTCAAGCTGTATGTTTTTACAGCTGCTTAAAAAGATTTTCTGTTAAAAAAATATGTAATATGAAAAGCATTCATTGTTAAAAACTTTTAGTATTGAAAGAAACTGTGCTTCTTAATGTCACAAAGACCCATGATCCAATCTTTGTGGTTAACACCACAGTGTGTGACAGATGTTACCATCAACTCTGTATTTTTGTCGAAGTATGTTTCGAGTGACTTTTCCTTTCTTCCCTCTCAGGGATGGAGGCCTGAAACGAGCAAAAGTGAAAGAAGCTTTCAAAGAAGAGCAGCAGAAACTTTACAGTAAAGTTCTTGTTGGAGAGCTGGAACAGAGGGACCGAAGTGACAACAGACGTTAAGAAAACAAAAACCCTGGAGAGGATGTTAATGAGGAAGCACATTGAGGACAGTAAATGTATGATAGCTGTAGTATTTTAGTGGTTGTGCATTATCAGAGGTGGAAATGTATGAGATATTATTATAAACAAACAGTATTTATAGTTTTAGTATTTATTGTGTTATTTATGCCTTGTTTTGGTTCTGTGTGAAACATTTTTAATAAAACAACTGTGGCAAAAATTAATATTTTTAAGGTGAATGTTGCCTTCAAGAAAACAAACATGTCAGTAGCACAGACATTACATCACCCAGTCAGCGCCAACATTCGTGCGTCACTTTGCTAATTGGCTCAAGGCTCTATATGTGTCTCCACCTCTAATCTTTATATGGCCCAGGCACAGTGTAAGTCAGAGGCAATACAGAATCGAATTTTGTGACAGCCCCTTTTATTGAAGCATTTGGCATGGAGAGATTTTGGGGAGATAAAATGTCTGTGATTTATTGTTTTATTCTTAAAACAGTAGTACCCAGTGTTCAAACATGAAACAACAACAAAATGGTGCAACTGCTTGATGATAGTTTTGATCCTAACCAGATTCTTGTCAGTTTTAGATTCTTATGAGCAGTTTGGGCCTTAAATACGAAAATCATTTCAGGGTATTTCACATCACTCAACTCATCTGATCTACCCATGAGATGAAATCCATGCAGACTCCTGAGCTGTAGACTGATTAAGATTCAAACAGGAGCTTCTAGTGAAACTGAATCCAACCATATGATCCCTGCCGGCTGTCACAGGTATCCTATCTTTTCTCCAGGATGGTTATCAGTTTGTTTTCAAAGTTAGCCTGAAAGACATATGATCACAGATGATACTAAAGTGTGTTTATGAGAAAATAAAGGGTCTGATGATTAAAGCAGCCAACTTGAGTTAAAGTCAATCAATCACTCAGCGATTGTGATGCAGCAGTGATGCTGATGTGTCCTGTCAGGTGTCACAGACGCTCAGGTGTGGCCTATTGTCTGCAGTAAATGATTGCTGTAGTGTGAACAGGTTCTCACTGCAGTCAGCAGTTTGGGGGCGTGTCCAGCCCCCCCTCCGTTGCTGTAACCACGCCCACTCAGCTGTTTCCTCAAGTGAAACACAGCCCTGGTGAAAACTTTTCCTCTCTCCTGTCCACTCTCCCGGTGGTGGACCTTACACCACCGCGAGTTTGTTCCTGGGAGTGTAAACATGTCTCTCGCGGAGCAGCAGTGGAGTCCCACGAGCGTCCAGGTAACGGTGCTCCAAGCGCGAGGCCTGAGGGTAAAGGGGAAAAGCGGCACCAACGATGCGTACGCGGTCATGCAAGTGGGCAAGGAAAAGTATCAGACCTCGGTGGTGGAGAAGACCGTGGCCCCGGTGTGGAAGGAGGAGGCCACCTTTGATGTGCTGCCACATCAGGGAGCTGGAGGAGGGCTGCACGTCCACGTCCTGCACCGGGCTCTGGTGGGTCCGGACAAGCTGCTGGGTCAGGCTGTCATCAACCTGCTGCTGCTGAGTGAGGACAAGACCCGCAACAAGACTGAGTAAGTAAGCAAAGAAAAGCAAAGACAATGAGGAAATCTTAAGCGTCATTTGCTCGGTTAACCGATTAATTCTGCAGTTGAACCCGGTTTTGGAAAGTTTGTAGAATAACCAACACAATGATACTGAGTTAAATTAAACTGTTACCCTTAAAATAACCACCTATAAATGATAATCTGGGTGTCTCGACGTTTTGTCCTCAACACTTGAACAAAGAACATTAACTCTCATTAACTCTAATGGAGAGGAGCTTTCATCCAGCTTGTCACCTGGTGAGGTAGGTCACGTGGGTTTAAAACAAATTATCCTGCTTTAACCTTTTTGGGCAGACATGTTGGCAGAAAGTTCAACTGCAAAATTCTAAGTAGCAAAGACTGTTTCTTGCAAATGAAAAACTTGATTTTAGACCATCAAGATACCAATAAGAAAATATGGTTTCATTCAGGCCTCCAACTTCATGGTCTTGAAGCACAAACTCCATAATCCCCTCAAATCCCAAATATTTACCCACAATTCTTCCTTACACACACCATGCTTCACTTCACTCTGCTGGGTTTTGATTTATGAATGTTTCCCACTCACTTCGACACAGTTTAAGGGATTTGTTTCCTCAGCAGCGGCCTTCGTGGATGCCAACCAGCATTACTTACCTGAGCGAAAGAGCCGAGTCAAAACATTCAGTCTCTTATTGACTGACCTGTGAACAACACAGATTTCCAGAGGA
Source organism: Halichoeres trimaculatus (assembly GCF_033239565.1). NCBI lineage: Eukaryota > Metazoa > Chordata > Actinopteri > Labriformes > Labridae > Halichoeres > Halichoeres trimaculatus. Next base: position 17,570,623 of record NW_027437194.1, on the reverse strand, counting down.
TGGCTCAGACTTCACCTCACTTTGAAGTACATTTTCACAAGGAAGCTATGAAAACACTCTGTCTGCACACACCCAGAACAGTCTTTCAGAAGTTGAAATAATTGTCTTGGGTTATTGTACAAAATATTCACACCCTTCTCTCCTCACTTTGTGCTTTTAATGGTAGTGATCAGGTTTTACAGGCCGTGCTGGCAGCTCTGCCTAGCCACATGTAATCTTGATTATTCCTGCTCCTTTTAGCAGAAAATGCTCCACATTTAGTCCAAGAAAAGATTATTTGATATCCTTTTTAAAATTTGATTTTCAAGAGACTGAGCTGTCTCTAAGTAGTTTAGTCTGCTGACATGTGACTGTTGCTATACAAAAGCAGTCTGCATACCAGCATGTTTTCTAACAAACACTTCCTTTTCTCACCTTCTTTGCTGGTTTGATGAGGTTTTTCCTCTGTAGATGGTGTATAGGAGGACTGCATTTCATAACAAAACCACAAAAAGTTTGTTTTTCTGCTGAATTGGACTTTAAATAAAATAATGTTCGAAGTTTTTAAACCCAAACCAAAATGAGTTTTGGGAGCATTAAATTACCAGACTGGTTTTCAGCATGCTCTACTGAGCTCCTCCTGGCAGTTTGCTGAATTTTAATCTGCATGTTTTGAATCTGTTTTATCACTTATCTGCTTTGTTGAAAATATGACCTCCAGGATTCTGATTTCCCTGGAGTTTCCCTGCTGAATTTTCCTCGTGGAGAAATACTTGAATGAAATCTGAATTTTTAACCTTTTTTTGTTTCTTTTCATTTAATTGGTAAAATTCGTCAGTATGCGTCGCCAAGTCTCTCTCAGATGTCTGTGAGCACCTGAATGCACCCTGCCTCCAAATCCAGCCTTAGCCTCACATTCCTGACTGTTTTTATCAACCAAAAACAAACAGAGATGGCAAAAGCTGCAGTCTAGCAAGGTCAGATTTTCCGGGCGAGACCAATGTTCCTGCACTGACCCTCGAAAGACAAACATGTTCCACCAGCTGCCAGTACAAGAGCTCCTCTGTTTAAAGGTGCATGGTGTTTGCTGGATTTTGCCACACAGCTATCATCTGAGTGTTACTCTTTTGGAACATGTTGCTTGAAGAACGGTTACTTACATTTTCTCAGAGTATTTATTACATTTTTTGGTTTTAGAGCTAATCCAGAACCAACAGACACTAATGCCAATTAATAGAAGTTCTACAACTTTTGGATTTGCTGCATGACCTTCTTCAGCATACAGAGTCCTTCTATTATGGAGGGGATACCTTGTCTAGACTGGTGGTTCCCAAGGTTGGGGTCAAATACTGATAGGGGATCTTGAAATGCCACCAAGAAAAAACTACATTACATTATCTTATTTCATCCATTATTGTCATAATTTCAACAAAATAGGGGTCAAGTCCTATATAAAGTCATGTAAACAGAAAATATTTGATCTGTTTTCTACATTTTTTGATGCCACAAGACCCTCAAGGCCCCAGGAAATTTAACTTATCAATTGCAATAGATTCAGTTAGGATATAAAGTAACTCATGTTTTACTTTAGATGCTGTAAACATGTTCATTTCTGCTGTGAAAAACAGCTTTTTTGACTTGTGTTTTTGTGGTTTTGGGTACTTCCAGAGCCAGCCTCAAGTGGACGCTTGATGAACTGCTGAATTTAGCACTTCCACACTGCCTTGTATTTTTAGACTTGAGCTTGCAGCCTGGGTTGTGTTTAATATCTTTTTATCACAGTCATCAGTGATTGACAAATGAAGTGATACACAGCAGATAGACAGTAGTGATAAGTGGTGATTTTTGAATATTCAATTCATCTTTGAATAACAAATAATGGAATATATGATATGACATAATATCTCTTCCTTAAAACCTTTTGATATATTTTTTTAGCCTCCTGGTTGTAATGTGGTGCAGTCTCCAGACGGTGTTTGTAGGGCATCTGTAAGGTAAACAATGAAACATGATAACATAGAAAAACATTTAGAGAGCGCAGACCTCAACCAAACATATTATGATTGTCATGCAACACTTCAGTCCTACTTTAATGTTATACTCCCTTTCAGCAGACTGTCTGCTACAATTTGGAGTTAGTTGCAGGTTTGTACCGTAATTTGTTACCTGACAGTGTTGAAAATTATGATGACCCAGTACATATTACATAATCTGGATCTTAGTATCCAAAATATTGCCAGGATCTGGATCATACTTTTACACCTGTCAGAAATGATCGTGACTTTGTCTTGTATTCTTTTGCAAAGCAATCTGACCATTTGTGGTGGAGTTATATACACATATAATGAAAACAGCCCTATCTCACAATGATAATGAATCGTTTAAAAAAAATCCTGGATCCAGACGGTGATCTGGATCACCTCTAAAATTCAATCACTTCTTCCTTATCCCATCTTTAACATTTCCTGAAAATTTCCTGAAGATCCGTTTGTTACTTTTTGAGTTATGTTGTTCGCAGACAAACAGACGGACCAACTCTCCCAAAAACATAACCTCCTTGGCGGAGGTAATGACATGAGAAAGCATGAGTTTTATTTGTCGGGAAAGTGGAATTTTTGTGAGTTAAAACAATAATAACTGGATTACATCTATAAATATATATATCATTCCCGACCTTAAAACAGCCCGAATAAATGTAAGGAGGTGAAAAGCATGTGATCATCACCTTTGAAGAACAGGTAGTGTGAAGACGATTACAAAAATAGGGATTCGAAAAAGATGATGATGCAAGTTTTTTTAATGTTGAGATTTTGATGACTCTGCACAACAGTTTAGTTGTAAGCAGTAAGTATTGTTTGTATAGCATTAAACCATGGTTACAAAAAGTTCCTGTTTCCAGAGATTGAGGGGAGTTGTACCCAAAGACTGTGATGAAGGGATTCACTCTGCTTGGAGTGTGACTGCAAACTTTTAGCTTGTAGCTCTATTCTTTTCTTTTTAATATCTGATTTTAATGAATGGAAGGATAGCACGCTGTGTAGCGCTTCAGGTGTTCTCAGAATCTGCAGGGCAGACCAAAGAGTGAAAGCACCATGAATCCTACATAAAGAGAAATGAGCTTTTCAGATTATGAAGGGCAGTTGTTTCCTTTTATTGCAACCGTAAAGTCTTAAAATATGTGGAAACCTTCAGTCTTAACCACACTGTAAAATAACTTGTAATTGTTTCTCTGATAACACAAGCTTTAATTCCTGGTTTGAAACACCCAGTGAAAAGGGCTTTCCCTCTTTTCTTTGACACAAGCCGTCACTCTGGTTTCTCTGCAGCACTGACGGATGCATTTTTCTCTGCACAGTTTGGTCCTTGAACATTATCTGTGCTCACTCAGCTCCTCTCCCACTCGCACAGCTGTGCTCTGTGATAAGGAAGGGCTCGAGCCGCTCAGGGCATTGTCTTATCTGTATCAGGCTTCACCAGGGAGGATGTGTGTGTGCAGAGAGCTGACTTCATTTACCAAATGTTGACTTGTGAGCTCTCCTTCAGAGCAGCACACTTTCTACTCCTCACTGTGTAAAATGACTTTGTTTAATAGCATCATTGTGTCCGTCATTATCAGCCGAGGTCTGTTTAGTGAAAGCTGTTAATTCCTCCTCCTGCTCACAGCTTTCAGCCCCAACCAGCTAACGCCCAAACACTTTTGCAACTTCCCCCTGATAATACTGAACTAGCTTTTTTCTTCTCCTTTTTTTTTCATACGGATGCTTTGTGGCCTTAGTTACTATCAGAGAAGTTGCTTTGTTGTTGTTGTTGTTCAAAGGCTTGGGCTGTTTTTTATCTTACATTTTAGTATGTAACACTGAATGACATACAGATTTAGATTAGCATGATGCTGTGACATAAACTGTTCTTCTGTCAGAAGACAGGGCTCCATTTGAGGCTGCGCTAATGCAGTGATAGAAAATGAGATTATCAGCACCAAAATAGGTCGTATATAAAATTTAAATGGAAATGTTATTTCACAGCCCCCTAGTCAGGTCTGATTTCCCCGGTGGAACATGGATCCCTTTACGACATGTAGATCAAAAGTCACTTTGATGACACTACGCTGGCCAGAAAAGTTTAGCCGTGGGAAGCAAGATCTGTTATTTTTCTTGAGGAATATAATTTTTTTGGGTTATTTTTTTAGTAATGGAGGACACTGGGGCTTGACTAAATTAAGTTTACAAAGTTTTATTGTTGTCATGTTTCAAGGAGTCTTTATCCCAGAAAAACACTACCACTTCCTGCCACAGGTGTCACTGCAATCAATGCTACATGAATAGCCCTCTTAGTACCTTTAAAAAAAATCTAAAACATCTAACTCAAAACCACCAAACATTACAGTTGTCACCTCATGTATACGGCTGTATAGCATCACAGTTTGAAATAGGGAGTGTTTTGAATTTTTAAGATTTTGCTTTTTTTGGACCTTTAAATAAGATTTGGGGGAGTTAAACTCTCTTTGAAGTAAAGCGTATTTTCTGATATGAAAGGGTCCATGGACTTGGAAGTAGCCTTCAAACTCAAGTCTTGATTTGAAATCACCACTGAGACCCGTAAGTGGCTTAAATTCATAATTATATGTTATCTTAATAGAGTCTGATAACATCTTCAAAGGCACTGTGAGGTTTTGTTTTTTTTTAAATTTAGAATAATCTCGCTCTTAAACCGTTTTTTCCTCATGAGCCTAGATCAAAATTAGTTTATTAGAGAAAAGGTTAGTTATTGCTTTGGGGTTGATCATTGGAAATACAGTCTTCATCCAAGTAAAACAGCACTTAATTTATCCAAAAAAATCACCAGAATTAAAACAATATACTAAGTAACAGCAGCAGATCCTCCATTAACATGATGAATGAAAACATAACCTCCATCATCATGGGGAAGCTTCATTCTAACTTTTTTTTCGTGAGCCTCATCTTGAAGTTTGCAAATCATATCCTCTTACTCATCAGCAGCAGGAACCAGAGGAGCTGTGACAGCAGTCTGCACCCATTTCACAAATTCCAGGAAAGGCCTTTCCCGCCTATAATTTACTTTGTGCCACACATGCGATGCATTCCTGAAAGAGGAGGAGGAGGAGGAGGAAGAGGGTGAATCTCAGCAAAGAACTGTCTTATCAAATCCTGCAGAGGGGAGAGTACACAGAGAGTCCATATTACACTCAAGTAGGATCTTAGGAGGGAGGGGAGGGTTATGCAATATGAGGAAGAAAGTTCTTCTAATATATATATATATATATATATATATATATATATATATATATATATATATAAAATAGACACAAAACTACCCAACATTTCTGCATCTACAGAATCATACTAAGCTTAAAGTTCTTGTTTTGAACTGCAACAATAGTTGTTATGGGGCAGCTACAAAAGAAATATGTACCACACACACACACATACACACACACACACACACACACACACACACACACACACACACACACACACACACACACACACACACACACACACACACACACACACACACACACACACACACACACACACACACACACACACACAGCCCCTTCCTCATTTCCTCATTTCCCCAGGAATCCAGATTTCATTGTGAGCTGTTTTTTCAGTTGTAAGCTGACCTCAGATTTCTGCCTGTTGGGCACTTTTTATGCTGACTGATCATTTTTGGTGTTCTTTTGAGTAATTCTGCTTTTTCTAAGACAAATCTGTCAAAATTGGCTCGTGACACAGGTGCAGAGGCTGTGCAGAAGTGAAAAAACCTAGTCCTGTAGCTGAAGCCGTTGTAGGGCATAATCAGACCTTTCACTGTCATCCTTTACTTTGATAGTTTAGCTCTAGCTAAATGTGGTGAGGAAACCAACAAGGACATTTGACCCTGCTTAAGTTTTTTTGCATTATTTTTCAGTCTGGAACCAGGGGTGTGTACAGATTTTTTTTGGGGGGTGGCCTGACTGCAGAAGGGGTGGCGTTTGATTTCTGTATGCATTGAAAGAGTTTATGTACTGATTGGTCTTATCCATTCATAAGGACTTCAACCAGGATAATACAGTTGTAGCAATAGATGTCCTGAAGTGAGTCATTTCCTGGTTCTTCAAAAGTAAATTTTAAATTTTGACTGAGTTGTGAAAGGTGACATCATTTGACAGTTAAAATGTACAGAGCTAGTATCACTACTGCAAACCATCCAGTTAGTAAAGCATTACATCATTCTTTATCATTAACACTCAATCAGGGCTCTTATGCATGTCCAGCATAAGAATTTGGAATTTGTTTGATAGATTTTCCAGGAAGTTCCCCAGACATGACGTTCCTGTACCTGTCTCACTTTCATGATGTGATTAGTTTATTGGCCAATTTTTGGCAGTCATGTTTGCAGCTAACTCTACGGCTAAATGGGCCGTTCCGTAATGTTAGGTTGTCATAAATGGACTTGATTGAATAATGACTGGACGTACATACAGACACAGCACTTTTTCACTTCCCTTTTTAATACCCATCAGGCACCTGATTTTCAGCACCTGGGGCGCAATAAGCTGTTTGGCATTGCCAGGGAAGACTTGGCAATTTTCCTTGGGCGTAACCTACAAATGCATGGTCCTTACAGATGTTGCTGCATTTAAAAGTGAAACAAACAGGCTTTCCAACAGTATAACATATATGGCCAAGAAGCATTGTTACAACAAAGAAATAATCTAGCAGACAGATTTCTTTATTGTAGTGCTAAGGTAAAAATTGTTTAGTCAACTGATCAGAGAGGAAACATAAACATCTATAGCAGAGGAAGGCAACCTTTTTCATGACTTGTGCCACTTTAAAACACACTAGTGCCCAAAGTGCCAAAACTTACTTCTTTCATAAAATCATGGACAGTTGATCGGGAAGTCTTCTTGAATGGTTTTCCATGCTTAGGTATGCAGTTAGAAACGCTTCCTTTTGATGCCTGGTTTTTAACAGTACTGAAAGTTTTGAATGTGTTGTTTTGTTTCGCATACTTTGCTAAGACTGTTTTGCTGCTAGGCTATATAAATGCAATTCCAAGCTAGCAGAGTGACGTCCCAAGAGATTTGCGGTGACGCACTTGCAAGACACATTTGCACAACGTCAATGATTAAAATTTATTGTTTAGGCTACATTATTTGTTAATTTTCTACATTAATAGTGTGCAAAATTTCTTAAGTGTTAAATAGAATACAAAACAACAGTTTTATTATTTATTGTACTTATTTATTTATTTTGTCCTCTGTCCCATTGTAATTATTCTTTGCGTGCCAACATAGGTCCACAGTATCCATACGGGACCCATCCCACCCGGGTCATCACCTGTTTGAGCTGCTGCCCTCCAGCAGACGATTCAGAGCAATGAAAACAAGGACAAAAAGACTGAAAAACAGCTTCTACCCTTGGAAATAACTGCACTAAATACAAGATAACATTTGCAGTAATGAGGTTAATACCAGATCAGCTCCCTGTGAACTTTACCAGTTCAAGTTTTTTGAGTTGCAGAGACTTACTCTTGGATAAAAACAACAGTCCCTCAGGGAGGCCAACCTGTATACTGGCTCTCTGCAAGGCTGTGTCTCTTATAATGTGCAGTAGAAGAGGCTGCCATATAAGAATCTGTGCTACAAGTCCTCTCAACCTGTGAGTCTTTGAAGGAAAAGGAAACAACCTTTAGAGTATTAGACATACTATAAGCATTCATTCACCACTACATAATTGCAGTCACAGACTAGACAGCATTATGAAGAAAGGGGAAAGTTTCCTTCTAGGTTAGTTTGAATGTTTTTGGAAAGTCTGTTAGGATCTGAGCAGCATGTTCAAAGGGCTGCTGAGTCACTCTGGGGCTGAATTTCCTTGGAAACTATGATCCATCCAGCATAAAGAAAAGTCCCAGTATCTGGGATTCCTCTTTCTAGTTTAGTAAATGATATGAAGTGAATGGTTTAAACAGTGTTTATGTTTTCAGTAATCAGGTCTGGGCCAGTAAGGAAACGTGAATAATGCAGGAAAAGTTCTGAAAGTTTCCCTCACAACTTCTTTTCCACACACTAGTCACATATTTTCGTTGTATCCATGTTACCATTAAAATGTGAATGTTGTGCTCTCTTCTCACAGATGGTTTAAGTTGCTGGACAAGACGGGTAAACTAGACAAAGACCGAGGAGAGGTGCTCGTGGACATCCAGTTCCTGAGAAACAACATGACGGCCAGCATGTTTGACCTCTCTGCTGCCGGCAAGTCCAGATCTCGCCTCGGCAAGTTCAAGGACAAAGTCAGAGGCAAGAAAAAGGACACTTTGGACTCTTCATCAAATGTGGTGCCATCGTTTACTCAGGTTATGACGGACAGCGAGGAGGAGGGACATGGGGTTGGGGAGGTATCCACAGGGAAAGATGAGAAGAAGAAAAAACTGAAAATGAAGTCTTTGTTCTCTCCAAAGACCAACCTGCAGAAGAACATGTCTCAGTCCATGTCTGTTCTGCCGGCAAAGAACTCGTCGCTGAGCGGCAGCCTGTCGTCTGGACTTAATGTGGATACTTCTGAAGGTCAGAGACCACCGATGGTCTTCATTCACTCACTGTTTACCAGGGAATCCGCTATCTATGTTCAACAATACTTTAAATTCTGTTACTTTTGCATTATGCTGCATGAATTTTAAACTTAAATTTAATCTTGATTGTTTTCCTGAAAACCTCCTGGCCTCAACTCAATGCAGGGATTCCGTCATTTCTCTTATTCACCTCTTCTATCATTGAATTTCTTTCTCTTTCATTATTGCAGGTAAAAAGAAGTTCAAGTTCAAGATGCATAAACGCACAGGCAGCTCAGACAACAAAGACTCCTCTTCTCATCAGAAACACACTGCAGCAGATCAAAGTAACGTCTGCATCAACGGCAGCCATGTTTACTGCGAGGAGCCGCAGCCTCGAACCTCTCGCATCGGCTCCAACTACAGCCTGGCGAGTTCAGGTCACGGATCCATGGACGACGTCCCTGACAGCTCGCCTCCGTCTGTGGATTCACTCCGAGCAGTAAGGCAGTATTCACCCTGGACGGAGGAGGAGGAAGAGGATGAGGCCGCTGCTCAGAAACAAACACATGATGAAGAGGAAGAACTCAGACGAAGGGGAGAGGAAAGGAAGAGAAAAGAGGAGGAAGAGCTTGAGAGGCTGGCTGAGGAAAAGAGGAGACAAGAAGAAAAGGAAGAAGAAGAAAGGAGGGTAGAGGAGGAAAGAGCAAAAAGGGAGGAAGCGGAAAGAATGGAGGAAGAGATGAGGAGGAGAAAAGAGGAGGAAGAGCTTGAGAAGCTGGCTGAGGAAAAAAAGAGAGAAGAAGAAAGAAGGAGGGATGAGGAGGAAAGGATAAAGAGGGCGGAGGAGGACAGGTTTAGGAGAGAAGAAGAAGAGCTAAAGAAGTTAGCCGAGGAGAAGAAGAGACAAGAGGAAGAAGAGAAGAGAAGGATTGAAGAAGAGAGGAAAAGGTTAGAGGAGGAAGAAAGGAAAAGGCTAGTGGAGGAGGAAGAGAGGTTGAGACATGAGGAAGAAGAGAGGGTTAGGATAAAAGAAGAGCTTGAACGATTGGCAGAGGAGAGGAGAAAACTGGAAAAACTAGAAAGGCAGAGAATTGAAGAAGAGCAAAGAATGAAAAGAGAGGAAGAGGAGATGATACGGCTGGAGATGGAGAGGAAACAGGAAGAGAGAAGGAGAAAAGAGGAAGAAGAGCGGACTAGAAGACTAGAGGAAAAGTGGAAATTAGAAGAGGAAAAGAGAAGACTGGAGGAAGAGGAAAGGAAGAGGATTAAGGAAGAGGAAACTAGACAAGAGGAAGAGGAGAGGATCAAGAGGGAGGAGGAGAGGGTTGCAGAAGACAGGAGGAGACAGGAGGAGGAGAAGAGGAGGATGGAAGAACTAGAGAGAGAGAGGTGGCTGAGGGAGGAAGAGGAAAGGATAAAAAAAGAGGAGGAAGAAGAGAAGGCGAGAAAGGAAAAGGAAGAATATGAAAGATTAATGGAGGAAAAGAGGAAACAAGAAGAGGAAGAAAGGAAACGGATTGAGGCAGAAGAGCAGAAGAGAAGGGAGGAAGAGGAAAGAATGAGGCTAGAGGAAGAGCGCAAGAGGGAACTAGAAGAACAAGAAAAGAGGAAGAGAATGGAAGAAGAGGAGGCAGAAAGAATCAGGCAAGAGGAAGAGGAAAGGATAAGAAAGGAAAAAGAGGAATATGAGAGACTGATGGAAGAGAAAATGAGAGAGGAGGAACTAGAGAGGAAAAGAATTGAGGAAGAGGAGAGAGCTAGAAAGGAAGAACAGGAAATTAGGGAGGAGGAGAGGAGAAGGAAAGAGGAGGAAGAAGAAAGAGTGAGGAGGGCGATGGAGGAGGAGAGGAGGAGGAAAGAGGAGGAAGAAGAAAGAGTGAGGAGGGAGATGGAGAGATTGGCTGAAGAAAAAAGGAGAATAGAAGAAGAAAGGCAAAGGGAGGAAGAAGAGAGAATGCAGAGGGAAAGGGAAGAAAGGGAGAGATTGAAAAGGAGACTGGAAGAAGAGAAAATTAAAAGAGAGGAAGAAGAAAGGATTAGGGGGATGGAGAAGAAAGAGGAAGAGGCTCGCAGGCTGGAGAAAGAGAAGTTAGAAAAAGAAGCCGGAGAGCTGAAGAAGAGGAAAGTGAAGAGCTCAACAGAAGCTGCCTCGAATAATCCGTTTGATGAAAACTATTCCTCTAACCCGTTTGAGGAGGCTCACAGCACACCTGCTGAACCCGACAGGTGAGTTATAGTCCTATCAGATGACATGAACTCCATAATCACAGGCGGTAACACTGATTTCAAACGCATCGGCTCACCCTTTTTATTATTGAATAAAAAGAAAGATGAAAAAAGTATATATATATATATATATATATATATATATATATATATATATATATATATATATATATGTAACTCTAGTTTCAGAAGACTTGAGATCAGTTCACAGACTGGCCCTGTGAATTGATTTTGAGTCCATGCGGTGACTTCCACTCCAGACGTATGTCTATTATTTAGTGCAGTGTTATCTGAGAGTCTGAAAACCACACCCATCAAGTACTGGTCTTCAGCTTAGCAGTTTAAAATTAATTTTAGGGCCTTTCCTGCCTTGATTCAGAGAAGACAGGACAGTGGATCGGGCAGGAAATGTGGTAAGAGGCGGCAAGTTAGATTCAAACCTGGTCTGCAAAATATCTTCCAAAATCAAAAAGTTCGTACAATTCCATAACTCCTCAGTTGTTGTTAAAATATAACAAAAATAGGGGTTGATTTTTTTTTTTTTTTACTAAACCATGCAAACAGCAAATTTTTGATCTGTTTTCTGAATTTCTTTGTTGAAGACTCCTGAGGTGACTGAGCCATAGGAACAGTACCAATGCCCAGTACCTGGCAACTGGTACGGGTACTCAACGGTACCATTTTTCAGTACTTTTCTGTTTATGTGGTAAAAAAATATCAATTTGTTTAATAATAAAGCACACATTTTTTCCAATTTAACACATTCATTTCTCAACATATAAACTTGCAATGCTGTGTTCATGTGCAGCATGAATAAATTGCCTACTCTTCCACTCCCTCAAGGATGCATTTAGGTGCCTAAACATGGTACTTTTTGATTTAAGATGAATTGGTACCCGTTACTTTTGACAAAATTCAGTCGGGACCTATAAAAGTACCTAATTTGGTACCCATCCCTACTGAGCCAGGATAATAACTGCATGAGTGGCGGCTATTAATCTGGGATACTGCAACATACATAGCTATTCTAAAGTATCTTTTTTGTTCATTTTTGTCTGTTTTTGCCGGTGTCAGGCACTGTTATTTAAGGGTTGTGTGCTAAAAAGTTAGGGAGGCTCCCCTGCTCCCTGTGCTGTGAAGCTCAGGTATGTCAGAATGAATGACAGGTAATTTCAAAATATTAGCAACATCACTTCAAAATGGAAGATCTTTTGATGCATGTAAAAAAATCCAACACCCAACGTAGATATTTAACTTTAATCCTTTAAAACAAATTAGAGACACAAAAAGGTAAGTATTATGATTGCAACAGTAACACCAGAGTCCTGACCCCGTCCTTTATGTACAGACTTCACATTCTCAACATGATAAAATTCATTTTTTCCCCCCAATTCAATGCACATTACTCTCATCTATTAGAACTATTCCCTCACTCAGAGGAGTTATTCTCTTCCCATTTTTACCTCTAAGAGGCCTCCAAGCTTTTTATACCAAGTCATATCACTAATATAAACTTCCTTTTTTATCATCCATGGGAAAGAAACAGAACAAAGAAAGGAGGTAGTGATGCTAAATTTGATTCCTGATGAAAATGGTGCCAGTTACATGCAATGAAAGTATCTGTATGAAGTCAGCAGTTAGACATGACGCTTGTCTCTTAAATGAAACTCAAAGCTGCCCCACTCATGAAAGTTTCATAGCATCCTGCCTGTACCTGAGTGTGTCAGAGCTCATGAATGTGTGTTTGCAGGGATCTGTTTCCTCTGTCAGCTGAGATTGCACAGACCTCATTGTATCAGCTTTCATGTACAAGAACTGAAGATTATTACTCAGCTCTTTGTTTTCGGCGGAATGGTTTAATGTAGCTCATTTTGATGTACATTTTTCTGCCCATTCACATCCTTGTTGATTCTCTGGAATCCAACATTAAGTCTTGGTGTCATGTTGTGTCCCATCTCCAGGTGTCAATCTGCCACTTCTACGAGCAACAAAGATCTCATTAGTTCCCAAAGGGGGAAGCGAGCGGCTCCTCTGCCTCCTGGAAGCACTCAAGCTGAGAGACAGACTCAGAGGGAGCAGGACGGATCGGCTTCGCGTCATCTCGTGACAAATGATGAGCAGAAGAAAGACAAAGAAACCAAACCTGGAAGCCTTATTCCAAAACGCTCAGTGAAGAAACCCTCACCTGAGAAAGACTTAACAGAAAACACTCAAAGCTCGATACTAAAAAGTACGCCTAAGACAACTTCAAGTGTGGCAAAGCCAGGGAAACGTCTTGCACCACAAATACCTGGATCTGTTGAAGCTGAATGCAAACTAGCTAAGGCTCCTAATAGCACTTTGAAAGCAAAACAAGAGCCAGTTGTTTACGGATTAAATCCATTTGAAGAAGATGAAGATGAAGATGAAAACGCAACCAAAGATGAATCAGTAAGAAGAAAAAATGGTTCAGTTCAGTGGCCTCCATCTGCTGAAAAAGATACCACCTCCCAAACTAAAGTCAAGTCCTTAAAGATGGCTCCTGCTCCTCCACTTCCTGTGGTGAAAACAGACACTTCAAGCTCTTCAACCACCCAAAGCACAAAAGGAGGCTTTGTTACAGGTGACACAGACAGGAAAACACTAGATAACAATGAGACTGAAGACTCTGAGTCACAGACTGTGTCACAGAGTCTTATGCGTGCCAAGGAGGCTTCACAACAGGAATCCCAGCATACAACAGTGCAGGCGGCTGCAGAGGAGGCAGGTGGGAAGAAGGAGGCTCCTCCACCAGCTCCTCGAAGGTGAGGCTGCACAAATCTGCAACAATATCAATAAAACAAAAGTTTCTTTCATATTAACGAGAAAAATGATCACAACGGCTTTCTAACAATGCAGCATTTTCTTTCACTGCCATTCATTCAATTCTTTTCTTCCTCATGTTTTCTGTCATTGCAGGCTTCAACCTGTCAAACCCTTGAATCCTTTGGAACAGCCATCTGTACCTGTTGTTCACAAAGAGAAAGAAAATAAGTCTACAGGAATTATTAGTGAAGTCCCAGAGAAAACAAATGTATGTTCTGTTATCGATTAAAGAAAATCCCCTTTTTCACATATTTTCTTCTACATATCCTGCATATTTTGAACATAATTTCTTCTTCTTCTTCTTCATTCAGGTAAATGACACTGGAATCAAAGGGCCTTACTCCCAGCTGACGAGGCAGGAACTCATCTCCATGGTGCTCAAACAGGAGAACAAACTCACAGAGAGGGACAAAAAGATATCTGAGCTGGAGCAGTACATCGACAACTTGCTTGTACGGGTCATAGAAGAGGCACCGACTATTCTCATGTCCATGAAACCTGTATAGTATTCAGTGCTGAGTAGTTCACACTCAGTCTGACAGTTTCTTGGGTATAAGATAACTTAATTAAAATGAATTTGATAATATTATTGTTGTATGTAAAGTAAACTGGGTTTTCAGAGTCGATAAAGAACAAAGAATGCAGTCAGTTTTCAATAGATATGTTTTATATTTTAAACACTTTGCCATATAACATAAATGAATGTCTGTAACTGACTATTCTCATGTTGAGCTTTAACGTCAAATCTTGCCAACTTGACATGGCATTACTCACTGTATTTAATGGCTAATATTTTGCTTCATGCCTGCTGAAGATTTCTTTAAAGAGCCTTATTTACTGTCAAAAATTTGCACTAGTTCTGTAGATGAGGTTTCTTGCTCTTTTACTGAAAGTCAAAGTTTACATGATTCTGCTAACCTTAAAATGGCACTTTGTTTAGCTAACACTGTTCAATGAATTACTGTTAACTGAGATCATTGCATTATAAAATGTTATAAAGGCAAATATTGTTATATTCCAATAAAAATAAAGATTTAGAACATAGATTTGAGTTTGTTTGTTTTTTTGTTTTTTTTTTTTTGTTTTTTTTGTTATTTTAATTGACAAATTTCAAACATACAAAAAAATGTGCAACAACTCATGGTGGATAACCATACTATATTAAGTAATTTAAGACTGGGGGAACTATTTCTAAAAGAATAGCCACTCAAGCCAATATAAACAAATAATAATCTTAAGCAAAGACAAAAACATTCATAAAAGGACCAGAAATCAAAACAACAAAAATTTTGACGTGTCACCCCTAATGTTTCCTTTTAAGTGTCAAAGTCAAGGCATTAATCCGTCCTCTGCACGATATTTGTATCCGGACCAGGCGGAACCTTTACACAGCGGCACGCGCGCTGTGTCCCCCGGACACATTACACTCACCCACGTCGGACACAGCGAAATGAACGTTCATTGGTCGTTCGTCTCTTGTTTACAGTTTTAACGCGGATGTGGAGCGCACCTGTGTGTTACCGGTGCTCATACGAATTAAACACCCGATGAAAGTATTAAATCGTGTGTGGTTGTATCTCAGTTGTCTCCCCGCAGTGCGGTTTGTAGTTTTTGGGATATGTCTGGTTCTGGTCTGGTCTGCCCGGGCTGCGGCTCCTCAAACATCGTGGATGATGATCTTTACGCTCAGGCCCAGATGGTCTGTGTGGACTGCGGCTCGGTGGTGTCAGAAGGAGTCCTGGCCAACGATCCTGTTGGAGGACTGGGTAAGAGCATTAATGGAGAATCACTGTGTGTCCAGTTTAAGCAGGTAGAGGAGTTACAAGGCAGGGCTTTAAAGCCACTTGTTTCCTTTATCATTGCGTTTTTAATACTACATTTTCCACTTTACTTCTGGTGAAAACAGCACCAACATTTGTTTAAACATTGAATGGAAAGAGGTAAATCTGAGAAGATAAAACTCAAAAAAATTGTAATTATTTATAATTTCAAGTCAACAGCGTCCAGAATTGACCAAGTAAAAAAGAAAAAGAAAGAAACAAAGAGAGTTCGGATATTATACTTCTGTTCTTAGTTTTTCAACAAAATCACCATAGTCACCTTTCACAGTCTATATTTTTGAATAAGTTATATGCCCAGCAGAATAGTTAAATACTTTATTGCTCTCTAGTGGACAAATCATGCAACGACACTGTTTCTAAATCTTTGTAACAAGTGGTTGTTTGTTTCAAGGAGTTACGTGTAATCCTGAGGAGCTAAACAGGAGACAGACTTCTCCACATTCTCAGAATATTTAAATATTTTAAGTGCTGACTATGATAAATTGGGGCTGGACAATTAATTGGATTTTAATCGTGATTTCAATTTTGCCATCTGACAATCATAAAAACAATATAATCGAAGAAAAACAATTAATATGCCACACAGTGTAGATATATGCAAGTTCCTGTGCTTCATAGCTCTTCTGTGTTTCATGTGCAGCCACAGCGAGTGTGTGCGACTAATGTGTATCAATAATACTGTATGTGCCACTTGCTGGTTCTTTAAAGTTGTGTTTAAATCAGCACTGAAGTTTTTGAATAAATGAATAATTGTGTATATTAATTGTGATTTCAATATCACTTAAAATAATCGGGATTCTTATTTTTACCATAATCGCCCAGTCCTATGATAAATTCCCTTTCATTTCAGTTCTATGCTCAGGGACACTATTGATCTGTTTGAACTATTTCCTATCACAGAATAGTGACCCCCTTCCCATCTTTACCCATCTAGGGGGTAGCGATGCTAAATTTGATCCCCAATGAAAATGGCATCAGTCAGTTGCATGCAATGAAAGTACAGGTGTCACTATTTACAGTAGTTTACTGAGACCTGAAGGTTGCTACCTAAACATACAGTGTTAGAAAGGGTGTGTTTGATTTATTCTCCCTGTTTGCCTCATTTTAATTCTAAAAATACTCCTCAGTCAAAAGATGATGGCATGTTAGTAAGGCATTTAAAACATTAATTTAATGAGGTCCTAAAGAAGTGGAGTTTTCTTCATGTTAATTTGAGCTGATATCATTTTTTTTAAATAATGCTGAACAATATATTTGATAAAGCAAGTTGTGACTAATATTTATTGATCAGTTTTTGGTTACTAATGTGGTGAGTAGACTTACTGACTTACTTATTAAAGTTTACTCTGACATCTTGGCTGTGTGCTTTTCACAGATGTCAGCTACAGGCAGACTACAGCCATCACCAAGAAGCCGTGTCGTAACTTATTAAGAGGTGAGATTTTTTCTGCCAGAACTCTTTCCTTCCCGAGAAATGGTACTTCTCTTTCTTCATGCACAGGTCATTACTCTTGTTTTACCTCTGCAGGTCTGCAGCGTGTCAAAGCCATGTGTCGTATCCTCTGCGTTCACCGTGAGATCGAGGAACTCTCACACACCCATTACAACCAGGCCTATCAGCACGAGAGCTTTATCAAAGTGAGCCTCCAGAAGAAGGAAGTCCTTGCCGGATGCTGCGTGTTGTTGAGCTGCCGGATGCTGAATTGGCCAATCAGCATGGGAACCATTGGCAATTTGGTGGATGCTGACCCAACACTGATGGGAGCGGTGTATCAAGAGATGGTGAAAGTTTTAAAGATAGAGGCCCCACTTGTCTGCGTCATGGATCTTATGGAGGCACACTGTCACGAGTGAGTGGAACAAAGTGGACTGGATGAATAGGAACAGATACCTGAGGGTAGTTTGGACCAATCAGGGTACATTTTTATCCTCATAGCATAGAAGACTTATTGGTTCTTTATAGGAATCAACTGCTTCTATTCAAACTGGAACAACCACCTTTGATTTATAAATTCACAAATGGATGGCTTATTTCTTATTTTGCATGAAAAAAAAAATAGGATGAAAGCCAGTTTTGCGTTTTGTCTGATTGAACTCATTGGTCCTAGACCTGAGTTTCAGATGCCAGCCAATCCCTTTGGAAGTAATTAGATTTGAACTGTGCCCATCTGGAAAGTTAGTAATCAGAAGAGAAGCCAATTTTGGTCTAAATAATCCATAACATATGCTTTCAATGAGACATTTCAGCTTCTGACTGATTTTTTTAAATAAATTCAACATTAAATCAAAGTTTTTCTTTCCCTCAGGTACAAAATAAGCTCAAATCACGTCCCTGAAGAGTTGGCTGAGGATTCCAGAAACCTGTCCAAACGGGCTGTGGCCTTGGTGGAACTGGCAGCAGACACCTGGATAGTGACTGGCAGGAGGCCCATCCCTGTTATGATGGCAGCCATCTATTTGGCATGGCAGTCAATGAAACCCAACAAGCTGCGACTGAAATTAACCCTGGATAAATTCTGCAAGCTTGCCAAAGTGAAAAAGCAACCCAAGGCCATTAAGAGAGTGACAGAGATAAAAGAGGTGCTGTGCAAGCTGGGGAAGGAGATTCCCTGGGTCAGGGAGGAAGTCACACCAGATAATGTCGTGCTGCAGGTGGAGGATATTCTGAATCATAAGCATGCACTGCTGAGGAAAGCCATGAGGAGCCACGAGGACGCTCTGCTGGCAGAGGACTCTCTGACTGAGGAGAACACTGATGCAGCCTCCGAGGAGCAATCTGAACTGAATACTGATACAGGTGAAAGGGATAATAGCTCATGCATAAAGCCTGGGCAGCAAGATGACAGTCAAGAGAGTCCAGACACCACAACAAACTGGGGGAAGAGAGTTTTGTTTGCTCCCCCCTGCGTGGTTCATGCAAAGAGGAGACGAGTGGAACAGTCTGGGCTGAAAGATGTAACTGGTGACGAGGAAATCTCTGACACTGAAATTGACTCATACATCCGCACTCCCCGGGAAACCAGAGAGTTTGCTCTGGCACAGAAGATATTATTAGAGAGTGAGGAATCATGATTACATATGCATGAAAACAGAGCTGTGTTTAATTTGTTTCTGATTGCATTAGAAAAAATGTTTTTGAAAAATTGAAAAGTTGAACTTCAGTTCCCATTATTTTTATGAGATCAACATAAGAGATGCTGCAGTCTCTCTGTTGTTCAGTCGCGTGTAATGTTTTGCTGCTTGTTTGTTTACTTTTAAATAAACCTCACTGAGGTGGTAATGAGCTGACATTACTTAAATCACCACATGATGTTTAATTAGTGGATTTCCAATTAACCAGCTGAATTTTTTTTAAATACATCTATGAATAAAATCTTTCAATGTTTTCCAGTTTATGTGAAGTACCGGTGATAAAAGCGCCAACCTAATTTGTCATGCGTGATCTTTTAGGTGATTTTTTTGTTTTTGTAAATTAAGAGCAAATTCACTCAGACATTCCCCTCCTCACAGAAATCACGCTGACATTTAAATGTCAGGACAGAGAAACTTCATCTAAGATAACTGAGCTCCAAGCGGCTTCTTTTTCAGGGTTGTGGTGCTGTGCAAGCTGTTTTGGTGTTTTACCAGGAATCAGTCTAAGTCACGGTGAGGGTTGTCTCAAACAGATGTAATTTTCTTACCAAGTTGTGTTCAAACATCTCCTGCTAAATCATGTTTTAAATAAGAAAACACTCCAGTGAAGACATTTGGTAGTGCTGTAAAGCTCCTGTGAGCAGTCACAAAGCAAAGTCATTATTTCAATATAGTTATTCTAAATGTTTGAAACTTCTGATTGGAGTAGGTGTCAGACAATATGGTTTAAAGCACACCATGGATGCCCAATGAGTGGCAACATCTGTCTAAAGGATGTAAACAGAACTAAATCAACAAAGCTAGAACTTGAAATGTGTAGCGCCAAACTCAACACAGACCAAAATTTCTCCACAGGAGCTTTAAAATCAAATTGTTGAGAGGTTAACAACTTAACACTTTCTTGCTTGATAAATACTTGATTCTGATTGGTCAAACACCCCTAAACACCTTAACAGTGGTTATTAACTCTGACATACATAAGCAATGCCAGAAACAACCAGATCACTCGACATGTCAATCAGGTTAGAAGAGTTCTGGCACATTTCGCATTTGCTTGATGACAACATAAGGTGAGGTGACAGGCAGCAACAGTTTCTGTTAGCATCATATTGGTTTGATAAGTTTGTCTAAAACATTACCTAATGATAGCATCACAGTGGTAAACAACATGGCTAAAATGTTAGCTTCTTTGATCATCATATTTGTAAACAATGTTGCTGAAATGTTAGCATCCATTAGCATCAGACTGGGGAATAATGTGGCTTGACTGAGACTTTAAAGTGTATTCAATTCTTAGGTCTAATTGGGACATGTTTTTAAACTGTATGTGAAAAGAATTTTAAGTCAATAAAATAATCTAAAAATCAATATTTTTTTTGGCTTATGTGATTGTATCTTTGGTGTGTTGCAGAAATGCACTAAAGAACCTCACAGCAGGAAAATGTAAGATAGGAAGGATTAAATTCCCTTTAGATGAACAAGATTGTCTCTGGAAATTTTCAAGGTTAACTTCTAATCATGAGTGCTCGGCTGTATATAAAGTTAGGATCCACGAGTATAGTTAGAATTTTCCCTCACCTTTGCATACATTCAGCCTTTGTTCTGGGTAGAAGCAAAATGTATGCACAGAATACAAAGGATGATAGATAAGTGAATTGTACACCTCTAAGAAAGACACCAAGACATTGAAATGACCGTGTGGCCTTGCACTTTTTTGCTATTGGGAATTCAAATGGGATGAAAAGAGAGAGGTGTGGTTAATTGTGATGTAGAATTAATATTCAGCTGGGTGAGATTTATGTCATTGTTGGAATGCAAAGCAGGCTGAAACCATCAAGGAGATCCATAAATTCTAGCATTGTTTCAATGTCCTCAAAGGGTCTATTTAATATGCAGAAAACACTTTCCATTATTAAATTAGTTAAATTAAATTCAGCTGTGACTCGGCACTCTGACCAAGTTGGATATAATTTCATTCACTGACCTCGTGTCGGGGAGAAGCATCGATCAGAGGACAACTGGGCGTAGATTGCCATAGTTTATTCACAAGTTTTCAGAGTTTTGCGAGCGAAGCTGCATTTTGTATGTCACATAAAGCATCATGTACATAATACTTAAGCAGTTCACATTATATTGTGACAGTTACAATGTGCATCACAAGCATTCCAATGACTGAGTCTGTTATACAAGAAATAGTGATTAGAAAAAGTAGAGGCACATATCCAGATCACTGAAGCACTTATGACCTGTTTGTTTCAGTGAGTTGTTGCTACTGCAAAGATCCCATCTGCCCTTCTACATTTACACACAAGAGAAAGAGCGCATGTAAACCAAGAGCTGCCATGCAATGTGAAAAAGTTTTTTAAAAACACAAAGGCAATGACAGGCTGTTTCAGTGCAGTATGAATCTATACTTGACCTATATTCATACAGCAAATTAGAGTGTCTCTGTCAGCTGAAACAAACAATGACACCTGTCCTGTATGAACTGTGTCTCACTCAGAGATCAATATGGTATTTTTCAGACTCAGCTGTCAGTAGGAACACCCTGACCTATAGCTCAAAAACAAGACACACATTTTTCCTCTTTGGCATTTTGGCAGCACCTTGTCCATTGAAAGGGACTTATTTTAATACTATGCAGTCACCAGCACGCCAATCTGCAGATGTCGGGTTTTAAAATGTAAAACGCTGTTCTTCAGAATCTGACGGGGAAGTCAGGAAAATTTGTTGGCTGAGGATTAACCCTGACTCTAACTAACTATGACCCTAACCATAACCTAACCCTAACTCTTACCCTTAACCTTGGATACTATTTCACAACCCTAATTTTCACTGTAATATTTCTGAAGACATCCTGTATTTCAGTACTTCTTTAAAATACACTTAAGAACAGGAGGAAACCATATAAAGCAAGAGGATCTGACACCAGCAGTTAAGTGTTGGTCTGGGCTGTTGTTCTCCAAACCTCCCAGATTTAGGGGATCCAGGGTTTCAATATCAATCTTACAGTATCTTATCTCTAACCCTACAGGTGTCCCTTTCTTTTCCTTTGCAAGTTGTGCCAACAAAACCCCAACCCCTTACTTTAATCCTAATCCCTTATCAAGTACCTTTTCCTAAACCTTACCTAACCCCATACTTAAACCTAATTCCAACCCTAAGTTTAATCTTTAAAACCTAGCCCAAACCCTTTTTCCTAAACCTACCCTACACCCATACCCAAACCTTACCTTTACCTGAACTCTAACTTGGAAAATTTCTTGCCCAAACACTTTTCTTAACCTAAACTACCCCCATACATAAACCCTTATCCGAGCCCTTAACTAAGCATTAAATGCCCAAGCACATATTCTACCAAATCTACCCCCACTTCAATTTGAAATTAAAACTATAAGCAACTGCTCATCATTCCGAGACCCCCTGGAGAGGATTCATAAGATTTGCCAACCATGGTTATCAACCTAACTATTTATAACTCAAGGTTATCGACAAGGAACCGTGGGTAGACGATACGCGCCGGCCCATGCAAGCCCTGGACATACCTTTCTAACCAGCCAGTCGATGGATGAACCGGGGGTTGTCACTGTAAATATCACCCTAACTTGACCATGTACCTAAACCTTAACCCTACCCCTAAATTTAACAATATCACATGGATTTTGTTTCTAAGCAGCAAAGCAAAGCCGTTGTGATAAAATAACTGTGATAGGCCTATTTTTAGAATAAGCAGCACTAAAACTAATCCCTGCATCACTATGCCCAGAGGTTCATTAGAAATGTCTCTCATAAACAACTGGTAATAGTAGGAATTGTTCCTTAAGTCTCAGCTAAAAATGCTGAGACCTAAAGGACTACTTTGATTTTTCCCATGCAGTAACTGTAAAATATCAACCTTAAAAGGGCATGACATGCAGGAGTAATGATACCAACTCATGCATGCACTGCCCAAATGATGGATTCGATTTCAACTGTGCAAAACAAACTTAGAAGGTTTCAGATAAACTCCAATCCTAAATGACAATCTGACATCGGAAATCTCAAAGCTGCCACTTGTAATTCCTGAAATTATAAATATGAATTATCCCCTTTACCCAAAATGCATTTCACTCAGTAACTACAGCACCATACTGGCAGCACAGGGATTCGCAGGCGCTCCAATGCGATGATGGCACTTAAACATCTTTCGTAACTCTGCACGAAAGCGATCATTTAACCATGCGTAGAGGAAAGGGTTACAACACGATGAGCTCATAGCACACATGTGGCAAAGCAGCTGAATGAGTAAAAAGTAGCGCTTGTTGATGAGGCGAATGTCAATGTCTCGCAGCACGTTGAACACGTGGATGGGAAGCCAACACACCGCCAACGCAGACACCAAGAGTGCAACAAGGCGGAATATCTTCTTCTTGCGAGCTTGATGACCTCCGACCTGGTCTTTGTTTCTGTTCCCAGGTGCGACGCACTTCTTTAGTTTGACAGTGATACAGAGATAAGAGACACAAACAGCCGACAGGGGCAGGATGTACGTTACCAGCAGAGTGCTATACGCATAAGCACGCCGCTCTTTCTCTTGACCTAACCAGAACTCTTCACAAATGGTGAAGCCTTCGTCCTTGAACTCTACATGGTAGGTGTGGGTGATGGCTGGAGCTACGAGCCCGCAGGAGAGCAGCCAGATACCAATGAGGGCCAAGGTGCAGGTCGCCACAGAGGTGCGCTTCTTCAGGGGATGAACTGTTGCGTAATACCTGTGATAAAGAGAGTTTCATAGTAAGGGTAGAAAACTTGTGTTCCTGTCAGATAATTCAGTTCACCAGCCCCGAAAAACCTAGTGGAGCTGAAAAAGGCAGTTTTCATTACAAGAAAAGCCAAGGTGAGTCTCCAACACAAGGCTGTCTTTGCCTCAGGGAAAGAAATCAACAGTTTGAGTCCAGACAGCGTAAAAAATTCAGATGTTTGTCTTCTCAGTTCAGTGAACAGCAAAGTTTCTGAAGTTGTCAGGGGTCTTTCCTTGGACGTGTTCTCTCAGCACTTATTAAATCCTACCCATTTTAAGTCAGATAATGATTTCTGGTCCCTTCAGGATCATATTGTTGCAGATTAATCTGTTTTTAACAAAAGCTGAATAAGTTTCACTTTGATACATATAGGTTTAAATATTAAAACCAAATGAGAAACAATAAGAAACCACAAAAGTGTAAGTACAAATGCATTCCCCAACTTCATCAATTTGTTATGTTTGGGTTGAAGCAGGGAGTCAGAAGACTTTTCTGTTATTCACTGAATGGTGCATTTTTTGGCTTGTTCTGTATTTTTGCTAAGCTTATTTTCTCCCTAAGTTCCTCAAACATTATCTAAAACACAATCATGTCATATTAACTACCAATTTAGGATACTTTTTAACCAAATTAAATGTTTTGACTTGAAAATTTCAGATGTTTGATGTTTTCATTTAGAGTAAGGGTCAACTTCTGGTCTAAAGGGTATGAATCCTTTGCAGAAGTGCTAAAAACTACAGTCTTGCGAGATTTCGCAGAAAAGCAGCTGGGGTCTGACACATACTGTATTTGTTTAGTAATGTATTATCGTTATTAAACTTATGAGTTTGGTCCATATCAGGGCACCAATGACTTGAGTGACAGGTGGGAATCCTGTCGTTGTCTGCTAAGAGACAAATGACTTGCGACCTTGCTTCATCTAAACTTGAATGAACCAAAGCGAAGTTTTGCATTTCAAATATGGCTGCCGTCAATGAAACTCAACACTCTATATCAGACACTTTGATAAGGATACTATATCCATAAAAAGTCAGTGATTCTGAAAGTTATTATTCATTCCAACCATATACCTAGACTAATGATTTGATACTGTGCAATCATAGCATGTGATACATGCCGTACATAAGCTGTGTCCCAAATCATGTACATATCATGTGACCAAGGGGCAACATCAGGTCTAAAAGAATGAAGCATGTGCAGAAGTGTTAAAAGTTGCGGTGTGTTAATGGTCCATTTGAGGCTGGCTGCAGAAAGATCCGAAACCACAATCACACCAGGCCAAAACAACAGACCTTTATGGCATTAAAAAACACATTTACAGCCTGGTTCAAAAAACGGCTTGGGTCTGAACTGCTCAATTTATTACAGGCACACACTTTGCAGGAAGGTTTTTTTTTTTATTTTTTATTTTTATTTTTTTATAAGAGACAGGATCTTAAGATCACATGTTTGTCCAATCAGGTCTGACACCCTGTAGCTGTTAGTGAGTGGGCCCAAAGCCTGCTGCCTCTTGAGTCAGCATTTCCAGTATGGCCCCCGCCGAAGATTGGCTTTATTTCTCCGCTCAGTAACAGAAGGCCTACGTCACAGACAGTACCACCTGGCCATCTGACAGTCTTCTAAGGGCCCGGGACAAGAAAATATCATATGAGCCCCCCCTCTCTGCATAATTCAATGAAGGTCCAGTTCTACACCCCCACCCTAGGCCCAAAACAACAGACCTGTTTGTCCCCATATCAGTGTACCTGACAACATCCATATCTTATACAGTCTTTGTATGTGACAAATGGAAAAACACAAGGTTGTGATTCAGATGGAAACAGTCCCAAAAGAAAGAGCTGACTACGAGAACAGAACTTGTAAAAAAAAACCCCACAATTATAGGGTTTTCTTAAAAATCAGTGCTGTCTTACCTGTAGGATTTTTTATGTGAACATTAAAGTTTTCAGGTTACCTATTTGCTGTAATAACATAGCTAACTTTATACTGGTTTATAGCCTCTGAGCAGGAACTCAAATCAGCTTTTACAATCAGGACCTGTGCAGACTGTTAGCCGTTGTAAAGTTTGTAGTTTACTTACTGTTGATAGGAATTTTATACACTGTGAATTTAAGTCAAATTAAGATTTTCAGGGGATTTGATTAAATGTGCAGCAGATACAAAGGCCAAGCCATCTGTAATAACTTGAAGCATGCTCAGAATAACAATTGGTGGACACTGAATTTATTAGGCATCATTTGGGAGCTCGAGCTAAGTGTAAAATGTTCTCTCATAAGTATGCAATCACTAATCAGTTTATCTGCACACCACATTATTTCAAAATGAGAGAGCTCAATCAAAGAATTTTGATCTTGGCAGTTTTACTCCTCTTTAATTTGGTTTGATAGTATTAAACTAAATATCAAGGGGAATTCACCAAATGTTGTTTGACATTCATTAATCTGACTTTTATGAGATTTTCATTTCTCAAAAACTGCAATAAAGTCATCATCAGACACCAGACTGACGAGGATGAAAACAAAGTACTTCAAGAATAGAAGAAAATGTCACTTAGTACCTCTGTGGGATGAAGAGATCCACTCACCTGTCCACAGCAATAGCAGTAAGCGTAAACACTGAAACATAGACGGTGACTGGCTGGATGAGGAACACCAGATAACACATGGAGCGGCCAAACACCCAACCATGTGGGTTAAAGGCATATGCAAGAGTGAACGGTACACAGGTCGCACACATGAGCATGTCAGAGAAGGCGAGGTTCCCAATGAAGAAGTTGGTCACATTATGCATCTTGCGCGTGCGACAGATGACGTACAGGAGTAGGTAATTCCCAAAGATCCCCACCACCATGATGAGCACATAGCAGGGGATGATGAGGGGCTTGAACGTCTGCAGCAGAGCCACATCCGCAAACTGCGAGCTGTGGTTGGAGGAGCTGTTCTGCACGGCCACCTCGTATATGTGTCCATCTGTGCGCTCTCCTGGCACAGATGGATGTGTGCCTCCAGCCAAGCCGCTCTGATTAACCTCCATGGCAGCAGGGACCAATCAGGCAGCACCCACACTGTCAAAATATGCACCACAAAACCCACATTTTTAACAGAGCATTAAAACTTTTCTAAAATATCTGACAGTTAAAGGCTTTAACTCGTGGAAGCTGTGCAAAATAACTAACAACATCGCACTAAAACAGGTCATGACATTTACAAAGTGGAATAGCATTACTGTGCTTTTACCAACACCAACACATTCTCACAGTCTGAGTAGAGATTACAAGATCAAAGGGTTTATGGTAATAAAAGCACATAACGCACGACCTCCTCCACTCAAGGGTATATGAGGTATTTATTATGATAGGAACACTGTATGTTTTGGAAATGTCAAATGAACAGGTGTAATTGTTGTAGAGCTGCCTGAAAATTCAAACTTCTTTTCCACATCAACAGGGGTTCTTTATGTATTAAACATTTGTATTTATCTTTTATTATTATTATTATTATTATTATTATTATTATTATTATTATTATTATTATTATTATTATTATTATCATGAATTTCCCTTTGGGGATGAATAAAATATTTTATCTATCTATCTATCTATCTATCTATCTATCTATCTATCTATCTATCTATCTATCTATCTATCTATCTATCTATAATTATTATATTTATTTGTTTGTTTGTTTGTTTGTTTGTTTGTTTGTTTTTCTTTCTCCTAAATTTTTTTGCTTTCCTCGCATTTGGCTCCAAAAGTCTGACCAAGAATCAGTGATATCTTTTGATGACATGCAGCAAAAAGGAAAATCAAACTCACAGCCACCAGATTGTTTAACCAGCAGAGCTTAAAACATTCTCCCTCCTTAATGATGTGGGTTGTTTTTGTTTTTTGTTTATCCCTAATGCCATCCTAATTTCTCATTTTATTTTCATCTTGTCACTTGGCATATCTTGCAATCGCAGAGCCAACAGTACCTGCCAGCCTGAAAGTACCATGCTGTCAACAGTAATTTGTAACATGCAGTATTAACCCTCTGGTGCATAGTGGTCACTGCAGTGGATGGCTATTTAAAAGTCATTTTCTCCTAACTGCAGTAATCTCAATGGTGAGACTGTGTATCAGCCTTTAGAGTGCTCTCTGCTGCTCCACCCCTTTGAGGTTCATTCAGTAGTCATTCATTGTAACTCCAGGCAAATTTTCACTGTCTCACTCCTATCAACCCCTGCTGGCAAATCCTTCCAGTCCCTCTATTCCAAAAGATCCCTAGAGGTAAAAACGTATAAGTGATGGTACACAGTAAAATCTAATCATTTTAAACATTTTGTTTTAAAAAAGCAGTAAATTACAATAACCATGTGTTCACTGAGGTATATTTCCACCAAGATTGAATGGGGAAATTGGGGAAAATGTGTTGAAATGTTTTGAAAAGCATAAAAACAAATATTGATTTATGGAATAACACCCCCCCCCCCCCCCCCCCCCCCCCCAAAAAAAAAAAAATATATATAAATAATAATAATAATAATAAAATAAAATAAAATAAAAAAGAAATGAATAAAAATCAATTAATTTATTTAAAAAAAAATCAATTTAAGCCATTTATACTTTCAATTCATTTTATTTTATGTTAATTTCTCAGTTGTATGTAGTGCACTGCAGGGTGCGC
Source organism: Halichoeres trimaculatus (assembly GCF_033239565.1). Classification (NCBI taxonomy): domain Eukaryota; kingdom Metazoa; phylum Chordata; class Actinopteri; order Labriformes; family Labridae; genus Halichoeres; species Halichoeres trimaculatus. The sequence goes on along the minus strand of NW_027437194.1, from coordinate 17,542,597 downwards.
ATATAAGGGCGCAAACGTATGCATATTAGGAGTTACAAAAAATGTAGGAATTGAAAATCATCAGAGGAAGCTGATAATTTGATTCAATTGTTCAGGTAGAATGAAATGTTCAGGTATGAAGTTTCTCACAGAAAAAAAAAAACCCTAACACATAAAAGCTCAAATTCTAGTGACTACCTTTTGATAAACAACAAACATTCAGCCTTGAATTCAGTCATTTAAGTCAAATTAGTTAAAATTTTGGAGCAAAGTATAAATCATGTTATAAAAAATGATGCCATAGACTTGTGAAAACTAACAAATATTCGCCTTTTGTCTGTTTTAATCTGGTTCTGTGTCTCCTTCATCATTTAAATTTCATATTTCAGTATTTTTCCTCTTTGTTTCTCATATTTTCCATCTCACAGATTTAATTAAGATGTCTGGGTGAGTGTCTGGGCTATTCTGTCACCTCTTGCATTGCTGATCTTTCTTAGATAACTATGATTTCATTAGACACTCTATCTTCATCTCAGTGCACACTTATTTAAACAGAACTGGACTTAGAGAGATTAGTGCAAAGCTCAAACAATGTCACCACCACATAAAAGTAATTTCACATTTGATATCTGAGGATGTTAACGTTACAAGTTTAGTTCTTTGTTTCTGGATTGTCGCAAACACAGTATCATCCCAATCAAAGAGACAGGAATAGACTTTATAGTCCACAAACATGCACAACGAAAAAATCCCACAACAACTCACCTGTGTTGATGTTTGCAGTGCAGAGATGAGTGGAGTTTGAGGAGCGGACCTTCCTGCACTTTGCCACAGTGAATTGAGAGAGCTGTGTGTGTGTGTGAGGGAGAGAAAGAGAAGGAGGGATGGAAAGATGGAGGGAGGGAGGGGAGCTATTTGTGCGATGACAGTTAACCAATGAGACAGCACACCACCAAACAGTATTGATGTTTGTGTTGGACTTGAAGATGACTTTCCTCTCTGATTGATTAGTTACTCCCAGGTCCTGATTCATTAAAAACCTGTGCAAAGGAGCCAGGTCTAACCCACAATGCATGCAGAAAGGGTTCAGTGCTCCACAAACTGTTCTGCAGGGCTAATGTAAAAATGAAACACTGAAGAAATCTGAATTTAATAAAAGTTAAAGAGGGGGCATTATGTTTTTAGGTGTGGGGCCACTGGGGAGCTGGGAGTGGTACTTGCTACCCCTAGAATCTGGTTAACCACCCTGCATGGCCAGCCCCAGTAGAGCTGTCAATCAGGTTTTTCTTTTAGAGGACCAATTATTTGGACAATTTTACACTGTCCAGTGTGTATCATTTGTGGCAAATACCCTGGTATGCCCATAGCTATGCCTTGACACACCTCCTTAAGATCTGGCCAATCAGAATGAAGGGGGTTTGTGGAGTGAGAAGCCTTAAAGAGACAGCAGCCTAAACAAGGCTGAAATAAGTTTTCCAAAACACCAGTGTGAAGGAAAAAAAATATGTTTGTTTTCCTTTGTTAATCATATAACGCGACTGCGGGTGCATCAGAGGGACCAAACCATGCTCAAAAATGCTCTAGACCCCTTCTATGAAGGTTTTGGTAAAGGATTGCCCTTTGTAAGTAAATGTATAGTTTACTTTATGATTTGAAAGCAAATAAGTGTCTCAATTAACCTTTGTTGGCAAGGACAGAGTGCTCAAAGAGCAGACCACATCATTTGAAAATGATCATAAAGAAACAAGACAATAAAAGACATCAGAGCTGAAAATATAAGAATCCTTTATCAACCCTCCCAGCTGGTGCGATAGGTGGAAACATCCAGATTCATCATCTATTTACAGCATTGACATGATGAAAGCATGGCCGGCTACTATCCTGTCAACAAAACCTGTCAATTAGTGAGACACTGGATACAGACAGAGAATCCATTTATTTCCCAGAGGGGCTGAAGACGTGCTCTGACAGTTTCAAAATTGTATCAGGTTTGGCGGTCAGTGTTATGGGAGGCAGCGTTTTCATCTGCCAGTTCTCTGGTTTCATACTTAATGGTGTGCATATGGCTTTAGGGGAATTCATTTTCATAAAGAATGAAGTCAGCTGTGATTCAAAAACATACGATTTGTCTATAACAAGATGTCAGAATGTGTGTACATATTCATGCAAATACACACAATAAGTGTCATATGCTCTGACCAGACTCTTACATTCATATTGTGTTTGATTGACGAATATCATGCTTTAATAATTAAAGCCAAGCTAACCTTGATGTTTGCATATAATCATACAGTTCATACAGTTAGATATTTGAAATGTGCTGAAGGGGAAAAGTTGGTAGAAAGCTCATTAGATGACTTGAAAGCGTACACACCCAAACCTGTTAATTGATCATGCTGTTTTTTAAATTTTTGTGTTTGTTAGCTTGTTGTTTGTTTTTATTTGTTTATGACAAAAGAGCTTTCAAATGCAGCTTGCGGATGTTGCAAGAATGTGAGAAGACTCAAGGTTTTATTAAAAAAAAGTTTAGTTTACATTTTCCACTCTAATTATTATACACTGTAAAAAGGTTGCTGTGAAATTTACAGTGTCATGACTATCATTACTAGCATAACAAAAGGACTTTTCCATTGAGTTACTGCAGATATCTTCAGTTGTACGATTTCATTTAGCAGATGCTTTTGACCAAAGTGATATGCAACACAAGTAAGAACTTTGACTGGAGGGTAAATCTTAGTGCAATGAAGCACTTCAAGTTGTTGCAGGTGCTGCTATCTAGTGCAAGAAGAGGCGTTTTTTTTTTTCTTTCTTGATGACAGTAAAATACTGGCAGCAACTAAGTGCATTTAGTCATGTAGACACAATTAAGATGAGCTGCCGATGCTCAAACTGAGCATCAGAACAGAGAAGAAAGGTGATGTAAGTGACTTTGAACCAGGAATACTCGTTAGTCTGAGTATTTCAGAAACTGCTGCTCTTTACAGAGAATGTACCAAAAGAAGAAATATCCAGTGAGCAGCAGTTCTCTGGGACAAAATACAGCATTGATGCCAAAGGTCTGAGGAGAATGGATGGACTGTTTGGACATGTTAGAAAGACAACAGTAACTCTAATTGTTGTGACCCAGGTATGAAGAATACCATCTCTGAACACACATATGCAGCCTTGAAGCAGACAAGCTACAGCAGCAGAAGACCATGACAACTGATTTTTGCACATGAGGCTGCATACAATAAGAAAACAGAAATCCAATTTCTGTACTTCTTTCTTTTAAAGAATTGTTGTTTCACATTCATAAACTGTGCTTCAGGGCCAAATGTTTTCTCATTTATGTGTGGTATTGACTTATAACTGTGTCAGGTTTTATGCCAAGGTTTCGAGTCTGTGCTGTCAATATAGATTGACTTTGTGTACCGATTAAAACTTTTCTCTTCCAATGAGGCAAACAGACATACAGTGAGCTGCTTCTCAATGGGCATGTCTTAACTCTAAGGTGGTGTTACATCTTTACATAGGAAGAAATACTATGCACATCAACAATTTTAAGAATTTTTACTCTTAACATTCATTTTTTGTCTTAAATATCTTAAAATAAGTTATTTCTTTGGACTTGTTGGGTGATTTGGGTCATTTTTAGTCTAAGAAGACCTTTTTTTTATTTCTAAAAGTAAGACAAACACTTGCCCAGATTTCAGCTTTGCAGTATTCACGTCCTCTGTTAAATTCTTTATTAAAAGTGTTCACTTTTATTGGATTGCTTTATGTACACAATGAAAAAAGGAAATCCTTTTTCTGTCAAATGAAAAGTCTCTGTGGCAGGATTTCAAATGTACACAGGTGCTTTTAAGGATTTATACAGGACACAATAAAACACAAGCAAATCTGTGAGTCATTTTACTGAAATATAAACCACGTTTGTTTGTCTGGGTTTGATAGGGCGACAGACTTCGACGTCTTTCAAGGGGAGGAAATGTTTGTTTGTCATTGTGGGTGAATGCTGGGGACTTCAAGAAGATTCATGAATCTCAATTTGTTTCTAAATGCACCATTCATTTAACTTTGTACATTAACCAAGGTCTGGGCTGAGATATATTACTCTAGAGACTGAATTTGGATTAATGTATCAAACTTAAATGCTTAGTTTAAAAAATTGCACTGAAAAACAGAATGAATAAAGATTGGATTTAACGTTTCCAAATTCAGTTGATTTACTTTGAAACTATGTTTTAATCTACTTGAACATTCAATCCTCTGTTTTCAGCCAGATGTACTTCGGACACAGGTCAAAAAGGAGGTTGTTTTTTGTTTTTTTTCAGATGCTGATTGGAGTTCTGTAAATCTGCACAAAATAATTCATCCTCATACACCTGAAGTGTGTCTCACATAATTGATATCAAATTGAAAAAGTGAATCTGGACCTGGCAAACTAAAAATAAATATTGAATTTATTAATTTAGGAATAAAGAGAATTAAATTCCTAAATTAATCTGCCTCAAGTGACACCATCATTTTCTGAGAATTATCCTGGCTTTGTCATCTTGGGGTTTTGAGGCAACAAAGTAATGTAGATAAGTCCTCTGTTTACATAGCTTTATATAAAACTGAACCTGTGTTTTTGTTCATCAATTTGGAATATGCAATTGATAGTTTTTGATTTTGGATGATATTTTGCAGTAGACACCTCACTAACTTTGCTCATCAGTAATGTGTGTCACCCACTTTAAATCTGGTTCTCTCAGAGTCTTGGTGCTTGTTTGCAAAAATGGACAACTTCCCCAAATGTTAAACAGCATGTACCCTGAACATCACACAACATGAACACTTGCCGGGATGACTAACAGAGCGAAAGAAACATGGCTATTCTTCAGTCTGAATGAGAAGGTTAAACTCTGCATTCCAGAAGTTCCTTCTGCAGCAAACAGCATCTGTACGAGCTTCACTCTCCAAGTGAAAAAATAAAGAGTTAAGAACAATCTTGTGTTTGACAGCCACATTAGTCCCTTCAAAGCAACAAAACCCCTCTGCTTAATGAGGACACTATTGTCAGAATGCTTGCAGAGTCTACTTCTTGGGCTCAAATCAACCTCACAGTTGCTTTGAGAAGAGCTCTGAATGAGGCTTTCAACAGATGGTCACAGAGGGTGGCAGCCCTAATGAGGAAAGCATTAATGCTTTGATTTTGAGCCATTTGAGATATCGAGCCGTGGGTCTGATGAGGTAATGATGTTTCTTTCTGTTGGCACAATCAAAGTGATCAGGAAGCCTGCGGGGGGATTGTAAGGCTGCTGGATATGATTTGGTTTTGTTTCAAGTCTCTTGAGGCACGCCAGGCGCATCCTGAAAAGGTGACGATGGAAAACATTCAAAACAGAAGAGTTGAAATAAACATCATACAGCTTGGTATAAAACATTTCGCAGAGTGTTTTAATCACAAAATTAAAGCGTGGTGTTTTCCATGTAGTAAGTTTTGGTTCCACCTTGTGGCCACTTTGAGAACTGCAGCACATCGTTATTGCTCTGTGATGTTCATATGAGCAAAGGGACATCCTCCTTAGCTTGATTAGAACTGGCTTTACTGCCTCAAATCAAGCTGCAGCCCGGTAATGTAATTGAGTCAAATGATGAAGGGCTGACTCAACCAATGAGTAATTGCAACCAATTAAACAAATGGACTTCACTGAGTGTGCAGTGATGGAAATATTGAGTTGTAACAAAAACAAGGAGCTGGAAGCCAATAACATCTTTTATGTTGTTAGAGATGTGAGAGGAATATATCTCCCTCTCTCTAACTAATACCTTTAATTAACCCTTAATGCTGGATCAATAACACAAACACAGCAGAGTGTAAAAGGTCACTGGTCTTTGGTTTAATTTGTATTACAGTACAAACGGTAAAACAAGGCACTTGGGATCAATCAATGAAATGTAGAGGCCATAGAAGCCGACAAGGAAAATGCGACAACAGTGGATGAAATCATTTCCAGGACAAAAAACTGCGCAGCTGAAGCTTCTCTACTCGCCTCCACACAACTCAAGCAGGATTTTGCGGTAGTCTCCAGACGTGTCTCCCTGTGCAGCAAAAGAAAAAATTGGAGACTTCAAAATTCATTTTCACTTTCACGAAACCAAACGAGCTAAAAAGCTGACATGGCCACAGGTTACAGCTTCATCTGTAAGTTATTACAATTCAATAACAGCTTTTTTGCTGACAGCAGAGTTTCCACACGGTGCTGTACCTTGATGAAGGAGTGCAGGGTCTTGCTGTACATCTTCAGGAACTGCTCCTTGATGTCCAACATGTCGATCTCTGCCCTGGCAACCATTATTCTGATGAGGACGCTATCTGTGGTGCCAAGCCCCTGACATGAAAGAGGAAAAGTGATGAAACAGCACAAAACCTTTTTTTTCCCTCTACATTCAATATGAAATCAGACAATCAATCAATTTACCTTCATCGATTTGTATAACCTCTCTGCAAAGAACGCAGGCTTGTTCCTGATGCATTTCGCTGGAGTGAAAAAAAATTACAGAATGTCAGATGCAACACTTTTAAAATTTTAAAAAACATAAGCAAAGGATACAAGTATAGCCTAGTGGTCAGGTTTCAGTCTCTTTCTCACATGTCTCTCCTCTCTCACCATTCCTTACTCTAGCTGCTGGCCTGTTCTCCAAATAAAGGCTGAAATATTAGCTTTTAAAAGAAAATATACATATGCTTGACATCAAATAGATATTTATTTAGCTGAGGGCTTTAACTGGCACACACACTGAGACAAAATCTTTTGCTTCTGGGGCTGAAAGCTGTAAGCAAGAATGCACCGATCCAACTTATTAGGTCTGATGGATACCTGGCCTATGGTATCTGCCCACTCTGATACTAATCCAACCCTATGATCAGTATTATTTTTCATAACTTCAGGATTTTTTAACTTTTATAAACCAAAATGTAGTAAATATTAGGGATGTCCCAATTCCAGCCTTTTTCAAGGTGTCGGTACTCGAGAAGGCTGCAGATACTAGCAGCAGATACTCTAGGCAAAAACATCTTACGTCAAGCAAGTCCTCCTCACCACTAGATGCTGCTAATTGCTGCGTGTAACACCACTGCAAATGTGCGCCAGGTCCTTTTCAGACAATTTGAATGAACCAGGAAGAGTTACCAGGTAAACATTTTTATTTTGCACTTTAGTTTACTTTAAAAAAGTACTTAAACTCTGTCAGTTGTTAGTTTTATTGTGCACTTTTAATATATAATTTTAATATTAATCAAAAAAAATCTAAACACAGAGAGAGTTGTTTGAGTTTTATTTGGACTTAATGTCAGAGTGACTGTGCTGTCTTTGATCAAAGGGATCTGTCACTGTTAATTGAAATTTTCTGTATCAAAAGTGCTTGTAGTATCGGTACTTGGTATCAGTGAGTATTCAAGAAGTAGTACTCATACTGGTATCGGTCTGCATACAAAGAAGTATCCAACATCCCTCATAAATATATTTCTTAAAGTGAGTGTATCATAATTTCATTTTGGTTTTCGATTCCTTCTATGGTGGGTAGATCCCAAACACTCACAGAAATGACAATTTCTCCGCAAACCTCAGCAGTGGACAAGTGAAGTTTTAAACTTGCACATACAGTTGTGGCCAAAATTATTAGAACACCTGACATATCTGGCAGTACTGACCTTTTTTGCCTCCAAAATATGATTTTGAAACAAGTGAAAGGCTTTTCTCTGAATGTACAATAGATCAGTACAGTTTATTTTGCAGCTTGACCAAATTTGCTGGATGAGGTTGAGGTCCGGACTCAAGGGGGCCAGTCCATTTTTAATGTTCTTTTTAATAAGGAAAAAGCTGACTTTGTCAATGTTTTATTCATCTTATGGGTATTTCAACAGCCAATAAAAAAGACAACTGAAATTTCTTAAATATGCCAAGTATACTAATAATTTAAGCAACCATTGGAAGTTTCTGTCAGGGTTGTTGGTGAAACAAGTATGAAAAAGCTCCAAACTGCAAGCCACTGTAGTTATCATTTTTTAGGATAATTTGGCTGATGTAGCACAAGCACGTGGTTGTGTCCTTTCTTACTAATCTCCAGTTTAACTTTTTGAGTCTGTATTGGACCGTTACCTAACACAACAATCAGATTGATGAATCTGTAGTTTTAAATTCCTAATTCTCCCAGATTAAGGTGACATTCTCACTAACTAGCAGTCACTGCAGTGCGTTTCTGCATGACTTTCAACAATCCAGAAGAGAGCACCATTGTGTGCAGACTTTCTTGTTTTCAAGAGGTTAAGCATGGTTCTCAGCTTTTATTTTGCCCGTGCATGCCCGAAAGCATTAGAAAGGGCTTAATGTGCCCTAATTGTATTAATAGATACAAAAGTGATGAGGATGATGCAGGATTTCCAGACCTATGGCCAGAAAGACGTCCTCCAGAGAGCCAGACATCTCCCTCTTGATGCTGTCCTCGATTTCTCTTCCAGATACCTTCTTGTACTCCTCAAACACTGCAGGAGGAAAATAAATAACATCAAAACTAAGACTAGACCCTGTCACACCCTCTTTTTTAAATCATCAAAGTCATTACGCAACACCAAACTGCATGGATACAGAGGAAGAGAGTGTTCAGTCTTAAATCTGCCACAGAGGGTCAGTAAAAACCTCTGATGTCAGACACGTGACTCTGAGGCTATTTTCAGTTACAGGAAGTGTAATCACATGACAGAAACACAATTTTACAAAATTATATTTGCTTATGAATACCTCGCAGGAGATGTTTTGGGTTCCTCACACAAAGCACTGTGAGGAATTTAACCTCATCCGTGCCCCACCGAGCCTCACCAGCCTCGTAGATCTCCTGTAAACACAGAGTTTTAACTTTGACTCATGACTGAAAGTGAAACAGCTGCTTTCATCCAAAGAGACTGAAGTCTTGCCTTAGCATCGAGGACAGCCTGGGCCTCGTCCACTTTATCGCTTTCATCACGTCCAGCCTGAAACAGAAAGAAAAGAACATTTTATGAAGACATGAAGTGGGATTGCACAATGTGTGAGCTCGACAAATGAGCAAGACAAGAAATGTGAATTTATGTTTTAGGATGCAGAAGTGAACAGTGCTAGCTTCCCCCAAACAATGAGTAATGAAAAAACAGTTTGTCACCAGAATCTACTCTGATATTTTAAAAGTTATTTCTTATGATTAAAAGAATTTCAAAATACTTTTAATCCACACAAATCCATCCTGAAAGCAGAAGGAAACTGACCTTTGGAAATTCTGTTTTCACTGGCACTCAAGATTTATAGTTTAGTTTGACAGTGAATGATTAGATTTGCATTTTCATATTAATATTCCACAGGCCTCAGTGAGATCACTAAGGACAGCTGTAAATTGCTTACCGTGAGTAATGACACCAAGACCCTCTGAAACATGCCGGATGTGTCTCCAATCACAGCGTCCTCCAAGCTTTTCCCATGCTCTGTTAATTAAAGAGTTAAATTTCACATCATTTCATTCAGATATGTGTAGTTTTTGTCACTGTGGCATAAAAAAGTTACGTTGCAAAAAAATAGATTATTGCACAATAACTAACAAAATTAAATGGAAATGTTTATGTTAATTATTCTGTTAAGTTTTATCTAAAATGTGAGAGTTCCCCTTTAACTGTACCAAAAATGTTCCACACAGAAACTTCAAAGTAGTGAACCAAACTGAAGCTAAAAGTAGAAAAATCTTTAAGTAGATTATGTACCAATAAAAAGCTCAGTAGAATTTTTGACTGTGTGTTTTTGAGATTTCTACAAAAGAGTCACCAGTTTCACACTAAGAAGCATGATTTTTGTACAGATACACATTTCTTCTTTTTATCTAGAACAAGAGTTAAGAACAATGAGTTATTGTAAATGTTCAAAACTGCATCAGTTTTTCTGTTGAATGGGAGAAAGACTTGGGCATTCAGGTAACCACACACAGTGTGACCACTTTTTTTTTCTTTTATGCTTGTGTGAGACAAAGCTAAAAAGCTAAACACTGGAGATACTTTCAGCTCATGTCACCACAGCCACAGAGCAACAAACACACAAAAAAACCTTCCACACAGAGAGCAGCAAAGGCTTCAATAAATATTAAATACCATCCACTGTTTTCTAATAAAGGAGGTCAATGAATCTCCTGACAGAAAACACAGGGCCGGTCACTGATACTGATACTGAATATCATACACAACCTATAGGTAACAGCAGTTACTCAGACTCCTCCAAGCGAGCAGATGGCAGAAAAACTATTTATACAAGAGAGGCACGCTTACCTTTCTTATAGAAAGCAGTGATGGTTTTTATTTCAGCGTTCGACCTTGAAGCCAGGATATCGATGAGAGCGGCCTCCTCTGTTCCAGCCCCCTGTGATGAAGAAAAAGGAATTTAAAACTTAAAAAGGAATTCAGTCTTGTGTGCTGAGGACATGTCACAAATGCAAATAATACATTTTACTGAAACATGCACAGTCTGTGTATTTGCTGGGGACAGAGGTTCAATGCATATCATGTAGTGAGTACAACGTGTGGCAGCAAAGATGTCGGTTAGATAATGGAAGCCTGTTTATGTCAGACAAAAAAAGATAGAAGGACTTGTCCAAAAATTAAAAAGAAGAACTATGACATACTGGGTCCAAATTCTGAGATAAAAGGAAAAAATATGAGAAAGTAAATCTAAATTCTGAAAAAAAAAATGAAATGATGACATACTAAGCTGAAATTAAGAGAAGACAAATTGAAATTGTGAAAAAAAAACATAAGACAAAGGTTAAAACTATGGGATATTAGGTAAAAATCACAAAAAAAGTTATGAGTTCAAGTCAAAATCAAAAGATGCAAAATCAAAATATGAGGGAAAATAGCTTAAATTATAAAACAGAAGATTGAAATTATCAGAAAAAAGGCAATATGAGAAAGAGTAAAATTTTGAGAAAGAAAAGTCAAATTCAAGACATAAATATGAGATACTCAGTCAAAATTCTGTGAAATGAAAAAAAAAATGATGAAAATGTAGAAATTATGAGAACCTAAGTCAGATTACGAGATACTGAGTCAAAACTACAGAATGAAAATTTAAAATTCTGAGATTAATTGAAGTTTTGAGATCAAAACATTGAAATATTGGGAAAAAAAAGTCCAAAATATATCATTCAAAGCCAAATTTATGGGTTTTTTAAAACTGAAATGGTGAGATTCTTAGTTTCAAGTTGATTCTTTTTACCTGGTGGAAACTTTCTCCCATTTAGATTGACTCAAAAATGAAAGATCAACCTGTTTTCTCTGTGGAAACAGGTCAGGACAATAATGGAAGTGATGGTGCTGGACGTGGGATGGATTAAAGTTGTTTTCAGTTTATGGATTCTAATAGCAACAATGAGACTTCCTCAGAGGAGAAGTATGACTGAGTTTAAACTCTGACCTTCATGGCATATCTCAGCTCGTAGGCGTCATACACCGGTGCCAGCATCAGCAGGCCGAGGACAACACTCCTGAAGTTCCCACTCAGCTCTGAGGACAGCTCGTCAGCCAGGTCCTGCAGGAGAACAGGAGCACACGGATCAAACAGGGAAACAAACCACTTACTGTATTTAATATTGCAGCGAGTCAAACTTCTGTGATAAAGGCCAATTTTTCTGAGTTAAAATGTTGTTTTCTGATGGATTCTGAGCTGCCAGCGTGGACATGAGAAATGACTTCACACATTCCAGCAGAAACACTCGGGTCCCCACTAGAGGGTGTGGTTTCTGGACACAGTTTCTGAAAAGAGGAGCTGCTCCACTCAGTTTTGTGACCACATGTGGGCGTCATCATGTGGAACATGACTCACTGTTTCTGCCGGCGAGGATACTCACAGAGCTCTGCTTTTTCTGCTGTTTCCTCAGAGGAACTTTTAGATAACCTATTGACCGGCTAACACACGCTGCAGAGCTTTCTTATTATTAACTAACCTTGTCAATCTAATTTACCTATGTGAGACAAAGAAGCAGTGTGAGAGCATACCTCTGTGGGTTCAATGTACTTGGTTTTATTAGCAGTGACAAAGACTCTCTATATGTCCTGTTGTTTGTTTACAGGAGGTATTCATTTCTGCTTTACGGTAAATGGTTAACCCACATTATCAGTTGAGTGAGGGTGAGACTTGAGAGGCTACAACAACACATCTATAACTGCTTCTTTAATTCTCCTGGTGCTCAGAGTGTCATTTACATCCTTCCTGTGCTGCATTTATGTTGAGTGTGATTTGAAAAACCTAATCCAAGTGAAAACAGGCTTTGTTTGCTGTCTCTGTCGGTCAAAACTCACCTTCCCTACTGCTTGTTTGAAGGCCTCTTTGATGCGCTGCCTCTGGGCAATAGTACGGTGAGCAAGGACGTCAATGATAGCTGCCTCATCAGTGCCTGCAACACATTATGATACAGAAACTAAGCTGAAGGATAATAAAGTCTTACAGCTTCATAAATAACAATAACTGCAGACATAGAAACAGTAACCAGCTCTGCAGCTCTGGAGACGATCCAGCTGTTTGTTTGCACTGGCATGGAAACCATCTGCAACAGAGCTTAAACTAGGGTCAGGAGGAGATGATTACACTAATGCTAACAGCACTGACGTTCCACATCATGAATGTGCAAAAAGAGAGGGAGATTTCTTTGTTAAACACTCTTGAATGTGTGTACGGATGCGAACCACAATGAGATTACTTAATGACACCTTTCTGCCAACTCAGCAAAATTGTTTTCCATGTAAGGAGTGAAGAGGTGAGGCAAAGTGCAAAGATGAACTCAGCAGAATGACTGAAGAGGGAAATAAAAACATATAGAGCTGCCATGACAACACTGACTCTATTTTAACTTTACTTTCCTGGAGAAGAGAAAGGGAAACATTAATTCTGCTTTTACTCCACAGAGGCCTCGTCTTAATGACACCTTTAAGAATATCTTTAGCAAATGACGGAGTCTGGCTCACTCACCAGTTCCCTTCATGGCTCCTCTGAGCCGCTGAGCATCGGCCTCCGGGTCGAAACCAGCAGCCTCAGTCACTGTCCCTCTGTTTCCAATCTGCTCAGAGGAAAAACACACCATCATTAAACTATTAGACAGGATGAGTTAATAATTACAAAGCAAGCAAAATCCTGTCAACCACGTATTGATCCACGTTTTTTTTTTTTTTTGGTTTTTGAATTCCTCTTTGTTAAATGATGCAGGAGAGGTGCTTGATTTCTGGCACTTCCTCTCTTTAGTAGATCAATATAAAAACTAGGAAAGCACTCAGAGAGCACCGACCTCCACCAAGCATATTGTGATTGTCACCAACACTTTAGTCCTACTTTAATGTTATACTCCCTTTCAGCAGACTGTCTGCTACAATTTGGTGTTAGTTGCAGGTCTATACCATAATTTGTTTCCTGACAGTGTTGAAAATTATGATTACCCAGTACATATTTCATATTCTGGATCTTATTATCCAGAATATTGGCAGGATCTAGATCATACTTTTACACCTGTCAGAAAGCAATCCGACATGGAGTTATACACACATAAGGTGAAAACAGCCCTATCTCACACTGATAAAGAATCCTTTAAAATAATCCTGGATCCAGATGATGATCCGGATCACCTCCAAAATTTAATCACTTCTTCTTTATCCCATTTTGAACATTTCCTGAAAATTTCATCAAGACCCGTTTGTTACTTTTTGAGTTATGTTGTTCACAGACAGACGAACAGACAAACTCTCCCAAAAACAATTCTACCTCCTTGGCAGAGGTAATAAGCTTCTAATTAGAGACACACGCTCATAAAAACATAATTAGGGAAATATTCTGATAGAGAATGATCAAAAATGGATGGATGTAAAAAAGTTTCAAGTAGCTTTTTTACATCTGTGATGTTATAGCATGAGTACAAATACTCGTTGGTACATGTGCCCTAAAAAAAGTAAACACGGAATAAATTAAAATCTTCAAGCTTAAGGTGTCATACTTAAATTGACTTTATAATTTCTCTAACTAACAATTTTTACACATTTCAGGGCGTACTGTCACAAACCCTTAAAGTTTTAATTATTGCAGAAACATTAATTTTATTTCTTAGTTAGATGGTGGAGAATCAACCATATTAAACAAACATAAATCATAATTAATAGCAATATAGAAATAGTTATAAATCTGATTTCACACTCTGTGAGATTATTTGATATTGCAACACATGACATATAAAACCATGAGACATAACAACAAAATATAATGAAAAGAAATATTGTTTGCTGCCAGTCTTTTCAAGATCAAGCACAAATAGATCAGTCTCTACTGGTGGTGCAAATAAATGTAAATCATGTTGTGACAAAACATCCCTTCAGTTTATGTGTTGACTCAAGGAGCAGCACATTATCATATCATTTCCCATGTTTATCTGAGTGTTGGTTAATGATTAATAGGTGTTGGATAATTATTTGGATCCATTGGTAAAGTCAAAATTAGTAGTTGAAGACTTTGTGAAACAAGAATTCCTTATTTTTCTGTAAACACAGATTAAACAGAGTACATGCACCTCTTGTTACAAAAGTAGACACACTTACTGCTGCCATTGTAGAGAAGTTTTGGAGATGATGGATCTTAGGAGATGAAGAAAGCTACAGAAAATGAGATAATAAAATAATTAAGTGCATCCATAAAGTCATTTATGCAATAAATGACACAATATCCTTTTTTTAACACAAAGGGCTGTAATGGAGAGAAGGTCATGGGGTTCAGGGGAGAAAATGTTATCCATTAAAAACATGACCCTCATTGACCTCTGATCAATATTTTATGAAGCTTTTCATCTTAGAGGGTTTCCTCCACACACTCTGGGTTGAGTGATCTTTTGTGTCCCACAAGATAATCTCCTTAGGCTCGGGTTTGTTTGGACACACCTGTAATTACTCCTCTGAGAAAAGGTAGAGGAGTTTCCTGATGGAAGGGGGTCAGATTACCCTGGGATGTAGTCTGTGTATCCTCAATAAGTATACTCACTTGGCACTATTTACACAAAAACATCAGAGTTTATTTGACTACCCGGACAAAACCCCAAACACTGTGCTGAAATTTGACATTGGAGGCACTGAAAGGAAAAACTGTCTGAAAAGTTAAAGGTTAAAAGCCACGCCTGAGATATTTTGGATGTAAATAAATGACAGGTGACTCCTACACACACATTTCAAACCATGTGTATGGACAACAGAACATTAACAAAAGCAAAAGGATCCTGTTACTGAACCACACAAGTATCAAATAAGAAATAGTTAGGCCTATATGTACCGTGTATGCCTCAAAGGTGCGTTTTTGAAAGGCATTAACATATTCTTAAACGGTGTCAACCTCATTAGAATGTTTGCTTTCTTTTTTTAGAGAGTCGGTGAATGGAGAAACACATTACGATTGTGCAATGCTTATGGTATTCATATCAATGTTAAAGTAGAGACAGGACAAACTGTACAATACAATTATATTCTCAAAATCACTGTTACAGCTGAGTATTTCTCAATAAAGCTAAAAACCTATACTTCGATCTTCTGAGTAGTTTTAAAGAGTTCAGAACGTATAAAAGAGTATCGAAAGTGATCCAGGAAGCAGAGCACTAACAGTTTACTTGGCGTGAAGTTGCTGGGCACACCCTGCAGACAGACACAGCAGCAACGACCGCCGAAGTCTGAACCCCGCTCTCATCAACACAGTGAACGCCTCAATTGTATGTTTAACGGCTCCTGCTCTACGCCTTACCTGTCCTGAAGACGACAGACACGCGGGGAGCTCAGGAAGAGGTGGAGACGTCACAAGACCGGAGAAATACAGCTTATAACTACCAGCTGCACAGACTGCTCCCACCCACCGTGATGCAAATACAAACAGGGTCCTCCCCTCGCGTGCGCGCTGAAATGTGCACGCGGGTAGATGCTGCATTCAAAGAGTATTGGAAAGAATGGGTACTTCAGGTTGGCATCTAAAACTTTAAGTCCATTTTGTAAAGTACTGCCCTTTAAGTTTTAGATTATTTTTGTTACTTTAAGGACTTCGTAGAATCTGTCACAATCAACCCTGACATCAGTTGAATATTACGAACACTTTTTCTTTTTAATAAGTGATATTATAGAAAGAAAACTGGTTGGAATATGTTGAATAGCTCATATTATCAAAAGACTTTTCTTTTTTCTTGAATTTTCATATGGTAACATTATTGCAAATCTTAATTCATTTTAATTGTTAGAGTTTTCAAAACTGGCAGAGCAAAAGCACTGAAAATCTCTCCCTGGTTTCAATGTAAGCCTAAAACTGCATACCCCCCCCCCCCCCCCCCCCCCCCTTTTTTTTTTTCTTTTTTTTTTTTTTTAAATAATTTTACCATTCAGTTTATATGTGTCATCTTACTTTCTTAAAGTAACTTCTTCTGGTGAAGTTACTAAGGAAGTATATCTTATTAGAGATTAGAGAATTTAAGGACCAACTTGCTGTTACAATGAGAGTACATGTTGATTTGCACCATTAAAGCAGTTGAGCTGCATGTACACACAGTGCTGGGAACATGGGAATACTTTAAGTTACTTATATAAAGAACTTCTCTTCAAGTAATGAAGGTGTGTTCCTTGAACCCACAACATAAACACCATGCTACACAGAATATTTCAAGTGTTGCTCCACATAGACACAAAGAGATGTCAACACTTATACAGGCCTACTGCACCACGTTCAGTGCTATCTAATTTTGTGATTTTTACAAAAAAAAAAAAAAAAAAAAAAAAACTCTTCAACATACAAAAATGAAACCATATATCAATAAATTGTGCCTAACTGACATTATTCAATTATGCTGCAGATCCATGTCGCCCCCAGCAGCGGCGGGAGAGCACCCTCTGGTGGCAACCTGCAGTCTCAATCTCTTCTCTCTCAACACGTTATAGTGAGGGGAAGGCATGGTTAACACAATACAAAGATACACTTGCCTAGAATCGAACCACAAACCTTCGTGTTGTGAGGCAACAGCACTAACCACTAGATAGTAAAAGAAACTTTTTTAAACACACTTTCAAGTCTACTCACTGTTGTCATTTATTTCACTGAGTTTTTGAAGAACTCACAAGCCTTTTACTATTTCAGTTTTAAATACAAAGACATGTGGCCAAGATTAAAACTTCCTAGTTTGGATTGAGTGAGCTGATCATGACGACTGTAGTCAAATAGCTATGCGTTTAAATAAGTTTGGTATACCACTTTATTCTTTCATTTAATGAATTTAACTTTTATGTACCGATAACAGGTGCCAAGTACCAGAAGCTCTGACGTGAAGATGGACACCTCAGACATGACTCAAAAATCATGAGAAAGTGATGACCCCATGAAGACCTCAAAATGAGGATTATTTTTTCAGTGTTATCGTTGCAGAAAGTATTGCATACTTGTGTTAGTGGCTGTGGTGGTTTGTCACCTTTGCCGTTGCAAAAATATGAACTGTTAAAGTGGACAGTTAGGTAACGACTCATAAAGCAGCATTTGTGAGAAAATACCGTGCAAAAGATACAGGGGTATTTTAAGGGCACAGGGTAACACGTTTTTGTAGATGAACACAAACTAAGGTGTTACCTGAATTTTTTTTTTTTAAATATATATAACAATGTATACATACAAAATACAAAGCTCGAGGCTCAAACTTCATGTCCAGAACAAAAAAGTACTATATATAGATATATATATATATATATATATATATATATATATATATATATATATATATATATATATATATATATATATATATATATATATATATATATATATATATATATATATATATATTATATACATATATATATTAAAGTTCATACTCTGTGCATACGTTTTTGGTCCTCTGGGCTTTGGCATTTGTGCAATAATTTAAGGAGATTCGAGGACAACAGTGACTTAAATACAATAAATTTTGGCTTTTGATTTAAATGCTTACAGCTATGAATGTGATATTTGGCTAACAACAATATTAAATTTAACACAAAAAACTTTTTTTTTGAGGGGAGACTCTTCGTAGCAATACCAAAAATAATATCTTTACAATCAATTCGTACTTCTATAGAAAGCTTTCCATTCACAAACAATGTTATATCTGTCCAAAAAATCTGTGTGGGCACATTCTCAAAAAAGATAAACAAGTGATTCTTCAGCACAATGACAAAAGGTGCAAAGTGGGTCAACATTTACACAATATTTTGAAAATACCCTGTTAACAGGATACTCTTTTTAAAAGGATTCAACTCAGATAGATATAGCTATTAAATTATTAGATATTTTTATCTACCTTCAGGGCTCAAACTAAACCTTAAATGTGAATTATGTCCTATCAAGTCTTGCAATGAATTACAAATAGCAGGAATCCCTGTAAAGCAAAAAGTTAAATATTTAGGGGTCATCATCACAAAAGATGAAAACAAAAGACAAATTGAAAATTTTAATCCTCTGATTTTGTTAATTCAAAAAAAATTAATATGTGGTCTCAGAGAGACTTGTCAATCACTGGAAGAGTTTTGCTCTCCAAAGCCGACGGACTATCAAGTATGATGTAAGCCTGCTTAGCTCTTGATGTGCCAAATGATATAAATGCACAAGTAGGTAAGCTTTTATTTAATTTTATATATGTGTTACCTGAATGTTTATGCGTAGAATTAATCTGTGACACGCGACCCGTTTGCTACGTCAGGCCGTGCTCATTTGCATGAAGCGCACGCGCAGGGTGGAAGTTGAGTGGACGGCGGACACAGTTGTCTTCAAGCAAGCTAGACGAAACACCCGGACAACCTTTCTAACCCTTTTCAAATACCTACAATGTTGAAAAATAATGACGACATGACACACACGTGTCTCTGAAGTAAACTGGATAATTCTTCAGTGTTACCAAGTAGCTGTCAACTTACAAACCTAGCCTGTTAGCTGGATGGCTAGTGATAATGAACTGTTATGCATTGTCGGACAATCAGCTTCTGTTACTCCGGCTCATGCTCCTCTAGCCATCTTGCTGTCAGTGACGTGACTCTTTGAGCTTACGACATGATATGTCTGCATAACTTTTTATCCGCTGGATGTTTAATTTCCACAAAGACAACACAATGGACAGCGAACGCAGCAACTGCAGGCCCCGGACTGGAGACAATAGCAAGCTAACCTAGCTAGCTGTAAACTGTAGTGGCTGCTAAGCTTGCTGAAAGCGGTCCTGTCTGGTGCATGTCTGGAGCCCCTTTGACAACATCTAGGTACGTTTTTAACACACCATGCTTCTGGTCAATGTGTTTGGGTCGTATTTTTCACGTGATCATGATTATGAAGTGCACTGCAGACAGTGAAAAAAGCAGAACAAACTTTGTTTACTTATTGTTGAATCAGCTCCTGTTAGCATACTCAGGAGAAGCTAACTTTAAGTTAGTTGGCCATTGATTTAAAGACAGAATAAAGTTTGAGAAAATCGAGCAGATGGATATATAATGCCTGCCAATATTAGAGTTTTGAAAAGGGGGGATTTTCTGGGGTAAAATCGGTTCATATCAGCAACTCTGTCCACATACAATGGTAGCCAAAATTATGAGAACATTTGACATATCGAAGGGTTTTCGGTTGTTTTTGTTGAATTGGCCATTAAAACACCAACAAACTAATGACACAACTGCAAAATCATCAGTAGGTTCTGTAAACCACA
This sequence comes from Halichoeres trimaculatus, assembly GCF_033239565.1. Classification (NCBI taxonomy): domain Eukaryota; kingdom Metazoa; phylum Chordata; class Actinopteri; order Labriformes; family Labridae; genus Halichoeres; species Halichoeres trimaculatus. The sequence goes on along the minus strand of NW_027437194.1, from coordinate 17,522,875 downwards.
GAGAGCCACCATAAGGTGATTTTAGTCATTTTCCTTATGAAAAGGAACATTGAAATGATGGAGTGCAAATTAAGTGGACAGATCTGTTGTACATTTCAAAGGAAAGCTTTTGGCTTGCGCTGTAGAAGGCATGGTATAACATTAGTGTTGAAGTTTTCTGAAATAATATTGGCACCATGCCAGAGACTTTTGCTGCTGTAGCTGATGAAAAAGACAGAGAAACCAATTAGAAACCAAATGTTAAATTATAGATAGATTAAACAGTAGGACCCACTTCATGTGTGTTACTTACAGAGCAACCGTCTGCATGTGAATGCACATTTTGAAATAAAACTATGATTTGGAAAATAAAAAGGTCAATATTTTCATATGCATCAGGCGTTTAAACAAATGTGTCCCACACTATGATTCTAAACTACTGTATAGTAAATGAAATAAACAAATTTGTGCAAAAATACCTAACAACATCATTCCCAGCACCCTGATAAATTATTATCAAAACTGTAGCTGCCTGTCTCTGTCTGTGTTTACATGCTGTCAGAGAGGAAATCATGGATCAGACCAACTACAGGGAGAGGGGTAGGTGGATTTTTTTGAAGGTTGGAAAGTGGAGGACCTGCTTTGACTTGAAAAACTTTCAAAGATTACAGGACAATTCTTTAAAAAAATGTGGGATTATCAGTGGAAAATTACAAGTACGGAGTACATTTGGAGACAGCGTTCAAGGCAGGAGACTGCCATCCAAGTCAGGAGCGTTGGCTGGTCTGATACAAGAAGTTAAACTGCTTGTTATTTGGACGTATTCATGTGAGATTAACATTGCTGTATCACGTAAAGTGTGTGTAATGTTGGCCCCTGTGAAGTAAGCCAAGGGATCTTAGACAAGTAATGTATGAATAAATAATCTTAATGTTGTTCGTCTTAGTTCATGTAGTACAAATGTGTAGTTAACACTTGAATTTGCTTTTTTCTAGATTTTTCCGGCATCTGAACTATGTTGGAGTGTCGTTCACAACATCAGCACTCACCATAAGTGACATCTGCCACCCTTTGAGGTGCCCAGACCACAGATCTGAAGGATATGTCAGACCAAATCACAGCAACATGTAGCATACCTTTGTTCCAACACCAAACTGTTTGTTACCAAGACCCAGGACCCCAGCAGCCGAGCTCTGACATCATGTCCTCACAATCCAAATGGATGAACAACAGCATTGACGATACTGATCTTGTCGTATCTGAGGAAGGGCTCAGTAATGGCACCTGTGAAGTTGAGACCCTGGTAGTATTACGCTGTCATGATGATAGTGGGGATGTGACTATTGAAGCTGATCCTGTGCTTAGCAATGATGAAATGTCAGAGTTCTCCAACAGCGACCTCTCTCTGCCAGAAGTTTGCATTTCTACCAACAGCAATAGTTTTGAAGATGATATGAACTATGAGGTCCAGCAAGCATACAAAATATTCTCTGGCCTTCTCTTGGAGAAGCACAAAAGCATCACTACGCCGTTCCTCCATCCCATTGGTCACCAGGAGGCTCAGCATGGAATTGGAGGGGTCAGGGGCTGGGGTCAGTCCCAGCTCAAGCAGTCCATGTGTTTGCGAAGGATGGAGGAGAAGTTCATGAACCAAGAGTATGACACCATCACAGAGTTTGTTGCAGACTTCAGGCTGATGTTGGAAAACTGTTATCGCTGCCATGGGGTGGACCACTGGATCTCCAAACAGGCTCAGAAGTTGGAAATCATGCTGGAGCAGAAGCTCACATTGCTTTCCAGGTAAACATAATTAATCTAAATAGCTGACCACATTACACAGTTCATCTGAACAATTATCCAGCTCCGTTATTTGCATTATGAGTTAATTTTAACAGGGTGACAACTGTTATTCTACGAGCTGGGGTATTTTTCATGAGCATGTGATGGTGATCAATTGTTAGGTTGCTCAGTTACACCAGCAGTGTGAAGAAATGACTGTTTTGCCTTCAAAAAAACAGGCTTCAAGCAACTTCCCATTGGTCATTGTAAAGAATCATTTTCATTTTCTTTGTGTCTCTTGGACAAGGACTCTGCGTGAGAAGACCACATTGGCAGTGACTTCCAAAGGACGCTTTGGTGCAGAAGAAGAACGGGGTTCAGGGGGGACTTCTACAAGGAGGAGGCTGGCACCTCGTAGTCTGGCTACTCTTACTGTAGGTGGGCATGAGTCTATCATGGTCCAGACTTTAAGACTAGAGGAGCAACAGAGGGTCAAGGATGAGAAGAGGTGAGTGAATTTGAACACTGGAATTTGCTGAAGTTTCAAAATGAAACATTATTTTTGTAATTTGTTTTAAAGTGAACGTTCCATTTTTCTCCTATTTTCTGGCATTGTAGGCAACGTGAACTTGAAAAGAAAGAGGCAGAGGAAATGTCAGCCAAAGAAGTTGAGGAGTGGGAGCAGAATTTACTGTCGCAAGCGTCCCTCCACACTGTGGACACACTTTGGGAACTCCCTGCTATCGGGCACTTCCTCTGCCTTGCACAGACTGCCCTTAACCTCCCAGAGATAGTATTTTTCGAGCTTGAGCGTTGTTTGTTGATGCCCCGCTGCAGCCTCCTCCTGTCCAAAATCATGTCTTCCCTACTGTCCCCACCCCAGCGGAGGGCGACCCTGCACCGCAGACCTGCCCTGCCTTACCGCCGCTGGGAGTCCGAGCTCAGGCAGCGGGTGATGGGCTGGTATCGAGCTATTGGTGCCGCCCGTGATCAGCAAGGTCGGGCGGAGCAGCTTGGGCTCTGCCACCAGTTTTTCAGGACACTTGGGGAAGTGAATCCTTTGATAGAGAAACCCTTTCACTTGCTACCCTTCTACCAGCGAGTATGGCTTTTGAAGGGGCTGTGTGACCATGTGTATGAGACACAGAAAGATGTTCAGGAGGCTCTGCTATCCCAGCCCATTCATGAATGTAGGGAGTCTATTTTGGGCTATGATAGTAAGGAGAATGCTTACATCCATTTTCCACATTTCTGTGGAGCAGACCTGAGAATCTATCGCCAAAGCCCCAGCACACCCCCAGCACTTCCTCTCCCTTCTTCATGGGTCAGAAGAGTTGAAATGGAGCCTGTGACAGAGGGCGAGGAGTCAGATGGAATGAAGGATAAGGGGCTTAGAAATGAAAAGGGGTGTTATGGGGATAAAATGGACACAGGGGAGTATGGTGATTTTGGAAATGGGAAAGCAGAATCACATATGAGTTTCACCGGGGAAGATGGGGAAGATAAAGAACAGTTAAAATCTTGGTCACTAAAAGAGGAGGTTTCTGATTCAATGTCCTCTGATGAAGACTCTTGTGAAGATGCTAAAGTGGATTTAAACACTAACTCCGTATCCTCATCACATGCAAGTCCAGTCAGAGGAAGTGGCTTGAAAATGAACTTAAAAGAAGAGATGGTGCATCAATCCAAGAAACACACATCAAAACAGGAACAGGGCTTTACATTGGGTTCAACGCGCACCATCAAAGCAGAGACAAAAGAGCCCTGTCTGAGTGTTGGCGAGCACTGTTACATGGGCAGGTCACCTGCTCGATCAGTGGATGTGGCCTTTACACGCAAACCAGCGGGGCTCAAAGTGGAGGGAGAAAGTCTCACTCAGGGACACTATGGATCTTCCTGTTTGGAATGTTGTAAACATGAAACAGATGATCTCAAATCTGAGGATTATAACTGCTCATGTGGCACATCAAGGCTAGCAACGCACTTATCATCCGAGAGCGCTCAAAACTCAAGTGAAGAGAAGGTGAATGACAAAATCTGGACTAAGAAAAAAAAGCGGAAGAAAAAGCGAAGGAGGGAACAGCTGCCGAGGGTGAAAGGCGAGCACAAGCAGCTGCAGCACGTGGACAGGATGAGGCTGTCCCCAGTTGAGACTGCCAAGTCTGCACTGCGGCGAGTTTCAACAACCATCAAAAGAAAAGAGAAGAAGAAAAGACACAAAACAGGTAAGAAAATAAAATTAACAATCATGATTCATAAAAATCTACAGATTTTCTTGTGTTCATAGCTATAGTTCCACATCTAAATCTTCTTTTCTGTTGAGTTCCTTTTTCTCATATAGCCGCTGGATTAAATGACTGCTATCTTGTTGATAGGAAAGAGGGTCGGCACTACAAAGAAAATTGAAGATGAACTGTCAGTTGAGCCATCATTTCAGGTAAACAAAGTCATACTTGGTTACAAACCCTATTTTGGGATTTTGGTTGGATTGCCCAGCATTCAGAAGAGACACGAGTCTGTAATGGAAATCACTGCACGGGCTCAAACCACACTGAGAATCTACCGTTAAAGATAGATAGGCAGAGGTTCAATCTGTTTTATTTATTCATTTATTTGTTTATTTATTTTTTTACAGCTGGTTTGCACCAGTCTTGAGGAATTGCGGGACTTGATCAGTAAAACAGAAGATGAGCTTGATGACCTTGAGAGCACCAAAAAGAGACTGGTAGAGGACAAACACAGTTCTTTTTTGAAGCTCTTCTCACATATTCAAGAGCCTACTGTATAAGTTGTTTTTAGTTCAATTTGATTTTGACTGGATTCCTTTTGAACATTTGAATTGTCAGGGTCGGTGGTATTATCGGAGAGAAGCAGTAAAAGATCTCCACAGCACTCTGATCAGATTGCTAAATGAGCTGTCTCCCTGGGAGCCCAAACTTGTAAAGGCCTACCAAAGGAACAGGTACGTTGGCACTATAACGATATATCTCTCCTGAAGTTTTTTCAATCTAAATTTTGTTCTAGTATTTGAAACAGATCAGATTTTTTTGTTTGTAGATCTTTACACAGTCCTTACTTCCTATTTCTGTTTTTACTTCTACACAAGGCTTCGTTTAAAGAAGGAGTTTGAGGACTTCAAGAATCACCCCGAGTATAACAACTTTGTACGAGAGGAGTGTATATCGTCGTCGTCATCATCAGATGATGACGATGATGAAAGTGGTTATGGGAAGGAGACATCTTTGCACTCAGATCACTACAGAAGATCAGAAGAGGAGGACCTGGAACATGTGGTTCCTAGAGGTCTTTGGAGTGGAGGTAAGACACCTTTAATCACCTTACTCATTTCAAGTTTGAAAAGTATGATCTAAGGAAGATTTCTGTTTGCTTTCCTTGGTCCTAAAGGCTGCATTTTAGTTAAACAATTCTGAAGTCATCTCGTGTCTCAGATGAGATAATATGATGAAGCCCAAGTCAATACTTGGTGTTTAACCTGTATTAAAGGTTCATATATCTGTTCATCTTTGAAATACAGTTGTCATGTCTTTCCAGCAAGCACCAGGGAGTTAACAGAGTCCTCTGAAGAAAGAACAATGTCCCAAGCACTTCAGAATCACCTGAAACAACCCTCAGACATCCCAGAGAAAGGCATTCATCAGCTGGAAAAACTGCATAGCACATCTTCTCCTGACACCAGGCCACCATCCAGATCTGAACTGCCCCCATCAACTCAATCAGGGGATTCAAACTCAGCTTGGGCAGCAAGGCTATCATCCAGACCCCCAATCCTCCACTCCACCACTGGACTACCTAAAGGCTACACACCCATACCCACCCTCTTGGCTAAAAGCGTGGGAAACAAAGTGACCTTAATGAAACGGCCTGCTGATTGCCCAGGGGCCAATGACATAAACAAACAGAGAAAAGAGTCATTGGCATCCCTGCCTACCTCTACGGTAGCTACCACAAAATTTACAAAAGCACAAAAATCGCCGTCCAGTTCCCCTCAGAACCCAAAACAAACACAAAGACCACAGCAAACAGAAGTAGTAAGACACACAGGGATCACAACAGCGTCGGCAGCTCCTCCTTACTCACCACAGGCCAAAACAACCCAAACCATACCAAAAAGTTCTACCCAAGTGATTTACAAAGTACCTGAGAGGTTGAGTCACATTGTTCAGAAAGACAGCAGCTCTCCAGTCAAGATCTCCGTTCACCCTGTCCTGGACCATAATACTGGGGAGAAGATCATGCAGCAAGTAGTGATTTTGCCTTCTAACCTTCTTGTTAAAAATACTGAAGATAAAGGGTCCTCTTTAGATCAGCAACAGTGTAAGGGCATTCAGGTCCCAGTCTCTAAAATGGCCAGTCCCTTATGTATGTCCACAAATGTGCCTGGGTTCACCATTCCTGAAAACAAAGTTGCTGTTCAGCAAGCAGCTCCTCTAAACGATGCCCCTTCACCTTCTGTTTGCCCTTATCTGCAACAGGGGGCCACAAACACAGCTGGGTCCAAGCTCATGCAAGTCTGCACTTCTCATGGTAGCACAACACAAGTTATCCCACCAAAGCCCTCAACAAACCTAACTTCCACTGACCCTATTAAATCTACAATACCTAAACAGGAGCTTAAGACTGTGTGTATCAGAGACTCTCAGTCTATTTTAGTTACAACAAGAGGAGGCAACACAGGCATTGTCAAAGTCCAGACATCCTCAGACAAGAATGTGCTCGGCTCTTCATCCTCCACTCCAGTCATCACTATTTCACCTCAGTTTAAAGCCTTTCTTGTATCCAAGACATCACAGACTCTTCCCTCTCAGACATCCTCTTGCACCATCCCAGCAGTAACTGGAATGCAACCTCAACAAGTTCCTTCAGTATTAACACCCCCTTGTAGTGTTACATCTCCTGTGTGTACTGCTGTGACTGGTAGCCTTCATTTCCCAGGTACAAGATGCCAGTCCTCAGCCACTACTGTTGCTCCAATTCGAGGCTCCATCACCTCATCTGGCTCTACAGTTGGAACAAAGATTGGCCAGCAAGTGCAGGTGGCTGCTGCTGATTCTCCTTTTCAAGCCTCTTTAGTAAAAAACACTGTTGTTGTCCCATCACTGAATAGTTCTGGTGTCCCACAAAAGACTGGCATGAAACGGCTAAGTCAGGATGACAGACCCCAATTTACAAAATTCATCTTAGTAAGTCCTACTTCTTCCTCCACATCAAATGTGGCATCATCCAAGAGTATGCTCTCTTCTGCAAATCCAGTTCCTACTTCAAGAGTCATGTTTATCAGCCAGCCCACAGTAACATCACCAATCGCCCCCAAGGGGAGTGATCAAAAGCAGGGGAGAGCAGCAGGGGCTGGAGGACAGCTACTGACCACGCCCTTACAAAGTCATGCTTTAAAAACGGGAGTAAGTCCTGTACAGGCAGTTGGCGGGGTCAAAAACATCACTCTGCCTTCAGGTGGGTTTGTTGGTGTTATATTTTATTGGTTCTCTCTGGTTAGATTAAGCTATACATTTTTTTTTTAAATTTGAAACTATATTTATTTGTTGCTGTTAAATGAAATACTTTTTGTGCCTCTCCAGGGGTTCAAATACAGTTGACAGGGAAGACAACTACCATTGGACAGACGATTGGCGCCCTTTCACGTTCTCCCTCAAAGAGCACGCCAGTGTCTGGTTCAATTTCAAGCTGCCCAACAGCCACTACAGCTGGGCCTGTCCCTGTCATAACTTCAAACACCATCCCAAGCTGTTCTGCTCAGTTTGCTTCTCACACTTCTTCAACCACCAGTCCAAAACTCCAGGATATTCCATCCTTTCCTGTTATACCCTCATCAAGCTCTTCCACATCCATATCTACTACTTCCACACCGCCTGCAGGAAATGTAATAAAGAGAGAGATCAGTATACTGTCCAGTGACTCCCCTGCTGTGCAGAGCAGCCCAGCCCAAACCTCCAGTGTCATCCGTCAGCCTTTTAAACCGACAGGTGGCAATGGAAGTGGTAAGGAATCACTCTCCTCTTCCTCTGAATTTGCTCTCCCTAAAAGCCATCCCACCCTTCCCTCAGCAACAGCGACCAACACTTCGGTCACCACCTCTGCGACTGGAACAATACAACAAAGGATAGTCATCAACACTTCTACACCTCTCGCTGCAGGAACACAGATCCTCCTCAATAATGCCCGCTTTGTAGTCCCTCCCCAGGGTTTGGGTCCAGGCAGCCACGTCCTCATCATCTCCAGTCCATCACCACAACAAGTGCCTATTGACAGTGTGGCCAGCATAGCCACATCAGTACCTCCCCAAGGAGTTAGCCAAGCTACTCCTGCCCCTCAAGCATCAGTTTTACCACAATCACCAGTTAGGCAGCCAGGTGTGCCAGCCCTAAGTTCTCCATTTGTAGCATTCTCATCTGCTAGGAGTCCAGCAAAGACTCCCAGTGTCATCCCTGTCCAACCAAAAACCCTAAGCTCAGTGTTAACAAGCGAAACTAATGTGTCTGCTTTGCTGAGGATGCCAGGAAGCTTTACATCACCTCCAGGAAGTTCACCTTCTCTGGTTTCATCCCAGCCCAAGTTGGTTGGTATACCAGCGCTAGTTTCTCCCAGTGCCCCTGTTCTTGGCTCTGCACTAGCAACTATCAGTTTAGCTGCTGGAGCACCAGTGCAAGCTGAAAGTTCACCTACAGTAGCACCCACTTTGTCCAGAGTGTCAGCACCCCTATCATCCTTCCCTCTGTTACCCGGTCCATCAGCTGTCCCTCTGACCAGCTCTGTCATAACAGTACCTGCAACCAACTCTTCAGCTGGTACACCTGCTTTGCATTCTTCTGTTCCTGCCCAGCCAATGGTTTCAGGCCCAGGCACACAGCCCAGACCCACCGCAATTGGAATTGCCTCACACTCCAATTCTATGACCCAGGCTGTAGTGCACACAGGGCTGGGAAACACATCTTTCAGAAAAACGGTTGCTGCAGGATTGCAACCAGTTCTGACTGGCATTAGGACACAAGTTTTACCAACAGTGGCTGTCCCACCGATTGTAAGCACAGTGCCACGGATGCAGACACTACCTATTGCTGCAATTCCACCTCCTGGAAGCACTGTCAACACCTGTGCAACACCCCCTGTTGTGACCACACCTTCACCAAGCAGCACTGTAATAATCAGTCCAGGACAAACAAACTCTGCACTGAAGACGAACAACAGCATCCACCCACCTGTTGGTCTGACCAATCAAGCACTTGGAAGGCACTGTCTGCTGACCTCATCCTTAGGGTTGCCATCAAAGCTACTTATTAGTCCTGATGGAGCTGTTTTGAGCACAGTTCAGGGCCAGGTCAGTGCAGCAGAGCTGACCACTTGCCCAAAACCACTGAATGCACCACTCGCAAGGTCCACTGGAGCAGTTCACACACATGAATCTTCTTTACAGGCAGACAGAAAGTGCACCAATTAACCAAGACTGTGTCAGGTATGCAAGAACTTGGACTTATTTTCAGTTGTTTAGTCTTGGCAGGAATAACCATTGCTTGTAGCAATCCTGGAAGTATTTTAAGAGCTGCCTTCCTGTTGTAGCTGAACTTGCATTTAGGACACAGTTGGTCATCTCTGATTACATCCTGTCTTAGATAAACTCAATCAGACGTACTTTGCATACTCTGATAGTTATTCTCAGTGAACTGTTGAGGTTGCTCTCAGATGAATGTTATACACTCTTGACTTTCCTTTTTTTACTTAATGGCCAGTAATGACAGCTGTCATACAAATCAGAACAGGAGTAGTAATAAAACAATTTTAATTCAAGCTTTTGTAATACTTTTGGATACCAGTAGATTCTGCTTCAAGAAATTAAATTTGGATACTAAACTCTGCTTTATCTGTTAGTCTGAACAACTGTCTGTGCTCAAATTCTGTCACATGGTCCTTTGTTCAATCAGTAACTGTTTTGAAACTACAATTTAAGTTTTAGAAGTATGAATATACTGATAGAGGAATTTGTACTATGTTTGAGCCCATATAAGATCTTTTGAAGTCACATTTATTTATTTTTACCATATAGATTTTTAAAGTATTTACTAGGTACATTCTTTTGGAACAAATGCGGACATTACTGCATGGAAATAAACAATGCAACTGTCCTCAACAACTGTGTTTGAACTGCTTCCTCACACACAGACTCTAGTGGGATCATTTTTATTGCTAGGTGAAACATCCTACTGTATATACATCGTGCTTATTCATTCGAGTAATTTTACAAAGTGAGGGATACAATACTTTCTCTTATTGGTATATTTAGCATTGAAGCAGAAAAGCACAAGAAACCATAATGAAGGTGGCACCAGATTATACACCATCAGACATGAGATTGAATTCAGTTTGTTCTCCAGTATCTTCTCTGTCTTTGTCCATGCTGCAGAAGTCCTTCAGGGGGTGTAGGGGGGAGGCAATGGTACTGAAGAAATCTTTTCATAGGCTGGGGGGGCATTAGCAATCTGTGGAGGAGACACAAAAAACTAATAAAAGAACTACAAATGAAAGAGAATTTTACCTGTGCACATCATCTAAAAAAAATACAGATCCTCTGTCATGTTTTTGTAGTATGATGCCTTTCTCGTGTCTAAATTGTAAACATCTTTCAGTCACTGGTTTTAGAAACCATTTCTTTGTTTGCTATTCTCTGTATCAGAACTTGGGTATCCGCTCTAAATCTGCAACTCCCTCTCATATGAGAGCCTGCTGACCCAGTCCATCTCCTTTGACATTTCCTGCAGACTTGGAAACAAATGCCTCCCATGGAAAGAAACTTTTTTTAATTGCCCACCACTAGTCTGGTGACACAATAATCTCTTCTTCAGGCATCCATTACATCACCTTCACGTGCTCCACAATGCGTTCAGAGCTGTGAGGCTTTGTACTAAGTACCCCTCTTTCATGGATTTAAAGTTGCACAGACTTTGAGTCTGACCCCTAGTTAACTGTTGTTCAGGGGGTATCAAACAGTAGATTTCACTAAAATAGTTTGAAATAACTCCTTAAAGTGCTGTGTTTTTAGATAAGTTATTCATTTTTTATTTTTTTTTTACCTGACAGTAAAAATATTTTCACTGAAAAGCAATCAGATCCCTCACCGGAGGTTGGAAGCTGCCAAAGTTTGCTAAAGCCATCTTGTTGTCTGCAGACGGTCCTTCCTCTGAGAACTGGCCTCCTGTGAATCCTGGTGACCCTGATCTAGGGGTCTATGGTGTAGAAAAACAAGAGAAAAAAAAGTTTCATCATCAATTTGAGTAAAAAATCTGCTTCTAGGAATATGAGAAAATGCTATAAAGGAGTCACACCTGCATCATATGATTACAGCCCTCACAGTTAGTTCAGAATGTAGAGTTAAGTAATGTTAGATTGTCTCACCCTGATTATTTTGTATCCACTTCTCTTCTTGAAGTACCAGCAGCCCAGGATAAGGAGAGCTGCAATGATGACCACCAGCAGAACTATACCCACTGCCCTGTGTTGAACAGCACATTTGACACCAAGACACAAAGGAAAGTTGAGTTATTGCTTTTATTTTAGCCAAATGTATTTATTTAACAAAAGAAAAACTCAACAATGATGGTTTGAAGATAAAACACAGGAGGTGTTGACTAATTCACATACTCCTCAGCTCTGACGTGTTCTCCTCGCCTGCTGCTGGCAAAATAAATGTTGAAATCCCCACGAGGCATCCCGTGTGTGTGGTTACACCGCATGAAGCTGAAAGTCAACAGAAAATCACTTAATCACCTTATCACAATTAGAGTACAAACTACTACAATGTTGTAACACAGTGACTTTCTAAAACTCTTTCATATAATTCATATAATTCCTATAATCCTTTTCGTAATGTTGCTCCAGTTTGAGAACAGTGAATATGATAAATATACACGGTCTGTTATACCTGCTGCCGTTTTATCTCCAAAGCAGTAGGCCAAGGTTATGGTCAAATTATCAGTCTGGACACACTTTACCATGAAGTCAAGCACTGTAAAATTAATTTGTTGACCTTAGAAAATGATTTCCAACTGTTATTTTTGCAAGGCAATTTAGATTGTCTTGAGTTATGCTTAACAATGACAAACAATCTCAAATGTGCAATAGATCTAATAGTTGCAATGTGTAAACTCTTACATTTGCACAGACACGTTCCGAAAAGTTCACACTTTCAAACATAACTATGGCAGGAAGCATGCATTTTCCAGGAAATATCAGTATTGATTTCAAAAACCAACAGGTGTTAAAGAGTAGAAATGTTGGAATATTACCCTATCACTTTAACCAGGTTGTCAATGCTATATCATAGCTAGTAGGTATAAGCATCACCTGTTGCAAACTTCTATGTGATGCCCAGAAAAGCTCTGCAGTATCACTTTATATATATAAAAAAAACATCAAATAAAGTCTACATAATTCCTCATTAAAAGCAATATTGATCTTGACACAATGCAAAGTGCTCAAAGCCTACGAGTCAATGAACAGGGCAAACAAAGCATCAACTTACCAAATGAGATAATTTGATTAAAGAATACAGTTCCTCTGGCTGAGATGCCTTCTCTCATAGACTGGGTCCTTAGAGCTCTGTGTTACCACAATCCTCAAATATCTCTCCTCCGTTTGCCAGCGAGCAGAGGGGCAGAAAACCCTCATGACCGTCACGGGTTAGAAGCTCATGGTTTAAACCCATTGAAGCAGAGTAATTACCGTGAAACCCCGCGGCCCTCAACGCAACATTATTAGCCAGTCATATGAACGTGTGTGCTTGTATGTGAGTAGGTGTGTGTGTGTGTGTGTGTGTGTGTGTGTGTGTGTGTGTGTGTGTGTGTGTGTGTGTGTGTGTGTGTGTGTGTGTGTGTGGGTGGTATATACAAATATCCTAAGAATATGTTAATCCTACTGCAACACTAAATTATTGCTAAAGTCACACCTTCTACCTGTTGAAATCTAAATAAGAAGTTTGGTAAAGAAGCTACCTGTGCCATGGAAATCTTGTCATCATAAATCCATATGAAAAACAAAAACTACTGCGTCATATTCACATGTTATCTATCGCAAATTAAAAAAAAACCTTTTCAAATTAATGAGTTTATATCTTGGATTCTAAACTTATTTAATTTTTTGTCTGAATAAAACACAAAGACTTTCTAAACAATGGTGAACACAACAACAGTAGGATAGAATTTTCTTTTAAGTGGAGAGAACTTGTTTCATTTTTACATGTTGTTTACATGCAAATGAATTACCCTCAAGTAATTTATATAAATATATAGTTTTATAATTCCATATCCTTTTAAGCATATTTTAGTGCTTTGTATCTTTAAAATATATCCTTGCCTTTTAATTTATTTACTTAAATGTTTTATTTAACTTTTAAGCTTATTTTGAACTTTGAATAAATAAATATGCTTTACAGTTGTGCATAGTTTCTATTCTAAAATATATATATTTTTAAATGTGTTTGCCCTTGTTTTTATTTCATTTCATACACAAGTTTTATTGTATGTTTCCCCATCCCTTTAAAGTGCATTTTATTTGTGTGAAAAGTGCTGTATAAATAAAATTTGATTGAACCTTTTTCACTGCCTTTTCAGTGCTAAGTGCCTGCAGTCTTCTTAAATCCTTTCATTGAGTTAACAAAGTTGTTTCTACTGTTGTGTCTGCTGAACCACTGAAAAAATTACTGGAAAGCATACGAAACAAAAAGTATGGTCCGAAACCCTGTAGAAAGTGTGATGCCCCTGCAGTGCCATCTATGTTTGGTGAAGTCATCTTGGAGGTGTGTCTGACCTGTGCTTTCTTTCTGTAGCACACTGATTGGTGTAACTCAGCAGACCTTGGCTGAAGTTACTTAAACACTTGCAGTCACTAACACTCTCAGTCTCTCTCTTGGCTTCCCTCCTCCTAGGCACATTGTATTTTGTTTCTGGTTGGTTATGTTTTCCTATGTTAACTTTTGCTTTGTTTGCAACCGAAAATATTTACACATATACCTTTCACTCATGCACATCACGCACCACCACTGATTCTACTGACCCTCTTTCCGTAATACTCCATTTTAAATACTAATTTAGTCCTATTTGGTTCAATCCTATTTAATAAAGATTTATTTCAAACAAGGTACATGGTGTTTGTCCCTTTTGTCATGACCTTTTGAGCTGGGGCATGACAAAAGTTAATCCTGAGGAATTCGGAGAGGACACCTAAGTATCGAGAGGCTTATGCTTATTTAGTGCTAAGGGTCAGTAAACGTGCAGAAGGTCAGTAAACTTATCATTGGGCCACATCATTACAAAAAAGTTAAGTCAAAACCTGATGAAATTGGAAGCTTAGAATGGTCTCTTCATCAATAATACCCAAATGTCAAAATTTAACAGAATAAAAAGTCCACAACAAATATGTTAACAGCTGCAGAATAAAGTCTTGCACCTTTTTTCAGTGGACAGAAAGGTACCAAGATAATCTTTCCTGTCAGTACACTGTATGGATAGAGGAAGCCCTGAAGGCATCTCTTTCACTCTCACATATGACACACAGTGTACCACAGGGCTTTCAAAGAGGCTCTTCCTGAATCATAAGGTGCCTCAGCTGACTTTAAACAAATCACCCATTATCACTTAGGAATATTTCTCTTTACTCCTCTCTTCTCTTACTTGCTCATTCTTGTTTTTTCCCCAATCAACCATGCATTTACTCTGAACTGTTGTGCTGCACAGATATTTTCTTCAGTCAATCAAAATGCAGACTTACATCATGCTCCTAACCTCTTAAGACCCAGTTTCCATATATGTGGACATTACATTTCTGCCTCTCAGACCCATGATTCTTCAGTTTTTAAAACTTTGACCTATTAGCCACAATTAGGGATACTGCCAACATCATATTTTGGTGAAACCACAACATTACACCCATTTTAGTGATAAAAACCTTCTTATTTAAGCACAATAACATTAATAAAAAAACAACAACTACAAGATAACTCATAACACAAATAATCAAACTTCCTGTACAATGACCAAGTGTAGTTGTTATACTTATTAGGTCTTACTTATTCCTAATAGCAAAGAGAAATTAAAAAAATGCACACCAGACAAAAGCTAAAGTCTTAAGAGGTTAAATGGGTTGACAGGGTAAGCTGACAGCCCAACTCAGGCCTGACAAAGCAAAAAGTTTGCCTTTGAAAAATATTAAATTTTTGTCCACAAGAGGGAGACCAAACCCAGTTTTTGGAATCTACTTTGGGGAGTCTTAAGCTTAATATCAGAGCTTCAGTTTAACAGCCTCTACAGTATGGATTTTAGCTTTGATTCAACTGATGTTTTAGCAAGTCTGCATCTAAGAACAGATTGTCGCCTTTGACAAACGAAAATAGAGCAAATGCTTGCTTGAGGTGATGCAAAGTAAGATTTCTTCTGTGAAGTCAGCAGTCAGCTGATTGGTTGTTTCTCATGATAAGTCTTTATACATCCACTCTCAATTCTATAGACCTGTCTGAACAAACAGTGAATGACTTCTAAGCAGGATGCTGTTCAGAGAAACAGCCAGGGATGACATCTACTGATAATTGTGACCAGATAGAGTGACGTTCATTCTTCAAATCCACTAAGCACATACATCTCTAGTGGTGATTGACATTTGCTGGTTCTTTCTTTTAACTTAATGTTCATTTATGTAACCAAAATTGAGTTTAAAAAAAAGAGTTCTGTGCATGAATATGAAAGGTCAGTCTGGATCAGTCTCAGCTAACAGCATAGAAGGAGGTGCGTTAGTTGTTATGCAATGTCCTTGGTTGATCCAAAAGATGGTTTTCCAAATAGTGAGTGATGTCATGTGATGTCAAAGGAGATGACAGTTTTTGGAGTGACCACTCCAAAAGTTCCAGAAACCACATACACACCCACTCTAAAAAGCCAGTCTTCACAGCAAAAAAGACACGTCATCAGCCTAATGCAACAAAACACTGGGTCTGACTGGCTATTTTCACTGTGTATCCATGTAAAAATATTTATGTTGCTCAGATTTATAGAATAAAGAGTGTTTGGCAGGGGGCCTCATGTAAAGTTATTTTCTTTACGCTGAATTGATTTAAAAAAGAAAAAAGTCAATTTCTAATGTGTGTTACTTACAGTGTTCCAGACTAAGACAATAAATCTATGATGCTAATCGGTGAGTGTGTGAATACTTTGTTCGAATACTTTGTGCCACCTGTTAATCAAGGCCCCAACTGGGCCACTCTGGTCAACAAGGTCTGTACATGCCCCTGCAGCTATCAGACCAGCTAATAAGCTGTAATCTTACACAGTTAAAAGTTATTTCTTTGATTTAGTGTTTTCACAGTACAATATGTCTTTTTTGGTTATTTTCTTTCTTTCTTTTTTTATTTTTTTTTATTGTCTTACCTCTTGATGTTGGCCATTCTTGGGTTAAGGATCCAAAAATTACTCCATGATCATTTAAACTATCATAATTTTTTTCCAGTGCCTGTTTTAGGACATTATCATGGGAAAGATAAAAAGCCTATAGAAAATTATAACTCGGGACATAGAGTCTTATCACAATTATCAACTGGCGATAAATTAAATCTGAGTGTGTTACAGTGTGTTTTAATGAGTTAGTGAGCCTCACTCCCCACCGGTTGAGGGAGTTATTGCATATAACTGTTCTTCCGGTCGGCATTTTGAAAGAGAGGGAGAGACAGGGGCAGAGGGGAAGATACAGTGGACCCCTTTCTCTCTTCCTTCTGTATTTTTCAACCGGCAGCTGCAAACATTACACCCAGCAGCGTCTGATATAATCCTCATTTGATGTTTTGAGGATGCTCTCTCCTTCCTAGCAGATATGCTCGCCGTGAGAAAGAAGAAAACCTCCCAACGGGAATCACAGCCGCTGTGTTAGCTATTATTACTCCGAGGAGCTGTTTGAGCAGTGGGACGGAGAGGGAGCTAGAGACTCTTCTCCAGCTCCAGCTGCCATCCTACTCCTGCTCCTCCCCCTCTCCTCCTCCTCCTTCACCAGAACCACTTCTCTTTCTCATCACATCAAGAGGTAAATAAGCCCGATTCATCAATAACAACCTATTTCCAGACACATAGTAGTGGTGTTTCCGCGGTGTCAGACACATCAGGCAGTCGTTGGGAACCGCTTACGGGATTAGCCAAGGGGATAATTCTGATTTGTGATGGGGTCTTTGCTTTGTACCCCTGCCTCCCTGGCGTCGGGTCGGGGTTACGCTTCTTTAGGCGAGTCCGAGGTCCACTTTGTGAGCTAAAGATGCGTCGACGAAGGCCAAAGCGAGTGTTAGTTGAAAATATGAACCTAAACACGACCTCTTCGATAGGAAAATATCGCAGCAGAGTAGGAAGCTAACTGTGTTTGATGCTCTCCCGGTGATGCTAGCTAAGGCAAGTTACACATCTACCTTAGCATACGTGAGCTAACAGCCGGCTAACCCTGACTTGATTTTAAACACTTTTATACACAAAGATACTCCTCTCAAGCGTCTACCTTTTCACCAATGTAATAACCGAGTTATAATACAGTCATATATATCGATATATATCTTACAATATCGCTGTTATGACACAAGACTGCCCCGGAAACCTTAAATGACACAGTAACGTTAACAAAAGAAAGAATATGAGCTGCAACTAGCTCACAATATTTACTGTAACGCCTTGGTGTTTGTGTTTTGTGAGCCAGGAAATGAATGTGATACAAGTGGATTAAGCCGACGTTTAAGGCCAGAGGTAAACTATACACCTGAATAGTTTCTGCCTTTTATCGTGAGTTTTACCTGGTAGATTGTTATCACTATGCGGGGCTACCCTGAAAGCCCCGATTTTAAAGCTAGTTAGAGAGCAAGCATTATGTACATGAATAAATCTCTATTTAAATGAATTACGTTGATCAAAAAAGTATACCTGAACCTTTTAATGCATATTTGGTCACATTGATCATTGTGAGTAGACTCAGTCTAAATTGTTTAGCCTCAGTCTTAACCGCATCGCATTATATTTAAAGCAAATGACTACCGGTATCTAACTTTTAGTTATTGTGTTATCTAAGTATTAATGCAGTTGTTTTAGTTATTTAATACGTTGAAATAACTTAAGTAGTTTATTAACGGGAGCTGTGCAGTGGTTAGTGCTGTTGCCTTGCAGCAAGAAAGTTTCTGGTTCATGCACATCAGATTAAATGGTCACTTTAAATTGTCTCTAGGTGTGTAAGTCTGAGTGAGTGGTTATCTCTTTCTACATGGTAGACTACCAACCTGTTCAGGTGTGCCCTGCTATGCGCCCAAAGACAGTCAGGGTACGTTCCAGCCCCCAGCGACCCCGGAAGGAATTAATGGTTAAGATGATAAGTGGAAGGATTTTTTTAGGCAACCTATTTACTAATTGTTTAAGTAGGCTGAACTATTCAGGTATTACTACTCTGGTATTCCTCTACAGATTTTAGTAGACTCATTATTCAAATATATGGCATTGCAGGGTAAGTGCAATTGTAAGGGAGCTTAAATTGTATTTTTTTTGTATGATCCTGCTTATTTAACCTGACCATGTTTTGTTCTGAAATGTACACATTAAAGTTGCTTATTTACAGGTTCAAAGAGGAGCAGTGAATGAGACGGTTTGGACACCAGAACCCGTCAACAACCAATAATTTATAGAGACATGCCCAGGCTTGCTACAAGTTGTCTACATCAGAAGTGTAGTTATTTATGCAGTGTAACAATGCACAACCATGAGTAGACACATTTCTGAAGCCCCATCTCAGGAGAAGCACTCTGTTCAAATAACAGATAATACCTTGTTGATAGTGGACATTCTGTAAGAGTGTCTGTTGCCACTTATTTCTTTGTGTTTTCGCAGCATTTCGGAGATGTGAGGAATAGGAAGAGATTGATGATATTGAGCAGCCTGTGCATTGACACGACCTCTTCACCTCATCTTCAGCATGAATGGTGATATGCCTCATGTTCCCATCACTACTCTTGCTGGAATTGCTAGCCTGACAGATTGTAAGTGAAACAGCATGTCTCTAACAGTCTAAACACTAACACTTAAATCAAGGCTTGCCAATACTTGAATGCTTGAGCAGGTCAAAATGGACTGTCTGTGTAGTGATACCTGATAAAAACACTGATTGTTGTGATTTGCCTCAGTTCTGGCAATTTCAGAGCAGTCACAGGTTAAGTGGCATGAGATGGGCAGTTGTAGGAAAAAGTTTGAACTCTGAAAAAGGAACAATATTTATTTCATAAAGATAAGATTTCTAGAAGACCTTTTGTATTCAATATGATTAATTGAGAGTGCCAAATAAGATGTAACTTACTTTGTAATTCATGTAGCTTTCATTACTCAGATGCTGCCGTAAAAAAGGAGGCACACAGTTTTTTTAAGGCATCAATTAGACATGTACCCCAATGACTTTTGAATATTAATTGAGATTAGAGACATAGTAAGTTAGCAGATCCAAAGTGTCAGTTACATGTATTGTTGGCACTGGTCAGTTTAACCACATAGAGCATCATTAGTACATTTTTCAGTTTAAATTCTCATTACAATACAAGCAGTTTCAGCATTCCTTATCTGTGACTTTTCAACTACTAACCTATTCTTGTTACTGTAAATTGCATGGTTTTATTTTTCAAATTGTCCCTCTTTATCCCACACCAAAAGTTTCTTGTCTTTCCATCATTCCTTCAGTGTTGAACCAGCTGCCTTTGCCCTCTCCTCTGCCTGCCACCACCGCTAAGAGCCTGCTCTACAATGGAAGGATCTCCGACGAGGTCAGCAGCCTCCTGGTGTGTCGGGATGAGAATCTGGTAACTCAGCTGGCACAAAGCCTCAACCAGGTCTCTACAGAACACATGTAAGCAACATTCCCTGTTATTTCACATCTCTTTGAAGGTTTAGGCAAAAGAAGGATTAGGATTGAAGGAAGGGAAAGTTGTAAGAGGCTAACGTAGTAGCTTATCAAAGTGTCTGTTGTTGCTTTTTCATCTTTTAATCATTACTATGGCTTAGCTGATGTTATAGGTTATCAAAATCATATGTAAATATGACACACTCATCAAAACACCATCAAACCCACTTAATCTGGCTGTGAACTCTTTATTTCTTTACTTTTCAGAGAGTTAAAGGACAACTTGGGAAATGATGAACCCGAGGGTGAAATGCCAATGCTTCTTCAAACTCTGCTGTCCAGGAACCCAAAAATCTTCAGGGACAAAAGTATGCAACCACAGTGCAAGGTTTGGTGTTGTAAGGTGGCAGGCAAGGGGTGTAACAGCAAGTAAAATGTTAAGTTTGTGTCACATTTATAACTTGAACTCAGCCGACCTAAATTTCAGTACATCAAACATTTTTGTCCTGGGATTTGTTTCTCTTTCAAATGTTGGAATTAAAGTAACAGTTTGGATTTGCCAACATTACCAGTTTGTTATGTTGACTCTGGTATTACTACAGGGGGTCATCTGTTTTGGCTGTTGGCATTTATTTTCTAAAGTTAAGGACTGATATTACTACAGGAGCTGAAGAGTAATTCAAGTACACACTACAGATATAAGGGGTCCACATATACTTATAATAATAATAATATGTTTTATTTATAGAGCGCTTTTCAAAATCTCAAAGATACTTTACAAGGTAAAAGCAGTATAAAAAACAAGTTTAAAAACAGATACAAAAAAAAAATGAAATAACAGTAAAAAGAAAAACGTGTATAGAAAAGAAGACGAGGCAAAAAATTTACATTTGCTTCGAGATAGGCCAGTCGTGCAACATGTAGCCTAAATGTGTAGAAATAAAAATATAACCCCCAGAGAGGCTATTAGTTGAATGTTATTTTGAAGACCTTGGTGTTTAAAGCTCATGCTTTGCTAAAGTTCAGGTGCATACTACAAATCAACAAAACCAGGTGACAGCATGAGTAGGTGAATAACAGGAAATTAAGTTGTGGCCCCAGAAGACACCCCAGACCACTGCTGAGTGTTCTTCAACAACACTGTTGCACAACATTGAATTTTAAGGGAAGAATTTCAACTAAAAGGGTGTTTTTTTCTGCTGTTTGCTTGATTCCTCAGGTTGAATCAACCCTTTAACAATTATTTGTCCTGGGATATTCAAAAATTAATATTTCCATCAGTATTAAAGCACATTTTGTTGTAATAATTCTCTTAAAGCTACACTGCTGCTGAGTCCAGCAAAACTGTGTGAACTCTAAATAACTTCCCTTTGGAATCATTAACTTTTCTTTCAGCTTTTCACAGAACATTTGATTCAGCCTCAGAAAAATAATTTAAAATCTTTCTATGGTTAACCTCTAAACAACTTTTAAAGACTTAACCGTTGTGTTTCTTTTACTATCATTAATTACAGTGCTAATTGGTATAAACAGTTGCTTCCTCGTCTGTTAACCCTGGTTCTGGAAATCCCTCCTGTTTTGTGAGCAGCTGCACAAGCCTGCAATTACCCATAATTATAAGTATATAGTATGCATACACACTTTCATTCTGAGTCAGTGTTTGTGCCAAAGATGAAAGAAGAGAGAAATGATTCACACGCAGTGTGCAGAAAACATTTGTGGGAGTGACTTTTCACTCATCATCTTAAAATGTTAAATAAAAGCTCTTTATGGATACAGGAGCTTGAGGAAGTGCTGAGTGAAACATGCTACTGCTTATTATTTCAGCCATGCTACCGAGCAGTGTTGCTTCTCAGTGCTTCTGGTACATTTAAATGCCACTCCAAAAAGCAAAACCTGTACAGTTCCATGATTGATGTTTCTTTTATCCCTGTCTGTAGGTGTACTGCAGCAGCCGTTGATACAACAGTATAAGGTGCCTCAAAATCAGGTGCATGGGAGTCCAGGATCCAACTATCAGCAAACCACTGTCGCTCAAAGTCCCTCTGGGTAAGCCTGTGCAAGCAATGAGACAAGTAATGAAGGAAAAGCAGAACTATTTCCCTTTCTCTGTTTAAACCTCTTTATCCATTTTTACAGATGCTTTCCACCCCAGCAGTCTGGATCAGGTCCTAGGTTCATACCCCAGCAGAACAGCCCTATACCCAGTCCTTACACCCCACAGAGTCCTGCAGATTTTATGCAGTACAACCCTCCAAGTTACTCTCAGCACCAACAGTCTCAGCAAGGTGAGAACAAAATGAAATCAAGGCATTAAGTGCTTAAGCTACAAACACTGTATAAAAATCAGATCTTTATAGAGTTTGTTTGTCTCGTGGCTTGTCAAATATCTCATTACACTTATTTTAAGCCAGTTAACCTGATAAATTCAGAAACATAGCTTATTTCAAGATGTCATAAGCATAAAAAATGGGGACTTAATTGATTGAAACAACTGTTATCTAGCATCTCATACAATTCTTGAAACAAAAAAAGCATGAAGAAAAATTTGCTTATTTTATTGACAGCTTTTTTACCCATTACGTAATAAATGTGTATTGTAATTAGATACGATCTTTGGTAAGAGTAGAATATGAATCAAAAGATAATGAGATACACAGGTCATTTCAGCTGCCTCAAAACCTGACAGGGTATGATGCAAATTTGTGACAACAGACATCAAGGGGTTAAACTGATGATCTGTTTTGGTTTTTAGAGTCATAAAAAAAATCATCATTATGAATTCTAGACTGCTCCTTATGTTGACAAAATCCCTCCACAGGAGCTTTAAAACAAGAATTATATCTATCTTGACTTGTCAGGTCAGTGTTAAATATAATAATATATTAAATATATCGATTAACAAGATATTTTTAGTTTTTAATGGGCAAATACACTCAGTAAGATTGATGTGAGTTGTTGTATTTGATTGATTTTTAGGAAAAAAAATACAATTTTGAACGCTGTTTTTTCTTTTTGTGGCTTGAATCAAGTTGTAAAACTTTCCAAAAGAGAACTTCTGTCTAATTGATTCTTTCCTGTGCTTTTCTTTTCTGTTTCAAACAAGGATACTTTCAAGAGAAATAGTGTGCATTAAGAGGATTGTGCCTCACCAAACAATAGATACACTCTGACCTTCAACTATTTGAATATCTTCTTATTCCTCCCACTCAATCTCCAAAAAACAATAAAGCTTTTTAAAACAGAACCACTTTTTATAGAAACAAATGTGCCCACAAGAAAATTCCTCACAATGCTGTAACTTATAAGCACACTGACATGTCATAGAAGAGGTTTACAGGCTAACACCTGTTCCCTCCGAAATCCTAAACTGCAGCTGTGTCGTGACAATGAAAACCAGTTGACTGAACATAATATTTGTCTCTCCGTTTTAGTTGCTAGTGTTGTAAGGAATTCTCATGACAACAAAGTCTCTGGACAGCTGTCAAGTAATTCAGCTCATCACAATGCGAGACTAGACGCGGATGAGGACTACATGAACATGGCTCACAGACTGGGACATGAGGTAACACAGAGATAAAAGTTATCCTGAACTCTTCCTCAGGAGATACAAACTGTTCAATGTGATGATAAACCTTTTCTGCACACACAGGAGAACGACCCCTCCATGAGGGCTTCCAAGTTTCCAGTTAAATCACCACAGCCTGTGTGTTCCCCTGCTGGAAGTGAGGAGACTGTGAAAAGTATGCTGTTTCAGAAATACATTTTATTCAGTACCACATTACCAACAGTTTATTTTTTGCCAAGACTTGAATACCTACCTTGGATTCTTTCTGTGTTTAAATAGGGTCCAGGCGTTCTCTCATCATGCACTCACCTCCGCCTGAAATGCCACCAGATGCAGCTCCTGATCTGCTCCTCTCTGACCGCAAGAGGAAGCAGAAAGAAAGGAGTAAAGAAGAAAACAGGCAGATGGAAAATAACGCTTTTTACGGCATTGTCAGTTCTCCAGTGAAAGACTCACCCAGGCTGACACTGAAACTGACGAGAGTGAAGAGTCCAGACATGGATCCATCACATATCGGCTCACATGAAACTGATTTGGTTAACATCAGTGATCAGTTGTCTAGAACTGCCCAGGACAAGGTAGGCGCTGAAGAGCAGGCAAACTCTCAGCATGCTCCAGTGCGGCATAACACCAAGGAACCTGGAGTCATTGGCGTGTTTGATGATGCAGAGATCGACACACTTGTAGAGATGGAGAGAATAGACCGCGAGTCTGCAAATGAGAGGGAACGCTGTTCTAAAGAAGTCCAGGATAAAGGTATAGTGTTTCTTTCTTTCCTCTGTTTTCTTTCATTTGCATTTGTTGGAAATCTAAGTTCTACTTTTTTATTGCAGATAAACCACTTAAGAAACGAAAACAAGACTCATACCCTCAGGAATCTGGAGCTGAGCCAAGTGATGGGCCTCCTGCACATGGAGGCAACACTGACAGCAAGCTGACACCCAAGAAGACAAGTACCGCAAGTAATGGTTCCAGTCGGCCAGCTTTGATGGTCAGTATTGATCTGCAACAAGCTGGGAGACTGATAAGACAGCCTGTAGTGGTCTTGGAGCCCCAGCAGCTGTGTGAGGACCACCTACGGCGGATAAACTCAAAGAGTGATGGAAAGGTAGATAAAGTTGCTGAAAGCAGACCTGAGATCATCAAACAGCATACTGAGAAGCCGAGGAAATCGGGTGCAGACGGGCAACTGGAAAACCTGAAACAGAAACAGGACAGAACACGTGACTCCAAACACAGACATGATGGGAGAACTGACAGCAGTAAGGTTCACTCAGATGATGTACAGCCAGACACACCTCGACAGAGACATGACAAGCATTCAGACTCAGGCCACAAAGAAGAAAAGAACCACGACAGTCACAGATCCAGTGGGAGACAACACAAGACTCCAAAAAGCACGAGAGAGGCCGAGTGTAACTCCAGAAACGGAGAAGAAAGAGCGCGTGATAGGGATAAAGACAGAGAGAGGGACAAAGACAGAGAGAGGGACAAAGATCGAGAAAGGGACAAAGATAGAGAAAGAGTTAAGGATAGAGAAAGGAATAAGAATGGAGATAGAAATAAGAATGAAGAAAGGAATAAGAATGGAGAAAGAGATAAAGAAAAGGCCAAAATTAAGGAAAGAGAGAAAGAAAAAGACAGAACAAGGGACAGAGAAAAAGACAGAGACAAAAACCAAGAAAGAGAAAAAGACAGAGACAAAAATCAAGACAGAGACAAGCACCAAGAAAGAGAAAAAGACAGAGACAAAAATCAAGACAGAGAAAAGCCCAGAGAAAGAGAAAAAGACAGAGAAAAAAATCAAGACAGAGAAAAGCCCAGAGAAAGAGACAAAGATAGAGATAATGAAAGAAAAAACAAGTCACTGTCCAGTGAAAACTGTAACAGACATCCTCCTGACCGGAATAATAAACCCGACAGCACCAAAATAAAGCAAGATGGAAGCAGAAAATCCAGCGACCTGAACGGCCGACAGAGGACAGACAGTTCTAGCCTTCAGAACACCCAACACAAAGACGAGTCAAAAAGTAGGGATAGTGAAGTGAGCTGCCAAGCGGGGAACAAGCAGGAGACAAAAACTAACGAGTTCCCCTCATACCTGCTGGGTGACAAGAAAGGAAGCCTGAAGAACTTTGTGATTCCTAAGCTGAAGCGGGACGGGAAAGATAAAGAGCCTCAGCTTCCCACTCAGCTGAAAGATGCCTGGGCAGAGCCCCGAGTCAGGCTGGAGAGGGTGTCACTGATAGAGAATCTAAACAAAGGAGCCAAGCCTGTTGTAGTGGTCAAGAAACTCAGCATCGACGAGGTGAAGAGCATTATTAAGGACAGCAGGAATCTACACAGATCCAGGAACTACTTTGACAAATCAGGGAAAGGTATGATTCACTTTGCTTTTTATATTTATACTCAGAATTGACTGTGATAGATGAGTTTGTTTGAAGTACTGCCTCTGGGAGCATGGATATTGCAGTCTTTAATCCACATCTAAGTGGATGATATATCATCACCTTCTGAAATCTCACTCACCTCTGCTGCTTTCAGAAATGTCCTTTCATGAGAAGTCAAACAAGAGAAGGCACAGCATGATTAGTAAGAAATCAAAATATGCTGAGGTAGACTCAGATGAAGATGAAGAGGAGGAGGAGGAGGAAGACTCTGACGATGAGTGTCAGTATAAGAAATTTAAGATGCATTCTGTCCCCACTTTTGATTGAATATCATTTATTATGCAGTTATCATTCAGTTAATGACATTTCCAGCTCTCATGGAGGCATTGTTTTTTCTCTGCTGCAGTCGTGAGGAAAAGGCACAAAAAAGGTCATGACAAGACTTGGAGGCATGAAGACAAAAGAGGCTCAGCAGATCATAGACGAAGTGGAAGTTTGCATAACGCTCGGAAGGGGGCGAGCAGCCGTAACCGGGATTGGAAATCTGATAACTCGGATGATGACTCTCCTCCAAGAAACCGTAATGACGGTGAGTCTTTTCACACATCCTTTATGGTTAACATAGTCAAAAAAGAAAGACCCACATGTTGCAAACCGCTCAAACAGTACTCTTATATTGTTAATCTTTGAATAGTTATTTTATTTATTTATTTTTGCTTCTGGTGGCTGTCATGTAAATGTAGAGAGGATTGCTGCATCTTCCTTCTGTACAAAATACCCTTTGATAGGAGCTGACTCAATATTTAGAGTCAGAGTCTACACAGTAGGAATTGACTGGTGCAGATGTAGTATTGATGTTCCACTCCTTCCCCCACCAAATAAAAAAACAAGTTTAAAGCTACTGTGAGGAGATTATAGTTGCGTATAAAACTGACTAAAAGTAATAAGAAACTCATGGCAAGGGATACATCTTTAAAGATCCTGCAAGAAATGTTTGGCTTCTGGTTGATTTTGGTGCTCCTCGTCTTTTCGCTGATTTTGTCCTGTACATGTAAAGCAGACATTGCGCTAGATATTTTACTTATTCATTATTTTGTCCATAGAAAGAGATTTTAATAAGTCTGCTTCAGTCTGGGCTTTTTATTGCATCATCAGATACCTTTTCAAAATGATTAATCTGGTTTTCCACCAATGTCCCATCTGTGACACATATTGCCAGTCAGAAGGGAGAGCTCAAGTGTTTTGGCTTCACATTTGAGGAGCTGGCAGGTCATCCATCTTTCTTTCCAGTTTATGGTTGTTGCTTTCTTGTATTTGACTGTTTTTGTTTTTCTTCTTCTTTTTGTTAAGTTGCCAAAAAATGGAAGAAACAGAGGCTGAAAAACAGAAAAGCATACGAGTCCAAGCTGACACACGAGGGTAATGTTCCACCACTTTCAGGTTTTGACGCTTTGGATAAATATAAACGTTTTTTTTTTTTTTTATTGATTTCTTGAACATTCATTTTACAGAAATACTGGATTCCTCCACATACAAGAGATTCACGGCAAGTGTAGACAACATCCTTGAGAGTCTTGAAGACGTGGACCTCAATGCAGCAGGTGAACATGACACACAGTACAGTTTAAGTTCCTGGTGTTCACAAAGTGCAGACAGATTTTTAACCATGTGCTCTAAAACAGATGACGATGACGAGATTCCTGAAGAGCTTCTGCTTGGGAAGCACCAGTTGAGTGAGCTCTGCAGTGATTCTGAGAAACTCAAAACCATGGGTGCCTTTAACAAGGTAAGAGGAGCGTCTCATAATGATTTTAAACATTCATTTACTCTAGCATCACTATTAAACAAACTCTCTTCTTTGATTTGAAGTTCCCCTCTGATAAACTGGTGAAAATCTTGAACATCCTGGAGAAGAACATTCAGGACAGTGTCAAACTTTCCACCTTAATGAATCATGTAAGTGCTCAGCTGGATTTTTACTGAACTGTACGAGCTCCTCTGCAGATATACACTGTGTCTGAAATGATGCTGTCTGACTCTCGCAGGGTAACGATTCGATGGACGAGGAGCGTCTGTGGCGTGACCTCATCATGGAGCGAGTGACCAAGTCTGCCGACGCCTGCCTGACTGCTCTCAACATCATGACATCTCCACACATGCCCAAGGCAGTTTACATAGAGGATGTGATTGAGCGGGTGCTGCAGTTCACCAAGTTCCACTTGCAAAACTCATTGTACCCTCAGTATGACCCGCTCTACAGGGTGGATCCCCATGGAGGTCAGTGACTTTCCTCTGGTCCTCTTTGTTTCAAAAATGATAAAGTCCTGCTTTACCTAATTTCCAACACAGATTCCCAAATAATGAGAAATTTCCCAAACCTCAGATTCTACTCTAAAATTCTCTATTTCAGCTAAATGTAACCTTCATGAATAAATGTTAAACATAGGAGGCCATTTCCCCTTTAACGGGTATATTGCAAATTGAACAAAATATTTTTGAAGGAAAACAACATCTCCTGCAGTCGAGGCAGATGTCTGTCTATCATGAGTCTGGTTCTACCCGAGGTTTCTGCCTGTTAAAGGGAAGTTTTTTTTGCCATTGTAACTTGCTAAAAGCCACAAAGTGCTGTACACATGGTAGGATAAGATATGATTTCTTGTCTTGATGTTGAGTTTCTGTTAATGAAATCAAATTTTATTAATGTTAATGGGTCTATACCTGTCAGTGTTTTTTGGGAAGTGTCCTGAGACGACATTTGTTATGATTGATTGAATGATTATTGGTTCACTTGTTTCTTAAATCTCTAATTTACTTGATGTGCTCAAGGGGAATTGACCGTGTTGAAGAAAACATGTCGGGAACAGTTTCAGTTCAGGCAGAATGGAGAGACAAAAGTTAATAAGTAGTCTGCTTATAGTCTGTTTATTGTTTATTTATAGCCTGTTTAATAAATGTTTTTTTTCTGTTTTCTTAGATTTTATGAAAATCCACCACCACATTAACAGCTCAGTTTTAGAAAGTCAGAAGGTGTTTGAGAACAAACTAATGCATGACTTTTGTAGATGCAGTTACAGAGTGTGCTCTTGGCTCAAATAATCAGCACGTTATTTAGAGAACTTCAGGAGAAGTAAATATAGGATTGTAGATAAAATGAACATGAAGTGAAATTGATAAATGTGTTTCCAAGAAGGCTGGAGAGAATAGTATGGCTTTAAATGACTTGTTTATGACTTATCCTATAAAGATCATTCAGTTGGACAAGTCCTATATATAATACACCTATTCAGAAATGTGCCTGTTCAGGCTTTTCCAGCTTTGTTAATGCTGTGGCTCACATCATGACAATCATTATCATTTGTTGTGTTTTTATTGTTGTACTGAAGTCAACCTAAAGAAACTGAGAACTGGATCACATTAGAAGTTGTCTTGCTGTAGTTGCTGATTATGAATAGAGTTGTTTGTATGTGAGGTAATTAGGGGTTAAATTCTGTTTAAGGTGGAAACCTTGTTTGCATAGTAGGTGTGCTAAAGGAGGGGGGTAAATAGTGTTTTACAATTTACAGTTGTGGACCACTAAAACAGTATGGTGCTGCATGAGTGACGTGTGGGCATTGGCTTGGCCTCTCTACTGGCAATGACGTTCATATCAAACTTAAGTTTTTTAAATCCTGAGTCTTATTTTATGCCCTTTTTCTTAGGTGGCTCTTCGAAGTCCAAGAAATCAAAATCGTCCTCCCACAAACAGAAGGTGGTGGTCACGCTCTACAACAAAGTGTGTGATGTTGTCAGCAACATGGCAGAGCTCCTGGAAATCCAGCTGCTAACAGACACGACCATCCTCCAGGTGAGACTGTGTGGACATGTTGCAAAGTTCATAACATTTGACTGACATGGAGTTCAACCCCCCCTGATTGCTCTTTTGTCTGACTTTAAGGTGTCCACTCTGGGTATCACACCATTTTTTGTGGAGAATGTCAGTGAGCTGCAGTTATGTGCCATCACACTTGTGACAGCTGTAAGTCTGCCACAGCATGCATGTTTGGTTTTACAGCCGAGTGTGTGATTGGTGTAAGAACTTTTTTTCATGCTTGTAACTCATTGTCAGGTGTTCTCGCGATACGACAAGCACAGGCAACTCATTCTGGAAGAGATCTTCAATTCCTTGGCTCGATTGCCTACAAATAAACGCAGCCTCAGGAACTTTCGGTAATTTCATCCCAAGCTGATATCTTTGAAATGTTCCTAAAATTACGCTTTAAGTGAAACTAAGGAACCTGGTGTTTTTTATTTCTTAGGGTGAACAGCAGTGATTCAGATGGAGATTCTTCGTACATCCAAATGGTGACGGCTCTGGTGTTACAGCTCATCCAGTGTGTGGTAAACTTCCCAACAGAGTCAGATTCAGAGGATGAACCAAAGAAGAAGGTAACTGACTCATTTATACAACATTTAGACCTCATTTAGCCGTAAAATTCTGACTAATAACTCTTTTATATGTTGTTTTTTTTGTTTCAAAGGTGGACAAAGATGTTTTTGTCACAAACTCCTATGAGATGGCAATGAGGACAGCACAGAACTTCCTATCTGTGTTTCTCAAGAAGTAAATATATGCTCAGTTGATTCTTTCCCAAAACACACAGTTTTCACATCATTTTGGATTTGCTTAAGTAGAAAGAGTCACAGACATACAGATCTTACAGTTTTGCTCTCAAAGGTAAAATAACTTTTTTTGTCAATGGAGTCTGGTGTGTATTAAGCTGTCTGTGGTCAAGAAAAGCGTCTCATTCTCCAACAAAAGCTCGCTCACTGCAGGCATCTTCTTCCTTTAGAAGGCCCTGCTGTGGGATGTGTAAAAATGTTTCTTAAAATATTCTTCTCTTTTGTTTCAGGTGTGGCAGTAAGCAAGGTGAGGAGGACTACAGACCTCTGTTTGAGAACTTTGTTCATGACCTGCTGTCCACAGTCAACAAGCCTGAGTGGCCTGCAGCTGAGCTGCTGCTCAGTTTACTGGGCCGGCTGTTGGTGAGTCACATCACTCACTTTAAAGGCGCCTTCACTCATCTTCTGCCTGGTAGGAACCACTCCTGACTTTCTCCCCTCCGCATACCGTTTTCCAGGTGCATCAGTTCAGTAACAAGCAGACAGAGATGGCACTCAGAGTGGCATCGCTGGATTACCTCGGCACTGTCGCTTCAAGCTTGCGTAAAGATGCTGTGACCAGCAAGATGGACCAAAAGGCTATTGACCGCATCCTCAGAGAGGTAGAGTAGATATTTATGGAAATGTTAAAGAACAACTGTGAAAACAAACTGCTTTTTAATTTAAATTGATCTCTTTATAGACTCCAGGCAGTGATGAGACCCAACAACTTCAGAGAGCCTTGCTGGACTACCTGGATGGGAACATTGAGACAGATCCGTCACTAGTAGTGAGTGTCTTATTTCCATACTTTAAAAAAAGCCTTGCTGGCAGAAAAAGCCGTACAGTGTGATACAACAAAAAGTTGCAGTGATCTGTGTTCTCAAAGTGGTAGTTTCTCATAGTTTGCCTGCTTTTGTTTCTCATAGTTTGCCAGAAAGTTTTACATTGCCCAGTGGTTCAGGGACACAACAAGTGAGGTTGAGAAAGCCATAAAGTCTCAAAATGATGATGAGGACGGGAGAGGTCGACATTACTCTCACGATGCTGACACAACCGAGGAGATTATGCAGAAAGCCGAGTCCAGAAAGAAATTCCTCCGCAAGATCATCAAGACGACACCTCCACATAGCTCTCAAAGGTTAGCTTGTCTTCTCTGTAAGCGGCTGTACTTTTTGCTGTGATGTCTGGCTTATTAACAAACACTTGACTTCTGTTGTCCTCCAGATTAAACTCTGACACAGTGGATTACGAGGATTCCTGTCTGATTGTCAGATATCTGGCCTCCATGAGGCCGTTTGCACAGAGCTTTGATATTTATTTATCACAGGTAAGAAGATGGTTTCAAAACAAATGTGTGTGAGAGAGATTGTGCCGTGTTTGCTGTCACTAATCATTCCTTCTGTTGTCCATCTTGCACAGATTTTGAGAGTGCTGGGTGAGAGTGCCATTGCTGTCAGAACTAAAGCCATGAAGTGTCTGTCTGAAGTGGTAGCTGTTGATCCCAGCATCCTGGCACGGGTAAATTATTTTGTGTTAGTGGCTACATGTCTCTGAGGCTGTTTGACTGATAGCTGTATTTCTTAATGTACAGGGAAAGAAACACATTTTTATGTCTATCAGGAGATTCCCTTATGTGAAACTTTGTTGACATTTTTCAGTAAAGTTTTTCAATGCTTAACTTATTTTGTTGTTGTTTTTCAGTTGGATATGCAGCGTGGCGTTCACTGTCGTCTCATGGATAACTCCACCAGCGTGCGAGAGGCTGCTGTGGAGCTCCTCGGACGCTTTGTGCTGAGTCGACCAGAGCTCATTGAGCAGTACTACGACATGCTCATAGAAAGAATACTGGTAATTTCTTCGGCTTCATTGCAAGTGTCCCCGTCTTTTTACAACAAGTGTTTTTATAAAATAATGTCTTTTATAAGGACTTGGTTTAACAAAACTTTGTCCTTAACTTGAGGAAACCTTGTCCTAAAAGTTCGTTTGAAGTGCTAAAGGTCAGCTGGGGTAACACAACTTTTACCCACACTGCCACCTAAAGGTGAAAATAAGAACTGCAACCACTTTGAAATTGAAATTGCAATTGCAGTTCAATCTTTCCTTGAATGGGAAGTAAATAGAAACAAACTTCAGGGTATCCATGAATAAATCAGATAATCAGACAGAAAATAAAAACAAATGAGCAGGAATGAATAATGTGCTCAAATTTCTTGTTAATTCTCTTAAACATATTTGGTTTCCATTTCATGTTTATTAAGACGAATACAAGCACTTGTTTACAGATAATCTTGAGTCAGCCTCATGTTCAATGTTTCCTTCCACAGGACACAGGTATCAGTGTTCGAAAGAGGGTCATCAAGATCTTGAGAGATATTTGCCTGGAGCTGCCAGACTTTCACAAGATCACAGAGATGTGCGTGAAGATGATCCGCAGGGTCAATGATGAAGAGGGGATCAAGGTTTGATTTATTTATTTATTCATTCATTCAAAATTCATGTCGTTTGAAGTTTCACAGTTGTTAAAGTAACATGTTTGTCCTCACAGAAACTGGTGAATGAGACATTCCAAAAACTGTGGTTCACCCCCACACCAAGCCATGACAAAGACGCCATGACCCGGAAGATCCTGAACATCACA
The DNA here is from genome assembly GCF_033239565.1 of Halichoeres trimaculatus. NCBI lineage: Eukaryota > Metazoa > Chordata > Actinopteri > Labriformes > Labridae > Halichoeres > Halichoeres trimaculatus. Next base: position 17,489,970 of record NW_027437194.1, on the reverse strand, counting down.
GACGTGGTGCATAATATATCTCGACAAAAAATTTGTAGGATTGAGTACATAAGATTTCCCTTCATGATCCAAAACTTTTTATTTCTCATTTCTTCCCTCCAGGTTTCTGCATGTAAAGATTCAGGCTATGACTGGTTTGAGCAGCTTCTCCAAAATGTAAGTAGTTAAGCTGCTGTGGCTCTTACTTAACTCAGTATCAGTGTGAGAGAGCTCTTGCATCTCATGGATCTCTCTTTGTTTTCATGTTTGTCTTTTTCAGCTGCTGAAATCAGAAGAACAAGCCTCGTACAAACCTGCCAAGAAGGCCTGCATTCAACTTGTGGACAATCTAGTGGAGCACATTCTGAAATATGAGGAGTCTCTTGCAGGTAGAACAAGAAATTCAACACAAAATTTATGAAGAAAATCTTATGTTTGTGTTAAAATTGTGCTATGAAAGGTGGAACTGTTAACACTGATTGTATTGCAGACTGTGAGGACAAAGGGGTCAGCTCTGGTCGTCTGGTTGCATGCATCACCACTTTGTACCTGTTCAGCAAGATCAGACCACAGCTGATGGTGAAACATGCCATGACTATGCAGCCCTACTTGACCACCAAGTGCAACGTAAGAACAACATCATTATGTTTGGCGTAATTAGCCTGCTTTAGAGAATAAGGAATCACTTTTTGAAGCTCATGCCTATGAGATATTAGATTGACTACAAGTTTTATGTTATGCTGTAGCACCATCTAATGTCAGACAACTGGGACTGCAGTTTCAAAAATGTACTGTTTCACTGTTGTGGTGTCTAGCTCAGCTTCACACTGTCTAGTTTTTGGCGTTTCAGACTCAGAATGACTTCATGGTGATATGTAACGTGGCAAAAATCTTGGAGCTGGTCATACCTCTGATGGAGCATCCAAGTGAGACTTTCCTCACTACGCTCGAGGAAGACTTGATGAAGCTCATCATCAAGTATGGCATGACGGTAAGGTTATTCAACACTTCTAGCTTGGAAATAGTCTCACTTTTATGTATTTGCCTGTTCAAAATCAACGATATGCAATGAGATAATCAGCACCAAAGTCATTTTTATCTGAATGCTATGTCTCAATATCTGTCAACGTTTCTAGGGGTATCTATTTATGAAAGTCTCTATTGGTGTCAAAAATGCGATCTCCGTTCAATTGCTTTCAAAAAAATGCACAACTTTGCAAGAGTCATGTCCCTATGGCGATGGCTACTTAACGCTCATAGGAAACAGAGTCTTTATCCCAGAAGAACAATTCAAGCTAGTCCTCACTGTGCCTTTAAGAAAAACTACATAACATTGTAACATGGAACTCCAGGTTTGAGGATGCATGTTTGATTGAGCACGTTGTGTTTTTGTGTCTTGTGATCAGGTTGTACAACACTGCGTGAGCTGCCTTGGTGCTGTTGTGAACAAGGTCACACACAACTACAAGTTTGTCTGGGCTTGTTTCAACCGATACTACGGTACGTCTCCTTCACTCTGACATGTGGAAATAGATAAGTTTGGATTTCTCTTTCTACATGGTTGTTTCATTTTGCATCCATTTTATAGGAGCTCTTGCAAAACTGAAGACGCAACACCAAGAGGACCCCAGCAGCTCCACTCTGGCCACTAACAAACCCACTCTCCTGCGCTCTCTGTTCACTGTGGGGGCTCTCTGTCGACACTTTGATTTTGATCAGGAAGAGTTCAAAGGGACCAACAAGGTGAACACAAACAACCAGCACAAGCCTCTGATGAAGGCACATCAACTGTTCAACATGTTTTGATGACTGACCTGCGTTTGTTTCCAGATTGTCATCAAGGACAAAGTGCTGGAGCTTCTGATGTACTTTACAACACATGAAGATGAAGAGGTCCAGATTAAGGCCGTCATTGGTCTAGGTATATCATCTGTCATGACACTTGCTTTCCTGTTTCTAAGCTTACTCGTCTGATCTGTGAGTTAAATGATCTCTTTGTCCCCAGGCTTCCAGTTCATCATGCACCCAGAGCTCATGTTTGTGCAGGATGTGAAGGTTCTGTACAACGGCACTCTGTCCGATGAAAACAGCCTGGTCAGTTTGAAGATCCAGGTGTTAAAAAACCTGCAGACATACCTGCAAGAGGAAGACTCTCGAATGCAGAAAGCTGATACCGAATGTGAGTTTAAACAATCAGTTTCTTTTTGAGTCTTCTCTTGTTTTGTGCCTTTATTGGATCCAACAGATGAAGAGACAGGAAACGAGTGGAGTTGCTGGGTAAAGCTCATATTTCTTTCTTGAACAGGGAAGAATCAAGCCAAGCAGGAGGATCTGAAAGAACTTGGGGACATCGCATCTGGCATGAGTAGCTCCATCATGCAGATCTATCTGAAGCAGGTGCTGGAGTCCTTTTTCCACTCACAGTCCACTGTTCGACACTTTGCCCTGAGTGTGATCACTCTGACTCTCAGTCAAGGCCTCATTCATCCTGTACAGGTAATCACACAAGACTTAACATGTGAGCATCGTTCTCTGCCATCTTTGAATCAACATGAGAAAGTAACAGATAAGTAACAGTCGTATATTTGTGTTTAGTGCGTGCCATACTTGATTGCGATGGGGACAGATCCTGAACCAACCATGAAGAACAAGGCTGATCAACAGCTGGTGGAGATTGACAAGAAGTATTCAGGCTTCATCCATGTGAGTTGCTTGAAACACTGAACCCTGAATTTGTTTCTTGTATTAAAAAATCTACCACAGCTGCTATAAACATCTGAATATGTTCTCTCTCTGCCCACAGATGAAGGCCGTAGCAGGATTGAAGATGTCCTATCAGGTGCAGCAGGCCATACATGGACCTAAAGTCTCAGTGATCAGAGGTTTCCGCCATGAGGACTCAGACTCTGCGCTCTGCTCTCACCTGTACTCTATGGTCCGTGGGAACCGACAGCACAGACGGGCTTTCCTCATCTCCCTGCTCAACCTGTTTGATGACAGCACTGTAAGTTCACCTGAACCAACCCCTGTCCCCCATGTGCAGCTTTGTGTGCATGGCTAAACACTTAATTCTTCCCCGTTGCAGAAAACAGAGGTGAACATGCTGCTGTTCATAGCAGACAACCTGGCCTGCTTCCCCTACCAGACCCAGGAGGAGCCTCTCTTCATAATGCACCACGTAGACATAACTCTCTCCGTCTCTGGCAGCAACCTGCTCCAGTCCTTTAAAGAGGTTTGTGTGTTTATTCCTCTCATTTCTGCTACATTTTGTTTACTCCGAGTTTGTATTTGTCTGTTCTTAAGTGCTTATGTCCTCTGCTCAGTGTTTGCGGAAAGGCCCTGTGCAGCAAGTGAAGAAAAAGATGAAGGCTAAAAAGAAGAAAAAGAGGAAGAAGAAGAAGAAGAAGCATTCAAGGAAGCGTGGCTCTGATGATGATGAGGATGATGAAGAGAGCAGCTCCTCCTCCTCCTCTAGCAGTAGCTCCTCCAGCAGCAGCAGTAGTGAAGATGAGGTGGTGGAAAAGAAAAAGAAATCCACAGTGTGTGATTCAGACTCTGACTTGGAGGATGAGGATGCAGTGATGGCCCGTCTGCCTGAAAACCCGGTCCCCCTGCTGGAGTTCTCCAGTGCTTCACAGGGAATTCTGCTACTGCTGGTGCTCAAACAGCATCTGAAGAACCTGTACGGTTTCTCAGACAGGTAGGTGAATCCTTCAGTGACTCCTCCCTTTAAGTTGGCAACTAATTGCATGACTGAACTGACCTTTGTGCTTTCTTTATAGCAAAATCCAGAAATACTCTCCAACAGAGTCGGCCAAAGTGTACGACAAAGCAGTGAACAGGAAGTCTAAGGTGCACTTCAACCCTCGTCAGACTGTGGATTACCTGAAGAATGACGTTTCCAACATGGATCTCAGCGATGACGCCAAGAGGAATATTGTGAAGCAATTTTTTGATGTAAGGATTCAGCGCTGTGTGAAAGCTTTTTTCATCCTTGCCCTTCAGTCTTAGAAAGTATTTTATTCATGTTTTAGCTTTGAATGTACACAGCTTTTTTGTTACGCTATTTGCATAAAACTGTAGCTGTTAACAAGGAAAAAATATTGAGATGGCTGAGAGTAAACACATCCAGAAGTTCTCATGCTGCAGTTTCTCCTGCTCTGATTTGATAGTTCAAGGTTCTGATGGAGCACTTGGATCGTGACGAAGAAGACGAGGAAGGGGAAGCAAGCGCCAATGCCAAAAACAAAGCCATCACTTCACTTTTGAAGGGCCCTAAGCCCGTGAACCACAACCACAATAACCACACAGCTCCGGTGGAGTCGGACGATGAGGAAAGCGAGGAGGAAGATCCCCCTGCTGTAAGAAATCAAAACTTCTTGTTAAATAAGTGCATTTTCACAGATGATAAGAAAGAAAGAAGTTTATGCTTTGTCCCTCTTAAAACATATCTATGCTCTGGGTAAACAAAGGTTGTTACTGCTTCATAGTATTTTACACATTGTTTTACTTTCATGAGAAGACAAGGTTTGTTGATTTCTGTGAAGTTTTTGTCATAGAAACACTCTTCCTTTTCACAGCGAAAACCAAGGAAAGGCGGGGATTCTGCCGAGGATTCAGGACGCAAGAACGAGAAGGTGGAGGCCATGGATGTCGTTGCCATCTGCCTTCCTAAATACAAAGACAGACCACAGATCGCCAAGGTCATCCAGAAGACCAAAAATGGCTACAGCATACACTGGATGACTGGATCCTACTCTGGGCCCTGGACCGAAGTAAAGAAAAAGGAAGGACGTAAAAAGGTGCCTTGGGTTGACACTATCAAGGAGTCTGACATTATTTACAAGAAAATCTCCTTTACGAGTGGACAAAAGCTGTCCAACAAAGTGGCACAGACGTTACGGGCTCTATATGCTGCTAAAGAGGAGGGGAGGAGTTAATCGGCTGGAATAACGCAGACAGAAACCCTTCACTAATGAGGCTCCATGAAGAGACGATGAAGCCCATAAGATTTCAGGACCTGATGGAGGAGAAGTATTAAGAACACTGGTCTGAATACGGACATGTTGAAGTTTAACTAAGGACAAAAGAAGGAGATGTTTGTGAAAAAACATTGTGTGGGAGTTCCTTCGCTGTTGTGCAGCAACTTTGTTTGATTTTTACTCCCGCTGTATCATAGTTTAACTAAAAAAACATGTTTATATCTGAACATAATTCTGTAAAAATTAAACTGAATGTTGGAAATTAGTGTATTGATGATGTTCTTAATAAAGTGTTTTTGGAGTTTGAACTAGCATCAGTTGGATTTATTCACTAGACCTGAACTCCAGCGGCTTTGAATCCCCCTTTTTTTTCTTGTTCAAGATGTTTTAGTTGTCCACCAACACTGTGTAATGGAGTATCTTTGATATAATTTATTTATGTTAAAAGCAGTGCAGTATCTGTGCCTATACCAGGGGACATTATATCATTTTTAATATAGGTTTTGATGTAGTAGAACAAAGAAGAACAAAAGTGATCCCCCACTATTCTGGTTGAACAAATACTGCAATAAATTTTCTTATGTCTTTGTTACTTGGCTGTGCTTTTTTCATCCCACATAAAAAGTTTGTTGTGTCATCTTCATCTTTCTAACTTTCATCTAGAATGCTCTTCAAGTAATCAGAATTTATCTTTAATCACCAGACATCAGAGTGATACATCAAAAGCTAGTTGACTCTCAGCTATGTGTAGATTTAAATCATATTTATTGTCTGAAAGAATGGAAATGTGGTTACATCTAGAAAGGTCTTCATTTCAGTGAGTTATGTCTTTAATTTTTCTGTCATATGTTAAATCTTTTTTTTTTTTAAATCTTTTTGGATTTTTTTTTAAAATAGTTTTTGGCTGTTATCGCAAAAGGAGCTGGAGGAAATGGTAAAAACAGCCATAAAACGCACAAATACTACTGCTTTTGAACGTTTCTAATTTTGACCCATAGAGGGCCCCTTATACCAAAACGGCTCAATTCAGCCAGTCTGCACAAAATTGCGTAGACGAATAAGACGTTACACCGGAAGTGAACCTTTCACCGTGTCGCTGTGCATGAGGTTGGCGGGCTGCTAATTTTGTATTTCAAAGTTGTTTTTGTTTGTAATTTCTCTACGTAACTGTAAAATAAATAAAAAAAAGACGCTTTAATTTTACGCCGATTATTTTCCCAGCCGGATAAAACAATACATTATCAACTCATTTCCTTTGAGTTTCCATGTAACTTAGCCTTTTTGCTAAATAATAAGATTTCAGTGTTAGCAGTCCGCTAACCCACCGGTGCTCTGGCAACAACCTTCCTAAATCGGCTTCCTCTGGATTGATTACACATATACGACTTCGTAAGGTTGGGAATCAACATTCTATGAAACTTTGCTGAAACTCTGCTGCCTTTGTTGCATGTCGTTAAACTCCAGTAAATAAAGTTAGCGGTGGTAGCTTCAGCATGCCGTCCAGCGCTGGCCCCAGCAGCCCCGCCGCTGCTCTCGCTGAGGCGCTGGAAAACTCCTCTCGACTCATCGACAAACACCTGCAGGACGATCGCCTCTTCCCTGACCTGTCGGAGCTGCTCAGCGTCCCTTCACACAGTAAGAAATAGGGAAAACTCATTTGGTTTATATTAATCTAAAGTGATTCTATTTGTTAGATAAGGCTGCCGTGCCAAAGTACCAAGTGTGTAGTAGGACATAGTAGGATGCTGACATAAACACATTAGATAAGGTTTAAAAAATCTGGGATTCAGATAAAGGTTGTTACTGTTGGCTCTGTCAAATGACAACCAACTTACACACTTAATGGAAATGATGTGATCTGAGATCCGTGACGACATGGATGAAGGTTGGGATACGAACAAAGAAAGACTACAACATCACCAAACCACAGATACTTCATACACCTCTCATGCAAATGAATAGTATGTATTCGCAGTAACAGATCACTGTTTACTTGTGTATAATACTAAGTCCATATATGGCTGCTTAAAAAGTGTGTTTACTTTAAAAAATCACAATGATTTGGGTAGAAAAATTGTCCCACTTGTTCATTGTTCCTGTGTTAACAGATATGCCATCCCTCTCTGGAGTCTCGGACATGGACTACCCACTCCAGGGACCTGGTTTACTCAGCGTGCCAAACCTTCCTGAGCTCAGTGCTGTCCGCCGAGTGCCTCTGCCGCCTGAGCTGGTGGAGCAGTTCAGCCGTATCCTTTTGCTCATTGAGGAAAAGAGAATTTAGAGCTTGAGAAAAAACTAAGATGTTGGTAGCCTGTTTTTATTCAGAGCTGAATTTGTACTTAACCTCTTTACAGACATGCAGTTTAACTGCATGATGGGTGTTTTTCCTGAGATCTGCCGAGCATGGCTCACCATTGATAATGACATCTTCATGTGGAATTATGAAGACGGGTAAACATAACAAGATGCTCACTAAGTCTGTGGAAATATTTGACCTTTCTAAGGAGAGATAATCATTTCTTTTTTCTTTTGTTTTTTCTTTGCAGAGGAGATGTTGCCTATTTTGATGGCCTTATAGAGACTATTCTTGCAGTGGGCCTCGTCAAACCAAAACAAGGTATGTGCACACCTTTAAACTCTACAATGACTTAAAAATTGTTCTTGATTTGAGTAAATGAACAGTTTCTTTTCTTCCCAGGGATTTTACAGCCACACATTCACTACCTCTTGGTTTTGGCCACTTCTGTGGACGTAGTGATCCTTGGACTGAGTTTCCCGAAAAGCACAGCCGGTGAGTTAGCTATGTTGTGTATCTCAGTTTGTGAAATAATTACTACAGAGATGGGGATTGAAACGTTAATATTTACTTGCGTGAGTTTCAAAGTGTCGTGTTTGTCTCTCCTACTTTTGTGACAGGCTTGAATGACAGTATGTCTGGAGGGATGCAGCTGCTCCCAGACCCCCTCTTCTCAATCCCCACCGACAACACCTACATCCTCTCCATCACCTCCACCGACCTGGGGCGCATCTTTATGGCAGGAAAGGACGGCTGCCTCTATGAGATAGCGTACCAGGCGGAGGCAGGATGGCTGAGCCAGCGCTGCAGAAAAATCAACCACTCCAAAAGCTCCCTGTCCTTCCTCATCCCCTCCGTGCTGCAGTTCTCTTTCTCTGAAGATGGTGAGGAGAGAGATACTCTGAAAGCAATAGACAGTCTTGATTCATGCTTAAGGTTAACTTCTCTTTTCTGTTGTGATCCACAGACCCCATCGTGCAGATTGCCATCGACAACTCGCGTAACATACTGTACACACGCTCTGAGAAAGATGTCTTGCAGGTATTCAACTCGCTGACAAACTAACAAATCTTTCATAATGATCAGTAATAAAAAATAGTTCCTTTTTTCCTCCAGGTGTACGACCTGGGTGCTGATGGGCAGGGTATGAGCCGTGTTGCAACCATGTCACAAAGCACAATCGTTGCTGCCGCTGGAAACATCGCCAGGTGTGTTTGATTTGTTTAACATTTGTGTTCACTGTCGATATTTAAAACCTGAAAGAGAGTTAACCATTTTTCCCATCACTTTTCTTTGCAGAACGATCGATCGATCTGTCTTCAAGCCGATTGTCCAGATCTCTGTGATTGACAGATCAGAGTCCTCAGACTGCCACCTGCTCGCTGTCACTCATGCAGGTAAACTTCAGCAGACCGTAGATGAGATAAGAGAAATAGTTTTTCACCAGAGAGATTATTTACAATGGTCCCACTTTGTTCGTGTTTTCTGTTTCTGTAGGCGTGCGTTTCTACTTCAGCACCACGCCATTTGCTCCTCCACACCAGAAGAATGTGGCGGTTCGACCCAGCCTGCTTGCTTTAGTGCACGTCCGGCTGCCTCCAGGGTTTTCTGCCTCCTCTACCTTACAGAAGCCATCGAAGGTCCACAAGGCTCTACACTGCAAAGGTGAATCAGTTTGTCAGAAATAACAAAGACTTCATTGGACTTCAGAGCTTTCTTTTAATTCATTTTTTCTCCTTTCTGCATTGAAATCTTGCAGGTGTTCTGTTAATGTCTGCTTCCGAGATGGAGGACAGTGACATACTGTGGTGCATCAACCATGACTCTTTCCCTTTCAAGAAACCCTTGATGGAAACTCAGGTCAGCACAGAAGAAACAAACAACTATCATGACTTTTCTTTGTACTGCAGCCTGTTGATGCAGAGCCTGATTTCTCCTGTGATCAATCGCAGATGATCTCCAACGTAGATGGCCACACTTGGGCTATTTGTGCCTTGAATGAGGAGAAGCCGAGCAAGATTTCCACCCCACTGAACAAAGACCTGATCCCCATCACTGATTCTCCTGTGGTGGTTCAGCAGCACAACATCCCCTCTCAGAAGTTCGTCCTTCTTTCTGCAAAGGTTAGAACTACTTTCGTTCCAGTGTAAAGTCTGTAAGAGTAAAAAAGCCTTGGCTTCTTTTTCCACGTGTTTCCTTCTCTTTGTCTCATCAGGGGAGCCATATCTTCCAAAAACTGCGCCCAGTCGACCAGTTGCGCCACCTGCTGGTGAGCTGTGTGGGAGGAGAGAGTGAAGATGTCGAACGCTTCTTCAAGCTGCACAGGGTAAAGAGAGTAACAATCTCTGTTTTGGGGCATCACACAACCCTCGTCTTATGACCTTTTGAGCGACAAACATGTTGAAGTTGTTGATGTGTTGTTTGTAGGAGGAGCAGGCGTGTGCCACAGCGCTGATCCTGGCGTGTTCCAACGCTGCGTGTGACAGGGAGGTGTCTCAGTGGGCTACGAGAGCTTTCTTCAGGTCAGATGGATTTATCTGCAGAGGAACAGAGGAAAATAACTCATACTGTGCACAAATTGAAAGCAGCGCCTTTGTTTTGTCTCGATCAGGTATGGAGGAGAAGCGCAGATGAGGTTCCCTGCAGCCATGGCATCTCCGAGCAATGTTGGACCTGTGATGAGCTCTCCAGCTCCAGGTAAACACAGGAAATGCTAAAAACTTTGGGTGAGAAACAAGTGTGGGTTTTTTTTTACTTTCCTTTCTCTTTCTTTTCAGGTATCGTTCCCCCAGCACTGGCCACACCTTTTGCACCAATGCATGCTGGCGCTGCCCCCATCACACCCATGGCTGCTGGCCCAGAGGTGATTTTCTCTGGAAAGCACAACGGCATCTGTATTTACTTTGCCCGCATCCTTGGGTGAGTAAACCCTGTTCTGCTTTGTCTCATGAACACATTCTCAATCTATAACAGCCTGAAAAAAGTGTCTCTTCAGTCAGACTTGTTAACCCTGCTGACCTCCCTCTTACAGAAACATTTGGGATGGCAGCCTCGCAGTTGAGAAAACCATGAGCAAAGGGAACCAGACCGTCAGTATTGTAAGTATCACTAACACTTGAAGCTGATGTTGAGGTTTATATTATAATAAGGTCAGCTGTGGGAACTTAACACATTCTCTCTTCTGTTGCCGTCTCAGCTGGAGAGCAGTGTGGCTCTATTCGAGCTGGAGTCTGTGCTTCTTGAGCTCTTTGGCTTACGGGAGTTTCTCGATAAAAACTCTCAGTTCAGTCCGTCTTCTCTTGGTGCTGCGAGGTAAGAGCTTCTTCTCTGCTTGGACTGAATGGTGTGTCGGACATGAGACACACAAGACCAGCACGTGAGAACGTGTGAAGCTTTTATGCTTTTTAACAGCCTGCGGGGCGTCCGTTGGTGTCCATTCCAAAACTGCAGGGCGTGGTGTTTTACAAACGTACCTCTAAAAGAGTACTAAACGAGAGTTGAAGAAGTTTGTCTTTGTTTACAACACATTTACATATTTGTCCCGGAGGTTCTTTAAACCGATCCCTCTTCTCTGCTGAGAGTGGCTGCAGTTTAACACCATGAATTATTTATCACTTGGTGATCTGTAAAGAGCATAGACTGTATAAAACATTGAAGTAGCCTCCCCAATGTCACCCGTCTGTTCCTAAAATGGAAAATGAAGCACATCAGCTATCGCAGCCATGATGGAAGTGGGCTTCGGGTACAGCTAAAGGGTGCCCATCAGTCACGTGACCTGAGCTGTGCCTCTGATTGGGCGAGCTCATGATTTTAATATCCTCTGAACAGCCGAGTTAGAAAAAAAAAAAAAACCCATACTGTGTGTGCTGACATTTAGCAACTCAGACAGGGGTTGTAGTTTGAACCAGGCTGTAAATAGGTGAATTTCTGCTTTAAAAAATGGCTGTATTTTGGCTTGGTGTGTCTGTGACTTCCGGTACTCAAGCGGACACTCAAGAAACAGCAGTTTCTGCATTTTCTCATATCCTTAGACCAGAGGTTGCTGCTGGGTGAAAAGTCACAGATGCATGTATTTCTGCACTTTGACCACTTCCGCCATCTTGTCTGCACATCACTGTCAGGCAGGTTAGCAATTTTTGAATGTGAGAAGGACTGTGCGAGGGGGTGTAGGTGCGAAAATTACGTCATTTGTCTGCACTAAGCCGTGCGGGCCCCCACGGATGTGTTGAGCTTAAATCCACTTGAATTTTTTCAGATTGTGAAAATTGTTTAGGGATCATTCAAAGTGGGCTGACCCAAATATGTTGGCGCCTACACTTCCGATGTTAAAGGGTTTAGCCTGGCACACACAGCAAGATTTTTAACATCATTAAAACTGTGAGACCTTACACGACAAAAAATAATGACAGTTTTAACTGTTTCATCTTAACAAAGCACACATATTTTATTGATTTTACACAACAGCTGTTTCAACACTCCTGTTGTCTCACAGCAACAAGTTGGTCCTCGATTTCTTACATCCTTCCAAGTTTATGCTCTGCATTTACCAGTTTTTCCATGGCTTGGTTCTGTTTTACATGACAAACCGCAGAGTGTGTGCTTAACACTTCTGATCTTGAATATTGAACATTCTTGATAGAGAATTTTGAGTCTTCTCTTCTGAGAAGATGGGAGGGAAGTTAGTCACACCACAGAGAATCTTGTAGAATATTAATCTTTCTCTAATTCCAGACTTCTGTCAGGAGGGAGAAATCTGGCTCAAAATTTTAATGTGCGACTCTGATTTCCTCTTTTATGCTCTCACAATTTGCAGTTTAGTTAACAGCCAGTGAAGCGAACATGTGTTCGGATCAAAGGTGAAAATCTGCCCCTCCAGACGCGTCTGCAAAATGAATGGAACAAATTCTTGTTTCATTTGATCCCCTGGGGTTGTGACGACTAGAGAACACCGCTGTGATGATTCTCTACATAAAAGTTGAACCACCAATGGATCCACGTCTGCAGTGAACTCTGTTACACCTGTTTGCTTCCCAAACCTCCTGAGTAACATCTGTTCTGCTCCCCGTCAGTTTCAGCTCCCCTGCCAACTTGCAGCAAAGGCTGCTGGGATTTATGCGCCCTGATGGAGCCAACTCTCAGCAGGTCCAACAAGAGCTCCAGAGAAAATATCACAGTGAGTTATGAGCACGGGTTTCCACATTTTACTGATCACAGAGATTAATTAACCAAATATTGGAGACGATGTGACTTCCATCCAACATGGAAGTGTTAAATTTAGAGCTTTGATCGGCAAACATTTATTTTTCTTTGTGTCTGTGTTTCTATATCCAGCCAAGGCTCAGGTCTATGAGAAAGTGTCCCTGCAGGGCATCCAGCAGTTAGTGCATCGCTCCTATCAGACTCTGGCCCTCTGGAAGCTTGTCTGCGATCATCAGTTCAGCCTCATTATGTCTGAGCTGCCAAAGGTAGGCACACACACACACACACTAACGTGCGCAGTACACGTAACACCTTTTTGTTTTACCTGTTGTAATCTGTCACTTTTTTTGTAGGAGTTTCAGGAGCAGATGAAAGGAGCAAGTTTTAAGGATGTTGTAATCCGGGGAAAAGAGCTGTCAGGAGCTCTCATCACGGCACTCATTAACGTTTACATCAAAGATAACGCCTCTGTGGATGCGATCAGTAATCACCTGCGCGACATCTGTCCCCTGCTGTACAGCAGTGATGACAACATTTGCTCTAAGGTACAGAAATCTGATGTGATGAGAACTGGAAAGTGTCAGACTGAAGGATTTAGCAGATGAAGCTAAATGCGTCTTTATTACCGCCTTGGGGGGGGCTGCCATTTTTTGTTTTTATCGATGTCTCAGTGCTTTCACATCCCCTGCAGTCTTTGGGGTAATTTTGCATCAAGATCATTAAGCGGCATTGATTCACCTGCATTGATTTATGTCCTCTTATAGAATTTGTTGCTTTTGTCTCCCACTTAGGCTAATGAGCTGCTGCAGAGCTCCAAGCAGATCCAGAATAAAGCAGATAAAGAGAGAAAGCTGAGGGAGTCTCTGCAGCTCTATCAGCAGATCAGCCAGCACACAGACCTGCCGCTGGTGTGCTCGCAGTACAGGCAAGGTGAGGACGTTACAGGCCCCAATACTCTCTAATATTTATCAGCTGACCCTTTTTTTTAATACTTGTGCTGTTGATGGTTTCAGTGCGTTTCTATGAGGGCGTCCTTGAGCTGTGCCTCACAGCAGCAGACAAAAAGGATCCACAGAGACTGGGACCACATTTCTACAAAAACGGAGAGCCCGAGGACGACCGAGTGGGACAGCAGGCCTTCCAGGAAAGGTGACACAAGGAAGAATGACACAAATCAGAGCTGTTGGTCACTGCTGAAGCCCGTCATAATCAGTTTTCTCTCTTTTTTCTCTGATCTAGACTTTCTTGCTACAAATGCATCACAGACACCATGCAGGAGCTGGTGAACCAGAGCAAAGCTGCGCCTCAGTCCCCCAGCGTCCCCAAGCAGCCCGGGCCTCCCGTCATGACCTCTGACCCCAACATGCTCAGCAATGAGGAAGCTACGGCTCATGTGAGGACGAACAGGGTAGCTTGTGCTTGTTTTGTGACAGCAGCGAACTCGATTTGCATTGATAACAAAAATTTGTCGTTCCCTCTGCAGTTTGAGCAGATCCTCGGTTTGGCTCAGAGGTCTCAGGACGAGCTGTTTCACATCGCACTCTACAACTGGCTGATTCAGGCCGACCTGACGGACAAGCTGCTGGAGGTACTGTGTCTGTTAATCAATGTTTCACTTTTTATTTCTTAAAAAGAAAAAGAGGTAGATGTTTCCAGTTAATACGATTAAAGTTAAAGAAAACATAATTTAACCCTCAAAGTTTTAAAAAAGTTACAGGTGATAACAGTGTAGTGTTATTTCCTTGTGCTCTTCAGGTGAACTCTCCGTACCTGGAGGAACATCTGATGCACATGATCAAACAGGACCAGAGTAAAGTGCACAACATGGACCTGCTGTGGCGATACTATGAGAAGAACCGTAACTTTGGCAAAGCAGCTCATGTGCTGGCTCGTCTAGCTGACATGCACAGGTACGGACTATCAAAACCACTGAATAACAGTCGTCGTTTTAGATTATTACTTCACATATTGCAGCATTTGCAAGTATTACAACTGTCCCCGGTCTCCCCTAAATTACAATAACACACACCAAATGTGTGGCCTTATGAGTCTTTATAGGACATAGATACACGTTTATGAAAGCTTATTGCTTCTCAGTTTCATCGACATGTTTATAATATCATCGAGATTTCATGCTGACTGTGAGGGTTTGATCACTCAACAATATGAAACTTTTCACTCTGACACTGGACCCGTTGTGTTCTGGCTTTGGTTATGTGTCTGGTCCATAATTTACGTTACAAAATATAGTGACAAGAAGATTTCATTTGATTTTTGCCTGATGGTTTGATGAACAAACAGAGAAACAGACAGAGAGTCAGAGCTTAAGGAGCAAAAGCTGGTTAACCAGAAGAATAAAAAGTTACATTCAGCATACGGATAGACACAGCCCCAGTTTATATACTTCTGCGCATAAGTCTTTTACAATTTCAAATATTGAGCAAGTTACTTTTTCTTTGGTAGAATTTTCATCTGTGGACGACTTTCCACTCATATATATTGAGGGTTTGTTTGACAGGTATTACAACTACAGATAAAGGGCAAAGTATGTCACACCCATTTGTTTTCATGTTTTGTCTGATTTTAATCAGGTATAATTAGGCCTGTCGCGATAACAAATTTTGCTAGATGATAAATTTCCAAAATATTATTGCCGATAAACAATATTATTGTCAATATATATATATTTTCTTTTTCAATTTTTTCATTGATGTAATTACGATAAATTGGATAATAAAGTGAGTACACCATATAAAAAGCAAGAAACTTTAATTTCTTAAGAGTATTTAACTGTAATTAAAAGGTCAGGATCTTTAAAATAAAATAAATTAAACAAAAAATATAATAAATTTAACAAGCAAGAAAGAGAAAAAAAATACAATGAAATGGACTCTCTTTTAGAAAAAAATACATGTCAATGAAAATAATTTATACTAATCAAAAACAATAAAACATAGACCCTGTCTGTTGAAAGAAACAAAACTCCAAAAAAAACAATAAAAACTCTAGCCTAAATAAAAGGGAGTTTATACAGTTCCTGAATTGTTTTCAACATGTACTTTTTCCTAGTCAATCCGTACTGTCTGTCAAACATTTTTAACATTTCTGGCTTTCAACCGTATTGAAGGGTTTCATTTCTTTGGCAAAGTAGCTGTCTTTGAGCATCCACCATTTGGCGCTTTTATTTCTATTTACTTTGCAGACCAAAAGCCTCAGTAAGAGCGGATTGTCAAAGAACAAGGCTCCACTGCACCTATCCCTCCTTCTTCTTCGTCGCCACTATTTTCAAACAAATCAGCTCGTTGGTGTTCATGAGCTCACACTTTGTTCATTCTGATAAAAAAAAATATTCCCACGCTAGGACTGTGGCAGGCTGCTTAAGAACCGTATCTTTTCTGCCATCACTCATATTAGCGTGTGTTTCCTCCTTACCCCTCAGGACGCTTGCTTCTTCTCTCGCCTTGTGTATGCATGAGCAGCCCCGTCTTCACCCCAAAGATCGCATTTTTGACAGATGCTCACTCCGCTATAAATCCGCTAAATCTGCTATAGAACCTATGCACCCCGATGTTAGGAAAGATAGACGTAGTGAGCCATCTTCTCATTCAGCCTCTTTGGTCGAAAGAGAGGAGGAAAACAAGCATGCACGTGTCAGTTTATCGAGGCTGGCAAACTTACCAAGGACGTTTTTATTTATCGTTCGGTTAATCGATTTATTGATTGTTGTGACAGGCTTAGGTATAATATTTGCTTCCAACATTTCAGTGCACCAATATTGTTTGTGCCAGTAACGGTTATTTAGTGCAGTTTTTCTCTCTAAGGGCTTTCAAACTCAATCTCTGAATTCAGTTATATTTTATTTAGATTTCACCAATGAATCATCCTGTTATTTATAGAATGAAATTGTATTTACGGTTCATGCTGGCGTGCTCAGAATCAATAGCGTTCTGATGATATAATGTATTTTTTTCTCGGCAAGACATCCAATTTGGTGGTTTATTACATAATGCTCCAAATCCTTGCATTTTCTTGTAAGAAGTGATGCAATATGTAAGAATTTATTGCATAATGCAGCAAAGATTATCATAATTGCGCTCGAGAATTTTATGAGAAAATATGTCAGATTATTACAACATAGGGCATAAAGCATCCTGTATTTAAAATCTTGATAGACTACCACCCATAGACTAACCTCATATGTTTCTTTGGTTTAGGTAAAGACATTATTAATAAATGTTGTGTGTGTCTTCTCCATCATTCAGCACTGAGATCTCACTAAAGCAGCGTTTGGAGTATATTGCCCGAGCCATCCTGTCCGCTAAGAGCTCTTCCTGTATCTCAGCTCAGGCGTCAGACGGAGAGTTTCTCCACGAGCTGGAAGAAAAAATGGAGGTAAGAGGATCAATGTGAAAGAAGAAATCTAAAAAAAACATCTTATTTGAATGTGTCAGTTGGGTTTATCATGTGACAGTTTCTGTCTTGCTGCAGTTTTTTAAGTCAGACACATTACCTGTGTTTGCAATATGTTCCTTCTGAATCCAAAACAAACTTCAAAAATCTTCCTTTCTACCTCTGAATTGGCAGCGAAAAATTTAAAGGTGGCTGTAGCTTCTTCTGACTGTTATAAACACTTTTAAGGCACGGCCTTCAAACCCAGGCCTCCAAGCAGTGGTTAACTTTAAATGCACAGGAGCTCTGTGTACATGTTTTGATTTTCTTTGTGTTACATTCAGACTCTTGCTGTGTGATCATACCGTGATGATGAATTTTTCATGCAGCCCTTTTTGTAACCCCTCTTTTTTTTCTTGTCCCTTTTTCCAGCTGGTGCGCATCCAAGTTCAGATCCAGGAGACCCTGATTCGACAGTACTCCCATCATCCCTCTGTGAAAAACGCCGTCTCTCAGTTGGACTCTGAGCTCATGGACATCACCAAGGTAACACCAGCACAGATTACAAATCCAGAGTCTGAGATGACAAATGGCTTTCCTCTCAATGAATACACGTCTGTCATCAATGAATAACATCTCTCCTCTGCAGCTCTACGGGGAGTTTGCTGACCACTTCAAACTGTCCGAGTGTAAGCTGGCCATCATTCACTGCGCGGGACACTCTGACCCCATCCTGGTGCACTCGCTCTGGCAGGAGATCATGGAGAAAGGTGAGCAGAATGTTGACGCTAAACAGGAACTTAACCTTTACATCAGCTTTCTGATGTTATTTTCAGTAATGATTGTTTTGTCTTCTGCAGAGCTCGGAGACTCTGTGGCCATGAGTCCAGTGGACAGGATGAGGTCGCTCAGTCTCAAACTGGTCTCACTGGGGAAGATTTACGCTGGAACGCCAAGATATTTCCCTCTGGGTGAGCGTTTAAACCTTCCTGTCATTATGTTCTGTTTTCCTCTTGTTATGATTTCCACTTTGCTGTTTTCTGTTTAAATGACTGTCCTTTAATTAGAGTTCCCTTTTGCATCATTTGACACACATGCAAGTCTCTGAGGTCTGTTCTTTACTAGCACACACTAACAGCAGCATGTACAAACCTGTGCTCTCTGTGGAGATGATCTTTAATCCCACACACGTTCTGCTCACACAAATGTAAAAACAAATGATTGAAGTGAACTGTGTCAACAGGTGCTGATGTGTTTTTTGATTTCAGAGTTCCTGGTTAAGTTTCTGGAACAGGAGGTTTGTCGTCTGAACTGGGACGTAGGCTTCGTCACCTCCACCATGCAGGAGATTGGAGTACAGCTGCCCCGTCTTCTGGAGGTCTACGATCAACTCTTCAAAACTCGGGTACATGAAAACATCTGCTCTGATTCATTTCTTTTAGCGTCATTAAGGATGGTGGTTGTGTCTTTTCTAATCCATGAACGTGTTCTCTATTCCCCTGAAGGACCCCTGCTGGCAGCGGCTGAAGAAACCTCTCCACCTGGTGGAGTGTATCCACGTGCTGCTGTCGGGTTATGTGGACGATCCCAGCAGAGTACCAACCTATGACAGGTAAAAGCTGGATTCAGATGCGCTCTGACTGACTCACAGAGCACCTTATTCCTTGTCCTACAAAAGTGTCAGCTATCACGCCAAAACCTTCCTCTATGTACTCTCTGTTATAGGCTGCTAAGAATCAAATCATGACTTGGGAAATAAATCGTGTCATAAGATTAAACCTTCCAATTTTCCTCAGAAAATTGAGTGATTCGGGTGATGCAGAACGTTTTAATGGTATCTCTTAGGGAAGCAGCAGACTTTTCCATGAGATTAAGCTCTAATCTTAATCACCTCAGGCTGTTTTCCCATTCACACAGATGATATGTTTCTCAGTAAAGCATAGTGTCTGTCAATAATAGAACAAAGGCAGACCAGCTTTTCCATCTTGTAGTCTTAGTGATTTTTCTGATCACAGTGGACTCAAACTGTGTTGAAAAAGGTCCTTTCTGTTGTTTAAAGGACACACCATGTCGGAAGTGTAACTCACCTTGGTGGTGTTTCCTTTGACTTACCCGGAGACAGATCCCCAAATTACCAACCTGTACTGTCCCACTTTTTGGTACCTCTATTTGAGCGCCAGACATACGATCCAGCCCCAGAAGGCGGAGCTCAAAACACTGCTGTCCACTGATTGGTCGAAACAATTGTCACTTCCTGTGCAACAGCGGTTATAAAGAAACAAAGCCTGATTGGGCTTTGTAACAAAGAGCCACATGCCAATCACTCTCTTGGCTCTTCGTTTATTGTGTAATGTTTTTCCTCTTTAATGGGTTTTTCTTCGGTTCACTGTGATATGCTGTTAGCGCATCAGGCTATTACGTAGCCAACGAGGCTATCCAGCTTACATGCCACCTACCAAAAACAGTATCAGGCTTTACTGATCCGTACCGGACCGCTTGATCGAAACGGAAATACTAACAGAGGTGGGATTTAAGCCTCCTGGTGTCGTATGACTGAGCCTTTGATAAAGCAAATTCATAGACAGTTCTTTGCAAAATATAAAAAATATATCCCCCCATAAACAGTGCATACAAAGGACTTGAGGAACTATTAATTTCAGGTTTAGTAGAAATTATTCAGTTTAGCTTTCTAGTACAGGCTCTATTTGTGATCACTTGGTGTTTGTGGTCAGCCCCCAATTGACTTTGGAAGAACTGTTCTGGTGCAATGGCTTCTTTTTTTTAAAAACTCAGGATGGGTACTTTACATTCACAGGGATTAGGGTTTCAATCTAACCCTGAGGTTACTGATTCATCCATTGAATTTAATTTAGACCCTGAGTTTGAATTATTACCCATCAAGTTGTCTCATACACATTTCCTCCTGTGTCACTGAGACAGTCAACTCTGTCAAGAGAATTAGGCACAATCTGAACACTTCCACTACATTTTTAATCCGTACAGTTAAATTCCAGGCCTCAGATTCGCACACAAAACTTTTTTCAAAATCTTAATCTAACTGCTTTTTTCCCCATTCATTTCAGACGTAGATTTACCAACGTGTGCCTGGATAACATCTGCGGATACCTGGTGGAGCTGCAGTCTCTGAGCCCAAACTCTGCTCTTCAACAAACCATCGGAAACTTCAAGTCGCTACAAGCCAAGCTGGAGAAACTCCACTGACAGTGGACAGGAGACAGGTGTGGATGTTACACTGTGGGCCTTAAATAACAGCTGATTGTATGTGTTCACTTGATGATATCCAAAACCCATGTCACTGTTTACCAAAAGAGTTTCACAGTGTGAGGCTTGTAGTGAGTGCAGGGAGGGGATAATGAGACACGTTTTATAACTTATTTAATACGTTTTGTTGGCTCTGAACACAATGCTGGAACACAACTTTAAAAAGACATTTTTTGGTATTTGCAGCGTGTCAAGTGACAAGTGATGACAGCATATTGATGTGTTTTTAAAGCTTGAAATTCCTCTAAGATTGTTGAGGTTGATTTTCATATTTTGAAAATGCACTTATCACTCATTAATGAAAGATATTTTCATACTGGGTTTCGTTACCTTTTCATCCTTTTGATTATTAAATTCAGCGTTGGATGTTGTAATTATGTACATAACTCAACCATCGTCAGGTCGTCTGCCAAAGGTAATGACACAGTTAAATCTTTTTTTGTGTATTATTTACAGTAAAGATTTTGTGGACCTGGCTGAATTTGCATGTGCGCCTGTGTGTGTGTTTATTAGGATACATGCACAAGACTTTCTGGAAATTTTTGACATGTGCAAGGAAAAAAAATTAACACCCATAAAACCCTTTTACATAAAAAGAATAAAATTTGTCATGACATTTGTGTTTGAGACTGTTTTAACACCACAGATGTGGGATCAAGCACTCAGAGGACGATTAACGTGACCCTACAGAGTGATTACAGAGACTGCACTAGTTGTCATAACGACGTGTTTATGTAATTTACCTTAATTGAAAATGGCACTCAGGGTTTCCCGTGGTCATCAAAAACAGATTGGGAAATGCTGAAGGTCTTTTTGTAATTAGCTGTGTACACAAGAACACAATTATCTTTAATTTTAGACCTCATTACATTTGTTGTTTTTTACTGGAAGATTGGTTTGATGTCATCGTTAATGACTCTGACACACTGATGTGAATGAAGCACACGAACAGTGTTTACAAGGTGACAACACCTCATTTTATGCTCATCCAAACTCACACTTTCATTTCATCTCTTGTTTGTTTTCCTGTTTACTCAAGAAAATAGTCGGGTCATTTCAGCCATTGGATTATTATCAGATTGAGACAGTATTCATTTTCAAAGAGGGATGCACTGTCAGAAATTTTGGCCAATACCGATATTAATATTGCTGTTATGGCTGATAACCAATATTTACTGATATCAATATTGGTTTGAATAAAAAAAAAAAGATCTGAGATGATGTCTCAAGGTAGTTGAGAGAGGAAGAGTCACAGGGTCGTAAGAAAAGACGACCAAGGAGAGGATCAAATGACGGAGGGCCGGAGATGATCGTGATCAAAAAAGTATATTTTGTCTGTTTTTTAGATCAAAAAAAGGAAGAGAGACTAAAAAGAAGAGGGTCCACTCTTCTTAGGTAGTTTTGGTGTTTACAGAGTCACAGAACACAATATCATTTGGGTCTTGAAAGATCGTTCAAGATGCTCTGAAAATGACCAGAAAGAAGACCAAAGAAATGACCAACATTGGCAGATACCTACATTGATATTGATATATCGTGCATCCCTATTTTCAAAGTCAGGGATTTCACCTATTTCATTCAGCACTTACCTGAACTTATATTTTGGAACAAGGGCTTCTGTCCATCATCAGTTGATAGAAAATCAGACCTGTGGAGGAAATATTTGTTCATATCTCATAAAAGTTAAAATGTGAATTTTTTAAGATGTACTGGCCCACACAATCCAAAACTCCTCAAACTGATCCGTCTCTGCTTCATTATATTCTGACTGCACATTCTCTTGTCCGTCAACTCACTTTGGCCGTGGATCCCATGCTCCCCAGTTCCCACACCAATGACGATCCTCTCCTTATTCACGTTAGGCTTCGAAACCTCAAACCTGTTCGCTTTGCTCATATTGTCAGTTTGTTGTTGTAGTAAAGCTGAATGCTGTCTGGTCTTGACACGTTTATCTTATTTTGAAAGGCATCAGATGTTTTGAGGATGCTGCAGTGCACAACTTTCTGCCCTGATCGACTTGCGCTGGTATGAGTTGGCCATAGCTTCTCTGTGGAGTTTTTAGCAGGGTATTGGTTTGATAACTCTTTGTGACCTACAGAAGCAAAAGAAATCATCAGCGTAAAGATTGATCATGTCTTTTAAGCTAGTATGATTGGCACTAAATGCTACTACTACTTGGCAGGTTTCCAACTCTTTTTAGTATAATCACGGCAAGATAGGAAGTTGGTAGGAAAACACGAACAAGAAGCAGCAGAGCCACGCGAGGCGTTAAACCTCACTGAAACTTGAAGACTGAGAAAAAATACTGATGGTCACACAATCTGAAGCTCTGAATACAAAGAAAATAGAGTCTTTTATTCTTTATATTATCATATTAAGCCTTTATAACTTTAATTCAGCTCTGAAGAAGCACCAAAGAAAACATCAAGTACTAACAGCTTCATGGACAAGCAGCTTCTGCTTAAGGATGCTGTAAATGTAGGACACATGGACAAATTTGACATGTGGGTCCAGTTTTTGAAAGGTAGCAGCTGGGATGAACAAACACTGAGGCATAGAAGTAGATTGATAAAAGTAGAAGCTTTGGGATGAAATATTGACAAGAGAGACTGACACTTAAGAGCATCTTTGAGCATCAGAGCCAGAAGGTCTTTATTTAAGCCAGAATTGAGTCAAAGAAAAGAATCTGCATTACATAACTCTACCGTTTGCATGAGCAAGTCAGCTTCTTCACTCCGTGCAGGAATATAAATGGAATAATGCAGGTGTAGGAGGCTGCAACATAACTGGCCACCTCCACCACTAATGACGAAGTGTGGAAGTTGTTGGTGATGCGCAGAAGTATATGAGTCAGCCAGCTGACCAGGAACACGCTGGCTACCGCCACCACACTCTTGGCCGCCCTCACCTGAGAGCTGGAGCTGGGTTTAGCCGACACCTTTGAATGAGCTGGAGCTTCGGCTTTAGTGTCAACATTTGGTTCCCTGCTGAGGGAGGAGCTGTTGGAGCTCTGACCTGGCGGACAGGAAGTACCATTGTAGACCGTAAGAGAAGCAGTCTCTTTAGGGTCTTTTAAGGTGCTTGGACCAGATGTACCAGCTGATTTATCACAGCTCCTGTCAGCAGTACTCATCTTTTCCTTAGGTTCCTTCTTGGCAGCACCAGAGCTGTGACTCTGAATGCGCCGCTGGTTTCGAAGAAGAGTTACAACAATCTGGACGCTGACGAACAGGATCCCAGCCATAGGGAGAGCATTTGCCAGGGTTAGATAAAAGATATCATAGATTTGGCTGGCGAGGGCGTTTGGGTAGAGGTCTACACAGTCCTCTTCGCTGTCGTTTGTTGCTTGTACGGTTACAAAGAAAAAATGGGGAATGCTAAAAGCCATGGCCACTGTCCAGCTCCCAGCCAGGAGACAACCAATCAAACGAAGGCTGTCCAGCTGCACAGGAGCGCCACCTCGTTTCAGGGATCCAACGAGCTTCTGGTGCCAGAACATGCTGATGAAGAACGTGGTGTAGATGCTGCTGGTTTCGGAGAGGTCAGCGCAGAAACGAAACACAGCACAGTAGGTTTCTCCGAGGAACCAGCGTCCAGTAAAGTCTGCAATTGTGTCTGGGAGGTCCACCAGGTAGTTAGTGATGAGGTTGGAGATGGCCAGGTTGATGAGGAGGACTTCGTTGGTGCGGAAACCAGATATCTGCCCAGGCAGGGAGCGGATCACCAGCCAGTTGTTTCCAAGGACTCCTGCCAGGAACATGAAGGCTCTGATGATAGATTCAATAATCTCTTCTGCGTCCATTTTCTCAGAGTCTCTTCCCAGCGTGTGAGGTTGGGTGCTTTGTTCTTCAGAGGTTTATGAAGGAGGAAATGAAGCCCAACCCCGTGACAATGTAGAGTCCAGGCAACATATCATTTTGTTTTCCCACCAAGGGGACTTTTTCAAATAATCCTTCTGAGATTTAGGTTCATTTTCTCATCCTAGTGCTCTATCTCTGACTGCTGATGTAATGATGCAAAGGACAAACCCCAGACACTGGATGGCTACAAAGCAGCCAACCTCAGGAGCTACTCAAAAATAAAAATAATAATAATGCAGTATATCTACACTCTGTAGGTCCTGAAGCCAGACAATTTAGGAACCAAGTGTCTTTGTGTTAAATGCTAAAGCAATGGAGACATTTTAATCCAATTAATCTGTTTTAACTCTCTACATTTTTTTCATACTTTCAAAAACCTAGTTGTATTGTTTTTTGTTACTTTTTCCAACGATACAGTTGTAGTTGTAGTCCTAGTTTCAGTCTTTGATGACAACCATACAAATTACTGACTAATTACCTCCACCAAAGAGGTTATGTTTTTGGGAGTTTGTCTGTCTGTGAACAACATAACTCAAAAAGTAACAAACGGATCTTGATAAAATTTTCAGGAAATGTTCAAAATGGGATAAGGAAGAAGTGATTTCATTTTGAAGGTGATCCAAATCACCATCTGAATTCAGGACTTTTTTATAGGATTCTTTATCTTTGTGAGATAGGGCCGTTTTCACCATATGTGTATATAACTCCATGATAAATGGTCGGATTGCTTTGCAAAACAATACAAGACAAGGTCGCCATAATTTCTGACAGATGTAAAAGTAGGATCCAGATCCCTGCAATATTCTGGGAGCTGAGATCCAGAATATAAATATGTACTGGGTCATCATAATTTTCAACACAGTCAGGTAACAAATTATCAAACCTGCAACTAACACCAAATTGTAGCAGACAGTCTGCTGAAGGGGAGTATAACATTAACTTGCCATCCATCCAAAATGTTTTACTCCTGATGATAATGCCTTACATAATTCTTTTAACACTCTTTGTGTCATTTTGGCGCCCCCTGTGGACAAAGCTATTCCTCTTAGCTCTGTGCTGATGTTAGCAGACAAAACCTATCACTTTGAACTTTGGCAGTGGAAGAAGTAAAACAAGTTTTTTTGTGTGCGCTGTAACTCGATTTATCAGTAACAGACTTTAAAATAACTGTATTAAAATGCCTTATCTTGTCGCTGATGGTCGTAAAGAACAGTCCATTGATTTCAGTCAACTTCATTACTATCTTAAACCCCCCAATCAGAGCTTCAAGTGTCAATAAAGATTGATCTTATTAGCTTTAGCAAACATACAATAAGCTACAGAAAATAGTATTTTTTTCACGATGCTGGTGAAGTTGCAGCAGAGCAAGATATTAGCTTATTTTTTGAACTGTTGACAGATACCAGCGAGGGTCTCAATGTGCAGCAGTTTCACGTCATTCATGAGTAAAAGCTCCACCTTTAGGATGAACCAGAGGCGGCATCTGTGCGCCGCTGCCTGCACAGTCAGGACGGGACAGAGGAGCGGGCAGAGCCTCTGCAGGCTTTCATCCTGTCTGCACGACGATGAGTTTTTGTTTCCAGCACTTTCACATCGACGAAGGGCTTCGTCCGGAGAGACAAACGGGTACTAGTTGCACGGTGGTGCGTTTACTGTCGCTTCCGTTGGTACGATGAGACTCTGATGTGCGCGGAGAGGACAGGATGCCCGCCAGCGGCGCAGACTCGCTGAAACCCAGCGCCTTCATCCCGGTGTGCACAGCCGCCTGCCTCCTGGTCGGCTCTACCTCCCTCTTCTTCGTCTTTACGTGAGTAAAGTTGGTGATAGACACTGTTGATTTGCTCAACTGGAAATGCATGCATCCTTGCAGACTTTGCTCCTTTTCATCATCTTTATTTCTGCATGTAGAATTTATTTTAGGACCCCAAACGATCAAAACTGTGGCAGCCTCTATTATCTTTTCTACACTTAAACTCGTTTTTTCTACTTTCAAAGCTTAGATCACCACTCTCCCTCCTTACCCCTCACTTCCCACCCCTGGCAGCCCCACCAGGGACGCAAACATCTGACCTGGTTGGCTCACAGCAGTGTGGGCTAGCCTGGGTGCTTGCCCGGTGCACCCTAAGGACTCACAGTAAGCACAGTTTTAGGAGGATCAGCCACTCACAATCAACATCTTTGTAACAATATGTCTTCATGACCCACATGAAGCAGATGTAATCAAGCTTTCAAACCCCTTTGTATGTGTCCTTTCAGCATCAGGTTTGATAACTGATTGAAATTGGAGTTTCGATGGAGCGTTTGGTGTTGGAACAGATAATTTTAGCCTCCTGGTTTTGACCTATTTGTGAGGTAAGGCAGAGCAAGTGGGAGGTTGAAAAGACTCAGCTCAAGCCAACGCTGCTGGCATTGCAGAGAGAAATAACTGAATACAGTATCCCATAATGCCCTCCAATCCAATTTAGCTGAGAACTATAGGTTAGTCAGATTTATCCTATATATTTCAAAGCTTTGTGTAACTTAAGAAGCATAAAGAAGAAAAACAAGCAGACTACTGTCAGATATTAAAGCACTTCTAATATAAAGCCCTGCTCTGATATCCACTGACACACTGAACCCTCCCACCTCATCGGCTCTATACCACTCCAGTGACCTTTGACCTCTGGAGCTACATCTGTCCTAGATTCTCCCGTATTCTCCAGCCATGCAACATTTCCACTGGAATCTGACACCAGATTGAGAGTATGGGATTAGGATCCTGTCGCCAATGCCATGTGATCCCCCCATCTGAAAAAAAAAAAGTCTGGGATCCTTGAATTTACAATCAGAGAGTGGGTGTTAACTGTTCTCTCTCAGGAGCAACTTTTACTGTAAAATAAATTGATTTAGTGTTTTATTTAGTTTGAAAAAGAAATTTTCATCGATAATTCATCAGGTCTAAATTCATTCAAGTAATTCAGTATTAACAGAACGTACAGTTTTGGTTCTTATCTTATTCTCACTTCTCAGCCGTTTTCAGTCTTTGGTTAATCATAACCATAAACTGTAAAATGATGGACAACACAACTGCTTCCAAAAGTAATGCCTAAATACCTAGAGCTCTCCCTGGTTAGAATCCAAGAGTTAAGCCTGGTCAGTGCTTCTGCATTAAATCATTGTGGTTCCCAATGCTGTAGGTCTGTGTAGCCCTTATATTGGTGCAGAATCCTTCAATGAACTATGGTTCAAAACAACGCTGACTGAAAACCCTGTAATTGGTCAACTGAGACATCCTGCTTCTTGTATTGACAGCATTTCCAAAAATCGCAATAAATTTCATCTAGTCGGGCATCTTCTCTCTATTCTGACTTGTAATAGTAACTGTATTATCCGCTTATATATGGCATAATACATCTAAAAATGCTGCGGAAGAGCAAGCAGAAAACATAGGAGGACCAGGATCATACAAACCACACTGCCCTCATGTGTTTCGGAGGAGTACTGCCAAGAAACAGGGACACAATGATGCAGAGGTATGTAGTTTTCACAACTGCATTAGCCACTACAACGTAGCATTAAATCAAAACTTTAAGGGGCCATTTACATGACACTGGTTTTAGGGTAAAATGCGAAAGTTTTGTTGCGTTTCAGCCTCGCGTTGTGACACCGTTGCCGTGTAAACAGTAAGCAGGCGTTTTCAGTGGAAACACTGATGTCACACTCTGCCTTGTGTGGGCACATACAACAGGACAACAGTACAGTTCTTAGGATCGTCACGAACTTCCGTGCCATGCTTGTGCTGCTCAATCTGCTGTATCTGCTAACTGTCTTTCAACAAAATGTGCATCTGTTACTGCACTTTTTAACTTAGTATTCCCCAATACAGCAGATGATCGGCTCAACTGTACTTAGGTGGAGATCTCCCCGAAGCTGCTTCTGGACAAGACAGTTAAAGCACCACCTACAGGCCTGGTATGCTTATTACAGCATTTTCAGTCCCTCAGCGTTTCCGTGTAAACACAGATTTATTCACTGCGTTTTCGCTGCGTTTTAGCGTTTTCAGATGAAACATTGTTGTTTAACCGGGTTTAAAGTAGACGGCCTGCTCTATCATCAAAATACAACATGGGTTAAACTAGAACCCATATTTTTACTTAATCTACAGTGACACAGTAATTTATATAGGCAGTTAAAACAAATATAAATGTATCCCGTTGGTGACAAAAACCAAAGCACAGCATCCATCACAGCAGTATTTTGGTTTCACTTTGTCATAGTGGGAAGAGAGGAAGTCATGTTGTCCATGCTTAAGTACAGACACACTCTTATTTTCCAAAGTTAATATAGCAGCTGTTTAATCAAGTGAAAGAAAGAGGCTCACTGGCTACAACAGGTCCATAAAAACCCTAATGAACTTGATCCACGGTCTGTAGGGATGAGATGGGATGTCATTTCTAAACCAGCAAAACCAGGACACTGTAAGTGTTAGAAACATGAATTCTTCTCTTTTGGGATGAGGGCTACAATCGAGCTGATATGACCTTACAACCTAAAACCATTTCAAATTATACAACTCAGATTAGAGCTTACCATTTTCTGACGTCATGGCACAAAATGCCCCCAAAGTGAGTATCTGAACGCTTACATAAGGTGAAAACCGTCTTGAAAAATCTTCTAGCTTTTTGTTTTGCCTGTAAGATTTGGAAGCTTGTACTGTCGACTCAAAGGCTATTAATATCAGCAGGAAGTTAGACACATCAATTGGCAGAAAGTCCGGGAGTTGCTCGCTGCCAGTGGGGCTCACACTTTTGTGATGCTAGCTGTAACTGGTTTCCTACTCTGAGTACTGAATGTGCCAAGTCAGCAGCTGCAGTTGGAGTGACTCACTTCCTCCAAAAGTAGAGATAGACAGGTGCCATGGTCTCTTCTGCCTGGTCTCAGTAACACTGATTCAGAGGGACATCTCTTGTCATCTGCCGTAGCATCACCCTGCCCTTTGCCCTGTGACTGTGAATCATGGGAACATTTGTGAATGCCATCTAGGGCCGCCTTTTGTACCTTTCTTTTCTACTTTCTATTCAACTACATGCTTTTATCTCTAATTCAAATTCCAAACCCCGCAACCATGTGATATACTGTTTAAGCTGCAGTCCTTTCATGTGGTGGGACTCATGCAATTATAATGACTATGTGTACATTAGAAGTGGAAGTGTTTCTATTTCAGCTGCACGTTTGGAAGATATGGAAAATCAGTCTCAAAAATGGTTGAAACGCTTTTGTCTTCCTCTCTGATAAATTTCATTAGTTGCCGGTTTCCTGCTTTTGTTCTTCTGACCATGAACTTTAGTTTGGGTGGGTGCTGAAGGTTTGGTGCATTGTTCAGCTGAGGTAGGTCAGCTACACCCACACTGATAAGAAAGAGCAAAAGTAAAGGCCTGTTTTTTGATTAAGATACACTTCTCTGCCCAGCCTTAGTTAAATCAGTTAAACATCATCTGAGGCTGAACACTGAAGAGCAAATATACTAAAATTTTTAAACTGGGACAAATGTGAAATTATCTTATGTGAAACATTATATGTTAGTTAATATCAAGCAACTTTTTGACCCCTGGGAAGGCCAAACTGGAGCACAAACACAAGCAGGTGTGGCTGAAGTAGTTGTGCACATGTACAATTTTATTGGCATTATCTTTTTATTTTACTAACTACTCTAACAACTCATATTAGAAAATCACATGGGGGCTATACTCCTGTACATAAAACTCTTATTTTTAGAGAAAAAAAACAGAGTGGCAGCACATATATCTTTTTAGCTTGATTATTAAAGTGAAGAGAAAAATGAGGCTCTAGCAAAAGCAAAATTTATTCTTATAAAACAAAGACAGCTACTGCTAGCCTGTTTCATCAATGTCCATATAGTCAATTTTAACCATTATGTACTACCTCTGATGGGGCAAATAGCCAGTTTTGGAGCCAATCAGATATCAAGGACATTAGTGTCTTCCCTGACCTCTCTCTGGCCACAAATGGTTATTGTATTATGCTAAATCAAGCGCATGTTATCTCTTGCTAATACAGTCAGTTCTAGCTCACATTAGGGTTCCTTTAGATAACATACAACATAATATGTCATAACATGTACCCATATATTTATCATTAACTTTTTTTTTACCTGAACTTAGTTAGTTCTGGTGGCTGTGTCATGTTTTCTTTGGAAAACATTTGCCAGTCCTAGCTTACACTAAGGCTTCATTTGCTAGCTATGAGGCTAAGGATGAGGGTAGTTGATAGCTTCTGGAATTAACTTTTTATTATCTCAAAGAAGAGGGTGTTTTTTTCTTTCTAAAGTAGCATAGGTTATCTTCAGAGAGCTAAAGCCTTAGAAAATGTTAGCATTAATCTTAAATAAAAGGCCATATTCATAGTCATTTATTGCCACATATCTATTACTAATGTTAAGTGTTTTAAACACAGGTTAACAGCATCACAGATAGAATTTAGTAAGTTCTGGGTGCTACTTTGTGTTTTCATCAGATAAAGTTAGCCAGTCCTAGCTTACATTAAAATTCCACTTGCTAGCTACTTTGCGTACCAAATGAAAAGCCAAATCTAAAGGTTTTAATTAACCAAATATTACTTATATCCTCCCAAGTTTAACCTTGTATGGGTAAGAATAAGGTGTTTACTTCTGTTTTTCAAAGGTAGTTTCTCCCACTGGAGTTAAAGCCTCGTGAAATTGTTAGCACAGAGCTCAGCTAACAAAGGCCAACAATAGTCTGTAAAATATATCTGTATATTTTTTACATTTGAGTGTTGCACACACAGGTAAACGGTAACAAAAATAGTCAGTGAGGAATATAAATTAGTAATTTCTGGTAGCAACATTGTGTTTTCTTCATATAAAATTAGCCAGTGCCAGCTTACAATACGGTTCCATGTGCTTGCTACTTTACATACCAGACCAATGTTGTGAGTCCAAAAACCTGAAACCTGAAACCCGTGTTTTTTAAACATTACAGTCTCTGTAAACTTAACCCCAAACTAAGGCGCACAAACTGTATTTTGGACAAGCTGACTAAAGTAACATAAGATCAAAAAACATTCTCAAACATTTGTAGATCCTTCCTCAACCAAAACTGAGTGTTTCATTTGAAAGCTTTACAGAAAATGGTCTACATCAATCACAGTCAAACAGATCCTAGCTTGCCTCCATCTGTACCGGGTGCTTCGCAGTGAGAGGAGGAATGACAGTCACAGATGACTTCTAACCACCATACTGTGACCACATGCTGTGTGAAGATTTATCGTCCAGTCTGTGGGAATTTATTCACTCCAAGTTGTTTCCTGTGCTGATGCTGGTTGTCTACAAATCTGACAGATTACACAGCAGTGATGTCATTTTTTAAACTGTGACAATATTTCACTAAAAGAGCCCACGCTGCCAGCAGCAGTAGTGAACTCACAGCCGGACCAACTGTGTCGCTGGCGTCTGCTGTGCCACTGACCCACTGTGGGGATGAGGGCAGCGTGCAGATTGCAGAGCAGCTTACAGTTCTATGTGATTTAATACAGCTCTGCTCAGGCTGTTTCATTAGGTGGGGTTTGTCTTTGCCATGCTGCGGTGTAATGAACTGTCTCTCCCGGCGGTCCAGATGGCCTCAGACCGATGATGATGGAGGCTCGATGGCTATGCAGAGGCATACGCAGTGTAATCTGTTTTACAAGAAATCAGATGATGAACCCGTACGGGGTTCATTTTCAGATGTGGAGCAGGCTGCATTTCAATGAACCAATCAGTATTTAGTCATATTACCACAAATTAACATGTTATCTGAAACGCAGGTCTAGACAGGTTTTTTTGTAACATTACTTCACTTTGAGCAGGAACAGAGCAAAAGTTGCGAGTGTATCAGGCAGAGTGCTTGAGCAGGATCAAACACATGGGTGTACAGTCTGTCTGAAAATGTTAAGAAAAAGAAAACAACAGGGAGCACCTCCCTGAAAAAACAGGATCAGGAGTAACAGTTTAAAAGTTAAACAGATATATAACAAATAAAATTGTGTGATTTGATTTCATCGTGTATTTATGTGTGTCTCTTCAGAGGCTGTTTTGTAACTAACCAGCTCGAGTTACAAAGCCTAATGTAAGTGATCAGCTGTGACAGTTTAAGCACATGTCAAACACGACCATATTTAGCCAAAAGAACTTCAATACAAATCCTGAATAGTAGCCTAAAGGGGGAGGGGAAGGGGATTAAATTATACTTCATCTTTCTGTTGCATTTCCACCGCTTCCCAAGGTCCTCGTAATTTAATTATGGTAAATTTATTCAAATCCACAAAGAAACTCGTGTCTAATTTGCAATGTTAATTCATCTTTTGCTGTAACTGTGGCTCCTGTTGGATTTATCTCGCAGCGTACAGTGTACAGTAGCGTGCATTTTCATACGAGGAGAGCATTGACCACATGCACGCCATGTTTGTAATGAATGTGAGGAAAGCACAATGAACTGAACTGGCAGGAATGGTCTGTAATCCAGAGTTCATAATCCAGGGATTACTGGGTTTGCAGCTGGCATGGCTTCAGCAGGCGTTCCTCTTGGGGGGAAATAAAGAACCCCTCCCCCAACAGCCTGAAACCAGCCGGGGGGTTTGGGGATTGGTGCTGGGATCAAAAAATGAGTGTTTTTCACCTTTATATGAAACATCAAAAAACATGAAGAAATAACTGAAAACAATCTCAAGAAATGTGTTTTTTTATTATTATTATTCTGGCCGCAGTTTTTACTCAACAGATTTGATCCTCCTCTCCACCTCTTTTGAACCAAACCAAAACTTTAACTGATTAAAAGACAAAAACTCTTCTGTGTTATTTACAGTATATGTAGGCTAAACATGTGACGTCCAATCAAACACTGTGAATATAATCCAGTGAATCTTTGCCTCTCTATCACTGTAACCTGATTACACAGCCCCTCTCTAATCTCACAGCCGAGACATAATCATACTCTCATTCTCTACCGTACAGTACACACACACACACACATACACAAACACACACATGCACACAGTCGATCTCTAAGATTTTTATGACACACATACACAGAGAGATACTGCTTCAAATCCAGACGGCCCAATATTGTTATGAAAAAAAAAATAATCTGGAAGCTCTAACCTTCAAATGAATGAAGCATTTTTTTTGTTTTGTTTTTTTAACAATTTGTATGATTGAAAACTTTCATCTTAATATAAAATCCCACCAATGAAAAATTCTTCATTTAATATGTCTCTTTAGCTAACTCATTTGCTTTAAAGCTCCTGTGAGAAACTTTAGGTTTGTGGTAATTTGTCACCCCCTGTGGACAGGGCAGCATCGGCATGGTGGTGCAGTGTTTGGCATCATTGTCTAACGGCCAAAGGTCCCTGGTTTAATTCACTAGCTGGGCAGGTGCCTTTTGTGTGGAGTTTGAATGCTCTTCCTGTGCTGGCATGGGTTTTCTTCCATGGCTCAAAAACAGTCAATTGGCACACCAAGGGGCCGTTTACACGACAGCGATTTCAGGGTGGAACGCAAAAGTTTTGTTGTGTTTCAGCCTTGCGTTTACACGGAAACGGCGTTTCAGCCGACCTAAAACGCAAACTTTTGAAAACGGCCTCCAGAGTGGGATTTTTCTGAAACGCTGATAGCTATAGCACCACCTACAGGTCTGGCATGCTTACTACAGCGTTTTCAGTCCCTCAGCGTTTCCGCGTAAACGCAGATTTTTTTCACTGCGTTTTTGCGTTTTCAGATGACGAGCATAAATGGCTTGTTACAGTGATACATTGCTCATATTTTGATAGATCAGACAGTGGGTGAAACGTCAAGGAGTTTAAATGCCTACAATGTACATACAGAGTTTAAACATCGCTAAATTACTTTAACAACTGAAAATCTGTCTTTACAGATATTGCCACAATATATGTGAACGAAATTACCACTGGCACTGAAAGATAATGGACAGATGATTGAAAAACTGTTATTCTTTTCCTTTTCATGTAAGAAGAAAATCTCTTTATCACCTGGAATTTTTATTTATTTGGCCTGAAAAGAATCAGAAATCATTATTTTAGTGTTTGCATCTATCTTTTTTTTTTTTTTTTTTTTTTTGTAGAAAAATCTTCGCTTTCAATATGGGGCAATGTTTGACCTCCCTGTGTGTTATGAGGATGTAAAAACAGCTTAAGGTGATTAAAAAAAATACTAAAAAAGACCTGGTTTTGCATGACATGGTGGAAACTTTTGCAGTGGAAAAAATGAAAATAAAGCTGCATGCAGTTAATAATTACAAAGGACACCTGCCTCCTGCCAGCATTCCTGGAGATCAACCATGACTTTATTGAAAACCGATCTTCATGCTGATGTTTGGGTTGGCTTTTAAAGTTTATTTTGAAGCAGGAAGTATAAATTTCTGTCTTTTTCTAACGAGAAAAAAAAAAAGTCACATGAGCTTTAAATACAGTCTTGATCATCATCGTAAACAGACTGCTGAGGTCTTTCTCTCTGTTGCCTCTCTAACAAAAAGCACAGCACAGTTTATCAGATTTTAGGATTTTTCTTTTTCATCTGAACCCTTCTTTCTGCATAAAGTCAAAATGTTCAGGTTATGATGTTATAAAGCAGAACAAAACAGCAAATCCTTTCTGCTTTTTAAACCCTTAAAGATTTATTCATAAACCATTTGGTCCCACTAGACTCTTTACAGACTGTCATTTTCACAAAAACCAAGAGTTTATGCGGAAAAATGATTCTGTTTCTCATATATGAAGATTAAAATACTGAAGCATTAGGTTGAGTCTTGAAGCATTAAAGGCATTTCTCTGAATTGTTTTCATCTGTTAAATAAATGTTTGGCTTAGACAGTTTATGAAATGAAAAACGATTTGATTTTCTAACACTAGAATCAAGAAACTCTCTCTTAATTTATTTAAAAAAGAGGGAAAAAAAACTACGAAATGATCTCATAATGAAGATCACGGTTCTCTGCGTCTCTTTGGGAGCCATGTCTTACTTTATGATGTAAAACAGAAAGAGTGAGTGTCTTTTCTCTCCTGCAGGGGACCCCATCATTTAATCCCTTGTTCTGGTCCCTGGTGAACACGCACTAATACACGCTTATCTTTCACTGTAAACAATTACTTTTGGGATCTGCTGCTCCCCTTGGAATAAATGGGATGAAGATTATCTCGTACAATCTTTGTTGTGGCCCTGATTTGTGTTAACCGCGACCTCTGAGGGACGGATCCCCACAGGGCTCAGAAACACTCTGGAGCCATCGATTCACTACATTTCAATGTGATGAGGACGAGAAACAGATTCTCTTTCTTCTCTCTGGATGCTCAGATGTCCGTGGCTGGCTGTGACCATCTGCCCAGCTGTACCACCATGTTGTGCTATCCTCTTCCTCTTTGTGCTGGCCAACTTCACCATGGCAACCTTTATGGATGCTGGTGTGCTCCCAGTGGGTGAGTAATCAAACTGATGATGCTCAGAAAGAGAAAAGAGCCATCTCCTCCTTTAAAAAAAATCTTGATGTGTTACAGTTGCAAGTCTCTCGGTTTTGTTTCTCAGCAAACGAGGATGAGGATAAAGACGATGAGTTTCGAGCTCCCCTGTACAAGAACGTGGACGTGAAGGGCGTCCAAGTGCGCATGAAGTGGTGTGCGTCGTGTCACTTCTACAGACCCCCACGCTGCTCCCACTGCAGCGTCTGTGATCACTGTGTGGAGGTGAGGCCGAGTATTCAAATCAACTTTTAGAGAAAAACCAGCACGCATGAGAGAGAAGGGGGGTGGTGGAGGGGGAGAATCTCATTAATCAGGTTAATCCTTTTTCTCAGATCTCTGCTCGTCTCTGTAGAAACCTGATTTGAAAAATGGTTCAGATTAAAGTGTTTGAATGTTTTAATATTCTCTGAGCAGTGTTGGTTTTCTCTAACTCTCTCAGGACTTCGACCATCACTGTCCCTGGGTCAACAACTGCATCGGGAGGCGAAACTACCGCTACTTCTTCCTCTTTCTGCTGTCTCTGACGGTACACATGATCTGTGTGTTCAGCTTCGGCCTCCTTTATGTCCTGAACCACATGGACGACCTGTGGAAGCTGCACTGCACTGTGACGTATCCTTTCGTAAGAATTGCTCTGCTATGAGTAAACATATTTAGAGTCTGTATAACTGAGACCAACATGGAGCAAGTTTTCTTGACAGCACATTCAGTTTGGTTGTGATCAGCATATCAGGGCTGTTCCTGATCCCCGTCCTGGGTCTTGCTGGATTCCACCTATACCTAGTCTCAAGGGGACGCACCACCAATGAGCAGGTGAGGAAATACCATCATATATAAATTATATGTTAGAAATAAATCTTTACACTGAATCAAGATGAAAGATTGATATTGGACTGTCACTAGAGGACTGAATGACACCATAACCTAATTTGGATATTTCACAATTTATGAGTTATGGTAAGGGAGGCTGTAGGAGAGAGGAATAGCATCATTGGAGAGAAAAGTGGGTAAACACCAGAAATACGTTTAGAACTTCGAGTATATCTTGCTCTGATTGCAGCTGGGAGTAAGAACTGGGTCGTCTCTCCTCCTCTGACCACTGCTGCTGTTTTGCCTCAATTTTAAGTTTTGAAAGAGAAACTCCAAAAAAATAACAGACGACTCCTACAATCTAGAATCCTAAAAGCTTGTGGATGTGAACTGGAAAATTAAAAACTAGTGCTGTCAAGCGATTAAAAAAAATCAAATTAATTACAGGATTTGTAATTAATAAATCTAATTAAAAACATTTTAATCTCATATCTGCTTAAGGTCCCCAAATAAAAGAATTTGAATTCTAGGACATGACAAAAATGTAGTGCATGACTAATCAAATCAATACACAAAGTGGAGAAAGTTTGTAAATCTTCATTTTTTTTAGCTGGTCAATATTAAAGGTCCCATATTTTGCTCCTTTACTGCAGTTTGATATGGATCATTGATGTCTTCATGAAATGTTAAAAACATGTTTTGGTCCAAAAAGCCAATAAATCAAGCACAGCAGCATTGTTTCCAGGCTCTCATAGCCCCTCTGTTCAGAACGCTCTGATTTAGTGGGCGTGACCTTCATATGTAAATGAGCCACCGCTGATACCGTCCCACTCTTCCACGTCACTGAAAGCGGCGACACAAGCTCCGAGTGCACAATGTTTAGAAAACAGCGAAGCTTGTACACCGTAACATTACAGGCTAAAACAACAGGCTAACCGCAGCTAAAGTTAGCATCCTGAAGCTAACACAGAGATAGGGGGACACTGAGGAAAAGCTCTTACGTCTGCTTCACAGCACACAGCATTTAAAATACTCACATTTCCAGGGTCCGAGGTTTGTTGGGGGATGGTTGGTAATGCGCCTGGATTCAGGACCAGTCTATTCGCTAGCCCTCTGTTGTACTGTCCAAAGTTGGAAAAGCAGTCGGCTGTGAAGTGACTAGCACACACATGCCCGGTTTTACTGTGTGTAGCTGGCACATTTCCCTTACAAATCAACTTTAGCCACTTAGTCTTGTCTTCTTCCAAGATGGGAAGCTTGTGCATGGAACTATGTGGCTGTTTACAGCCAAAAACAGCCACACTCCTCTCTCCAGCAGCGGAAAGAGGAGTGGCCGGGAAGGGGTTCGGGGGTATCTGCTCCGGTGGACCAATCAGGTCAGAATTGCTCCCGATTGGTCAAAAAAGGGAATCACTGACATCGGCAATTCCCCAAAATCCAAACAGCTGGTTTTAGTTCAGGATTTTACATTCACAAGCCCTACTAAGTACAGGTTTTCTCATTAAATATCACATTTTGTGGGCTGGGAGGAAAGCCAAAGACCCACAAATTTCACTAAAGGACTCAATAAAGTGATTTTTGTATAATATGGGACCTTTAAAGTCTATGGAAACCAGCTGGGTCATTGTATATATTTTTTGTCTTTTTGTGACCCTAAAGGTAACCGGGAAGTTTCAAGGAGGAGTCAATCCTTTTACACGAGGTTGTTGCAACAATCTGGAGTATCTGGTTTGCAGTCCCATCTCCCCACAGTAAGAACAATTTCTTCCTCTATATCTCAAACTTTGAAGAATTCTTAAATGAGTCACTGTTTTTTTTAATGTGACACCAGGTACACGACAAGGCCCAATGATAAGTCAGTGATTCACATTCAGCCTCCGTTCCTAAGACCGGAGATTGACAGGCAGATGTCAGTGAAAGCCCGGGACAACGGCGTACAGAGTCAGGATCTTCAAACGAAAGTATGCAAACTCGAATGACACATTCAAAACAGACACACTTCCTCCAGAATTAATCTCACCTCGGCTGTCAAAAGGATTAGGTCCCTCACGTTCTCCACTTTTTTTTCTCCTGCCAGCAAACGTCAGGAGGAGCTGTCGAGCTGTCAGACATCAAGCAGATGAAAACTCCACCACCGCTGCCACCGAAACCAGAGCACGGCCTGCTCAAGAGCCACTCCACTGCCACAGACGGTACTTATAGTGACGTACACACACTTAAAAAACCACGCACAGATATGAAAAACCAAAAACATCAAGCTTCCAAGAGCAGCTTATTTCTCTGTGCTGTTATCGATACAAGTAATCGAGTCTTCAGTGAGATATCACTGCTGAACTTGGCAACATTATTCTTCTGTCATGAGGAGTTTATTTTGAGTCCATCGTCTCGCATA
The DNA here is from genome assembly GCF_033239565.1 of Halichoeres trimaculatus. NCBI lineage: Eukaryota > Metazoa > Chordata > Actinopteri > Labriformes > Labridae > Halichoeres > Halichoeres trimaculatus. The sequence continues at coordinate 17,451,255 of NW_027437194.1, read as the reverse complement.
CACCCTCCTGATTGCATAATTACATACCGGCCAGGTTGAGCTCAAGTTCTTTATTTCTATATGTAAAAGAGTAAGGGAGACACATTGTCAGGCGCCCACTAACAATACAATAAGAATCAAGTACATAAAAACAGCATTCGTTCAAATGTAAGAATCAAATCGTTTGTAAAAGTTTGTATCAAAGAGCTGTAAAGTAATAGAGAGATGATCTGAAACACTGAAGCTTGGGCTGTTTTGTAGCGTTGGTATTAGAAGCAGATATTGCACAGCTTGACTCTACAACACCAGGTGTGTTTTAATTTCCTAAAAGTGGCCTCCCAACAAAAGCACAGCTTCCTGATTGAGTCATGTTTGTCAAATGTTTGACAATAATGACGCATTCCTCACGGCCAACTACAAGATGAAAACCAATAATTTTACACTGTTGGAAGCTGTGGTTCTCATCTGGTGAGTCAGGAACTCAAAGTGGGTCATAGAGCCATGAGAAGTGGGCGGTGGATATCTGCCTGAGCAAAAGTTGTAGCTAAAAGTTTGTTCTGCCATTTTTTTGAAGGACGTGTGTTTGCTGTGATGCAGAGTGCCTGCAGTGATAGAGTAGTTCATACCGCTAAAACTCTAATCCTAGCAAACATTCTTTGTCCCATTTTTCTCAGTACAAAAGCCAAACTCATATGAAAAGTCTAAGTTATCATCATATTACATGAGCTTACAAGCAAAGCAAGTAAGCAAAGTGTTATCATCATAGAATAGTTTTAGCATAGCAACATAGCAAGGGGTAGGATTAGATAAGATGATTCTCCTTCATACTCGTTTTTGTTTATGTAAACTGAGAACCTTAAGAAGTGATTGTCTCATTTTGTTTTTATTTTTTTCTGCGCATCATTTATTTCCATTTTTCACAGTTTAAGTCGTGACCTACATGACAGGAATAAAATGAAGACTCAAAGAATAAGAGCAAAGATATGGGGTGATTAAAGTACTTACTAAGTCACTTTATATCATCTAAAATACCAGAAAGGTGGCTCAAGATGAGATGTGATTAGCCAACTTTTTGTGACACTCGCCAGATATTTGTCTTGCACCCAATGTTTGACCTCTATATATCTTATTCTGTATGCATATCTTTCATGCATCATATCTTACCTGTATTATATATTTAGTGTTTCTTTGACCTGGCAATATTCTGGATACTGAGATCCAGAATATGAAATATGTACTGTGCAATCATAATTTTCAACACTGTCAGGTAACAAATTATTGTACAAACCTGCAGCTAACACCAAATTGTAGCAGACAGTCTGCTGAAAGGGAGTATAACATTAAAGTAGGACTAAAGTGTTGTGTGAAAATCACAATAGGCTTGGCAGAGGTCTGCACTTTCTGGGTGCTTTTCTAGTTTCATTTTGTATCATATTATATGTATATCAATTTTTTTTCATACCATATCTTATTGGGTGGCTTGGTGCATTTTTTATTGCCATATAGTTTTTTTCCTTTACGGTTTAGTATCTTTTCTTATAGTTTCATTTCATTTTGTATCACATTGTATTGTACTGTACTGTTTTGATGTATTTTTTGGTTTCATACCAGTTCCTTGAAATTGTTACGTTTCTGTATGATATCAAACTAAATGATATGCAAGAATCCATACATAATGATAGGCGATGGGATACAATTTAATTTCATGTGATACAGTACGGTACGGTACAAAACAATACAAGCAGTATCATAGAATACAAAATCTTTGATATGAACAAATGATACAATATAAAGCGATACAAAGCAATACAAAATCAAACAAAACAGTATATAGTAATAAGAAATAATACTAAGCCATGATATACTATACACTATGATACGATACTAAACAGCAGATCCGTTTATGTATAAATGTTTTCTTTAGTCTTGTTACAATTTGTGTTATATTGCATCGTTTTTTTCTAAATTGTACTGTTTTGAATTGTTTTGTATCGTTTTGACATACCTTGGTTTTCCACCCACACCTGATCTGTTATAATCATATTCAGTGGATTTCTGTCTAATCTGATTAAATGTCTCCTCCAGAAATGGGACACCACACCAAATCCATCGTCCCTGCATCCATCCCCACTGTGCCACAGTTACGCCCGGTCCTGGAGGCCATATCCAGAGGATCATCACCTATCCCTCCAGAGCAGGTATTCTCAGTCTGCCTACAGGTGTAAGCTTTTATTCCAGTGTCTTTTTCTTTGACACACACTGTTCTCTGTTAACTGTTGTGTTGTTCAGCTGCTGAAGACATCTGAGCATCAGGGAGTCAACAGGAGTCCTGACCTGCGGTCTGAGTCCAGGGAGAGTCCTCTGAGAGGCAGCCAGCAGGCCGGCCCACCTGTCCAGACCAACAGCATCTCTGGCTCTTTGCAGCTCAACTCTCTGACCCTCAACTCGCGCTCTCTCACCCTCAAACACGCCAACCGCCACGGCAACAAACCTCAGCTTCACGGCATCCACAGTGACAGTTTGAGCTCCAACCCTGTCCCAGGTCTCATTACTCCAGCTGGGCTTCTGGCCAATCACAGCAGCAGCAGCCTCTCCTATGACAACCTCATGAACCCTGTGGACTGTCAGTTCCTGCCTCAAAGAGGGGGTCCTCCGGTGGGTTATCACCCTCACTTCATGTCTCTGGGTGCTGATGGCTCTGTAGTTCAGCGGCCTCCTCCTCACGCCTACAGCCCTGTATTCATGGGTGTCACCAGACAGTCTCCTCAGCCTCGAGACCCCTCGCCGTCTCTGCAGGGCCTCACCTCGAGAGATCCGTCCCCTTCCCTACAAGGATTCATCCAAAGAGACCCTTCCCCGTCTTTCTCAGGCCTGATGCAGAGAGACCTCGCCACCCAAAGCGTGACAACACGAGACATCCCGCCTCCAAGTCTGGCATCTCAAAGCCTACGCGACAGCCTCAGGGATCTGCAGAGTTTGACACCTCCAAAGTCTGCTGCTGCTCGCTACGACAATTTCTCAAAGAGCATCATGGCGTCCCTTCATGAAAGACGGGAGCTGGAGGAGAGGGACAGGATGCTCCGACTTCAAGCCAGATCCCAAGCTCTCTATGGCCCAGATGCTGGGATTTATGATATCCCAAGCAGGAGGAGCCTCCCACCAGACAACATCCACCGGCCTGCAGGCTCTCGTGGACCAACTCCTCCTGCGTACGGCTCCAGAGAGTTCCTCATGAGCACTGGTATCCTCGGTTATGGCATGAGGACATCTCCACTCTCCAGTTCGTCCACGTCGTCTCTGACTCGAGGCCCCAAAACCTCCAGCTCTCCTCTGCAGAGCAGCAGCAGCAGCAGCCTGCAGAGCAAAGGAAGGTCTTCCTCTCCTGCTTACTGCCCTCCTGACAGACAGACTCAACCGCTCCCTTCCTCCACTTCCACACTGCCCCGTTTGCCCTCCACCTCCACTTCCTCCGCCCCCTCATACACCTCCTACGCCACGGCAAAGAGGTCCTCGCTTACATACTCCTCTGAGGGGAAGGACTCAGTCACTCTGGGAGCCCTGAAGTAAAAAAAAAATACTCCACGTCTCTGGTGTGAATGAATCATCTATGCAGTGTTAGTCTCAGTCTTCACAGCTCTGAAATACTTTGTAAATAAGAGGCCATTTGGGACTTTTCCCGTGTGGGAGGGAGTGTGAGAAACAAACAGAGAAGGATAAACTTAGAAAAATATTCTTCCAAAAGTCTTTTCCAAATCTTCGAAAAACGGTAAATCTCAGGATAGTTGTGCCTCCTCTTACAAACAGAGCGAGCTCGTTACACTCAGTGGAAGCAGAAGGGCTATGTGAGGAAACCAGACGGACTTTCTATCTGCTTGTGTGTGTTTTGATATTGCTTTTGTGAAACGATGTAATACCATGCTATCTGAATTGTCTCCTGCTGCAAACGACCCAGTTTAATAAAATTTTGTAGTTGTTTATATGAATAAACTTATTTTGTAATTTGTATTTCTCTTTCCACATCATTTCTTTGTGGTTATAAAACAGTGAGATACTTGATTCTGATTGGTCAAAAACCCACGACAGGGAATCAACCTCAGTAGCAAAGTAACAAGAACTATTTGTTAACAAAGGTCATAGTTAATGTAACTGTGGAAAGGATGGCACACTTCACCACTACCTGTTGACACTGTGCCAAAAACGTTCAATAATAATCTACTTTACAAGGAAAATTCCAGTTGAGATGAATTTATGTGGAAGTCCTGGCCAAAACAGCAGCATTGGAAGTTTCACGCAGAGAGTAAGACGGAGCAATAGAAAATAACAAGTAAACGTTACATCAGTTAGTAAAGTAGCTACAGTAAAATGTGCCAAGCTGATCAGATGACCCTCAGTCCCAGTTTTAAAAGAATCCAAACTGATAAAATAATCTGATTTTAGATGATCCTGTAACTCAGATCCGGATTGGGAAGGAAAACAGTGAAACTACTCGGACCAGTGACAGGGCGAGCCCGATGATCAACAAACAGAATCTGTCTGTGGGACCAAAAGAGATAACCATAGGAGTTAGTAAAGAACAGAAATGAGATGGCAGATTATGTATAACAGCCTTAATTAATTAAATTAAATTAAATTAAGATCAGATAATAATTTATTTACCAGTGTCAAAGCAGCAAAGTTTATAGTGCAAAAATTAAACTAAAACAACATTATTTGTGTAATCTAAGGAAAATGTGTACAGAGCCAGTATATGAGTATGAAATTTGACTAATTACACAATAAAGGTGAACTTTATGTACAGAGCTGTAAGATGTTGAAGGGATATTAAGATAAGACATGAAAAAAAATCAACTCTATTAATCCCGTGGGAGATTGTTTTGTTTTAGTACAAAAATCAGTGAAAGTGGAAAATACAAACAGAGGAACAGAGTAATGTAGAATGAAAAACAAAAGCCAGTGTCCAATTAAAAAACAAATTGTCTAAGCCAAAACAAATGCAGAAAGTGCTGTCTAAGGTTAAAAGATAAATTGATGAATGCAATTAAAGTAAAACTGAGTGGCACATTAGTAAAAAAAAGAAAAAAAAAGAAAAAAGAAAAGCATTTACTTCACTGATAAATCAACACATGATGTGAGCTCTTCCTCATGATGAAAACAGACAACTGGATATTTTACATGAATGAACAATGAAACAATGATATTTCACCAGATCAGTTGAGTCTGTAAGTACTTCATATTGCATGTTAAGGGACATAACTGTAACAGTAAACATAATAGTTATTGCGCATTCAGATAGAAGAGTTACTTGAGCAACTCATCAAGATCCTGGACTGTTATCTTTATAACCACCTATTCACTATTCGTTTTGTCTCTGCAATCACCTACGTACAAATTCATCAAAGGAAAGTTACTTTTCTTTCCATGATCATCAACTTTTTTTGTTTTTGATAGTAAAGATGAAGAGAGACAGAGAATTAGTTGGTGAGGAGATGGAGATTTGCGTCTTGGGGTTGAAAGTCTGCAACAATGCATTGATTACAGTAGACTCTGAAAATGACTGACCTGACCTGAGAAATACATTCTAATGCTGGTTGACTTTCTTGATCAAAAGATAATATACTGCTGTTTATTTAACAATTATTTTTGCATCATAAAAAGTGATTGGCTTTTAAATGCATATTCACACCACAAGTTAATTTGTTTCATTATAAAGCTGTCACAACAAATTAAATTGGAGATATTTTCAACAATGGCGCTATAATTAACCATGTTCTAAATTAGGTTAGTGTTTACATTTTCTGTCAAGTGCACTAACAAAACCAAAGTTTATCTTGCAACCTCTCTCCAAACATTTGGACTGCAAATTCTGCAGAAATTCAAGTGCACTTACAGCTAATGTTTTTGAATTAATGTCATGATGTGAAAATGTGAGAAAAAAATGGTGCATTACAAAAGTTAAGAATACAAGATAAGAAATACCCTATTGTTTTTCTCCCCTTTGACAATAGTCTCAATAAGTAGTTAACCCATGAGAGGTGGCTCACTGGCTCTGCAAAGCCAGTTTCTGCACTGAAGTTGTGAATGCCGCCCTCTAGTGGACACTTTAAGAATGTGGCGTGATGAAAGCAGAGCGTTCAGCTCCAGCAGATGTTGCTATTGTGTGTGAAATGCAGGAAAACATCATGTCAAGTCATGTAACAGAGAGAGGAGCTCTGAACCTTGGCCTATATCCCCAAACCCCTAGTTCATTATCATAAAGTAAGTCTTGTGGTACAAAATCATCAATAGATATTTTAAAAAGAGAAAAGAAAATAACTTCTTCTACAGGTTTTTGAAGCTGAAGAGATAAAAGAAAGCGTTCAGCTTTAATAGCTTCAGTCTGCTCCTCCGGGTGGCCTTCAGCGAGTCAGTAAGTCATTCACAGCTTTTGTGGCAGACACTTTGGAATAAATGAACTTTTTTATTACCTCGACCTTTTGATCAACAATATCACATTTGTGCTGAGGCAATAAACGACAAAGACCTGCCACAGTGAGGTTGGGGCTCTGTGTGAGTTATTGCTGCACTTGACCTCAGAGCAGGTGGGAGTGTGGATATGATAACATGACAGCTTGAAAGGCCTAGACTGATTTAAAACTGTTGGCAGCGATTTACAAGACAGACAAATAAGTGACAGATCTCACAACAGACCGGTAAACTCAGTGAGGCTTAGTTAAAGACCTGACAACAACAAAGACGTAAAGGAGAGCAGAAAAAACAACAACAAAGCCCCTCAGTTAGAGTGCCAGGGAGCAACAAGTGAAGTGTAAACAACATTGTTCAGTCGTAATTGGAGGAGCTGTACTTGCCAAAAATATCTAACAAGACTGCAGAATGTGTTACACAGTCTTTGCACTCCAGAGATTGTGAAAACAACAGAGAGGAAATCAGCGGAGAGATGAAGACATTAGCAAAGCCTTTAAAGCATCATTAGCGACCAAGACAGATATGAAGAAGAAAACACATCCTAAAGAATAACCACGAGCTACACAAACAGGGAGATATTAATCTTTGTTTTTAAACCCGCCGTTAAGACCAACTCTTTGAAAGCAGCTTTTACAAAATAGTTTCCAGGAGAATCAACCTTGAAACACTTTTTTCCCCATCACCAGTGAAAATCAAAATCACATCTTTTTCTATTTGAAAAATGTTTTCTTATTGGAAAATGGAGCTCTGCCAAAGAAGGATAAATGTTGAAAATCTGGCTTAGTGTTTTGGGCTTTGATGGATGTGCTGCCAAAAAGTAAAAAAAAAAAAGAGCGAGATTTAAAAAAAAAAAAAAAAACTTTCAAGAATCTTAAAACTTTGCATGTTTGATTTTTAGAGAATTTACTCATGAGAAACTTTTGGTTTTAAGCTTCCTTTGTCCTCTGTGGTCAAAGCCTTACTCCTTATATTTATTTTTTGTTGATATTATCCTGAACTGTATATCTCTAAATTATGTTTTCACTCTTCTCCTCTCACTGATTTCTCTCATCTCTCATGTTTGGATGTGAGGTGTCAGATTTACAAACCTTAAATGGAGGAACTGACATGATAACCCTGGTGATGTACTCGCTCTCGCTGCCTGTCCATCTTTCTGAGAGGCTTGTGGAGAACATCAGGGACCATGTGGTGGGTTATGTAAGTTATCAGTGGAGCATAAACATTTTGATGACGACATGTAATGGGATAGGTTTCTTCACTGAGCTCTTGTCTTTTCATGTTAACATGTTACAAGGGTTTAAAGACCCTGTGAGGATGAAGTTATCTAGAAAAAGTCTCACTTTTAGATACCTGCCTGATCTTAATCCACCATTCAAAATTACCATAGATTATCAGTGCCAAAATAAGTGATTTCTAAATGTCATTTCTCAGAATCTACTAAGCTGGCCAGTAAAATTTACCAAAGAGATATAAGAGCTGTTCCTTTTCTTGAAGAAAAGGATTTAATGGATTTATTTTGTTGTAATAGAGGACACTGGAGCCTAACTGTCAGACAGAAAAAGGACAGAAGAGCAGAAGAAGCTGAACAGGAGGGTGATACAACACAGGCTAAAACACAGGTTAAGATGTTTGTGATAATGTTCATTCCAACCCACAGTCAGCAGTTTTTCTGCAGTGGTCTGTTCAAACTTTCAGTCTATCAATAAAATGAAGAGTGAGGCTACGTTAGCTCTGCTTGGTGAGGTTGGAGTTGGTAGATGAGCACTGACGGGACATAACCAGGATTCACTGATGTTACTCCCATTTCTGGTGTTAAGAAAGTGACATTTTGTCCCATGTTGACCCCCACAGCTCAGGTTCTCCTTTGTCATATTTTTTGTCTTTATGCATCAGATGTTTTCATTGAATATCAAATCAGGACTGCAGGCAGGGCAGTTTAGCACCTGGACTCTTCTACTACAGAGCCACACTGTTGACATACAGAATACGTACATACATTGATTTGTTGAAGTCTCACTGAAATAAGCTCTTTATAAGGGAGCTTTAAATAACTCACATAGCTGCTATTATCAAAAACATTTATACACTCAACGGCAACTTTATTAGGTACACCTTGCTAGTACTGGCTTGGACCCCCTTTTGCCTGTAGAACTGCCTTAATTCTTCATGGCATAGTTTCAACAAGGTACTGGAAACATTCCTCAGAGAGTTTGGTCCATATTGACATGATAGCATCACACAGTTGCTGCAGATTAGTCAGCTGAACATCCACGATGAGAATCTCCTGTTCCAACACATCCCAAAGGTGCTCTATCGGAATGAGATCTGGGGACTGTGGGGACCATTTGAGTACAGGGAACTCATTGTCATGTTGAAGAAACCAGTCTGAGATGATTCCAGCTTTATGACATGGTGCGTTATCCTGCTGGAAGTATCCATCAGAAGATGGGTACACTGTGCTCATAAAGGGATGGACATGGTCAGGAACAATACTCAGGTAGGCTGTGGACTTTAAACCATGCTCAGTTGGTACTAAGGGGCCCAAAGTGAGCCAAAAAAATATCCCCCACACCATTACACCAGCACCAGCAGCCTGAACTGTTGATACAAGGCAGGATGGATCGATGCTTTCATGTTGTTGAGGCCAAATTCTGACCCCACCATCTGAACGTGGAGCAGAAATCCAGACTCATCAGACCAGGAAACGTTTTTCCAATCTTCTATTGTCCAGTTTTGGTGTTGCTGTGTGAATTGTAGCCTCAGTTTCCTGTTCTTAGCTGACAGGAGGGTCACTGGTGTGGTCTTCTGCTGCTGTAGCCCATCTGCCTCAAGGTTGGACGTGTTGTGCTTTCAGAGATGCTCTTCTGCAGACCTCGGTTGTAACCAGTGGTTATTTGAGTTACTGTTGCCTTTCTATCAGCTCCAACCAGTTTGTCCATTCTCCTCTGACCTCTGGCATCAACAAGGCATTTTCACCCACAGAACTGCTCACTGGATATTTTCTCTTTTTGGGACCATTCTCTGTAAACCCTAGAGATGGTTGTGGGTTAAAATCCCAGTGGATCAGCAGTTTCTGAAATACTCAGACCAGCCCTGGTACCAACAACCATGCCACATTCAAAGTCACTTAAATCACCTTTCTTCTCCATTCTGATGCTCGGTTTGAACTGCAGCACTTGTCTTGACCTTGTCTACATGCCTTAATGCACTGAGTTGCTGCCATGTGATTGTCTGATTAGAAATTTGCGTAATTGAGCAGTTGGACAGTTGTGCCTAATAAAGTGGTTGGTGAGTGTAAGTTGTATGGATCTCGAAAAAAAGACAAGGGTAAAGAGACAAAGCTAAGATGTGTGTGTGTGTGTGTGTGTGTGTGTGTGTGTGTGTGTGTGTGTGTGTGTGTGTGTGTGTGTGTGTGTGTGTGTGTATGTCTTTGTGAGGAAAAAGTTTAATGGGTAGTGTGTAGGTAGTGTGTACACATGTTGGTTTCCCATGAACAATGCATTATAAAATAGGATATGGTGTTACAGATGTCAGAGACTTTTAGGAACCGGGCCAAAAATAGAGGGAAACACAGATCACTGTGTCATGGTTCAAACTTTTACTCTAGATTTGATCTTCTTTTTGGATCAAATGTGCTCTCTACAGAACACAATTCAGATGAATTCTACATATGAAATTGTTCAGAATTCAGACCTACATTTCTGACCCCTGCTTGACTTTTTCCTTGAAAAATACTCTTGCCCCCATTCTCTGAGAAGAAAAAAACTACATTAGGATAAACACTGTCTGGTCTTTTGCTTTTCTTCCTCTCTCTCACTCTCTTCCTTAGTTGTTTACATCCTCTCTTCACCCATTTGCCAGAGGTAAAGTGATAATGATGGCAATGACAAGGCTGCACTGCAAAGAAGGATTTGCCGTCGTTGACTGAGAGGAAGGGATCAAAAGTGCTCTGTGAAGACTGTTCTGGTGTCTGAAAAGCCCACCGTCTTGCATCATGCTATTTTTATTATGCATATCCTTAACAAACAAGTCTGAGGAGACAGTAGTATCCTTTCAGTGACGCTACATTCATCCAAAAATATATCTACTGCTGTGAGATGACTGTGCTTAAATGAGGGCTTGATAAACTCTGATTTCAGCTGCATTAGGAAGGCCCTGTTGGTGCATAATGGAGATGGCAATGGTGCTTTAGTTTCTCCCACTATTTGTAACTCCCCTGCACCATACTTCAAGAAAGTAACTTTAAGAATTCAGCTACAGGGATGTGAGGTTTGATCGCATTAATTTAGACAAATCTGAGTGCAAACGCCTCTGTTTCTCTTCCCCTGCTCTCTGCTTGTGTCAGTTGTGCTGTTATCTGTGATAAAATGCAGTATCCCATCACTTCAGTATTAAGATGTGGGTTGAATCTTTTTGAAGCATCTTGTCCTCTATAATGTCTACCACACTCTCCTCTGGTGTGTATGTGGTTTATGATGTTTCTGCACCCAGCCTGGAGTGGAATTTAGAAGGTTTCTAGGTTCTAGGCAGGTTTTAGCTCGTCTGTTTGAGCTTTATACTCTTAGACCGGGGGTTACTGCTTAAGTTGGCCATGCCCAGAACACCTCTGAAGGACAGCGTCCAGGAGGCATCCTAACCAAGTGCCCGAACCATTTTAGCTGACACCTTTGTATGTGAAGGAGCAACGGTCTGACTCAAAACTCCCTCTGGATGTCCAGGCTCCAAAGCTGAACTCAGTGGAGTTTGTTATGATTCCGGGCTACAAAAAAAAAAGTCTGTCTGTTTTCCATCCGCCTTCTTTTCCAGCGGTGCCAACTGACTTGGTGAAAATTTCATATGCAGTATATGAAAAAGAGCAAAATCTGCAGTATGACAAAAATTCTGCATGTCCCACTGATCCATGAAAATTTCCTAGTGTGCAATGGGCCAATATACCTGACATGTAATTTCCCACAATGCCCTGTGCTGATGCCGTTCATCTTCTTTTTTTCTGTTTGACAGAGGTAGCACTCTGTTTTAGGAACATAACCATCACCTTTTTGAGTGAGTCAGCATTACAACTACAATACCACAACCAGTGTTGTAGTACTCAAGTCCTCAGGACTCAGAGTCTAACTTGGGTCAGGGTATGCAGGACACATGACTCGACTCAGACTCGTGTGCTGATGACTCAGACTTAAACTGGGTGGGACACTCAGTCTGCTTTGTTCGTCTGAAATTGGTACACATTAAAAAAAAAGTTGATCCCATGTTATGCCAACCAGGTTTGCACACTCACACTGAAACTTTCGTCCCTCATTATTTTTGAAGTCTTGAACCATTAACAGGTTTGATTTTTTTTGTGTTTTCTGACATCTACCCAGCTTGTTTCCAGGGTAGTTTTTCTATTCAAAAATGAAGTGTGAGTTTTGTATTATGCTTAGAATCTATGCAATTCAGCCAAGGCCCCCCTTAGGGACTCTGTACCGCACTGTCACACTTTTTCAATTTCAGATCAACACACGCTAATGTTCATTCATTGAATGTCAGTCCAGGTTTACACAGCCTATAATCTGGAGTCAAGCAGCAGCATTCCTTACCCTGAAGGGAAACTCAGCTGTATTCGTCAGATTATTTTTTAAACGTAAAGTTAGATACTTAAAGTTCTATGAGATGACTTTCCTGCTCTGGGGACTTTTCTAGGACTTGGGCTAAGGTACTGACACGACTTGACCTGGACTTGACTCAGGTGAAGGGGGCTTGACTTGAACTAGACTTAAAGGTTTTTTTTTTTGAGACTCAGACTCATCACCAAGGACTCGAGACTCGACTCAGACTCGATTTATGGTGACTTGTTAACAACACCGACCTCAGTACTAATGTTAGACAGTGTGTGAGAAAGAAGTGACACATTGCAAAAGAAAAACTGGTCAATCTTGTCACTTCTAGTCCTAAAATCAGTGATACTCACCTCACATGAAACGGTTTCCTTCTACAAAATGTATTAAAGTCGATATAATCACTTATATTTCTTTAAAATTGATTCTATGAAAGCATTTTTGACTATCAGCTGTGTTTCCACTTTCTGAAACTGAAAATCAAACAGTGTTTCAACGATCTTGGAGTGAATCGTATTGTTCTGCTTTGTTTTGAATCTCAGTGCAGCATATCTCTTGTAACACACTGTTTGCACTGAGGGCTCTGGATTTTCTCTGTCAGCTTTAATCCTGGGCCAGTAAGACTAAAACTATGAACAACTAGTTTCAAAGAGATAAGTTAGATAACTTAATCTTTGTTGTTTCCATTTACGTATTTCATTGTTCATAAATCAATAACTCAAGGTAAGAACATTTATAAGTCGAGAAAATGCTACCATAAAGATTTGGGAACAGAGTGGTCTGTGTTGCTCTGGTTCTCTTTGCAAACACATGTAGATATATCAATATACTATGTATTGAAAAAAAGACCAATTCTTGGAAAATGGTCTCATATTAACCTCCTGACATGAGTTTATTCCAATCACATCAATCTCCCAAATCTTTTCTGATACTTGTGGAGATGCAGCAGACTGACCTACATTCGGCTGCTGCCTCGCTCTGTGGCAGCAGGTCTCTCCCCCTCTCACTCTCTTTCTCTGAGCTCATTGATATGCCTGATCATCAGAGGCATCGCTGAACTGGCTGATTGTCATTTTCAGCTGCAGTGGCACTGATGCATTTCATTTCCTCTCGGGGCTCTCTGTCACTGTGATTAAGCACTTGCTGCAGCGACAAAGAGGAGTTAGATTGATAACACCCTGATGTTTCCCCCCTTCGAGGGGGAGACATTTTGCAATATTTATGTTATTTATCAAATCAGCATAAAGGGATGCAGTGAAGTGTTGGTTTTCTGTATGTGTGAGTCTGAATGGCAGCTATCAGGGCTCCTGTGGCTCAGTGAGGGGATGCATCAGTAAGCTGAAGTGACAGTCAGAAAATCAGGTGTTGCTTCGTCATTTTTAGTCTGAGGGCAAACTCTCATGTGACTGAGTCCTCACAGAAAGCATCAGAATTCAGCTTCTCTTCCTGCAGATTTTTCACCACTAAGCTTAGAGAATATGAAAACAGAATTTGACCTTTCTCCTCTGAAGCCAAATCAGTGACCTTTTCTGCTGTTTCCCAGTTATATTGCGAATCCCGCATGACAACGCCATCTGACTTACAGGCAGCGTTCAACACGCTGCTGGCCATAATTTTGTATTTTCTGTTAACTCCACATTCATGTTTTGTTTCTGGGATAAACTGAATTAGCCTCGGCGGCCCATGCCAGGCTGAACGCAGCAGAGGTGGGCAATGCGGGGGTTTGATTAGGACAAAAATCTGCACTGACTGTGCCTCTGTGTGGCCGAGCACACAGGGAAAGGATGCAAAATGCCCTGCTGAGCAGCAGAGGCTGCACGGGCATTTCATTGCAATTAATACGGCAGCATACACACTGAAATGCAATACGTCTTCTGCATGTGGGTGTTTGTCAACAAATCCTCCTCACTCTGTAGTCCCCTCCTCCTTCTGTGTGCATAGAATTGGCAGCAATAATTACATTCATCTCAGTCACACATAGAGGCAATTTACTCTCCAGATACTGTGACCGACAAAGACTTTCATCATCTCCTCGGGAGCAATGAATAAGCATTTATAAAGCGTTGTGTGTTTGCAGGAAGGCTCGTCTGTTTTGCATGTTTACATTTGTCAAAACAATCAAGACTAATTCTTCCTGTTGACTTGTAGAAAAGAGAGAAGAATTTCCCACCCTCATGCAGAGAAGAAAAGCTTTTGCTGGTATAATGGGTGTCAAGGTAGACTGGAGGAGAACACGACAAACACGATTTGAGGTAAAACATTTTTTATCACAACTCTGAAAGTCCTTGGTGGCGTTAACTGTGTTTCGGGGCTGCTGCTGCTGCGGCTTCCTTTGAGGCTGTTTTGGCTGGTGTTTCAGTGGAAACAGAGAGTAAACACTGAAGAGGGCAAAGAAATGAAAGACAGAGAGGGAGGGAGAAAGATAACATTCAAAAACGCTCCCCAGCCAAAGATTATCACAGGCCAATGAATACAAAACACACAATGTATCCCAACTCGCTGATATTACAAAGAAAATCTTACAATTCATTTGTTTGTGCAGAATTAAATAGAGGACTTCTTTGTTATTCCCATGAATCACTGCACTATTCAGTCTCTTACAATGATTCAACTGAGAAATAAAATATTTATCCTTGAAATTCTTGCACCCGTTTAACTCTTTCAGGCTTTTTATTTCTTCATCAGTCATCAGAAGAATTTAGGATGTCAAACAATCACAGAAAACTCCCCAACTTGCTTCAATAAAAGTCGTTTTTCATTCATTTGAACACAAAGATCTGCAATGATTTCTGCAGCCGTGACCGCGTGAGTCAAAGAAAGCATAAATATTCCTCTGCAAGGTGGAAAACATCTCACGGTCATGTGAGTCACACTTCACCAGCGAGGCAAAAGGTACATTTGATGTGTGACAGACATCAGGCCACGAGGCAACAGAGGGAAACATGAGGTTATTTTGTAAGATAAAATGAATAGTTGCTCCCTGACCCTTCCTCCAACCATAACTGTCATTACAGCTGATAATCCTGAGAGCTGATCCTGTCTTCAACGAATAAACATACAGAACAAAACATCTGTACATCCTTGGGCTTCTCCAGATCAAGTTATGTTAATTATTCCTGGTTTAAGAAAAAAATCAAATTAGTAGAAACATGTGTCTATCAGCATTAATATGCCAATGAAAATTCAAATGAGGACTGAAACAAATTAAATATTCATTTCAACCATACTTTTTGTCCATTTTGGCTCACCATAGTCAAGCCACTGCAGCATTTTCCTGCTTTCTGCTGATTTGTGTGAAAACAATGACCCATAAGAGTTTGTCCTTCAGTAGGTGGCCCTGGTTTTCTGCTCTATCCACTGTCCTCTCCTCTGATTGAAGGAATTAAAAGCCTGAAATAACAACTTCAAGAAATAAAAACTTATAAATCTTAATTTACAAGTCAAAAATTAGGTGCAAACTGAACTAAAACATCATAGTGATACCTCGAGTTTGAGCAGCCACCTTGGAGCAAAGGGTACAGGCGCAGGATATGACACTGATGTTTGCAAGATATAGCTTCAAAAAAACAAAGCCAATTTTTGAGTGTGTGACTCTCCACGGTTCTGTGATTGGAAACTAAAGAGAAGAAGTTATCTTCTTTACGGGTGGACATATGGGTCACCATCACAGGAAACTAAAAATCACTTCTTCAAACTAGTGTTTACGGGCCAGGTTAGGGTTAGCTTGGTTGACTTACTTCTCACTGCTGAACTTTGCTGGCTGGCGTAGTGTCATCACAGGGATTTAAGGTCCAAGAGCTGTGAAACAACTTGTGTTTACCTTCTACAATCTTCAAATGCTGATAATGGTACGAACACTGCATCTTAACTCACTCCATGCTACTTTAGCTAAACCTGCTTCTTCAGGCTCAGAGAGTGAAATTCATATTAATCTATTGTATTCTTAGTGTATATTATTTGTGCTTTTTTAACTCTTTCACTGCCATTGATGTATATAGACGTCATTTCAGTGCAGAATGTTGCCCGCTAACGAACAGAAAAAGGTAGAGACAATCTTTTTTTTGATGAAAGAAGAGAGTCTACTCTTTATTTCGGTAGTTTCTGTGTTTACAGAGTCATAGAACTCAATATTCTGTAGGTCTTGAAAGATAGGTCAAAATGCGCTAAAACGGCTGGCAGTGAATGAGTAAATTAAGCTTGTTACATTTCAGTCCAACCAACTTCATATAAGTTTGATTTATTTGTCAATATTTAATAATGTACACTGCAACAAACAAACCTCCTAGTAATCAATAAAGTCTTGTCTCTCGTCTCTTGTCTCTTATCTCTGGCCTTTAGACTCTTGTCTCTGGTCTCCTGTCTCTGATTTTGGTCTCTTGTCTCTGGCCTTTGGTGTCTTTTCTCTCTTGTCTCCTATCTGTTGTCTCTGGTCTCCAGTACCTTGCCTTTGGTCTCTGGGTCTTCTGTTTTATCACCTTTATTCATATCTTATGTCTTTCATCATCTTATGTCATCTTACATCATCTTTGTAGTGTTGTCATGCAGTGTGATGAAACTCTGTCTAAATACCAAGGTAAACCGGAGGAAATGGAGACAGAGTCATAGTAAAGTTGATTGTTTACTGTCACACTTCCTCATAAACTTGCCAAAGAAAACTGTAAATAAACAATACAAAATAATCAGCCTTTGTGTTTTAAACTTAGTATGAAAGTGTAAGTGACCTTTAATAGTCACATGTGACATTCACTTCGGCTGCTGGCAGGTTTGTTTTAGCTTGTAAATAAACTTACTTTTCTAAGCACTTATCAAACATAATTTTTTAACTAAACAAAATAATTTTCGTGCTTAACAACCTAAACATCACATATAAAAACTTATGGCATTGAATTCAAAAGGATGGCAGAAACATTCAGAGCATGATGAAGATGTCTGCTTTGCTTTTGTAGATCAAGTTATAGAAAGTGAAAGTAAAATGAGCCTACATGAAGGGCCATGAACAGTGACATCAGATAAACTGCCTTCAAAATAAAACACTTTTAAAACTATTTTAACTTTTAGCTATTATTAACTGATTTTTAAACAGAAATTAATCACACATTAATCATTTAAAGAACACATTCTGTATAAAAATAAAGAAATAGCACTATCTTATCTCTCTTATTTTATCTGATTTCATCAAATTCTATCCTACCCAATCTGACTTCATCTAATCTCATTCTATAAAAAGACAAGGGGACACTACAAATAGTCAATCAATTTAATGTCCAGCTTTTACATTACCCAAAGGACCTACTTCAGTGAGCTGGAACATATTTCTGTCCGATTCATGAAGTGTTTAGAAAAAATATGTGAATATAAGAGCACTGTGGCACTGCAAATAAATCTAAAACTCAATGTTCTGTGATAAGAGAGAGATCTGGGTGTGCAACAAAAGATACCAAACAGGAGAACAAAACCTGCACTGGCCGGCTTTAATATCTTTAAGGCTCTAGAGTACCCCTTATAAAGTTCAATAACAACTCTCTAAAAATAGTTTATGATACAGAGCTCAAACATGTGAGCTGCATTCACGGGAAAAAGGGGAATGAATCAGGATCGGGCTAATTTTAAATGAGCTGTAGGAGCTGGTTCTGAGTAACTGAATCGAGGACTATAAGTGGAAGATGAGTAGTCACAGGAGAACAGACTGAACTCACTCTATTAATGAATCATTAGGCAATCATTGGTTCATAAGTTTCTTTCAATCAGAGAAACAGACGCTCCATTTTTTCTGAAAACATGAATCAGATTTTTTAATACTATCACTCTTTTCAAGCAGTCTTAGTCTTCCCAGATAACCCAGCGTGGCAGGAGGCAGGGAGATGTTGTATATCTGACAACATGTTGTTAGAAAAGAAGCTGATTGAAGTGGAATTAAATCCATTATATTTGGGGTTTAATTCCAGCTGGGCCTCTTAACTAGATGGACGAGTAATGAGTTCATTGTGTGGGAGGGGAAACCACAGTCTCTTGAAGTTAAAAGCAGCTAAAGCCGTCCTCTTTAAGCCTGTAGACATGAAGCAGGAGGAAGTCACAGTGCTTTAGACTTGTTTAAAAATGAATGAAATGTTCATTTTGGCTCACAGATCCATACGCCTGACATTTTTCTAGCATTAAGAGTAATTTCCAAAAATGTGCTCAGTGAGAAAATGTCAATAAATCCAGTATAATTCATTTTAGGTATAAAAAGGTCTCATCCATCATGGGTGACATTTTCTGCTTTCGCATAGAGGTGTCACTGGCTGCTATCTCTCACTGACTCATGCTCACCTGTGTGGGTGTCTGTTTAATTTCAAACTGCACTTATTTTGATGGACCGGTGCCAAAGCTGTGGGAAGAAAAAGATCACCTAATATATTTGACAACAGATCAACCATTTTCACAAATTCAGCCCTCATAGTCAGGGGTAAGTTTCTCAGAGGGAGCGCTTCACACTTGCATGTCTTTCTGACAGCCAGCAGGGGGCGACGCCAATCGGCTCAGGAAGAATTTGACTGTTTTCCAAACCACCTACTTTATCGGTGCGCCTTCTGATTTGTTGAAAATTAAGGATGCAGTTTGTGGAAAAAAGCAGAATCTGCAGTACGCAAAGATCCCCAGGCTTCCTACTGATCCAGGAACATTTTTCAGTATGCAACAGGCGAGTTTACCACATTGTTTCCCACAATGCACGGCACTAATGTTGTTTGTCTTCTTTTTTCATTTATCGCGGGTCACACTCAGTATTAGGTGATGTACCGCCACCTACTGGAATGAGTCAACACTACAACTACCATACAACAACACTAACATTAAATAGTGTGTGAGAGAGAAGTGAAGTGAGACGCATGTAAATCTTGTCTCTTTCTTTAGAGATGAAAACCAACTCACAGGTAACAGTTAGCTTCTACAAACTCTATCAAAGTAAAAAAAAAAAATTGAATAAAATAAATTTGAAAACTTATTCACTTTTTTTCAAATTATAAATTATTATAAATTATGTATTAAACCAGAAATGGTTTCCAATCAACTGTAAGAATAAAAATGAAATCTGTTCCAAAATTTATTTTAATAAATTTCATAACTTTTGGTGTAAGATAAAAATCAAATAAAATGAATTCTGCAGTGAGCTAAGAAGTGATTATATAGACCTGCCCTTCCATCCATTGAATGTCTAATAAGAAGGATGAGGTAGCAGTGCTAACCTAGCACCAGGGGAAATACCAGCTTGCAGGGTAGCTTTAAGAAATGTTCATGTAGAAACCCTCTGAGGTTGAAGTGGTCTGGTTGTTAATGATGTATCTTTGCATCTAATGAAAGAAGTGCTATGAAGCTTGACAAGGGTGTTCATGATTCCAAGAGGATGAATTGAAATAACTCTGATATTTCCAAAAAAATATCCAGTGAGCAGCAGTTTTTTGGTCGCTGTGGTACCAGAGGTCAGAAGGGAATGGACAGACTGATTGAAGATGATAGAAAGTAAACAGCTCTTTAATAACCACTCGCTACCACCAAGGTATGCAGAGTAACATCTCTGAATGCACAACACCTCCCACCTTGAAGCAGATGGGCTACAGCTGCTGAAGACAACATCGGGGGACAACATTAAAGCATGGATCCATCTTGCCTCATCAAGCTCTCATTCCAATAGAGAATGTGGGAGGATGTGAGATTCTCCTCATGGAAAAGACCAAATTCCTACATACCTCTCAACATCCCTGTCACCATTTAGCCTATATCCTGTTTTCTTTAGTTAATTAACATGTAATCATGCTTAAATGCCAAAGATGGTTTTAAGCGTAGCAAACACAGGGCTACTTGCCAAGCTTGAGGACTTTTGAGCATTTAGGTCGAAGAACTCTTTAAGACATGACGAAGGATGCAAAATGTCCATTAGTGGCATTGTACAGTTGACTGAAGCACAAAGTAGAGTCTAATTAATTAATTCATTAATTAATTAATATATTAACTGGGTAATGATAATTCATTTATCATAATATCCTAATTCAATTTGTCAAGAAACTGGGATTTTAAACCCCATTTTTAAAACTAGACCAGACAACATTCTCCCATAATTTTATAGACCTGTCAAGATGCTGTTGAGCAAACTATACATGTGCTTCAACATGCCTTTTCTTGAGGAATAGAGTCTTGCGGGCTGAGCGTCTATAGAGGCCATGGTTGTGGAGTGCATTGGCTATTGTTTTCTCTGTAACAATTGTACCTGCTGCTCCCAAGTCTTTCTGGAGCACTTTCAGGGTGGTCCTTGGCTCGTTGAGTACTCTTCTGACTATCTTTCTGACTCCCTGGTCTGAAATCTTGCAAGGAGCTCCTGCGCGTGGCCTGTTAATGGTAAGGTGGTGCTTCTTCCACTTGTGAATAATGGCCCCAACGGTGCTGACTGGAATATTCAGGTGCTTTGATATAAGTCTGTAACCAGTTCCATTCTGATGCTTGCCTTTCCATGTTGTGTTCAATACTTTTATCCTGTGTTATGGTACTTGATTCTACATAATCATTATTTATGGACTTCAATGTCATGATTTCTTTTTAAGTGTGGATTATCTGAGTTAATACCAATGTCTTGTAGAAATTTCATTTGAACTGCAGCTTTGGAAATAAATGTAATGAGAAAAAAGTTGATGTCTTCAATACTTATTGTCCTCATTTTGTGTGCGTATATATATATATATATACACACACACACACACACACACATATATATATATATATATATATATATATATATATATATATATATATATATATATATATATATATATATATATATATATATATATATATACACATATATTTAAAAATAGTTAACATGTTATTTTCGCGTTAACCCGTCAATCTATTAACGCCGTTAAATATTTTATCGCACATTAGTGCATGTTGCTCACATGCTTTTATTTGGTAAATGTCTGTCGCTGACCAGAAGTGAAATTGGCGGAAAAACACGATAAGTAACCAAAACAAGTATGAAGAAGAGGGGCATTTCGGCTATATTTTTTCATCTATTGCCAGTGTTATCACAACGTCAGCTCGTCTACCGTCTTCAGACTACGACTTCCTATATATATTTTTATATATATATATATATATATATATATATATATATATATATATATATATATATATATATATATATATTTATATATATATATATATATATATATATATATATATATATATATATATATATATATATATATATATATATATATATATATATATAATCTTTGGTACTTTTGGATAAAGTCTTGTGCAAAGACACAGCAGGTATAGTTTTAAAGACTGTGGTATCAAAGAAATAGCCAACCTTACTTATAAGACAGACGTTCTTGGTATCTTTGCTTTAAAAAGATGGATATTCCATGTTTTTAAACGAGGCAAAAGTCCTCCACTTGAAAAAAGCTGCCGCAGTGATGAAGCAGCACTGTGTCTGTCAGTGACCCAAAGCCATTAAGACACTTAATGCTGGTATTTTCCATTTGATGGGACTTGTATTTTTCGAGTGAGGAGATAAAACAGTGGGAGAGCTGTGAACAGCCGTAATCATTTCTGAAACAAAATGGTCCGGTTTTAGCACATCAGGATGCAGTTTCAGATTTAGCCTTGAGTGAAGTAAGAAAGGATAAAAGATTGTGTTTAATTAAAGGAGATTTCTCATTTGCAAGGGTTGTTAATGATTTACTGATGAATGTTTCTTCTAATGTCTACAACAAACAGTTTAAGGTTATGTGCTGCTCCATTGGTTTTCTGCTGCACTGGTGTATACAATCTGAATTATGTAAACAGGAGAGAAAGATATCATCGACAGGGGATTACAGAAAATGAGAATGAGAAAAGGCTGACAAGGCTGAGCGGTTTAATGAAACATACCTTAAAGATGCAAAGGTGTAAGCTTTAGAAAAAGTCATACTGCAGTCTTATTGGAAATTTTAAACAAACCAAGAGCTTGATGAGGTTTTTCTAAATCTTCACAGATCAATGACATTGATGGGTTCTCTTAAATCAATAAGACAGACGGATGATAGAGAGCCCTGGCCGGCAGATGAAAGCAGACCATTTCTTACACGAATATTGCTGCCTCAGTGCCAGAGGTCTGGAGGCAAATTGGACCAAGACAGAAAGTGGACTTTCATCGTAATTCAGTATGTCTTAAGTCAAGTGGAGCAGTGGATTTTGTCTCGGTTCGTCGGCTGTAATTATTTGTGACCACTTCAGATGATCTTTGTGAAATTGAGTTATACCTGCTACATCTGAAAAGAGCCAGGAGCAAAGGGAAGATATCTGGGTCCCAAATGCAGACTGTGAAGTGTTTTTTTAACAACAGAAAGAGAAAATGGAGCTTTGAAGAGAAGGAGAGAATGAGACATTGTAAGAAAAAAGGGAACCTGATAAGGTCCACAACAACAAGTCAAAACAGCAGACAGACACACAAAAATACAGGGTGAGAAAGAATAAATACTCGGGGGAGGTAACAGAAACAGGTGAGGACGATTCAAGTGAGCGACACAGGCAGGAACCCACTAGAAGGAATGTAGAAGAGCTTTAAAACCACACCAATACAGTTATAGATAACAATATTTGGAGGAATGGATGCAAGCAGCAAGCTCAGGTCAGGAAATAAGAAGCCTATATAGAAATGCGAAAAACTGCAGTTCATCACGTGTCCACTTGGGGCTGGCTGCAGTAAGACTGGAAACCACATACACACCAAGCCAAAAACTTGAATAAACATGTTTACAGCCTGTTTTTTTCCAACTCAGCTATTTAAAAGATATTAAGATGATTAGTTAGCCCAAACAGAGGCAATGCTCATGTGAGTGAAAGGTCTGACACCCTCTAGCTTTTAGTGAGGAGGCCCGAAGCCCGCCTCTTCAGTCAAACTAACAAACCAACAAACAAAGAGGATACCATTTGTTTATTAATGACAAACAACAAGGAGAGCTGTGTATGCCTGTTTTGGTGCTGTTGAGCAATGCCAGGCAGACAAACTGATTGACATCTCTGCTGGGGGTTACCGGGCAGGGTGGCCCACCAGACTCCAAGGGTACCCAGTGCCGCCTTGGTGGCCACGCCCCTGGCTGCATGGTGATGTGGGTTCTCTCCAGGCTTCCTCCAACAGCCCAAGAGACATTCAAATTGGGTCGATTTGTCTCTCTAAATTACCTGTAGGCGTGTGTGTCTGTGTGTTCACATGTAAGCCCTGTGATAGGCTGGAGACTTGTCCAGAATGCAAAAATAAGATACCTATATATCTATTCATACCAATAGTTATACCAGTCGCTACAATGACACCAATAGCAGATATTGATGGCAACCTGAGTTCCTTTGTCAGCTGCTCATTTAGTACTGTTGAGTGTACAAGTCAATGTTCTCATCTTATACTACTAGTCATTACTAGTCACTACTGCTCCTCCTCTAAAATACATGAATAAACTTGAGAATTACTCAGAGAGCACAGACCTCTGCCAAGCATATTGTGATTGTGACGCAACACTTTAGTCTTACTTTATTGTTATACTTCCTTTCAGCAGACTGTCTGCTACAATTTGGTGTTAGTTGCAGGTTTGTATGATAATTTGTTACCAGACAGTGCTGAAAGTTATCATGACCCAGTACATATTTCATATTCTAGATCTTAGCATCCAGAATATTGCCAGGATCTGGATCGTAATTTCATATCTGTCAGAAATTATGGTGACCTTGTCTTGTTTTGCTTTGCAAAGCAATCCGAACTTTTATGGTGGAGTTATACACATATGGTGAAAATGGCCCTATCTCAGAATGATAAAGAATCCTTTAAAAAGAGTCCTGGATCCAGACGGTGATCCAGATCACCTCCAAACTTTAATCAATTCTCTCTTATCCCATTTTGAACATTTCCTGAAATTTCATCAAGATCAGTTTGTTACTTTTTGAGTTATGTTGTTCACAGACAACAAACAGACAGACAGAGAAACTTTCCCAAAAACATAACCTCTCTGGCGGAGGTAAAAAAAAAAATCAACAGGTTTATGGAAACGATCCTGGGATGTCTGGTTTCTCACCATTTTTTCCTGGTATCCTACCAAAGGGATTTGTTGAACTGGACAAAACTCACATAAAGGTTTCAATCACAGGGAAGGCTCATAGAGACAGACAGCCAATTAGATCCACCACTAAATCTCACGAGGATGTCTGTGGGCTGTGGGTGGAAGCTGAAGTGTCCACAGAGACTGCATGTAAGTACAGGAAAGGCCTCAGCCGACTGGAGGAGTCGAACCAGGAACCTTCCTCCACTTTAAAACATGACAGATGATCAGCAATTCAGAAACAGCAACTCCTTCTTTCAGGATATATAATTCCTCTTTTGATTTATTCTCTACATCACAGGGATGAATCAAGCCGTTGCTGGGTGAAGATTCTTGTGCAGTGATGGAAATTTGTTTGATTTTTGGCACAGTTTCCAGAGTAAAAAGCAGTTGGCTCAGTCCATAGTGTGTCATCCTGCTTTGTGCTGCATACAGTTTTTTATGCACATTCCCATCCCTCCCCACCTCCACTCCCCCTCCTCACCCTTTATTATGCTGCACATGGGTGGACACAGGACCCAACTTGTGCTGCTCCAGCTGCATCTGCCTGTGCGCCCACAGGGAATGATCTGTGTGTGTGTGCTTGTATATATGTGTGTGTGCATGTGTGTGCACCAAGGCTGCCAGAAAATATGGGCAAAGCAGAGGGGATTGCAGGGGCTCTGCACTCACCTAAGCCATTCACAGGCTCCAGCATCACACAGTTGATTCAGCACCTTGCTAATAGCGCACACATTAAACTGCAGCACACATCAGAGGAGGAGTGCAGTAATGAGAGAGAGGGAGCCCGCCGTTTATTGCCTTCCAGTGTGTGTGTGTGTGTGAGAGAGTGTGTGTGCGCGTTGGAACGTGTGAGGGAACGTCTGTGTTGAGCAAATGTGTGCATGGTGCGTCTTGTGTGTGTTTGGGAGAGAAAGAGAGTGAGAAAGAGAGTGGGAAAGAGAGAAGCAGAGAGGGAGGGATAGAGCGGACGTGTGTTAGTGAGCGCTGGGAAAGGATGGCTGCTCATGTTTGAACTGCCTCACATGCTCAAAAGAGGAAGAGTCAAGGATAAATTCCATAGAAGAAGAAGACATCTCGCAGGGGGAAGCATCTTGCTCATCATCCGTGGGGAAGCAGAAAAGGTTTGGCAATGCCTGCTGAAGTGAAAGAGGTAAGTGTGTGTGTGTGTGTGTGCTGGAATGGCTCTATTTGCAATGTACCCTCCCTCTTTTTTTGCCTATTAGGTTTTTTTTTCTGCAGAGAACTGTACACCCTGCACAGCTTTTGCATTCTGCCTCTGTCATGATGAATGAAGGAGGGATCAATCGCTTCACCTCCTCGCCTCTCAATGCTGCTGTTCGGTGCAGTCTCCTTGTGTGCAGGGGGGAAGGGGGTGGGGGGCACGATGCTAACATCCTCATCAAGTGTGTGCGTGTGCACCAGCATGGGCGTGCATGTGTGCAAATGTATAGACAAGCTTATAAACCAGAGGATAATCTTTGATTGTATGAAAAGGAGAGGTTGTCCCTCCAGGGGGAGAATGCTGCACACACTCTGGGAAGTGTATTGCCATGATGTTCCAGAGAGACATTAAATCTGACCATGCAGCATTTAACTATTTGAGGATCAGAGGAGTGCAGAAAAAGGAGGCTCCTACCAGAAACTTTGCAAAGGGAAAACCCATTCTTTTCTTGTTTTGAGCTGTCATGTTCAATCACTGTGTTCTCTAAATAGACCAGCCTGCTTGAATTATGCTGAACAAGATGTGTTGCATAATGGACGATTGTGTCTCTGCAGGAAACGAGTCTTAAATAAGAATGAAGGATAACAATGCATAGTGACACGTTCTGTGAATTTACACTGACCAGCCTGGGCATGAGTGATTCAACAGATAGTGGGGGGCAGATGAGTTGTGACAAAGTTGTAACTGATGTTTCCTGACATCAGTGGGCTGATGTCATGTTTTATTATCCAGCAGACATCCAACTCTTCCAACCCACTTTTTGATGGAGTCAAACTGCCAGTTTGAGCTTGTATCCCTCAAGTTTGTCTTGATTTAATTGTGATCGAAAGCACCCATTTTTCAGATTGTCCTACCTGTCTTTGAAATGCATTTCAGACAAGTTTGAGTCACGACTTGTGCCTTTCGTACCCTGGAGCTGGTCAAATCTGAAATCAGTGAGCACTAGATCGGACTCAGTGCCTCCCAAAATAAAACCCTGGCTGAAGCTGGCCTCAATACTGCAAGTGGAGGGGAACAAGATGCTAATCATGTCACTCTGTCTCCTGCATGGCTGCACCTAACATCTATATCCTTTACCTCCTGTTTTTAAAAAAGCAAAGTCAGATCCGGAATCATCATCTCGACCTATTTGGCTCTGCGAGCACGCTTACTTAGTGATGGTGCAGTGAGTTATTTAAATGAGCCTTGACTCACAGAGGCCTGGCCTTCCCTGGAGCAAGAATCAGACGAGGGGACAGCGCGCAGGCCGCTCTGTCCAGCCTATTATCATCCTCCAAGTCCTTAATCAAGCTGTCTGTGGAGGACAGTAAGACCCCGTCTGTCTTTTCTTTTTTTCAAGGCGTTCGTTTAAAAAGACGCCTAACAATGTATCCAATCAACCTCCCCCAGAGGTGTTTGAGCCAGGATCGTCTCCCCAGCTGCCAGGTTTCTCCTGAGTGACCCCTTTCATCTTCCAGCCCCTCTGACACATTTTGCACAATGAAAATGAGGGTTTGGTGAGGTGTTTGAAAGGAGAATCAAGCGCTTTCTTCACATTCACTGCAGCCTGGTTAAATGCAGGGGAGTTGGGTTCTCAGCACTTGTTCGGTTTAATGCTGCAGCTACAGAAAAAGGAGAGTTTGGGTGGATTTAAAATCTTATTTGTGTCTGTGCTGGTGAGTTGTACATACCAGGTGAGATGCATCTGTCTCATTTTCCTTTAAATTGATTCAGAGAGCACATAAGAAACTGAGTAATAAAACTGGTCGTAAATGATGCAGCAAAACTGTTTTTTACACAATAAAAGCTTTTATCCCTTCTCTCTAATTATCTTTCTTCTAATGTTCGGATGAATTCTTTGTGTTATTATGTGTCCCGGCTTTCAGCAAATTTATACGCAGCCATCAGGAGGCCTTTAAGACGTAAAAAGCTGAATGAAATAAAAGCAGATATTGACGGAGAAGATTAGAGTAGTTGAGCAGATTGTTGTGGACGCAAGAAATCCTGTAAGAAAAATCAGCCGAAGATGTGTTTACAGTTAAATTCTGCCTCCAGTTCTTTCCCAGACCAAGAAGCTGAATAATTAATCCCCTCTGGTTAATGAAAAACATTTTGTAAGAAAGACAAAGATAATTTAAGTTCCACTTGAAAAAACAAGAGGAAATTAGAGAAACGTCCACATGTTGGGGGAAATAACAGCTGGAGTGCAGATTAAAGCAGCTGTGGGAGTTAATCAGGAGTTGTCACATCACTATATTATGACAAAAAGCGGCGGCTTGTGTCTCATGATAATGTTTCTGTGCGTTTTCTAACAAAGCCTGCACGTACATCACATATTAGGATGGTAACTATGAAAACACATCACAGATATCAACCTCGTAACACCACGTGAAGTCTTCCTGGAAGACATTTTTCATCACTAAATTTTGAATAATTGCACAGAAAGTTTGATGACAACTTTGCCCATCTAAAAAAAAGCCGGAAGCAAAATTGCGACAGGAGTTCAGCCTGAAAGTTCAGAAATTGCGTGCTATGATCTCAAATAAATGACAGACCACTCCAGTGCACATTAACAAACCATGCATGAACGCATGCATCCATTAAATGTAACACGTCAGGAAAAAAAACAAACTCTTATTATGAATCGCACCAGAAAAAAAGTTCATGATGTGTAAGACTTGAGACAATCTACTACTTTTTATTAAATAAGAGTCAGATTACATCTCTTTTTATTTTCAAACTGCATGCATTAGATCTCTGCCGGAGCGCTTTGTGTCTGTTTTTTTCCGATAGACAGATCACCCAATAAGATTACAGTTAACTAAAAAAAGAAAACACACAGAGAAAGCTTCCATCGTTTTTCATCAGTGTATTTATCTTGTGTTGGAAAACTGGATTTCTCAGCTTGATCTCAAAGTTTCGAGTTACACAAATTATGGGTTTGAAATGAGTCTAGCTCTTGACACACGGCTTGTTTTTTAAGCATTAAGTGCTGCTCTTCTATCACGCAAAGGCAGCTGTGATTACTTGGTGGGCTGCTGCTGTATAATAAACATTATGTACTTAAAGCTCCTGTGACAACTTTTTGAGTCGGTTATGAAACGCACAGAAATTAAAACTGTTGCCTCCCCATGACCTACAAAAGATAAAGAGAGCATGAGTGAGAGGATTATGGCTTTTATACAGTTGTTTCTAATTCTTGTAACCATTGCCACTGGGGTTGGTGTCAGACAAGGCGATTAACAGCACAGAGCAGAAACGGAATTCATTTACATTTTCCACAGAAGACTTAAACAGTGTGATCATCTTTTGAGCCAATGACATTGTGCTCATCGTTTTTCCAGCATCAGCAAATGGACAATATTCTGCTTTGGCTGCAGGGATTGGAAAGATCAACTCACTGTGACACTCGTAGCTAACACATCTACTTGTGTGTTTCAGGAGCAGAGCTCAGAGGGTCTTCCTCCTCCTCTGTCTTTGTCCCAGGAGGGGAAAGAAGCGACTCTTGACACCCCGTCTACCAATGAAGAACTGGACACGCCCACCTCAATCGCCTCCGTCATGACTTCCACCAATGAGAGCTCGACAGAGACGGACACCCCGCAGCAGACCGACACTGAGGTTCCTTACACTATGTTTGTTACAAAATCTATCACCACCTACTGATTTCCTAAAGTTTGTGACACGGTTTTCTATTTGTTGGTGAAAAGTACAGGCCAAGTCTAAAAGTCACTTAAGAAAACTTTCTTTAAAATAACAACCAACAGTTTTACTACTTGTAAATAAAACATCAGGCATTGTGAGGCCTTATAAGTCATCTTGAGATAGTCTCCTTTTAATATATTTGCCTGTTCATGATCTATATTTACAATACTCCCAATTGCCATCGAGAACAGGAATCCATTTGTAAATGTAGTCCAGGGGTGGCCAACCTGTGGCTAGCGAGCCGCATGTGGCTCTTTGCCTTTCAGTGTGTGGCTCTTTGATCGACTCGTATAAGCAGTAATCTAAAATATTAATATATTGATGCCAACTTTGGGATCAGTATTGATCAAAACTTGGGTGATCAGATTGAGATTGATACTGAAGTTTCAGTTTCTTTTCTCTACATGTACTCTCATTACTCATGTGCTCATAGCTAACTATCTAGATAGATAGATAGATAGATAGATAGATAGATAGATAGATAGATAGATAGATAGATAGATAGATAGATAGATAGATAGATAGATAGATGAAGATGGAACTTTGTCTCTTCTGCAGTAAAAACAGAAATTTGTCTTTGACACAGCTCCAAGAATTCAAACATACATACAAACAATAAATCTCGCTTTGAACTTTGGAAACGTATTGATTTTCTTTTAATGTAATTTTGTTCATGTGTGAGAGGAAGTGCATTTGTAAGACCACGTGTGTGATGTGGCTTTTTGTAGTACTACGGCCATTTTTGTGGCTCTTGGTCTCTGACTGGTTGGCCACCCCTGATGTAGTCCGAAAATCCACTACACTGCACCCGCTGGCAAAGTTTAGCAGAAAGAAGCAAGATCTGTCCTTTGTCTTGAAAAGAAGCATTTCTTTTATTTATTCTGTAGTAACAGTAAACAGTAGAGCCAGTCTGCCAAAAAGAAAAAGGATAGATGAGAAGATGAAAACTAAACAGGAGAGTGACAGAGCACAAGCTAAAGCAGCCAGTAGATGAGCACTTATAGGACATAACTAGGATTCACTGATGCCACGGACACATCACAGAGCACTGAGCTGAAAGTAAAACAGAATACATTGTCTGCTTACTAAATTACAAACTGAGTTTACAATGTGTGCTTGTTGTCACATTTGAAACACAGGCTCTATGTAACCACTGTTACTGCTGACATAAATACATTACATTGATAGTGCTTATGAGAAACAGAGTCTTTATCCATACCAATGTTGACCAGGTATCACTGCACTACAATTAACACCAAGTGGATCGTGCTCACAGAGCATTTAAAAAGGAGCAAAACCCCGAGTTGCATACAGTTATATTAATCTATTCACATGTTATCATCAGAGCTCCTAAGAGGAACTTTTGGTTTCTGCACATTTTGACGCCCCCTGTGGACATATTTGCACATCTTGCCATATGTCATTAATTTTTCATGGTTAAGGCTCTTATCCTTTATTGATCTTTAATATTCCCAATTGTTGTTGATGCTCTCATTTGAATTATTTAATCAGAAAGAGACACTGGTATTAATTTCAGTTCCTATGACAACAAACTCAAAAAAACTCACAGGAGCTTTGGTTAATGATTTCTTCTGTTTCATTTAGTTTTTTTACTGTCAGACTATAAAGCCAACTGTCACTCCTGTGACTCAAGAGAAACCTTCCTCTGGTGATAACCAACTTTTCTATCGTCAAAATTTCAAAATATTTGTAACAAGACTATCTTCTCACCTAAAGCACCTAATCTCTAAGTTCATCCATCACAGCCCCGGTAAAAGTGTCTTCGGTTTTACAGTTCACTGAGGCCACATCACCAAGTCTGAAGCAACGGCACCATGAAATTTTTATACCACTGGATTCAGACTGTTGTTAGATTTTCAAAGTTTCAATATTTCAGCACTTTTAAAACGAAACCTGCTCTAAAATGGTACAATCTGTGCTTTCTGAACACTTTCATCATCCAAAGTTGATGAAAACAAAAAGGTGAAACAGGAAGTTTGTCAAACGTTGGTTTCATTCCAGTGTTTTTTCTAAGCCTGCTCTGTTTGCAGTGTGGTGACATAAAAACTACAGTCCCTAACTATGGGTGCCTTGGAGATTCAAGTTTGATGTCATACTTTTGAACAGATTTTTACTACTTCTATATCAAGTCTCAGATTTTGGTGCTGTGACAGCCCTACTCATATTTATGTATTTATGTGCATAAAATTACAGGTTCTGCTCACGATCTGGAGAGCTGAAATCAAAATCAATTTACTTACCCGTATAATCAAATTTACTCTGCCTCTAAACAGTGGCTGGACCTCAAGTTGTTTCATCAGACTCCAATCTAAACTCATTTTGAGCGAGGAGATTTCATTATCTTTTTGGCAGGAAAAAAGAATTCATTATTTTATTTTTTTGGCTCAGAAGGCCAGAAAAGAGCAGAATTGATGATGATTGATCATCACTATGAGAAATTAGCAGGGGTTGGCCATACACTTCTGATGAGGGATAAACACACATTGTTGGGGACAGTAACACTTTGGTCCATTCTGAGTAAATTAAGACCAAATTGTTCCTGCTCTGACTGAAGACGCACCAATTTGTCGGCATTTAATCGGACAGGGTACCTGAGACCTTTCAGAGAAATTGGATTTTAAAGACAAAGACTAATTAGGCTTTTGTAGGGATAATAGCTGTTGTGCATCAATCTTTGTAGGAGTCAAAGGCTGTGGAACAAGAGGGCGTTGAACAAGAGGCTCCCAGTGAGACCCAGGAATCCCCAGAGACACTGCAGGAGAGCATCCAGACATCAGACACACCTGAGCTCACATCCCCTCCAGAGGTGCTGGAAAACACTCCCACTGAGCAGCCAGCACTGGAAGCAACAGCTGAACCCTCCAAGACTGAAACACTGACAACAACGACCAGCATCACTACAACCCCGCATCCTGAGGTGGTACAGCAGCCTGGGGAGGCACAGCCGGTGAACCCAGACAGGCAGAGCAGAGTTTACACCCTCCCTGACAGCTACAGAGGCATCAGCGGTGACTTATGCGCGGGGTATGGGAGCCTGTCACGCACCACCCTCCACAGCTACTGGCCCACCAAGAACTACCAGCCCGGGGCTCACTACACCTTACCCTTCCTCAGGGACAGCTACGCTCCTGCAGGACTCAGCAGCCAGTCAGAGGAGGATGTCATTGGAGATCGGGGAGAAAATCCACTCGACATGAAGACTGACCACCCAGCTGCCAGTTACCCAACACTTGGGGGAATCCACCAGTTCAGACCAATTACCACCATGGAGCTCCTCAGGGAGCCATCGCGAACCAGGTAGGAGGATGTTACAATGGATCATGTTTTATTTTTAGCATCACAGAGGCTGCTTTAATGGATTTCAAGGACTCTGGTGGTTTCTATATAATACCCAGATGTGGGGTCAAATACAGCTCAGCCCCTTATAGACTTTCAAAAAGCCATGGTAAGGAAAAAAGAAGAAAATAATGCGCTTTGAGATGTATTCTCTTGGGTACAGTTACGGTAAGATAACCTTGCCCTGTCACATTTGGGATGAAGTCTGTTTACTTGAAATCAATCTGTTTTGTCCTACTGAACTTTTAGTTTGGTTCGAAAGCAGACGGGGAAGATAAAGGGTCCTCAGTCTGTGTCGCTGAAATATCAATATGGTCCCTGATAATGAGCCTGTCCTTAGCAAAGGTTAGGAGAGACACTGGAAAACAAATATAAATAGCAAGAATAAAAGAACAAGTCAGCAGCTTTGATTTTATGATAGAAGAGAAACTTTACGTGTTAATATGTATAGAAAGGTGCAAAGCTTAGCTGACTTTTCACCCTATGTTCAAACCTTAAGACATCGTCACTATTGCTAATCAGCAGCCGAATCAGGATTCAGCTAAGTAGATTAATTTTTTGTTTTTAATACTGTTGTCCCAGAAGGCTGGTTACTCACTTTGAATGTAGCTTTAACTAATGTCTGCTACCATAATGCAACAATGCTCCACCAACCACATATAAACAACTTAAATGACATTTCAGTGCCATTTCTCTCTACTAACATCTTAATAAATTACATTAGGACTACGCATAGGCTGCGTGTATAAAGCTAAAGCTCTGTATATTCTACAGAAACTCTACAATTTTACGGTTGACATTTTTAAATGAATGTCTATCATGATGTAAAAATGTGAGAGTTTAAAAATCCCATTAGAGGACATAAGACAAGACTTACATAATGAAATTTGCAGAAAAGAAAACTGATGCATGGAAAGAGTTCAGAATGCAAGATAAGAAATATTTGTGGAAAAAATACTCATAAAAATATCATGAAAAAAAAAGTAATATAATCCAGATCCTGATCTGGCCATTAAAAAAATCCTGATACATTTTTCCCATATCACCCCCTAATGGTGAACATTCTCCCTGAGAAGAAGCGGAGTTTGCTGATGTTTACGTAGCACATAACACTGCAAAAACTGACCACTTATTATCTGGTATCAAGAGACAAATGAGGGACATGCAAGGTTGGACTTTACAAATCTGTAACGATGACACAAGCATGTTTGACCACACTTAGTGATGAGAAGTCACATAAATAAATGGTTAACAAATAGAGTATTTCATATGTTAATTGACCGCTCAAAAACATGACAGAGATGATGAACCTTGGTCATTTCTACAACATTACACATGCTCCCTCTTTGAAAAGAAATCTGGACAGCCCTGTCCAAGTGTAACCCGGTTAGACAGTATGGCATATACTTAAACAAGTATTTTCTTACTTAAATTACTTTTAAAAGATGTCAGAAAATTATCAAATTGTGCATGCTACTGATGCTTTAACCCAATTCAATTTAAGAATTTAATGATACATCTCTACATCAAGATTTTAAATACAGAAAAGTGAGACACTAATTTAAGGCTTGAATGTAAAGATGTATCATAAAATTCTTACATTGAATTGGGTTTCCATGCCTTGAATAGAAAAATCTTTATTATTTTAGAGAAACAATGGGAAGTAGTTACGTAGCTCTTCAAAGTAGCAGTAATGGGGGGAAAAAATGAAACAACCAATAATAAAAAAAAAAAAACTGTAAAAAAGAACAAAATTTTAGAATAGGAAAAATTAATAAAAACAAAATAAGTTTGAAAGAAATTATACCACTGACATGGTCTTATTAGATTGTTGTTTCAGTTGAGGGTGCATTGTTTTAACATACAGGAAGAAGAAGATGTTTCTCAGTCTGTTTTTGTGAGGTTTGGTTGTCTGGTATCTCTTTTCAGAGGTGGGAGATAAAACAGGTTGTGAAAAGTTTTTGTGGGGTCTCTGATGATTGGCTTTCCTGTGTAGCTGACCTGCATAATTGTCCATATGACCAAATATTCTAAATAATTGGATTTGTATAATCTGAATAATGTGTAAAGGTGGTTGCAGAGACTTGGAGGCACAGAACCAGGCTGAGAACTAATGGAAGTTGCATAGAAAGTAGGAGTTTTTGAATCTGTAATGATGCTGCCATTAAAAAAAGGCTACAAACTCTCCTTGTCTCATCACAGAGGACCTTCAGCATTAACATTATTTATTTAAGTACAGCCATACTGCTACCAAGTAGACTCCATTCCATTTCCGGGAATCGGCCCGGACAATAGAAAGACAGATGGACAGCAGTTAAGTAGCAGCTGTTATCAATCAGGAAAGGCAGCCTGCTGCAAAGTCAATAAATAAGGAGGTTTCACCTGTTACTGCCTGCCAGAAGCTTTTCCTTTACCCATATAAAGTGACAGAGCTGTTTAGAAAAGCTACAAGCTACGCACTTAGGCTGTTAAACTCAGTGAAGCCCAGTCTATTAGACAGACAAAAGCTCTTAAACTGGTTTCATTCAACCTGTGGAAATTTTAATGAATGGTTTGACAAATTGGGATATAACACCACTAAATTTCTGGAGATCATAAGCTGAGGAGATCACTGCTCACATTTGTCTGTTGAGTACAAAAGAACTGCAAAGAGATGATTATTCTGAGCATTTAGAGCGGTATGATTGGGGAGAGAAAGGAGACAATTGGTTATGGAGGAGACTTGAAGGATGATGAAACATCAAGGAGTCTTAACTTCAATAGTAGCAGTAAAGGGAAAACTAAGGAGACATATACATGAGCTTCACAGACTTTCAAGTATGGGGGAACTACTCGCAGAGGGAAGGCAGTTAGCTTAGCATAAAGGCTAGACATTTAGAGGAACACAGAGAAGACAGTTAGTATAGCTTTGATACCAACAGTACAGGAAACCTTGGGACAGTGGTTCCCACAGTGAGGGTTGGAGCCCCTTGTGGTTATGGAAGGTTTTCAAAAATCAAAAACAATAGATGTGGATATTTTATCCATTATTGTTAAACTATAAACAAAAAAGAGTTATAATTTGATATAGAACCATTTATACAGAAGATGTTTGATCTGTTTTCCTAATTTCTTTGTTGAAGACCCCAGTGGTGACTAAGCCAGGGTAACAACAGCACCAGTGGCGATGAATTTGCAATATGAGTAAATAGGTAGTCTCACTTTCTATTGATCAGATAAGCTCGTTATCCCAGGGGTCCTTTTTTTTCTATGGCCAATTGGCTAATTGCCAGCCTGTGGCACAGCTATTTTGGGGGTTATGGACTGAAAAGTTTGGGGGCCATTGCCCAATGAGGCAGTCCATTGAGCATTAACAGTTGTGAGAGCTATTGCTTAGCATTCAGACTGGAAGTAAAGCAGCTATGAGACAGTTAGCTTGGGGTTGAGACCAGAAGGAAAAGGAAATGAAGGAGGAAGTAGAGAAACACAACACTTTGAGTCAACGTTCATTCACTAGTAAATGGATGTTAAATTTAACCTGGGTGTACTGCTGTGTT
This sequence comes from Halichoeres trimaculatus, assembly GCF_033239565.1. NCBI lineage: Eukaryota > Metazoa > Chordata > Actinopteri > Labriformes > Labridae > Halichoeres > Halichoeres trimaculatus. The sequence goes on along the minus strand of NW_027437194.1, from coordinate 17,415,311 downwards.
GCTAAGCACACCTTTCAGTTGTCATGTGTTCAATTGTTTTGTGTATTTGGTCAGACACTGTCGCCTAGGTACCTTGAACCAGCTGTGGAAGGATGGAAGGTCCACGTTGCTGCTCAACAGCAAAAGGAAGTCAATGTATTTCTCTGCCTAAAAAATCTCTCTGTCTCCTCAGAGGTGGCTATGATGATGCTTTCATGGCTCAGCTTGAGGGCAACCTGAACCCGTTCTTCCAAGCAATGTGTCGCGCTCAGACCCTGCAGTTCCCTCACAAACGCAGCAGCATGGTCAGTCTGGACAGCATCCGCAGAGACCCACGCTGGAGAGATCCCAACCTGCATGAGGTGATCTCAATGCTCACCCACCCGATGGACCCGGTCAAGTCCAACGCTGCAGCCTATCTGCAACACCTGTGTTATGAGAATGACCGCATCAAGCAAGAGGTTCGCCAGCTGAATGGGGTGCCGATTTTGGTGGAATTACTGGATCACCCCAAAGCTGAGGTCCACCGTAAGGCCTGTGGAGCTCTGCGCAATATATCATACGGCAAAGACCACAACAACAAAATGGCCATAAAGAACTGTGACGGCATCCAAGCTTTGGTCAGGCTACTGAGGAAGTCTTGCAGCATGGAGGTCAAAGAGTTAGTGACAGGTATGGCTTTATTCAGGACTCTAACTCTGCTTTATGAACCACTTTTCATTGTACTTTATTCCTTTTTTTTTTTTTTTTTTTACCAAACCTGCAGGGACTCTGTGGAATCTCTCCTCACATGAGCCCCTGAAGATGGTGGTCATCAACAACGGGCTTCAAACGCTCACCGATGAGATCATTATCCCCCACTCGGGGTGGAGAAGAGACACAACTGACCCATCCAAGCTGCTGAATGCTGAGTGGACCACGGTCTTCAAGAACACCTCTGGGTGTCTGAGGTAACCAAGAAATGTGTTGTCAACTAAAGCAGCTGTGGAGAGTTCTGGCTCTTTTGCTCACAAAGTTGTGTCTGCAGGAACGTGAGCTCAGACGGGGCAGAGGCTCGGCAAAGGTTAAGGGAGTGTGAGGGGCTGGTTGATGCACTTGTTCATGCTCTTCAGTCGGCTATTGTCAACAAAGACACTGACAATAAGGTCAGTGAAGTCACCACACAGTAATAAAAAAGTATCTTTTATCTAGCAAAAAACACGAGTTGTTTTCCTGGAAAATTGGATCAATTCAATCATTATTAGTTGTTCAAGCAACTTTGCAACTTTGGTGCCTTGGTATATTTAGAATAAATGCACAAAACAGTCTTTTAGACTATCAGTTAAAGCTATGGTCTACGATCTGAAACCCAGTTTGGTTGATGAGACACATTTGAAAAACGCAGCCTCACTCACCCCTCCCCTCCGTGTTCCAAGATCCCGCTCCCCAGCTCATATCGCCCTTCTTCGCCTCCTAACAACACACCCCCTCTGACAGAGCAAGAAGCCGGACGGCAGAAAATGTAACAAACAAGACAGTCATCCTCCTTGTAACACACAGTGGTAGCTTTTTCAATTGGACCGGTGCAATCAAAACCACAAATTAGCCGGCGAAACAGGTTTGGCGTTGCCACTTTCAGCTGATCAGAGCAGAGCCGACTGTGGGTGAGACTTTACCTTTCTCCGCGTGTCTTCACCAGCTCAGTTTACAATGCTAAAGATGTGTGGCTAACTTATGCTAAAATCTATTGACAGAGCCGACCTGTTCTGACCAGCAGCGTTCAGTCATTAGCCAGTACAGGCACAGACTAACCAGAGTTATTCAGCTGACATCTCCCACTGTGGTAAACAAAGTCATTACCGGTTCAACAGAAACTCGGCTGTCTTCAGTCCCAAATCCCTCTGCAGCTTTTTCCACCGGTCGTACATTTCTCCAATATTCAGTCTCTGTTGGCGCCTGTATCGCTCATTATTCTTCCTTGCTTCAGCCTTTTCCTTGAAACTTTTTCGTTTTCTTCCCTTACCTGTGGAGGGTAACAGTAACAGCTTCCTAGTTTTGGTCATCTCTGGCTCCATGACGCTTCGGTAGCTGAGCAGCTAGCTGACGTGAGAGGGGTAGTGGGGAAGGACGAGGTAAGACCATGGGCATGACGGTGCGAAGCAAGGGAGACAGGGGATTGGATGGACTCACGGACCAATCTGAACCACCCATGCCATGCGTGGTTCGGATTGGCCAACTAGTATGCAGCTTGCAGCGGATATACTGAATGGATTTTTTCTTTTTGGTCGTTACATTGTGTAGATCGGACCATAGGACCACAACAGCCCTATAAACGGTGTTATTAAGATGTACAAAGCTTCCAAATCGTACACCATAGCTTTAAGTCGAGTTTTAGTTGGAAAAAGAAAAAACAGCCGCTCAACCTTCACAGGAGCATTCGATTACTGCTTGTAAGTTAAGAAGTCTTTTCAGTAAAGTTAGAGCTTACCAGTGGCACCAATTGATGGTAATACCCTAAGTCAAGGAAATAATGCATTTTTTCGCAGTGTGGAAAATGTTAAAATCAAACATTCCAAATATATTTGACTGAAACTCCCGTTATTGCTCCTGCTAGTCGGTGGAGAACTGTGTCTGCATCCTGCGAAACCTGTCCTATCACGTCCACAAAGAAATACCAGGAACAGAACGACTCCAGGAGCCTCATTCCCATCATCTGATGAGGTCAGTGGGGCACCCGAAGAAGAAGACCGAGTCAGACTGTTTTGGAGGGAAGAGACCCAAAGGTTAGCTCGCAATCACGCATCCTGGCTTTAATGTCATCATGATGGAGGCAGTTACTGGTGGCAGTTTCTCCTGTTATTTGCTTTTCAGTTGCTTTTTTTTTCAACAGAAACTATTAACTTTGTGAAAGTAACTGTCAGAAAACATTTTCTGTGTTTGAAAATTTCATTTGCTTTCACAGCATCTTGGCTCCAAGCAATAGTTTCAGATTTCTTGGCCCTTTTTTGTGGCATTAGCATGATGATTTTGCAATTGTATCCATGTAGAAGCTCCAAATTTCAAAAGCTGTCTTTTTACATCAGTTAGATGATTTTTGTCACATTTTATTGATTTAACCCATACAGCTGCTGTATCTTGCTGCTCTATCTAATATATTTTCTTCTTTTCTCTTTGAACTGAACTCAACAGAGGAGTGGTTCAATCAAGGTCAGTCTGCTGGTTGAAATCATCTTTTCTCTGGCAGTATTACTGTGATTTGATTCCATGTTGAATTTGCTAACATTATGTGCCTGTGTACTGATGTATTGAAAACTGGTGTATGTGTTTGTGTGCATGTTTGTATCTGTGATGTACAGGTTGGAAAAATGGATTTATGGACAGAAAGTACGGTACATTGGATTTACCAAAACGTACCGAACAGAATAAAGGTACACTTAAGTAATATCCACTTCACATAAAAATGTAGGGCTTAAGAGTTAAATGCAGCATGACCTTGAATAATGACAAATGATGATAGCACCTATTAAAGAGGGGGTTTTGTGCATTTTTAGGCTTTATTTTGTCTCCCTGATACTTTCTTGGTAGCTGTACATAATTTACAGGTCAAAAAATCCCTAGTTTTCAGCCCCTATCTGAAACACTTTATATAAATTACTGCCTCTTTAAGGCCCCCTGCTACACAAACCCCCTTCCCTCTGATTGGCCAGTTCTCTAGAGGCCTGTCGAGAGCAATGCTATGGGGAGATCTTGGTTTTTGAGGCCTGCCCACCCCTCCAATGTCACCAGTTTGGAAATCAAAATGTAAAAAACCTCATCATTTCAGAAAGTTTTTTTAGGAGCTTGGGCAAATCTTGTGCTTTTTTTTTTTTTTTAGAACAGGCCATTTTGAGCAGACTACAGATTCATGGATCTCTATAAAATATGAATATGTAGAGTTTAAAAATCAGCATGTTTAGTGCGGAAGTCCAGCATTATTGCTTTATAAGTATATGTAAAATTTTGGAAAGCAGAATATCCCCTCTTTAAGATTAATAGCCCCTCTTTAAGCTTAATACAGGGGTAGATAATGAAGAGTATACATCATTTCTCTTTATTACAGTCCAGCATCAGTGGCTGCTTTCTGTTATTTGCTTTGTATGCATGACGTTGGCATGGCCTGAAAGAGAATCATTAAAATTCATAGCCACACATCAGCACCTGCACCACTTGAAGAGAGTTTCATTACTAAAACAAAATGATGCACCAACAGAAATCCTGATAACATTTTTATCCGGTAAAATCTATAGAAGGAACATTTCCTCGGGCAGGCACTTGAAATTGCTCGAGTTCAAGCAGAAACTGTGGTCACTGATAATATTTTTCACTTTGTCCGATTAAAATTTACACTTTTTGTGCAGCCTTACTGCTTTTTGATAGGGCTTCTACTCTTTAATTGAAGCTTGTAAATACTGTATTCTGTATTAGTACTGTACAGATGAGTAATGTGTATACGGATGTGGCTGCTGTTGAATTGTAGATCAGATTTAAGCTTGTGCCTCCCACACTCCAGCTGGCAAATGCAAATCAGAGTGACAAGCATGTTACCGTCCAGGGTCAGCTTTATACTACTCACAGCTATCCAGCAGCTTTCACTGGCTCGGAACAAAAACCCTCTAAAGGAGTCTGACAGAGTTGTAATTTCCAGGTGTAGATTTTTGTGTAATCGTTTTTTTAATAAAATCCCACCCACTGACTTTAACTTATCTAGATGAAAGAAATAGCCGGACAGTGTTAGCATATTTGCCTTCACAGGAGACAAACCATTTTAAAGCCTTTAGTCTAATCACTGCTTTACCATTGTTTCTGACTTCCTCTTCTTCTCTATTGAAGGCTTGGAGCTGCTGTACCAGCCGGAGGTGGTGAGGCTCTACCTGTCTCTCCTCACCTGCAGTCACAACCACAACACTTTGGAAGCTGCTGCAGGAGCCCTGCAGAACCTCGCTGCAGGACAATGGGCTGTGAGTGCATGTTGAGTTACTTTCTATAAGGCAGTGAAGGGTTAAACTGATGTTTCTACCAAGGGACACTTTGCTGGCATGTAATATCAGAGGCTAAATGGTTTTCGAGATGCTTCAACAGAGCACTAAAAGTGAATTGTGTCTGAATGTAGAGTAAGTAAGGTTGCCATGGTAGCTGCAATCATGTCCTGTTCTCCTATTACATCGTCAAACGAGCAGATTGAGTATTTGTCTACAGTTGACAATCAGTAACTCTCATCTCTTTGGCTCAAAGCAGCTGCAAACCCCAAAACAGGGGATTTTAACCTTGAAAATGTAGCTTTATTTTGTAAAAAGGAATTTAGTGTGGGCCATTCAGGCTCTATTTTCAACTGCAGTTGCTATGAATCTGTAGAGGGAGTTGAGTTCTGTAACAATGTGGTTCTAACTAATTATACAAGCAATTAGCATTGCATTTATTGATAAGCCAACCTTGGTTTTGTATGCTAAGTAGTCTATTTTAGAGTCATTTTTAAAGCTAACCCTCCAAGGACGAGCTGAAAGTGTAACTGGATTATTTTGGTTTTCTGTTGCACGGTTGCTGAGGACTGAGGAAAATCTCAGAACAATGTCTCTAAACAAAAAAGATTGCCTTCTACATCTACATTTTTTTCTTATCTGTTTTTTACTTTCTGGAGTATCTTAAAGAGATATAGAAATGGACAGCATCCCATTTTCAGCCCAAATACTTACCTGATGGATGCTTACGTATTGCTAAAGCCAGGTCTGCAAATCAATCTGGCTTGTGAAGATTGCTTCGACAGAGACATTGGTGGTTTTTGAAACCCATACTACAGCAAGCTACCAGAGGGGGCTCTAAAAAGTTTCGGCTTCACATCGGAGGAACTGTTGTGCTGCACGTTTTCATACAGTCTCTGGTTCACTATTTCAAGTCATATTTCAAAAGCTTTAAGGGGAGTCCACGATAGATAGAAAAAGAACCATTCATTTAATTTCAGGTCAGGCTATTCCATTTAGTCCATCTGTATGTTCCACATGCCTTTACAAAGCTGGCCTACATGACTGTTTGTTGACTGTGTTGTTTTCCTGAGGCTGCATCAATGGATGGATTGCTGGTAGAGAGATTTGGCATTGCTCGTCTTAACCCAGATGGACTGATAACTGTAGATGGACTAGTCTCCAGTGTGTATGATCAAAAATCACTATTACTGCTGTGTCCCCATAAACATGTCTAATTTGTTGCTTTGTGAAGATATCATCGGTTTCAAATGTTGCTTTAATTTAAGATGATTGCAAGTTTGCTTTTATTTTGAGATGGCATCCCACATGTGGGAGCAGTTGAGAGGAGAGTTTGAGTCTTATTCATGTACTTGTACAATGAAAAATCTTACATGAGTGTTGTTGCTGTGTCTTCTTGAAGTGGTCAAGCTACATCCGAGCTACTGTGAGAAAAGAGAAAGGCCTTCCTATCCTGGTGGAGCTGCTGCGCTCAGATGTGGACAAAGTTGTTCGAGCCGTGGCTATTGCTCTACGCAACCTGGCAATGGACAGGAGGAATAAAGATCTAATAGGTTCTGGCTTAAAACTCCTCTTTATGGCTCTACACCTGTACATTAACTTTAAATTTCATGTTAAGTCTTCTTTCTGTCACCTTAGGAAGCTATGCCTTGAGAGACCTTGTTGGTAATCTGCCATGTGGGCAGCAGCACCCAGCAAAGAACCTCGAGGGAGATACAGTGGTGTCTATTCTGAACACCATCCATGAGATCATCACAGATAGCCCAGAGAACGCTCGGGCGCTCATACAGGGTCACGCTGTGCAAAAACTGGTGGCTATCAACAAGTCAAGGTTCTTAATGTCTTTCAGCTAAACTTTAAAATATCTCTGCATGTGCACACCAAGATAAAGAATAGAAAACAAAACAGATAAAGACATAATGCCAAGCGTCAGGGTATTAAAAGGATCCACGGCTTACTTGCTGCAGCTGCTTGTTTGTATCTTTAACAGGCTGGAAGCAAAAGCTCTTGATATTATAAACGTCACATCCAACGGCAGCCATAAATTGATTTTAATCATGAGGACAGCATTGTCCTCAAGCTCTACTCTGTTGTTCCCAACAATGTCTTATGATTTGTTGTCAGCCAATCAGCACGGGAGATCAAGGCAGCGTCCCATGTGCTCCAGACAATCTGGGCCTACAAGGACCTGAGGAACACTCTGAACAAGGCAGGCTGGACCAAGAGCCACTTTAAGGTACCAGATATACAAAACAGTAATGTGTCTTTAATGTGTTGTGGCATGAGGAGAGAAACCCTGATCTGAGTCACAGAAGAAGGGAAAGATTCTTTAGTTCCATGGTGTAACTGAATTTAGGCATTATTTGAGCCAAGAATTCAGTATCTTTATCCTGTTCCCTCCAAAACATGAAAAATAATATATAGGTTAATTTCCAAGGCTAACAAAGTCATCTAAGCTTTCTATCAGAATTAAAAATGCAGGAAAGCTTGATTTGTTGTTGTCACCTAGTAACAAAATCCTTTCTGTCCCTCACAGCCAACATCCACAGGAGTGACTAAAAAATCCAAGAGCGGGAAGCAAGGCAGCGATGACATCACCTTGCCACTCATGGACAAAAATCAAGGTCAGCAAATCATTGCACACATTCCTTCTGTCAGCAAAATGATATTAAACCATCATCCAAATGAGAAGAGTGTCCTCTAGCTCAGAGAACAAACTCTGCTTTTGAATAGACAGAGCTCCTTGTCATGTCAGGGACAGAGAGATGGGCATTTTTAAATCCCAGACCATATTCTTCCGAACATAGCCTGAAACCAGCGATGTACTGCCAAGGTTATCAGTGCACAGACTTGGCTTATTAGCCCATACTGTGTTTTCCCAGAGGCAGGGCAAGCTCACGCATCACCAGTCACATTTCATTTAAACGCTATTCCAAAGGGCACTGACTCCTTCACGTCAACAGCGACCTCTGGCTTCCCACTAAAACTTCTCTGAGGGCTTCCTTATGAATTATGAACAAAACTCAAACACCCTGTGAAATGAGAAGTCAGTGGGGTTGGTATCAATTACTTTGAATGCATTATTGAAAGTTTTGGAAGCTTGGTTGTGTTAAACAGGCAACTGGCACCATGTTTGTGCATTCAGTCATGTCTGCAGTTTGAAGTCTCAGAGCTTTGGCTTGATAAAGACTTGTTAATTCTTAAATGTACCCCCAAAAGTTCAATAAATAACAAAAAAATTACTCAGTTAAACAAATAAAATTCCTGTTTCTGATATACATAAGAAAATGCCTCTGTAGTTGATCTAAGGGTGTCTCACTGACAGTACAGGACTCAGTTAGAAGAGCTGAGTACCTCTTGTTTTCCAAAGATATTTATAGCTGTCAAACCACGTTTCTGAGTGCAACATTAAATGTTTCTAATTTGAAAGTACGATGAAAATGGGGTTGAGCCAAATATTCCATGTGTCGGCCTGAATGTGGTAAAGTATTTGCTAACTTAGCCCTAATATAGTTAAATTTAAATTGTTAGTGTCATTCTTAGCCATGCTACTGTCTCTGGAAAGGGAATTTTGAAAGAAGACAGAACTGTGAAGCCATTTCATAATGTTAAGACTGTGATTTACAGCTTGTGTGACAAATAATTTTGGTTGTACATTAACAAAAAAATTGACCATTTCTTGTTGTTGATTAGTTTTAGCTAGCAACACCCTTGTGTCATCATTACAGACATATGAAATCAAACCTCACGTGCCCCTCATTAGTCTCTTAATACTGGATAATAAGTGGTCAGTTTTCTGCCGTGTTATGTGCTACATAAACTTGAGTAAACTCTGCTCAAGAAAAATGTTCACCAGTAGGGGGTGCTATGGAGAAAATAGGTCAGGATATTTTTTATGGCAGCATCAGGATCTGGATGATTGTTTTTCATAATGTTAGGACTATTTTGACCTGCAATTTTTTTTTACCCCTAAATATTCATATTACTGCGCAGTTTCATAACTTTATTCTAGCTCTGTGTCCTGTAGTGTGTTTTTGAACTTTGGATGTTGTGAGGCCACGTAGTTTTTTGAGACTTTACTATTTTGTGCACTAGACACATAATGTAAGCGTAAAAATAATTCACAGCATGATTAATTTTAGTGATAATATTAATACATTGTAAAATGAAAGCTAGAGGCTGTATGGAAATGGACCTTAGGACTGCCATTAGACATATCTGTTTGAATGAATCATTCCACTAAACTTTTAAATTGGGTGTTGAGATGATCTCAATATTTAAAAACAGGCTGTTTGTTACAGATAACTGGTCACTGATGGTTCCCTAGCTGACGGCTAATGCAGTATTCATATATTCTTCCCTTGCAGATGTTTACTCCAGCCTAGAGCCAAATGACAGAGTTGGGGATGGAAAAGCGCCTGTTGTGGAAAGAGACACTCTCCAGGTAGTCTACAGTTTCAATGTAAACAACATGACAAAACATGAAGTTTGATTCACTTGGATGAAAGTCACTTGTTTGTTATGTTTGGCGTGTGAATGAAGCAGATGGTTTGAGTTCATGTAATCCATTTACTTTCATCGGATCTGTTTTTGTTGCGGCATGTTGATGCGTTTCATGCAAATTCTCTGATGCCGGCTGTTTGCATGTTTCCCAACCTAGGCGATAAGTGAGAGAAAACACTTCATCAGAGCTGGCAGGCCTGCAGTGGGCCTCATGGATAACAAACCTCCGCCACTGGACTCCTGGGTGTAAACACAACAACACGGCCGGTCAGGCCTGATTAATCCTGTAAAGACTCTTTCCATCGGTGAAATACAGATTTGTGCCATTTGATCATTCTTGTACAGACAGCGAAAGTTAACCAATTTAAAACATTTCCTTTACTTGCAGGAAATAATGTGCCAAACATTTACATCTATTTATTACGGAGGTTATTTGAAATAGATTTTATGGATTTAGGATGATATTCAGTCTGTATGAAGAAGATCATGAAGGATTACATACACCTAGAAGCCTAAATATGCAAACTGTCGTAAATCCTGACTCCAAAGAATAAATGAAAGATTAAAATTTTACTGTTAGACACTTTTGCGGTAATTTACGTTACTAAGGCCTTTATGACATGTCACATCTGTGGATGGTGATATGAAAAAAATCTTAGAAATATTTTTGGTGAGGGTGTGAGATATAAAGACATCCAGCTTATTTGGAAATCAGATCATTCTAAACAAACCCGTGAGGTCATCAGCATCTCTATTCCATTTGTTTCACGAAAGGCAAAATGGAGTTGTAAATGTGTAACAAAGGACTGTTAATAATCTAAATGAAGGTATTTATATTGTAATATTTATTGTAATACCCATGTTATTAATTCAAGGTTATGGATGTGTATTAGCTAATACCAGTAAGTGATCCTACATTAAATACAACTCTGCTTTGCAGTGGTCCTTTTTGCATTGCGATGTTGAATGACAAATGAAAATAAACGCTGCGCATAATTTCTCATTTGGATTTGCATCACCTTTTTTGTGTTATAGACTGAATTTTATTCTAAAATATCATACTCCGGGGGCTGTTCCTTATTGGTGTTACTCTTTTAAATTTTCTCCATGTCCTGTTCAGACTGAAAATGTTCAGAATTTCTGTTACATCATGTCTTCACAACCGGGACTGAGGTTTCCACAACACTACACAGGGTACAAAATGATAAACGTCCCCCATGGTCTTGAACTTTAAAGTGGCTTAATCACAGATACAAACACAACCACGACGCTGGGTCATGTCAGGCTGAGTGCCAGTTAGCATTTGTCAGCTGTGATGGAAGTCTTATGATGACATGTGATATTAAAATTTTTTAACCACTTCTCCTCCAGATCAAGTTTGAACCAAAGCTTTGATTTTGTTCAATGTAAAAAATGATCTGTTTTTTTTTTATTTTGCAGTGTATGAGGCATGAAATCAACATGATGATACAAACTTTCGCATTAGTTCCTCAAATAGAATTTTTTTCTACAGAAATTTTTTAATCAAACTCTCGGTGGCGTTGAAGCAGGGCACGGCTATTTATAAAATCTTTTTTAGTCCAGGCTACTCTTGGCAAAAAAAATTAATTTAATTCAATTTATTTGCATGCAGAAGTTAAATTTGTGAGAATCACTCTGTTGTGGGAGCTCCCTGCCTTTCCACACACCTACCTGAAATGTCAAAGCCCACCTCCCCTCTATTTCACTGCATACATGAAAAGCCAAGGAAGCGAGGGAGCGCGCGCACACACACACACTTACACAAACACAATTACTGAAAAAAAACATACAAACAAACAAACAAACAAACAAACCACTATTTAATTTATTTCTGTGTGAAGTTCATACTGTTTTATGTTGAGTGCATGTTGTCCTTTAGAATGGACACGTCTTTATAACGGCTTTATGGCAAAAGCAAATATTTGGAAAGAAATTAAACTTAATTTACATGCCCTAGGAAGAATAAAAAAAAACATAAGGACAAAATCTTGACACAGACTTTCATAATTCATGCATCAGAGGGTTAATATGAGCTTAAAAGGATTTACTTGGCTTTTCATGGATGTCTTCAGTGGTTACTCAAGGAGCTGCATTTTTTTTTTTTTCCCCCTTCTCGTCTTTTTCTAGTACTTTTTAAATTTTTATTTTACTGCTTGTTTTTCTCTCCCTTAACAGTCAGTGCCGTTGATTCAAGACAATTTAGATATGGTCTGTTAATTTCCTCTTCCCCTTCAGACTCTTAACTCACTCCTAACCTCATATATTCAGAGGCATTGAGGAGTGATTATGAACTTATGAGCTTGCATGTCACACTTGGGCTCAGTAAGGACTAAAATGTGTTGGCAGTGATCCTGTTTCCTACAGTAGGCTGCTGAGCGCCATTACTCAAGTGGTTGTGTTTTAGATACAGGCATGTGCTGTGTTTTTATATAATTGATTGCATTATTCATGAAATAACCTGCTTCATAACATGTTTACAGGTATGTCTCATTGAAAGAATTTGTCTAAGATATCTTTTCTTCCTTTCATCATTTTCCATCACATTTTTTTTAAGTGGGTGTTTGTTGACATGGTGGCAGTAATTGCATACGTGAGCTGCCAAACAGCCGTGATTAGAAAACAAAGGATGTAATTAGCTAAAAGCAAATGCAAATGAGCTTGAATCAGCCCTTCAAAACATAATGAATAGACATCATTCAATTTAAGATGAGGAGGCAGAACAGATTATAAGTCGACACTGGCCTCTTGTGGAGATTGTTACGCATTAATTAACAGTATTGTTAGATGATAAGTGATTTCACGCATTAGGCACAGAAGTTACGAAATAATTCCCAGTTTGATTCGTCCCACAATTGAAGTAATACAATTTCTTAACCAAAGAGAGTTGTTAGACTTTGTACCATGGTGCAGCATAAAAGGGAATCAAAACTAGATGGATTATCAGAGGAATCATGGAGTGTTAGTGGTCCAGGTGGTGAGAGAGAAGGAGGAGGGCTGAGGGCTAGCTCAGCACATTGGACAGCATGGCCCTGCCCTCACAACCAGACCACAAGATCAACAAGGGCAAAGCCCCCAACAGCAACCTGTTGTCCTTTAACCAAGGACAGTGCTTTTATGTCACGTCCAAACGGCTCAAACAGGATCCATCACATCCTCCATCTGATCCTTAAACTCTGGATATAACTCTTTCCTCCACAAACATGACCCACTCAGTCTTCTCCAGCCTCGGCTTTATCGGCTCTCTGGAGGTCCTGCTTCTGACACTGGCAAGTTTAAGTCTGAGCAGTCCCATCGGGTCTCCGAAGAGCCATCAGAGAGCAACACTGACAAGAGATGTGGTTGAGAATCAGCTGCTTGAGGCACAGGATTTTCTGAGCCAGTTTCTGTCCACACTGAATCTGACAGAGCTAAGGTCCCCGCCTGGGCACCCTGCCGCCCATAAGGAGCCACCAGAATACATGCTGGAGCTGTACAACCGCTTTGCCAACGACCGCACTGCTGTGCCCTCAGCCAACATTGTGCGCAGTTTCAAGAATGAGGGTAAAAATTACTTTTTTGAGATTAAAAATATCCGACTTTTCATCAAACCGTGCTTAAAGAATGTAAGTCTTGCACATTTGTTTAAAAGGTTTAACTTTTTAAATCATCTGGATCATGTTTTAAATAATAATCCTGTTGAGATTCTTCTTATTGGAACAATTTAACTTAGATTAAGACTTGACTTAATGTATTAATCAAACAACACCAAAAAATATCTAATCTTCTATATGAGCTTGTATCGGCCATGTTTAGCAAATTGAAACAGATAAAATTGAACTTTGAGCACTGAAAAGTCCAAAGTGCTTCCCAACTTCACACATATTTCCCATTTTGATTTCAGATCATTCTCCCTACAGAATAACACCCAGAGGTGTCAGGATTTTCCCCCTGCTTTTTAACATCTCAATGCACCACCATGAGCACATAATGTTGGCAGAGCTTCGACTTTTCACCCTGATCCAGAAGGCACAGAAACGACATGCTGGCATTAATTGCAGGGTGGCTATCTACAAAATCCATGAGGACCAAGTTTGGACAAAAAAGGTGAGAAGAGACGGGAGAAGGAGGGATAAAGAAGAGGTGGTGGAGATGGATGGTTTAGAAGAACTGGTGACAAAGCATATCCATGCCAGAGATAACAGCTGGGTGTCATTTGACCTGACTCACATGGTTACACTCTGGAGGAAGTCAGGGTGTGCAAATCACAGACTGGAGATTCATGTAACAAGTCTGGGGTCAGAGGTTGAGGATGAGGGAGGGAGCTCAGTGGAGATTGACATCGAGAAGAGTTTAGAGGGGAAACATAACGCAGTGATGATTGTATTCTCAGATGATCAAAGCAGAGACCACAAACAGGATGAAGAAGACTTAAATCAGATGATCGAACATGAGAATGACCTTACTGAAAATGAGCAAGCCTTCTGGAATAATCCCAACACTGAGCATGCAAACCAGGATGAGCTGGACAAACAGTCTCTCATGCAGCTGCAGTCCAACCTTATCTACGACACACCTCCCCGAATCCGTCGCAATGCTAAGAGTGAGCCGTGCAAAAGGACGCCACTCTTTGTGGATTTTAAAGACATTGGCTGGGATACATGGATCATCCAGCCTCTGGGATATGAGGCGTATGAGTGCAACGGCGTGTGCAACCCGCCCATGACCGCTGAGGTCTCACCCACTAAACATGCCATAGTGCAGACACTGCTGAGTGTCAAGAGTCCAAAGAGAGCCTCGCGTGCCTGCTGTGTACCCACTAAGCTGGAACCCATCTCACTCCTTTATCATGATAATGGAGTGATCACTTTCAACCACAAGTACGAGGGCATGGTGGTGGCAGAGTGTGGCTGCAGATAGTCCTAAAAGTATTGCTATAATGATCACATGATATCACTACAAGTGTGGAAAGCTACAGACGTAGCTTCTTCTGGCTAAGCTTTGTCACAATTTTATCATACTTGTTATTGGTTCCCCTTAAGTGTTTGTGTAACAACACCTACTGTTGGCACTTACTGAGCTAAAATAACTATTTCATTTAGGGAGAAGATATATCTTTGCTTATGGTAACATTATCCAGCTAAGATTTACATCAGACAGCAAACGGTATGTTAGCAAGTTAACATTAGCAACCAGGAAGCAAAAAGTGTGTTAGCTAGCCAACATGTGCATCAAAAAGCAAACAGTATGTGACTTAGCAAACAATATGTTAGCTAGCCAATCTCAACTTCAGCCAGCAAACCATATGTTAAAGCAAACACTAATGTTAACCAGTACACAGTTTGTAAGTTAGACAATGTATCAGTTAGGTAATATATTTGCGTCAGCTGGCAAAGAGTAGTGATAATGTTAATGTTACCAAGTAAGCAGTATATGAGCCAACAAACAATAAGTTAGCTAGCAAACTTTAAAATTAGCTAACAATAATGTTAGCCATTTTACAGACTGTGCGCTGCCAAACAATCTTAGTTTGCCAACATTAACGTCAGCCAGCAAACTGTATGATAGCTAGCTGATCCACACATCTGATACACATGTAGCTAACTGTAATGCTAACAGTATGTAAGGTAAAAAGTGGTGCGTTAGCAGGCTAACATTACTGTTTGGTATAACTGTGTCAAAGGCTGACAGAAGGGTTTCAATACTTGGATTCATTATAGTTCTTAAACTGCAGAGCAACAAGAAAACTAGTTTCTGACCTTCCTGAATGCTGGCTGGAGGGGAAAATGGCAGCCATGCGTATATGATGAATTTCTGAGTGTTAAGTGATGAAGCTGAGGAATAAGTCTATCTATCTATCTATCTATCTATCTATCTATCTATCTATCTATCTATCTATCTATCTATCTATCTATCTATCTATCTATCTATCTATCTATCTATCTATCTATCTATACAGTGGTATGTAAAAGCACAAGTCTAGACTTAGCTGTGAATTAGAAAAGCGCACAAAACTGTAAATCTGTGCTACTTGATGTAAATTTGTACAAATGTTAATGTTGTTTTATTAGACTGAAATTTAGAGCTTTTCAGGTAAGACTAAGAACATTTCTAGATAGAGGGATAGCGTGCTTTGATAAAAATGTATTATTTTACAATGTTTCTGTATAGAGTGGTTGGCACTGTCGCCCCACATCAAGAAGGTTCAATTCCCCAGACAGGTGTCTTTCTGTGTGATCCTGAAAGGGTAAAGTGGTGAGGATAATGAATGTTTCTGGATAAGCCTAACAGTTTAATGTTGACATTCACTCTAACAAGCTGAATATATAGGCTACTATTGCAGTGTGGCATAACTCCCACCAGAGACAGCAGAAAAGAGAAGAGAAAATAACTAAAGGGCGGTAAAATGTCAGAACTCACACTTGGTACAGTAATAATCCAGTGTCTATTACTGAGAGAGTGCAAAGGTTACATTACGGTAACAGCCCTCTAATTAAGGTGGGATGTGAGGATATGACGATTGTGCTGAGGGTTTGTGAAGAGCTGCTGCGGAAACAGAATGTATGAAATTGACTGAAACATCCACACATTGTGTAGATGTAACAGCAGAATGTAATGTTGCTGCCTTTTTATTGAAACCCACCTCTAAACATTCTTTTCCTCCTGTGAACATTACTCCTGAGGCATTTGTTTTAAAACTCAACTGTTCAAAAGGGCTTGCCAATTTGCACTAGTGATGCTTTATGTATTTCAAATATAGAAGAGTCTCTTAAATTCAGTGATAACTTAATCCTAATTTTACAAAACAAAAAGAAAAAAATTAAAAAACTTTTGAGTAGATGTACATGCTGCAGATTTGTAACTGGTAATTTGTTGCTTTGGCCTACGGCATGGAGGAGTCGCTGGAATGATTTATATAATGTGACATATTTTCTCGTATTTGCTTGGCAAACTCACACAAAATGTATTTTTGATGGCTTTTCACCAGGAGAGGATTTTCACAGTTTCTTGAAGCTCTTCAAGGCTGCTTCTCTAAAAAACTGAAGATTTCCTTTCATCCATGAGTGGTGTTAACTGCTGTGAAATCTTCCACTGTATGCCAGCCATTCATATTCTTTGTTTGGTTCTTAAAGGAACAATAATGCTATTGTGGTTGCTAGAATAAAATATCTCCAAAGAAATTCTGCACTTTCTTTTATTGTCAGACAATGAAAAGTGCTCCCAAACTAACAACCTCAGCCCCTCCAGCGTCACATGCCTGGCGGGCCTCTCTGCGCGCTTCCATGCCACTGTGATAACGAGGTGACAGAGCCTGCAGTCTTGTAAACTGTCACTCAGGATGAGACGCCACTCCAAGTGGGGAGCATTTGTGAGAAGGTGGTGTCAGATTCCTGGTCTACAACGCCAATGGGCTCTATTGACAACACTGCTGTTAGGTTGCCCTCTGAACCCTCCCACTTCCTTTCTCTAACACAGCTCTTATCAAGGCCACGGCAACGGCACAAATGGAAAAAAAAACACGTCACATCATCACCTAGCTTACACTGTTAACAGTCGGATGCAGATAACAATGATGGAATAACACTGTGGAACTTTCTAGCTCAATGGGATCCTCTCTCAGCATAGATGCACAAATATGGAGCTATTATCGAAGCTAATTCATTTGTGTGTGTAGATGCATCCACAAATGCGTAAACTGGTGCACAGATGTGTAAACAGACTTGCAAATGGGTGGAATATTTATTGATGTGTAAAATATTTGCAGATGTGTGTGCAAATCTAAAAATGTTTAGACTGATTTGCAAATAATATAAAGTCTTAAATGACCGAAAAGTCGAAGTGTTTTTTCTACAAGACCTGAAAATACACTCAAATCATCATTTACAACTGAGACTGGCTTCCCAATTGGCTGTCTGTGAACACATGAGTTTTGCTCATGTCCTGGAGGTGGTGGAGATTTGAACAGGTCACCATTTCAATACTGCAACTTCATCCTCAAGTATGACCACAAGAGGGAGACTTCATCTAAGAGTAAAAGTCATCATGTCACAGAAAAAGCAGGTCACAGAGCAGCTTTTTGACACCTCATGATGTGCATTGCAGAGATTTAGAGTAAGTCCTCATCAGCAGCCATACCATGCTGTATGTCCAATGTTTGGGGTACTAGGGCGGGTCTTTTTCCAAGCCAAGGAACACTGACCCATTAGATACATGTTTTTTTGTTGGCTTTGAGGCTAAAAAATGAGGAAAATATGACCAAATCTTTTTAGCTTGTCCGTTCCTTTTTGGACAGCTTGTAGTTGCTCATGAGAAAGGGGTGTTAAAAAAACTCTCAAAACCCCTTAAAAATCACCAGGGTCTTCTTTAATTCTTACATAAACCATCCTACGTATTCTTTGGAAATAAATCCCCCAAATCTAAAAACGAGTTTGCACTCAGCCCAAAAAATATGTCCTTCTTTCGAAATGGCACTTAGTGCAGTGAGGATAAAGAGAGGGATTTGTTTGTGAAGGGTTACAGGTCCTGCCAATCATCTTCAATATATATTCGGAGCCCTTTTCTGGTTTATGTGAAATATTTTGTAGTTAACATGTGATGGGGGCACCGATAAAAGCATAAAATGATTATATAAAATGTTTGCATCACAATGAAGAAGGTTAAAAGAAAAGTAAGTAATTCATTTGGTTGTTAAGTTGTGTTGCTTGGGAATATCTAATAGTCTCTTCTAACTGCTGGAAGGACAGTAAAACATTAACTTTGAGGAAGTCACCCAAAACACAAATCCATCTATCCTGCCAAGGTGATAACAGAGATGCCTGTAGGGAAATAAACACTTTGGGCTACCAGAGACAGTGAGGGTTCTGTGCTTTTAATTCCCACATATTCAGTTTTTGCCCTGCCGAATATATTCATGGAACGCTAGTTCTTGATTTTTCTGGGGAAGCATCTGCAAGGGACATTCATCTTGAGGCAAGTGATTTGGGCCATCAGGGAGAGCAGCTCGTTATGCCAACATGACAGATCTTTTTATCTGATATGCAAATTGGGACAAGTTTCAACAGACCTTTTAAAGGAACATTGTCAAAAACATCTTAGCAAAAATAGCATAAAATTCACCCAAAATCATCAAGATCAATGTTCAAGGTTAATTTAGTTTACGGTTATTTTATTGTCATTGTTTTATGAATCAAACATAATGTTGACAGTTTAATCCATGTACAATGGCAAGACTCGTTCAGATAACTGAATGCCATCAGTTGACTTCTTTGCTTCATGGCCGTGCTTTCACATTACTAGAAACACACTAAAACTGTCTTACCTCATTGTGATACATCTTTGAAGATATTGGCCCTGAAAATAGGAAATACATTTAATTAAGACGACCTTACTTCCTCTCCCCATTGATCTAACCCTTTAAATACAGGGCATGCACCTTTACATTTGTAAGTACCTTCTGGGCACAGTTCCTACTGCTTCCCAGGCCCAGAACCAAACATACTCTTTAGTACAAGGCCGCAAGATAAGACGTATGATTCAGAGCCTTGACACATGGCATGAACTATAACACATAACCAAGCATATGATACATGTCTGAACTCCACAAGGTGTCTGCTTTGTTGATATGAAGAAATCAATTTTGTTTTACATTCTTTAAAAAGCGTGGCTCAACCTTGAAATGAAGTTGACACAAAACTATTATTTTGTAATGTGGAACACGACGAACTAACCCCAGTTTAGAAAATATAAACACACCTTAAAGTATCTGTTGTTTATTGTGTTACACTTACACATCATTATCATTTCTATATAGTTTTCATTTACAAGAAAGTGTGCTTTTAAAAATGTATGTCTCTGTATTAAAATTGTAAAAAGTATTTCTCTTTTCGCCTATTTTGAGGTCAACTTCAACTTCCAATGCTGTCCACACCAAGTTTATTATAGTTAACAACACTTAATAAAGAAAACAAGAACTGAACCCACATTTTTGCTAACTAAAATAAAATAAGGCTTTAACTTAAACTGTATTTTGAGTTAACAAAACTAATCAAACTAGGCTAAAATTCTGGAAGAAATGGCTTAAGTTGTTTTTTTTGGCCACTCTATCTTTTACATTAAACAGAATTGTTTGATGTGGATTTTTTATTCAATCTGCCCTCTGTAAATACATGTTTGAAATTTATTTTTAATAGTTTGAGTTTTTATTACACACAGGTTTCACTAAAATTTCACCCCTTAAAACTAATACAAAAAAGCCTAATCTAATATCAAAAGGAATAAAAACTAAACCAAAAATAAACTAAAACCAATCATTTAAAAAAAGAAGAAGCTAAACTTACCTTGAGGACCTGCTCTAAAAACTACTTAAAACTTCACTCAAATAAAAAAAATAAGAAAAATAAGTAAAAACGAAATAAAGCTAAAAACTAAAGAAAAATGCAAACCTTTATTAACCTTGGTCCGTACATCATGCGGTCACACAATTTTTCATGTAAATTTTGTCCCAATCTTACAAATCAAGTCTCTGTATTAACTGATTTTGCACTGCCTAAAAATACTGGGCCTTCAAGTAAATCCAAGTTCATTCAAGTAAATCGGGAGGCTGTCCCAATTTACTTGGATCCCCAACCTAACAGCCCAGTTGTAAGATTCGCAGGTCCAACCACAGCCTGATTTCATCTTCTTCTTCTTCTTCTTTTTTTTTTGTTTGTTTGTTTGTTTGTTTGTTTGACATTCAAAAATAAAACTCATAGGCCTTTAAAGAACAAATATTTGGTATCTGTACTGGATATAGGACATACCTTAATAGATCACGTTGCAGAGCTCCTTCATTATTTGTGCAGTTGCAACCTAGAATATAGAGTGACAAATATTAAATAAGTAGCAAATTTCATTGTGTTCAAGAAGTTAAGACAACATTAATTCCATTTTCTGGTCCAAATGAGTTGTTTTCGATTACCCCCAGAAGCGCCACGCCTGTCAGTGTCCATGCGTGCATGCTCAGTGTGACCGTGTAGTGGGTGGAGATGATTTTTTTTGTTTATTTTCAGGGCAAGCTAGCCAGTGTAGCTGTTAGCTTATAATAACAATATTTTTGTTAAAGACTGACTATACAATTTGAATACCCACACGAGAATCCATCAAGGTGTTTAGATATTGTAATGTTTCCTAAAGTAACGGACAATCTCAGGAGAAGGCTGGAGGGATAGCGTGATGTTGATGACTGTCTTTCAGCATTAGCAGTTAGCGTGTGTGCGAGGCTAGCTATGCTACGCTAAAGGGCGTAACGCAAATAAGCCAGATAAAGATTCCGCCTTATCATTTTGTGACTCTTGGTCTAGCGTTGCAGGGTAAGTAAATCACAGTAAGTTCGCAAATCAGTGCGCGTCTCATTCAGCAGGAAAATAAAGCGTTTTGGAATTAGCTTAGGCTATGTACTGCTAACGTTGTTAGCCTCCGCGCTAGCGGACGCTAACGAGCTGCTCGAAATTTGTTTGGCAATAATCATGAACTAAATGCTTCCAGATGGCAAAACTGTAACTTAACATGTCTATTAATTTGGACGGGAAGTAATTATAACGAAACAATGTAATTTAAGTAAGGTTAGGGGGCTTAAAACTGAGGCATCGTTAGAAAGAACAGGCTAACAGAACAGTGATTATGAGCTAACTGTGCATATCAGGGCTAACGTTTGTTGTGAAGGTAGTTACGAAAACGTAACGTTACCTCAATATTTTTCTTTTTAAAACGCCATTCATGTATAACCTTTTACTCTACAACATATTTAGAACAAGAAAGACGGAAAGTAGAAATACACAGTCTCTACCACAGTGCTATGAGTAAAAGCCAGAGACCAGAAACAGTAATTATTAGGGGTGACAGTTCAGTACTTAAATTCAAAAATTAGATTGAATAAATGAATTATATTTGAATTAATTACATTACAAATTAATTTGAATTAATTTGAATTAATTTTGAATTTCATTTTAGTTATTATGGAAATATTTATGGATAATGACTAGAGAAGGTGTTCTCTATGACTGTTAGCCGTAATGCAGTGGTTTCCAATTTGTAATGTAGGACAAAAACAAATTCCAACACCTTTCCCTTTTGATGTGGCTGAGTTGATGCACTGTAGCATCTGGCTTCAAGTCAGATTGAAACATGTACTGTATGTTTAATGCCAAATGATCTGAACCCTTACTCACAAGACACTACCCTTTCTGTTTCAGGTTAGCAAGCTCGGCCAGCATCTCCTCACAAAATCTTTCACTTGGACACTTCAGCTGCTAAAAGGCACTGCAAAAAATTTGGAAAGCCTCCACTGGGTTGAAACCTAAGGAGCACAATGTCAATCACAAACACTCCCACAAGTAATGATGCTTGCCTGAGCATCGTGCACAGTCTGATGTGCCACCGACAGGGAGGGGAGAGTGAGAGCTTCGCCAAGAGAGCCATCGAAAGTCTCGTCAAGAAGCTAAAGGAGAAGAAAGATGAGCTGGATTCTCTTATCACAGCCATCACGACCAACGGAGCTCACCCAAGCAAGTGTGTGACCATACAGCGCACCTTGGATGGACGTCTACAGGTATGGGGACAGGTGTACTTCCTGGTAACAATGAGGAAAAACTCTGAAAAGTATCACTTAAAAAACTCATCGCATTTCCCTCCTTGTGCTTTAGGTTGCTGGGCGTAAAGGTTTTCCTCATGTTGTCTATGCAAGACTATGGCGATGGCCTGATCTACACAAAAATGAACTAAAACATGTGAAATATTGCCAGTACGCCTTTGACTTGAAATGTGACAATGTTTGTGTCAATCCATACCACTACGAGAGGGTTGTTTCTCCAGGTATTGGTGAGTAAAATCACATATTTGTAAATCTACATGAGATATGAAATTTAAAGTGATATAAAATCTGTGTTGTGTCCTGTTTTTGCAGATTTATCAGGACTGACCCTCACAGGCTCTGGTAAGTTGATGTAAGCGTTTTCCTGCTTTCTTGTATTCGATCTTGTTAAATCTTTGTTGTTTTATACTTTTTTATTGTCCTCACGAACTGTAGCTCCACTCTTGGTAAAGGATGAGTACGACTACGACAACCCACAATCTCACTCGAGCTCTGACAGCCACTTGCAGACAATACAGCATCCCCCCTCAAGGCCCGGTCCTCAGGAGACCTTCAGCAGTCCGGCTTTGCTGACTCCAGCGGAGGTCAGCAGCTCAGCTTCAACCTCTGCCTTTTCCACCATCAGCGCTGGACCCTCAAGTAAGACACTCCAAAGAGACTCCAAATACATACAGGAAAACAATACATGCAGAATGTGTTTTCACCAGTCAGAACCCTTATTTTTCTTCTTTTTGATTCTCAGATGCTGCCCCTAACTGGAGCAGAAACAGCAGCTTCACCCCTGCGGTGCCTCAACATCAAAACGGGCATCTCCAGCATCATCCACCCATGCCTCACACAGGACATTACTGTAAGTGGAAGGAAAACAGGGGGATGTTTTCCGCAAAACTCCCTTAAAACATATTAAATAATGAATATCCAGTTTGACAGCTCACATATGCAAACTTAATTCATGACTAAATTTGCCCTGATAACTTAACGCAGATACCGTGCATTGACCAAAATTAGCTCTGACAATTCGTTATAAAGCTAAACATTCATCACTGTGCCTGAAGGACATTTTAACCTTTAGGTTGTGCCATTAGTTTAAAAACAAAGTAACTCAGGTACAGGCTCATCTATTTCTACTACATTGACAAGAAAACTAGTTCACCACGATTTGTACGACGAATAGTCAGCGTCATAAACAGATGAGCTGCGTGGAGCAGGCTCAGCCCTGAATCAGAGCTGTGGTGTTGACACACTTTAAATCAGTGACAAGTAGTTTTCTAACTTTAAAAATGATAAAAGCCTATAGGAGACACTAAAGTGTTGCATCGGTGAAAAAGCTTAAATAACACAGATACACTATTTTTTTTAGAGTATTCATGTTAAAAGAGTACTTTTCAGTGTATCCATACACAGTGTTTGTTGATCAACACACAGTGTGAACTAAACTACAGTGTGCTGAGCATGAAAATAATAGATGGCTGTTAAAGTCTGGCATTGTTATTTTACCTGCTCATTTCTGTACAACAATTACTATTTTCTGGCTTTCTATTTAGTTGAATTATTCTTGAGAATAATAAATGAGTTCAGGTCACTCCAGGAATTGATTCTGCATGTAATCTATAAAATTTTGTGTGTGTTTTTTCTGAAATATTAGCACAATTTATAAATCTCCCTTAGCCCCACAGACACGCAAACAGATGTCAAAAAACTCGCTTGAGGCAGCCTTCTCTTCAAGCTGTTTATTTTATTCATTTTCTTCTATTTTAAGTTTGCCATGGTATCGTTTAAGTATCGATATCGATATTTTTTAGGCAAGTATCGTATCGAATCATAATTTTGGTATCGTGACAACACTAGTCCTATCACAAGGTTTAGGGCAGAAATTACCCCTACAGCAGTGTTTTTGTGCAGCAGAAGCCCAGGGCACATGCACCAAAGACCCCCTCCCTGCTTCTCTGCTGGTTTCCTCTGCACTCAGACGGGGCCATTTTTTACTTGACCAAAAACACAAATAAACGGACTCCCACCGAAAAAATCTGATATCGGTCTGCATTCACGCTTTAATTAGAGAATTTTCAGCGCATTACATTCACACAAAAACACCACTAAATAAGGCTCTAGTTCTCAACGTGTCTCTTCGTCCTGGCAGACTACCTGCGTTTGCACGCCGCGCGCGCGGACTGATACACTAAGTGGCGAGCGCCTCGTAGCCAGCTGTGGCTCTGCAGCGGAGGTAGCGCCGTTTTACAACACGATGAGAACTAGAGCCTTATTTAGCTGTGTTTTTGTGTGAATGTAATGCGCTGAAAATTCTCTAATTAAAGCGTGAATGTAGACCCATATCAGATTTTTTCGGTGGGAGTCCGTTTATTTGTGTTTTTGGTCAAGTAAAAATTGGCCCCATCTGAGTGCAGAGGAAACCGGCAAAGGAGCAGGGAGGGGGTGTTTGGTGCGAGCGCTCTGGGCTTCTGCTGCACAAAAACACTGCTGTAGGGGTGGTTTCTGCCCTAAACCTTGTGATAGGACCCAACTTGTTCCATCCTGGAGTATCACTTTAAATTATCCCAACATGAAAGTCTGTGAAGAAATTAGGAGGAGCAAATGGGGCAGAAATGCTTTAATCTGTTTAATCTTCGTCTGAAATCAACTTTTACATCTTGTCCATATCCTCATTTTGAAAATTGGGCCAAGTTTCAAGGAATAAACAATGTAGTGGTAATATATGAGCCTGTAGGGGTAATTTCTGCCCTAAACCTTGTGATAGGACCCAACTTGTTTCATCCCAGAGTATCACTTTAATGCATGATACATTAATGAATTTGTGTTGATGACTCTGATAATTAAGAAAAACCAGGCAAAACCACTCAATAGTAAATCTAAAATAAATAAGGCAAACCTTTTAAATTGATAAACAAATGAAATGCTGTTGAAAGCAAAACTAAAACAGTAGAAAAAAACAGACGGATACTCAAGTAAAGACTAGACCAAAATGTAAAGGTGAAGAGTATATGGATAAATGTATAAATCAAAAGCCCGACTAAGTAGAAGTAAAGGTGATGGATTTTGTGAAATTTGATGGTTTTTACTGCCCATTCCAATTCATCTTTGTTTGCTCTTATGTTCATCACTGGTTTCTCTTTTGTAATGTAAACGCTGCTGCTGTTTTCAAATTGTACAGAAAATAAGTATTGACATCTTCTTGCAGGGCCAGTTACCAATGAAATTGCGTTCCAGCCCCCCATATCCAATCACCCTGGTGAGTATCAAGCTGCACATGGGTGAGGATCTACATGTCTAAAGTAATCAGGGAGACCTTTTTTTAACTGTTGGTGTTTTTGTGCCAGCTCCAGAGTACTGGTGCTCCATTGCGTACTTTGAGATGGACGTCCAGGTTGGTGAGACGTTTAAAGTCCCGTCTACGTGTCCGATAGTGACAGTGGATGGCTACGTGGATCCATCAGGAGGAGATCGCTTCTGCTTAGGGCAGCTGAGCAACGTCCACAGGACGGAGAACATAGAAAGAGCCAGGTACTGTGATGTTTTCATGGCAGCGTATTACACACAGTGTGTATTAAATGTTTGGAGGTTAATGTTGATGAATGTTCTCCATGACATTTTATCTGCAGGCTTCACATTGGCAAAGGCGTGCAGCTTGAATGCAAAGGTGAAGGAGACGTCTGGGTGCGTTGTCTGAGTGATCATGCGGTTTTCGTGCAGAGCTATTATTTAGATCGAGAGGCCGGTCGTGCCCCTGGAGACGCTGTTCACAAGATCTATCCCAGCGCTTACATCAAGGTGAGCGAAAAACAGAAAAGACAATGAGATTTGTGTCATTCTTTGTGTCTTCAGCCCATACACAGCTATACACCAGTCATTATGTAATGTATGCTAGGCTCGACCAAAAGGGATGAATAATGAATTCAACCAAAAGTAGATCATTTTAAGAAAATTAAAGTATTCCAGTTCTTAGATTTCCTCAAATTAAATTCCGTGGAGCCTCAATGAAAGAGTGTTTTTTTAATTTCAAAGATTTCTCAAGTGATATACTATTCCTACATGGATAAGATGTCTTGCTTAAGCCTTTTCTTTGATTGCTTCCTTAGCAGCTGCTCTCAGTATTTTAAATTCTCATTTCAATTGTTTATGGTCATTTAGTTCAACAGATAAAAATAAGTTCATCCAAATTGTGAGTATGTTTTTGTTGCTCAAACAGGATTTCTAATTCTGAATATATCTTGCACCAAAATTTTACGACAGCCCCAAAAAACACCTGATAGTTTTTAACTTCAGCAGGAGCTTGAATAGTGAGACTGAGTAGAACTAATAAAATATCTACAAAGGCTCGACAAATTGCTTATTTAAATACAGGTTTAATCTTTCATTTCTGAAGGTATTTCAGGAAATTTGGAGGATTTAATGTAATGGGTAGAGTGTAAAATGTACCTAACTTTGACATTAAGGAAATCGCAGTCGTGATACACACAGAGCTTCACGTTTCAGTTGACAAGTGAAAAATATTAACACATGTTTGTAATTCTGATCAGTGTGTGAACCTGGACAAGCTGACATCCCACCTTCCTTATGTTTGGAGACTTCATATATTTCAATGTTCCTTCACTATCGTCTCCTGTTCCTCTCGTCCCCCGGCAGGTGTTCGATCTGCGTCAGTGCCACAGACAGATGCAGCAACAGGCCGCCACAGCTCAAGCTGCAGCTGCAGCTCAGGCAGCAGCGGTGGCCGGGAACATCCCCGGGCCGGGCTCTGTAGGGGGCATCGCTCCAGCCATCAGTGAGTGTTTTTAGCCCTTCACTGAACCCTTGTGTCAAATGAAGCTGAAGATTATAAGTGAGAGAACAATTAGTACTCATAAGACCTCAACGGGCTGAATGTTCTGTACATCAAATTTAAAAATGAGTCAGTGCTGTGCAGAAACCCAGACCTAAGTGCTGAATGTATTAGCAGTCCAGATTACTGGATTTCTTTATGGTTTCAGAAAGATTATCTTCTCTCATTGTATATTGAACTCTACTAAATGTCAGAATGGTTAAATGCTTGGTGATGGCATTTTAAAGTTGTAGACTGTTATCCAAACATCATTGCTGAATGAGAAAGAGAATATTTGTAGCCTAGGCAGAGTGGGAGACGGGTTAGCACCAGAAGTACTTTCCTAGTTTGTCTGTCAAATCTATATTCCAACTTTTACTGGAAGAGGAACTTATCCAACACTCTCTGCCCACATTGCTCTAAAGTTGCTGCTCTTTCTCTCCCTCCAGGCCTGTCTGCCGCTGCAGGCATTGGGGTTGACGACCTGCGCAGGCTGTGCATCCTGCGGATGAGTTTTGTGAAGGGCTGGGGGCCCGACTACCCACGACAGAGCATCAAAGAGACGCCCTGCTGGATCGAGATCCATTTACACCGAGCTCTGCAGCTGCTGGATGAAGTTCTGCACACGATGCCCATAGCTGACCCACAACCTCTCGACTGAGTTCAAAGACATAAAAAAAAATCAAAAACAGAATATCAGACTGTACTTTTAACAGACCACTTCACTCATAGATCAGGAGAGTCGAAAGATTGCAACAACAGGGACGCTGATTGGGTCAGAGGACGCCGGCAGTATACTCCAAACACACTGAAGAGTGGAGAGAGGCAGCGCTGTAAGTTTGCTGACTTCTACAAACAGCTGCAGGAACGTGTGAGTCACTCTGGGAGGAGAAGCTGTACAGTGGAAACATGCTGCCACGACAATGAAAAACCAAGACAGTATTCAGACAATGTTCAACCAATGAGGGTGAAGTCTCAAGAAGACACAGAAGTACTAAAACAAGAGGAGAAGATGTAAAGAGAACAGATTCATCACAAGAGAAATGATTCATACTTCAGCCGTCAGTGTTTTTTTCAGCATGAACATTTCAATATGACTGACTGAAGAACTCCTCGGCTCAACAAGTTGGTGTTAGCACAAAGAGGCGCCTTGTTCTGGATGCAAACCTGTTATTTCCCTTCTACATGTGTTTCCAGTTGGGGTATACTGCCGCTCTGTTCCTCCCTGGTGACTCTTCCCCCCCTCACAGATCAGGACATTTCTGTAAAGTCATGTTACTCATTACTCATGTTTTTGTAAGATGTAATCTTGAATATTTTTCAATGCTGACTGTAGTTGTTTTGTTTTTTTTACTCATATGTTCAATCATTTTTAACGCATAAAAAGTCTCAGAGAAGCCCATTTTAGCTGAACTTGCTTCTCTCTGCTCCTTAACGCATCATAGTTTGAGTATTCTTCAACCAGTCCGGCTGTAAGATGGAGAGATGTTTTCAACTCAAGTTTTCAAGCCTCAATTATACTTACCTTATATATTAAAAAAAAACAAAAGAAATGATTATTGTAACACATTTATGTAATATGGTTTGTCTTTTTTGTGATTAGATGCCCACATAGTGTCCATTAGCACTTTATTATTAATTTGCCTAAAGTTTTGTCTTGTTTCATAGTCCCATGTGTGGTTATTCGTTGATCTTTTAGAGTAGTTGTAAAGTTTTCTTGCTAACATTTTTAGAATTGTGTTTTTTTTAGCTTCAGTCTCACCCACAGCAGGTTTGAAATGTGAGTAGTTCAAACTTTCAAACCTCAAGAGGGAAACACTGATACCTAAAAAATAACATTTCTAATGAAGAATTATTTAAATATAACACAAGGCCACTTGTTAAAATTTGAGGAAATTTTCTAGACAACAGCTGAGTAAAGGAATGAACTGTGAGAGGAAGTGTAAGCCATATTGATGCCAAATATACACCTGAGAGGAAAGATTATCAGACTGCAGTCAGGTCGGTGTTATGAGGAAATGATTTTTAGTCTCCGCTCAGCACTGATGGTTGAATATTTTGGTATCTGGAGCTCTGTTTACCGACAGCTGTTGCAGTATTTTATACTCTTTTTGCTAAATTTACAGCTAGAAACCACTCTGCTCATATTTAAAAGTGTAAAAGAAAAATGCTGTACAATTTCAGGAAATGCAACTTCATACTCATCTCTATCTTTATGTCAGAGTTTGAATGATATTGGTGTTACATATATGAATATGGTTGAATAAAATTTAATGGGCTAACATTTTTCTGGAGTCCTGAAATCTTATGTTGTGATATGTGTCGCTCTGTTTCTGCTCCTTTGTGACACATTGCGGGACCACTATAAAACTAGAGTTGCCAGAGTTCCCACACTTCCCAGGTCAATGTTGATTGTTAGGTTGTATGTCTAGGGAACTTTCTGGAAAACCTTTATTATCAGACAGGACGCAGAATTTTCAACAAGAAAACGTTTATTACTGCAAAGACAAGTCACAAATTTTAAGAAAACAACACTAAGAAGCTAGCCTGAGCTGAGATCTGAAATATTCAGAAAACCAAACTACATGTGTCTTTAATAGTTTCTATAATCATCAATACGACACACTAAATGATAACGTCTTTATAAATATAAAAGTCCCCAAATTGTCCTTGTTTTTTGATGTAAAATACACAATACAAATCACCCTACACGCATTGGTTTGCTCGCCAAATTTAAGAGGAAAAACTGAATGGCACACGAAAAGAAAGTCACATGAAATCTGTGTGGATATATATTATATCAGATACTATACATTATTCAAAAGAAGCAGGAAAGGAAATCACAAAAGCACTTAAACCAAAAATATCTGATAAAATGTTCACCAAAAAGAACAAATCAAATAATTAAAACACAAATAAATAGACTTTTTTTTTTTTCAGATTTTCTTATTTACATATTTTTGTCAAGGGTGAAGAAAACGAAACAGAAACTCCCCAAATGCCACTGCTAAATGCCTGTGCTTGCATTAGAGCATGCTACAGCTGGCCATGACTCACTACACTGTCAAATGGCACTTGAAAAAAACATCCAAATACAAATCTCAAACAGGTCACAGCATTCAGGAAATATCATCTGATGAAAGATATCACGATCAGAAGAGAGCGTTTTCTACTTACAGTGACTCTCCTTGTCCAGTAACCAGTTCTGTACAATAAAAAGCTGTTTGCAGGTCATCTATCGCGTGTAAACTACAACATATGTGTGTGTGTTTGTGCTGCCACATCCAATAAATAATAAATAGTCCAGTTAGAACAGGTCTAAATGCTTCCTGTGCAGTGAAACGTCTGTTCTGATCGCCTCTATCTGTTGCCCACCAGAGACCCAATAGTCACCCAGGCTGTCTGCTCTGGCCAGGGCGAAGTTAAAGGCACTGGAGTCTGCTATGGGTCAGTGAAGCTGCCGTCACATCCACATGGAGAGGCATCTTTAACCTTTTTTTTCAGCTCCTATGACAAGTAAAAGAATAGCTTATGATTCTTCTTTTCTTCCTTTTTTTTTTCTTTTTTTTTCATTTTCTGGTTGGAGACAGGCTCATTTGCAAACAGCTGTTACAAAAACAATCTTTTCCACTTCAAAGACACAAAATTAAAGTACAATTGTGTTGGCAGCATTAACATCAGTCCAGTGTTCACCAGGCAGGTTTTGGAGATGCAGAAATGCTAAATCACTGGCTGGCACATCAAGGAAAACTATAAAAGGGGGAAAATAAAAAAAAATAAGAAAGAGAAAGAAAAAAAATCTGAAATCGTTTCCAGCAGCACATGGGAGGCGTGCAAAACCAGAAAGCACTTATGATTCTAAAGCACACATTTAAAGAAACATTTCATTTTTACTTCAGGCACAAAATTATACAAGTTTACATCTACAAAGTTGTTTCTTTATGTGACAACGGTGCTGAGATTCATATTTATAAAAGGAGAAATAAGAAAAAGCATAAGGCAAAACCTTCATTTCTTACCCGTACCCTCTTTACAGATTACAGATGTTTAAACCATAACCAGGGGCTTGAAATTTTCCATCAATCTTTTTTTTTCCCAATCACAGTTTCATTACTTTCTCTGTACTTGTGTGCGATAGTTTAGAACCAAGAGTCAGGGAGTACTCCATCATGGGGGTTCATCACGGTCACAGACTTTTGTAAACAAAAAGCCTCAGGACTTCAACTTCCAGCTACTTTAAGTTCATTGACCTTTTCTAGCAGACTTTTCCAACTGTCCTTTAGAGAAACAATAAGAAAGCCAGACGTCTGGAAAAAGACATGATGAGTCTGGAGGATGAGTGTAAGGCAACACTATGGGATATGTACGGTACATTTAGATAAGGGAGGAATTGGTCTTTTGGTCCTTTGAGGATATACAGAGTGTCCTGGAAACTTTAACGGAATATTTATGAACATTCTAGATATAATGTTTATAAATCTGCCAGTTTAAAAATCATTTAAACCCTTTATTCAATTGAAAACAATGTAAAAACATCAATTTTATAGTCATATGCATTTATGCCAGCAAACGCCTCAAAACAATTGGGGAAAGAGTTGCAGTGACAGATGTTTTTGAGCCTATGCAGTGACTTCCACTACAGAGCCATAACACTTCTTAATGCACTGCTGCCCAAAGGCCTGAAGATGACAATTCTCACTTTGAACAACATTACTCAGAAATTATTAACTGTTAAGAGACTCAGCCTGATTGGAACCCCCCCATATAATACCCCGTTATAATGCTAACCTGTTACAATTTACCTAATTTGATGGGAGATGTTCCTTCAGGTGTTTTTTTTAACTTTTACACAACTTTTACAATGTTTTGTTGCTCCAGTCCAAACACTTTATATGTGTTGCTGACTTTAAATCTAAGACATTTTTACAGTTTTTACACCTGTTTTTTTTTTACACTTAATTTAAAAAAAGGGTTAAATAATTTCAAAACTGACATCTGTTATTATCAAAATTAAGAGTGTGTGTGTCAATCCCCTTTAGAAGGAAGGAGCAGTCGATGATCTGACTCAGGGCAGGACCAATGACAGGACATTATCAAAAGAGATACTGAGCACCAGTCAGGGTTTAATTGGTAAATCTTACTATTTGATATTTTTCAGATTGTGCTGATTGATTGGAATAATCCTTGAAGTTTCCCTCCAGTTGTGGAGTGGCTCTACTCTCTTGGCTGCAGCATATGAAGGGACTCAGCTGGGCCTGGAAAAGGGGATTTAAGTCTTTTTAATTTTATCTTTTTATCAAGTCACTTGATAATTTTTATTTTATTTTATTTTATTTTTTTTTAAGTTTTTTAAATATCAGTTTTTGGTTGTATGCCTTTGCGAAATTTGAAAAAATAAAAAAATAAAATAAAATAATAACAGTAATTAAAAAGAAAACGTACAAAATGTAGTTACAGTTCATTCTGTGGACATTAGGTTCTGCTTCTTAAGACTGGTACAGGGGAAAAGTGTGTGTTTTTTTTTCTTTTTATCATCATAACGGCTTTTAAAAAGTTAACGTTTCCTTGAGACTCTCATCTATGCCACTGGATTTTGATTCTAGCAACTGTACCGAGCTAAAGAACATTAAAAGAGAATTGCAGTTTAACGGGACGGGCAGACAATGATGCTTAGCAAACACAATATTCTGTGGGTGTCATGTCAGAGTAAAAGCAGGGAAGTTGTCTGGATGGAGGCAGTTAGAAGCTAAGCGTGTGTCTCCTCTCCTTCAGATTAAACTTCCTCTGTTGATGTCAGAGGATCAGAGGTTTTAGACAAAGAGCTGGACTAGTAGCCTCCTGCAGAGGTAACTGGGGTTCTAACCCTGACGCCTGTATATTTTTAGTGCCTGAAGGGATTCATAATTTAGTATTCAACCCTTAAACACAAGGTATACATTGTCAACCCCTTTTCAATAATCCCACCAAAAAACAAACACAAATGATCAAAGCATCCAGTCCTCTTGTACAGTGGTTCTGCTCTTTCCAGTGGTATAATTCACAATTCATAATCAGGACCCATAACAGCCTTCAATGGGTGAAAATCTTAACTGAAAACAAAATAAATATCAATAAATAAACAATTCCTTGCACAAACCGTTTGATCCTTCCACCGAGCATGAGATAAAGAACAAAGTAAAAATATTTTAGTCACAAAACATTCCTGTTTTCGAGGATTAATCTCACTTTTCTTCACAATATAGAAGGCGAGCACAGTTCAAGTATAGCTGGAGTCCAACCAATAAGAAGTTAGTTCCTGTGCCTTCCCCATTTCACAGTCTAAAATGAACAAATACAGAGGAGCTACAAAAAAAAACCACATAGAAACTATCAGATCGACCACATAGAAAGCAACAAATATATGTGGTGTATCATCATCATCATCATCATATATACTATACATATATATATTCATTTATATATATATCTATATCTCTTTGAATATCACAAAATATCTACTTTTGGTTCGCTGTACAAAGATGATCTTTAAACAGGGAACTAAAAGGATGAAAGCATTCGATGGGGTAAATCTGAAGTGAAAATATTTCAGAGGTGAGAGAAAAGCGATGCAGATTTTCTCTGTCATGTGTAGATTTGTGCGGTACAGTGGTGTGTGAGTGTGTGTGAGAGTGTGTGCAATAAGATTTGGTGACTGTGCTGCACGCGTTAAAAGGGCTGGCACCACTGGTTTGAGGTAGGGTGACTAATGGATGTGTTTCACCAACAAACACGCACGCACGCCAACACACAGACAGACACGCAGGCTTATGTACACATCAAAAAGAGATGCAGCAGATCGATCATTCATACACACACACACACACACACACACACACACACACACATACATACAAAGGCTAATGCGAGAATAGACCTCAGGAGGGCAGAGTGAGGGCAGGAGCAAGGCTAAAAAGACCACGATTCATACGTAATAAGCTCAGTAGAGCTGATCCAGAGGAAACAACAGGTGAGTGTGTGCCTGCATCCCTTGGTCTCGACACTGATGAGCCTGCCCAAATCCAGCCACAAGTCACCAGACAGCCAACATGTGTGGCTGGGCTCTCTGCAGCACACAGTCAGGACTACAAGGACAGCTGCATTGTAAGGATAAGGCACTATGATGAAGCCGAGGTACATAAAATCCCTGACATTCCTTCTGCTCTGCGACATGGCACTGTGGGACAGCAAAAAGCTGGAGGGCGGCCTCAACGGCTCACACTCAGCTTCCTCTAGGTGGTTTGTTTTTGGTCCTTCTTGAACTTAAGAAATTTCATCAAGACACAGAAAAAAGAAAAAAAAAGTCTACTGAGTTGTTTGACAGTGACAGCTGGTCATGAAAACTGCACAACAGAACATCATAAATAAAAAGAAAAGGCAAGCGTTATGCACAGAGTGCATAGAAAAGCTAGCACTGATAAAGTGTTTTTTTGTACAGCCGGTCTTCTCAATCTCATCTCTATTTACACACAAGTAGCAGCACACACATTTTTAGGGTTACTTCCTCTGTGGCTAAAATCTAAAAGTAGCTCGCTATCGACTCAAACAAGACAGAACTTCTCCAGGATCCTTTGTACAAACACAGAAAGTTGTCCCTTTGTCTCTTTTAGCTACAAAATTCGGTTCAGCCAAAGCAAAGGTTGGAATGCACGTGGTAGAAAACTGTACGTAAAAAAGAGGAAATCAAAACAAAGACAACGATAGCACCATGAGTTTTAGGAAACACAAACTGAAAGGAAAGCAAAAGTATTTACATAAGCAAAGGTCTCGATGACTTTGCCCTGCTGGGACTAGTGACGTGGATTTGAGCTCTGAGACATCAGTAGTTTGAAGGTTACCCTTCAAAATGAAATCTGTCTTCACAGACAGACAGAGGCATTAGGTCGTGCCTAGGCAGGAAACATTTCAGGGTTAAATTCGTCCTTCTCCTCCAGCTGCTGCACAGACTAAAGGGGTGACAACACATCCAGAGGCTGAGCAGTCTGACACTGACAGCAGAGTATCATCACTTCAGCGATCTCCCTCCACTGACCGAGCATAGAGTTATAGGAGAGCGTGTCCACACAAGTGCACACAGACAAAATGCATGAGAGACGGAAACATCTAGACTTACAGACAGAGAGATATGTGAAGGGAGATAGAGAAAGAGAGAGCACAAACAGGTTGGAGCCTCGTGTTAGACCCTCAAACTGAGGCGTAGGTGTTTCCTGTGGCACTGCAGTGACGGATGGTGGGAGTACCAGAAGTAGGGGTGAGGATGTGCTCACTGTGGTCCTGTGGGGGCTGAGGGAGCGAGTGGTGGATGCTTGGCTGGACAACGCCAACCACAGGATGGGACCCGTCCTCCAGAGCCCCGACCTGGATCACCTGGATGACCTCATGCTCCAACTTCTCTCGTTTGGCAAGGGGCTCCCCAGAATCCTCTGGATCCTCCTCCAAGTCACTGTCCATCCCACTCGTTTCATCTAGACAGAAGAAGGAAAAATTCAAAATGAGATGAAACTTTTAAACCTAAATAACTTTTTTAAAACTCTGAACTCCTCTCATGTTTGCAGAGCTTCTGCTACTAGTGATGATTACCTCCGCCAAGGAGGTTATGTTTTTGGGAGAGTTTGTCTGTTTGTTTGTCTGTGAACGACGTAACTCAAAAAGTAACAAACGGGTCTTGATGACATTTTCAGGAAATGTTCAAAATGGGATAAAGGAAAAGTGATTAAATTTTGTAGGTGATCTGGATCACCGTCTGAATCCAGGATTTTTTTTTAAGGATTCTTTATTAGTGTGAGATAGGGCCGTTTTTACCACATGTGTATATAACTCCATGATAAATGGTCGGATTGCTTTGCAAAGCAATACAAGACAAGGTCACCATAATTTCTGACAGATGTAAAAGTAGGTTCCAGATCCTGGCAATATTCTGGATACTAAGCTCCAGAATATGTAATATGTACTGGGTCATCATGATATTTAACATCGTCAGGTAACAAATTGTCACACGAACCTGAGACCAATACCAAATTGTAGCAGACAGTCTGCTGAAAGGGAGTATAACATTAAAGTAGGACTAAAGTGTTGCTTGACAATCACATTATACTTGGCGGAAGTCTGCACTCTCTGAGTGCTTTTCTAGTTTTACTTTTGTTAATTGAGCTTCTCAAAAAAGTTGCACTTTAAAAAAATGCCTAACATCCATACTTTGACACCTACCTTTATCAATGTTAGAGAGAGACAAGGTGTTGAGGCTATCGAACTGAAAAACATTAAAAGCTTTCATTAGCAGACTGAACACAGAGATAATTTCCCATGACACACAGAGTTTTCATCACAAATGGAAAAACAGCAAGATAAAAACGTTAATATGCAGTCCTACCTCTCCCATGACACCAATAGGTGTCTCTCCAGTAGCCTGAGCCACCCGATGCTCCACTAGGTAGAACATGTACTCGTCATACAGCAGGCGAATCAGGTGGAAGGAACCAAAGCTGGCCGCACTGCGAAGAGTCAGGTCTCTGATCACCATCGAGCTGCAGAAGCAGAAAACATCATGAAGGTTTGTCACCTCCAGAACAGCCCTTTAACACTCAGGGATCACTTTCAGTTACAGATTTCATTCAGACCTGTAGAAGGACCACTTCAGCAGGAACTGTCGGGCCGCCCTGGGAAAGCCGGGCCGATGTTCGTAAGGCTTGAGCACCTGAGTGACCACGTTGTCTAGCCAAGCTGCCCACTGCTCCAGAGAGCTCTGCTGCTGCAGGGTGGCCTTGAAGTCCTGCTCCAAGTGCTGAACCACACCCTCCTCGCACTGGCACACCCATGATGCCTGCTCCTGTAGAACAACACAGACGCAGATCTTAAAGTAAGAGGGGCAGTGGGGACTGTCTGGAAAAGCTGGTGTATTGACAACCTGGAGGTGAATTCTGCAGACTAGAAGCAGGGTGTTCAGCAAAGTTCTCACAGGGACCTCAAAATTTGTGTAGAAGTAAAAACAAAGGAGTGACAAAATCACTCTTGTTCGCACTCTTCTTACCTGAACGTTGGCAAAGTCAACACGGTTAAGATCACTCAGCATCTGGTTGATCTGTGATGTGTTTTGCAACACAGCACGTGCCGCCTGAGCCAGGTGGTTCAGAGATGTGTATCTGCGCAGTGTTTGCGCAAAGGCACTGACAGCGGCAATCTGAGACAAGAGAGCACACAGAAGCCGTCAGACACTATGAAGATCTTTAGCTTTTGTCAAACAACTGATTTAAAAGATAAAAAAACGTTTTACCTTGGTCTGGATCATTCTCTGTGGAATGGCATTCATGGCATTATTGAGCCAACCTTCCAGGCTTTTGGCAAAGTTGCGAATGGCTTGAGTCAAGGCACCTGCAAACAGACAACAAAGGATTATAAAACGAAGTAGTTACTGTGATTATGTCGATTTTAGTTGAGTCAATGGCTGTTTCTCACTGGGAATGGGTCTCAGGACATCAGGAATGAGGATCTCCACAAGAGCCTGGTACATCAGATGGTCGCAGGTGCTCATCCATTTGAGCACAGCCTCGTTTCTGCACAGCACCAGCAGCTGTGCGCGAGGGAGCCGAGCTTCGATCTCACTTATGCTGCTGAAAAAACAAACACAAGACTCTGAGAGCTG
This sequence comes from Halichoeres trimaculatus, assembly GCF_033239565.1. Classification (NCBI taxonomy): domain Eukaryota; kingdom Metazoa; phylum Chordata; class Actinopteri; order Labriformes; family Labridae; genus Halichoeres; species Halichoeres trimaculatus. Next base: position 17,377,719 of record NW_027437194.1, on the reverse strand, counting down.
CCAGATCATCAGGGAAATGCTAAAATTCAAACATACAAAAGGTCTGAATTCCACAAATTCTTCAGGAGCTCACCTGTTCTCTGTAATGGTGGCATCCTCAACAGACTCAGGAGGAGAATAACGCCAGAATGTCTGCCATAGTTTCTCAATCAGACTGAACTGGAGGTTGACGACAACATCCAGGATAGCCTAAAACAAAAGTAGAGTTTATGAAATCAAATCTGTTGACAGCGAGGGTGTGATAGTGTGAGGAACACAAGGAGCTATATTTATCATTTTCTGAGAGTTTAATTAGAAGAAGAAGGCAATAAGTAATGGGTCAGCGCCTGTGGGAGACCCAATCCCTCGTCTGTCAGACATTAGTGGAGCTGTGATTGAAGAGTGGAGACGAAAGATGAAGAGAAAAATCTGTTCCAGAATACCAGCAGCTGGCATTTACAAATCTCTGTCACAATATGCACACATGACCTTTCCCAGAGTTTCCCCGCTCGGATTCCTGCCAAACTTTTAATCAGCATCCTTTTTTGAAACCTGCAAAACTTCTGCTCAGTATTATTACTGAACTGACCTTTTCTCATTAAAAAAAGCTTATGTGAGATTAAACTGTTAAGTTGTCCTAATAAAGGCTGAAGGATTGAGCTGTCTGTATGGATGTTGGATTGATTTAGTGCATCCCCTCACCTCACAGTGCTCTCTGTAAAGGGACTGGAGAGCTTTCACATCCTCCGAGCTGATGTTCTCTGTATTGCTCTGTCCCAGGTCCAGCTCCACAAAGTCAGGGAGCTCTCGTGATGCATCTGTTTGTTAAAGGAAAAGTGACATTAATGACTTAGAGATGCTCAAAAAAACAAACTCAGCAACAAAAGAAATCTCTGGTTTATTGAAGAGGATCAGCTGACTGACCCAGGAACTGCTGGTGGTGTTGGCTCTGTGCGATCACCGTCTGCTCTGCTGCACCAGGATGGAGCTGACCTCCACCTGAGTAATTCTCTCCAGAGCAGCTGTCTAACTTCTGCACTGGTTTGAACCTTAAACACAAAGCTCACGTCAGTGTCTTTGGATTAAAAAACATAACGAGTGTTGCACATGTTGGATGTTAGGGCACCTTTGTTTCTGCTGAACAGGCTGCTGTCTGAGGGCCATGTACTGCATGTCTTCTTGGAGTCTGTTGAGTGGGGAGTCTGGTTTCACTCGTATACCATAGTAATGATATTTGGAGTTCCCTCTACAAGACAGAAAGAATGCCAGTCATACTGATGCTGATTAGCTGCTAAAAGTACAACTTCCTGGACAGAAATTCTAAAAAATGAAAATAACCTCGTCCCGAGGCGTCTTGTACGGAGTCCCATGAAGATGGAGCGGATGAGTTTGCCAAAAGAAGCTGCGTTTACAGGGTCCAGTTTCTGCTCCTGGCAGTGGCGCAGATAATGATTGTAGAGGGTGGATCGTGGTAGACTTACGCCCTCTGCTGTCTCATAGTTGTCCAACAGCCACTGAAGCTACATGAGAAAACACATTTTTCCTTCACTCAGGAGACTCACACTGGTCCAAAACACCAGCTCTCTGACTGAAAGTCTAACCCTGATGCTGCAGCATCACACCTCTGCAGCTGCATTTCTATAGCAACAAGTGAATTTAAACAAACACTTTGAATAGAGCAAAATCAAAATAGCAAGGGTTACAAAAAATGGACAGCAGTTGAAGGAGGAAGAACAGCAAAAGAGTCGAGTTGAAGCGAGGGCAAGCATTTGTTAAAAAGCAACTTACATGGCTGTTGAGCAGCGAGCTTCTCTGACTCGATAAACCTTCAGATTTTTGGAGCGTCTCAATCGCCATTTCAATCTGATAAACCATGAAGCACAGGAGAACAAAATGTAAGAGCAGGAAACCAAAATGAAAGAAGGAAAAGTAAAGAGTTTGTGACGAAACAATAGTCGCCACGAGCAAAAAATAAAGAGAGTCAGGAAAGAAAGCACCACTACACCCAAGCAGAGCAGGACAACGCGTCATTTAAGGAAACCCTGCCTAGCTGAAAAATGGAGACTTGGGTAAATAAATCAGTTGTGGCTGCATATCAGACAAATAGATTCCTCCAGCACAGATTTATGTGCGAAGACAATTTTGTTACACCTGATGTTATGTTTGCATGTGAATTCTTTGGTAACGCTATTTCACATTATGAGGCACATGTCTTATGTCTCATTACTCCTCAATAATAAAAACAAAAGGTAAATTTCTTGGTCCAGTTTCTCTTTTTTAAGAACAACACTCAGCAAAAAAAAGCAACTCTCTCCTGCTGTGTCATTATTGGATCTGCAGAAGCACATTCCCAAAACTGTTCCTCCACACCGGCGAGTAAAAACTACAGCCAGTTTAGGCTGGGATGGAAATAAAGCCCTGTATTAGCATTAAATATTAATGGTTACAATGAGAACAATGCTGGCAGTAGTTGGATCACAACAGAGCTCAGGCCCTGCCTGCATAAAGCACTGCATACATTAGCAAAGGATTATCGTGACAGAGATATTAAATGTGCCCCACACCAAGTTGCATCTCTATAACGTGGCACAGCAAAAGATGAAGAGACTCTTCTTACAAGGAAAAGGGGAGGGTCAGTGACTTACAGTAGCCGGGGAAGCTCGTGCAGTCTGGGTAGCCTGGTGAGCTCCAGTGTTGTCCATGATGTAAGCCCCCGGACTGCTGCTGATTACCTGACCCCCCGCCAGGTTCATGTTCATCCCCCCACTGCCCCCTCCTCCGTTATGGGTCATGCCATGAGATGTCACCACAGTGGACACTTGAGATGAGCTGCCCTGCGTGTCGAAGTAGCTCCCTCCGCTGTTCTGGCTGTACAGCTGCGGCTCTGAGTACGAGTAGGTTCTTCTGTTTGGAGGAAGTTAACACTTGGTCAGTGCAGACACAACTCATATTTTCTTAACATGTCATAACTTGTATAATTACAATAATTAATTTATGACTAAATGCCTCTCTGAAGGCGCTTCGACTCAAGCCATTCACAGCCTGGGTTGGTTCATTCATTCATGAATGGTCAAATAAAACCCAGTACAAATAGTCTAAATGCAGGGTTCTTGCACTATTTAAAAAGTCAAATTTATTGCTTTTTAAGACATTTTTAAGACCAAAACAAAAATAATTTAAAATCCCAAAATTTCATTATGACAACAAAAAAAGTCAATTTATTTGCTGTAAATTAACAGTTACCATTTTCTCTTTTGTCTACCATTTTTTTTTACGATTGTGATGCAGAAAAGGGCCAACATAACATACAAAACAGGATATACTAAAGTTGCATTATGGTAAACAACACATTGCATTGCACTTAACCCTTGTATTGGTTAAGTTAGAAAGCTGCCTAAGTCTTTAGTGTTAGCGAGTCAATTTTGACCCGTGGTTAAACTTAGCTTGTTTATACTTAAAAAACAACAGCTAACACCCAGTATTGCTTTTCACCTCATAGCTAACTTATTATGTATCTAAATCACTTTTTATTTCCTACAGTGAAGACCATGGGTAAGCACATTATGCAAGTCTTAAAGACTTATAATACAGCACACCTACCAAAAAGTTAGTTGTGTTCTTTGTTTTTAACCATACATTATTAACAATAGAAACATTTGTGGTGTCGTGGGTCAAAACTGACCCGTATGGATTTATGTTAGAGGGATGGCAAAAAAACTTTTTTTTTTCATTAAACCAACTCTTTTTACTCACAATAGCAAGTGCAAATTGAAAATGAACTCACAAGTTGTGTTTGCGTGTATGTATGTGTGTGTGCGTGCGTGTGTTTGTGGGGTGGGACCATGAACTGAATACTGAAAAGCATCACTGCACCATCACTAATCACACTCCCAGCTAACTCTCCTACTGCAATTTAATTAGTGAAACAAATCGCAACAAATACACACCATTACACCATTACAAACACATTAGAAGTTTTATGGCAGGTCATAGTGCTTTGCCATCTGCATTAAACGCACCATCTGGAAATTTAATACCTACAGCAAATTTATGGTAAATTTAAGACAGTTTAGGATCTTAATTTCCCAGATTTTAATTTCAGACATTTTAAGACTTTTTAAGGACCCGAGGGGAACCCTGTAAATGTTGTGCTGACTTCTTCAGATGAAATCAGTGTTGCTCTAACAGTAAACAGTCGTCATGATGAGGCTTCAGCACGAGTCATGATTGTACTGTAATTGAAAGTTTTACAAAAAAGCAGAATAACATAAAGTCACCGAGAAAGGAAGAGTCTGAACTAAAGCACTTCATGACACAGGATGATTGTTTCTCTGTGGGATCTTGTTTTTAATAAGCAACCTTTTATCTGTACTTGGTTAAAGTGATACTCTTTTATGCATGCTAACTCAGCCTCTCTGAAAATGCTGGAAACACATCACTGTGTTTTGTATGAAACAGCAGGTTTATCTTTGTTTTACAACAGAAGAATGGAGCATTAGTTTGTTTTTCTTTACAAGGCCGTACTGAATGATGTGCTGTCTTACTTATGCTCTTTACTGACTACTAAATTTGTCACTGTAACCTTCTGTCCAACATACAGATCTGGTTAGTGATTGATGTAATGATTACTTGTTTTTATCTCATCAATTTTGTGCTAAATTGTAAAATTCTGTGAAAAACAAACAAAAATAAATAATATATATAAAATAAATAAATATATATGTGTGTGTATGTGTAAAACTACTGAATGAGCTGAAAGCTGTAACCTTTTTTCCCCCTCTTTTTCCATACTTGTAATCTTTGGATAACTGATTTAAGAGCCAGACTAAGGTCAGTAAGGGGCCTGACTAATCAGTAATCACAGCAATGTTTTAATTAGCTTTAACAATCTGTGCCCACTTGAAATAAGAGTAATCATAACTACGTTTGGTTTCTTAAGAGTAATAATACTAATGAAAGATATCTAATGACTTTATATGTTAACAATAGACTACAAGTTCAGTACTGTTGTATGCAGGCAGTTAAAGGCGTCAAATATTGACATAAGAAAAAATGGATTTTTTTCATTTTGTGAAACAGCCCTTTATGAAACATGTTTCTCTCATACTTGGCTCATTATGCAGGGTTTGAGTCCAACTCAGAAGATTTTCTTTGTGCAAACACTGTCTGATGTTTGTGTCCACGCATGTACTTGTGAGTATGTGTGTTATCACAGAAACAGTGTGGGCTTGTTAGTGCCCCGTAACCCCATTCCTCACACCCAGGGGACCCCTGACACAGCATCAACACTTGACACAAGCCCACTTCTGGACATTTCCAGGTGACCGAGCTCAATCAATTCCTTACAATCCAACCTACTGGAAAAGACAGCTGCAACACCAAAAACTGGACACACTTCCACCAGCATCATGTGCTTGTGACATAAATGAATGTGTGAAGAGACTCAAGTGGAGTCAGGCAAGCTGCAGGGCCACAGGACTAATATGTATGTGAAGTGGTACAAGAGCAGAGCTTGGGAACAGACTGTTAGACTGACTCACATGTTGCCATTGGTGTACACGCCACTGTTTTCCTCCACATACTGCACCTGTGCTGGGTAAACATGCTGAACCTGTTGAACAGTCTGGGCCTGGCAGGGGAAGATTGAAAGAGTTGCACGTAAGTGTCATGGATTAAAGTCACATATGATGATCAAACAGAATGGCGCGCGCATGTTGAAGCTGGTTGTACCTGTTGCTGGACAGGCACCTGCTGGGCGGAGCCAGTAGGCTGGACAGGCACGGTGGTCTGAAGAGGGACAGTGGAGGTGGAGTCAGCGCCTGCCTCAGGGGTCTGCATGGCGCCTGAACAAGGAAACAGAAATAATGTCTTACAGTGAAACAGTGATAGTGGAAAAGTGATAAAATCACCCTCTGGAAGCAACTGCACCAGCATATAGCCTTAAAAACAAATCTATCAAATTACATATGTGAAGATTTGCATAGAGGAAAATAAATCTGCATGATGTGTTTTTCCAGAGACATAAAACAAGCCTAAATGAGAAACTGATCTTCACATAATTAAAGACACTATTTTAACAACAGACCCTTTTCTGTTTCACCCAAATCAGTGTGACCAAAGCTGCTTAGGAGTAACTCTACCCGAGCACTCGCTCCTGCCCTGTGGTACTCGATGTACCGAGAGCCTCGTGCATCAGCGACACATGGTCTTGTCACCATGTTCACAGCCATAAAACAAGTTAATATTTAACTGACTCCAAATAGATGCTGCCTCTGGTCGCTGCAGCAGCCTGCAATTTCACCAGTTTAACGTCGCTGAAGACTTAAGGTCTCAGATCAGAGGAGGGAAAGAGACAGATCACCAAAAAAAGAAAAAAAAAGTCAAGCTGTGCACGCTGATTCAGGTGGAAGTAAGCAACTTTAGGAGTGTGGAGTGTGTTAGGACACACCTCATTTATTGAACCTGTGTTTGTGAGTTAATAATAGTACGAGCATCACCCTTACTTCGCAGGGAAGGCCGTCCCCCCTCCCCATCACAACTCCCATAAACAAACCTCTCTTGGTTAATTAAGCTGGGTCTCCTAACAGCTTCACATCTCTTGAGGGAAGGCCTGCCCCTTCCTTTTATCTTTAATATCACAATGGCCTGTTTCTTGGGATGAAGGCTTCATTTTAGAGAAGATGAATTTCAAACTGGCTATAGAAATTTCAGTCAGTCTCTTGTTTTTGGAAAATATGCTTTTCCTCTGCAGGGGCACGGCGATTCATTGACACAAAGGCTTCTGCTTTAGTGTGCCTATTTTCCAACATTCAGGGAGGGGGATAGGTGCTTGTATCACCTCTACCAGAGATGGGAAAATAAAGTGCTACCCAGCCAAACTATTCCCATTCTGCAATACCATGAGAAAAGATAACATGACTAGTGGTGTAAACATACTTTTACTGGTCAGAAAGATTAAAAAAATTCCCCCAAACACACAATTCTATTTTCCATTTGCCAAAAAACACTCAGGAGAAGAGATTTTGGTCGTATATTCCACCGAGCAGGTTCAAATCAGGTTGAAGTTTTCTGGCCTTCCTTGATCCCACCTAATGGAGGTACCAAAAAGAAACCCCCTGCATCACAACACACTCTTGTTGCCTCACCCCAACCCCCTCCACAAACACACACACCTCCTGCCTCACCATTCAGGCACTCCCTTGTGGCCCACTTAAATACTGTGCTCCACTGAGCAAGTGCAAGCCCCTACAAAGACACGGAGGAACAAAAGCCACCAAGGAGGGCAACATTTTGCCTCTGCGTTCGCTCCCCTCGGTGCCTCTTTGCTAAAATTACAGGCGGTAAATAGTAGAGGGGTTCGGAGGTTCTGCGATCGAGAGAAAAATAAAACAGGGGCGGGATCTGGGTGTCTGATGACCGGGAGTGATAAAGGTGAAAAGTCTGGAGGTAAAAATGTATCCACAAGCAATGCATGCAAACTGAGGCAAGACAGGAGCACAATAAGGAGCTACTACAGCAGAGGAACAGGTGGAGGGAGGTGTTGGAGGGGGCCTGAAGTGGGGGAAGGTATGCGAAGTGCAGTGTTTGGATAGACTGGGATGTTGCTCATTAATCAAATAAACGGTGCAAAACAAAAAAGTTATAATCTTTTGAAATGAATATCTTGGTTTTAATTCTGCGAAATGTCCCCGAAACATTTTGACATTTGTACGTCAGTGGTTCTAAATCCTGTGCATCTGTTTGCAGATAAAGATTATAAAAGTAAAAAACACAAGGCTATTTGGAGTCTCCTCTTTCATCAACAATAAACATTATTTCTGACCAGTTCGGACAAATGACAAACCAAATATTGTGCAATCTGCTAAGCCATGAAAATGGATGACTGAATAATTGAATTAATTGGCCCCTCTTTAAGTGATTGGAATTGTAACAGGATCTAGGCAGCAGGTGGCATGGTACTATTTCTGCTCTGCTGGACTACAGGTAAGTGGTAACACGATCTGATAACTCGCAGTTCCCGACATCCTGTTTGGTGTGTTTGTGTGCGCAGAGGGGCGTCTGTATACGGCTTTTTGGGGACAGCAGATCAATACATTTGCATTGTTTCAAGCTTCAACAACGGTCTACTCTTAACTTGTCGCTTCTGCTTGAACCACTTCCTTCCAATACATGATGCTACACATGAAAAGTTGTTTTCCTTTAATAGCTCACAGTATGCAATTAAACTGAAATCACATCTGAAGATGGAGACAGAAAATCTGAATTTTACTGACTTCCATTTCAATCACCTCACATGTGGACAGGCCGCAGCAGCGAGGAGTCTCATTACAATTAGAGGTGCACCTGTCCTCCACTCACCTCTTCACATACACAAAACACACACTTGTTTGCTCCCTTAGCGATAAATCAAGGGGCACAGCTGCACAGAAAACCCAGTGGATCTAAGAATAATTGTGATGCAACATCAAGAAACAAGTTTCCGCTTCTTCTACTACAAAACTCTTTACGATTAGTGTCCAAATTCAATGTTGCAACTTCAACAGACTGCAAGTAAAAAGTGAAACTACTTGGGGTTATAATTAATGAAGATAGTAAAGGAAATGTTCAGTTGTTCTACCTTTTGTCATGAAAGATGTTTTTTGGTCACTTGTTCTGTCACATGGCGTACTGACCACCTATCTGCTCAAATGCTGCTAAAAACCATCTAAGAAAATTTCAAACTGCACTAAACAGAGCACCCAGATTGGCTCTTCACTGTTCTTTTTGCACTGAGATTCATAAACAGCTGTCTCCTTGAGTGGTTTTAAATAGTTGGTTTTCTTATCTTTGTTTTGTTGTGTGGATCCTGGGAAGACAAGCAACCGCTTTGTGGTAGCCTGTGGGATTGCAATGGGAGGCATTATTTAGCAATTTGACTGTGCAAAATGATCCATCTGATATGACTGAATTTTAATCAAATAGATTTTTTAAGCATTTCATATTTTCCCTTTTCTGTGCAACCATCAAATCACATGATGAGCTACAACAATGAAAAATATGATCTTTAAACTGCTAATGTATAAGTATGTATAAACATGTCTCCCAGAAATTGTGGATAAATCTTAAAGTCTAACAATTCCTTGGCGGTAACATTTAATTTATAAATTAAAAAAAACACATGCTAATGAGTGAGTGTGTTTTGATTAAATAATTAAAAAAGCCACATCAGGGCAGGGGAAATAAAAAAAAAAACGTGACTTTATATATTTTATTTGGTCATCACTCAATAGGTGTTCAATACATTTTTATTTTAGATATTGTTGCTTATTTGTTTTTCTACCCCTAAAATTTTCCTTCACTTGAGATATTTTCTGATCAATTTTGTACTATTTTTTTTCTTAGTTCTTATTTGTGTAGGCCTGTTTTTGTGTTTATACTATCTCACTCAAGCTATTTATTTTATTATTAGTAGTTCTCATTTGACTCACTTTTTATTTATTCATACATCCACCTTGATATATTCTAAATTTGAAATTATACTAGTGCTTTTTTATAGGCAAATCTTCAAGAAATTGGTCGACATAATCATTATAATTAATCATAGATCTTTATATTTGGTGTATATATCTTTAAATAACTGTCTAAAACAAACAGCAACTGTTTGAATATGGACTTGAATTGTAAAGCTCGCATTTAGCTAACGAAAAGAAATCTTTACTAAAATAAAACGCAGGTGTTACATGTTTTAAAGCTGACCAAAGGAAAGCTTCGCCTTGTCTTATCAGATAGCTTATCAAAGTCATCCGAAGCCACAAAGAGGGCAGATGGAAAGCTAGCACAGCTATCTTGCCCCCCAAGACAAAAGGGAAAGTAATGGCTTAGCTATTGACAATAGCAGTTAGTCTGTGAAAACCACTTACATTACATTTTCCTTTTTGAGTAGTGTAACTCATTCTGCGCACACGACATGATTTTAGCCTCTTGTACCACAAACGTTCTGTATCACCGCAACATTAGCTCAAAAAAGGGGGATACCAACAGGCATTGTAAGAAGCTGGCGTTAGCAACCTAGCAACAACAGACACCTGCTCCTACTCCAGCTGACCAGCTAGCATCAGGGACTAGCCGAGACCGATGCTACAACACAGCGTGGTGAGTTTAGACAAACAAGTTGCACAGAAAAACGCCTTTTCTGCTAAAGTGACCATGTTAAGGTGAGTTTTAGCCATGAGGCACTCACAGCTAGCTCACACAGCTGTGGGTATCTACAGGCAACGTTAGCAATAAGGCTACCACGTCACAAAGAAACACCCTCGCTAGCAAACTACCACAGCTATCCACCAAGGCTTCATTCAGCTGCACAGAAACCTCCACCACAGCGGTTTTATCTCCTCTAAATGCATCCACAAAGCGACCGAGGAGTTGAATTAAGGCGTTAAGATAGCAAAACATGTTTCCAAACCTGAGCCGTGGACTGGTTGATGAGATGAGGATGGTGGAGGAGGTGGTAATGATGGAGCGAGAGGTTGTTGTTGGTGGGTTACAGTCGCCAGGACTACGGTGACTATGGCGCTGCCTCACTGGGCAACAGTTGCTATAAAACTCAACGGGAGCGCGCAACCTTAGCAGGCAGGTGGGAGGAGATTAAAGCGCATTTAATTCACTCTTTACGGAAATAAGATCACACCCAAAAATTCACACACTACATGTAAGCATGTGAGCCATGTAATAGTAATCTGATTTATGGGACTTTACAATGGTCAATATCATGCCTAAAGACATTCATTGACATATGGACCTTGTAGTGTATAAAGAATAGGGTGGGTCCAGGTAAATTAGGACATTAGATAAACTGGGACAGTTTAAGAAGACAACTCAGTGTTTCTGTTTTAAAAGGCAAACTCAAAAGAAGTTAATGCAGAACCCTTGCTTTGGAAGAAGGTGACTGTAATCACGTGAAAAAAGGTGACAGCACATGAGGGTGTGGCCAGCATCAAAGATACAAGGTAGAAAAAATGACATGTGCTTTATCATCTGCATACAATTTGAATGCAGTGATATATTGTTAAGAGAATTAAATACAAATTTAAATGATGTAATATATATATATATATATATATATATATATATATATATATATATATATATTAGAGCCCGACCGATTAATCAGTCGGGCCGATTAATCGGGCCGATTATACCTGTCACCGATTAATCAACATCGGCCAAAATGTAGCCGATTATAAAAAATTTTTGCTCCACGGAGATTCTGTCACTCCTGTTCCTGTGTGTCTGTGTGTTGGGCTGCACACTGCTCGAGTGCCCACCCCCTCCGTCCACCATTGTGTAATGTAAGACTATAGAATGGCGTTTTAATGACGTGTAAGCTGCTCATTGTGTGTTTATAGTTTGACTTCTTTATTTATTATTGTGTATACAACTTGTTCTTATTTATCATTGGTTTACACTATAGTTCTTATGTTGACAGTTTTATAATTTAAGTTCCTTGTTTTAATTTGAGTGTTCTGTCTCTGTCTTGAATCAGATGGGTATTATAATGATTTGTGATTATATACAGTATATATCCTGTGTATATCAATTAATTTATTATATATATCAGCCGATATATCGGATATTGGTCGATATATCGGATATCGGCTTTTTTTTGCCCCCAGTATCGGCCCCAAAAATCCCAAATCCCATATATATATATATATATATATATATATATATATATATATATATATATATATATATATATATATATATATATATATGATTTAATGCAAAGGTCTGCAGTAATGATATGTATTTCACTACAGCTAATAAACAGCAAAAAAGTCACAAAGAAATGATTTTGAGTCCACTTCATTAAAAGGTTAGGGCACGCTTATAAACAATACCTGTTCCTGAAAATATGATATCCATCTGACTTTTCTTTCCTTGTACTTTTTAGCTTCAATCTAGGACCTTCATCATTTAACAATAACTTATACATTGCTTTAGGAGAACCCCCATAATCACGATTAAGTTCACTCAGGTTATGACTAATGGCAAAGCTTTCAATTCTTTCACAGGTGATTACTTCCTGCTTCAATGATAGGCAGTTGACTTACATGGAGAATGACAGTGGAACTTATAGCACCATCTGGGTGTTGCCCTTTCTTTTGTTTCTCACCAATGAACACTTTCCTGTGGCTTATATCATGGAACACCAATAGGCCAATCCAAAAGAAAATAGAGACAAGTAAAAAACTAGCCTTGAATACTTTATTTTGCTAATTGCTAGAAAATCAGATATCCTTTCAGCCCAAACAATACTGTTATCCTAGTTTAGTCACTTCAAGGTCTTGCTGCAACAAAGAAATATGGAAAACTAGATCTGGTTTTATATGAAATTCAACCTCAATTTTATTTATGCTTTTACAGTTGTGGGTTTTACATTTATTGTAAATAGTCTTTGACTCTGGGAGCAGCTAATTTAGAGGAAGAATGCAGCATATGAGAGAAAGATTGGGCACAGTTGATGCTATCACACTTACAAACAAATACAGACTGATTAAGTGCCTTTCACTGACCTCTTCATCGCAGTTTTGGTGTAAAATTGTAGTTATTAGTGTGCACAAGCAGTGCCCAGTAATCACTATACCAGATGGCAGAATAGGCTGAGGGTGACTGACTTTCTGTTGTTCTGTTTTGTTTTTGTCCAACATGTCGCATCTTGTGTTGCTTTCTCAAGTTGTCCTCTGATTATAAAAAGTAAAACCCTACATATTATTGTACCGGAATAATCAAACTTTGTTTCAAAGGTTTGTTGACCATGTTTGCAGCTGTGTTATTGCTTTTAACTCACAAAATGTGCTGCACTCACACAAAAAAATATAGACAGTTGTCACTTTTAAAAGATGTTGTAAATTAGGATTTGGTTAAAAAAAAAAAAGCAAAGAACTCCAAAGCTACAATATTTAAAAGTCTCAAGTTGGGCTTGAACAACAAAACAATAGCAACAACACCAACTTTTCCATTTAGTCCAAGTAAACAAACAAAACCAGCATTGTTAAGAGGCTTCCCACTGTACACAAAGCTTTACCAACCACCTGTGTCCACTGCACGGCACTTTTTTTTCAGTTAGCAGAACTAAACACATGCTTTTTGGAAAAGCTGTTGATGTTGCTAAGCAACTACTGAAACCCCCGTCTGAAGCACGGCGCTCTTTTGCTAAAAGAATTATTTTCAAGTAATACAGTTTGTTCTTCCAATTTCATACAGTAAAATAGACTGCTGTGAAGACTGGCGCATGATGCTTTTACATACCACTCAGGTACACAGCAGTGATTGCTAATTATTTCTGTGGTTTACTGAACATTAGATCATGCCTCTGGAAATTCAGTCTCTTATTCATACTGCCTGGATAAGGGAAGCACTTTGTTGTGCTTTGAAAGTTTTACTCGCTTTCACAATACTAGCAGGGATAATGACTCCACACAGATACTGACTGAATTCATTAAAAAGGCTTATTACTCCTGACTGCAAGGTCGCTGCAAACACCTTAAAAGAAATCCACTCAAAGTGTTTGTTGAGGCATTTTCAGAGCGGCAAAGAAATCTGGCCTTTGTCACACAGAAACAAGAGGCTGTTTCTTGTTTCCTTTATGAGTTTTGGAGTAGTTTCTGTCATTGATAGCTGCTGAGAGTCGAGGCTCATTGCCGCAAACAGAAAAGCGCATTTTTGTTTTTTGGGGACTGAAACCTTTAAAATCATCCACTTGGGGGAGCTTCCATAAACTTCCCCAAATGTGTTTGATGAAACTGAGTGAAACAACTTGGGACTACAACATGCATATGAACAATTTTAAGTAAGTCTAAGCTTCAGTCAATAAAGGCAACCAGAGTTCTTGAATCTTTCACCTCTTTTCTCAAAGACCTCTTCAGTTTTTGAGGAGACACCCTTCAAGAACCATATAAGTTGCTTTTATTGTATCAAGAATTACCCTGATCTAGATTCAGTGATGGAAAGTAACAAAATAAAATTACTTTAGTACATTAACTGAGTATCTGTACTTTAAATGAGTTTTATTTTCTTTGGGGCAACCTGTGATTTTTACTTCACTACATTTCTACCTGTGCTCTCGTCACTGCTACTTTTGGTCTGGTGTCAATTGATGAGTTTTCTTTTCTTTTCTTCGTCACCTCAGCAATTCAAACCTGAACAATTACGTCCATATCCTCAGTTCATGCAGCAAGTTTTTTTTTGTTGTTGTTGCTCCTTTAGGTTTTTTTTTTCTGGCTTTTTATTCCTTCCATCAGAGAACAGGACAGTGGTGAGAGTGGGGAGCAACATGAGGTAGAGAAGCCACAGGCCGGACCTGAGCCTGGGCTGCCCCCTCAACACTCTACCCCCAGGAGCAGCACTAGGCCAACTGCTTGGGCCTTGTCTTTGAGAATTGCTTTTTTCATATGAACTATTGCTGACCCTGAGATCCTTGGGCACTGGCCTTTTAATAATCCCTAAAACTGGAACACGAACTTTCGGTGAGGCATCTTTCCCCATCTGTGGAACAGCCTGATGGAGAACCTGAGAACTCACTGTCAGAGAGCACGTCAAGATATGAAGCTGAACACAAGTTTTATTCCAGCTAAATGTTTTTAACTATGTTTTCTCTGCTTGTAGTAACTTAGTTGCTGTTTTTTTTCCATGGTATCATTTTAAGCAATTTGAAATGTTTTCTGCAGAAACATGATTCTTAACTGCACACATGCATTGTGAAGATACAAAATATTTATGTATATCTTTTAAGTATTTTGAATACTTCAGTTTTCCTGGGAGCAGGCACACCAACACTTTAACTCAAGTAATAAAATAATTCAGCAACTTTCGATTGTAATGGAGTAAGATTTGATGAGAAGGATCCAAACTTTAACTCAGCTGTGCACCTTTTCCACCCCTGCCTTGATGACTGAGACAAAAATCATGAGTCAACAGTTTTTCCACAAACTTTACTTGATCCATTTAAAATACATAAAAAATTTAAGCTCTGTTATTTTATTTTTGTAATCCCACCGTTTCTACTTAACAAATACTTCATGTAGCTAGTGATCATTTCTAAATGCAAATAACTTGGCTTTTAACAAGCGATTGTGATACGGCTAAATGGTTATTGAAATTCAACAATTAAAAAATACATAATTGCACAAGAGAATTTCATACAGTATGAAAAATTTACTATAATAAACAGCTGCTGGGAAATAAAAAAGTACACTGTTCTGTAGTGCTTCTACTTAAGGTCAGTTTTAAATTCAAGTGTGAGTAATTTGCAGTAAACCAACTAAATTACAAAATCATTTCTGATAAAGGATACAAATCTGCTTCATGATGAAGGACAGCACACTGTTATATGTTCTGTCTATAAACACCACAAAAAGATGTCTCTCACATTGCAGGGCTACTGACCTGGTGAGTGAAATCATCAGGAGCGCTGGCGCCCTGCAGTGTGCAAGTCGTCTTTCTCTTTGTTACTCTTAGTGTTACTCCTGCTCAGCTCAGCCCCTTCCCTCTTAGGTTTGAAATTGAGTGTTTCTCGTACACTGAAGTGGTCAGGTTGTCTTGTTACTATAGATACAAAACCATGAGGCTGAGAAAAACCTCAGTAAAAGATATTCCTTTACATACCCCACTTTGATTACAGTGTTGGGGATAGTGCAAAACTTTACAGTGAAGTGTACAGTTTAAGAGTCCTGAAGACAGTGTTGAGTTGACCAGAGACAGAGAAATAAAATCAAGACTAAGAACACTGACTTAGGTTCCATAATTTATATTTACAGCATCCAAAGATGGGATTTCACTGCAGGAACTTTGACCAGGAAGTAGGTGATTTTCTACTCCTAATACTAGATTCTAAAGAGTAATACTGGAGACTTAAAGGCACTGTGAGGACTTTATGAGTGATCTTAAAATCGTCTCACTTGAATATATTCACCTGTTTATAACCCAAGATTTGAAATGGGATTAGCAGTACCAGTGCAAAACATTTCTAAAATACTACATCTCAGCATCTGTGGTTGGGTCAGACTTACTATACTGCCCTTGATCCATCCTTTTTCTTGAAGAAGCAAATATTATACAGGGGCCATGTTGAAAATAAGGTTGCCCACCTGTCAAGCTGCTGAGCTGTGCCTCTGATTGGACAAACTCATGTTCTAAGTCAGGGGTGGCCAACCTGTGGCTCATGAGCCACATGTGGCTCTTTGCCTTTCAGTTTGTGGCTCTTCTATCTACTATATAGTGATGAGTAACAATATGCTGATCAATCTAAAATACTGATATACTGATGCCAAAGTTGGGATCAGTACTGACCAATACTTGGGTGATGAGATTGATACTTAAGTTTCAGTTTCTCTCCTCTACATGTGCTCCTCTTAATAGCTCAGGTGCTCATATCTACCTATCTATCTGTCTATCTATCTATGTATCCAGCTCCACAATAGATAGACAGATAGATAGATAGATAGATAGATAGATAGATAGATAGATAGATAGATAGATAGATAGATAGATAGATAGATAGATAGATAGATAGATAGATAGATAGATAGATAGATAGAACTTTGTCTCTTCAGCAGTAAAACAGACATTTGTCTTTGACACGGCTCCAAGTACAAATGTAAACACACTTAAAAACACAATAAATCTCGCTTTGAAAATTGGAAACATAATGATTCGCCTTTTATGTTATCTCATATATGTGTGAGTGGAAGTGTGTTTGTAAGACCACGTGTGTGATGTGGCTCTTTGTAGTACCACAGTGATTTTTGTGGCTCTTGGTCCCTGACTGGTTGGTTCCAAAACATATGCATGTCTTGGCAAGAGTCACAGATTTATGATAGTGGAGGTGGTGCTCATGGAAAACTGAGTTCATATTCCTAAAACATATTACTTTTTCTGGATGGTCCTCACCGTGCCTTTAAGACTGAAACTATCTATTCAATTTAAATATTGTACTTAGACTATAAACTTGGGCCTGCATCCATGGCACAGTTGAATCTAAAACCTTCTCATATCTGACAGCTATACTCGGCTGTTCTGACCCACATTTGAACACTCCTTTTTGATTCTGTTTAGTGTTTACTTCATGTTCTTTCTTTAATACAGTCGATTTCTCTGTTGTATCTTCAAAGCTTTACCAACTTCCTAAATTCCCCTTTCTTTTATCCTTGAATGTCAAATATTAGCTTTTTCTCACACCAGCAGACCAATTCTCTCTACTTTCACTGCTCTGGATAATCTCAAAGAAAACACTGAGCTAAAGAAAACTTTCAACTCTTGAAAAGAGCTCCTTGATTGATTTAGAAGTACCATCATATAGAATGGCGACATGGCCGTACCTGCTGGCCTCATCAGACACAGAGTTATTTTTATTCTTCATGTCACTTAAACCTTCAACAGAACAAAGGATAACAATCATCCCTCATTATAGAAGCAAGAGATCTGACTTGACCTGTGGTCTACCACACTGAAGAAATCCCCTCTGTGCACTTCTTCATCAGGAGCAACACCTTCTGCTCGGCTGTGGACATCAAATCCTGCACACACCCACACACACACACACATGGAGACACACAAACATGCAGAGAAATATCTAGTTTCTTGTATACACAGTGAGAGTTGTGAAATCCAGTGGCAATAAAATTGCTCTTTCTTGAGCAATTGTGGACAAAGCAGACTTTCATTACCTGTGTTGCAGGAAAGAGCTGTTGGTGAAGCGGACACCCCATTGGGATTATTGACTGCCGGAGCGAGTCTGTCACCAAAGGCATCATCTTGCATCAGGTGACCCGATTCTGACTGTGCTGTTATTCCATCATATTGTGAAGGAGAATATAGTATCTTCATCTGCCCTGCGAGCTCTGCAGGATAAATGAAAGAGCATCATACTTGCGTCAAGGAGAGTCAATGAGGAGTCTGAGCCAATTAGCTCTTATAGAGGAAATAACTGTGCATTACAGCCTTTAAAAACATCATCTTTGTCTCAGTAGTTAAAACTAAAGCGCGCCATTCTGAACACTTTGTCAACACCAACCTATTTAAAGGTAAAGGTGCATCGAGATGAGCAGTGCAGAATTAGAAAATCATCAGCTGCCTCCTTGACAGATATATCATATGATTAAAGTGCAGGTGTGACATTTTTTTTAAAATAGGGTATTAAACCTTTTTGAACTTGCAGCTTCACGCTTTAAACCATGGGATTGTATTTACATCTGTTTGAGGAATGCATCGATGATAACTCCAAAAGTACCTTGATTGTGATCTGCCAGATCAGGAGGCTGCCTGGGGTGCTTTAGATTGCAGTTGTTCTGCAGGGATGTCCCAACGGGAGGTCGGGGGATGCAGGTGGAAGAGCAAGGCTCACACTGGTCCCTGGAGAAAAGCTGGTGAGGGGAAGGATCAACACACCTGAAATATTTCAGACTGAATTAAATATTTTTCTCGTGGAATTAAGAAAATTTACAATAGAAGTGTCAAAAAACAAGGCTTGTGACTCTAGAGATGGAAAATATATCATTAATATAGAGACATTGTTTTTGCATATCAGTGAAAATTGGAAACGTCTTTTATTTCTAACAGTTTTGCATACATACCAATACACCTTAAAGTGAGTCTAAGCCTTAAATTTTCATCACCCCATTGTTTAATATGTTACTTTTAGATGTACTCAACTCATTGTGACATCAAACAGGGCTAAATTTGTATATCTAAACACTGCCTCAGCAGTCACAGCAGCTGACACCCCTGCTGTTAGATTTGGCCGAGAAACACATAAGGATTATAAAAGGAGCCAAAGTTTGCTCTGAATGAATGGGAGCTCGAAGGAATCCCACCAAAGTGTGCAGAAAATGGCAACAAGGATTTCACAATCGATTTAACATCTAAAAAAAGTAATTACGCCTCTCTTCTCCCACTGGATCTTAAATGGTATTTTGTAGATATTATGATTCACTTATTGAATTCCTCAGCTGCTCTTGTCGGTGGCTATAGCATCCATTTATATCAGCGGTACAGAGCAATGAGGCAATGCAAGGTCTGCTTTCAGAGGCCAATTGTCTACCCAAAGTCCTGTGGTGAAAGCTTTGGCCTACCGCTGCTACATGGACAATCAAAGCCAGTCAGGAGCCGTGAGCATCTGGCTGCTCAGAAAGACAGAAATACTCCATCACATGCTTTGAAGTGTATAGATGAAGGGAGGTTTTCTTTGGGTTGACCAATGAAATGTGTCACTGGCCATCTCCAACCTGTAAAGCCTCATGCAACCAAAACCTGCATGAATTAAAATATAAATAAAATGAAACAACTGAGACTCCCAAGTAAGGCTTTCTGCTAAACTCATTATTCTAATTTTAAGCTTATGACATGAAGTCATGGCAACTAACGATTAAATTAGTTGATTCAAATCATTAAAAGGGAGAAAAAGGGTCTGTGAATCATTTAAAACAGTCTCTGTTAGAATTATAAACATGCAAAAAGTAACAGCCAAAATTAGATTCTTATTTTCTATGTTTCCAACTGCGTTTGCTTGCTGATTTTGTGATAAGTACAACTGCGGTCATTCTCAGGCTAAAATTATTGTGAGCACCCCCCAAGCTAATATTACAGAAGAATTCATGGCTCTAATTGTGCTTCATAACACCACCTAACATCACATTTAAGTAGCATTAGCAAACTGTGATGTTAGTTTGGAATTTTTAGCTAACCATGATGTTAGCTAACACGTCTCAACAGTATAAGTAGTGTTAGCTAACCATAATAATCTATATGCCTAGATGCAAACATTAGCTGACTTAACTAATGGTGATCGAATGTTGTGTCTTAACTTTGAATTTTGCCAAAATTTCTGCTTAATTTATAAAGTAAAGTTTTTTATTTCCGATGCTTATCAATCTTTTAAGGTAACTCAACAAATTTGTCTGTTAGCCTCTGGAAACAACAGCTGTTGTTGTCATTTAAGTTGTTTTTCTGTTGTGTCATGTCCTGGCTAACAGTAGGGAAAAATTTGCCAGGAACTTACAGTAATCCTGTTACGTTTTTGCATTTCCTTTAACCTTCTACCTTAGTAATAATTTATAGCGACACTCTTTTACAGTTTATGATATATTCAGCAGTAACAAAATGACTCATAGGATACCCTAAATATGCTATTCATAACCTGGAAGAAAGTGAGATATTGCAACAAAATTCAGTGGTTGTGCTAATGTGGTCACAAATAGTTCTATTAGTGTTGAGTTTCAATTTCTATTCATTTGATATATTAACAGATTTGATAAAAGAGCTTAACTAAACTTTTTAAAAATACAATTTTTGGTGTAATTTTATAACTTAATAAAATAAAAGAAAAACATAAAGACTCCCAGTACCTGTAATTATCTTGTAAGGAGCACAACAGAGCCAGATGAAGATTACTGGAAGAGTCTTCTCCCTGTGGAGCAGCTGAGGAAAGGATGAAAGATACTTCAGGGCTGTCCACCACAGCTAATGTCTAATGAATGAGCCCAAATTCAGTCTCTTTTGGTTTATATTTGTTAAAACCTTTCTATCTATGAAGTCCTCAGTGCTGAGAGCTTTAACCTACCAGAGAAAGACTCGTGGGATGCACCGGGGGAAGAGTTCAAGTTGTTTTCTATCCTTGCCAGAGGAGAAAGACATGGCTGTAACGGCTGGATGGTTAAACAGTCTGTGAGCGTGTCCTGGGTCACACCAGAAGCAGATTTTATCTACAGAAATGGAGCATATACACAAACAGCTGAAGATATGTAACATTTAACTACTTAAAACACCCACAGAGAGCTGTTTCAGAATACCAGATTGTTTAATTACGATGCATACTCTGTTTGTGCCAACTCCTGTCTTCCTAATATAGTTAAGCACGTCAGCGTGTTCATTGAATTCCTTGTGCAGGTGTATGTCATTTGTACCAATCTCAGGAATCTGCCATTACTAAACCTCTGGAGAAATAATAAAGTGAAACTTAATTTGATGTAATGAGTGTGCCAGAATAAATTTAGTTATAAATAAAACCAAACATTGAGTTTGACAGTTAAAGAAACAATAACTGGGTTCATATGTGGGTGGGTGGTAATAGAGTAAACAAGCTGGGTTTCTGCAGAGGACTTGATAGATGATATAAATACCATGTGCTGCACATGGAAATTAAATTACCTTTACCTGAGTTAGATGAAAGAACTTTTTCATGTGGGAGACTCCTTATAATGTCACTTTTCATACATATATAGGCTATATATATATTTATATATATATATATATATATATATATATATATATATATATATATATATATATATATATATATATATATATATATATATATATATATATATATATATATATATATATATATATATATATATATATATATATATATATACAGCATACATATATATAGTATACATATATGGTAAAATCTACATATCTCGCACACGCAAAGCTCTTCATGGCACTGCTGCACCTTGATGTAAGTTTTTCAGTGACCTTAAATGTATAATGAGATGAGTTAAAACAATAGATGTGGCAAACAGCGTAATCATGTTTTTATTATCTAGTTTGACTGACAAGCTGACTTGTGTGATATTTATATCTGACTGCATGCGTGTAATACACTGAAAGATTAAGTGTGATCTTTGTGTATTTGAAAAATGATGAAAAGGAAAAAAAAAAAAAGTCAGACACTACATTGTGGATGCACTTACTGTACCTTCTTCCTTAACTGCCGTTCTTTAGTAGTGTGGGATTTCACGTGTTTCCTCAAAGAGCTGGGGTCAGTGTAACGCTTTGCACAGCCAGGCACCTGACACGTATACGGCTTCTGTACGATCAAACACACAAAAAGCAAAGACAGTCATTCTCTGAGCCACAAAACATGAAAGTATGTATGAGGCTTCCACTTACTGTTTCCAGGTGTGTTCGCTGATGTTTGGCTCTGTCACTCGAGTTGCTGAAGGCCTTGTGACATCCTGGGTGCTGACACAGGTACGGCTTCTCCCCGGTGTGGCTCCGCAGGTGGATCTTCAGATTTTCGAGTCGTGAGAAAGCTTTCTTGCAGCCCTCAAACTGTAATCACATGAAAAGACGTGAAAGGCTGTAGTCCATGCCACCGGGTTGCCTTGGAGTCATTCATTTTGAGTTCTTCTTTGGCTGCTAATGGATGATAGTTCATTTATCTATACAAGCCCAATGTGCGTCTCTAACCTGATGTTGCACCTGGAGCTATGGGCTTGTGAGCTGTCTCTGCAGTCAAAGGCATGCTGACCTCGGTGTGTGGGTGGGTTTAACCACACATCTAAAGAAAACCTTTGAAATTGCTCTTGTGCAAATAAAGTATAAGCTCTAACAGCGGTTGTCGCATAAAGATTATAGTCAAGGTAGGCAGGTTAACTAATACCTAAAGATTTATAAAACCAAAATGATACAAAGAGTTCCCACCTTGTTTCATCTTCTGGTGGTATGCATTTATTAGGAACTATTTTCCCCCCAAAGGATGGCTGAGAAGGTTAAATTACTCTGCTTTTTGAGTCTTAAAACCCATAAGTTTATATTTATAAATATCTCCCATTATTTCAACTTAAATATTATACATGGACACAAATACACCATAATTTTTTCAAGTACTACATTTCTGAGGAGTGTGTCTTTCACCAGCAGGGGTCAGTGTTTGGACACTCATCACTTCATTGTTAAATGTGTTTCCCACCCTGTATTTCAAATCACCTTGACAGCAGTTAAGACCAATCATCAGCAAAAAATAAAATAAAAAAATAAGACAGAGAGAAAAGATTCTGCAAACCTCATGCTAAAGACAAACTATTTTTTATACCTTTTGAAACATCAAAATCAGGTCTTACTAACACGGAAATGTGAACCAGCAGGAGCTCTTTCTGCTGCATCATGAGCCCACAATGACCTCACCCCTAAAATACGTGACTCTTAGACGTTTCTCTTCTGTAGTGTCGGGAATCTGCTCTCCCCTTCCTGTTTGCAGGGGGGTTGGTATGTCCTTACTCAGCCTGATGAAGAAAACACTAAACCATGTCCAGTTATGTTATTTCTCTGACCAAGAGCAGATTCTTCACATACCGATACCTCCGAGTCATCACAGAGAAAGCCAAAATTAAAATGTTTTCTTCACATTAATGGTTCACTTATAACATTCCTCTGACATTCCAGACAGACATGCTTTCCTTTGTTTCTCACCAGTGTTTCTCTGGTATCAATTATTCGCAAAAACCACAATTACCCAGTCAAAACATCTATTTTTTCACAATCATTATTTTTAGCTATGCATCCTTTGAAACAAATTGTTTTGTTACAAGAAATTGAAAGTCACAAGACATGAGAAATTAGCTTCAGTGAGATACTCTTTAAGGCTCTAAATCTAAACATAGTTTTGAAATAAATTAACAACAGACTTTTAAGTTCGAGTACCACAAGAGAAAACTGTCCAGACAGAGATAAATAGTCCCTATGAACCAAAGCGAACAGACAAGCGAGAAGCAGTGTAAAGCTGCTGCCAACCCCAGAGAAGCAGCCAGAGCTGTGCAACAGTGTAACTCTCTCCCTGTCTGTCTCATGAAGCTCTCATAAAGCACCGAGGGCTTTTTACTCTGTCGCGAGGGACGTTTGGTCCGTGAAAAGAAAGCAGCACGGCTCCTCAGTGTAGATCAGTGATACAGCCAGCTCCTGACAGGTCCTGGCAGGTACTCATGCCCTGGCTGAACAATGACAGCTGCGGTCTGTGCCAGCAGCGTCTGCGCCTTGCCCAGTCCTACTTGGAGGTCAGCTCACTCTGGACTCCACCAGCGATATTTCTACCCCCTTTGCTCTTTTTCTCTCACCTGTTTCCTCACACTGAATATGTTCAGCTTCTCAGTCCCCGTCTGCACTGACTTTTAAAATCCTGCCAGCATGATACATGAGGAATACTCTAAATGTGGGGCAGAGGCCGAAATACAAATCAAAACACATAGCAGCTTAAAAAAGTGCATCAATCCCATCCTGATACTGAGAATCAGTTCCAATACCAACTCAAAAAGGTACATCTAAAATCGGTGAAAAATGTAATTTTGTAAATAAAATTCCTGTTAGCGTTTGAGATTCACTCACCAAACATTTTCATATTTATATTCCCATGATGTAATAATAATACAACATTGTTGTAAAAAGTTAACACAGCCTGAAGTTACCAAAACATAATTCTAACCCTTTGTATTAAGAAAAAGGATGTTAAGTGGTATCAGACTGGATCAGAATCTGCATCAGCCAATACCAAAGCCCAGGTATTGGTAATGGTATCTGGACTTAAAAAGTCAGATCATTGCATCCCGAAGAACTGATTTCTACAGTTGTAGATTTTCCTGGCACAATACAATTTTTTGTGATAAGATAGAAATAGCTTTACAACAGGATTCAAAACAAACGTCATCAAAATTGATCTTGCATCGACTTGTGGTGATAGCAACTTGAATTACCAGTTCCTGATGCGGTTTTTAACCTCCTCACTGTGTAAAACTCACGGTGACAGATGTAAACACACCTGAGGGTCAAGGATATGCCAGCCAACACTTAAACCATCATTAAAGAGATCGTGAGATGGCAGGTACAAGCCTAGGCATGCCTTGTATGTTCACGGTGTGACACTAGCTACTGCATTGTTCTGCTGCCGACTCGCACTTCATTTATCACGCTTCAGTTTGTTCACCTGCCAATCATTTCTGAAAAAAAGAAAGAAAATAAGCGGACCCGAGACCTTGGAGCATGGTGTAATTTGAAAGATTGGCTCCGCTTCTAATTTTAGCATAGCCACAATTTTAGAATAACCTTCCCATGATATTCACACTTTTCTTATCCGGTGTTATATTTGCACCAGGCGTAAATTCAGAGGAAATATGATTAATTTCACACACTCATGCTGGGACAGAAAATGTTTTAAAGTCCATCACAATGTTCAAAACCAAACTTGAGGAAAATCTTAGAACATGGATTCTTTTCTTTGATTAAAAAAGAAACGTAAGTACCACTCTGAGCCTTCTTTTAGTCCCTGGCAATGCTCTATTTACACTTTCTACATTACATTTCAATCTTTTATAGAGATTACAAGGAACACAGACTATGCCATCAACGTTTGCAGCCTCATGGCAACAGATCAGGCCTCAGCTAATAAGTGAGCATTTTAGTACAAAAGGTCGACTGCAGTTATGCATGTGGTTAATAATTGACTAGTTAAAAGCAGCAACATGGAGCATGTTTGGTCTGTGGATTGTCAATTCCTCATCTTATTCTCGTGTTTTTCACTATGGGACAGACATGGAGGGGAGTTAAAGGTGGCAGTGGTGAAATGAAATGTCAGTCTAATAGCTGTTTGGGCCAGCACTGGTCCCCAATTGATGTGTACTCTGATTGTCTTGACAATGTGTACACAGCAGAATTATCCCCGCAGGATGACAAGTTTTTCTTTTCACCCTGTGACCCTCTCGCTTTTTCTTTAGTGTCAACTGAAGGATGAGCGCTTTTGCTCTCAGTGAAATATTTGACCAACTGCATGAGGAACTGATATTACACTAAAGCATTTCCACAATGAACCGCACAGACTTTGGTGAATGTTTTGAAATAGTCAAGTATTGACTGGCACTACATTTAATACTGATACTTGGCTGAGTTGATGTTTGACTCATTTTCAAACCTATTTATTTTCTCTTACACCAGCAGAAGCATACTACCATATAGGAAGTAATAATAACCATTAAATTTGTTCCAACTGTATTTCCTCAGATATGTTTTGAATTAGCTTTAACATCAGCGTGCAGACGCATAAAGAAGATGACAACCACAGTTCTTCTAACATAATATTGACATTCAGCAAAGCAGGTGTGTTGCTGAAGTCATGTGTGCATGAGCTGCTAAAAGAAGTTACAAGTTACCAATGAAACTTCTGAATCCACACATATTTAGTTTGGCAGGTTAACTGGTCCTAGTTAAGCCAGTGCTTTCCTGTACATGCTTGACTTGTACCTAATAGAGTAATTTATTTTAGGCTATCTTTTTTTCTGCTGGCAGTGTCTATTTACAAAGTTAATGAGGTCAAATTTCATCGTAGCTCAGTGTCTCTTGAGACAAAAAACCCCTCTCTGTCAAGTGTTTTTTGCTGCAATGCTCTGAGTGGAAAATAGCTTAAAGAGATGGCATTGTGTCTCTATAATTTTTTAGGTTTTCATCCTGTCCCTTAAAAAAGGCTTTACGTTGTTTACAGTTTAAAATTCATATTCTTCTCACAGTGGTGTTTGAGGAAACCCTTATTTTTGCATCTGCCTGATATGCTTTCTTTTAGCTGCTGTCTCTTTAAGACTCCTCACTCCACAAACCACCTTCCTTCTGATTGGTCAGCTCTTTGGAAGTGTATGAGGTGCAGAGCTATGGGCAATACGTGTGAAGAACTAGTTAGGAGATCCATATATATAATGGCCTTACCATTTCAGCAAATCCCCTTAATATTTTTTTCTATTGTTAAAACAGAGTGTTTTTAATAGTTTACAGACAGATTCAGGGATGTATATTTCGTGGTTAAAAAAATCTGGTTTAGTATGGACACCCAAAAATGTTTTTCTACATCTATGTTTTGAATATGGGAAAGCAGAATACCCAGCTCTTTAACTCTTGGAAAACTGCCACACCCATCTAAGTCAGTTCTTATCACTGCCCAATCAAAATCAAGAAGGGGCAGGACTTCTGATGTCAAGTTTGTTTCCAAATTCAGAGCTTCAGTCATTGCTTGTAACTAATTCTTTAACTTGTTTTCAAACTTTCTTTGTTGAAGTGGTTGAATTACACTAATATTAAACAGATCTAACCATCACCATCAGGGGAAGAAGAACTGTAGCAGGACAACTTAATACCCAGGAACTGCCATCAAGAGTCCTCAGAACATTAGGTCATTGGGATTGTCAGGCCAAACATGGCATTAAAGGACACATGCTCTTACTAAATATAGCTTCAGCACCTTTGCTTATTTCAGACTCATGTTACACTAAAAGGCATTTTTTAAAGTAAAACATCTGTATAGTCAACAATCTTAGGAAAAACTATTGGTTCATCAATAATCAGGGGCGTGGACAAATGCCAGCTCTCTGGCCACAGATGCACATCTGCAAAGAGCCAGACTATGGGGCATCACCTTCCCAGAACCACAGCCAAGTTTGTCCGACAGAGGCCTGGCAAAACCTCCTCCTGCTGACAGGCCCAGTGGCTACAAGAGAGCCACGATACCCAGCCAGATCTGAAGTGCTAGGCCTCCTTTGTGCTGATTTAATAACTACATAATTGATTTAACTCCCATGCCGATTATCAAAGAGCTTTGCTAATTACCCCACGGCAAATGGTAAGAGGAGAGTGCCGCTATATTTTTTGATCCAAATCAGCAGTAAACACAGAGCACATGAAGGTATTTGTCCTCAAAGGATTTTTTTTCTGCAGCCTGAGGCTTGAAGCTTTCAAATAGATACTGTGGCTTTGACTGCAACACTGAGAACTGAACTCAGTAGCTCTCTGACATTCATCATTTTCCTGCTTTGACTGCATCAATTCAGCTCTCCCATAAATGGGTAAAAGTGTATCATTAGAAAAAGATGTGTAAGAAGAATTTAGTATGAATACAAAGTGATGCTCTGTAGGCTGTGCTGTATAAGGTGTACCGTGCATTTGTTGGGTTTCTCTCCTGAATGGACCCTCATGTGGATAAGAAGCTTGTACCGGGCATTAAAGGGTTTGAAGTTGCGTGGACAGTCCATCCAGTAGCACGTGAAGTCCTCTGCCTTCCTCTGATCCACATGTAGTTTTTCTATGTGCCTTACCAGCTCCTCCTTTTGCTCAAACACTACACTACAGTTCAACCATCTGCAGCAGTGTGCTCCATAGTCCTCTAGCTCTCCTTCTTCCTCCTCCAACATCGGGACCTGTGGTAAAAAACTAACGCCATGCCTAGTAGGAACCAAGAGAGAGTCCTGAGAAGGCGGCTTTAATTTGAAGTGACGTCTTGTGAGGTGGATGTGCTGGTGTGAGTGGTAGGGCGGTGGAGGCCCCTGTGGAGATGCAGCTTCTTGGATAGTCGTCAGCATGGTTGGCTGTAGCTCCAGAGATAGCAGCAGGTTGTTGCTGGTTTGGCTGCAGCTTTGTAAAGTGTTCTCCAGCGCCCCTCCTTCCTCAGGGAGACACTGCTGCTCCACTACCATGTTAGCCATCTGGCTCTCCAGACCCCCTCCCTCTTCAAGCAACTGCAAATGACCACCTTCTCCTTGTGGGGCAAGGGCCTGCGATGAGCCTGGCACGCTGTAAGGGTGCGTTTGGGGAATGCAGCTGCCTCTAACACCCAGGAAATGACCGTAACCCTCAGACTGGACAGGTGAAAGAGTGGGGTGAGATGCTGGGGAGCTGCGAGAACCGTTGATATACGCCACAAGGGAGGTGGGTGAAGTGCGTATGATTGAGTTGAAATCAATACCCATGACATCTGACAACGGGGACATGGAGAGAGCTCTCTTCTTAGCACGGGACTGTCTGGGACTTCCAGCGTCACACGCAAAGAGATAGGAGGGCAGTGAGGCAGAGGTGCTGGTGCCACCTGAGGCGGTGGTGCCTGACATGGCCGTACCAGGAGAAATGCTGAGCTCTCCTCCCTCGCTGGCAGGCGCTAGACTCACTGGAGGGAGGGCACGGTAGCCATACGGCCAGTCATGTCTGCCACTAAACACTGACTGTGTTTCAAACAGACTGAGGGTGGTGGATGCCAAGGACTCTCTGGACAGCAGCGACCTGAAACACATTGTTGTTATCCACTTTAGTGTCACCTTTTAATATTAATATCAATCCACACATTTCATACACAAACCTGGCTTCAGTATGTGTAGGAGGATGTGGAACTGCAGGGCCGGCAGTAAAGCGTTGCACAGGAGCAACAGTCATGGGACTGCTGGTCACCGACAGATTAGGAGCAGCTGGCTGACCAAATATCTCCATTGAAGGGCGGGACACAGAGACACCTGCTGAAAACAAGCCTGAGGAACCAATACAGTTAGATCCGGACGTTATTCATCTAACTCTTTACCAGTGTCCAAAAATTCACCTGTCCCTTAACTGTCTCTTGATACCAGATGATAAGTGGTCAGTTTTCTGCAGCGTTACGTGCTGTGTAAACATAATCAAACGCTGCTTCTTCTAAAGAAAAATGTTCTCCATTGGGGGGCGGTATGGGGAAAATTTGCCAAGATTTTTTCATGGCAGGATCAGGATCTGGATTTTATCAGGATTGTTTTTCATATTCAGACTGTCCTGACCTGCATTTTTAGCCCCAAATATTTATTTTCTGCACAGTTTTACAATTTTAACTTTTTTAACTTACACATTTCACATCATGATAAATACATTCATTTCAACATGTCAGCTGTAAGTGTTGAGTTTTAAGTAGCTTAATACACTGCAGAATAATCCTTGTCTACCCTTGCCATCTTAATATAACACAACAGATTTGAATCTGTCCTAATCAAACTCAGATTTATCATGTTTAGTCTACTTGGAGTCAAGTGTACACAGTTCATTGTGGACTTTCACTGTCTAACCTGCACAGGCCAGACTCACTTTCTGCTCTGTTAATCACTAATGAGCCTTTCACCTCCTCCCACTTTTTCTCTGGAGAAAAGTTTTATGCTCGGTTAATTCTCAATAAATGGGATGAGACATGTGGCATAAGACAGCAAGGTTATGAAGAGTAAACTGTAAAGGAGTTAAGACACTTGTAAAGTAAACATATAAATACAAAACCACTCTGATAGACTTATTTTATGGGA
Source organism: Halichoeres trimaculatus (assembly GCF_033239565.1). NCBI lineage: Eukaryota > Metazoa > Chordata > Actinopteri > Labriformes > Labridae > Halichoeres > Halichoeres trimaculatus. The sequence goes on along the minus strand of NW_027437194.1, from coordinate 17,347,870 downwards.
TACGTGCTTGAATTATCTGTATCACTAGATTGTTTTCTTAACTTTGTTTTTGAGGCTGATCTAACATCTAAAGTCTCTCATATGTAGAGTCAGCAGAGTTGTCCTTTTTTATCATATGTATTTTTACTCTCAAATCACAGGCTGATTCATAATTTCCTCCTTGTTTTGTACCTTTGAAGCTGTTCCTCGAGGAGCAGAGTCCTGTCTGTATATTCGTGCTCACTGCTGTTGTTGGAGGATGAACCACAGATACTTGATGGTGTGAAGATGAGGATGCAGTCTGCACATTTGGATGTTTCCCATTAGTCAACACCTGTCTGCGCAGGCTCAAGGCTGGCAGGACAACACCTTGTTTCCCAGAATTATAGGGGTGGATGGCCCCTTTTTTAACTTTCTCCACGCTCGAGGGGGGACCGAGACTGGCCTGCTGCGGTGAAGTCATGGGCATCCTGATGGACTGGGGCTGGTGTCCTCGGATCATGTTCAATGATGGGGACACCAGGAGCTGACAGCTCTGTCCACTCATGTTGAAAGCAAATTGAAGAGATTGATCTGAGGCTCTGAGCTCATGGGGAAGTGGATCTGAGTCAGGTGAGCTTTACACAGGAGTACGGGGGGTCCACTTTTCATACCTAAGACATTACAAAGAATAGAGAATAAAATGACAGACAACCTCTTCAGTGCAAACCACATCCACATTGCATACAACTTCTGTTATTATGCCATCAATTGTTCTTATAATCACACTAAGAGTCTTTCTTTTCTTGCAGAAAAATTTGATTTAATTGTATTTCTGATTCTAATTGCATGAAAAAACATGTCACACAACAAAAACACAGAAATGTTCAATTATAAAGCTCAAAGTTTTTCCCTCAACTTTGTTTATCAATTAATTAATCTATTTATTTATGTATTTTTAAATTCAGTGCTCTTACGATCACCTATCTTAAAATCTTGTCATAGACTACAGATGGATGGAACTAGCCTTTTTGCTAACTCAGGCACAGTTATACAAATGTTAATTTATATGCATGTGACTGTTAATGACATGAATGAAAATAAAGTAGTGATAGGGAGTCTCTTCAGTTTCAGCTTCACATTTATGATGTTTGGTATTTGTTGGATTAGTGCAAAAGAAACATTAAGTCTAAAAACATCAAGTGCAAAAAGGGGGGGGAAAAAAAGCATTGTGCACTGAACATGTGGGCATCACAGAAAGTGATACCAGATTTATTCATAAACCAACAACAAAACGTCTGTACATGAACCTCAAACTTGTAGTAGCTCTCTGAGCCTTGAATTTTTAAGTTCGTAAGATACTCTTAGGTAAAAGCTTAAACTTTTTGTGTGACAAATAGATGACTGCAATAACACTACTTTCTGTTTAATGCGCTATTAAAATAGTCACTTCATTTTCTTTCAATAAACATTAATATTCTTAATTTACTCCATTTGACCGTCTAACACAAAGTGTTCACTCGCAGTAAAAGTTCACTCACCTACTTTCTTTGTCGACAACACCTCTCCCAATCTGTCAATGTCCCATTGTGTTCACCGAGCTCTAAACAACCTGGATAAAACCGGGACATGAACTGCCCTGTGTCTCTGGTCTGGTTTGTGATGGGTGCACAGCTGAGCAGAGAAGTCAGGAGGAACCTCTGAGTTTGAACCACAGCGTCCCGCCTCGCTCCTGTTTCCAGGAACTTGTTTCATTTTACCCATTAGACTTCCCCTCCTGCCCTTGAGACGGCGTGAAGTGAACGACGTCACTTGAAACTGAGCCTGTGAATAATTAAATGTTTTATTTTGAAAGGTTTGAGTCTCTTTGTGACAAGCTGCGTTGTCGCGCGTGCGTGCGCGTGCGTGCGCGTGCTGCAGACAGCTCATGCATAAAACGTCATCTAGAAAAACAAAAAACAAAAAACACTCGTAGCTGATATAATTTTTAAATCACTTTTTAACTGACAAAAGTCGTTGAAAAATGAAATTTTAAATCACTATACAGATTATTTTTGAATTTCTATCCCCATACACACATAATTTAACCCACTTTTTTCTGACAACAGCTTCATAGCATCAAAGCTTATCTTTTCATGCATAATTAAAGGTATTTCGATGTAAAATGAAAACAAGAAGCAACAGTACCTATTTTCAACATGTACTAGCTCTTTATTTTATATCGGATATATTCGTGTGTTTTTAAACCAAAAACACTGTATTTTTCAAATGGGTTGCCCTTTTAATTGTTACCTCCTGTGTTATCTGCAGCTTTGTCTTCTTTGTGTTAAGTGTGTTGCTTTGACATATTTTCTTACACTTGTGTTTCCTGTTTTATTTTGGGACACCTGTGTCTTGTTATCTTTACACTGTGAGTGAAGAGTCTGTGTTTCCTCCTGTCTTTCAGTTCATGTCTTGCCTTGTTCCCATGTACTCCAGTGCTTCTCCTGTCCTCTTGGTAATTTTTATTTTTTTTTAATAAATTAGTTGTCCTGCACATTGGTTTCCCCCTCTTTACCTGTCCCCTGAAGTTGTGGCAATGTTTTACAACTTGTGGGCATACAAAGTAACTGCATTCTTGCAGAACATGATTAACAACTCCATGATTTAAAAAAACTGTTGTATTCTGAACTCTTTTCGCTCTGTGCTTCCTTCTCCATTCCCCTCATCTTACACCTCGTTGTTTAAAACCTTTCTGCTGCAGTGTTTGTTCTGTAAATCTCTGCTGCAGGTCTCCTTGGAAACCATAATGTTTACCGTAAGGGAAGGGATGGAGGCTGTTCCTCCAGATCATATAGAAAAGACTCAGGGTCTGCTTGACTATATAAGAAATGTGAAGTTTGACTGACAGCTTCCATATTATTGAATTAAAGGCTTTGAGCTTGGATTATGATGATACTTCAGGTCTGCATCCAGTCTGAATGACAAGATGAGCATTTGCATCAGAGCTATCAGCCACATTTCAGTCATTTCAGGTTGATGTGTTTTTTTAAAAAATTTAATTCATTCATTCACTGTTTGTTTGCTTATCTCTCTATGAACATTTGATAACCAGGACTAATCTCTTGAGATCAGATTAAAGAAATGATGTTTTTGAATATAAAGTAGTGGTGACCTCTGGTGGGGTAACATGAAATTACTACACTTAGTCTCTGAAGGCAGGTTTGTGGCCTAATACCAGTCAGATTTCATCCAAATTGATCATAATAACACTCTTGACCCTCATTTTCCTGATAGAAAGTCTTTGAAAATATTGTTAACGTGTAAAATAAGGATTTACAGCACAGGAGAGAGTCTTATCCCCATATGGTTTTGTGTGAAATGTTCCCTCCTTTGCCAGTAGGGGATACTATTGCCACATCGGTGGGGTTGTTGCCATCTGGAAGATAATGCCACAAATTTTCAGACACAGCAAAAAAGAAAAAGAAAGAAGATTTGAAGATGCAAGAAAAGCCAATTTGAATGTCTGTGAAGGTCACAAAGATAACTCTGCTTCTTGTTTACATGATTATATAAAATACTCTCCTATCTTTCAGGGATCTCTCTTGCTTGGAGCACTGATCTACCAGTCCCGCTGCGATTTGGCCTCGTCTTCCCTCAACTGAGTGAGTCACGGCAGGTTTCCAAATGTCAGAGTGTAACGGGGTAGTAAAGCGCCTGAGCTCGAGGCGCAGCGCAGATGTAGCCACTTGCTCTTCTTCTCCGCCACTAACACTGACACTTGGTGCACTGCTTTCATGTTTGTGCTCATAGTGGTTAACATTTACAGTCTACAGGCCTTCTCAGTCAAAGTGAAACAACGTGACTTTTATTTTGCAGTCCAAGGCCTCCCTTGAAGCTGCCAAATAAAGTATGTTCAAAGAGAATAACTTGAGGAGAGAGGAGCAGGGGTGTGTCCATGAGGTGGCCTGAGGTGGTTTACCCCCTAAAACGGAGTATTCTCTCCCATACTGTAAATATAGATTCAAAGAAACGCCTTTATGTTCATACGAAACGTGTGCAGATTTTTAAACAACTACAGATTCATGTGTTGTAGAAATCCTTGAATCTGTTTAATGCTCAAAGCAGTTTTTCTAGGAGAAATAGCACAAAATCTTCAAGAGATTGTCATCAGACTTGTTGAAATTACACTGTCATCATACAATGATCTTCTAACTGGATCATGTCAGGGGAGGGATGGGCCTCCAACACCAAGGTCTGCTTGTTGCTCTGTCCCAGAGAGGGGTGACCAATCAGAGGACACGGGGTTTGTGCAGTTGGAGGCCTTAAAGAGACAGCAGCTAAAATGTAATGTTTCAGACAGAGGCTGAAATAAGGGTTGTCTAAAACACCAGAGAGAGCACATTAGGATTTGTTGGGGTCCTGTAGATTATGTAAAGGTTCAAGGGGGACAAATTAGACCAAAAATAACAAGTGCAATACCTCTCGATACTCTTTCAGCTCACATGTCAATGAGTATTAAAGCTAAATAAACTTGATACAGGGTGTTTGTTGTAATTCAACTATAGATATGCATTTCAGACAGAGGCTGAAAAAGGGGTTTAAAAAAACAGTGAGAGGAAAATTGGTATTTTTTAAAGGTGCATATCATGTAAAGCTACTGCGCTTTCATGCTCACAGTTACCATTCCCAGTTTGTAAATGATGACTCCAACATGCTTCCAATTAATCCAGAAATTGGCAACGAGTACAGACTATAGTTTGGATCCTCAGTTAGGAAAGATTTTATATCTGGGGTTTGTATCTCTTTCTGTCCAAGAGGCAACCCTTGGTCTAAAAACACGAAGCCTATACATAAGAGCTTAAAACTGTAGTTCATCAAGTGTCCACTAGAGGCTGGCTGCAGAAACATGAGAAACCCCACACACAACTAACAAAAAAGCAGATTTTTGCATAAAAATAAATGCTTTATAAACATCTTTACTGCCTGGGTAAAAAAAACAATTTTGTATGGGGGGTAGGGGGTATTTTTTATGACTTGATGTTTTTGAAGTCATAAACTTGTGAGTTTTGCCCATATAAAGCCATGGCTGACCTGACTGACAGGTGGGCGCCCTGCAAAGAGGTTAAAGGTCACCTCATCCACACTCAGCAGACACTACATTGAGCTCAGATTTTCCAATCTGACCCCTGTCAAGGATTCATCACAGAAACTAATCAATATTTTACACAGTCTTATGTCTAGCTTTCCCTAAAGTCAGTGCCTCATTTTGACAACCCTAGCCAGCACCTCTCAGCACGCCCCAGAACAGTAAAAAGGCCAGCAGACAGCATAAGTGTTGACCACTTGTGAAGAGCTCCATTTGTAGCAGGATTAATGCTCTAATAGACTCTCAGCCACTTATAGAATCCATTCGCACCATCTTGATGACAGCATTGGCACTCTTGGAAGTAGCAAAACATTCATTCTGGTGTCACAAGGAGAAAGCAGTGGGTGATTTCTCTTCAAGTTATATTACAATAGTCACTTAAGGTAATGCACGCCCCCGTGGACCTGTGATTAATTAATCTGCTTTTGATTTGCTAATGACAGTTTGAGTCAAATACAAGGTTAGTGAAGGCTGAGTCAATCCTTTTAACTGCAGCTAAAGAGTAGACTTGTGGAGAGTGTTGGAGGTATCAATTTATTGGTATCATCCCTCATTATAACGGCTCCTATTAGCCCATGGCACCTCACACTCTTACTCATGGTGTGTTCACAGACAAATACAGAGTTATAGACAAGACTGCATTTCAAGTTCATGTTGTTTTTCAAGCCAGTACTTTTGAATTAATGTTTTGTGAGACAGCAAAACTAAAAAACGACTATAAATAGTAAGCTCTTACAGATTTGGCACAACATGAAGTACAGTAGGGAGAAAAGACCCATCCATCCGTCTCCTCCCCTGCTCCTCTGCTGTCAGTAGCAGCGCTCAGATGAAGATGAGTGTGAGAGAGATGGGCTTCTGAGCATCCTCCATCTCCATCCGTCAATCCAGGTTGACTTTTCTAATAACCTTTACAGAGAAGTGATGTCTGAGGTACAAAAAGAAAGGGCAGTGGGGAATATTAGTACCTTCTCTTGCAGTTTTTTCTTTTCAAACACTCAAATAAAAGATTGCTGACAAAACAGCCCATGAGGCCAAGTGCTTGTTTTCAATTTGGAGCGCACGTTCAGGGTAAAGCCTTGGGATGTGGGTGCTGTAAGTTTACTCTTCCCTTTTGGATATTAGTGTCACTGGAGCTTTGGATTTATGATGATGAGCTTAATCAGCCATAATACAATGTGGTTTCATGACAATAATAATAAACAAACTTAAATAAAGCTTGAGAAGCAGTCCCTCTAAGTGTGTAACACTTCACATGACCACATAATGACCCGGCTGATGATCTTGAAACTTAGGACCAAAGAGTACAAAAGGTTTCTGCGTAGGTTATCTCTGTAGCTAATTCTGATTACATACAATGCAAAAAAAGGGTAAAGATGCATCAATTGTTGTGCTCCATAATGAAATATAAATCAATTTTTTTTACAGCAATTTGCTTTTAAATGTTTAGTTAACTGTAGATGTAATTCAAACAGGGTTTGCAAAACCTTGGTGTAAATCTACACAAAGCCCGTCAACAAAGTGATACAAAATTTTCATGTTATATATATATATATATATATATATATATATATATATATATATATATATATACACGCACACAAATTTGAGTTGACAAAAACAAATAAACATTGATTGAAAAATTAGCTGACCATCAGATCATACTTTCTACTCATAAAATAATCCAAACTAACAAAATAATCCAGTTTTTGGTAACCCCCTCAGTTTAGACTAGGATGAAAGAGCAAAAACACCTCAAGTCTGAAGAAACTAAATAGTTACATGACTGGTTAGCATGCTAGTGTTGCTGCTAAACATGGTTCCAATTTGTATTTACTTGATTCCAGCTGTAAATAGGATAATTTTACTGAGTTTTGCTAGCATGTTAAGAGCATGCTAAGAGCTAATGTATGTTGCTCTTGAAGCTGCATACAAACTAGGAAATATTTCCAGTGGCCAAGTTGCAGGGAAAGTTAGGTCTATTTACTGGATTGATAAAAGAAAAGTTATACCTTAAAAGGTCGATTAAAAGTGTTTTTTATTTTTTTATTTCTTGAATATGTGATCAAAGCGGGTGAACTCTTTCATTTCTACATCCAGAAATTTGTGAATTTCAATTTCACTATTAACACCAGACAATAGACACATCCTTGGGCATTTTCAGGTACCTGTTTAAAACATTTTCAGCATGACCTTAGGTTAACAATTCTCATAAAGGGCTTGGAATGAATACCTTCAATACCTGCAGCTACAAAAGTAAAGTGGAACACGACTACTCTGGATTGTGTGAGCACTTTGTTAGCAATAGTAGAGCTCCAGGAGGCCTGTTGGAGTTTCTTGGTGCCAGTGTGTTAGTGAGGACTGAGAGGGCAAGCTGCGAAACCAAGACAGTCTAGACAGAGTGGGCTGTGTCATTAGACCCCTGCCTTCAGCCCCCCTAGTCAGATCCTCTCAACATCCGTCTTCATTAAAAAAGGTTGCTTTCTGAACAGATGGTCATTAAGAGCACCCTCCCTCTTTAGCACCTTCTCTGCACCAGGACACTACCTAGAGGACACATATCGTCCCTCAGGAATCCCAAAAAATAACCTCACCACAGAAGAAGAAGTGTTGCACTGACAAGGCCACCTGGTAATGATCACTCTGGGGTCTTCATAAATCTCTTCTTGAAATCTTTCAAAATAACAGCGTGAGGTATGGAGATGGCTGTTATGATCAATATGTCAAAGCCTGTGGCACAAGGTAGAGGTGGTCAGAGTGTCACAGCTGATACAAATGGCCCCCAAAAATGAGTTATACCCTCCGTGCTTCCTTTCTCAGATAAGTGTTTTTGTCCCTGTGTGTTTTCTGTGAGTGGCATAACAATGTTGTTTGTGTCTACAGGTGCTGTTTGTTTAGGGACACGTGAGGACATTGTTGGACTTTAGGGGACAGACGGGGGCTGATGAATACAGAATGTCTAAGTCACTTTGGTCCTGTTGCTTTGTTGGGTCAACCTTTTCTGATTATAAAATAAAACACAGTCACTGGCCACTTTATTAGGCACACCTTGACAGTACTGGGTTGGACCCCCTTTTGCCTTCAGAACTGCCTTAATCCTTGGTGGCATAGATTCAACAAGGTGCTGGAAACATACCTCAGAGAGTTCGGTCCACATTGTCATGATAGCATCACATAGTTGCTGCAGATTTGTCGGATGAACATCCATGATGAGACTCTCCCGTTCCACCACATCACAAAGGTGCTCAATTGGATTGAGATCTGGTAGATGTGGAGGCCATTTGAGTACAGGGAACTCATTGTCACGTTCAAGAAACCAGTCTGAGATGATTCCAGCTTTATGACATGGAGCGTTATCCTGCTGGAAGTATCCATCAGAAGATGGGTACACTGTGGTTATAGAGGGATGGACATGGTCAGCAACAATACTCAGGTAGGATGTGGACTTTAAACCATGCTCAGTTGGTACTAAGGGGCCCAAAGTGAGCCAAGAAAATATCCCCCACACCATTACACCAGCACCAGCAGCCTGAACCATTGATACAAGGCAGGATGGATCCATGCTTTCATGTTGTTGAGGCCAAATTCTGACCCTACCATCCGAATGTGGAGCAGAAATCCAGACTCATCAGACCAGGCAACGTTTTTCCAATCTTCTATTGTCCAGTTTTGGTGTTGCTGTGTGAATTGTAGCCTCAGTTTCCTGTTCTTAGCTGACAGGAGGGTCACCCGGTGTGGTCTTCTGCTGCTGTAGCCCATCTGCCTCAAGGTTGGACGTGTTGTGTGTTCAGAGATGCTCTTCTGCAAACCTTGGTTGTAACCAGTGGTTATTTGAGTTAGTTGCCTTTCTATCAACTCCAACCAGTCTGTCCATTCTCCTCTGACCTCTGGCATCAACAAGGCATTTTGTCCCACAGAACTGCTGCTCACTGGATATTTTCTCTTTTTGGGACCATTCTCTGTAAACCCTAGAGATGGTTGTGGGTTAAAATCCCAGTAGATCAGCAGTTTCTGAAATAGACCAGCCGGTCTGGCATGAACAGCCATGCCACGTTCAGAAAATCACCTTCTTCCCCATTCTGATGCTTGATTTGAACTGCACCTGATTGTCTTGTCCATGTCTACATGCCTCAATGCATTGAGTTGCTGCCATGTGATCGGCTGATTAGAAATTTGCGTGAACAAGCAGTTGGACAGGTGTGTCTAATAAATTGGCCGGTGAGTGTATGATTAATTGAAAATTTGTGGTAACCTCTGGTCTAAAAATCGGAGGCAATGCAAAATAGCTTAACAACACAGTTTGTCAAGGCTGGCTCTGGAAGAAGTAGAAACCGCGTACACACCAACCAGCTTAGCACAAACCTGTCTGAATAGCTAATTTCTCTAACATTTCTCTAACACACTGTACTGGGAGTGTATTTTTAAGCCCTTGCTTGTGTCTCCAAATATACCACCTCATGTTTAATCTCCATTGGCTGAACTATAACACAAATGAAAATGAACTCTGATGCCCTCTGGGTCACAGGTCATCAGTTGTGATTAGCAAAGTCCAACTCAGGTCCAATGTGAGTAATGTAAATGCTACATTTACCCGAGACGGCCTCATCATCAGCACCTCCAGCAGCAGCCACCACGGATCCCAATTACTGCAGTAATCACTCCCTAACTGAGCGCACGGTTACAGACAGTGCAAAGTGTTATCCATCTTCATCATATTCATTATCAGGCAGCAGACGCAGGTGTCCCGGCCTCCCACTGCTCCACACCATTAGCGACTGATCGACAGTGGGACTGAAGTGCCTCAGCTCCAACGGCACACGCCTACATACTAGTTTTTATTTATTTTTTTCATGAAAACTCTAAATTATATCTGTACATTGATTGTCAGAGACTCCAAGTGTACACCTACAGTGAGTGAGGTCAAAGGTCACTTTGCAGCACATCATTTGTTCTCTCCTTATTATCCTCTGCTGTTGCTCTAACAAGACCCATCAGAGTGACAGACGTAGTTTTTCTGTTTCAGGGTTGAAGAGGACAAAAAGGTGACGTGGAGGAGTGTCAGATAGTGGCGGTGAGCTTGTCACCCATCAGTCCACTTCATGCCTACAGAGATGTGGGTGAAAAGGGCAGTTTGCACCCTGTTTATCTCTTTCGTGTAGGAAAATGTGTGTTGTACTGTGATTTAAAGAATACTGTGTGATACTTTCTGTGTTACTGAAATAAATCAGCTCATTAGCCAGACTGTGAATGTGTTATTGTTGCACCAGACTGACGTTAAAGCTCATGAGATTTCAAAACCAAAAAAAAAAAAAATGTTTTGGATGGGATCGTTTTCCTATCCTCTGGCACCTGGTCGAGGTCATTCTATTAGGTAGATTGATTTACATATAAATTGAACACGCACCTCCTTAAACTCATCTGTTACACTACTGTATCCCATTATCTGTCTCACATACTCCAACAAGCATTTAATTTGAGCGTTCATATTGTCTTATGTTTCATTATGTTTCAGTGTTATTTATTAAAATTCATTTAGCTAATAACGCCCACTTGCACTGCCCCCCTTCTTCTTTTTTTTCCCACAATGCACCTTTTCTTAAGTGATCTGAGATGCTGTGTCCTGAGGTAAAATGGGAAATGTTGAAAATTCACTGGAATATGAAAAGCAATCATATTTTCTGTATCAGTAAGCAGGTCTGTGGTAGCTGGGGGTCATTCTTGCGCTCTGCTGTTGCTTGGGGAGGCATTTTGTGAGAGCCCCGGAGGCTCACCTAGTTAATTAAGTTTTTCTGCTATTAAAACGCTGTAACTGTGCTCCACAAAGCTAATTCTCTACTTCCACTGAGGGGGTGATAGACGTTTTTTTTTTTTTTCCCCTTACTCCTCGGCATGATGCCTCTTTTGAAGTAAAGTATTTTCTGACATGATACATCAAACATGTGACTGAAACTTGTTGTCCGCTGTTGTTGCCAAATGCTTCCTTAAGGTTGATCATTCTTGAGCTTCTGTGCTCAACATGACACAGACTTTGTTTGTTTGCCCTTGTTGTAACTTGGCCTAAAATGAACCTTGGCACGATGAAGAGCTGTTGTGCTCAGAGCTGTGAGGAATATCTGGGTAAAGACTCTGGCTGCTTTACAAACCGGCTACTGCACTAGTAGTGCCTACTGTTTTGGGCGAAATTCAGTAGTAGAAGGTAAACTTGTGAAAAACTTGCACAATCTGCAGTATGACAAAAATCCCCGGATGCCCTGCTGATCCAGGAAAATTTCTCAGTGTGCAACGGACCAGTCTACCTAGCATACTGCATGGCCCTAACGCTGTTTGTCTGTGTGGGTGGCAGGTTTTGGTGAATTACCGCCATCTACTGGAATGAGTCGGCTCTGCAACTACAACACAACAACAGTAGCGTTAGACGGTCTGTGAGATATAAGTGAAATAATGCTGAAGAAACATCAGTAAATCTCATCACTTCCAGTTATAAAAGAAGTGTTTACTTTTACAAATTCATTAAAGCATTCATATAATCCATTTACTCACTTTTCTTAAACCATAAGCGAATTATATGGAAGTGGTTTTTCCATCAGCTGTAAAAAAAAAACCCAAAGATTTATTTCAGTAAACTATATAACTTTTGGTGTAAGATTACAAATAAAATATGATGATTCTGCTACGATATGATTGACAAAAAAATTATATGCCAAGATCTGCCCATTTTGTACATGTATAATAAAGGCAAAATACAACAACTACATCATCTGAAGCTCCACCTTCCGAGAAAATGAGAACTGAAAATCAGAGTAGTAAACTACAAAACAGACCCAACAGAACAGTCATATTACATACTACATGCAAAAGCAGTAGGAAGTATGTAGTGCCTACTACATACAACATTCACATGTAGTATGTTGTAGGCAGTTTGGAAAATAGCCTCTGTTTCCTTTGAGCCCAAACACTCACTGTCGTAGTAACGTGACTCTCACCGAGGCATACATTTGTTTAGGAGAGCAGATCTTCTTTTTAACACAACCAGTGCACCAGATGACAACATCTACTCACTACAACCTCACCAAGCAGAGCTATCATAACCTCACTCTTTATTTATTGATAGATTCAAGTTTGAACAGAACACTGCAGAATAACTGCTGACAGTGGGTTGGAATAAACATTATCACAAACAGTGTAACCCGTGTTTTAGCCTGTGCTTTATCACTCTCCTGTTTAGCTATCTTCTGCTCTTCTGTCCTATTTCATTTTGACAGTCCAACTAGGGTGTCCTCAGAGAAAGGCCAGATCTTACTTGAAACTGCTGAACTTTGCCAGCATAGTGTCATCGATTGATCTACATGTGGTAAATGATTCATGTTCTCAATTTCAAGGCTGAGATTCTCATTTTACATTGTGGATCATGAAGAAGCGAATATAAAGTGACAATATTTCAAAATCTTAATTGTAACAGTGAAGAAAAAGTCTGTGAAGGAAGTGAGAGTAAAACTTTACTGAGCCTCTAGTTGTCTTGGTGATGAAGAGGTGGAATGAAGGTCTACTTATAGAAACATGTGGGTGTGTGTCTGTGACTTTAACCACTGTAAAAAAAAGAAAAAGAAAAGGGGGAACAAATGAAGACTGTCATAGTTAGGCACTTGTGGAAAGTGAAATATAATAATTGTAAATTAAGCTGCATGGTTTTCTTCTGCAGCAGTTTTAATGTTGTACTATTTTAGGCACACTGCACAAAATGTGGCTCTCACAAAACAATAAATAACAAACACATGAGATGCTTCATTTAAAAGTATCATAAATTAAATTGTTCCATAAAGAAATCCCACATCATTTTGTCAAAACAAAGCGTCTCTTCTTGAGATATCGTTCAAAATCAACTTCATTTTTCATATGCCACAACACATTTTTGCACCAATCCATTCTTCAGAGTGGTTTAATGTGGATATGGCTTCGGGCTCTCGTGGAGTGAAAGTGTGGGAGCAGCAGTTTTAGATGTAAGTGTGTAATCAAAACATAATGTGACTGGCATGCTGTAATTAAGCATCGACACATGAGACGATGTAAATGAGGGTGCGTGGTCTGAATCCAAATGTTGATTGTTGCTATGAATATTCTTTGCGAGCGGGTCCAATTTAAATCTGGAAAACAAATGTCTACATGACATTTTTAACTATTTTCTTTAATTGCCTTGTGTTTGATTTGTTTGTGATGCTGTGTTGCACATGGGTTCCCTGAAGAACATACCTCAGCAGGACTTTTCTTGCCAAATTGAGAATGAATAAATTAAATTCATAGAATCATGACTACATAACTTGGCCTGATGCATGGGAGGAGAAAACTTGCTAGTTTTTGCAAAACCAGATAGACAGTCTTTAATGGGTAAATGTTGCTGTCGTTTAAGTATTAAAAAGACTACACATTTCCACACATAGTTTTATGTGAACCAGTGCAGCTGCAACAAGATGATGACAGACCAAAACTTGTATCGCCGGTGTCAACGTGTTTTTTTGACTGCAGCTGTATCGATGATAAATTCACTAGATTTACGGAACTTAATGGCCCACCCTTTCCTGAGGTAGGAGATTTCCCCGGCCAATGACGTATATGGAACAATATTTATTGACACGACTACTTTGCAAACATATCATAGTCTTATCCACAGGATCATTTGTGACAGATGTTTTACAATGGACTATGGGTGTCCAAACTTTTTCCAAAGAGGGACACATTTTATGTTGTGAAAATGACCAAAGGCTCTCACTGAAATATTTATTAACTGTTAAAGTAACATATGACTGCTTGTAAATTATTTTTTTAACTTATGAAATCAAATCTCACCTGTTTCTTAATTGTCTCTTGATACCAGATAAAGAGTGGTTAGTTTTCTGCAGTGTCACGTGATGTGTAAACATCATCAAACTCTGCTTCTTCTCAAGGAAAGTGTTCTCCACTAGGGGGCGATATAAGGAAAATATTTCAGGACATTCAATGCCAGGATCAGGATGCAGACCTTATCAGGATTGTTTTCCATATTCAGACTATTTTGACCTGCATACAACACTTTAGCCCAAATATTTTTCATCTTGTATTCTGAACAAATTTTATGCACCAATTTATGTCTTTTCTGCTTCATTTCACAACTTGAATCTAGTTTTGTGTCTTTTAATGTGTTTGTCAAACTCTCACATTTTCACATCTTAATTCATTTAAAGACATCAGCTGTAAGAGTAATTGAGTTTCTGTAGAATGTACAGGCCTTTAGCTTTATAAAAGCGGCTTAATAGTCCAAATGTACACTACTAAATATATTTTGGCTTTGTTTGTGCACTTTACGGAAAATGTTAATGAACACATCATTTAGAACATCATTCATTCCTGTGCCATGATTAATACAGTTTTAGATGACCTTGGGCCACAAACAGCCTTCAAGATTGATTTCGGACATGTCATGCCGTATATTGCATGCACAGGAGTGTCAACTGGCAGAATTTGGCAAATTGTGGCATGCTTAGAGTGACTTATCTGTAGTCATTGTAATCTGTTCTGTCCCAGTGTAGATGTCACATCAGAGACATGTGGAACAGTTTTTCCTTAAGGTGTTGGTTCAATGGTGGGTCAGTGCTTGAAATGTGGGACATAGACCTACACCAGCCTGTAATACATACTGAAAACTCAGACTTCCAGTTACAAAGGAAGCTGAGCATTATACTCACACACACATAATACAGTCTGCTACATAATATTACCTCTTTGAAGTTGGTCTTGCACACCCAACCCTTGAACTGTGAATGTTAATGCAAGCTGTGTAAAATGTCAAAGGTGTTGACATCCTCCTCTACAGAAGGACATCTCTCATCATCTCTCCTCAACAGAGGAAAGCTCCACAAAGCGCTGTCAGCAGAATAATGGAGAGCCACGTCTGAGAGGTGGTTTCCTCCCCCCCTGCAGCAAAGCAGATTTAAACACCTCCGCAGCCTTTCTCCAATGTTCAGATCGAATGGAAGGTGAGAGCTGAGGTGTGTGAAAAGTGTTTGAAAACAAATATGATGACAGACTTCTCGTTTCACAACCGTGTTTTTCTGAAAAAGCTAATAATGTGGAGGGATATCAGGTTTCAGGAAGAGGAAACTCTCTCGAGCTTTATGGGATTCATACATTAGACAAAGGCCATGTAATGCCTTTGTTTAGTCAGTGAAATTAAAAAAGAAAAGGCACAATCCTACTCCCTACATAAGAGTTACAAACACTGATGGATATTTTTGGACATTGGTTGCGCGCTGATAAATTGATATTCATCAGACAGGCGGTTTACATGTACAGCTTTAGGTGCGACCATGCTCACATTCATAGTGTTAGAGAAGTGTCAGGTAGAGCTGTTGATCAGTACCATGGATGAGAGTAATAGATCCGTTTAGCGTTAATCAATGTCGTTCACAGGCTCATTGAGCAGTGCACTCAGCATCCTGCTTTTGTGTCAGAGAGCCTTTTAATCTAATTGGACATTAAACTCCTGTCATTATTCCTCATGCACTGAGACTTATTTATGGCTCTCCTGCTTGCTTGTCTTTACCTTTTCATTACAGCATGCCAGTCTACATCAGCAAACTCATTAAAGAGAATGAATCAAAGGAGAAGGCTGATGTGTGGCTGAAAAGTGTAATTTAATAAATGTGTGTTAGGCTGCACTGCTCAGCACATCATTCATGTTGTTTACGGGGCTGCAGTGTATTAGCAGGTGAGGGCACTTCAATAATAAAGGCTTTGCACAAAGGGAAACATCAATGCTGCATTTCAGAGCCCGGACCAGCGAGGAGTGACGGCGTTATTAATGCTGAATGCAATCAGCAGTGCTGCTGAGGTGAACATGGTTCAAATTCGGAAATTCTCTTTGATTTTTGTGTTGCTAAGTCTCACTCAGCTTACACTCAAGGCAAAGCATGCTTCATCAAAGGCACTGTGCGCAAGTTCAGGCAGTGTCTGTAAAAATATAGTAAAAAAAAAAGTTACCAAAAATAACATACTCAAATTGACATAAAATTACCAAAGTCAGACCATAATATTTTTTCATCATGCTTACCTTAATAAACCAAAGTAACTCGGCAGAATGACCTTCACATTTTTGTTGAATTTCTTGCCACTGATTTCATTTACACAGAAATTTCTGGAAGTTTTGTCAGAATCTTTTTATGTTTTTAAAACTATATTTTTGGGCGTCTTTGATTTGTAAAGTAAAAAGCAGGGGTCCTCATCGTTTTTCAGACCAAGGACCCCCTAACTCAAGGCTCTGAAGCTTCATGCAGCTCACTGACTACTTTGCAGTGGCTCTTTGTACCTTTAAAAAATATTCTTGAAATGAAGTACTTTTATGTTTCGTACACAGAGTATTAATGATTAATTAATTAAGCTGCCACCGCTCTACTTTATCTCCTACAACATCAACCGCCCACCAACTTTCAAGGTAGCTGTAGCTAAACTCAAATTATACACCCCTGGTGAGATAACTAAATCTAGAAAAAGATAAATCTGGAAGATTTGAATTCTGTGTGGATGGATTCATCCAACTGCAGTCGTGCTGGCCTAATATACATGATGATAGGTAGCAAACATTAGCAAACAACTAAAATGACGAGTTGAGCAATATTATAAATATATCAAATTCAAATATATTTCAAATAACTTTGAAATATAGTTTCTTATTTGCAGATTGTTTGAACTTCTTTTTTATTTTTATTTTTTGCAAATTGTTAAATTTCAAACTTTTTGATATTTTTGTATTTAAAAAAAATTAAAAAGAAATTTTTGATTTTTTTTGCAAGGTGTTTCTATATATTTATTAATTTGTTCATTCATTTATTTTTATTTTTTTATTTATTTTAATTTTGAAATTTCAAATACTTTGAAGTCCCATGTAATGTTTCCTCTTTTTTTTTTTTTTTTTTTACCGTAGTTGTAATGTTTGTCAGTCTACTCCCCATTGTGTCATTTTGCTTCTAGAGTCAGTTTTATTTTCCCCTCTTTTTTTCACCTGCTCTCTATCTTTCAGTTCTGGTCCTGTCTCCCTCCTGTTTGATCACCTGACCCCTCCTTATTGTGTTTCACCTGTGTCTTGTTTTCTGCACTCCCTGATCCTTTTTACTCCCTGTGCGTCCACTCACCACTCACCAGGTCAACTCGTGCAGTTATCCAGCACTATCAGTATATCGAGCTCCTTGTGGTTAGACCTCTTTCCCGACTCCTGGTTCTTATTTCTGTCCCGCTGTTTTTGTGCCTCTGCCTTTTCTATCACCTCCTGGTTACGAACTTTAAACAAATAAAAACTGTACTTTGGATAAAGGCAACTGGTGCTGCTTCTGAGTCCTTCCTCAGTGCCG
This sequence comes from Halichoeres trimaculatus, assembly GCF_033239565.1. Classification (NCBI taxonomy): domain Eukaryota; kingdom Metazoa; phylum Chordata; class Actinopteri; order Labriformes; family Labridae; genus Halichoeres; species Halichoeres trimaculatus. The sequence continues at coordinate 17,330,413 of NW_027437194.1, read as the reverse complement.
TGATAATAGTTACTCTCTTTGGTGTCAATACCCCAGTTGTTCAGTGTTCTGGTACCTAAAACTGGCTTTGAACTTTTTCCATTGATAATGACACTTTACAAATGATTCTGATGTCAGTAGTTTCTGATACAGCAGCAGGAGTCAGCAGTCTTGGTTGATTTGGCTCGTACATCTCTGTGTCCTTAGCAGTGACGCATCGCTGTCAACCAAAGTGTGGTTGTTTAATCTCCAGTACATGTGGTAACTTTGAGATTATATCTGTGGGGCATCTGTTCCTTGGTTGTTTGTAAGATACATTAATATTGTGCTAAGCTGAGGCAGATGAGGCGTTACATTGAGGAAGAGAGCGGTGACTGCACAGCTTTAGGGCGTTAGGAGACTTCCCGGTCATTGTTGTAGGGAGGAGAGCTCTTCTTCATGGTTGTTTAAGCAAGCACTTTAAATGGAAATGTACTTGACACTTTAAGTGATGTAATCATTTGGTATTTGAGTTTGACTCCCTCAAATCTGTAACTCCTTCCTCTCCCAGTCCCATCACTCTCTGATCGCTTCCTCTTTTCTTTTCACTTTATTTCTTCTTTATCCTCTCACTCCACCCACTCATCCCCGTTTTGTATTACTTGAGTTCTTTGCAGCATCCTTGGGTTTTATGATCTGTTAGTGTAGTTCTTGAACTCAGCTCGGTCTTGAACTGTGGAATTGTCAGAGGCTGTGAGGGTGGCATCTTTTATTGTTGGACAGATTGAGGTTATTTATTGGGAATAAACTGTAGCTCCTACTCGCTAAACACTGCTGTTTTTCTGTTTTATGAACAGAAACGTTGAACCCTTGTGTTCAAGGAAAGGTTTTCCTTTTCATAAAATTCTTTGGAAATGTTTTGAAACGAGAGATAAATTGAAAACAGATAAACAAGTAAAACATGTTCCGTCTGCAGTTTTATAGTTTTAGGAAAGGTCAAACCTGTATGTTCTTACCTTTGGATCGTTGCTATCCGTACACTGTTCATCCGGTCCCTGGGGCCCTTAAATCTCTCTTGTCCTTCTACACAATCTGTCCACTCATTACAACAGTTACAGCCTGTGAACATTTCATTAACCTAATATGTCTTGGCTGGGACGCGCAGCATTATTGTGCTGAGCTTACTGTTTTCATCACACTCTCATTGCACTAATCCCTCCCCTTCTGCTAACCTCAACCCTCGCTGTCAAACTGAAAAACAACAGAATTAATCAAGTCTTTGTCCTGTGCTTTTATTCGCAAATTAACTTTGAAGACTTTCAGTCTATAGCCATTTAAGAAGAAGTTGACTCAGTCGATTTTTTCTTATGCTGTGTTAAAGTTTGCACTGCAGGAATTAACTTTTTAAAGAGGGGTAAGTATGTTTTTCCAGCTTTATACTGTCCCTCTGGGACAACACGTTTACTCTGAACATCCATCTTTACTTTCTATCTATGTTTCAAATATGGATAGGCAGAATACTCCCTCTTCAAGTGGTATCTCAGCTTTGTTGAAATTTAAGAAGGGAATTAAAGGCAAACAAAGAGGAGTAGGAATTAGTTGAACCTAGACAGCCAGTTTAAGGACTGTTATGATGGAAAACTCTTGTTTCAGCCTGTCTGAAAGACTTCATTTAAGGCTCCTTGCTCTACAAACCCCCTTCCCAGCCTTACCGTGGCAGAACTAAAGGCAGACCTTGGTGTTTGAGGCCCACCCCTCCAAAACGTCATGAATTCATTTGGAAATTCTTATGTGATAACTTCATCATTGCAGCAAGCCTTTTGACGATCTCTTGACAGTCTTTTTACAAACTTGTATCAATCTATTGAAAACCCTGTGACAACCACATAAGAGCTTTGGGAAGATTGTGATATTTTCAGAATGGACCAGTTTGAGCTGTTTTCAGACGCAGTTCAAAAGTCTTCACACATGAACATCCAGGGTTGCTACTTTGTATTCATGTTTAAAATATATGACACATGAGTCCCCCACTCTCGTGGCCACTATGAGATGGTTTATTTTATTTTATTTTTTGTTTATAGCATTTTTAAGGAACTTTTTTCTATTTAAAGTGGGGTTTCATGACACAGTGGTAAGTGTATCTGTCAGCCTGGCCTTTAAGAAACTAGCCACAGAACCAGAATGCAGGCTGCAGAAGAGCTAGCATTCAAGGATAACTCCACCACTCCAATTTTAAGTGCACTCCTTTAAAACATTGTCCTGCGCTTTACCTCACCTTTAATATGTTAATTTGTTTTTGTACAGTACATGGACACAACTTTCCCTAATTTTTAGAAGTAAAAAAAAAAGCAAAGGGAAAGGATGTGTGTCTTTAAGGTATTTTTTTTACTTTCTTTGTTTATTTTACTGAAAAATGACACAATGCACAACATGCTAACCCCATCAAAATACGCTGTGTGAGCTGTTAAGGAGAGTCTAAGCTGAAATAACTAACTCTAAAGCTGGATTAAGTGCAGTAGGTACAAGGTGCTGCTGTCGGTACTAGGCGCCGCCCTGTTGGCTATGGCTGCCTTTTGCAGCAGCTCTCTCTTCTTTGCCTGTTTCTTGTAATTTTTTTTCTCTCTTTTTGTAATCTTTGGAGTGGATCATAACTATGCATGGCTCATTTGTTGGTCATGAACACCAAACCTTTTGTGGCTTCAGTGATATTTTTACTACTTTTTCTCCTGTGTTTGTCTGGAGATCCTACATGTAACCATGGCTGCATTGTTTACATGTGAACTCAGCTGTTTGCAGCCTGTAGCATGTCAATGCTAACTGGTATAAGACCTGATGTCTTCCCACAAGGTGAGGAGAAGGAGGTGAGGACGATGTGCTGATTCTCAAGTGTGAGCTAAGAAGTGACGACATGGACCTGTCCTTCCATCCATCGTTATTGGGAACGTAAGATCTGTCTCCTTTAAGCTGGACGAGCTAGCCATGCTAACCCAGCAACAGAGGGAATACCAGAGGGCAGAGTAGCATCATGCTATTCACAGACATGGCTAACAGAGCTAACATCAGACACCAATGCCACATTGAAAGAGCTTTACCTGCTGTGAACAGACAGGATCTAGGAAACAGAGATGGAGCATGACTGAAGAAGCTCAGTCCTGGACCCTGTGGAGGTGGAGGCTGGCTGAACTGGAGAGTGATGGACAAGCTGTCATCATATATTTTCCCATGGACCTTTTTGCACTTTCTATACACTTTCTTGTTTTTGTTTTCTTGATTGCTGCTGTGACTTCAATTTTGTTGTGCTTGTTACGATGACAATTGAGTTCTATTCTATTCTATTCTATTCTATTCTATTCTATTCTATTCTATTCTGTTCTGTTCTATTCTGTTCTATCCTAGTATTTGTTGACTGAGGTGATATCAAACTGAGGTACTGAAAAATGTGTAAACTTAGTGTACACACTGTAAATGTTACATTTATTTCTCATCGTTTTGTCATGTTATACCTGTCTGCACAGTCTCTTGTGAATAATACACTTATTAAAGAAAAGTACCTCACATAACCCCACTTCAATACCCCAGTGGCTTTGAATCACGACTCAGGAAACGAAACTTGACGAAGAATTTTCAAACCAGACAAACTTCCTTGTGTGCTTTAGAAACAAGCCATCAGAACCTGCTCTCCTTTTTATTCCCTGCCTTCATAAAACCCAGGCATGCAGCCATGAATGGTGCTCTTGTGAGAGCTGCTTCTTTGTTCTCTGCAGTCATGGCCTGTCATTTGGACTCCGTTTGTCAGGAACGGTCTGTTCCGCATTAACTGCTTGAGAGGTCAAACCAGCTTAATCATTAGCCTTCACCAAGAGTCCCGTCTCCCTCCCACAACTTTGACATTTACTCTAAAGGTTTTCTTTTTCTTTTTTTTCTCAAAATCATTTCTTTACTTTGCTTCTGGATTGAGTTTTACACTCACTCTTCCTCCCTGTAGTTGATTTCTTTACAATATCTTGCTACACTTTTCTTGTTGATGTTACAGGGAAGCAATATCTTCACCATCATCTGAAAGTTTATGTTCTATCTTTCAGTCAAATAACAGAAAACTCAAGTTTCATTGCTGCAGTAAAGCAGTTTAAAGGAGCGTATATTTTCCACATTCTAATTAAAATGATGAATCATCTTGAGGAATGCTATTATCATTGTATCTGTCAGTAGTTCATAAATTGAACAATATGGCTAACAGCCTGCTATTTTCTCCTCCTCTCTGCAAATGGAGCTTGCTCTCCCTGCGCATGGTCAATCATATACACTTTGCATGGGAAATTAATTCCATTATTAACATGCCGCACTTCAGAAATTTCAATTACCCACAGCAGCGTGAGGAGGAGAAAGAAAGTAATGCATGCCTACTCTAATGCATGAATATTGTATTAGGCCAAGAGAGTAATCAGGGCCAATAGCTGCAGAAGTCAAGTGTCTCCAGGTCCATTTATATACATGACTTCTGGCCAGATGGCTATGGCAGACAACAGGTTCATTTCTGAGGTCTACTTATGCAGCCATCAGAAATTGAAATGTGTTAAAAGTGGTCAAGAGAGTGATGATGGAGAGCTGCAGAGTAAAATGGCCACTCTACTCAAGAGGTGTGCTGCTAAACGCTACGTGAGCGTGCGGCTCTGTTGCACCTGAATTAACACTGCTGACCTGTCTGCTTATTAGTGCAAGAATTTGTGTGATACAGAGAAGAAATTTCTTTTCAGGAGAAAATTTAATTTTCCCTTTGTGCACGAAGTGTTGAGAGAAACGTTCAAGGTTTTTTCAGTCGTCTGTTGGGAAATGGGCAAAGCGCAAACACAAGGGAACAAAGCGTTGTATTTCTGACCCCTTGGAGGACAAACACTTACCAATGTTAATTTCCTCGCTTGCCATTTCCTCATGTTTCTTTTTTTTTTTTTTTTTTTTGCGGACTTGAGCACTCTTTCCAGCTGGGTAAAATGTCCCCTGTTGCCATCGAGCCACGAGTCTGAGAGGAAAAAAAAGGTCAAAGCAATTTATATGTGACACGTAGAGTTTGATCGCTTTGTCATCGCCTCGGGGGCCGAACCTGCCGCTCGCCAAAGTACGGGCCACACACACATGCAGGCCTAAAAGCACTCACACATTATTGCACTCACAGATGTGTGTAATAACAACACACACACACACACACACACACACACACACACACACACACACACACACACACACACACACACACACACACACACACACCACCACTACCAACAACAAAATCCATCTACATGAGAATGTCAGCATGTGATTTTGGTTCGGCCTGGTAGCTTGCCTTCGATGAGTCTTTATGTTGTGAATGAAACCAGGCGACAGCAGCAACATGGTGTTAAGATTAAGAGAAAGAAGAGACTAGTTTCATTTTGATCTACATGTTAGTGCTGTAGACTATCTGAGCGTGTCATTTCTGATGACACCATTTCATACAGGTTTTAACATTACAATACAGTGCGACGACAATTTTTTCTCATGGAGATAAAACCAGCCTTCTTGAATGGATTTAACAGATCCTACATATGACAGAAAATCTATTTAGAAAATTATTCTGAAAATGTAAAGTCAGAGTGTCACTTCAAATCTGGGTAAGCAAAGGAAAAGAAAAGAAAAAAAACTAGGTAACAACTGGCAGCATTTGTTGGAATATTTTGACGTGTTGCCTTTAAGTGGAGAGACTGATGATGGAAATGTCTCACCCCTGAATCTATGTGAGTCATGAAAAAAAATCACATTGAACTAATCTTATAACTGAAATATCAAGTTTGTGTCCACTACAAAGTCTAGGAGTGTCAGTGCTCAAATTGAAATCCCCAAATACATTTTTACACAATTCTCATCAACACTTGACATGAGATGAAATTTTTCTCTTTCCTTCTAAATTCCCTCTCAGTCACATGCATTTAAAAGGATTTAAGAGACATTGGCCCTCGGTAAATGCGGCTCCTTAAGGGGTACATCAGACCTTGTACGCTACCTCAGTTTAAGGAGTAGAAAGCAAGATCATTGTAAAATAAATAAATTAATTAATAAATAAATAAAAAAGAGGGGAGAGGCTAAATTTGGTCATCAATCACACAGCCAAGTATAATCTCTCTGTAGGAAACACTTACATGGTATTATTATGGAATCAGAGAAAAGTCTATCAATGCTAACTCTCAGAATTGCATCGCAAATATTACACCCATTCAAATTCACATACCAATTTGAAATTGAGAACCTCTTGCCATCTTGCACTACCTTAATGCCCCACGAGGGGGCCACATCCTACCCTAAAGTAGAAGAAGAAGAATAACATGTCGTCGAGAACTGGTGCAGCAAAAATAGTAGTCATCGTCAAACATCTGTTCCTGACCAGAGTAATGAAGCTGACTGTCAACTGGAGGCCATACAGGAATTTCTTGCTCAAGAAGCGGACTTTGAGTCTCCTCACCAACAGCTACACGGTGTTAGACCTGTCAGTCAAGTAAGCTGTGCCTCTGATCGGACAAGCTTGTGAACCTAATATCTTCTAAACTGCTGAGTTATTAAAACAATACATCCCCTTGTACAGTGTGTCAATAGAGAATTGAGCTGTTCAGACCCAATCTGTTTTTTGATCCAGGCTGTCAACATGTTTTTTAAGCAGCTCTTTGGCCGGGTGTGTATGTGGTTTCTGGTCTTTCTGCAATCAGCCTTAAAGGGCAACTCCAGTTTTTTGGCACCTGGACCTTATTTATAGGTGTGTGCATGCTCATATACTCACTCAGACAAACATTGAGCAGCTCGGAGTTCTTCAGAAGTTATTTAGATCCAACCGATTTTAGCCGCACTTAGCGGGGGCCACGGCAAGGGAGCTTCAGAGCAAGACATAATCTCTGCAAAATCGCTTATTCCGGCTATATTTTTTCATCCATCGCAAGTGTTATCATAAAGTCAGCTCGTCTACCATCTTCAGGTGGGTCAGCTGACCCAGAGCTGACGGTAGACATTATTATTTTTTTATTTTTTAACACCCACATTGGCTCCAATCATTGCACCTTTGAATGGATGGCTAGTTTAAAATCCTTGTTTGCCCATTTTCAAACCATTTCTCCATTAGAGTTGCTGCAGACGTAGACTAGAAATGCCAAGACACCAGAAGGCAGATAAAAATGAAGTCCTCAGATCGGATGGTGTCTCCTGCAAGTGCTCTGTAATAGATGAAATTGTCCACATGTGTCATTATTTATTGTACACATCTGCTTGGGTAACAGGCAACATGGGGAAGATGGGTGAGTGGGAAAGACCGGCAGGCAGCCGCTGCCTCCATGAATACCCATCATGCCAATTCTGTAGTGATTTATGGAGACTCTTGCCAAAGCAGGGGACAAATGACCTTCACACACAGTTATCAGAGGAAGATATCAGTGGACAGGGATTTTTGTATCACATTCCTCATCCCCTCAGGACCCCCATGTCCAGGCTGTGTGTTTATGTGTGTGTGTGTCTGTGTGAAAGTGTGTTGCTGAGTTAACTGACATTGAGCAGCTCCTCGGGGTGTTTGGGAAGTGCTGGTTGCATCCCCTGTGTGTGTGTGTGTGTGTGTGTGTGTGTGTGTGTGTGTGTGTGTGTGTGTGTGTGTGTGTGTGTGTGTGTGTGTGTGTGTGTGTGTGGAGTGCCAGACTAAGTGTTTGTTGTTACGATTATATTCAAGAGTCTGCAGAGCCTGAAATGCTGCAACTGACTTCACAAAAACAGACACAGTTCAGCAGCAATGAAGGCGACTTTGGTTGTTGTCATAATCTTCTCTGCTTGGAGACTTTCTCAGAGATGACATACTCAACCATGATCACATGTATTGTAATCTCTCCCCAACTGTATAATAATACAACTTTGTCCTTGAGGCGCCAGGTGTAAAGACTTCTAAAGAACTTTCCCTTCATCTGAAATTCCCCCCTTTTTTATGCATTCAGCAGTATTGCACATTCAGGATGCTGGTGTCTTCAAGGGCATTAACTGAGTTCTATGCGTCATTCTGCGCTCGGTGATCCTGCTGTAGAAGAACATTCAGTTTCCCTCATGACTCCATATGTTGTGCGTCATTGTGCTTCTGATTGTTCTCCCGTTAGCTGGTCAAGGCACTTTGAATGACTCAGTAATGTGTTTCATCTTTTGTCTGAGAATGTCAAAACAATTTCCTAGAGACATAAAGCATGTTTATCAGGGAAAGCCAGTCGTCGATGCAAAGATTTTTTTTTTACATTATGTACATAATGAGAAATGCTGTTATGTCTCTCTTGTATGTTCCTGTAGCCAACCAGCAGCTGATTGCATACGTTGGCTGTGCATGCAGAGCCCTATTTATCTATATGAACTCAGCTGTGTGATGTGTTACGCTGATGACGTTATTTTATAATAGTAATTCCTCTGCAGCTACTTTTGGGATGAAACTCGTCAAGTGTCTTTAGGGCGGGGTATCGTTTTTCTTTTGGGCTATTGATACTCCACTAGAAGCTTTTCATAATTTGTAGCTCAAAAAATCTCAACCTTTTTCACACTGGTGTTTTAGAAAACCTTAATTTCAACACTTCCTTTAGCTGATGTCTCTTTAAGACTTTGCACTCCACAAACCCCCTGCCGTCTGATTGGTCACCTCTGGAGGCTTGTCGGGGGAAGAGCTATGGGTAGACCTTTGTGTTTGTGGTCCACATCCATCAGGTCTTGGGAAGATCTCCTGGTGAAGATTTTCTGGTAAAGATCTCTAGAAGATCTCTATGTTTTTAAAATGGACAGATTGAGCGATTTCTACAACTGATAGATAAATAGAGGTTTGAAAATCTGCACAAGTTGTCATGGTTTGGGTTTTTGGTTTATTTATTTCTGGGTTTGGGTTTCCTTGTGTTTTAGTCTTCTACTGTTTCTTTGTATTTGTTCTGTTATTCTTGTCATGTGTTTCTGAGTCACCTGTTTTAATCTTGGTTATTCTTTTTGTTTGTGTTTTCTCACTTTGTTGCTCCCGTGTTTGTCTTAGTCTCTGTGTTTCTTTTGGGTTTTTTTTGTAAGTTCATTGAATTGTCTATGTCTGCATGTTGCTGTTGCTGTGGATGTCTACTGTTGTGTTTTCTATGTTTCTTGGTTTCTCCAGTAAGTTCTCTAGTGTTTTTTTTTGTTTGTTTTGGTAGAGATTTTGGTTTGAACTTTGTTTTTGTTTTTTAATTTTGTTTAATAAAACATTTTAAGTTACTTCTTCTTTTTTTTTCTTTGTACCCTGGTTCCTGACACATATATAGTCTGAACATCCAGCACTGATACTTTATATCTATGTTTGAAATACAGGTAAGCACAACAACCCCTGTTAAACATTATATCTCAGCTTTGTTGGATAAAATCAGAAACAGAGAGTTAAGAGGAGGAGAAGCATGAGACAAATAAAGAAATACTAATAAAGAAGGGTAGGGATTGAATATGGACGCCAAGTTTTAGGACCGCACTGCATAATTTATTAATTGTATTCCAAAAGAAAGAGGATCTTGCCCAGAGCTGAGGATCACTTCATATACTTCTGTTTCCAAACCCACACATATCTCAGAGCTGAGTAGAGGAGTAAAAACTAAAAAAAACTATAAGAAAAAAAAAAAAAGTCTCGGGTCGTAATTGCGTTGCTGCTGTCTTAAAAAGAACAAGAACATTTTGTTTGTTGTGTTCAGGAAATTAGGAGGTGCACTTACTCATTGAAGAAAGATAATGATTATGTTTCATGCAATCCACCTGCTTTGGTTTGTTTATTTGAAAGAATGGAAAGAGTAGAGATCGAGGACAGAAAGTTTCCTTTTTTTTCTCCGCTAGACTGCACATCTGAAGTGATACATTCAGTTGCCCCTGTAAGTCTTTTTCTCCACATTCAGGTTACACAAAGCCATACACTCACCCCATCTGCAGATGTCTATAACATTTTTTCAGTCTTTATAACTGTATTAAACCGAGCTGGAAACCCTGCGCGTCCCATTTGTCAGCTCTCTTTTACTGGAGGCTCCTGACTCTCCAGTCCACAGATCATGAACCCAATTAAAGCAGGCAATTTGTGTTAAATTTATTATGCCAAGACTGCGCTGCGATTGGCTCAGAGCTCATTGGGCCTCACCTTTAACAGAGTTAGAAGGGCGACCCAGCCCCTGAGAGGTCCCTGCTCCTTTTTTGTTATTGTTCCTATGATTTATTTCAGTCTGTTGCAGAGGAAGTGACCACAGACTGCCCACTGAGAGTAAAATAAACTACAGCTCCATTATGAGTGCTCTTATCCTGTGATGACAGTATTATGAAGGAGGGAGATATACGCGCTCATCCAACGGTGAAAACCTGCTCATCGGATAGCAAAATTTATCAATAAAAAGCTGGTGGAAGAGGACGCACAATAAACGGTAAATTTTTTACATCCGGTGATAAAAACTATAATCTACCATCGTTAATAACTTGGTTGTTAAATATTTATCACACTGTATCTTTACGGTGTGTTTCCAAAAGTACACATTGATCACTGCCTGTGTTTATTCTGTCATAACTTCACATGTAATAGAGTGAAGATCTGAACCCACGTTAGAAGTAATTCTTTAACATTCTCTTTGATTACCGCAGCACAGCTTCAGAGTCTTTGCTGCACTCTCATGAATACAAGAGTTATTTAACAAATAGGAAACCAGTCTGCAGCCCAGGAGGGGAGGAGACTATGGTATTGTTCCATTTCAAGCCTGTCAGTCTGACTGATGACTCCTGGGCCTCACATCATCCCTCTCTTTCTTTTCATTGTATTTATGATTCGAAGTAGAGGAATTACAACAGAGAGGGTCTGCAGAGTCTTGTGCATTTATCCTGAAGCAGGTAGATACTTTTCATACGGTTGGACGAATGCATTATAACGATGCAAAACATTGTCTCTATTCAAGTACTTTGATTAATTTTTGTTTTTGGGAGGGCTCTATACAACTTCCCAAACTCTATCAAAAGCATATCAAAAGGCTTTGGATCACTTTCTAACCCTCAGGCAGTCAGTCCGGCCTTTAATGCAATCTGGTAAATGTAGTTTGTAATTCAGAGACTTGAACTTGCTTGAGATGGGCAAGTCCACCACAATAAAGTGAATTTATGTTCCATCAAAGCTCCTTTATGTCAAAGTTTTATACTCTGACATTAAAAACATTGCAAATGTTCAAGTCTGTTGTACATTCAAGAGGTACGGAGACCCAAATGGGAAACAACATGTCATCTTGAAGAGGACTGTGAGGGCATGATGCAAATAGAATGACTATTTAATACAACAGCAGTTACATCCGGATCTTTCGTCTTTGACTGCAGTGTCTACTACGATGGATCGCTCAACTCAAGTAAATTTTTCACTGCTTGGATATTAACAGTTGCCAGGGGGCAACCTGAAAGATGAGAAAATACATTAATCAGTGAAAACACTGAAATTGTTCTTCTTCTTCAGAGAGCTAAAGCTAATAATGTATGCATTTAGCCTTTGTCCCATCATCTGTCACACCTCCAGTCTCCCCAAAGTCAGCCTGTCCCTCGGCGGTAACACGGCACATTTTGCTGCTCGCTTTTAATGTCTCCCCAGACAACATTAATGGGATGTGATGGTCCATCGGGTTTTTGTCCTTTCTAATCGTCACCTCTCTGGTACCTCCTTCTTCAAGTTAAGCTGTCTTACATTTATCTGAAGGGGAAGCCTGGAGGAGTCCACTCAGGAGTGATTAATTGGTCCAAGGACAAGAAAGGCCTTTGTGCGCTAGGCTGATTATATATATATGTATTAAAAAAATGTCCTGATACAGATGTTGTTACTAAGAACTGCGTTTTAGCTGACAGTGAGTGCCCCTGGGATACCACTCTGAATGAAAATAAGAATTATGTCTGTAAAAACACTAATTATAATTTATTATTTGGGGAATATTTGGTGATGGCATGGATCGTTGCATTGACTTTTTGGGGGTTAGACAAAAAAAATCAATATTGCAATATGCCACGACTCATGAGATAAGACTATCATCCACCTGGTGCAAAATATAGGCACTCTTATAAAAAATATCAGCCATGCTAGTCAGTCTTTTTTTTCTTCAAAGTTTGATCACAGTGTCACTTCTTAAACCCTGCTGGGTGGGCTAACAACAATGGTTGTATTGATTCATTGTGGCATTATTGTTATCCCGGGCTATGCATACCAGGGTTGTGTTGTCATGTAATGCATTATGTTGTGACTGATGGTCATATCATATGGTTTTTGTTGTATCCTAATGTTAAGTTATTGAACTGTAACATATGTCATGATGTGGTATAGAATCATATCACAGTGTATCATATCACATGATCTGGTATCTTACTGTACATGTCAAATAGTGTAATGTATTGTAATGCATTGTATAGTACCATCATTTATGGTATCACAAGGGATTGTGACTTGAAGTATTGTTTTGTATCATGCCATATGGTTCTGTATTATTGCGTTGTTTCTTTCTGCACCATATAATTACCCTTACCATTCTGTATCGTACCGTATCAAGTAGTAGAAAGTCTCCTAGGATACCATGATGTTGTTATATCCAAGGAGCAACATCCAATTTAGAAAAATGAAGCCTATGCTGAGGTGCAAAAAGCTGAAGTTCGAGTATTCACTTAAGGCTGGCTGCAGAAAAACCAGAAACGACATACACACCAAGCCAAAATAGAAAAAAAAAACAAACTCAGACTTTTACGGGATTAAAACAACATGTTTATAACCCGGTTCGAGAAATGTCTTCACTATCAGCACATACTGTACGAAGGTGAACCCTTTTCTAACTCGGCTGTTTAGGAGATATTATGACCATGACTTTGTCCAATCAGAGGCATAGCTCAGCTCACACGTACTGACAGGGGCCCTATAGCTATTACTTGGGAGGCTCAAACTCCTCCTCTTGAGTCAGCATTTCCAATATGGCCCCAATGATGATCAGCTTATCTGTTTTGCACCAGACGGGTGAAATAGAGGAGACCACGTCCATATTTTATACAATCTATGGTCATATTGCATCGTGTTGTGTCCTTTTGTATTGTACTGTGTTGAATAATATATCAATTGTATCGCATGGTATTGTATTTTGTTGTATTGTTTTGCATTGCTTTAGAATCATATCGTACCGTAATATATCAAATCATATTGCATCCTGTCGTACTGTACAGTAATGAATTGTGTAAAATTTGTGTTGTGTGGTGTATGTATCACATTGTTTTGCAGCCTATCATCCCGTAATCATCATTCATTTTTGCACACTCATGTCATGCTTAAATTTTGAAGCCTCTAACCCTTGTCTCTGTTATAGATGTGTTCCTGTCTGCCCTGCCCTCGTCTGGTCACACCTGCTCCCTGATTGTTCCCCCCCACCTGTGTTCATTACCCTCATTACCTCTTGTATGTAACCTCATGTCTCTCACTGTCTTGTTGCCAGTTTGTCGTACTTCACAGTCTTCGTCCCAGCCTTATTTTCATAGTCAAAGTCATAGTCTCGCTGTGTATGGAACCTCGTCTGCATTTTTTGACCTCGCCTTTTGCCTCACATCTGTCTTTTACTTCTACTTCTGCCTGGACTCTGATTGAAGCCTTCTTGCCCTCCAAACTCTGGTCTTAAGCTGCGTTTCCACCAAGCAGTCCGGGTCGGTTCCATATGGTTTGGGACGGTTTGGTACAGTTAAGCCTGATCTCGTGAGCATTTCCACAGCAAACTGTGCCATCTCGTGGTGGGCGGCGTGTAAGCCAGATGCCGAAAGCCCCAGCTGTTAAACAATAGCGCGACGCCGTAGCGCGACGCCGTAGCGCGACGCCGTAGCGCGACGCCGTAGCGCGACGCCGTAGCGCGACGCCGTAGCGCGACGCCGTAGCGCGACGCGACCCCACTATTAAATCCAACAAAGAAGAAAAACATGATACAGTAAACAAAGAGCACCGATGGAAGACATGCAGCATTTCGTCCTCTCTGTGATTGGCATGTAACTCTCTGTTACAAAGTGCAATCAAGCTTTGTTTCAGAGAAGTCTGTGTGCTGCTAGGAGAAATGCAGCCGCTGTCGAGGTAAGGGACAATTCTTTTGACCAATCAACGGACTGCAGTGTGTTGCTCCACCTCCCGAGAGCAGATCGGTTCAGTCTGGCACCCATACAAAAGGATTTCAAAAAAGTAGGCCGGCTCGTCTCGGTTTTGAGAGTCAGTGGAAACGCCGCAAAAGCGCGCCATACAGAGACAAACCAAACTGGTCTGCTTGGTGGAAACGCGGCTTTAGTGTCCTGCATTTGTGTCTGTCTTTCTGTGCTAAGTTCATGATATGCAGTTACACAGACCAATATCAGTACTGGTACCAGTAAGACAACAATCCCTAGTTTTACTGAACATTACAGTGTTCACAATTCTAGGATTTTTATTCAAAGCAAGATACATGTTTAAGTTTGCTACTGCAGAAATGTATTCACAAAGCAAATCAGAGCAATCCCTAAAGTCACAGAGGGAGACATGTTCTCCATACACAGCTGTCAAATGAATGATCACACATGAGCACACACATTTACTTTGAAATTGGCAAAATAAATAGAAGATGTTAAGTCATTTTACATACACGAACACACACACATGTATTTACGCAGCATGTGTGCACCCACCCATTCAAACAAGCGTGCGTGCGCACACACACACACACACACACACACACACACACACACACACACACACACACACACACACACACACACACACACACACACACACACACACACACACACGTGCAGACCAAGGCGATGCATTAAGGGAGAGACCCATCTGGTAGCTCGTGCGAGTGTGGCACTCAGCGGACCCTGATTTCATTATCTCAGCGTGTTCTCCGTGACCCAGAGAAAAGTGACATCTGATTTACCTCAAGATCAATTTGTATGTAAATCAGCTAGAAACTGGAGGGCAATGGAGGGGTGGCATAACAAAAGCTGTTTTTGAGTGTGTGAGCAGGTTTGTGGCTTTCAGTCGACACAGTGGTCCCCACAGAGACACTAATAGAGCTCATTTAAGTAATAGGACCCTTTGGTCTTCAGGGCAGAGTCTCCAAAGAGAACACATACTGTCACATTACATCCAAACTAGCATTTTAGCGTGAAATTCACATTATTTGCTGTTTAATCTTCACAAAATAGATCTGTCTATTAATAAAAGCCATGGCAGAGCATCTCGAGGTTCCAACAATGTTGTGACCTTCTTGTAAAATTTAATGTCATCCCTCAGAGGTCACATGCTAATCACACCCGTGTCCTGCCAACTGCTTGTTGCAGCTGTGCCATGGCTAACCTGACTTTGTCGACACTAAAGCCCCTCTGTGTGGCTGTAAAATATTACAGCCATATGGAGAGAACATGTTTTATCTACACATGATGAATGCTTCTGCCTCACAGACATTTGGGCCAATTTCCTCCTCTTTGATTTGGGGCTCTCCTGAACTCTAATGGATCACACAAGACGTGTCAGTCAGTGTCGCCTGAAGGCTCTGACGGCTCTCTGACAGAAGCAGACACAGCTGCATTAGCTTATACTGTCATTCTGTTTTATATTAATGTGACGCTCTTACACGCCAGTATCATTCTTTTTATGATAATGTAATATTTAAGCAGGAAATCTGTGGCAGGTGAGCACTTTGTTCCACATATATTCCACATTAACTCATATTTAGCTCTGTTTTCCAAAAAAAAGAAAGATAGACAGAATTAAATTAAATCATAAAATTCAAATGTAAAATTTACATTGATGCACAATACATGCTATCTACCTGCTCACTTAACATTATTTTACATTCATTGTCCTACTTACCAACAGAAGAATCAAAGAGGTTAACACAAGATATTGATTTGAAGAGGATTTTATTCTTTTATAAGTCTATTTTTGCACAGCTGTCAAGTCCGAAAAATGTGAGTGATTAAAGGTGGGGTTTAAAAAAATAAAATGTTAACTTTTAAGGGAATAATCCTGCACAATCATCTCCTATGGGCCTCTATACATGGGTGTCAGTGTCCTGTATGCTGTTTTGGTTGTACATTTCTCTTTCATCAGCATGAAAGAGAAATTAGGAATGATTTTGCCACAGTGTCAACAGGAGCAGTGAAATATGGTAGACACCGTTTGATTTTTAATGACGTGTGATCAGGTACTGCTTGTGCTGCTGTTTATAAATTATTGTCGTCATTATGTTTTGATCAATCAGAATAAATTAGTTCTCAAAGCCATGGGAAAAAAAATCTGCACAGATTCAAAAAGTTGAACCATTTTTCATCTGTAAGCAAACCTTCATTTTCACTCCTAATAAGCTCTTATTTTCTAACAACTTCTTCTCAGACTCCTTGGGGTCACTAATTTTTGTTAGGAACACAAACAAGGGCTTGTTTTGGCTGACACACGAGGAGACCAAAAGGGGAGACCCCCTGCAGAAAGGAGACTAATTTCATACATAATTCTTCTGGTTTAGCTTCACATCCCATGCTATGATCTTTGGCAGGATTATAATTATCTCTCCAGAGAGGTCATCCAAAGGTCATCCAGCTCACTCTGAAACAGACTCCAAAATATCATCTAAGGGCGCGGTCACACTGGCCATCCAAACCATGCTGTTCTCAAGCATGATTGTCCCTCACCCCACAGTGCCTTTCCTCCACTGGAGAGTATGGCCAGGGGTTACACTACTCCAATATGAACAGGACTTCAGCAGGTATCACACACACGCATGACCTATGAAGTAGCAAGCACAATCTCAGAGTCAGCACAATAAGACACAGAGAGCGCTGATAAAAATGATTGTTGCGAGGAGTGATCACAGCGATCATAAGACATGGATCATACGTGCTGTCTCTGTGCTTGCCCACCTCTCTGAAGTGTGCCAAAGCAGAGAAGTGAATCGTGCTCAAGCACGGCACACTTCAGGTCACACTGGCCAAATGACCTGGATTTTAGGGTTAAAGTATGCTTAGTACAGTACAGTTTGCCAGTGTGACCGTGTCCTAAATTACAAGTTACTCAAGCTATTATTTTGCTTTTATTATGTGGTCACACACACACACAGACACACACACACCTTCAAAAATTGTCATATCTAATATGAGCATGGGACTGTCCTGCAAAATTGCATCCATAAATTATGTTGAAGGTAGTTTCATTTTATCTGCAAAGAGAAATGGTCGCGCTGGCCAATCATAGTCTGCCAATCTCAGGGACACAGTCGTATAAAAGCTCTTTCTATTATTAAATGAGTATATCATCTCTGGCTGACACTGACAGTGCAGATGACAATGGCTGCATTACTCACAAAACACCTTTAATTTCTCATGAAGAAGAGATGACTCACTGTCAGGTGGAGTTCAGATGAGCCTTTGTGATTTCATAACCAAGCAAATCTTGTTTTTGATAAATTCCCTTTGGTAATCAAACTCTATAAACTGTTTTCTTTATACAGTCTAATCATAGATGCTGTGACACATTGAGTATGCAGTGTATTGCACAGCTGTGTGGAATACTTGATTCTGATTGGTCAGTTTGGGCCAATACCAACATTCTCTGTTGATGAAATATGCAGCCATCCACACGGCTCCTAGAGCCCCCAACAACCACTGATAGACGTAAACAGATGAGCAGTGAGAGCCAGTACATCACTGAGATTGTCAATAAGGCACCCAGCTAGTTTCTCTACCTAAGGCCTAAAACATCTCAGAGAGGATTAGCAGTTAGCTCTGGCATCCCAGACCCTTCATGTTAGCGCTCACTGCCCATCATATCCATAAGGGATCACATCAGACAGGGCAGAGAGGGTTATGTCTACAAGGTCTGCCATTAGCAGGTGAAGTCCTTGGTCCTGCTTCAGAAAAAAGTGGCCCATCAAGGGCTGTAAATTCCTGGGTTTTGTCATTTATTGCTTTCCCTTTGGGGTTGTCTCCAGTAAACTTTTTGCAGTTCTCAAATTGCTAGCTGTGGCTACTGCTACTCATACTTTTTCACTAGACTTTTTTATTGCAATAATGACTTGCCAGTAAATTTAAGACTCAAATTAATACTTAAAGATGGAGTATACACATAATTTAAACTTTTATATAAACCCCTGGCTTTTCAGACTAAATGTAATGTAATTTCTCTGTTCAATAAACATAGCATGGAATTTTCACAAGATCTTCTTGAGCTCTTCATAAGACTTGCAGAAATTATGATGTCATCACAAAAGGATCTCCCAACCATGACACGACACGTGTGGACCTCAAACACCAATGGCTGTCCACAACAGGCTTCTAAAGGGCTAACAAATCACAGTAAAAAGGGGTTGCTCTGAGCCCCGTTTCCACCAAGATACGGCACACATTTAGTGGTGTTTCCACTGACTAATCCTGGGACAGATCCCCAAATTACCAAGTTGAATCATCCCACTTTTTGGGACCCTTCTGTTGGGGTGCCAGACCTACCAATCCAACCACAGAAGGTGGAGCTACAACACTGTTGACCACTGGTTGGTTAAAAGAATCGTCACTTACTGTGCAACAGCGGCTGCATTTCTCCTGGTGGCACACAACATTCTCTGAAACAAAGCTTTATTCCATTTTGTAACATTGAGCCACATGCCAATTACAAAGAAGGCAAATTGCTGGATGTCTTTTATTGTTGCTCTTTGTTTACTGTGTCAAGTTTTTCTTCTTTGTTGGTTTTATTAGCAAGGTACACTGTGTTGTGCTGCTTATCTTATCTTATCTTATCATATCTTATCTTATCTTATCTTATCTTATCTTATCTTATCTTATCTTATCTTATCTTATCTTATCTTATCTTATCTTATCTTATCTTACAGCATTACAGTAGTACATAACTGATGTGGCTATCAGCATCCAGCTTATACGCTGCCTACCAAGAGGGGCCACAGTTAGCTGTGGAAATACGAACAGGATCAGACTTTACTGATCCAACCCCAACTGTACTGATCCAGACTGGACTGCTTGGTGGGAAAAGAGTTTTAAAGAGACAGCAGCTAAGCATTTCAACGAGAGGCTAAAATAAGGGTTATCTAAAAACACCACTGTGAGAAAAACAAGACATTTTTGAGCTGTGAGTCACATAAAGCTACTACAGGGGCACCAGAGGGGGGAAAATGAAACCTTTAAGCACAATACCCCACTTTAAAGCAACTGGTAGAGTTTTATCCAAAAAGTAGGATCAGAAGAATTCCTGTTTGAAAACATAATGTCATCAGCGTAATACATCACACAATGTTGTACACATGGGTAAATGGGGCTTTAGATACACAGCCTACCTAAGTCATGAGCTGCTGGTTGGTTGTCCTAACAGGGCTCCATAGCACTGGCCAATCAGAGGGAGGGAGGTTTATGGATCTGGGAGCCTTAATGAGACAGCAGCAGACTGGAATAAAGGTTTTTGAAAACAATTATCATTGAGCTGTAAGTCTTGTAAAGCTACTACGAGGGTACCAGAGCGACACCACGAAGCATAAAAAATTGACTGATCTTTAAGGTTTATTTCCTCCCCAGTGTCTGCTTGTTAATAACTATATCAGAAATACTTTGTTTGTTTTTATCAGATAAAGTTTTGTTATTGAAATCAGTGATAAAAATCATCCCCTAAAACTTGTTTAGTGATGTTCTCATGCACATGTTGATACTTGTGTAGGAAGCTGTGATGCTAATATATGTGATCAAAACTGGTTTATGTAATACTGCATGTGAGGTGATTTTTGGTTAGAAATTCTTTTATGCATAACTTTATTCTGCTGTAGCAACATGCTCACTTTACATTATGTAAGATAGGATGAAAGTGAGGGTTAGAATGTCTCTTTTTGTTCATCTTAAAGCTTTTGATGCACATCAGCATCGTTTGAATCTCTGCTTCACTGAATATTTTACGTACTGCTGTTCACCTCAGATTTCAGTGTAGAGACCAACTACACACATTTCTAGGCCATAAACGCAGCACACTTTCTCCTCTCCTCTTCTCTCCCATTGTGTTAGTCTGTTCTCCGGAGCTTTTCAGAGTACAGGCATGGTGGACCGTGTCCTCCTCAGGCCATTTAACTCCTCAGGTACCACTCAGTCTGCACGGCCCTGGGGGATGTAGCGCTGCTCCGCGGCTGCCCTCAGCAGAAAAGGAGCATATTGCAGCACACATACACACACAGGAAGGAACAATAAAGGAGCTAAAAGCTGATGATAACCTGTTTCACTTTATATCTTCCATAAATTACTCCATTAATACGTCCGTAACAGAAACAGTAAAGGCAGGGAATTGGACTTCTCAGGACTGACGGAGCGCGCAGGATTTGGCCCATCGCACAAGAACCACTAACTGTACCTGCTGAAGACTCTCTCTGTGGTTTATTATGTGTTCAGAGAGGCTCAGAGAATGGGCAAAAGAGAGAAATGAAACAGTTCAGTCTCTGAAATGTATGCATTATTAACGCAATGCAAACAGAGTTCAAAAGAAAAGGGATTTTTATTTTTTCTGGAGTCAAAGACTTCAGCAAAGGAAATCTTTATCAAGTAAGAAAAGGGTTTATATAAGAGATTTTTGATTATGTGTCAAAATAAAAAAGATATTTAATACTTGAAGAGAATGCTATGTTGAGGAAATGTTCAAAAATCCAATTATGGGATTTATTTGAGTCACATAGATTGATGAAAATCCACAAACACATTGAAGAAAGCATTCCCAGAGAGAAAAACAAGCACATCTCCGTCTTTTTGATTGCCATAATGAAATAAGACACTTCAGTCCTGGTCATTAGTCATTATATTCATTAACAAAAGATATTCAGTAAGCTTCCAGTGGTTACGCTTCATATTCCTCTTGTACACAGATGCCGTTCCTCACTGTGAGATGTCAGGTCATGATGTTTGATTTAGGTGGAAAATGCAGAACAAAGAACAAAGGAGAGAACAAAAATAGAGCATGTCTATACGTTTTGCTCCTCCACTCTGCAGAATTAATCTCTCAAACTGTTTTGACAAGCGACCCTGTGGGGGGCTGCTAATGTTATGGCAAGGGACTCTATTTAAAAAGCCCACATCTCTGCTTTTTCCCCCTCCAAACTGAGTGATCTAATTATTGCATGTTAAATGGGCATCTGGTAAATGGTGCATATAATGACGCGCTTCCACAGAATTAAGTGCCTGCCTGCCCTGCTGCTGGGGCTAGCTCACAAATTGGCCGTCTTCTGTTCTCCCCTCCCTGTTTTCCTCTCCTCCTCCTCCCATCCCTCATTTGGGTTCTGGGGGTAACCTCTCACTGAGACATGCCTCAAGTTCTCTGTGGATTAATGATGGCAGACGGAGGTGAGCTTGGGTCTGCAACCCGTGTCAGTATGAGTTTGAGAGGGGGGAGGTAAACGCAACAAAGTGTGAAAGATGAGTGAATTTTATGTCGTTTAAAGAGGCTGTGAGGAGTTTGAAAGTGATCTTGCAAAAGGCTCCCTTCTAGATATATGCCTGATTATAATCCACACTTTAAAATGAGATTATCAGCACCAATATTACTGGTTGCAGGTTATATTAAAATACTACCTCCCCACCAAACATCGGACGTCAGAGAGAGGTACAGATCAGGTCAGTGTTGGGTCGGTCTGTTAAATACCATATCTAGATCTCAGAGGAACGTGCAATAGGTACAAGTTTAGACATCTAAATATGACCTTTTTTGGACGTTGTTATGACTTTCAACGTCCGGTTGTTATTTGCAGACCAAATCTAGTCGTCAATGAGGTGTTCGAAATTGATCCATGATTCAGACGTCATTGGTAGACCTTTTTCAGACGCTGATCTGACGTTCAGATTTGTACCTAATCTGGAAGTCCATCAAGGACTAAATCTAGATATCAGCACAACGTACAAAATAGATCCACAAATCAGACGTCATTGTTTGACCGTTAATAGACGTGACAATGACGTTCAGAATTGCACCTCATCTAGACATGTGTCAACGACCAAATCATGACGTCAGCGCAACATACAAAAAACCAATACGAAATGTTGTCTATACTGTGGTTGTGTCATTCTGTCCAACTGTATCCCTAAAAACTTTCATTGTGCATCTCCACAAGACATGATTTCAACTGCAAATTTTGACCAAAACTGCACATTGAGCAACCGTCCAAATGAGAGGTCAGCAAGACGTCCTAATTGGACATCCATATGACGTCCAAAAAAGTCGTAATAAAAACTCTCATTCTGCACCTTCAGGAGACCTGATCTGGACGTCAAAATTACGTTACACATATGTCATTTCAGCATCTCATTGCGCAGTGGGTCTTGGCCTTCTGATCGGGTCAGGCAGGACCTGATTGTTTTACGGCACGTAAAGGTCTCTATGACAACACCACGCCGGCTGACGAAGTTTAGAAGTGAGAAGCTTGACCTGTGTCTTTCTCTGCCAAAAATGATTTCTGTGATTAATTTTGTAGTGATGGTGGACGCAGGAGCCGAACTGTAAGACAGAAAAAGGACAGAAGAGTAGAAGAAAGCTTAACGAGAGAGTGACAGTGCACAAGCTAAAGGTTAAGACAAGAGCTAAACTGTTTTTGATAATGTTGATTCCAACCCACAGTCAGCAGTTATTCTGCATTGGTCTGTTCAAACTTGAGAGTCTATCAATAAAATGAAGAGTAAGGTTACGTTTGCTCTGCTTGGTAGATGACTGGCAGGACATAGCTAACCAGGATTTACTAACGTTACACATTACAGACATGTCTTAGAGCACCAGGCTGCCAGCTGTGATGAATATAGACAGTTATAAAACTATGTACAAACTCACACTGTTTACTTGTTGTCACGTCAGCCTACAGATATGTCGATGCACCAGGCTGACGATAGCGCTACAGGTAGCCAGCTACTACAATGTTCGCTTGTTGACACGCTTCAAATGGTATCACTACATAACTGTTTTGATAAATACCATACTTCAGCACGTTGTATCTCTTGGACAAAGAAAATTTGTTTCCATCCCATCTCCTTTTAATTCCAAACAAACACACCTTGCTCAAAGCCATTACTACAGAGCAAAGCCCCATTTTCACCAAGCAGTTCAGACACGAGCCATCCCACTTTTTGGTGCCACACTAAACCAATCAGATCTTGGAAGGTGGAGTTACAACCATTGATTGGTCAAAGGAATCATCACTTAGCGCGTGACAGTGGCTGCATTTCTCCTAGCAACACACAGCCTTTTCTGAAACAAAGCTTGATTGCACTTTGTATCAAAAAACCACGTGCCAATCACATATAAGACATAAAGCTGGATGTCTCCCATAGTTGCTCTTTGTTCACTGTGTCACGTTTTATTTGTTGGATTTATTAGCTGGGTGCACTGTGTCACACTGGTATGGCGTCACACTACTATGTTACTGATGTGGCTGCATCCAGCATACACACTGCCTACCATTAGGGGGCACGGTTGGCTGTGGAAACGCAAACAGGACCAAGCTTAACTGCGCCAACCTGTACCAAACCGTACTGATCTAAACTGGACTGCTTGGTGGAAACAGGGGTTAAGTGAGACTCCGGGCCAGAAGGTGGCTGGGAAGTCCAGTTAAAACAGAATGATGACACATTTCAAGGGAAAAGCATTTTTGGGATGGCTTGAGTTTGTGTATTGTGCCAGTAGACTGTATATAGAATGGACAGCTTGGCTCCGCCTTTTGCCAAACGGCACTGCTGTACTACTGTTGCTTTGTACTCCTGTTTGCGGTTTCTGGTATGCCCAGGTGTGTAAATTGTTAGATTGCCTATATGTCTTGTTTCTTCAGACTTAAATCAACCAAACAAAACCCAGAAAGAGGCCATAGTAGAAGAGGCTGTTTGGCATTGTTGGAGAAGATTTGGCAAATTTTTCTTACCCAGCTCTGTTGTTCATCCCACAAATGCATGATCCTGACAAATGTGTCACAATTTTAAAGAGTGCTAACCTGGATTCTTATGTGTAAGATTCATCACCAATAAGCATTTTTACAACAAAGAAATAATCTGAAAAACACAAATTGCCTTACTTTTCATATAAAGTTATTTTTTTGTGTATAAAATTCCATTGCTGTACAAGAACTCAAGTAAAACCGATTTTTGTCAGCAGGCCACGTCCCCCCCTCCATCCAGCCATACTTGCCTCTGCTGTGTAAATATCAGCGGCGAGCATCATGTCTGCTCTGTTTCAGTAAAGCCTCTGCAATGTCCCTGACATTTATTTATATCTGCTGCCAGAGAATAACCTTTTTGAGTTATGAGAGGCTTTCCAGGCCTGCCTGTTTAAATGTCGTAACACATAAGTTCATTAGTCCAACTCTGGGGACTGGGCTTCAGAGCCTAAGCTGTGATCCCACCGTAAATAAAAGGGTGCAACCTCCACCACTAACATAGATTGATGAAAACAATTTTTAATTTGTTGTTCACCAAATAAAATGAAGGAGATATTTCTTAGTCACCATTTGAATGGATAGACAACTAGTTGAGCTAATAGTTCTCACGGGACACACTTGGGCTTCTTGATTTTGATTCATTATCCATCTTTGTGCCTTCAGGGGGAGCTATTTTATCTCTTCCTGTCAAGAACGGTTCAACTCCTTCCTCCTGATGTTTCAAAACAAGATGAAAAAGCAAACATTATAATATCTCTGTGTAAATACAACAGAACTATTCCTCCTTATAAGATTTAAACTCACTTGACGGCCTTTCACTGTTTTCCTCCCTTTCATGCCCTCTCTTGTTTCTTTTCAGAATAAAAGCCAGCCACATAACCTTGGTCTTTGTGATTAATGATCGACACAGAAGGGAAATTGCGTATGCTCATTCTGTCACTAATGGACACGAACATTACTCATACGTCACACGCTGGAATTAGACATCATTAGTGGTGACAAGATTGGAGGATAAAGAGGCTTTTGTATTGAGAGGGCTCATTAACATTCATAAAACACATACTGTATGTGTTTTTGTCAGCTTGCCTGTTTGGAAATAGAATTATTGATGCATATTTTTGAAAATTACTGATCTTCAAGGCAATTTACGACAAAAGTAGAGCAAATAATTCAAACGGCTAAAGTGAACAATTAATAATGTTTAAGGAGGATTTTCATGCATATCAGTAAATTCAAGCACTTACAACTGTGCCAATGGCAGATGGGCTATAAAAGCTCCCATAAAACAGAAAGCTCACTATAAAAGCTTCACAGTTGTGTTTCTTAACCTTAAGTATGTGTAGTTCATAACTTGTTGGTCTCGTTAGAACCTGACCGCTTTATGGAGGAATTTAGTATTTATCCACCCCTCTTTAACTCCCCTCTTTATGGTTTTATTGCTCTGTTTAGTCTTCACTTCCAGTATAATTTTTGAGTACAAATAAGAACAGGTGTAGTTTTTGAACAAAAGCAATATGTGGGTGACCAAGCCTGACTCACGCGGTGCTCGTCCTCCGTCTTTGTGCCATGTCTAGCCCGGATGGCGAGCACAGGAGCGACTGGGAAACAAGCGAGGGCCGAGGAGCGGCAGACTGGAGCTGTACACTTCAGTGCCTCTGCATGCTGAGGGCAGCTGACACACGCTGGGATTAAGACAGACACATCAACGGTCCAAAGTTACAACCATGTGAGGCTGCTCCAAAAACCTGCCTGTTCCCCCCGACTCCCTGCCTCACCTGTCTTCTGTGCTCGCCAGCCAAGTCTGCTGGCAACATGGGACACATGTGCACAAAAACAAAGGGTACACAGCCTCAAAAACACACACACGCACACACACAAGGTCATATAGCTGCAGAGAAGCAGCTCCACACACATGAAACAGCCGATCCCACAGACTGTTAGTCATGGTCCAGAAGCTCTCTTTTCCATACCACATGTTCTGACAACATGTATTGACCATATCTGTTGACCTGAAGCATTGCTAGCATGGGGTTCAACGACTGTGCTGCCACACTGGAATGGATTAGAGGACAGCAGGCCTAACAGCTTGGTTTGGTGCTGTCCTGCATGGCTGCCATCCTGCCTTGAGCACTGCAGATGCCACCTCACTAGTGGGTGCTGGGAATGTGTTGTGAAAGGTGATGAATACTGCACTCCAAGCAAAAAATAAGAGTATAAAAACACAATTTTCTCTCAATAGTCTTTAATTGTAACTATAAACTATTACGATACAATTCTTAATAAAACTATATAATGTTGAAGTAGAATAGAGATTTACAAAGCCTGTTGGTGAGATTTATTTCATCAAAACACAAAAATAACACATTGATTTTAATATGCAGTAATTAATAACACCTCAAGAAAAATTTTGTGCGTTAAAATGTTGTCACAAATGTTTTGACTCAAATATAAAACCCCAGAAATAAACTGTTCCTGTGGCCCGTATTTTGCTTGTGTTTCCACCGCAGGGCTGCAGACCTGGGTAGTATACACAGAACAGGACAATGACGTATGGTGAAAACAAATAAAGGCAATTGCAAAACTCCACCAGACCAGTAGGGGGCAGTAAGACAAGAGCAAAGACCTTACAGCAAAAATTATTACATAGAAGGTGACAGAAAAGCCTGTTAGTATGGGGTGCTAGATTTTATTTAGGCTTTATGCACAGTAGTGACAAAACCATCGCAGGTTGCAGTTTTAAATGCCTGAAACTACTTTGACCCGCAAAACAGTGGACTGTAGACTAAAGCATGAAAAAGGCAGAGATCATGTCTCTGCTCAAAAACAAGCCTGTTGGTTGACAACTTAGGAGGGATGCATCTTTCTGTAATGGCTTTGTATGGTCTACCAATATGTATCTGATGAGGATACTTTGACATTTTAATATACAACTAAACTAGGATGCCTTTCCAGGGATATCCACTGAAACAGGGGTGGCCAACCAGTCAGAGACCATGAGCCACACAAATGACTGTGGTACTACAAAGAGCCATGTCACTCACACATGGTCTTACAAAAACCCTTCCTCTCACACATAAACAAAATGTCATAAAATGAAGCGAGATTTATTGTGTTAGTGTGTTTAAATTCATACTAGAGAAGAGAAACTGAAACTTAAGTACACCCAAACATTGATCGATACTGATCCCAACGTTGGCATCAGTATATCAGTATTTTAGATTGATCGGCACACTGCTACTCATAACTATAAATCTATTTTTATTAATGGATCAAAGAGCCGCACACCAAAAGGCAAATAGCCACATGTGGCTCGCGAGCCGCAGTTTGACCACCCCTGCACTGAGACGTTCAGCTGAAGGTTGCCATATTACAGGGTCACTTTTCAAACGGTAACGCCGGAGCTAACAGAGACATGTTAGCACTATCAGGCCAAAAGAGGACCATTGTTTAGGAGTTATTAAACAAAGTCAATCACAGCTGTGTGTGATCTTGTTGTAGATGGAAGGGGTGATCCACCAATCAGAAATGTTCAACCTGCAAGCCCTGCCTCCTAAAGTCCATTAGCCAGTATAGCCTTGCAGACTAGAATGTGTGCTCCATAAAATTAGCCCTCAAGCAGTTGGCCCGGGTTTGAGTCCAGCTTGTGGCCTCCTTCCCGCATGGCACTCTGTGCTCTATCACCTGACCTGTCCTCTTAGAAAAAAAAGTCAGGAAAAGCCCAAAAAACAACTTAAAAGACAGATATAACTCTATATCTGGACAGGATTGATGCAATCTATTTCCTTGAATGATCACGACAAAAGAAGGTGGAGTTAGTTAGATCACAAAAAAAGAAAAAAAAGGTTTCTAATTCTGGCATCGGAAACTTAAGCCTCAGAAAATACAACTCAAGACCATATGTTACGTCTGGCCTCATGTCACAGTTAAAACATGTTTGCCTAAAAGCTTGAGTCTCAAAAAAGTAACACACTCATTAAAAAGTCACTGGGGAAAGTCTTATAGAGGAATTCACAGCTCAAGGTTGTTTAGGTTTACAGCATACTCAACAGCAACCCACAACAAACAAACAAGTCTGACACAGGTACCAATGCCCTGCTCCGTCTCCTTTCATACCCCCCCATGGGAGTCTGAATGTTTGCACGCACGGCCGGTAAAGATGCCTTCATCGTAGAGGTCACCTTCAGCGGCTTCCCCTGTTTTTTTTACCTGCGCTCCACCAGTGAACATGAAATCCATCACCTGGCACCTTCGTGGTAATAGACTCATTTTTTCCTGGTGGTTGGTTGTCGGGGAGATTCACGAGGGACACAGGTGTAGTTCCCGTGCAGTGAGTAATTGACCCGATGCCAGGGGGAGGACGTGGAGGTCACCGTGGGCAATGACAAAGAGGACGCCCTGAAGCCTGGAGCAGGGATGTGGTTTTTAACGGGATGCTGAGATGGGAGGGCACAGGGCAATGAGACTGAGGAGGACAAGCCGATCATTTCAAACAGGAAACTGTGCAGGAGAAATTCAGGTAGTTATAAAAAATAACACAAACTGACAGATTTCACTTCCTAAGTCCCGGGCTGGTTCAATTTTGTGGTTATTTTTAAGGAGTTTCATGTGAGATGCCAGCAGCGAAAGACAGACGGCAGAATCACTCGCCAGGCAGCATTACTTCATCATAACTGCCACCAGTGAAAAAACTTAATCCATCATTTATTTTTATTAGCACATTACACAAAACTGCAAAAGTAATGCCTCCAGTTAAAACTTGTGATATGAAAACTTAAATAATTTAAAATGAATATTTTCAGCTCCACAGTAATGAATCATCAGTACGGAGAGTAATCATATTATGTGCTGGTTAAACAAGCATGTAACAATTAGCACAAAGCCCACGCTGCTCAGAGTAAAGAAGGGGAACAGATCTGCTCCCTGATGAACTGTTGACTCTCCGTTTTCTTCTCTGTGTGCAGAGGATGTTTACGTGCAGTCTGCTCGTACAGTTTATTTACCCACAGTTTACAGAGGCCAAAAGCTACACGTGTCATGATTGAGCTCCAGACCAGACACAAATTCATGTACGGGAGCAGAGCTGGCACAGTGTCGGATGTGTGGTGTCAGAGCCATGAGGCTCTATTCAGAAATCATGCAACCGTCCTTTCTTCCTTTGTTCCTCCCTATTTCCCCCACCTGTTCTGGATCAAAACAAGATTTTTTTATGAATGGTTTGTGATACCTTCAGATTTCTTTTTACAATGAAATCCCCTGTTTTAAAAAACACAAAGAAAGTGAAACTGCTGAAAACTTAATTTTAATTCTATGTTCGAGTTTCTGAAATCTGTGCTTAAAATGCTTTGGGGCACTTTAAAATTTTCTTTCTTTCTTTCTTTCTTTCTTTCTTTCTTTCTTTCTTTCTTTCTTTCTTTCTTTCTTTCTTCTTCCTTTCATTATTTTCTTTCTCTTTTCTGTCATTCTTCCTTTTGATTTTTTCTTCTGTTTCTTTTATCTCTCTTTTTAAGCTTTCTTTTCCTTTTTTCTCATTTTTCTTTTCTTTTCTTTTCTCTTTTCCTTTCTTTCTTTCATTCTCGTCCATTATTCTTTTATTCCCTTTTCCCTCTACTGTCCTTTTCTATCTTATCTCTTCCTCTCTTTTCTCTTCTTTTCCTTTCCTCTTTTTGTCTTTCTTTCAGTCTTACTTACTGTCTCTTTTTTTCCCCTTTCTTTTTTTTCCTTTCTCGCTTCTTCCTTTCCTTCTTCTCTTTTGTTTTAAACTTTTTTTTAAGCTTTTTTCCTTCTTCTTTTTTTCTTTCTTTCTTTCTCTTTCTTTCTTTCTTTCTTTCTTTCTTTCTTTCTTTCTTTCTTTCTTTCTTTCTTTCTTTCTTTCTTTTAAAACCAATGTTTGAGGTGTTTAATTTTGAAACAGACTGTGACACAAAGTCTTTGTGTACAGTTGAAAAAAACAAAAAGTGAAACGATGAAAACACAGTTTCACTGATTTTAAAAGACCTGATTTTTGGTCTGTTGAGCTGTTTTTAAATTGGTGTTGATGAATTAAATAAGCTGATATTAGAGGCTTTGAAAACCCAGGTGGTATCTGCAGAGGGACGATGAAGAAAATAAAAACAGTCAAAACATATTTTGATATTCTGGAGTCGACTTGAGGTCAGGATTAACATTCTTGATTTTAAACCCACAGCTCTGAGTCAACTAAATATCACCTCCTCCTCGTTGATCTGCACCCTTCTACTCCCAGAGGTGTTGTAAGCTCATTCCATAATCCTGTATGCCATTGCTGAAGGTTGTTCTTTATTGAGAGCTGACTTTGGATTAAAATATCAGGTAAATCTCTGCATCAGCTTATTTGCTCACAGTCTTATACAACAGGTTCCCGTGGCAACCGCTGTGTCCTCGGTACATAATTACGACTGACAAGGAACTTGTCTCATCAGGTCAGGTGTTGGACAAGATAATGAAGGCTTGTTAAAGAACTACTGCTGAGTCTCAGAGGGAGACATCTTTGTCATCCTGCTATGAGTCTTTTGTAGCAATTAGTGAGTCACTCGTTAGTTCTTCATGTGTCTGAATGAGCAGGTGGCTATTTTTCTTTTTTCATAACACACAAAGGTTAGTCTATCGTGTTTTTCCATCTCTTTCTTCTGCAAGGCTTTTCTGTGCCGGGGATTCATGATCAAATGACAAGGATAGCTTTTCAAGGCCATCTTGTCAACTGAGTTGGTAACAATGGTTTTGACCCTGTTGAAGCTTTCTGCTTCAGGCAGCTTTGTTTGCATCTTTAAAATTATTTTTATACCAGGATAAAACAGTCCAAACATCTTTATTTTCAATATCGAGCAATCCATGCTAAGCTACGGATGTCCCTGAGACTGTGCAGGTAATCTCTTCAAGAATTCAGCCTCTTTTGCGATGAAGTTAACAGCTAAGCTGCACATGAATGCTAAGCATGAATAATTGTTGAACATGCAAATAAACATAAAAATGAACGTGAATAATGGGATTAGATGAGTTAATATTGCTATTACAGCTTGAAAAAAACATCTCACAGAAACCCCTTCTTTACTCTGAGCATGATTTGGAGAAAAGGTGCGATTTGCGATTAGGTGGACAATATTGCGATTGCAGTTGTGCTTGTGATTTAATAAAAAATGTTGTGTCATGATGAGTCTACAGACTTGCTTGGTTTTTATGGAGAAAAATCTGAATTGCATGTGCTGACATTGCAATTGCGATAATCGTGCAGCCCTAATTTAAAACGGAGCAAATGAGCAGCAAACACTGCTGTGGCCCCTCCCCATACCGAAACACTCAGTCCCTCCCAGCTGCAGTCAGAGCAGGTGACTGCACGCAAAGACATGAACAGGTGTGTGTCTCCTTTGGATCACTTTTTGCCAGCTAAAGTAGTGATGTATCGCTCATTAAAGTTTCATTCAATGCAAACTTAACCACTCACTGAAAAGACTTGTTCATTTCAACTTCAATTGTGCTCTCCTTTCTCCCGTCTCATCTCTCGGAGCAGGCAGAGTCAGTTGGGAGCCCTGTGTTGCTCAAGCCTGCCCCTACATTCCCCTGTCTCTAAAATTGGGGAAGTAGCAGATATTTTGCCAGTCATTTTGCCAGTTTTAACATTCATTAACACGGGTCTTCATTTGACTGTGTTTCTGTCAGTAGAGTGTGTGTGTGTGTGTGTGTGTGTGTGTGTGTGTGTGTGTGTGTGTGTGTGTGTGTGTGTGTGTGTGTGTGTGTGTGTGTGTGCGAGACAGAGGCTGGTGACTCGTAGTCTTGCATGTTCACGCTCAGTCAGTCAAAGGTTCACCAGCATATTGCAAGAGCTCCATTACAAATCAGTCACTGACTGACTGACTGAGAGGAGGAAAGACTCAGTGAACGCTGTTCACTGAGGCACGATCAGTCATTCTCAGTACGATCATGAGCAGAACTAAATGTTTGGCTGTGTTTCAGCTTATTAAATTTTGATTCGTAGGCAGAACTGTGGAGCAGAAGTGGTGCTTCACTGGTGAATGAATCTTCTGAATGAATCACTTTACTGAACTGATTCTACTGATTCAGTACACTAAAAAGAACAAAGTTTTCCATCACAAAGATAAATGAGGGGGGTTGTTGTTTTGACATGTTTACAGTGTTTTTTACTCACTTTTTCCTCTCTCCTATAGAGTGACATCATTTTAGACAGCCAATAGCTACTTTCCTTACTGAGGAGTTCATGGCACTGTGTAAATGCTTCACATTTACAAAGTAGACCTTGTTGGATGTTAAACACCTTATCATGTCCTCCACTGTACATATAAGTAGCAGTAACCATAAAACACATTAGTCTCTTCTTCTGCTGCTGGAGCGACCCCACACTGAGACAGCGCGCTACGAACACCATCTTCCCTCTCCTCCTCCGCTGAGCCACCAGCTGTAGCAATGAGAGAGGAAGAGCTCTTCACAATGGAGTTATTCCTCCAGATTCTGCCAATCCGGGCTTGATAGTAATGAAATCTTTTTAGAGAGGAGGCTGCTGAGCCGCTGCTCTGTGGATATGCAGCTCACACGGGACGGACAGCTCTGGCGCGCTGTAAATTGGCCTGATCCCGGCCGCCGCTTTATCACGTTTGGCCACAAAAGCCGATTAGTGGATTTCACCCCAGTCTGGTGGAGCAGGGACAGCAGGGCCGCCTTAGCCGGGCTCCCAGAAGAATGTTTCAGAAGAATCCATAGAGCCAGCTCTGTGTGCAGGAATGGGAACGTGTGGAGTATGAGGGAGGGATGATGACTGAGGGAGATGAATGGTTCTGACCAAATGGATGAAAGTGGTAGTCCTTCAAAGAGCTCACACTGACCACATTTGCATCACATTCACTAAAATTCAAACTGTAAACTAAAGGAAGGGACAAGTCCTGAAAATAATTCTAGTGTAAAGATACATCGTAGCACTTTAAAAAATGTCAGGTAAAATGATGTATGACCTGATAATGATGGTTGACATCATGCAAATACAGCTTTAGCCCTCTGAGATGCTGATCCCTACCCTGCTCATTAGCATGTAGACCACACACATGCACTTACTACCTCCTGGCGCCCCAGCGCTTGCCTAAACCCATACTCGATGGCAAAGTAAATCATATAATTCATTAATAAACTGTGAAACGGAGGTCATAGAACACTGTGGATTTGCATCTTAATGGTATGATAACAGCCTATGTCTATTTTTAACCAAATATACAGGTCTTTACAGCCACTTCCTGGCACCGCGAGTATCGTAGACAGCTAAGTAATGCTGTGTTTGCATGTAGCTTTGGCCTTGCATTGTAATTCTGCCCTAAAATGTAACTGCGGGTTGTTTATTACTGATTATATCTGTGCTTTAATGGGGCTTTCTTGCTCTAAATTCTGATGCTGCAGTCTGACGGGTCTTGGAGCCACCCCTGTAATGGAGCCGCTGTAATGCATTACTAAAGAGAGTATTGTGTGAGAAAAGCAAGAAATATACATGCCAATGATTAATAAGCTAATGCGACTGCATACTGTACATGATAAGACTTGGTTTGACATGGTTTTGTGTCTTCTACCATCCCCAGACCAGAGCCCGCCCTGCAGTATGACAAATAATTAAGGAGATAATTTTTTGACATTACACAGCTGTATTCCCATCTGCTCACGCTCCCCTAAGAGGAGCTTTAATTGATAAATGCAATAACACATTAGCTTTTCTGACAGCAATGGCTGAGCTCATCTGCATAAAGAGACTCTGGTTTATTTTACCTATGAACAAATCAAATTAAACATGTTTTTTTTCTTTTACAGACATTTGATTTTAAAGCTCAAGGTCTGACTTTTTCATCTTCTAGTTTTCCTTTTTTTTTATCTGTTTTCAGACTACAATTTGAATGTTTTGCCTTAAAACTGCCAGTTTCATCTTCACCATATTATACATTACACCACAGGTCATCAGCTACATTTGTACAAGGGCCAAAAGACATTTCCACAGCCCCTGTGAAGGCCAGGTGCTCTTGTGAAACACACAAAATTGATGCTGAAGCCTAAGTTTTAGTTTTGTTTTCCAAATTTGTGTTATTGTTTAGTAAATATAATTGTTTACACACTCATATTATCTATAAAGTCAGCCACTAGGGGGTGATTGAATATTTTAGGTTTTATAATTGTGAGGCTGTTGAACTATCCATCACTGTCAAATACAGTGTCACAGGTTGTGGAGAAAACCAGCAGGAGAAAGGCCTCCTGGATATATTAAAAGCTTAGAAAATGTTATCCTCAAAGAGTCTTTAGAGGAAAGTTGATGCAGAAAAAAGCAGCTTTGAAGAGGAATGGACTGATGAGTATATATTTATATTTTCTGTACCTATGTGTCATTTGAGACTAAACTGTGCTGTAAAGAATTTAATCCGAGGCGTCACTAGAACACAAAGTATGCAACCTTCAAGGCGTCATATCCTGAGCAGCCAGTGGAACGTCAGAGAAAAACTTCAACTTTTGAAACCTACATACTTCCATACAAGAGGAATTACTTTGTTAGATCTGATAACAACAGACACTTTTATAGCAGAAGTAAGCTAAAAAAAAATGCTTCAACACAGAAAGCAACTAGAAAAACACTCAGAGAGCACAGACCTCCACTAAGCATATTGTGATTGTGACGCAACACTTTAATCTTACTTTAAGTTATACTCTCTTTCAGCAGACTGTCTGCTACAATTCGGTGTTAGTTGCAGGTTTGTACGATAATTTGTTACCTGACAGTGATGAAAATTATGATCTGGATGGTACTTTTACATCTGTCGGAAATTATGGTGACCTTGTCTTGTATTGTTTTGCAAAGCAATCCGACCATTTATGGTGGAGTTATATACACATATGTTGAAAACGGCCCTATCTCACATGACAAAGAATCCTTTAAAAAAGTCCTGGTTTCAGACAGTGATCCGGATCACCTCCAAAATTTAATCACTTCTTCCTTATCCCATTTTAAACATTCCCTGAAAATTTCATCAAGATCCGTTCGTTACTTTTTGAGTTATGTTGTTCACACAAAACAAACCAACTCTCCCAAAAACATTACCTCCTTGGCGGAGGTAATAATCTAGGCAACTGTAGGATGGCATTATGACACCATGTAAGAAAAAGTCTGAGCTTTACAGCATACAATATGGTAAACACGTGCTGAATGTGATTTAGCATTGTCTTGCTGCAATAGGTCGTCCCTCAGAACTGCATCATCTGGATGTTCGTATGTAGCTTCAAAACCTGTACACAGTTCAGTATTAATGGAGCCTCCTTAGATGTGAAGCCTACACATGGTAGTCACTTACAATCAAGGTCAAAATGATCAGCCCCTTGATCAAATTTTCAGTCTTTTTCAAAAAGTCCCAGGCGCTGTTAAACAGATCAGTGAATTTTGAGCACAGCTTATCCAAACATCTTGGTTTTATGTCAGATGCTTACACTTTTATATATATTTATATTTATTTATTTTATACTCGGTTGCTGGGCGCTACCCAAGTAGCTGCCTGTGGCAGCAGCTCTCTCGTCTTTGTCCGTTTCTTGTAATTTTTTCGTCTCTTTTTCGTCATCTTTGTATTTGGAGTGGATCATCACTTTGTATGGTTCATTGTCGGTCACGGACACCAAACTTTTTGTGGCTCCGGCGGTATTTTTTACTACTTTTCTCCTGTGTTTGTCTGGAGATCCTACATGTAACCATGGCTGCATTGTTTACATGCGAAATTAGCTGTTAGCAGCCTGTAGAATGTCAATGCTAACTAGTGTAGGGCTTGATGATTTCCCTCGAGCTGAGGAGGAGGCGGTGAGGACGACGTGCTGGTTCACGGACGTGGCTGACGGAGCTGACATCGGACGCCGCGACACATCGGAGGAGCTTCGCCTGCTGTGAGCAGACAGGATCCAGGAGACAGAGACTGAACAGACTTCTGGGGAGGCTCAGTCCTGGACCCTGTGGAGGTGGAGACTGGCTGAACTGGAGAGTGGTGGACGAGTGGTGGACGGGATGTCGTCATCTAATTTCTTATGGACATTTTTGCGATTTCTATACTTTCTATACTCTTTCTTACTTTTGTTTTCTTAAATGCTGCGGTGACTCCTGAATTTCCCCTCGGGGATAAATAAAGTATTTTCTATTCTATTCTATTCTATTCTATTCTGCTTCGTGCAAAGAAATAACTTCATGACAACTAAGAAATACCAGACCAACAATCATGCCTTTTTCAAGGTCTTCTCCATTCTGAAGCTCAGTTTGACCTTCAACAGCTCGTCTTCACTAAGTCTACATGCCTGACTGCTTTGAGTTGCTGCCATATGATTGGCTGATTAGACATCTTGGTTAACGAGCAGCCGAAAAAACAGATCCACTTCTTTAGGACTCTATATTTTTAAAACCAGTTTGAAGTGTTCACCCTGAACATTGTGTCAAGAAAACAGACCAAGTCAAACCCTTTTCTGTCTTAAATGCTGTTTGGCAACGTTTTCTACAGAAACAGACACATTTCATTACTGATTTATCTTCAGTAAAGGTACAAACAGACTTGTAGCTTTTAAGGCTTTTATCTCTGAATGAATTACATTAACTTCAGTAAAAAGAAAAGCTCCAGACTCTGCAAACATTGTGTGTTTGTGTATGTGTGTGTGCATGTGTGTGTGGTAGGAGGCACTTACTATCAGAATGTGTTTCTGTATTGATTTCTTTCTACTTTTTCATCTATTAAAGATATTTAGTGAGCAGTGAATGCTTTTACAGAGTCTTAGAGGGCAGCCCATTACAATGCTTCATATAAAAGCCGTTCAGTATTTTGTCATTAGCCGGACATAAACAGTGACAATTTTTCAAAGTCGCTTGGGTAGAGTGGATTACTGGGAGCACTAATGCAGGAGAAATCTCAGAGGTGGAGGAGTTTTTTCAGCATTGGTATGTCATAAGAATTGTGCAAAGTGTTGTGTGGTGTTGAATTATTATTTCCATAAACTTTCAGGGTCAAAGAGAAGACATTTCCCCAGACTGAGCAGAGAGATTATTGTGCTCTCAGCGGTAGGATGGGTGTGAAGCAGCCAGCCTACCATGGGGTGAACATGTGCAGGTAACAGCGCTCACCTACACCACTGCATAGCTCTAATGCAATGATTAACTCTGATTCTGTGCTTCATGAGAATCTCTTCCATGTAAAATCATTCAACAGGAAATGAATTAAACTGAATGGTATGAGGTCTTCACAGCATTTTATATGACACACGTATGCAAGAGAGAGATTCTGACACTGATTAGAATTGACGAAAGAAAAATTCCATCTTATCACCCATATTTTTGCCTAACAGACAATATTCCCTCTGTCTCTGCTGTCATTCAGATGTTCTCTGTGCGCCATTAATTGATTCAGTTGTGTCTCCTGGTTCCTGTATCAGGCCGACTGTCAGAGCTGGAGATGGTGAGCAGTGAGAGGTGTGCTGCTGCTTCAGCAGATCACACTGATAGCACCAAATGTTAAAATCATCCCTCATGAGAACATGAAGAATGGAGAAAGAGTGCGTTATGGAACTTTTTCTCACCATGTGCAGTTTTTCATATCAGCTCAAGTATAGGTACTGTGTCTGGAGTGGCAAAATAAAAGTATAATAAAGCCGTTTTTGAGCCAAGTTTTAAAATTGTTATTATTATTATCATTATTATTATTATTATTATTATTATTACTACTACTACAAATAAACCATTACATGTATGCATCAAATTTGGTTCAACATGCTGAATAAAAAAGAAATAAAATGGTTGCAAAACAAATTCCCAAAAGGATTTTACAGAGACAAATAAAGACCCAAATAAAAAAAAGTTATTAGTAAGTCAAAGCATCAAAAATCAAATAAATGAAAACACTAAGAATAAGACTATGCTGAAAATATAAAAAGAGGGTTACAAACAAATAAAACCATTAAATACTGAGGTAAAAAAAAAACGAAAAAAAAACCCACTGAAGTTATACAATTATTATATGGACATTTCTGCAAAATATTTGGTGTTGGAAGTCATTTGAAGTCATTTAACTGTATAAAAATATATTTTGTAAAAAATAATAAATGAACAAATTCAACTTTTATTTGGAAATATCACCCTATTTTCTTCAGAGAAAAAAACATGAATAGAGAACAAAAAAAAAGAAATATTCAAAAAATAAAAACATAAAACAGTGCTAGATCAGGGGATGACTAAGTTGTGTGTCTCATACTTAAACCTGAAGTTCCTCTCATTGTCCCAAACCTCCACTGCAGCTTCACCCTGCTGTAGACATACTGCAGATATAACCACAGCAGAAAACAATACAGTTAAAGTAGTGAGCTGAATAAGTTTCCATACTTCCTGTGAGCTATGGAGCAATGAGCATCTTCACAGACTTTACTGTACAGCCCTGGTGGCAGTACATAAATTAGCAGCAGAACGCAGAGCTGGCTTTAGGACATTATGCAGAGGAAGGCGTCATGGTGCTGTCTCTACCGCCACTGCAGCAACATTACTATGATTAATGCCGCGTTTCAGCCATCCCAAAGAAGAAAAAGTCCTCAAACTGCCTCTTGTCCTTCTGCTAATGCAGCATCCAGTTTGACCTAATTGTGGCTCATCTCAAACCAGCGAGCTGCTCACTGAGACAGTTATTAACTTCCCCATTCCCCTGTCATGAAACCGCAATTGCATCCCAGCATTTAATCTTTAATACTTCAATAAATTTTCCGGCTCACGTCCTATTAGGTTGAGGCTCAACTTCTGTCCTCTGTGGCTGTGACATACAGCTGGTCCTTACCCATCAACTTTCACTGTGTCTGCTACAGCAAGGTGCACCACGTCTGATACCTGATACCTGTGATTAAATCAGCTGATGGGCAAAACCGTGATTAGTAAAATCACTGATTCGTTACAGCTGTACAGGATACACAAAAAGTTTTGGTATTGAAGTATTTGGAGCTTTGGTTTGAAATAGCAAAATTCCCACAATTTAAAAAGATAATGTTGATTACCAAGAGAATTATTGCTCCGCAGATCAGTTTTAGGACCTTTAACCCTTTAGCCAGATTTTTAAACCCAACCTGGTCTTTCTGGCTCACTACATACACTGCAAAAACTGAAATCTCTGAAGTATTTTTGTTAGTTAGTTTTTATTTTTTTAGCTTTGTAAAAATTGTCTTGTTGGATTAAATATAAGCCACATTTACCTGACAGATCCAGAAAATGTCTTATTTTATGAGATCAAGCCACAGATGAGCCTGGATTGCTCAAAAAATCCACCATTTTGGCGGATTTGGGTGAGAGAAACATCTGCTTATTGAGTTTCTTGAAAAGAGAAAAATTTAACCAAAATACACAATAAACAAAAAAAGTACATTTTTTCACCCCATTGGCATTTTTAACCCTATTTAAAAAAGAAGTTCAAGCAATTTAGGCCCCATTTTGTCTTTTACAATCTTGAAATAAGACACTTTTTTTGTTCACTCGACAAATTTGGAAAAATCACTTATTTTAAAATGTAAGGACATGAATGAAACCTGAGTTTAATGTAAAGAATAAAAAAAAGTTTTGCCTTTGGAGAAAGAGAAATTTGCTTTCTTACTTTCCTGTATTGAGACGTTATTCTATTTTCAGGGAACTTGACAAGCCCTTTTGTCTTACCCCTTGTTTAAAGTATCTTTAAAAGAGATTGATGTTTAATATAGTGGTTAAAGTGTCCGTTTTTTTGTCTTGTTTTATTTTAAAATCAGACATTTTTCTGCACCTGTCAGGTGAATGGGGATCACATTATGTCTCATAAGATCTTTTTTAGCTAGAAGTAGGATGTATGGGATTTGCAGGTGTGAAGGTCAGGTGCTCTTTTTGCTAATTAGACCCTCAGAGTGACGCAATAAGTCTCTTCATTACATGTGTTGATATCAAAGATCTTACAACAGCTTACCTGAGAATGTTTGAATACATCAGCTAAAAGTGTGTTTATATTTTTAAAAATAATGCTGTAACTGGGAGAAACACTGAAAAATATGATTAAAGCTGGACTCCTTGATGTCTTTGTTATGTTTGCACATCCATTGTTATGTTAATAACTATCCCAGCATTAAACAAAGAGCTGCATTTTGTGTAGTTTTCTTGTATCCTGTTGTATTCTGCTGTTGTATTCTTTCCTGCTCTGGCTGAGACTTTTATGATGCTTACTTTATGTAAGTGTTACTGAGGGTTTCGGTGCAGCAGCCTCAATGTTCCCTCAGTTCATCCTCATCTCACTCCTGGTTGTAAACAAATCTTCGCTCCAGTGCAGAAATACATCTGTAAACCTCAAGGTGGCAGCCCATCCACTGCCTCACTCCCCACTGAGAACACCTCATAAACAGTCAAATCTGCAAACAGATGCTGAATCACTGCTCCTGACTGAACACTCAGGTTGAAAACATGTCTGCTTTATGTTGCGGCATGGTCTGTCTCTGCTCCTCGCTTTGGGACAGTGAGAAAGTCCTTTAACTATGAACCACATGAGCCAATAACGTCTGCGATGCTCCGCTCTGGGAACCAAAGTCAGTGGCAAGTGTTTTATTTTTGGACTCTTCCTGTGCCACATCCGAGTTTCTCTTCAGCACCACACACTCCCGGCCAAACACATGGCTCATCTCGATCTGTGCCCGAATGCTGTGCAGCTGCCTGTTGTCTCCTTCAGTGTGGTGAGAGGTTAATGAAAGGCTGCAGGACGCACAAGAAAGAGGCACAACCTGATCTGAAATCCATGTCAAGGGCAGCTTCAAAGAATCTGAACAGGTCTTCTGTGCAAAGATGAACCATTGTGGTGCCACATAAGGTTTGTTTTCTGTAAGAGGAAGGGAAACTGTTTTTTTTATATCACAAAAATGTGATTAAATATTTAATTTTCAAGATAAAGATGAACCTCCAGAGATTTTCTTTTTAAGTGGGTTTAATTTTGTTTCAATGATTGTGCTTATGCTGAACAAAGAGACTTTGACCTGCATTGATAAAAACCTCAAAACACACACATTGATTATTATAAGTATGCCTATGCAACCATAGGCATACTTAAATAATCTTACACCAAACCACAGCTAACAATATGATGTCTGTACAACTAATACGACGGAGCATGACAAACATAAAACAAACTCACTCCAAGAAATTTTTCTTTTCTTTTTTTTTTTTTTCCCTCCACAGGAAACCCAAGCTGGTGTCTCATCTCAATATTCAGCAGGGTCAGACTGCCAAAAAGATGAACACACAATGTGCCATCTGGAAAATCACAGGCGTCTCATCAAATCTGTCCAATCTGGAGTCTCTCAAAGAATGACATCAGTACAGTTCTCTGACCGGAGGGCGAGATCCTTCACACAGTGTGAAAGAAATAAATAAAAAAGATATATAAATATTTATTTTTAGATTTTCTTTCCTAATAGCTTTTATTTTTTTTGACAAATTTACATGAAAATACATGTAGTAAATCATAATATCAGTCACTACAACAGACTGAAAACAAATGGATGCAAAGTGAGATCGCCACAAAAACTTCTCCCCCTGGTGACTGGTTGCAGTATAGTTCAAAAAACATCGTTGGCGGATGCAGCTAGATTGAACATGACGCCAGCTTTGAGCTTCCTTTTAACAGCTACAAGGCACCCTTCAGTCACGTGAGCTGTGTCTCTGATCGGACAATTAGAAAAAAATTCTGCCCCTGTACCGTGTGTGCTGATAGCGAAATAAGTGTTTCAGACCCAAGTCCTTTTCTTTAACCAGGCTTAAATATGCTTTTTTCTTAACGCCATACTAGGCGTTTATTTGGTTTGGTGTGTAGTTGTTCCCAGTCTTTCTGCAGTCAGCCTAAAGCAGATTCTCAATGTCCAGCAACTTCTAAATCTTTCACATAGGCTTCATTTTTCTGAACAGGATGTTGACCCTTGGTCAAAAACCATGGTAAAAAGTGGAGTCCCTCTGTCCATTCTATATACTGTCTTTGGTTACTACAGCACAGTGTCAGGAGAGATATCTAAACCAGGTCTCTGTAGCCTAGATATAAGAGTCAGCTAAACTAGACAAACTAGTTAACAGAGAGTTTCCTGGTGTCATTGCCAGCTGTTTCCACCTTTACACTCATCTTCCTGTTGCCTAGCCACCTTGAAATCTTCACTGAAACCAGTTAATATAACAATATCACTTAGCTGAATATTTAATTATTTTAAAATTCTTAGCCCCTTTCTTTTTTGATATTTGTTTGGCCAGCTTTAAGCAGTTTTCATTGGAACAGATTGATCCAAGTAACCCTCACTGAGTGCCAAATACAGTCCCATTTTCTGTTTAACAAGTAACTTCCAGACAGTTATCAACTTCCTGATGTTTGAAAGTAGACAGGTTTAGGAATATTTGCAGTTTTCTTTTCTACTGTTTTTGATGCAAAACTAGATCAGTTCCTGAATCGACTCTTTAAACTTTTTTTTTTTTTTTTTGTAATTATAACATTTGATGTTTTTGTTGTTGTTGATTTTCTTTTAAGCTAAATCACAGTCCACTACTTTGCTCCTCTGAACATGAGGACAACAGTTTTTTGAGAGATGTAAATTAATGAATAAATAGAACAGTTGAATGGCTAAGTATATTTCAGATTATAAAATTCCAAGGTTTCTGTCTTCTCATATATACGAATATTATTCTTTAATCTGACATAAATATTCTCTAAAAATCTGCTGGACCTGATTACAGTATTCTTGCAGTATTAACACTGTGTCATGCTGTGTGCCTTCTTTCAGCGCTAAGATATCAATCCAGGTCTGTGTCTGCCTATCCATCTCCATTATTTGCCCTCTGTCCTTGTTTTCGGATCTGGAGTCCATAATTGAATGCAGAGAGTGCTTAAACCCAGAGAGGTAGGAGGTCTCCCTCCTCACTTCAGCTGCTGCCACGAGGTGGAAGAAGCATGGAGCTGATTTACATTTAGAGCTGGTAATTGCTGACTTTTGAGTCCTATTACTGGAGTTTTGTACCTGTTTAGGCTGCCATCCTTGTATTTTCTATGAGGATTTGAAATTCATGTCGTGTCGAAATCGTCAATCATACTGACAGCCTGAGTGAGAGCTCCAGCTGCCATGGAGCCTGAATGCTTTGTATTTATCACTCTTAACTAGACTAAAGTTATAATTAATAGTCAGTTTTAAGAAAATTTCATCACGTAGGAAAAATCAGAAAAAGAAGGAATGCTGTGTTTCTCTATGAAGGACTACACTGTGAAAAACAAGCACATAAACATGATTCCAAACCTTTGTGTCTGAGTGTCTCCTCTCTTTGATGTCCCCCAACCTTAAGTCTCCACTGATGCTCCTGACATGCTCCAGCATGGAACATACAGTTTTCACAGCTCATAACAAGCATTCTTCTGTAATGTAAAGATGCCCTCTAACTCTACGTTTCAGGGCCCGGTGATCCGAGCATTAAAGGCTGAGATGGAGCATGAATGGCTTTCCTTCCTCTCTGCAGTGAACTGTGACAGAGGATTAAACAGGTAACGTTTATTTACAAGATAAGAGAACTGTGCTGTGTTTTTCAGTTGGTCTGAAATGAAAGTAATGGCAAAAGACAATAATTAACTTTGCGTGGTGTTTTGTTCAGTTTTCAAACAAATTTTCACGCCTCTGATCAAAGCCCAAAATATCTAACATGAACTTCTCTAACTCAGAGGGACTTCAAATCTGCAAAAGAAAAACTTAAAGGTACAGAGTTGGAAGGAACTACAGAAGAGTGTTATCTTTGTACTCTGCTCCTCATCTTTGCTTAAAGCCTGAGCGAATTCAGCTCCAAATAGTGAAAAATGCATACGTGGCATCAAAGCTGAGAGCCTCATTAGGGTATCACAAAAATCTGAGAGAATATAAACGCTCAGTAAAGTTTTTCTAAAGCAGCTCGTTTTTACTATGGAGACCATTTTTCAGAAGTGAGGAGGTGTGACGAATCGTATTTGACTGACGTGTGTGTGTGTGTGACTCATCTACACAGTAATCAGTGTAGAGCAGAGCTAAACAGGATGTTGGAGTTGTCTGAGTCATGAGGAAGGAAGTGGAACACCTGTCATTCAAAGTGTGTTATATCAATCTACCACTGAGAAAAGTGTTACTGCTTTGCTAATTATATCATAGCGAGCGGTTAGCAGACGCATACAAGATGAGCTCAAATGCCTGTGGTGTCTCTGTGTGCTTACTATTGCTAACCTCTGAGAGTGAAGGTACATAAAAGCTTTGAGTGCTTCTTTTTATTTATTTATTTATTTATATTTTTTTTACCACAAAGTGATTTGTGGACACTTAACTCTGTGGTAGTGTTACGCAAACAGGTTTGTACGGTAGCCCTGAAATGCAAAACACGATAGCGTAAAAGATAATGCAAAAAAGCAAAAAAAAAAAAAAAAAAAAAAAAAAAATGCGCTGGTGTTTTCTTTTTAATTTGTTTTTACCTTTTCTCGTTAGCATTTTCTTCTTTGTGTTTGCATTTTTTTTTCTTTCTTTTCGTCTTCCCCCTGTTTTGCATTCTGGATCAGTAATTTACCACCTACTGGCTGCCATGGTTAGAGGCATTACAGGCATTAGAAATCACGGTATGGAGATGATGAATCATGATACTGAAGGCCTTCTCTACTTCAGTAAGAGGCAGAAGCTTTAAGGTATGTCCTGAATTGTACAATTCAAGTTTTTTGTTATTTAACCCCCATTTCTGTTGTACACAGTA
This sequence comes from Halichoeres trimaculatus, assembly GCF_033239565.1. Lineage (NCBI taxonomy): Eukaryota > Metazoa > Chordata > Actinopteri > Labriformes > Labridae > Halichoeres > Halichoeres trimaculatus. The sequence goes on along the minus strand of NW_027437194.1, from coordinate 17,285,734 downwards.
AAAACTCAATTTCCCATGAGCACCAACCTACACCGTCCTTAAGATGTGGCTCCTTCTAAGGCGTGTGATTTATTTAGGAGAGCAAGTCTCTATTAACACATCTTTTCTTGTTCAGGACAACATTTCCCAGGATGCAAAGCAACAAGGTAATGTATTTGTTTCTTGTTACATTGTAAGAAACCTGACAATAATCAAAGTTTATTAACTCAGTTTTTAGCACAGTTTAGTGTCAATAAAGTGAGCAGACTATCTGTTCAGTGCTCACAGCCCGGTGCTCTGAGAAGTTTCTGTAACATTTAGTGAATCCTGGTTATGTCCAACCAGTGCTCATCTACCAACTCTAACCTCACTCTTTATTTTATTAAAAGACTCTCAAGTTTGAACGGACCACTGCAGAATGACTGCTGCATGTGGGTTGGTATGAACATCGTCACAAACTGTTTAACCTGTGTATCATCACTCCTGTTCAGCTCCAGTGTCCACCATTACTACAAAATAAATCCAATAAATCAAAATAAATCCAATAAATCAAAGAAAAAAGACATATCTTGCCTCTTACTGCTAAACTTCACAAATATAAGATCCTATCAGTGTCTTTAAAGGTCCCATATCATGCAAAAATCACTTTATTAAGTCTTTTAGTTAAATTTGTGGGTCTTTGGCTTTCCTCCCAGCCCACAAAATGTGACATTTAATGACAAAACCTGTACTTAGTAGTGCTTAGTAGTAGTAGTAGACAAATATCTCCAGCGGCAGTGAGGAGAATGCCTAAGTTGAAGGGCCATCACTGCTCTGTTTTTAGCTGTAAACAGCCACATGCACAAGATTTCCATCTTGGAAGAAGACAAGACTAAGTGGCTAGAGTTCATTTATCAAGGAAATGTGCCAGCTACACTCAGTAAAACTGTGCATGTGTGTGCTAGTCACTTCACTGCTGACTGCTTTTCCAACTTTGGACAGTACAACAGAGGGCTAGCGAATAGACTGGTCCTGAATCCAGGCGCATTACCAACCATCCGCCATATTTTAAATGCTGTGTGCTGTGGAGCAGATGTGAGAGCTTTTCCTCAGTGTCCCTCCTGTCTCTGTGTTAGCTTCAGGATGCTAACTTTAGCGGCAGTTTGCCTGTTGTTTTAGCCTGTAATGTTACGGCAAACGTGATTCGCTGTTTTCTAAACATTGTGCACTCTGAGCTCGTGGCGCCGCTCTCAGTGACGCGGAAAAGTGGGGCGGTATCAGCGGTGGCTCATTTACATATGAAGGTCACGCCCACTAAATCAGACCGTTCTGAACAGAGGGGCTATGAGAGCCTGGAAACAATGCTGCTGTGCTTGATTTATTGGCTTTTTGGACCAAAACATGTTACGACCATTTCATGGAGACATCAATGATCCATATTAAACTGCAAAAAAGGAGCAGAATATGGGACCTCTAAACAAACCAAAAAGAGAAATTTCCCTCAACTTGAGGTCAAACTACTGGCTGCTCTCACAACATGACAGATGTCTCTAAAGGCAGCAAACAGCATGAAGGGCTCTGTGACTTTGGAGGTGGTTGTACGCGTTGAATGACACACAGCAGATGAAGGGAAAATGTGACTGAGCAGCGTTTCCCTCAGGTCTTCACATCAAAGCCTCACCAACAGGAAACATAGTTAATCTCCCTCGTCTTCCTCCCCCCGGTGTGGTACTCACGGCACAATGAGGAAAAATGGGCCAAGTGCACAAGGCCTATAGAAAGATAAACACATATGTGCTCAAACAGAGAAACTACAGTGTGGTCTCTATAAGTGGATCATGTTTACAGTGAATACAGCTGCAGACCAAGCCGCTCTTATCTTTGAAATTCCAACTTCAAACTGCTCCTCTCAATCCACTGGGATTGTAGATCACGGTCTGACTCTCAGGGAGTGTTTACCGGCACAGAGGGAGGAGAATACATTTCACCTTTCCATATATCAGAGCTGTATCCAGCCATGACAGAGTGCTCCACACTGGGCTGAGAGAGGAAAGAATTAAGGACCCAACCCCTCTAAATGGCCTGCCTCCCCTGAAAGGAAGCTATAATTAAAGTTAAGTGAGCAGATGCTGAAAGAAAAGCTTTTTTGTGATAATAAATGTGGTTTTGAATTTAACACCTCAGGGGTAGAGGAACCCTATCTAAATGACCCTGAGGCCCCCTCCTGCCACTTACACTACAGTACGCCATAATGCTGTAAAGTGCGGTGACACCACCCTCCTCCACTTCCACTCAGCACTCCTCCCCTCCCAGCCCGCCGGCTGAGGTTGAAACCTTCTGTTTCAGAAGGGGATTAGGTTACTGCACTTAAGTGTGGCAACAATGTCCATGAAATTGAGCCCAGTAGTGTTTGCATTGTACCTACAAGACAGATAACCCCAACAGCAGAAGAAGGTGTGGGAAGAAAAAGGAGGAATAAAACTGCACGCTGCTCTTTGTGGCTTTATAGAAACTTTGTTCTTCCTGCAGAAAAGTCTCCATGTGGCACACTTTCCGAATGCAAATTATTTATTTGAAATACTTGCAGGCAAGTAAGGCATTTGCATTTTAAACATTTTTCAGAGAGAAAATGGCAGGAATCCAGAATTTGTGCTTTCAAACAGAAATAAAAAATCTCTATTAGCAGTGAAGATGGGTGGGGAGATTATTTCCACTCGTTTTATTACAGCCCTGCTTGTGAAGCACAAAGAACTCTTGCGAAAACACAGACAATGAGAAGATATGACGAAGCAGTGATTGTTGTGCTTTACCAGAACATAATTAGATTTGTAGTTTGTTGTATTTCTATAAATTGATTTGGCAGACATAATTATTATCATAATACAGACAAGAAATGATGCAGAGATAAATCTAAGAGCTGAATGCTGTCAGCAGTGTTGTAGTCAAATATGACTCAGACTAAGTTTTCAGGACTTATGACTCAACTTGGACTCAAGTAATGATGACACAGATTCAAGCACCGACTGCATTCGGACCCAGACTTTGACTGTTTTTGTTAGGGTGTTAGCTCTTGTTTGTTTTCCGTGCTGCTCTGCTCAGAAGCAGTTCCTGTAAAGGCCCATCTTTATTCCTGTTTTGTATGAAAATGTGTACACCCTTTTAAACAATGTTACCGTCACTGCTCTCATACTTCCATGCGTCTGTTATGTTGATATTGCTGTTAACCAATACATCCACGCACCAGGGGGCAGCCCAGAGTCAAAAGTTTACAACAGCAACAAACTCAAAAAGAAACATGGGGACTGTGGAGGAGTTTTGCTAATGTACCTCTAACATTAAAGACAAAAACTGAGGTAGCGTTGTAAGAGGGAATGGTTGGTGAGGCAGTTAAATACATCTCAGAAGAGCCGCCTTTTTTCTTCTTCTTTTTCTTCTCCTTTTTTTTTTTTTCTTCTATTCTACTTCTTCTCCGTGTCTCACTAAAGCTACCTATCAGATAGTAAAACTAAGACCGCCCCAAAGGATTCTGGTGGTACTGCTCCGTTTGGTCCGTATCTGTAAGCTTTCTGAAAACGTGCAAAAATACGTACAAAATGAATGCAGAGATTCCGTATTTAACGTTAAGCTTAAATGGACCTTCAGGCTGTTGTACTACAAATCCTTTGGCCTTCAGAAATTTTGTGGTAACTGTGAACAGGAAGAGAAGTGCAACATGTTTAATATATAAAAAAAATACTGAAGAGAACATAGAATGAACTGCAGACGAACAGACATCTGTCCATGAGTCACACAGAAAGTAAACAAGATGCTCAAGTTAATCTGCTTAAACGTTCAATGAAGTTACAAACATTAGCAACTTTACAGACTATAATTGGTGCATCGTGCTTGGGTCTGTTAAGATCCTGATCAGAAGAGAGGGTTTCAGATATTTTAAGTTCATTTTGTAGAACTCGTGGACTTGGTTTAATAATAATTTTACTCCAGCTCTGTTAATACAGAAACACAAGCACATCAGCCAAACGTGGCAGTATGCTGCAACAAATCCCAGTCTACTGAATGAGCCTAGCTTGTTTTAGCAACCAATAAACTAATAACATACAACCAATATCTTAGTAAATGAATTTTTATCATTTAAAAGCTCAACAAGATTATAGATAAAATAAAAAATGAAAGTGAGAGGTGGGAATGTTAGTGTCAACACATGCTTCACGTTCTCATGCATCCCTCAGTTAGGGCGTGGTCACACTGGCAATCTGTACTGTGCTTAAGAATGCTTCAACCCTACTTCATGCATGAGCACAAACATGCAGACATAACGTATGATCGCTGTTCAATTAAAAAAAAAATAAAATGAAATAAAAAAAGACATACATAAAAAATCTTGGGTTCCGTTAGGACTAATTCAGTTGATTTTACTTCTACTCTTCTCTCAGAAAGTGTTTGATAAGTTGAAGTTTTCTGTCTTGATTTTAACCTTCTTTAATTGAGGTTCATCTAGAGGCTACAGCGACCCCTCAGGGACCTGCAGACAAGCACCCCCTGCTACACCCAGCGTAACCTGGAGCAGATTCAGTGCAGGGGTCCTGAGATATCACCCATCCTCCCTTGCCCAAAAGAGGCTGTCAGATCCTGTCTCTGAGCCTGAAGTAAAATCTGTCTGTGAGCCCCAGACTCTGCTAGCACAGCCCGGCTCAGCAGGGGTTCGGTGGGAAGATCTCTGGGCTCCAATCTGGTGCAGAGTTTTGACACAAAAAAATGCTTTAAAGCCGTCTTTTGTTTTCTCATCAACGCCTCCGCTTTGTCTGGCTGCTGCTCGGATCGATAACAGGATCTTCTGTTGCAGCTGATTATTTAAATTCCACAAGTTTGCAGCTCAAATTACAGAGAGAGGAATATGTGTCTGTGCTTTTTAAAACACATCCTTCTATTGTTCCCGGACAAAAAACCTTTCATTGCCTTTTTTGTTTATAAAAACATCAGCAAGGTGTTCACTTATCGCTGTGCATTAAAGCAAAGTACGATTAAGTAAGATTTGTGCAAATAAATTCAGCATCTGCGAGGTGGAAAAATAAATCTCTGCTTAATATCCAGCATCTTTCATTAACAGTTACCTGCTGGAACATAAATGGAGCTGCCAAACAATTTGCACAGCAAAGAAAAATGATTAAGTGAGCCTCATTTCTCTGTTGTTTTCGTGTGTTTATTTACAAATTAAAATAACTCTCACCTATCAGGACTGTAAGTGCTTTATGAGCTGAATAATTTAATGCACTGTGTTTCTGTGAGTGTGTGTGTGTGTGTTTTACGTGTGTGTGACCGTGGAGCAGGAGGGTGGCTGGCTGGTGGGGTTGAAAATATTTTGATTTACATTTTTCCTGCTTGCTTTGCATATTGTTCCCCTCCGGCAGCAACCTATTAATGAGACAAGCAGGTCATTCCCAGCAAGGGATGCTTACCATACGACTACACACACGTGCCTTGGTTCGTGTTGCATGCACACACGCTTCACTGTACAAAGACACACACTTTCACCACACAGGCTGAGGTGCACTCGAAACTTTCTCCGCATGCGTCTCCGTCCCCCGGGGAGTAAATCAGCCGATCTTCGATTGATCTGACCTTGTTCTGACAGTTTGCAGCAGTAAGGAGCAGTAATAGCTTCACTTTATGCAACAAGGATGTAAAAGTCTGCTCCCCACGTCCTCCTTTTTTTCTATGCCTCTTTTCTCTGGTGTTTACATGATCCCCCCCACACCTCCTCCCCTGTGTTTCTCTGCAGCTGTGCAGATCAGATGGCTGATACGTTAATGGGACCTGTGCTGAGTAATGGGGCAGGATTTGAGTTTGACACACTGACCCCACCCATCAGGGCTGTTTGCCACCAGGAACCCCACAGGATGCTCTCTGGGAAATGTCTCTACTGCTTATTGGAATTTCTTTGATGAGTCTGAGTTTCGGGTAACGGAGGAATCTGATCCTTTGTGTGGCATCCTATTAGAGGTGCATCTGTAATTTGGGTTTGACCTCAAGACATGAACACCTTAAAGAAGATTTAGCCGTGGAAACTCATGAAGGAGGTTGTGTTTTTGGGAGAGTTTGTCCATCTGTTTGTCTGTCTGTGAACAACATAACTCAAAAAGTAACAAACAGATCTTGATGAAATTTTTAGGAAGTGTTCACAATAGAATAAGGAAGAAGTGATTATATTTTGGAGGTGATCTGGATCACCATCTGGATTGAGGTTTTTTTTTAAAGGATTCTCTATCGTTGTGAGATAGGGCCGTTTTCACCATATGTGTGTATAACTAAACGACAAATGGTCAGATTGCTTTGCAAAACAATGCAAGACAAGGTCACCATAATTTCTGACAGATGTAAAAATACGATCCAGATCCTGTCGAATATTCTGGATACTAAGATCCAGAATATGAAATACATATTGTGTCATCATAATTGTCCCCGCTTTGTGTCCTATCCAAATGGCAACTTCCTGTCCAAGAATATGAGGAAATGCTGAAGTGCTAGAATCTGCTTTTTCTGAAGTGTCCGCTTGAGGCTGGATCTGGAAGTACCGGAAGTCACGTACACTTCCACGTAAGCCGAAAAAAGCTGTTTTTACGGCAGGAATAATCCCATTTACAGCATGGTTCAAAACACGTCTACTGTTTGAATCACTAATTACTGACAGCACACACTGTACAGGGGGGCCCAATCAGAAGCACAGCTCAGCGCATGTGACTGACGGGCCCTATAGCTGTACTCGACCCCCCATCACTTCCAATATGGCTGCAATAACTGGTTTGCTTCAAAAATCCATTTCAGAAACAGACAGATGACTGCCGGGAGACTACGTCCATTAATTATACAGTCTATGGTCGTATCTGATAGGTTTCCTTTCAAATCAAAGTGTAAATTTATACCAGCTCTGCTCAGTTGTGTACGATTTGTGTCCCATCTCCAACAGGTCAGAGCTGTCCGCATCAGACAGAGAAGTCTTCTATTTTTGCTGAATGCTGTAGCAGCAACTCGTCAATTTTGCACAAAGCAAATCAAGGTGGACAGGTCCTCCTCACAAGAGCAGCAGTCCCTCTCAACTGCAGCCAGAGCAGGCAACAGCATGCGTGAATCTCTTTTGGGTCATTTCTACCGGTCCCAAGTCTAACTAAAGGAGGAGGGGGTTTTATTTTGATAATTTAAAAAAACAAGAATGGATAGAAGAAAGTTCATTTGTATGTCAAAACATATTAACCGAGTTTTTTACTCACTTTTTGTCTCTCTAACAATATTATTACCCTGACCTTCAGCTTCCATGACAAACACATGCAAATGTCCAATTACGCAAATGAGGTGATGGTAATTTCTTGATCTGGAATGAACAACTTCTCAGAGCAACTTTTCAAAATGACTTTCCTGGAGCGACTTCCCAGATCTAACCAAGTGACTTTCCAAAATGGACTTCCCAGAGCAGCACTGGCCTTTTGTGCCTTTTCAGGGGGAGGTTCCATTAGTGTTTAACATCACGTGAAAACAACAAACATTGAACAAGATTAGTTTTTTTTTTTAATCACATGAAGGTCTGGATCATTTTGTTTTATCTGGTTTCAATATTTCCCTCAGACTAAGGCAGGAGAAAAGGCCTCAGGAGAATAAATTTAGATGAAATAAAAGAGGAGATGTCATTAAATGCTGTTGATGAAGTTGTTTAATCTGAATCAGAAGGAGTTCTCAATCTCAGTTACTAGAGACAAACCTTACCAAATAGAAATCTAACATTTCTAGTTTAACAGTTGTGTCATTGTAAAATCTGCTCTTTGTAGCAGTATACAGCCGTACTGGTGTTGATTATTTCTGTTGGCTAATGTTGTTTAAAACTACAGAAATCACAATTAGACTCCATCAGTGTTTCCACAAAGAGAAGATATTGGATGTTTTCTATCATAATTATTTCCTTCCTCGTCCTTTTCAACAGCCGTCTAATTAATAGTTTCACAGTTGTCTGAATCACTCTCTTTTGGCATTCACACTTTGGCAGGATCACGCACAAATCCAAATTCCTGTTGGATGAGAGAAGAAAGGGCAGCATAATGTTCCGAGCCACAAGAGCTCTCCACTTTCTTCAAGCTGCTTTCATCTCGCTCGTCTGGATGTCTGGTCCTGTTGTTCCTTGTTCGGGTGTGAGTTTCAGCCGTGTTTTGAACTGACATGACACAGCCAGGGATGTTTGTACATCCAGCGTTTGAATTACGCACGAGTAAAGGGCCGGCGTGGTGATGTATGAGCGGCGTGTCAGGTCTGTCTGTTAACAATGATTTATGAACGCTTGAGGGGGGAGCAGCGTCAGGTCATGGTAATGCGGTCGGACTGAGAACGCTACTGTAAACACACCTAATGAAGGCTCACACAGGAATCCATTACACCCTTCACATTCTTATGATATAGCACGAGAGGCTGTCTCATTACAGGGCAACAAAGGGACAAAATACTTTGTTTCAACATTTCATAGAAATATGTGTGATCACAAAGCTGGAGCCAGGGGTAAAGTTCTTTACGTCACTTGTAGACTATGAATTTTATTTCAGAATTTATGGCATGATTTTTTTTCCACAACTTGTTATTTTGAAGTAATTAATCTTGCAAGTTTTTCCTTTAAAAGAGAATAGCTGACTTAACTTATTTAGACTGGATGCAACAAGTTTAAACCTTTAAGGCCAGATGCCACAAACAGGCAACTTCAGACGTCAGCATTTTTTGATTTTTGACTGAAAATATGGATAACACCATCTGACCTGATATGTGAATGACCTACATGTTGCATCCGGTCTCAAAGGGATAAACTGGATATATGGCATTTGGCCTTAAAGGTATATACCCGCAAGTGTTGCACCCATAGACTGTATATAGAGTGGACAGCAAAGCTTCGCCATTTATCATTGTACGGTTTTGAAGCCAATATACCCCCGTCATAGGCACAGCCATTGTAGCAGTTGTGCAGCCAGAGTCTGCGCAGTAGAGACGATGAGGAGTTCTGGGAGAATCTGAGTGGAGCTGGGTGACAAAAATAATTATTGTTTTTTTTCTTCTGCATTCTCTTCTTGACTCTACCTCCCGACATATTTTACCAATCCCCCAAAAAAATACACGAGAACGGCAGCTGTCAATCATTGTTTAACGTTACGTAAAGCCTCGTTTTTAACCTCGTATAACTAAGGAAAACAAAACTTTTCAGAAAAAAAGAGGACTTGAATAAAAGAGAGTCAAATTATATCTTCAAATCACCACTACAATCGGACGTGAGAAACGTTTTTACGAAGTGTAATAATTTTTTTAAGTTTGACCACAGCCCATCTGGAATGGCTGTAAAGCCAGATTTTTTAACCTATACTGCAGCCACCCACCAAGGGGAGCAGTTTTTGTGGAGACCTCACTTCGAGCCGAGCAAGCGGACGTCTATTTTTTTACAGTCTATGGTTGCATCTGGTCAAGATGGGTAAACTGACCAGCGAGCACCCTGCAGGTGTCTGTCAATTGGTGAATTAACAAGCCTTAGTGCACTTCCAGAGAGTTTCCCACATCATTTTCCAGAGCTCTTTTTTGCTCCCTAGGCTTCTGAACTGGTCACATGACTGACATCAAATGTTTTCTGACAAAAAAGCTCTCATACGTCCTTGTTATTACTGTCCATCGGCAGAGTTTTCAGTGAGCACTTGGCGTGGAATCATTTCTAAACGTCTGTTACAGCAGTGTGATGCTAATCTCTTCGTCTGACACCTTCCCCATGGAAGGCACAACAGACAAAACTAAAAGAGTCAGGTCTACCTCATGGTCTTGTTTGCTTATTTAGATAAGAAAAAGGTAAAAGTATTTTTGATATATATCAGTATTTCAGTGTCATTCACTGCCAGCTACAGCCCCTCCCAGGAGTTTTAGACACATAAAGGATAAATTCAAGTCTGAAATCTCCCTTTCCCCTCCTTCCCACTTAAATCCAAACACAACTTGGCAGCCATCTGGCTGACTGGAAGCAGAGTGTTGTTGCTACATTGCCAGGACTCCAGTTGTTGCCCAACTGTCACTTCAACCAAAGCAAAGTGCCTTTAATGCTGCTTACTTCCACTGTCACCTCATGGCAAGAAATATTACTCCAAAATGTTATCTGATGAAATATGATCCTCAGTTAGAATTAAATCTTCCTTTAGAAACACAAGCAAAGCTTTTTGTAATAAAACGTGTGCAGAAACACTCACACTCAGGACATTTGGGTGTTTTTGTGTGACGAAACAAACAAAGAAGTCTCCTCATTGATCACATACTGGCTGCTTTTAAAGCATCAATACCCTTAAAGCACCACTTAGGATGAGGAACATATGTCTCCCTGCTGTCTGGCTGAGTGCTGTGCTGTAACGAGCTCAACGCCAGCTGAAGCTGTAATGGCTGTAGGACGTGTAATAGACCTATTAGAAGTACCCAGGTTTAACAAACAAAAGATAATACATCATGTAATGCTTTAAGGTGAAAAATGTTCTGTCAAATGTTCTGTAAACATGCACATAACAACAATTACCTGCAGCTTTATTCTCATTAGAGAGCTGTTGAATGCATAAACGTTGCGTTTAACTACAAATGAAAAAGAGCTTTTATTGCTCCAGATCAAAGTGGTGGACAATCTTCTGACCATCATTACCATTCAGAGAGCTACAGCGCTGGTTCAGCTTAAAAGTTGAGTATGTGAAAAAACATACAAAATGGCATCAAACCATAAATGTTTCATCTTTTTTGGACATGAAACTGTGTGTTCAGTCAGAGAACCAAATGGTTGGAGAGTCACTCAAGCTGTGGGCAGAATTGATCTCATTTAAACCCTAAACACTCTCTGTTGTGGTTTATAAAACAGCCCTTTCTCTCTTTTATTGAAATCATCTTCTCACTGAATTCTCTTTGAACTTTGGTAAAGATAGAAAGACAGAAAATTGCTGGGGTGTATTGCACCACAGAAAAACAGGAATCACTAAAAAATTTAACTGATACCGTCTAATGTGATGCATTTTTTTTCCTCTGGATTTCCGATCAGGGTTTGCTTGAATAAAGGTTTTGTTGATAAAAGTCTATTTGCTGCCAGCAAAAATGCCTCCCTTGACCTGCATGAATAATTTTCAAATGGCTGTTTTTGGCAAACACAGGGGATTCCGATTTTAAAAGCAGATAATTCCCAACAATGGTCTGCAGTCATTGACTGGCACTTTTGAACTATTTCATAAATATGATATGATTTTTTTTTTTTCATTATAAAGCGTGCCTGTGACAGAACTAAAAATGCCTCCAATGGTTATTTTAGAATATTCATGAAAAGGGAAATGATCCCTTTCTCTATACTGAAAGGATAACCCAGTAACACTATATTGTAACGTTTGGGTCCCTCAGATCTCTTCTCCATCTCTGGGCATGTTTTCTCCACTGGAGGGTTCCAGGTCATCTTCATCAGAAGGGCCACTTTCTCATCTACTCCTAGGACTTCAAGGTGTTTTCCTCACTCAATGGGTACCTAACAGGACACTTCCACAGTTTTCTCAACCACAAGGTGTCCAAAGGTAATTGTATCTTATTAATTTTCTGAAAAGGATTCAAAAGAGCACATAATCAGATTTACTCCACCAAAGTCCAAAAGGTGTACTCACCATACTTTGAGGCAGACCTGACTTAATTTTATCTCTTTTCACCAGTGTCCCATGTTTAATTCATCAACGGACTCCTGGTGATGTACTCTGCCACATTTTCTCCACTAGAAAAGCAGACTAAAAGGTATTTTACAAGCTTCACCTGTGTTTTCTTCACTTAAAGGGCACATCTAAGGTTTTTAAAATCACTTTTTATCCAGATTTAAATGACAGTATGCTCTTAGAGGCTAATTCTGACATGTTTCCACAACAGGAAGATCGAGAGTAATAAATCCCCTTTTCACCAGTGTTTTCTCTATTGTTGGGGCAAACTTGAGGGTATGTTTCTCCTTTTCCCAAGTTTCAAATTTTGTTTAACAGCATGCCCTGAAAGGTGAGAGTAATCTTATTTCTCCCAGAAAAGCACTTAAGAGTATTTACAGTTTTTTCTACAGTGTCTTCCTCTGGAAGTGTGACGTTGAGAGAATTTTGTCACAGTTTCTCTAGGTTCAGGCCCCATTTACACAACAACCTTTCATCTGAAAATGCTAAAACCCAGTGAAAAAATCTGCGTTTACACTGAAACTCTGAGGGACTAAAAATGCTGTAATGAGAAAGCCAGGCCTTTAGGTGGCACTATAACTGTCTTTCCCAGATGCCCCTTTTGGTAGATCTCTACCATCTTCACCAAAGTAGAGTTGAGCCAATCATTAGGTGTATTGGCAAGTACTAAGTGCAGAAGTGGAGCAACAGATGCACATTTTGGTAACACAACATGGTAGTCTGCTATGAGCGTAACAACAGTATTGTTGTCCTGTTGTATGCACTTGAGCGCAGCTAAGCATGTTGTCAGTATTTCCACTGAAAACGCTGGATTACAGTTTACACAGCAACGGTGTCGGCAGCATTTCAGAAAAATTCCAGTCAGGAGGCTGTTTTCAAAAGCTTGCATTTTAGTTTGGCTAAAACGTTGGTTCCACATAAACACAAGACCAAAACGCAACAATACTTTTGTGTTTCACCCTAAAACTGTTGTAAACTGCCCCCCAATTCACCAGAACCCCCTTGAAGTGAACCTCTCCATATTTTCTCTACTAAGGTAGAAAGACTTGATAGCTTTTTTTCAAGTTTTTCAACAATAGAGAGGCAAACTTGCCTGCATTTAATTCATTTTCCTCCAACAACAGACCAGGCAAATTTTGTCACATTTTCTCTTCTAACCCACTGGTACATTTTCAGTGGACAGTTGATTTGTAAACTCTTGTTTTAAGTTAAGGGGTCTTTGTTTTGGTGGTTGTTTCACAGTTAAAACTCAGCTCAATCAGAAGTCAACTATGTCTGCAGTTATTTATCAGTTTCAAATATCATCATTTTTATTATTCATAAGCACCACAAAGAGGCGCTTTTAATAGGGCCACTCAAGAAGAACAAGTCATTATGATTCAAAATGACTGGTGTGATTGCCATTCATGCTTCATAAACTGTGCTAGATGATGTTATTCATCCGTCTTAGAACCAATAATGATTGCAGACCATCAAAAACCAAGAAACCATAAATATTCGTTTCTACTTAGCTGAAGGGAGTTACACTTTTTTAAAGCAAATATCCATGACCAGTTTGTTAAAAGAAGCTTGTGAGTTAAATACCAGATATTCAGAATGTCAAAGAAGACAAAGTAGTGCTGCACCCACATCTTAATTTGGTAGGCAGAAGTGGTGAGCAGTGCTCAGTGGATCTTTTTCTGACATTTACCAGAGAAAGTGTGTAATTTTTTTTTTCTCACTCTCTCATATTCATGACAGAACACCCATTATTTATGCCTATCCACATGCGTGAACGCCTTGTTCTCTTGTAAAAAGAAATTAAAAAAGGAGAAAAATAGGAACGAAAGATGAAACAAAGGCTCCTCTCGCTCCAGTTTATGGCTGAGTGTTTACCCAGACCCAAAGTCCCACATCCTCCTCCCACTGTCCTTGACACACTTACCCAAGGTGGACACGCTGACCCCATCAGCTGGTGCTGTAGACTTCCCATAGGGGGCCATAACACTCTGCACCCCTCCAGCATCTATCTCCTGGTCCCATGTGCCTTTCTGTGGCCCCCTTCAAATGCCTTGGGCTGTCCCCCGGACACTTCCCTCTCAAGGAGTGATTAATGCCTGTTTACTTCAGAAAGGCCAAAGCATTTCCCTGGATGGGAGGTCGGGACTGTGGAGAAGCAAAAAGAAAAGGAGGGAAAGAGGAAATGATGTGAGGATTTCAGACTTGTGATGCTGCAGCGCTGTATCTACCGTGACAATCTGGCCTCTGCGCCCAGGTGAGCTGAGATAATCAGACGCTTTTATACAGCCAGCAAAGGTCACGCAGGACTGAGTCACAGCATGTCGTGGAAAGAGAATACACACTGACTTTAAGGATGTACTAAATGTTTATTAAATAATGAATCACAGGCATCCTGCAACAACCATTCATTGTTGTTGTTTTCCACTCTTTGCTGAAACACCAGCAGTCCAGGACGCTCTTCTTGGAGTGAAAAATGAATGAACCCTGCAGCGTATTAACAAGAAGTTCCAGAGAAGCCAGTTACGCAGATGACAAGCCATTGCATAATGACATGCATGTTCTTAGGAAAAACAGTTACGCCGATGACAAACAAGTTTATTTTTACTTCTCCAGGACAGAGGATAGCACAAGCATTGCTATTTAGAGTCAGTAAATCAGCTGTGCATATGTATGAGAGGTTGGTTTGTATGTGACCTGCTTATGCATCTTACATTGCTTTTGATGTTTCTGTGATAGAGAAAAAGACCCAAGAGGGTTTAATGAAGTCCTACGACTACTATGACTAGGCTTACTGCTTCTGTACGAGAAGCTGTGGATCTTTTAAAGAGATTTCTGCTCAAATTGAAAGCCTCCCAGGCTCTGATGTGATGAAGGAAGGCTTGGACGGGTACTAAACAAGGCGCAGCTTTGATGTGAGCCATAGTACAGCCAAATATGGGCTGAGTAGAGTACGGACGGTAGAGGATGGAGGATCAGGATGTCCGGTCTTTGGCAGAGCAGGACTCTCACCTTGCTCCAGGGTGAGTGTTCGGATGTGGAGTCGTGACTATCAGCGCTTGGCGCATGGGGGTCAATATCTGGCTTGCGTCAGCAGTCACACTGGAGCAACACTGGTGGTCTGAGGAGCTGCAGCATGCTAATGTTACCAAAGCCAGTACACTTAGCCTTGTATGTCTGGTTGGCGTAAACAGCTTTAATGAGCCTGTTTCTCTCTCATGGAAACTCAACAGAAATTTAATTTGAAGTGACTCTTCTACATTCAGGTGTGCCGGCATATTGTGTTTAATTTCCATTTATTTTTCTTTTGCCCCAAACCATTTTCTCAGCGAGATATGCCCCATGTGAAATATTAAAAAGCCAGAACATTATCTGGAACAAAAAAATAATAAATAAATGAAGCATTCCCCATGCTGACATGTTCACCGGCTGTGTAAAGTTCATTAATTTTAAAAGGCCAGCAAATTCAGAGAGTTTCTTAACCAGAGAAACTTCAGCAGTGTGACCATGACCTTCACATTACTTCCAGATAGTGGACTTTAAACTCATTTTAAAATGTGACGCTTTTCAAAACAAAATCATAGAGAATTTATTATTTTTCCACATTTTAATAATAATAAGAGAACTTCTCATCCTCGCTGAAGTGTCACACTAAAACACAGCCTCATGAGAGCAGTGTGTGTGGCGTCGTGTGTTTTACAGGGTGACTCACAGCCCTGATGGACAGGAGAATCGATATTTTGACTTTGGCCACTGGTTTTGCTCTTACAGGAGGAGCAGCAGTAATGGAAGAGGACTGTAAATAAGTGGAAGGTTCTTGACAAATGAATCCATTAACATTTGCCTGTGTCGCCTGGCGAGCAGATTTGCTGTTTTATGGAGCAGGAAAAAAGAGCTAGTAAATCTGAGGGCGCTGTAAGGGTGAGGAGCTGAGAGCAGGCTGGGGAACACATCTCCCATGATGCAGCACTTTATCTCCCTCCCAAATGGCATCTTTATCTGCCTAAATTAAGTTTTGATTCCTTGCCACATACGGTGCCGCAAATCACTTTTAATACTGATATCAAGAGCAGCAGTAAAGTGTGCCCAAAGCGATGGAAAGCAGCTTTATTGTGTGGCACACACTGCCGTTGTCACCATTCACTGTGTCTCTGCTTCACTGCTGTAAAAGAAATTCGTGCCTGAAACCACTGCTTTGTGTGCAAATCATATTTTGCCATTTGTCATTATTCATACTCCAGAGTAACTTCAGCTTCCCGTGAGTGTGGATGAGGAGGAAGGATAGCCTTAAAGGTGGTATTATTTATAGCAGTGTTTAATTTCCAATCCTATTTTCACTGGCTGATGTTTATCTTTAAAATTAAGAAGGATACTGAGGCCTGTTTGTGAGTGTGTGTGGGTGTTTGTGTGGCAGGAAAAGTGCGGTTGTCAGGAAACGGTTTCAAATAGAAACTGCATTACACTGCTTCTGCATTATCATCAGTCTGTCTGCATATCTCTCTGTTTGTTTGTCTGCCCATCAATCTGTCTGACTCTCTGTCGCTCTGTCTAATTGATCAACAGTCTGGCAAGAGAGACAGAGGTCCTGTGAGCGCTCAGCAGGAATACGAGATGTCTGACATGTGCA
This sequence comes from Halichoeres trimaculatus, assembly GCF_033239565.1. NCBI lineage: Eukaryota > Metazoa > Chordata > Actinopteri > Labriformes > Labridae > Halichoeres > Halichoeres trimaculatus. The sequence continues at coordinate 17,269,438 of NW_027437194.1, read as the reverse complement.
GTGCTGAGAAACATATCCCTCCATTCAGGGTGAAGTTTATATTTGGTTACAAGAGCAAAAATCTACAGCTCTCCAAGGCTGTACTACAGAAAGCCACTTTTTTACCAGTGGAATGTTTACTATCTTACTTTAAGTCGTCAACATGTTGAGATAATAATCCCCCAGGGAACATGACAGACTGATCTGATTTCAGTGCAAGCAAGCCATAGTCTGTGGAATATTCCACCAAAACAACCCATTATATTTGTTAGAATAAAATGGTCAAGTGATTCAGAAAATCGTTGTATTCGTCCTCTGGGAACTGTGGATGTGTGGACAAAATGTCGTAGCAGTATTTTAAAATGTTGGTTTCAATGTTTCACTTAATTAGTAAGGGCTGGTGAACATTAGATGAGTTTAACGGGTCACTAATGTTAAGAGGGTACATCCTCTGGAGAGTTTTAATGTCTGTAAATATGACATTATAATCCAGTAAACTGCTACTTACATGTTGAGCCAAAAAGCAGAGAAAACCAGAGGGTCATATGGCTGCTGTGATTCATCATCTAGGACCATTAATGTTGTTACAAAACTGTATTTCATTGTTCACTCACCAACCACTGTATTAGACACACCTGTCCAACTGCTCGTTAACACAAATTTTTAATCAGCCAATCACATGGCAGCAACTGGTGCCAGACGGGCTGGTCTAAGTCTTCCAGAAACTGCTGACCTTCTGAGATTTCCACGCACAACCATCTCTAGGGTTTACAGACAATGGTCCCAAAAGAGAAAATATCCAGTGAGCAGCAGTTCTGTGGGCCAAAATGCCTTGTTGATGCCAGAGGTCAGAGGAGAATGGACAGACTGGTTGGAGCTGATAGAAAGGCAACAGTAACTCAAATAACCACTGGTTACAACCGAGGTCTGCAGAAGAGCATCTCTGAACATACAACACGTCCAACCTTGAGGCAGATGGACTACAGCAGCAGAAGACCACACCGGGTGACACTCCTGTCAGCTAAGAACAGGAAACTGAGGCTACAATTCACACAGAAACACCAAAACTGGACAATAGAAGATTGGAAAAACGTTGCCTGGTCTGATGAGTCTGGATTTCTGCTCCACATTCAGATGGTAGGGTCAGAATTTGGCATCAACAACATGAAAGCATGGATCCATCCTGCCTTGTATCAACAGTTCAGGCTGCTGCTGCTGGTGGTCTAATGGTGTGGGGGATATTTTCTTGGCTCACTTTGGGCCCCTTAGTACCAACTGAGCATGGTTTAAAGTCCACAGCCTACCTGAGTATTGTTGCTGACCATGTCCATCCCTTTATGAGCACAGTGTACCCATCTTCTGATGGCTACTTCCAGCAGGATAACGCTCCATGTCATAAAGCTGGAATCATCTCAGACTGGTTTCTTCAACATGACAATGAGTTCCCTGTACTCAAATGGCCTCCACAGTCCCCAGATCTCAATCCAATAGAGCACCTTTGGGATGTGGTGGAACGGGAGATTCTCATCATGGATGTTCAGCCGACAAATCTGCAGTAACTGTGTGATGCTATCATGTCAATATGGACCAAACTCTCTGAGGAATGTTTCCAGTACCTTGTTGAATCTATGCCACAAAGGATTAAGGCAGTTCTTAAGGCAAAAGGGGGTCCAACCTGGTACTAGCAAGGTCTACCTAATAAAGTGGCCGGTGAGTGTATAAAGCACAGTTAAGTTTCAGGAACATTAATAATAAGCTTAAAATGAAGACTGTCAACCAGACAGTGATATAAGAGAAAGAGTAGGAGTAATCAGTTTCCTTGATTTATAATCTGGGGCCATGAATACTCGCTGGAAAGTGTACTCATTTGTGAAGGTCAGTTATTTAACAAGAAAGTAGTATTTTGGGAAATACAAAGAATGTCAACCAGCCAGACCCTACAGGAGAATTCAAGGAGTTATATTATAATATGGATTCAGCCCCAATCTCACAATTGGCCCCAAGCTAGTGATTTTAAAGAAACAATTTGAAAGTTGTATAATTTCATTGGTTTATCATCTAGGGCCATGAATACTTGTACAAAGCTGGACGCTGTTGTGAAGCAGAATTGAATTACAAGAAAACTTATATTTTGCCAAAAAGCAGCAATGTTTGCCAGCCACAAACATTACAGGAAGAGTAAAAGGGACTGACATTTATGTTGATTCATCATCTGGGGACTATGATTGCTTACACATAACTGTACTCTGAAGGAAAAAATGAAGTCATTTAACATGAAAATCAGCCAGTGGCGCTAAAGAAAAGTCAGAGGGTGTTATAATTTCAATGATTGTCAAACTGTTCTCCACCAAAAACCAGAGGTACCTCACAGGCGAAGTGACGTTTAGCAAATAACCAAGAATTTCAAGCAGCCAGTGGCATGCAGACAACTATATAATTATTGTGATTCACCACCTGGGACCATGAATGATCACACCAAAGAGTAATCTGTCATAAAGCTGAGTTATTTCACAGGAATAGTGATATTAAGACAAAATCAGAAATGTCAACCAGGCAGTGACCTTACAAGAAAAGTCAGAGGGTCAAAACATTTCTTTGATTCCCCTTTTTTCGACCATTAATACAATGTTTGTACATTCGTATAATTATGTAGTTAAATTGCATAGGCAAAGTCTCGAGTGGTGGCTGAACATGAAAGTAAATGGCTCTCTATTTACTTTAGGATTCATCCTCTTGAGGACAGACATTATTTCTGTAGCCTTCAGCTCATGCCGCAGACTATGGAAAGAGATAATCAGAAGAAAAGCTTTTATACCAATCCCTCCCACTTGAGCAATTCAGAGGGCTGCCAGTAAAGGTTACTAAGTATTTGAACCCCATAAGAGGACATGTGTTATGCTTTTAGTCTGTGAGGAGGACAAAGTGAATTTACATCCTCATAGATTTTCTGGTTGGCCGCTAAAACATACCCTCCCGTCCCTTTTATTTTAATCCGACAACCTTTCTTGCGAATGACACAAAACGTTGTTCTCTTCTCCAATAATTCGGTTTAAGATTCATAGTTATCTATTTTTGAGGCAATAAAGATGAAACGCAGAGGCTCAGTATCTCCTTCCAATTTAGGCAGCCAAGTGAGTCAGACGGTGAGTCAGGCATAAATAAAAGCATAGTTATAAAACATGCAGATAAAGTTCAGGGGTTCAGCTGCTCTTAAACTGAAAGCTAAATTGGGCAAGACGTTTGTTTCGAGTGACTCCTCGCTCGGTGTGGTTACCCCGCTCCAGACACTCCACTTTCAACATCTCAGACATGGTCGCCCTCCTGGGGTTGTCATGCACTATGCAGAGTCAAGTTTCCTGCAAGACTAAAACATCCATCTAGCAGTAGTCCGCTGGGCAACAGCGCTTCTCCATGTTCCTAGAAGGCCATGTTGACAATCTGCAGAGCATTTACGCTTCAGTTTTTCTCTGATATTCAGGCTTTTGTATCCTGGAAAACATGCTATCTTCTTACTCTGGAGCTTACACAGGTCAGGGGTGAGTGTTTAAGGTTGCATGAGTGCTTTCCTCATATCTATAAAAACACAAGACAGCAGTTTAACCTTTTCACCGTTATTTGTTTGTCTTTTTTGGATCTAGAAGTGCTTATACTCATGCTAACTTACTCTGTTTCTGCGTGACTGAAAAGCTCATAACTTAATACAGAGACAGTACAAGAGAAGTCGTGATTTCAGAAGCTAGAAACTGCAAAATATGACAAACTGCCTCCAGAATCAGCACACCAGTAGCATGGGTGCCAAGTCAAAGGAGAATACTCTGATATGTAATAGGCCACAAATTCACGACAGCTCAGTACAACAGTAGCGTGCAGAAGGACATCAGAAAGCACACATCATTTAACCTTGAATCAGATGGGCCACTGCAGCAACAGACTACGCCACTTTCCACTCTAGTCGGGGAGGAACAAGAAAATGTGCCATCAAGCGAACTGTCGGGCTGAGAGGCGGAAAAATAAGCTCCTTCTGACATGCTGGTGTCAGGGTCAGCGTGTGGCCTTCACAAGCTCCATGTTTTTATTCAAATGGCAACATGCAGCAAGATATGCGCCATGCCACAAGCACACATCGCTTCAAGATGGTTCGCAGCATGACAGTGACCCCAGTTTTTCCTTCCTCAGCTCCGACACCCCTCATATCTCCTGCAAACAGAGCTCCTTTGGAATGTGGTGATAGCACAGTGAATGCATCGCCGTGGAGTCAGCGCAGACGAACCCTCCCTCAGGAATGTTTACAGCACCTTGTTGAATCCGTGCGTCTGCTAAATGGCAAAAGGAGCTCATCAAAGACGTTATGTAGGCTAAACAATTATTTTGGAGACTCAAACCGCAGCTTCCAAACCCATCCTGGAAGACTACAAGTCGGGAATAAAAGCAATTTTCTGCAAATCCTACCTGAAATTGAATTGCCAGCACCATGACAGCTGCCCAGTGAAATCATTATACATTAAAAAATGGTGATTGAGGGGAGGGGGATATCATGCTTTTTAAAATGGATTCATATTTTAAAGTGATCACATTTCATTTTCAGTGCAGAGATAGTGTCAAGCTCATATTTCATATTAATCAGTGGGTATCAGGGGCATTGCTTTGACATCTGTCATGAATATATAATTACTCCTCAGCCTTTTATCAAATCAGTGAAACAAGCTTCCCTCACAAAATGCTGAAATCTCGACTCTGTTAATGTTTATGTGTGTGCGTGTTCAGTGGTCTGTCTTTTAGGCCGAGATCATTATCGATCAGGTTTTGTGACACGCTATTACAACTTCTAAATAACAATTAGAGTGGCAGAAACGAGGGCGAGTGCAGGGCACAGTCAGATAAATTATGCCTTCCTGTTGCAGTGGCTGCACTAAATTAATGAGGATTTATGCTCTCAAAATACACAGAGTGACCACAAACGGAAGCAGCTGTTTGCAATCAGAGGTGCTGTATGTTAACTTCAGTACTGTACTCAAGCTTATAAGTCATGTATTTGTATTTTTTCCTAGTTTTCCCCATTAAACTCTGCTTTAATCTCCTGCTTGCTTTCATGGTCAAATTTTGCATTTACCTCAATCTACAGTGGTTTCCTTCTCTGGTATCAGGTGTCATTACATTTATAGCAGCTACACAAAAGACACAATTCAAAGAAAAAGTTCTCAAAAGACTTCATCTGAATAATCACTAAAGACCAAGAGAGAACACATTACCCAGTGTTTGAGAGCTGCAGCCTTGGAACATGGACATTGTTTCATCAAGTTAAATCAACGTGGGAGTGCTTAACACTTACATTTTTTACAGGGCGACAACACTGAGAGTAGAAACAGTCTAATAAACTAGACTGTAAAAATGACCCCAACTTTTTTTTCATTTAGGGGACTTTCACACTGACGTTCTTTGGTCAGAACCAAAATGATAAGTGTGACACCTCCTGCTTAAAACCCAAAAAGTCAGAAGGATCATGAGGCTCCACTTTCACAGTCCGTATTCATACTGAAAATCAAGAGCCAGCTTTTGCCCTTCTGCTCCACAGGAGGTTTCCATCCTCCCTGAGCTCACCTTGGGCCAATTGGACTACTGTTTGACAGGTGTGTATGTGTATGTGTCGAAAATCTATGACTTTATTCGCTCAAATTTATTATGTTAATCTCCAATTATTACTTTTTTTTCTTCAACGTGGCCTTAATCCTCCGTCGTACTTTAGAGTCACTCGTTTAGTTCCTTTAAGCTTCATCTTTGCTTCATCTACACTCTCTTGACAGGGAAGCTACTCCATCTACAACTTTTGGATAACAATAATCGGATGAATTGAATAATAAAATCAAAATCTATATCAAGAAACAGGATATTGAAAAATGGATGAATTTTCATTATATATATTGAAAGATAGATAGATAGATGGACCCATATATAGGTGGATAAGTTCACCCTCTGACCAGTATAATATGACATAGTGCATTCGATATGCTTCTTGATACGTGCAAAATGTGAATCAGACAATAGTGGGATACACAGGACAGTTCAACTGCATCACGACCTGACGGGCTTTGTCATGAATTTGTGACAACAAGCATCAAGGGGTCAAATAGACAGGATAGGACAGGGGCTAGATTAGAAAACAGGGTGACAGTGGGGGAAACAGGCCACAGGCTGAATTGGAACCTGGACCACCTGAACCTCATGGAGTGCAACCTAGACTGCTAGGCCATCTGCGCCTCATGAACAATGGACTTTTTACACACTTCTTATTTATTTCAGTGTATATGATAAAAAAAAGGGAAGCGTAAGCCTGAAAGTCACATCAAGGGTCAGTATGACAAGCTCATGTGCGATGCCTTTGATTAGGAAAAAGCCATAGGCTGTATAATAAATGGACACAGTTTCCTTGACGTCATTTGTCTGTTCCTGATACCGTGGTATAAAGCCAATCCACGGCTGTAGCACCATTAGTTATGACCATACGCTTTGAGTTTTCTTTCTAACAGCTACAGGATGCCTGACAGTCACATGAGCTGAGCTATGTCTCTGATTGGACAATCAAACAATCCTAATAACTTCTTAGGAGCCGAGTTAGAAAGAAATTCACCCACCTTGCAGTGTGTGCCGATTAAATCAGCGTTTCAGACCCAAGCGTTTTTTGAACCAGGTAAACATGCTTATTGATGCAGTAAAAGTCCACTTTAATGGCTGGATGTGAACGTGACTTCCAGTCTTTCAGCAGCCAGCGTCGAGCAGGTCTTCAATGAACAGCAACTGTTAGCACTTCCGCATAGGCTTCATTTTCGTAACCGGATGTTGCCCCTTGGCAAAAGCGCAAAGGAGAGCTTTTGTATTACTTATATTCATCAAAGTGTGTCCATGTAAAGCCTCCTTGTGTTTCCTGTTTCATTTTTTAGCTCTTGCTTCGTGTGCCGATGGTTTTACGTCTTGCCCACGTGTTTCCTGCCTGTGTTGATTGCACTAATAAGTTTCACCTGTGTCTTGTTTCTCACATAGGTAATTGACTCTATTTAGTCTCCATGTTTCTGCCGGTCTTCTGCCATGTTTCTGTTTTTTGGGATATTTTCTCTTGCAGCTTTTTGTTTTATCCGCGTGTTTTTGGCTTTTGAGTTTCATAGTTTTGGAAACACGGCATAACCTTTTTTTTCTCTCTTTCTTTTTTTTTTTTTTTTTTTTTTGTAACTGTGGCTCATAAATGACGCAATTTATTTGCTTTTCAGTCATGAAATCGAGAGGGAAATAGATTGTTATTTTTGTAAGACAGTTTTTGGAGATGTCTTCAGTGCATGTGCTCTCTGAACTACGCCTTCCCTCCATCCATTCATCCTGAATCTGACAGACGCCATCCGTTCCTCGCTGCCGTCCAGGCCGGGTTTTGTTGCAGCGCCGCCGCTCACAGGAGCACTTGGATTGGCTGAAGGAGCAAGGTAGCCCGCAGAGACGGCTGCTTCCTTCCCCACGGTTCAGTCCCGTCAGTGGAGCGCGAGGCGCGGCGACCGCACATACACACACTGCTCACACAGACTCGCCTGCACGCGTGAAAAGGTGCAGAGACACGGATAGGGACTCAGTGGGGGACTTTGATTTTTGCTGTGTGGGATTACACGGAGCATGAATTTGCCATTAAGACATCGATCAACACCTCAAGACAAACTAAGTGAAGCTCTGAAGGGAAACGCAAACGGACGCAGATTTTAATGCAACATCCATCCTGACGGACGGCGATGCACCCGCCTCTTGTTTCATAAACTGTCACACTTTGTATGCCTGCATAAACACCGTGGGATATATTTCCATTTGAATCCGGCTCGGTTTTCCTCTGCGTGGTAATATTTTACCTGCAGCGAACAACAAGGAGCGACACAGTTCGTGTTTGAGCGCATTTTTCTCAGAGACTCGGACTTGCCTCAGAGCGGAGTTTGACTCCTCATCATGGGGTACAGTGCACAAACTGATGGAGAGGGAAGAAGAGTGCGGGGATCATCTTCTCCTGGGATGCTGACCCTCTCCTGGCTTTTGATCTGTCTCCTGGTGCACACCGGAGTGGCTCAAGGTAAGGGGAAATGTGTTTTAATGACCTGTGAACTTGGTACTGTTGAGGCTTAAAGTTCTGAAAAGTCCCATAACAGGAGGGAGTTCAGAGTAAAAAGAAGAAAAGTAAATATATCTTTCTCTGACTTATTCATTGAATTTAGTGTGGCTTCAGTCACAAATATGACACACATTTAGACTCAGTCTAATCAAGAAGGCCAAAAACATCCTGGTAATGTGGTTAAGTAGGAAGAAATCGCAACCCCTCAACGCCTACATGGAAGAAATGTGACAAAATCATCACACTTTAATTCAGGAGACTGAATGGTGCTTATTTCTCTTGTGAAAAACCACAACTGGCAGTTGTAAACAGCAACACTCCCACTATCACATCTGTTAGCTCAACAGAGCTCCCAGATACCTTACAAATAAAATGAGCACATGTTCAGGCCGTTGTTGAATGTCTCCACAAAATTAATCCTCCGATATTTTTTACACGAGCAGATATACTTTAGTACAAATGATAAAAGAACAAACATGAAAAACATCATTTAACCACAACATCTTCCTAAAATGACCCTTTAATATTGTTCTGCACTGGTAGCATGATAGAAACCTGATTTAACCTGTCCTGAATTATCAAATAGTGGATAAACATAAAACCTTCATCCCCCTGTTATTATTAAAAACCAAATTAAATCTAAATTCTGACTCATGCCTCGCTCTCACTGCTGTTGATTTAGTTCCATCTGGACACAAGCACACTGTTAAAATCTTCCAGATGATGGGCTTAATGTTTCATTCATTTGCTTTCACTGGGCCGCTTGCCTTGAAAAATAATTCTCCAAATGATTAATTCTTTGCTAATCTTGTTATGAAGTATATGAGCACTTGAATGTAAAAAGTAAGAATCCAGTTTTAGTAAAAGAAAAAAGTGCATCCTCAATGATGATTGGTATTAAAGTAGTCGTAAATAGTCTTGAACTTTGTGTAGAGGTCTGTTATTTATGAGAGTTTAATCATCTGTGTGTTTGATGTACACAGTGCTGAAGGTTTGAGATGATTTTGCTTTCAGATGAAACACTAAGTATCTTATTTAATCCTTTAAATATCATCCTTTAAATGTCTCCCTGTATTTACTTCAACCACTGAGCACATTTTTAATCTTCAGTGTTTCCTCAGCCTCCTCCATCAGAGCACAGTGGTCTGTTGAAAGATGTTTTCTGTAAACCGGAGTAGCTGTCAGTCGTGGAAAAGCATTGAGATAATGCCACAACACCTGAAGCCATTTACTTAATCTGCTCCCTCCTGAGTGGGATTGTCTGTCAAACAAAGAGGAGCCCATCTGTGTGAGGGTGTTTGTGCAGTATGTGTTTGTGCATGTGTGTCAGATTCCATGAAGTGCCTCTGGATTTACGGTAGGGAGGGATTGGTAGGTAGGTGGTCTGTCTGAGGACATGAAGGTGAGGTCAGCAGATTTGGAGGTTTTTAATGACCTCACGTTTATACTTTATTTATTTTTTAAATTTAAGGCTTTGCTGCTCATGCAAAAGCAACACAAGCTTCAATTTAAGGTCTGAGCACATATTCCAGACAGGGCCGAGGGTCTTCGAGCAGCCTTATCTAGCTGCTCCAGACCTTCGGTGCACTCCTACATAGTTAATGAGCTGAAGAGGAGGAGGAGAGGGAAGAATGAAAAAAAGAGAAAACATGCACAGGGCAGGTCTGGTTTCTGAAGGGCAGGGTGAGATGACATAATACCCGTTCCAAAACCCCCCAGAGAGAAGCCGTGTCATTGACTGCATGGGAATACGAACAAGGTCCTTCTCTGTCCATTAAGCAGTCGATACAGCGGGAGAACATTGTTTGAGACTAATTAATGGGCTTCGCTATTTTTGGGCCACTGATGAGCTCTACACATTTCCAAATCGCTGGAGAGTCACTTCTTCTGTGTAAAACTACTGCTGATTAAAGTGGCTCACTTACTACTAACACCACGCTTTCTTGCATACATTTCAGCCAACAGATTTTACTCCATTTCTCTTCGCGATTGCAGTTTACTTTTTTTGCTTTATTTTACTAGGAGGACTTACTCTCCCCTATCTACAGGCAGAAAGCAGTGAGTGCCGGGAAATGAGAGTGCTCATTAACCTGCTGAACTCTTGACAAAGGAGACAGGTTGAGACAGATATAAGCTGGGAGCTGCCAGCGAGGTAGCTGCTGAGCGCTCGGTGACAGTAGCCTGATTGGAAACCCTCGGTGCAAGAACAGATGGACTTCTGGTATTTCCAGCACAGCAGCAGAGCTGTACAGTATGTGCAGAGTCAATGTCTGTGTGCATGTTGTTTAAGGAGCTGATGGAGGATGTCAAGTTGTAATGGGAGGATATGGAATACTTGGTCTTGATAGGATGTTACAGGGAGTAGTTTTTCCTTTTTGAGGGGGTAAACATGCAACTTTTTTTTTATTCTTGAGGGCAAATGTGAAACAGAATTTTCACTGGAAACAGACTTTGGATTGTTTCTTAGAGGAAACAACACTTCCTTTATTGATTTAACTTATCAAATCTGAACCAGTGGGCAGATATGGGAAAAAGGGAACTGCTGGGATGCATTTAAGTTTAAAAAAAAAATTTAGTTGAAAACATGATGACAAAGAGAATGGAAACACACTTTTATCAACATTTTCCAAGTATTTTAAACTTATTATGAGCATTGTCAGTTATTATTAAACCCTTGTGTCAGGCCTGCCGGCGTTTAGTTCACTTTTTCCACCATACTCGCCTTTTGACTCCATGTCTTTGCCACCTCACCACTCGGATGATGTGTCCACTGAGGACTGTTTTTGGAGGGAAAACTATGGTATTCATTGTTAAAAAAATGTTTTCTCCGTGTAACATTCAACTCTTGAGCGCTGCTTTACGAATGCAGGTAACACTGAATGTTATTCCTATCATTATGATTCAAACCGGCTTCCCTGTGGCCTGACAACTCTCTCCTCAGGGGCCTGCTAACATTACAACCGCTGCGGTCATTCTATAAACAGGGCATGTGTGCACAATGAGGACATTGTGCAAAAGAAGCAGTTGTTTTGAATCCGCCCTTTTTTCCCCTTAGCTTCCATTAGCTTGTATTATGACACGCATACTGTCAAGCTATTTTTACGCTGCTATCACTGACTGTGCAGGTGAAGAAACAACGCAGAGTAAACAGAGTGTTCAGTACAGTGTGATAGTGCTGAGTGGGGTCAGAGGTGTAAGCTGGTTGCTAGCCGAGCCACAGAAGGAGTGTGGTTGTGAGTGATAATTACTGTGAAAAGTGGCTGCTGAGTCTGCTTCCCTGCTCCACTTGATGTCATATACTATTGTTGTGATGGCAAAAAAAATATACAGGGAGCTATTTTAAGGGCAGGAAGCTGCTCTGCAGTCATCTGCTAGATGTTTTGCCAGTGCAGGTGAATACTGTTGGTGACATCTTTAGCAGGATTTTATTAGAAATGAGGCCAAGTTACACTGCTGAGAGAACTGTGCAGGTTAAGCCAGGTAAAGGATCAAACATTATGATCATAACTGGCCAACACAGTGCAAGTCTGATAATGAATTACTCACATTTTTCTCACCACTAGTTGGGGCTGTCACTCTGGTTGATGGGTAGTGCAATAATGCTCAGAAGCTCTACAACCATGATGTAAACAAGCAGAAATAACAGATGTCATCTCAAAAAATGTAAGTGGATGGCAGGTGAATTTTTCTAAGGGCCAGCACAGGTATATGGACTTACACTCGCTAGTAAGACTAAAGGTTGATAGCCCTTGATCTCCCATTGTTTGGGTTTTTTTTTTTTTTTTACCTTTATACTCCTCTGGTAGTAGGAATTCAAATTTTTGCTTTGATGGTGAGTAAATTAGCCACTTCTTGACACCCATCTCTAGAATGCCAAAAATATTTTACCCGATGTGACTAGCTTAGATTTTTGTGAGGATCTTGTGGCTTGTTTTGATTTTGGCACCCCCTCTGGACAAAACAGTTTGTCTCTCTTTGTTCAAGTTGTCATGTATTCACTGCATCTATTCAGAAAGGACAGAACAATGGATAAAGCAGGAAAGAGTGGGAGAGTAGGACGAGGGAACGAGGCTGCAAGCTGGAGTCGAACCCGGGAATAGTGTTGACCTAACTGGTAGATGTGCAACCTAACCACTATGGTATCATTTCCGCGGTATCCCTACTTTATACTTTTACTTTTCTCTCTTCTGTGGAATTTTTACTTTATTTTGATGTTGACAACCTCTGTGGACAAAGCAGTTTATCACGCACACAGACCCACCTGCTTTAGGGTGAACCTCATGGGGACATCTCATCTGGGCTATACTGACACATAAGTGATGTTACTACTTCATAGTTTTACTTTTTGCTCCTGTGAGGAACTTTTGGTTTGTTTTGATCCCCCCCCCCCCCCCCCCCCCCCAAGTGGAAAAAGTTTTGTCTTTTTTTGTCTAACTTATTGTGTTTTTTAAGTGTCTTTTATTGGAGTGGCCTTTATCCACAGTAGATAAAACCATGGATACAGCAGAAAACAAAGTGTAAGTAGGACATGACATGCAGGAAAGGGGGTGCTCTAGTAGGCATGGGACGATAGTCAATAAATCAGTTAATTGTACGATAAATTAAATTAACTCAATAATTTTGCTGGCCTCAATGTATCACCATGTAAATGTGTGTGTTTTTACCTTGTCTTGCACCTCTGAACAGTCTGGATAATAATAACGCATTTTATTTCAAGGCACCTTTCAAGACACCCAAGGATGCCATACAAAACATAGTTTAAAAAAACTTCAACAAAAGTTATATATCGACCTACAGGAAAGGGCTCTCAGACTGGAAACAAACCAGACTGCCTGTTTTATAGGTATGCAACTTAAGCAGTAGGTCAAATAATGTTATAATCTCCCCTTTAAATTATAAAGTATCACTCCCAGTGTAAAGAAATGTTCTAAGAAAGAAGCACAGTGTTTTTGATCTAACACCCACCTTATGGCAGCGATAAGAGTCTTTTAACTGAAGATGTCTTTACCTCTTTAGTATTAACTCCAGTCTGTTTCATAAGCAGCCAAAAACTCCTCACAGGAGCTTTATCTAAAACACTGAACTTCTATGATACCAAAATCTGTTCATTTTTGTCTTCTCAGAGAGATTTTCTCTTTCCCTTTCAGGATAATACTCTGGCGGAAGAAAGTCTAAATCCCTGTATAGTATTTGAGTCTAATTAAATAGAATTAGCTCTTAAATCCCTCAAATTTACAGATAACTGGTGTAATCTCACCCTTAAAAGCCCACTCTGCTCACTTTGGTTAAAGAAATTGAATATGCTAAGATAAAAAAAACACAATGATCTTCTGCAAACAGGACAGGAAACATGAGCACATGACCTCAACGCATGTGATGTTTAAGTTTCTGTTCAACAGATGAGTCGTTAAAGCTTTTTGTTTTACTGTTTATTCTGACTTCTCTTTGTCCTTCAGTGAAGTAAACTAAAAGCTTCCCCCTAATGAGGTTTTTGTAGCAGGCTTTTCTGCCTTTTTATTCATTCCCCTAATATTCCAGGCAACGTGAAGCCATTTAAAACCAGAGCTTTCAAATAAACTTGACTGCCGGGGAGTGTAATATTGATTTTGGATTCCTGTGTCATCAGTATCACGTCCCCTCCTTCCAGAGAAACAGACAGGAAAAGAAGTGAAATGTTGGGAGTAAGAGGAGGGTGATCACAAGGACACAAATGAGGGAAACAGGACAGAAAAATAAGTGGATAGGAGCAAAGAGCTGGAGGTAGAAGTGAGGAGAAGAGAGGCAGAGAGAAAGATATTAAGGAAGCGAGGACAGGGGAGGAGAGGAGAGTGTCATTAATCACCCGGTGTGACACTCTCAACTACAGGGGGAGCTTCACAGTGCAACATTCACTTCTATTAGCAGTCCATTAGCAGAGCCCGGCACAAGTAGCAGCACTTGACGGGCAGGCCTGTGCCAGAACGACTGACCTGTGTGTCCATGCAATGCATACTGCTCCACCTAGATAGTGTGTGAGTGTGTGTGTGTGTGTTTGTGTATTGAGGGCGAGTCAGAGTGCACCACGGGGCGTGAATTACTCCGGCAAGTTTGAGCTTTTTGGCTTTGGACAGAAAATGAAATAATTGTGTAAAAGGTTGTACTCTGTGGAGGAGATATATGGGTGTAATGACTGTAAAAATGACGATGATAGTGGTGGTGGGGGTGCTGACCTGATTTCCCACCTGTGATGTCCCCCTCTGCCAGAAATTGGCTCTTCAAAGTTGAGATGCATTAGAGGTGGAGTCATTTGTCATTCAAAGGCTTGTTGGCCTCCGAGAGCGTCGTGATTACAGGATCTCAGCCAAAGGGGGGGAAGAAGGGGGTGTCGACCGCTGTCCCTGCTCTTGATCTACAGTTCATTGATGATTAGAGATCAGAGCAGAAAGTCAGGAGTCGGGGTTTGTGTGTGACTCTATGTGTGTCTGAGTGTGAGTGTGTGTGTGGGGGGTTAGTAGAGAGGAGGACGGGGCCATAGGGGGACACAGAGAGAGAAGTGATTACCAGTTAAGTGGCCCTTCTCATGCCATTATAAGCACCAGGGCCGACAGAGCACATCATGAGTGAGTGTAAGTACACACTCCACTCCTGCCCTTTAATTTGGCACCATGCCACCCCCCCTCTCCGTTTTGGTGCTCAACCACTAATGTCCCTCTGCATTTTTGTGGCTCTAACCAGAAATAAGTCAAGGATGTGTTATTTTAACACAGGTAGAAGAATGTGTAACCAGAACTAAAAGGTTGCAAGAACCTTCAACCTAACTTTTGCTTCAAATTCATGGTTCTGTACTTTTTCAGATGGTCATTTTCCGTACAGCTTGGTGTCAGTCATCATTCATCATTTAGCTGATGCAGTCGTACTAAAAAAACGTCCTATACTGTTGCACATACATGCTTTTCTGTCAAAGAGGATTTGTCTACAAAAGACAGAGTTAGGAGGAAGGAGGGGTAGCTGCTCTTATGTATTCACATAGACACTATAAAAGCCCAAAGTGCTGATGAGCAGTAAAAGGTCGAGTCAGTGGGAATGCTCTTATTTCCCAAATGTCCTCTAACTGTGTTTGTTCCCCTGCCCAGCGTGAAGCGTGGAACAGCCTTGGTAACTAACTACTTCATAGCATGCACAGTCCCCAAGCATGGCAAAGGAGGAGGAGAGGAGTTCTTTGGTAGAATTTAGGCCAAACATGCCCTGCATGCAGGTGGGAGATAATCCTAGCAAGGCATGGTTGTAGCATGGAGCCGAGAGGCAGTGCTGGGCAAAAGCTGGGAAGTTGCAGCCGAGAATTTCTCCAGATATGTGTGCTTGTTCACTTTCATGCTGGAAGTTTGGTAAAAAGGTTTGTGGAAGTCTCACGTGAGTAGTGTAAAAATGAAGGTAAGCCTAGCAGTGGTTAGCTTAGCTTCAAGACTTTTGAAAGGGGTCAGCTTGCGTGGGTCTTCAAAATATGTCCAAGAAGTATGTGTTAGGATGGAGTCCTGAAAATTTTTGAAAATTCATTTTTTATGTCATTTAACCAACAAAAATGTATGTTTATGACCAGGTAAATCCAGTCAATCAGTCATAAATTCCCCCAAAATCCAGTTTATTTCTTGGATTTTGGAATTTTGCAACCCTAGTATCATGACTGTATTTTGTTTACAGTATCTTTAATGTTTTTAGTTTTTTTTCCCACCATTCTTTGAAACCTTTAGCAGTAAGTTACTGCAGATATTACAGCAAACACTGTCAAGATAAAAAATAAAAATAGTTACAATGTTTTGAAAATATGGCCCATCCCTAGTTTTGTTATATAGTTTGTACTCTATCTTTGTACTCTACTCTATCTCAAGATTTGCAAGTCATTAATTCAAAAATTAGCAGTGTAAAAAGTGCAAAGACTCACAGCTATAGCCCACACACTAGAATAGTAAATCACATATGGACAATGTAAAATAAGTTATAGCAAAGTCATATCCTGCAAAAGCAGTGCACCATCACCATAGAAGCTTAGATTTTCAACCCAGCCCAAGTAACAGCAGTACAAGTTCAACAAAAAAAAAAAACACTGAAAGAAAAACACAATTGTCTAAATTCACACAGTATGTCTCTATTTTGCAGAATTTAATCCAAAGCAGAGAACAGTTCTTTAATTCAGAGGCTGTTGAAGATTAGATCAGCGACACGTCTAAGAACAGTCCCGCGCATTAAATCATCATCTCAAGGTGCTTTTTTTTCAGCCCCATCCCTGTCTGAGCACCTTTGATGTTAAAGCCAGGCTGTGTTCAGGTCTGATGAGAGCAGCAAACGTACCACTGAGGCGGTAATGAGCAAGATGATATCAATGGTGACTCACAACACCTGAGTCACACATGCAGTGTGAGGAGGCTCTTGGCAATCACCTGAATTTTCCTGTCTCTATGGAAATCCAACCCTGCTCTCCAGAATGAATATACAGCTGCTATCTCTCCTCCTGTTCTGACTGTGATTGACAAAGCTAAACCTTTAATCCTGGCTTTGCCCCGTCTTGTGCGCAGAGCCGGAGCCTCAGGAGTGGAATGGGACTAGAGCAAATATATAAAAGCCTCCTGAAGAATAGTATTCATCTGTGATAAGTCATTTGCAGAGCTGGTGTGTGTATCTTGTCCAGCACTCAAGTGGATTCATCCATTCAGACGTTTGATGTACCTGCAGATTGAAGCGTTTGCTTCATTTTGTTGTTGAATGTGTCACATCTCTGCGTCTCGGGGAGGGCTGGTGGTTTCCAGACGCTGCACTAATGTCTGGTTGGGGAGGGTTGTGGTCTATGTATGTCAGCAGAACAGAGACGGGGGTTTAGGAGGAGAGGCAAGGGGGGGTATGGGACCACTGGTCCCGACTGAAACATGAGAGCAGCAGACCCACGCTCCCCATTTCCTGTCTCCACTTTATCAGCATCTTGCTCTCTGTTATTTCTCCGCTCTTAAAGCATCCGATGAAAGCCTTGCCACAGATAAATGTTTGTGCCTTCTTGTTTTTTATGGGCCTCAAATGAGGGACTTTATCCGCCCTGGCCCCCCTCCTTCATACCCCTCTCCTTTTTTTGCTCCATTCCTGTGTCTGCTTTGAGATGCCACAAGAGAAGTTACAGCCTCTGGTTTACATTACAGTTCCTTAGAGATGGGCCTGGGACGTCTTAAAGGACAATGCTTGTTCTTGTTCTTCTAAAGGAATATATTTTTACAAGGCATTAGCGAAAGGCATGAGCAGAGGCAGATTTTTCAGCAGCAGCACATTTTTCTTACTTTGTTAGACGTAATTATTTCCATCTATGCTTTCATTGAGGTCAGATCTGGAATGTAATGTGATATTCTTCAGCAGAGAAACTCATATTTGTGTCCTTAGCAGTGTGCACTCCTTCACCCCTTATCACCTCATACACTTATTTTTTCCTGCCTCACATAATTCAGTCTGCTCCTGTTTCCGAGCTCCTGCTGAGCATATTGTGAATATATGTGTCTTTGTGTGTATGCGTCCTTGTTTGCCTGCATATGGTGGCGAAGTGTGTGCCTATGTGTGCGCGCATGTGTTTATTCAATAATAACAGAGTCTGACAAAGTCTGTTTCAGATAAATCTGTGTGAATACCAGACCATTCATCCCCAGGAAATCAATCTTTCTCATAATTCCCCTCATTTTTCTTCCATCTGTTATCTACAGGGCTGCCAAACAGACTTTTAAACAGAGCAGACCATTACCAGAGGGCAGAATTAAACGTGTGTCAGAATGCCAGCCTGTAAAGTTGTTGTTTTTACTGGGTTAAATGAGGTGCTAAATTAAAGTCTCACAATCGGTATGCACTGTATGATTAATCCCCTCCTCCCAAACCCCACAGCAGACATACTCTCCTGTTGAAAAGAGCAGTGTTAAAATGTGCAAATAATCAAGGACATTTAATGAAATGATGGTGAGATAATTCACAACTTCTGAAAGCAACTAATAAATGTTTTGGGTGTCATGTTAGAAAATGGAGGAAAATGCCATGTCAAGGACTAGAAACAATGATTTGGTTAGCCTAGTTTTGGTGAAAAAGAGCAAAACTCAGCTAATAAATCTGCTTAAAGGCAGTTATAATATTTTAGAGGTATGAGACTTATGTTTGTAAAATTCCCAGCACTTATAAAATTAAAAAAAATGTAACCTGGAAAAATATCCTCTAGCTTGATAGATGTAACTCTAAGCTGATACAGACCAATATTTGCCGTTGTCTTCCCAACTAATAGATTCACATATACACTGTACACACATACAAACAAAACATACACTAGGCTCAATAGATGTATTCAAGTCAGCATGTTTAAACACATCTTGAGCTTTTTAAAATAGAAAATCAAGCAAAATATTCTTGAGTGTTTGACAAAGGTGAGTATTAGCAAGACCCTCACGATACGCATCAGCTACTTGTGTCACGATATGATAGTAACACAATGTCTCATGATATCACAATATTGTGATATATCACAATATTCTACACAGTTTACTAAGAAAAAAATAGAGATGATGTAAATACAAATTTACTTAAAACTGAAAGTACAAATTAAGTTAGAAACATTTTATTGAAACAACTTTTGTATCTTTTTTTTTAAATACTGAAAGTCAAGCGCAGTGTTAAATACATACATACACTTAACTTAAAAACATACAGTGTATCAAGTTTGTCATTCAAACTACGAATCTTAGGGTATTTTGGCCCAGTAAATAAATACATATGAGTATGTTTGTATGCATATTATTTCTACATATGTTGAGCTCTGTCTACAAAAAGTGTTTTATGGCAAAAAATATAATAATAATATCATATGATTGAAATTAACTGATGCCAGCCCCATAGATATGTGATATATGTTTAATAACATTTCTTAGCTTTTCACTACGGAAAATATATTATGACATATCAACCACAGTGTAACCAGTATATCTCTTTGCTGATGATTTGATGATTTAGCCCAATGAATATTTCTACACGAGTGTTTTTCAGTGTCTTTGCTCCGACTACAGGAACTATTCTATAGTGGAACCTGCTTGGGTTTAACATTGAATAACAGTGACACAGTTTGTACAGCACAGCTTTTAAGCAACAAAATCCCACCTCATAACCAGCACCAAATACCCTCCAAACAACCCACCGCATGACCTCCTTTCTCTTCATTTCAGGCTTTGTTACTGTGACTCCAGTAATGGTTTGCAACTCGAGATTGCAGTTGGGTGTCAGCACTTTCCTGTGTTTGTACAACGTGTGTTTCTGAGCCTGTGTGTGTGTGTGTGTGTGTGCCGTATCTCCATGATCAGTCCCCGGTGACCTAAGTTACAGGCAGACAGTGTTTAACTGGGGCAAGCTCAATGGGTCTCATTTAAATGGGGCCCAGACAGAAGCCCCACGGTGAAGGGTTACTTTATGACTCCTTACATGTAAAGCATGCTGTAGAAGCTGCAACAATTTGTGTGCGTGCCACAGAAGGCAAACTCTACTTTCTTCTTTTTCTTCTTAAGGGCTCTGTCAGGGAACCACAAGTTAAAAATCTGCCAAATTAGGGGGTTCCATGTGGAGAATAAGAGGCTGTGCTGTCTTTGATTTGTATGCGTTAGTTAGAGAATACGAGGGAGAAGAGGATGATGATGACAGTCTGTGCCACTCGGAAAGTTCACCGCTGTAAATGTCAGAATTATTAATGAGCTCAAAGTGTCACTCCCAGCTTGTCCGACATGATGTTCCAACATGAAAGGATTAAGCAAAGTCTGGTTTAGCTGCCCTGGCATTCAGAATATTTCAGTCGTACACAAAAGCATCTCATCTAAAAGAGTGCTCACTTTAATGCTTTAGGAATTATGCACTGTACACAAATGCAAATCTGCAAGTTGTGTAAGGGATTGGCAGAGGAGAAGCACTTCCAGCTGTGCATTTGCCCCTTTCAAGGAGCAAAGCAAACAGTAAGCAGAAGGTGAATAATGGATGTTGTTGTGTCAATCGCTCTGAAATGCAGAATGAGGGGAAAGAAGGATGCAGGAGTTTTCCTAAACCAGGTCAAATGTCTGAATTGGCCCTATTTTGTATACAGATGAGCACTCTTGCTTGAAATTCCCAAAGTAAACACAATTCATGTTTGCTGTTTAATGTTCACAGGCTACCAAATGCATTCAGGCATAGAAACCAAAATACTGATGCAGACATTCATTGTTCCATGGGTGAAACCTGGAGGTTCAACCAGGCCCTCAGTGTTGTGAAAACACAAAGGATCAATTTCTGTTTTTATTCTTTGGAACCAAACAAGACATTCTTAACGGCTTGTCTTGAGTTTTACTCATCAGAAACATAGTAAAAGATTCATTCATTCAAGATTTAAATGATACCAATACAGGAGCAGGTAAGGGAGTCAGACACAGATACATCTTGAAGTGGGTTTATCTGAAACACAACCAGTGTTGTCATTGGGTTTAAGATTGTTATTGATAGAAGTTGTTATTGATATTAGTGTTTGTAGTAATATGGTTCAGGTATGTATATAAACAGTGTCTAGATCACTACCGGTAATGTTGGGGTTGTTATTAGTATGGTTTTCATCATATTGGTATTGTTTTTGGTGTTGGTATTGTTATTAGCATCAGGAATAGTTATATTGGTTACATATAAATACAGAACTGAATCACTCAGTGTTTTAACTTTTGCATCAGGATCGGTAATGATATGGTTATTGTTATTGTTACTGATATTGGTAATGTTATCTATATTTCTATCAAAGTCATAATAATAGAGCTAGGTATGATTACATAATTGATTCACTATTCGTGCTGTTATTAAGCTTATCATCAGTATGGTTTGTATTATAATGATATTGTTTTTGATATCGATCTTGGTATGGGTATTGATATGGGTTAGGTATAAACACACATCTCACTTTTGGTGTTTAGTTTGTCATAAATATGGTTTGTAGCTTATCGTATTGTTATCATATTTGATATTTGTTTTAAGTATTGGTATAAGGTTCAGTATTGGAATGGGTTGGGTATTATTACATATCTGGAACACTACTGGTGTTACATGTTTTGTTATTGGTATTGTTTGTATTGTATTGTTATTTTGAGTTTGATTAACTTTATTTATCTCAAACATTTGTAGATTGCAAGTAGAAAACAAACAACACACTATGTTGCCCAAGAGCAGCGATGCCACACCAATCCAAAAACCCATACACAGTCAAAAGCAACAAACAATAAAAGAAAAAAAATCGATAAAAGATTAATGAATTAATTAATAAATACATGAATATGTAAACAAACCTGCAATGTTTGAGAGGGGAGAGGAGGAATCTTAAGCTTATATGAACCTGCCCCTATTTACTGAAGCACATTAATTTAATTAAACAGAAAATAACATTTACAAAGAGTAAAAACAATATAGTCAATGCTTTTGGTATAAGTAACTGTTTTAAGTACTGTTATAGTAAGAAGTATTAGTATCTGTATAAGTTTTGTTGTCTGTATTAGTATTGGCTTTACTAGTATGGTGAATGAATAAAAGTTATAATTCGTCTCTGATCAGTTCTGCATTCACCCTTTAAAACCCAATGAACATGTTAATGGTCCGTTGTGTGACTGTTTGAAATGAGCCGTTTTTAATAATTAGAGGCTATTTATCATTTTTTTGGGATCGTGGTGACCTACCCATTTGTTCTGTGGGAAATTTTGCTCAACAGAACAATTTTTTGTTATTCTGCTTTCCCTCAAGTCAAGCTGATGCAGAAATGAGATCTCTGTTTGGAAAAAATGAGCGGGCTTAGTAAGATGACAGGCTTGTTTCTCTAATTCCAGCCCTCTATAAACTATGACCCTGTACAGTACACCAGCTGCACTGGAGTCAGCACACTAACTGTAAACTGATACACCATAATGGCCTGCTGCAGATATGCTGGAGCATGTGCAGCGGAAACCGATAATTCAGTGGTGACACACCATGCATAGGGGTTCCCAGGGTTTGTTAGGGCTGACGTGAGGTAAGCTGATCCGTCAGGTAGAAGCAGAGGGGGAGTTACACTTCATGGAGGGAGGGGGCGACGCACACTAACCTCTGTTGTTTAAAGGAAGGAGGTAAATCATACCTCCCGATGAGTTTGCTTCGGTAGCTGCTTGTTTAAATCCTACTGCAAACATTCCTTCACATTTAGAAAGCTGTGCGTTATTAAATCACACTATTTTTGTTTTTACAAGTCTGCAGAGTTTGATAACGACTTTTTCTGTTGTTTCTGTTTTTCAATTCAAAATGTTTTTGAGCCCAACTGCTAAAGCAAGGATAGCAGCCAAAGAAGAAGGAAGAGAAGAGAAGGGAAAAAATGAGGCTGAGATAATGTAGCTACTTCTTAGCTGCGTGACTTTTAGCCACAGGATGAATATGCTAAGAGCATTCAGGCACATTAACCCAGAGCTATTCTGGGCTGTATTGTGTTGCTTTGTTTTGATGAAAAAAAAAAGGCAAAAATCTGGTAACAACAATGGTGAGTGTGGTGTGAGGACTTGGCTTTACCAACTCACATGTATGAATATTCTCATTCTGGTGCGATTTGCCGTGGTAATCTGAGCCTCATTGTTGGATTTGCATGGAAACACCAGATACCAGCACAACCTGGATTTGGTTTTGGCTGTCTCAGCAGTGGTTGAAGCTGACGCTGGGGGTATGAGAAACTGAAACTGAAACATTTAGATTTTCGCTTCCATTTGAGTTTGTTTTAAGAAGAACTTGACAGAATGCAGGAATTTCTACAGGGCATGACAAATCCAAGAAGTGTCAGCGGTCACTCTGCTAACACGTGTTTCTGTGTGAAGTCAGCGGCCGTGGAGTCGAACGGTTCAGTTGGAGTAGCTCTGACACACACAGGAAAGTAACGTCTGCTCAACGAGTGGGAGGACAAAAGTGATCGAGCCTTTGATGGATGTGTCACAACCAGGGGATGTAGCTGTCTCATATCTATCAGTTGCTAAAGGTTTTCTCTGCTCTGCCTGTCACATCCAACTTTATTCTTCATTTTGCATTCGTCTTTCCCTTTAGCTCTCTCTGTTAGAAGAATCTGAGTGTCAGAGAGTAAAAAAAACACTGTCAAATCCTATAAAGAGAGTTTTTGTAAAGGCTTACAAAAGTATTTGTTGCTGAGTGCCCCCTGTTACACGCAGACAAACAACGTCCTTTGAATCTGGGTGGTCTCTCGGGAGTGAAGCAGACGTTTTAATTCAATCAGCTGCAAACAGCAATAATGCTCTCCTGCTCCTAAAACTCACTCATCTCACTTCACTGATGCGATTACGAGCTGAGCCACGCTGGCCATCTTGTTGTGATTTTATGTGTTTACATGGGAGGGAGGTGTTTACTGTGGAAATTGCAGCCCCCCCACCCCCTGCTTCCCATTAAGCTACTGGAGGAAAAAGAGCTGCTGTGAGATTTAATTTATTTACCATCTCTGGAAGAGAGTTATAATGATTGTCTAACTGGAGTTATGACTGTTTCTTCCTTTGAGTTCTATTCTCTGGAGACGAGTGGCTCCAGCTTTAGCAGAAAGCAGCCATAAAGTCTCCAGACTGAGAGACTGTAGTGTATGTAAGAGGAAGTATGTAGCATTTTAACACATAGCAACAATTACAGTAGCTTGACTACACTGTAAAAACCCTTTTTGACTTTTTATAACTGATACTTTGCTTAAAACAACAGAGTCATATTGTTTTATGCTGTTTGGCCTATATTTCAGACTACCCTCAACCTATAGTTTAAGATTTCAGAGACAAGTCACAGAGATGACACATTTGCATTGAAATACAAAAGAATCCCATAGACATACCAAAAAGTAAAGAGAAGACAGGAAGTTTTTTCAATAGTAAAATCTGCTTTATTATGTCTATTCTCTCTGAAACTGTCCTTAATGGATCCTGTTGCATTTATTTTTTTTATTGTGTGATATACACTTGTACTGTAAATTTGGTACTTGATTAAACATGTTATCTCTCATGTATTAAAAAGTAAAGAGTTATCAGATAGTACCTTTTCCAGCATAGGTCATAAAATTAGCCCTAGAAGTAAGGCAGGTTGTGTTTTGTAGATTATTTCTTTGTTCAAAAAAAATGCTTCTTGTTTATTTCCCTTTTAAATGGAGCCAAATTTTAAGAAACATGCATATGTGGGATGAGCAGCAGTGCTGAGTATGTTGGGTGAAAAAATTTAATGCTAGGGATGGGAACCTTTTACATTTGAAACAATATGGTACCAATTCCTGGTACCGGGTAACCAGTATCGGTACTTAAAAGTAAATTCTTTTCAACTTAACATATATATTCTTCAGTAAATAACCTTGCAATGCTGTGTTCATGTCAACCATGGAAAATTACCTTCTTATCCACTCCCTCACACTCACAAGGATGGGTTCAGGTACCTAAACATGGTACCTTTTGAATTTACGTAAATACTTTTGACAGAATACGGTCGGTATAGGGATGGGTTCTTTTCACATTTGAACAATACAGCACCAATTCCTGTTACCTGGCAATCGGTACTGGTACTCAACGGTACAAATTTTTGGTACTTTTTTTGGTTTATGTGGTAAAAAATATCAATTTATTTAATAACAAAATATAACAAATTTTCAACTTCACATGTTTATTTTTCAATATATAACCTTGAAATGCTGTTTTAATGTCCACCATGGAAAATTACCTATTCTTCCACTCCCTCACAGTCACAAGAATGCATTTAGGTACCTAAACATGGTACCTTTTGGTTTTATGTGAATCGGTATTGGTACTTTTGACAGAATTTGGTCGGTACCTATAAAAGTACCTAATTCGGTACCCATCCCTAGCCAATGCCAAACAGCTTATTCTGCAGTTGACTTTAGATGAAACGAGTGGTTCTCCAGTAAGAGATCACAACACAGAAATGCATTATTTAAAAGTCTGACCACAAATAATCTGAATTTTTTTGACCACAATATCTTTAATGTACAGTTTTGACCAAAGACAAATTAGATATCTACAAAGTCATCATTATGCTCTATAAATCACAGAGTAGAGCCATCAAAATGATATCAGGTCATTTTCCGTATAAAAAGAAATATTCTGAACGATGGACTGGCCCCCTCAGGCCCTGACCTCGACCGTATCCTGCAAATTTAGGTGAGCTGTAAAATAAAGTGGACAGATCTTGTGATCATTTTGTAAAAGCCTTTAGCTTGAGATGCAGAAGACACGGGACAACATTAGTGTTGATTATAGGTAAACAAGGTAGACAAACCAAATGTTAAAGTTAACAGTAGGAAAAAAAATGGAGGACTCATGTCATCTGGTATTTGTTGTGCTCAAAACAATCATCTGAATTTTTCATGATTGTGGTTTGGAGGCAAAAAAAAGGGACAATACTTACAGATCTGTCAGGTGTTCTTATCATTTTTGCCACAACTGTATTAAAAACCAAAGTGCTACCAGGTACTGAAACAGAATATAAAGACAAGAATTCTGTGCTCTTTGTTGGTCAGTTATGTAGCATTAGTGCCGTCCGTCCCTTTAGAAGAAGCACAGTCAGGCCTCAGCATCATGTGGGGCCTCATGTTTGCATCAGTGGTTGCAAGGAGCTGCCGACTCATCAGGCTGGTGTCTGCAGTGATTAATAGTTATATGATTAATGTTTCCAAGGTACTGAGCATTAAGTCACACATAGACTTGAGCAACCCACCTAGGTGTATTAATAATGTGAGGATATACTTTGCAAGCCATTTTACCTTTAGAGTTATGTATTTATTGTCTATGTGTTTGCCGTTAGCTCTGCTCTTCTTGCTGCTCTCACTGGGACAGACGCACTTCATTAAAAAGCTTTTATGTGTTAGTTGGTGATTTGTTTGAGACAGAATTAGTTGTTTCATGTTCTTTTTAAATATCTGGAAAAGCAACAAAGCTACTTAAACTCTTAAACTCTGCTCCAAAAAGAGCTTGTTTCATATGCACATCTTTGTAGGGGTGCTGCAAATTTAGTGTGTCTGTTAAAACAGTTGGTGGGAGACCTTCTAACATATTTTTTCAGCCAGCCGCAGCTCTGTGTAGCATATGTACTTGAGTATTTCATGGATAAAACCTAATTCACAAAAGACAACTTTCAGAGTTCAAAGATTCAACATCAGATTTAAAAACCTCCGAGAAGCCGACTGTTCTTTTATAGACTAAAAATGAATTCCAGCCTCTTTGTGATTTTGCACAAAGTCATCCATAAAGAGTAAAAAAGGGAAAGTAGTTTTCAAGTGATTGCATCCACAATCTGTCTCTTAAATTGCCCAAGACTTTTCAAGAGAACAAATCCAATCATTTGTTTGCCATTTCATATTTTTAAGTACCCATCCAGCACTGGTCTTTTAGCATCCCATTACTGCAGCATTCAAGTGATAACATCGCCTCACTAATCTTACTGATGGTCACATTCGCCTTTTCAGGCCCCAGCACTCTGTTTTATTGGTGCGGCATTAAGCACAGTGTTTCCACCATTGTTTACTCCACAACATGCCACTTGTTATCTTCTGCAGCAAATGGCCGTGTCTTTACCAATCATGTCTGGCTTTTGTCTGCTTCCCTGTTTTTCTATTGGATGAGTAGCCATTTAGTGCAAGGGTCAGGGTTGTAATTGACAGCCACTGCTAAACAAATCTGCCCGGCTCGGCGGTAGACCTCCACCCCCCTCCTCCTCCCGCTCCTCTAATCTAACTAATGCACCCGTGTGTGCGCTGGAAAGTGAATTAAGCATCGAAAACTCAATACCTGATCCATATGACAGAGCTGCCTGCGTGCACATTAGCAGTTTCTCTGCAGCCTCTGTAATTGTATTACACAAGTTGGCCGCTCTAACAATCAGGCCTTACACACACTTATACACACTTATACACACTCTCCCTGTTGTCGTTAATCGCCGCCTTCGCTGCCCCCCTGAGGGGCGTGCAGCGGGGCCAAGAACAGAGCGATCGGGAACGGGAGGATGATGAGGGGAGTAGATCGGCCTCGCTTTCCCTCAAGGCTGACATGAAATGAAATCGTAGTCCTTGTCTGTGTTCGCGCATGTGTGTGTGTTAGTGTGCGTGCTCTGAAATTGTTATATTTCACTACATCTTCTTTTGTTTTTCCAGCTCTGATGTGGGACTTTCTGTTTCTGCCTCTTCGCCTTCTAATCAGGGACTTTCTGGGCTCTCTCACTGTTTCTCTGATTGTGTTGCTGCTTTTCGAACACCCCCAGTCCTGCCCTCTTTGTTTGACACCCCAGTGTGATGAAACAATCTTACTCTCTCCTCCTTTTCTCCCTAATAATCTCCCTTGACCTCTGCTCACCTATGCAAGGTTAGACAACTCTCTCTGTGGAGTGTTTGCACATTATTTAGTGGATCAGGAGATGCAGATGTAATGAAGAGGGTATTTGATCACATGATGTAGTAAAGGTGTACCTGTGACTTTACAGGACTCTATCAGAGCCCCCAGAGAGGGAGGAGGACGACGATAGGGAGGAGAACAAAGGGACCGAGAGGATGATTAAAGGCCTTGTTGTGTTGATTTGCTGTGTGTTGCCATGCAAGCAACTATCCGCTCCGGCCCTGCTAATGGAGACTTCAGTTTGAATCCCAGGCAGAGGCTCTTTAAAATTTTATTCCCCTCTAACAGGCTGATTTATAATGATGAGCCCCAGACTCTTTCCACCGCAGCAGGACATCATCACAAAGGATCCTGGGAAGCGAGGGAACTATATATAGCAGGAGCATGAAGGGGACTTGCTACAGGCATGGGAGAATCCTGGAGATAGATGGTGAAAGATGACCTCCCCCTGCAGCTCGGCTCAAGGCTGAGGATGTATAGACGCTCTATGTTGTCCGAGAGACCTCTCTGACCTCTATATACCCACTGTGGTCATATTCCCAGCACCCTGGGTCCAGTGACATCCTACCTGCCAGATGACACTCCATGATCGTCCGCCTGGGATGAGGTCTACTTTATGTAAAAAAAGACAAACCCTGAGGGAGGACATGTCAGGGAGTAGGTCATCAGATACGTCTGTGCGTGTTCACCGTGCACGCAACAGAAAAGAGACGGGATGGGCAGCTCCATCATGCTTATCTGAAAGGTCACTCCATCATTGTCGACTTGCACTTTGCAAAACCTCCCTGTGGTCACGAGCTGATCCTGAAGAGACGGAGCAGCAGAGAGATTAAGTTAGCCTTGAAATGTTGAATCACATGTCAGAAAAATCTGATTAAATAAGATGCAAATGAAGTGTGTGTACAGCTTTTTCAGAAGCTCATTTCTTAACAATCTACTTTGGCTCTCCGTCTTTATGAAACACAATTGACTTTATTACTTTTCTGTGTGTAATTCACTGCTAATGCACTTTCATTCTGATTTTTACATTAACTTTAAAATGAAGAGCAGAAAAAAATTAACTGCTCAGCCTAAATTTCCTGTTTATTTTATTTTACAGTCAACTTTTAGACTATGTGGACTCCATTCAGAAACAGGTCTTAGATGTGGTGGAATGAATTCAGTCATCATTTATGAACTGTACAAACAGTCGTCGGGGAAGCGGTCGATATGATTTGGAAGCACAATGATCACCAGAGTGTAAAAGGTGTAAAGGCAGGCATTCGTCCTCCTGTGTCTCCTGCTCACAAGCCAAATCTGTGAGCGACACTAATCCTCCTGGTTCTGCTGGTTATCCCTCCTGCTCCCATCCGTCCCTCAGCAGGTATCCCTCCCCTGCCAAAGGTTCCCTCTCCTCCATCCATCCCCTCTTTTTTTCCCCTTCCTCGCCTGCCTCTCCTCTGTTTGTTTTCACTGTTGTGTCTCAGTGACATTAGCCGCAGTAATCCAATTGAAAGCTGCTCAGACCCTGAGCCGGGTTCTGTGGGGTTGAGGCGTTTCCATGGGGATCGCATGGATTCCTAATTAAGCTTATTAAAGCTTGTTATTAGAGCTCGTTAAATCTCATGCTGACACCATGGTGCAGCTTCTGGTGCCTAACTTTAATAACTCCTACACTAATATAATACCCTACACAAATGTATTCACACCCAGAGACATGCACCAGCACAAATAAACGACATTAATAGAGAACTGTTGGTTTGGTGTAATTAAAACACTCCATAGTGCCAAGGTTTTCCTTTTGGTTTCTAAACAAGTACTTAAAAGGTGATAATCAGATACCTTTTTATTTCTTCCTGCTGTAGACTGTGTAATAAATGGACATTGGCTGATTTTTGAAGCCCATCAATGTCAGGCGCCATATTGAAAATGCAGAACTCCACCTATCCTAGGTTGAGCCAGTGTGAGGAAAGGAGGTGGACTTAATCCTCCTGGCTTATAATCTTAACATCTTCAAAACCACTAAGTCATAAACAAATATTCACCCTTGTACAGTGTGGGCCAATAGAGAGTTGAGCTTTTCAAATTGAAATCATTTTTAGTCCCAGGCTTTATTCCTGCTTAAAATCAGAATAATTGAAATGGGTGTCTGTATGTGGTTTCTGGTACTTCTGAAGCCAGCCTCCATTGGACACTCTTGGAACTGCTGTTTTAAGCACTTCAGCATTGGCTTCATTTCTAGCAGCTGGTGGTTGTCATTGGTTTAGAAGGATTGAGGAAAAGATGGTATTCATGTGCAAAATATTGATCGCTAGCATTGTTTTATAGACACTGCATTGGCACTGGTGTCCAATATCAGTATTGATAAAGCCATTGGTGCAAGGATCAGTAATGAATTGGTACTGGTACCAGTAACAGTATAAGCAGTGGTTTCAGAAAAGGCACTTGCATTGATGTGGTGTTGGTTTTTGTCTCTGTAAATTAAACAGTACTGGTACAATTAGGAATGGTCAAATGTTCATAGGGATAGTATCCAGCAACAATATATGTTTTGATACTAGTTAAGGGATAGCAATAAGTGCTGGTATCACTAGTTTAAATGGTACAGATATCAGAAAGAGTATAAGTAGTGGTTTAAGTATCAGTACAGATTCTATCATCTGTGTGATGTCTACTTATGCCTGTAGTAGGGATGGGCACCTTTCACATTTGAAACGATAGGGTACCAATGTCCGGTACCTGGCAATCAGTACAGGTACTAAACAGTACCAATTTTTGGTACTTTTTTGTGTTTATGTTGTAAAATATATCAATTTATTTAATAATATATATATGTTTTCAATTTCACATATTTATTCTTCAATTTATAACCTTGCAATGTTGTGTTCATGTCCAGCATAGAAAATTACCTACTCTTCCACCCCCTCACAGTCACAAAGATGCATTTAGGTACCTAAACATGGTACCTTTTGATTTTACATGATTTGGTACCCAGTACTTTTGACAGAATTTGGTCGGTACCTATAAAAGTACCTGATTCAGTTCCCATCCCTAGCCTGTAGTGGTAACATGTCATGTCAGTTGTGATGGTGATACTGGTATCATTTTTGGTACTGGTATCTGTAAATGTGTCAGTATTGTCATCTGTCATGGTACTGCTAAGTCTACCAATGCTGGTATCTGTAAATGTACTAGTAGGGTTTTTTTTTAATTCATGGTGCTGGCAAAGAGCACTAGATACCTAAAAGTATCAGTGCTGGTATCAGTGCTCATATCAGTGCTGTTGTTAGTACTGGTAACGCTATTTGTCTTACTGCTGGTATTGGCACCGGTGTTGGTATTGATACCAGTAATGGTGTCTATACGGTATTGGTTAGTGTGCCTTTATTGGTATGTTGCTGGTTACAGTACTGGAGCAACTTTTCTATTCTATCTTTTATGAATGATATGATTGGAAGTTAAAGTCAGGAGCAGAAAGAAAAACATCTCCCTTTTCATCTCAACCTCACACACACTGAATCGTGGTACTGCGCGCCCTTTTGACCCCTCTCTTAGTTTACACATCGATTCCAAATATTTTTCTTTGGATATGAGCAGGAACAGAAAGCCGTGATGTTTTTTGTGATCTTCAGGGGGCTGAGCGGATGACTGTGTGTGTGTGTGTGTGTGTGTGTGTGTGTGTGTGTGTGTGTGTGTGTGTGTGTGTGTGTGTGTGTGTGTGTGTGTGTGTGTGTGTGTGTGTGTGTTAGAGAGAGCAAAAGAAAGAGACTGCTCACAACCTGAATCAGCCCTTTGATGCTGACTGGCCTTGACATCAACAATGTGGCCTTTCACAGCCCTCAACCCACCTCTGAGGAGCTGACCGAGAACACACACGTGTTCAGTCTTTCACTCCCTGACACTCTATTTCTTTCTTTTTGTGATTTTGTAGTTTTAAGAAATTACACAAAAGAAAGTAAAGTTGGTCAGATCCAGGGTGAGACACTTAGATGATCTGAAGCCTCTTGCAGAAATGACACTGTACACCCCAGAGGAGTAAAAGGATATTGACCGAGCTTTGAAGAAGAATTGGTCAAGCCCTAGAGGAGACATAAAACAGCTTTTCTTAAGCACCCCCTCATCCTTTTTTGTCTCTCATTCATTCCCATAAAATGTGTCCTCTTTCTTCGGCCCTTCTCATCATTCTCTAAACATAAAAGAGATTTCAGCCCTTAGAGTCTCTTTTAAATGCATCCTGTGTCACAAAGACTGTGGTTTAACAGTCAGTCCATAAATGAAGTCCATTCCACATGAACGTTTGAAAGCAGGCTCTGAAGTATACAGCCTGCCGGTGGGGACATCCATCATTGACATCATTGCTAATTTTGGTGACATACCAAGCAAAACATGACCAGCTGTGTGTGAAAGAAACACATGAACTCAGTGTTTCCATGTCATTTTTTTCTCCTCACTTTTCAACGCGAGACAAAAGCAGGAGGTTATATCAAACACGTGTTCCTTAAGATGTGTGAAAAGAATCGTCTCTGATTACATTTGACAAACCATGTTTCCAGATGTGTTCGAGGCACTGGGACAAAAAGTCTGCGGACTTAATCTGTGTTTACTCAGTCCCAGCTGTGATGGAGCTGTTAGCATTAATTTGCATTAGCGCTCTAATACTGCAGCCACATCATGCTGCTTGTGGGCAGAGAGACATTTATAGAGGTTGACACAACTTGACAAGAGGTGAAGATCCATCCCCAGGGCTGTAGCCTTGTGCTTGCCATAATGAGATACTATGATAGTGAAATGATGACACTGACCCAGGGTTTTGTGCTTCTAAATCACACACCAGTTAACTTAATGGAGATGCTTACAAAGATTGAATTGATGGAACAAAATCATGCAAAAAAAGATGGTGGTTTTCATTTCCACTGTCATTAAATCGTCTCCTCTGACGCTTTCAAGCTAAACACTCCTCACAGAGCGGGCTGTTTCCTGAAGATGAATAGTTCTCTGTGATGAGTGGAGCTAAATACATCCAGTCATTTCCCCCTGGGCCTTGAGTCTGTGTTTAGGTGGTGGGTCGAGCAAAGAATGTGGGCAGTAGCGGTATGGATGCCTTGCCTGCTTCCTCAGTCGCTCTGCCACGTGGATGCTGGGCCATTAAGGCAGTCTGTCTGTTTTTCTAACATCAGTGACTTTAGAGGTCAAATCTTAGCCAAATATATGAAGCTGAGTGAAAACAGATGGAAAATTTTACCTATATTCCATTGAAGAGTTAGAGATATATTTTATGTTTTTGGGCCTTTGAGTGAATTTAGACAAGTTTTGTCTTAAAGGATTTTCTATTCTATCTCTTTCACTTTCTGGGCTCGTGGGTTGTCGCGGATTATTTTCACTAATAAGCCTGATTTTACTGAAGGTCTCTGCCTGTGAAAAAAGAGTTCTTCCTTCTTTTTTTAATAAATTGCCAGGCTTATTTGTTTCCAACAAGCCTTTTTCATTGTAGATCCAGTGCCACGTATCTCTGTCTTTGCCCATCCAGCTTGACCAACAGATAAACCAATCAGTCTAGTTCTGCTCAAGGTTCCTGCCTGTAAAAGGTATTTTTTACTATCCACTTTCAGATTGCATTTTTTTGTGGGTTTTTTTTAATTTTTGGTTGTTTTTTTTTTGGTCTCTAAACATTTAATCCGTCCTGCTTTCTAGACCTTCATGATCACAAAAGATGTATGAATACGGTCCTACTCAAGGTTTCTGCCCACTGAAGGCAATTTTCACTCTCTGTATATCATCTTGGTTTTGATTTGTCTTTTTTATCTGTCCAGTTTTCTTTGCCCATCTGTTTACAGAAAATGGATAAGTCCAGTCTGGCTGAAACTTTCTGCCTGAAGGAGGGAATTTTTCTATCTGTAAATCACCTCAATTTGTTTTTCTGTTTCCACTCTTTCCACCTCTCCGGTCGTAAAAGTTATTTTTCAACCGTTGGGTCTGGTCTTTTTCATGGTTTCTGCCTATAAAAGAGTTCAGTCCTTCAATCATTAATTTGCCTTGATTATTTATTTATTTATTTATTTATTTATTTATTTACTTATTTATTATTTATTTATTTATTTATTATGTACATGCATTTTCATGCATTCACTACTCCATCTGTCTAACTTTCCAGGTCCATCTGATTGTGGCAGATGGTGGCTGGACACTGGTTTTGCATGAGGTTTCTGCTTTGTTAAAGGAGCTTTTATTCACATTTGTAAAGAGTTTTGATTTCTGTTACATGTATTAAACCCTAAATGGTTTTCATGGAAAACTTGCAGACATGGAGAATTATAATTAATCGAGTGAAGGACAGTTTTGTGCTTTTTATGATAAAAAACTGCTGTCGTTCTTGTCTGCATCCTTCTGCTGGACAATCAATTAAAAACATCACGTTTTGTTTTTTGTTTTGTTTTTTCTCTCTGTTTCGTCTTCTGTTTTTCTCTTTGTCCATCCGATTGGAGAAAGTGTCTACCAGTAAGTTCGGGTTTGATTGACATTTTTAGCTTTTAGAGAGAAGTTTGTTGTTAAGTACTTGTTTATTGGTGGATCAGTCTTGGGTTTCTTTCAATAATATTTTAGAGTTTGGTTCGAGGCTAACTCTTTGTATTGAGATAACGCATTTAAGGCTGTATAAACTAAACAGGGTAAATATTTAGTAACTTAAAGCAATTTTTCCCCTCATAGAGGGAAAACTACAGTCTCTGCAACAGTGAACGTACAATCTTGTCTGCACAGATGATGTAGGCAATCTTGTTTTCTCAGCCTGTAAGCTCTGGGTCAAGTCAGTTGCTGTCAGGAAGCCCAGCTGCAGTCTGCCCGCCTGCCTGCATCACCAGCTCCAGTGGTCAAAGCCTCATATTCCAATCTTTCAGACCATGGTGGTTTGCTTTGATAGTCAGGCCTGTTTACCACTCCATGTCCTGGGGGCTAACTGGGCTCAGATCACCCTCAAATGAACTGACGAGTGAGGGAAATATTCAACACAGCTGTGCTTACTCTGAGGGCCGAGGCCAGAGAGAGACGTGCTGCTGCTGCTGCTGCTGCTGATACGCTCTCAGGTACCGGGGCAGGTCCTCGCCTCTGAAGCTGTCTTCAGAGAGCCTGTTTGCATTTATAAAAATGTTTGCTTGGATACAAAAATAAAGATTTCCCAGGTGATGAGAGGATGGGAACGTAAAGACAGAAAGTGAGCTGGATGGAGATGAAAGATTTATCTTAACAGGTAGGGAAGCGGCTAACCCAGCGGCTGCTTGGGAATATAACAGCAGCTCCGCAGCAAATCAAAGGTAGCAGTAGTCTGAAGACTCTAGCGGGCAAAATATCCTTGAGTAAATCTTGGCCAGTCTCTCTCTTGAAGCTGAGATTAAGAAAAATGCTGTTTTGCATGTAGATACTGTACTTTTCATCCTGTCTCAGCCATATGTCTTCTGCCGACAATCTTTGTGGAATAACATTCCCTAATCCTGGGTGTCTTCTTTATTCACTCTTAGATTTATGTGTGACAAGGAAACATTCAGTTTCAGCTCTGTCAAGATACCTCTCAGCTCACTTTGTTGCTTTGACCAATTTACCATGTTTGTGTGTCAGCACAGCAAACCTAAGGCTGGCAGCAGCTACATGAGCGGCACACGGAGACTGCCGTGTAATGAATAGCGGGCATGGCTTGCAATTTGGCAGGAGTTGATGGGAGGGGATCGCATATGCTGCAAACTGGGGCAAGAAGTATGACAGGTAGTATGGAAACAGCTCTGCATAATGGTTTATGAATACTTTTTCTGGTGTCAAAGAGCAAACATCAGAGCAATCTCACATAACCATGTGTAGCAGGTATTAAAGTTAATGAATTTACAAGTATGGCCTTGCACATTAATGCACATGCAATGGTAAGGTTGCTCATGTAAGGATTCATAATTCCTTTTTTGTGGTGCACATCATCTACTCTTTCCTTTTCCACTGGTTCTGTCTTATGCAACATATAAAAAACTTAAAAATGCAAAAATATACCATACACAATGTCATTTATGCAAGTACAGTACTCAATGTATACAATAAATACCATAATGATGCATTTACAGGCCTCACTTTTTGTTTAATTAATTCAAGAGATGGTGCCAAATGCAAATACTTTCAATTGGATTCATTCCATTTGTGAGCCTCTCAAATGTAAGCAAAACGATGGACCTCCTCTTAAAATATGCAGCAACTGTTGGTAGAAGCATCGAGAGTCGAGAGCCAGCAGTGTGCAAAAACATGTTGTGAGTGTAGCCACGCTGCCCACTGTGTAGCTGGCGCCCGGGCTGGCCCCCTGTTTGCGTGTGCATCCTGCACCCCTCTGCTTCTCCGGGCCCTCCCCGTGTTTCTCCATATTTCCACTATTTCCTTTCAGTCCAAGCTCTGCCTTGGTGTGAGTCCTGGCATGCCGGCGCTGCCCCTGCTTCTCTCCACTCTGCTCCACTTCCTCCCATCAGCTCGGTGGCCTGGCTGCCCGGCGGGTGCAGCCTGCTCACCTCCGGGGCAGCTGGCATTGCCTGATGGTGCCATTCATCAGACCTGAGGGTGAAGGGGGCTGGCGGGGGCTGATGATGGAAAAGAGGGGGGGATTGCACGTTTGGTTGGCTTTATTGGGATAGTTATTAAATAAGGGATGATGACAAGGGGGTAGAGGTAGAGGAATGCTTTCAACTCCCTCTGCAGGAGATGTCCTACACAAACTCTAGGAAAGGATGGATGTCGGAAGGAGGAAGGTAAACAGTAATTTTCTGAGCCTAAAACACAGGAGGGGGCAGACAAACAAGCGGAAAGATGTATTTACCAAGACAGTGACTTTCTAAAAAAGAAACAGATTTATTTAGGATATAGGCAGAGTTCTTGGGATGCAGGGTAAGTTGGCTTCAAAGACAGATGACTTGCCTTGGGCGAGGAGCTGGCGGCCTGCAATGTTGAAGCTGGTGGCTGAATGGCTGATGACTGAATAACAGAACCCCTCCTGAGATCGGCCATTAACACACGCTACACACACACATACACAGGGCCCATTGAGTGTCCCAGCAGGGGGAGAGGACACAGCCTCTGGGCGAGGGGCCAGGGGCCAGGGGAGGGATCCAAAGGGCAGAGGAGGTCTCCCTGCAGCCAGCAGTTAACTATCGGCATGGGAAAATCCTGCCCCGCGAGTCCACACCCTCAGCTGCATTCAAGTCTAACAGTAGCACGTCCTTCTGTGCGCGTATGTGTGTGATTCCCTTGACCCTCACTCTGCTCCACAGCTGTTGAACAAGGGAGGAAGAAAGAAAGAGAGGGACACAGGGAGAATGGACGCCAGAGATGAGAAAGCTTGAATGTAGTCCCAGGGGGTGAAATGAATGACTCACTGACATCCTCTTGGCGAGACTCAGAAGTCTGGTTGTTCGGAACAAAGCCTCAGAAAAAAAGTTTCATTTCACTACATTTATTGCCACATTTATCATTCAGCTCTTTGCTCCAGACTTTTATGCTAATGCTCTCAGGACTGTCTTGTGTACAACATTACCTGAGCTTTACGGTAATAACTCAGGGTATTTTTAGGCAGCATTGAGTGTTTTTTTTTTTTTTTTTTTTTTTTTTTGCAGATGATAGCTGCACTTATCTTTGAAATACAGAACAGGTCCACAGACTCTTTAAAGACTCCACCAGCTACACAAATAATGTTGAAGTTAGTGACGTAAGGTTGACTAAAAGACCGGATCTCATCCCGAGTGTTGCCGCAGTAAAATATTCAGTGGATCTTCTGCTGCCTTCACTATCCCTGTTATTTACTTGTCAAATCTGAGGAGACTTGTCAGCCAATCACAGAGCCTATAATTGTCAACCCTCAGAATGTAATTCACAGCAATTAAATGAAAAGATGCCGAGATGAGATGAGCCTGTCATATAAAATCAAAGTGGGTGTATGAGCACCAGTTGCAGCTTGATGCAATGTTAAAGTGCTTGATATAAACATGAAGCCATGGTTAGAATTATACCTACATTGCTGATCTTCTTACAGGAAGAAGTACATTACAGCGGTGTTGCAATTATGTACAACATTTTTAAACAATCTGAAGAAGCTCCTGACAAACAACCCTTTACCAAATTACTGCATCCCAGTCCTCCCACTTGGTCCCAATCCACCAGTTTGAGTGCTCTCACTGATAGGGTGCTCCATGGCTTGAAGAGACACAGGGTTAGTGGTCATAGTGGCTTCCAAATACTCCAAGTGGAGTGTTTTCAGATTCAGACTCAAAGTGGAGTAGGCTCCCAAAATGCTTTGCAAACTGAGACGATTTTTTGAGCATGGCTCAGTAAAAGTCATGCAGACATTAAAGGTTGGTTAAATATTGTTGATGTAAAGCTGGGGTGGCCATTTTTGTGGCTCTTAGTCTCTGACTGGTTGGCCACCCCTGATGTAAAGGATAGGCCTGGGCTGATAACAAATTTTGCTGGATGATATATTGTCCCACAATTATTGATGCTAAACAGTATTATTGACAATATTATTTTAAGACCACACTAGTAAGAAATAATGTATCATAATAATGCAACATACCCTTCAAATGCAATAAACCCTTATTTCTCATGAGTACTTTTTACTATTGTAATTGGTTGTGTTTTAGGTGAGCATGTGAGTTTGTTGTGTTGCCTTTTTTTGTTGCTGCACACTGGCTCGTCTGTTTTGATGGGCTCAGCCTGCTGAAATATTTCTACACTGGGGCTGTGGTGTTTCACTTTACAATCATCTATTTTCCTCCTAATTTATACTACATTAACCTGCGTTGCCCCTAATAAGCTCACGAGGCTCACTTGCTGCACCCTGTGTGTTTACGGTAGTCTGATGCTAGCAGCCCCATGTCCCCCAGGAGACAAAGATTTTGGATGACTGACAAGAGGGTTCACTCCGATTGATGATGATTTATTGACTATTGTCCCAGGCCCAGTAAAGAATTTCATACTGCATGTTTATTGCAATAACAAGTGTATACAAAAAGGAGCATTCTCCATGTTAAGTGAGTAGCAGTGCAGGTCTTGCCTCACTGCATGCTGCAGCTTTTTGTGTATCAAAATTAACTTTCTGTGTTCCTCAATATGAGACTGAGAAAAACAACTTCAGGCTTTTCTTACTTTGTAAATGAAAATGAAACAAAAATGTATTTTAACAACTGCAATGTTGTTTCATGGGATTATGTTATGATCAGTTTTCATAATCAGATCAGATTAGTGAATCCCAAGGCTTAAACTTGGAAAAGTTGGCATATCTAATGGTGTTTGAATTCCAGGGTAAAAATTTTTAAAACTGCAGTTCCCAAAGTGTCCACATGAGGCTGCTTCCAAATGCAAAAGAATCCCATTTAACACTGTTTAAAATGCACATTTAACAGTATTGGTCTCTATCCTTCTTATATTTTTGATTCATGCAAAACTAAGAGTTGTGCATAATTACGCTTTGTTTGGAGGCAGAGGAAATTTGACTGACAGGTGAAATGATCTTGTCTCATCTGCTCTGGCTCCTCCTTTTTGCTTGTTTCTAACATGCTTCTTCAGGCCTCTTCAGAATTCATACAGGCTTTATAAACTCAGTGATTTTAACACCTACAACTTGTGGCACTGGTCTTAAAGTCTGCTACCAAGTTAAAGCTGCTCATGACCTACAAGTGGTGGTTAAATAAAGTCTAAAACACAAGGCTTCAGACCCCACCCTTTGGATATCCTGTGTTGGTTTCGTAGAAGCCTGTTTGTTATGATGCAGATAAAGACATGGCAGTATGTGTGCGTAGTTCAGCTGAGATCTTTGGACTTTTTCTTTTCTACTACCCTCGACTTGATTAAACCTGTTAATGAAGCGTTGGCTGTGCGCGCTAACAGCTGTAGAGTTTTGTTCCTGCTCTTGTCATCTTCGTCATTCATTAGGTTCCCACGGTGTTTTTGTGAAACAATTTGGCTAACCGTGGCTGTGTTAGAAGTTCCTGGCTTGTTTGTGAAGGGAAAATGCAAAAAGTCGCTTGGTGGGAGCCAAGTTTCCCGTGGAAAAAAAAATTAAGCATGTAGCTGCTCATTACAAATAAACAAATACAGCTGCAGGCGTAATGAATTGCACTTCAAACCATGTGCACATGTTGGAGAAGCCATCCACCATCCAGACTTAAAGATGTACTTACCAGCGTGTGAGTGCCCCTGCCTGCTTCACCTCACTCTTGTAATTATCTTGTCAATTAACCTGAAGGTGGAAGGATGAATGACACATTTGTCTCCTTCACCGTTTCTACAGATGCCTCCTGTTTTTTTCTCTCTCTGTGGTTTCAAATCAATGCACATGGCAGCAGGAAGAGACGTAGACTGGTGTTTGTTTTGAAAATCAAGAGGTATTTAAATTTGACTTAGCTGATAATTTCAAGGTTGCACTTTTCCGGGGAGATTTGGCTTCTTTAATGATTTATTTTTTTGCTCTTTTTGAATAACTTCAAATGTCAGATTGTTGTGAGAGGTAGAGGCAAGCATATATTTTCTTATTTCATAAAAGAGCAGCCTTTTCAAGAATTCTTTGTTATGTAGCATTGTTTTCCTTCCCGCTACGACTTTAACTCATCTTATATTTCACACCTTGATGAAAGCAGACACCAGAATGCTTGTTTCATCCAGTTCACTGAATCAGCCAAATGAATGTAGACTTTTCCACCCTCATTTACTGTACCTCATGTATGCTTTGTGCTCCGTTTGCAGCAGCCTGTGTCACATCTGCATGAGCTGAGCGGTGAAGACAGAGTAAATGAGTTGCTCTGTGCGTCATTGTATTTGTGGAGAATAGGAGCAGTCACTTCAGAATAAAGGAAACCTCAGTGATTGTCAGACTCAACTCTGTGTAGTTTTACTCTGCAGAATCCCCAACCTCAGCAACAACGACCGTCTCCGTTTTGAAAACCTAAAAATAACATGACAGGAGATGAAAAACTGAAGCAGTGTGTTCATTTTTTAACAGCACAAAAGAAATGACGTTTGGTTAAAGGGAATTGAGGAAAAAAGGAAGCTGGGATTGCGTTTTGAATGATGAATGCCACATTCTACTCGCCTGTCCGACATGTCGGGAAAATCCAGGGTTTGAAAATCTGCACGTTCCCCAAGGACATCCTGAACACCCCATACCTCAAACCTGAAATTGAATAATTCAAGTGTGGGTGAGTTTTATTTGCTCACAAACACACCTTCAGATATTCTGCTTTCCTTCAGTTTCCTGCTTGTTTGAAATGAAACTTTGACTCTTTGTTGGGTCAGGAGAGGCAGGTAGTCAATAAAAGGAGATTGGCTCAGCAGCCTGTAGTTTCCTCCATCTGCTAACCAACTCATTATCCTGTATCAGCTCATCGGATCTCTGCTGTCCAAGCATGTGTGCTCACTGACAGGCTGTTACTGACAGATGTGAGAGGCGTTAAATAAATGAATGAGTACTTGAAGGAAGTCAATCAAAGATAAACTAAGATGTAAAGTGAGGTACTTAACTAACTTTGTGTCTCTACTTAATAAAATAAAAAAGTCTTTAGTGTGCTTTGATGGGAGGGTGGAATAAAGCTAATGATTGGGTGTTACCTGCAGGTTAAATCCCTTGAATAGGAGGGAAAACTTTTCATCCCCCTTTTCAACCTACATTATCATAAAGATGTGCACCTGTTTCTCAACAAAAGCAGCATTCAGCATCTTTCATTCAGATGAGTGAGTGTTCTCCAAACTCTAAATTAGGACTGTAGGCAGCATAAAATGTCTGGTTGTTGTCAGCAACGAATCTCCACTGTGGATTCAGGGGGAAACAGTAAAGGGCTTTATGTGAGTTTTAATTAATCCTCTAGGGTCAAGGAGTCGATTGACCTGTATTTCACTTAAAAAGTGTTTATCTTGGCCTTCTTGGTCTATTTTTTTTCAGCACAACCTCACCTGTGTTATTACCTTTGTTGTTTATTTATATTGATTTAACATATGAACACCCTGGACCTAAAAGTGCAAAACAAAAATCTGAGTTGGATTTTTTTTTTTTTTTTTAATTTATTCATTGTTTACTGTGAAAACCACAAACATGTTAAAATCATTTTTTCTTAAACTTAGAATGCAAATATTTAAAAAACAACACAGTTCAATGCAAATATTTTCATTAAAACAGGATATTCCCAGGCATTTTTGTACAACTTTTTACAAAACCATTAGTGATGATAAAATTTACAGAATTATTGTCATGAGTCGCCTCATTTCTCTGAAACACAGAACAACAAAGCTACACTTTAGCACAAACAGTTTCTCCCCCCACCCAGTAACTCCCCAAACTTCCCCTCTCTCCTTGCAACCACAAAATTTTTTGATTGGCTGATGTGGTGCACTCTTGACCTATAGGAAAAGAGTTTTGTGTTTTTTTCTGGGTTTTTTTTCCTTGCCAGCACACAGCTAGCTAGCACTCTGCACATAGTCGCCTGTTTTTACTGTTTTATCCTGCACCAAATGTGACAACATTCAGGGAAAAGCATGGCATCAATCATCTATCACAAGTCAGGATTTACTCATTTTATCAACACAACTCATTAACTGGTAAATAGTTCAAAATCAACACTTGCAACACAATTTGAGACTTAGCAAGACTATGTCGCCTTAGCTCGCATCTGGCAACTTCAGGGGGTTAAAGTTGTACTTTTGAGCTGTTATGCCTTTATTCTGGTATTGCTTTTACTGTTAAGTTAATCATCCAGTTAATGGGGTTTTGACCAATCAGAATCATGCATTTGAAAAAGATAAATAGTTTTCTCCAAAAGAGATCATTTAGTCTAAATAAGGTGAAAATAGTAAGAAATAATGTGGAAAAATCATCTCGTATCTCATTACCCAGTGATACTGATCAGTTTTACAGGTGTCAGCCAGCACCTCCACACAAAGAAAGATGGCATTCAGATAGAACTTTATTTGGTCCGAGATGAGACCCCTACCTCATAAAGCAGCCTCCAGCCTTGGCTCTGACAGTGATGCGCACTAAGCCTCTCAGTAATTGGCATTCTAACACTTCAGAGATGAAGCGCCGACACCTTGCCCTCCTGACCTCGCATAACAACACTTGTAGTAAACCTCACACTCCACTGAGCAGCCCTCCACCACCGCTGGACGTGTGTGCATCTCTGATAAGAGGTGAAGCCGGAGCAGAGAAAACGAAAGAAAAACAGAGAGAAAGAGAAATGATGTGCCCATCAGCGGCGTTGGATCTGTCCTGTTCCTGCTCACTCCACTGAGCACTCAATCACTGGGATGTGAATTTTAGTCTGACTTTGAGCAAGAGGAATGGTTGCATGCGTTCGTATGTGTGTGTGTAGCAGGGTTACCCAAGTGGAAGCATTCGAGTGCATTAACACTGGTGTGTGTGCGTCTGCATTTACTGCACACTCCTTTCACAAATCCTCCAGGTCATGCCACTTGTGCTCGAAGTGAAGCTTCCGTGAGCTCGGGCTTTTAATTTTTCAGAAGCTGCGATGCCTGTTAACTTAACCTCGGAGTGACCTCGCTGTTGTCAGTCTACCCGGGCTGCCAGGCTCCGCCTCCCTTTTTTTTTTTTTGTCTTCTTCTTTTTCTCAAGCAGCCCACAAAATGTCTCGGTGATGGATTCAGAGATAGGATGGGTCCTTAATTACAGAAACAGAATGAAAGGCTGCACCGCGGCTGGGCAGATGAATGTGATAGGAGTGCTTTAGATAATGTGATGTGCTGTGTTTGCTGTACTTGTCTCCAAGGACTCCTATTAGCTTGTAAAAAACAGACTGTACAAACCTTTGAGTCTGGAAATACACAGAAAAAATATTCAGATTTGTTGAAGTAATGTGAAATAATTGAAGGCCCTGCCTATTTTTTCCTCTCTTTTACATAAACGGATAGAAACAATGTGGAAAACTGCGTTGTCAGCTAATGTATCCACAGATCATAAAGGATCATATATTCCTCTCAACAAGCAAACACATGCTGATGATGTTACTCCTACATATTGTCTCTGTGGAGGCCCAGCTACACCCCGTCTGCCCCGTACTCCTCTTGTCATACCAGATCAGAGCATAAAGGGAGGAAGGAAGGAGGAGCTGAGAGATTGCGTTTGACATTCAGCCCCCCTTTTTCCCCCTCAGTCATCCATTTAACCCTGCCACCATGGCTGGTGCAATATTAATGCCCTTAAACGTAGATGAGGTGAAAATGTGTCTGAGGGAGCGGATCCCTGTAGGGAGGGCAGCTGCATGCATGCACGGGGTTATGCACACACACACACACACACACACACACACACACACACACACACACACACACACACACACACACACTCACAGACACCACACATATAGAATTTTCGAACACACTCCACACACACGCTACTTAATCGTACTCATATAGAAACATTTCGATTCAGTTGTTTTTCAGCCACATGTGTCGAGTCTCTCTCCTATACATGATCTATCCTGCAGCCGGTCCGCCTCCATAAGCGTTTGAGCAGCCTCTTTTCCTGCTGTTTGAAACTGAAACAGGCTTAACAGAGATTTAGGGATCAAGGTGTGTTTATGTGAAATCCTAAACCGGCTCAAATGTGGGCTATTCCTCCAAATGCCTCTGAATGCTCGCTCGTGCAGCCGAGCCTTTGCACTCTGAGGGGGAATGTTGGAAGAGGAGGCAGGTGAGAGGTGAGGGGTGAGGGCAGGAAATCGATTTATAGCCCCGTGTAAACTGAATAATGAATAAGGCCTCTGTGTCCACAGATTGGAGGCCTAACGCTGGACTGTGTAGAAAGAGAGTAGTGGAAATGTGTGTCTTGGGAGGATGCAGCTTTGAGTTTGGCATGATTTTGTGTCTTTTATGGGGATTTTTATTTCAACGTGCAAAGACTGGAAATGCTGGAAGTAACAGCTGTGTGTGGAGCTATGTGAGCAGCTTTGAGCTAAACTCTCACGTTTGTACTGTACCGCTCACAACTGTTCTTCTAACATTCTTATTTGTAAATCACATGGTGTAAAACATGCATGCAGTCTCTGTGATGTTAGTTTTCTAAATGCTATCTGTGACCAAAATCTCATCCCCCTAGAAAACAACGACAATGCACCCACCTGCCTTTGCACCAAGCCTCTCTGATACTGCAAATTTGCACTTATCTTAATAATAATAATAATAACTTAAATTTATATAGCGCCTTTCAAAGAACCCAAGGTTGCTTTCACAGTAGAGGGAAAAACAAATTAACAACAAAGCCTTAAACAGGGAAGGCCAGGGAGAACAAGTGAGTTTTGAGAAGTGATTTGAAACAGTCCAGGGTGG
Organism: Halichoeres trimaculatus; assembly: GCF_033239565.1. Lineage (NCBI taxonomy): Eukaryota > Metazoa > Chordata > Actinopteri > Labriformes > Labridae > Halichoeres > Halichoeres trimaculatus. Next base: position 17,224,591 of record NW_027437194.1, on the reverse strand, counting down.
GAGAGTTGCGGATTTCTGCTGGGAGAGAGTCCCAGAGGGTGGGGGCGGCCAAACTAAAGGCTCTGTCGCCGAACGACTTGAGTTTGGTCCGCGGGATGGAGAGGAGACCAGCATCGGATGACCGGAGGATCTTTCACCTCAACAAATCTCAAAATGAAATTTACCCCCCATACAATGTAGACAAATAAATTGGTGAGCTACATACCTTAATGTACATTAAACCAGGCAGGGCATAGGTTTCATTTTACTGTTTAAAAAATGGCTTTTTAACATAGTGTTGAATGGGATTCCTTGGCTTTTGCAGCCAGCCTCTAGTGGACACTCAAGTGACTGCAGTTGTTCACCCTCTCATTGGATTTATTGGCTTTATTTCTCAAAACTGCTTGTTGCTGCTTGACCAAGTATGAGACATGGTGGTTTCCAAGTTGTGTGTATAAGCCTCCTTAGTTACACTGACAGGTTTCCATTCACTTCCATTCAGTGTGTTATCTCACACTGGCTCGGCTCTGTTGCATTCTGGCGGGTTGGGGTCCTTCGGATCAGATACGTGAGATTCTATTTTTGGCAGATGCCGGAGCAACAACGCATCAGTGGATGCATCTTGTGACTTCCAAAATAAAACAAATTGTGTCAAACACCAGATCATATTCCTCTTAAAAAACAAACTGACATAATGAACAGAGCCAGGCCAGAGGTCAACAGGTAAGAGGTTTTACAGCCCAACATGAACAAAGAAAGACTCATCATCATCATCATAGTGGGGTGGGAATTGTGGGAACTCTTCAGTGTGGTGACTCCAGCTGTCTGATGGTTCTGATATGTGCTGAGTTGGACACACAGCCGGTGTGAGTTGACCAATGAGAGAGCGAACAGTCGAAACGCAATGGAGCGGAAACAGAACAGGCACAGATTTGGTGCAAGTATGGCGTTAGCCACAGTTTCCTTTGACACTAAAAACACCCTTTCCCAAATTGCGTCACGTAGTTGGATGATCACTAAAAAGTTCAGTTTGGGAACCATGACTTCGATGCATATCTAGTATTTTATCTGATAATTGTTAAGATATTTTAGTCTGAATATGAAATTATTTACAAATGTGTACGAATGTTTCATCCCAAGAACTATGCTGCTATTCAGGCCAAAATGGGCTCCCTGGAACAAAGTACCATTTGCATCAAGCCAAAAAAAAGTGTATTCAAAATTTGCTTTCGTTTTGTAGACAAAGCATTCCTAGTTTTTCTACTCCAGCAGGAAACCTTAGTCATCAAATAACCAAAGACTGCTAGAATTTTTCAGTGTTTCAGGAAATCTGAAGCCTTCTTTTTCATAAATCTGTCGAATGAGAACACCAATTTTTAAAAAACATCTTCTGTTGTTGAAATGTCAGATATTGTTGGTTCAGACACATTTTGCTCAAAGCACAACCATAATCAGGATTACATGACCTCTCCAGCACCGTGCCTCAGGGAGCAGCATAGCACAGTACTTCTGTTAAAGTGGGTCACACCTTTTAGCCACCAGCCAAACCCCCCTCCTGCCGTCACCTCATACCACCCTGAGCAGACTGACTCAGAGTCCCACATTTCTCCTGAATCTGGACAAATAGGCCACAAACTGCCCGCTGGATCATCCTCCTGTGTTCTCGGGTAACATAGAGAGCTCCCAGCGTTTCTGATATGCTGTTTTATTCTGTGAAGAAAGATGCGTGAGGCGTCCAGAGGGGGAGATGGCGATGTTAGTGAGGGGGAGAGAGGGGAAGTGCAAAACAAGAGAGCTGGGCTTTAGGGAGCGTGAGCTCAGGACTTTTCTGTAACGCTCTGCAGCTTCAGAAAGAAAAAACAAGAAGTTATTCTGCTGTACCCCCTGAATACTTTCCAGTGAGTCCCTGTGGGGCCGTTCTGCTGTCACCACTGCCCTCAAACAGCTTTTAGGGATTGTTTTGCTTCGGTGTTTTATTGACACGTGCGCTAAGAGAAAGCAGCACATTCAGTCGTGACTTCTGACACTACCCGGAGTGTGAAAACAGAATATGGAAAGACTCTCAGATTGGGTGGGGTCATGCCACTGTACTGGATGAGGTCAGCGCCTCGAGCCTGAGCTGAAACCACACAGTACAAATATTTACTTTCAACCCCAAAGTCCCAAGAAATCACACACAAGAAGACACAAAAAGAAAAGGGCGAGCGCCTTTTTCAGGAATGCCCTGTGAGTAACCTTTCTTTTTTCACAACTACTGTACCCACACGACACGAAAACACACACACATGCGCTCTCTCGGGGATGTGAAACACTGACCAAAGTTTGGCAAAGACTAAGGGCTAATATTGGTTCTTAATATTTGATGTAGAAAGGAGCTTAGAGTGTATTCTTCATCTCCTTCTCTCTGTAAATCTCAGGTCAGATTGTAAGGAGACTTTAAAGAAATAGACGCTGCAGTATAATCTACTTATATCATCGATTTATCTTTATATCCAATCCCTTTTGTAACCCTACCTGAGGCTATATCTCTTCATAGAACGCAGAGGAAGCCTCTGAAATGTTTATCGACACAGCGTTTGCGGATTGAATTAACACTCAGGTGAAGGTATAACACAGGGATGTATTGCTTGCTGTGTTTGAATTTGCAGCAGAGAACCCCCTCTTTTTTAGAGACTTGTCTAAAAAATTCAAAGATTGTTTTTTCTTCTTATTTTACTCTTCAAAGATCCCAGAAGACACTTGTCATTGTTTGTAGCAGGAGAGGGAAAGCAGTGTGCGCTGTAGCCCAAATAATTGGTGGAGGATTCTCAGCAGGGGAAGGTAAACTGAAAGTGACACCAGGGTGGAAAGCTCGGCATGATGCCTCCTTCCTTTCAGCACTTCAGCTTAAAAAACTACAGACCCCTCTACAGTTCCACAAGTGAGAGCTTCACATCTGAAAGAAGAAGCACAGACCCAAACGCTGATGTTACCCTCCTCTTTTCCCATTAATCTTTCATATCCAGGGCTAAATATGAGCCGAGCTGATGTGACGCTGTGTCTGTGTTGGGGGCAGACTTGGTAAAGCGGGTGGGGGCTGCTGAGGTTAAGTGCTCTGGTGTCTGAGACTCAGGGGACGTGATGAAGAGATGAAGAAAGGAGGGGGGTGGAGATGAGGAGACGGAGGACATGTGAAAGATCATCCCGGGAGGGAGGACCTCAAATCTGGGGTAAGGTTTTATGAGGTTGGCCTCTTTGCCAAAGCTTCACATGCTCTCACAGAAGCATGTCCATGTTCAAAGGGACAAATGTGCTACAAGAGCCAAAAAGAATTTAAGTCCGGCCGACAGGCTGCAGAATCTAAATCAGCTTCATTGCAAAATAGTTTTACGCATTTAAGAAATTTGTTTTTGTGTCATTTTGAGGAAAACATGAAAGGAGGATTTTTTTTTTCATCATGAAGTGCCAAAGATTGAAGTTGACCTTTTGAGTCTAATGCTTGTGTGCATGGATTAGTGAAACTACTTCAGAATCAGCTTCAGCAACAAAGACATTCTTTTACTCGCAGCTCAGAAACACAGTTTCATTATTGGGACTCTGCAGAGATTGTGCCAAAATCTGAGGCTGTTCAGAGGCAGCCACATTCCTGCAAACTGAAATAACGGGTTATGGACAATAGGAAGGGTATTAATGGTTACATTTGAGTGTGATTTAGAGAGGATATGTTGTATCACAAGAGAATGTATGACAATCTGGCAGGTTGTTCCTGAAAGTATTGATCTCGGGCAGGCAGGGGGTCTGAGATGCAACTAATACCCCAACAAAGGCCCAAACAAGCGGTGACATACTGTACATGTTCGTCTAAGAAGCTAGCATTGAAATAAAAGAAACTCCTTTCATTGTTTTGTCTCATTCCTGATCTGATCACCCCCTAACGGGACAATATTCCAAAACAGGAAGTAAATGGACACATTTGACGTAAATAAAGGCTATAAAGAAAAAAAAAAACTAAGTTACAGTGACCCCTACAGGCCTGGAGCACTTCTGCACTGATGACATACAGAGATTATCAATGAAATCTTTTCGTTTTAAACATCATCTTCTTAAAAATATCTATGGCTCTCTGCATAGTGCAGTGTGCAGACTTTTACAGAGTATTTTCTGAAATTAAACACTGCCGTGCTAACTGCAGCTGTTCACAGGTGTTCTTCTGCTATTCATTGATTGCGACCATCATCTATAGTTTGGTCTTTTCCAGCCCTTTCCTCTACATAGCCAAGATGGAACTTATGCCAACTTTTTGACTGTTTTGAGTGGGTCAGTTGAGTAATCAAAGTGCACTATGTTTTTCCATACTGCCAGTTTGAAAGCACTTATACACTCAAAATGGTAAGTGTAAATGCAGTATGTAGGTATGTTAACTGAGATACAGTCAGTCTATAACCTGGCTAAGTCACCTTGGAGGTCACATGGCAAAACAGAACTACTGAAAACAGATCAAACATTTTATTTTGCATTGTTAGATATAAAATATAACCTTTACTTTTAACTATTTACTTATTTATTTCAATTTGATTTATTTTTTTAAATTAATTTATTCATTTTTTTTAATGATGGATGAAATATGCTACAACCCTCCCCAGGACAGGGGTTGCCAACCAGTCAGAGACCAAGAGACACAAAAATTACTGTGGTACTACAGAGAGCCACATCACACATAAACGAAAGGAGATAAGATGAAAATTAATCTATCTATCTATCTAGATAGATAGCTATGAGCACATGTGCGACGTACAGAAAAGAAACTGAAACCTAAGTATCAACCTCATCACCCAAGTATTCATCAATTTTGATCACAACATCAATATATCAATAATTTAGATGGATGGGTACCCTACTACTCATAACAATAATGAATGGATCAAAGAGCCACACACTGAAAGGCAAAGAGCTGCATGTGGCTCGCGAGCCGCAGGTTGGCCAACCTTGCCCCAGGGGAACCACTGCTGTAAAAGATAGTTTGATTGATACTTTGTCCATGGCTCTGAAGAAGTTAAAATACATGATCTGATTAATGTTGATTGAAAAATAACATCATTTACTGCAGTTGATTGTAACCTCCAAGATATGCACATATTTTTCTTTTCTTTTCTTTTTTTGGTGCCACCACCTGGCTCAAGGGTCTTGACAAATAGGCAAAGAAGAAGTGAACACCATATTGTAATGTTTTATTGTACATATGTTGAAAACAGCAACCTGTATGGTAAGTTTTTTTTCAGTTAAATCAGTACTGTATCTATTTTTATTAAACAAACATCAGTTTAAATAAGTGAAACATTTTTCTTTTTAGGCTGCCATATTCATGGCCAAGCCTGCATACATACAGGTGGTAAGCCTCAAATAAAAGCTTTCCTAATCCAGACACTTCTCATGTTTCTGTCTTCAAAGATCCCTGAGCTCCTCTCAGACAGACACACAGGAATAATATCCCAGTTATTGTACTCCATGTGAAGTTTGTACTTTTTAAAATTCTCACAGCAGTGGTTTGGATTTCTTGGCTCTAGCAGAGCTTCATGAGGAGCTTCTACCTCTGCTTTCTTTTTTTCCTTCTCTGCAAAGCTCTGTAGGATTCTTTTGTCGGGGAGATTTTTTAAAGGAGTGCTCGGGATGCAGTGGAGCGTACAGTAGTTCTTGCTGTCTCTTACTTTGTCTCCTGCCCTGCACCTCTGTGAACACACACTCACACACATGCATAGAAAACCATCCCTGCTTTGATTTTGGATTATATGTTCCTGGATGCAGATAGAAGCGTATGTCTGTGTCTTCCTCCTGTGTGCACATGAAACGCAGCAGAACACACCCTGATCATCATATCAAAACAAAATGAGAAAGAAAAAGTCAACATTGTTCTCTGCCACGCTCCATTAGCAGCAGCAGAATCCATAATGGTATTCATTTTCAAGCTGCTTTATTAAATAAAGTGGAACAGGCTTGGAACCTCCATTAGCATAATGCTACTTAACATTAATCTTGGTCATTAAAGCAGACTGACACAATCCCCAGGCATCCGAGTCCAAGGAATTAGGGATGACCTAAGGGAGGAGAACTGTAATAATGTGTTTGCCCTGTTTTTCTGCCTGAAAAACCCAAAGATCCTTAATGTATCTGGAAGTATCGACGCTTCTAGCCGTGACTCGGAAGGTGAGGTTTTGATCTGCTTCTGTGGGTGTAAACAACTCATTAGGAGGAGATCAGGATGCGTGCTGACTGGCAGGGACAGCAGGGGTGCCTGGGATAGCTGGGAACGCACTAACTATCTCACCGTTCCTTTTCTCCTCTACTACACTTTTCATCGCTCATCAGCCACCGGAGGCTTACTGAGGAGGTGTAGGGGTATAATTGTGTCTTACGCACTCCCTCTCTTCTCCTCTCTCCTTCTCTCCTTCTCTCCCCTGAACCAGCTTTCAACTCCCCTTGTTGCACCTCCCCTAGTCATCCCCTTCATCCCACCTTCTTACCTCTACCTTTTCCCCCCTTACTGGGCTGCCTCCTTTTCACACCGCCTTGCTCTCTTAATCAATAACACCCCCCACCCCCACCCCAGTTGTTTCTCAGCATTTCCTCTTCCCCTCACTCCGTCTTTGAAGAGGATGTCAGACAGTTCCTCGTGCTGAGCCAGTTTCATTCAGATCCATCACCCCAGAGACGTGACCTCCCTCCTGCTCTCCACCTTTGGTATCTCTTCATCATGCTTCTTCCAGTTTTTATCAGGACAATTCTTCAGCTTAATAAAAATATAATTGCACGGTCATCCAGTTCTCTTGTCTCAGCTAGGGATCAGTAAATAACGTCTATTTGAAGACTTTGATTGCTTTAAGGAGGGAGCTATGAATTTTGCATGTGCTGTGGTGCAGAAATCATACATAAGATCCTTAGCGGCCTCTGAATAAATCTATTTAACCGTAAGCTATGAAGGCAATTATTCTCCTTATAGTTGATTCCAGCAGTTCTCGCTGTTCAGCTTTGAGTAACATGGTGCTTCAGTTTGCTGTCAGACTTAAGTTTTATATCTAACTTTTTAAATTTTCTTTTCCAACAATAGCAAGGCACTAAATGTAACTTTATTTGCAAAGGGCAAGCATGATCAAGGAGTGAGGAAAAACCAAATAAAATCAATTAACAATGACTGTGATTGAGATTTAAAGTAAGAAGCTGTCACTTGCCCCAAAATCAACAGTAGAAGAATAAGATTAAAGACACAGCAAGACATACCTATATGGGTCTTATTTGAAAGCATCACAAGGTTTTTTTTCTCTCCATGGACCGCTGTAGCTCAAAAGAGCTCCCTTCTTTCTGCTTCTGACTCAAGGTACGTCTCGCTGTCTGCTTCCTAAAGAGCTCAGAGCGTGTCTGGGTTGATATCCTTTATCAGAAAAGGTATTTTTGTTTGAGACAGCTGAGTTATTCATAAACTGGCGGCAGCAGAGCTTTAGAAATGAGTAACTTGAGGCTACTGTTAGATTTTACACAGGAGTGACGAACTTTGTGCTTGTGGTTCCCACTAGAATCTGCTTCAGCGATCTAAATAAGAATGTGCTTTGGAAGATGGTATGATTCTATTGTTTTGGTCGCTTTAGCATGCATGTAAATCTGTTTTAACACAAACATCTTTATGGTTTCAGAAACAGGTTTGGCAACAACAGCAATTTTCCACTTTTTCTTCCCATATACAAAGACTTCTACCTCATCTTTATTTAATCAAAGGTAACTTAATCACACCTCACTTTTCTTTTTCCCTGAACCATAAGAGCATGGGTCAAAGGGACCACCATCATCTGGGGAGACAGCAAAGTAAATATTGGTGTAGTCTGCAAAGGTGTGATAAGAGCGTGCATTTAGAATAACAGAAGACCAAGAATGGAGCCCTGAGGGACAACGAGTGGTACAAAACAAAACTGGTATTCAAGATGTTTCTAACCAACTGGGACGTGTACTAACCGATTTCTCTAATGCATGAATAAAGTAAGATTAAGCTCAGTGTGGAGTTTTCCCTGAACTTGTGTAAGAAAGTATCCTGATTTGGCACCTTTTGGGCACAAATTTGGCTTTGGGACTACATTGTGCACCTTGTGTACAGGCTGGAGATCATGAAACTTTTTCTGGTTTCCTCAACTTCAGTTATAAAAAACTTTTCATACTGACAAACTTGCAGCCAAAAGTGCTTAAGACAATAAAGAAAAAGATTAAAAACTAACACAAATTGGTAAAATACTTAAATACTATAACCACAGGGAACACATTGATCATGAAAATACTTAAAAATAGAATAAAATCCATACAGGTACAAAAGTACCTTGAAGGTACTAGCGAAACTTGGAGGACAGCTAAGTAAATATTGGTGTCATCTGCATGGATGTGATAAGAATGTACAAGTTGAATAATATAGGCCTGAGAACAGAACCCTGGAAGATGCCAAATTGCAAAAACATACAATATTGCATTCAGGATATGATTTTAACCAACTGTGAACTGTACCACTCAGACAATTTTCACTGAAATTTGTATTCTAACATAAACCATGAAACATCTTTATTGTGCAACAGATTCGACTCAAGAGTTATATTGTGTGCTCCTTGAACTGAGGCCAGAGTTGTTTTTGCATAAAAGCCCAAAAATCTACTTCAAACAGCATTCTTAAGCTAGGTAGGCTAAAAGGGATGGGAGATGGGTCTTCAGATTGAGGAAAATGGTCCAGTTTTATGGCAATTGGCACCAATAATTTTGGAACTGCCAACTTCTGGATGGTGTTTGTTCTACAGTCCAAAACATTTATCCTGTTCACTTTACGTGATCCCTTTTGAGACTCAGTCCAATTTTATAATCCAGACACAATTGTCTGGCTTTGCACAGTTCCTCCCATCTAGTTCATTTGCACTTATTTCCGCTTTGCCTCGGAACTTTCCTGCAGCGTCCAGCACCATTTAACCCTTCCTGACTCCCTTGGCAGAATGAAGTTACCATTTTTCAGAGGGAGCTTCAAAACAGTTTTCATAGTTTGGAAGAAGAGCCAGATTAAAATGCTCTCAACAGGCAGAGAGGTTTGCCACTGGTGATGCACTGATTTAGATTAATATTTAATGCATGCTAATGAGTCATCTGATCCATAAAGAGGAGCTTTAAAATGTGAGTTTCATTATTTTGATGTCAATTCAAGGCTGTGTGAGGACAACACAACGTGGACTCAAAAACCGATCGACTCTCAAGCAGGATGTCTCCTGACTTTTATCTTTCCTCTTTGATAAATTTTGCCTTCAAGTGGAAATTGAGAGTTAACGCTGACTCTTTCTGTGCTGTCTTTTGCTTTGATGTTTCTTTTTCAGTCCTGGAGTTCCCTCTTTCTGTCCCACAGTATGTTTAGTTAAGTTGTCTACTGTCTTCACTACTTTCCGGGCCAGTCAGTTAAAGCGGGATTAGTGTCTCTTTGTCCCCCTGACTGGCAGCGCAGACTCTGTGACAGACCTGAGAGGCACCCGAGTCCCATCAGATCCACCACACTAATTAACTTGTTTAAACAAACTGGGAGCAAGCGCCAGGAGGAAAGCTTTCAGTCCCTCTTCAAAAAAGCCATTAAAAGGAAACAGTGAGGGGGGAAGTGACACGAGAGGGCTTGTGTGCGCTTTTATCTTTGGCTTGGAACCTGAGTCGTTTGTGTATGTATGTGTGTGTTTATGTGGCTCTGTGTTTATGGCGCAGGGCGCTCAGGAACGGAGAGCTTTTTGAAGAATTCCAGACGTGAGCAACTTAACCTTTGACCTCTGTGTACTGAGCCTAATCAGAGATGGCAAACACAGATACTAAAACAGACAGAGGAGGAGAAAACAGGGAAGATGGAGGGAAAGTCCTGAACCACAGCTCTATTGTTGACTGGTTTTAACTGGGTGAATGACCCTCATTCATACTGGATGAGTCAGCTGTTTTTGTTTCTGCTCCCTAACCACTGAATTACTTCACCTCCTGATGTCTCACACAGGAATATAACTCGATAGCCACGTAGGAAAGTATTTCTGAAGCAGTGGCTGGTTTTGTTGCCGTGATTATCTCACTTACTGATTGAGCATCTTTATAAAGTGTCGTCCACGTTGTCAGAGCCAACACTAATGAGCTCGGCTTACCAGAAAAACCTTGCGCATGAACAACTACTCTACATTTGTGTGTCACCTTCTCCTTCTTCCGTCTTGTCTGTGTAGCGCATGTGTGTATCTGTGTGATTGCTAGCATTGTAATTAGACGAAGGGCCATTACCCAGTAAAGATGTTTTCCTTCGCAGACCAGCAGAACATTCGCCTTGAGGATTTTTGTGGTGCTGAGAGTTAATAATAGAAACGTTCAGGTTGAGTAGAGGCAGCTTTTCCACAGGGTTTCGTTTAGTAATAAAAAGCCCCCCCATCACTGTGTACTGGACGTTTAAACACACAAACACATACACACGCGCACGTGAAGAACATAGCGTACCCTGTCAGAAAACTGCAGGGCTGTGACATTTCCCACTACAAAGACTCAAATCTCTAAAATCATTCTTAAATAGCCGCATTTCCGCCAAAATTCCTCCACTTTTAATATGCATCATAAACTGCAAAAGTCTGGCCATATGGTATCATAACTGCACAGCACACACACATAAAGAGGCACAGCAGAGACAAAGCCATGTTAGAGTCGCAGGGCTCCTCCATGTGATGTATGATCTTCATTCCCCTCCTCTCCATGGGCCGTCTCCAGCTCAGCATCAGCCAAGAGACAGACAGAGGAAATGAACACTGGGGAATTTATCTCCCGTGCTGGCATTGTTTCTGCCTGGTGAGCTCTGAATTAAAACATTTATTAAAGTGCTGGGTTGAGCCCTCGCACTTATAACAGGGCAGAGATGCAGAGCAGGGGTTGTGGGTTTTTGTGTTGTGTGGAAAGTGCAAATTGAAATGAAAGCTGTAGATTAGCAAATTAAGAATGGGGGAATTAGATCGAGGCTCTTATCAGTAAATTAACCTGAGTACTTACACTGAGACCTTTAAACTGCTCACAGATAGTACCATTAGGTGTATACGTATTTGAGTTTATGGGCTCATTTTTCTGCTTTTGTTACAATTCAATTAAAACAACAGCAGTTTTCAACATACAGTTTAATTTTTAAATAACATGATTTAAATTGAAGTACTTTTGGTTTTAACTGCATGAAGTTTTAGGCAAGCTCCATTTAAGGCAAACGCAGTCAGAAAAAAAGGAGAAAAATAGTGAGTTCATTTGGGCTGTTTGTGTTTATCTGTTAAAGATAAATGCTGCTATCTGTGCTTCAGATAACCATTGTACAAACTCACTCTTTTTATTCACACTGCTACCATTTTCCTCCACATCACACTCAGGATAGGAAGTTAAATTTTGTGTGCATGTTTTTGTCTAGTCTTACAACTGAGGATGCCATACAGACAATTATAAATTCAGTCGCTGTCAGTGATGAACAGCTAAAAGAGGATTAACACTAAGCTGCAGTAAGGATATAGAGCTATCTGGGTTAAAAACAGCACATTTGATAACTCACTGGCTAAACTTAGCTCATTAGGTAAGAACTAATATTAGCATTCTACTGCTCACTAGCTTATTTTGTTAAGCTAAATATGGTCTTGGACAGATAAAGCTAGAAAAGCCGTGCAGTACTGGTCAATAATAGCATGGAAGTAGATTATTGCTAACTTTTTCTGTTACTTGATGCAAGTCTAAAATAAATTGAAAATATAAAATATGAAATATATAAAATATATTTTTTTTGTTCACCATTTAATTTATTTACCTCCACTATCATTTTATTTATTTACCTTATTAATTATTTTGTTTTAAACCTTTTAAGAACAATTATTTAGTATTCAGATATGGGCTATTGACTTGCTTAGAGCTAACTTTAGCTTTTACTTGAAAGCTGTCTTCAAATAAATAAATAAATGAATAAATTTCCAAGTTTTGTTTGTCGTCTGTATCATTTAAACTTTTGAAGAGCCACTATTTAGCATTTGCTTGTTGAGCATTGAGTTGCTAAATGCTAACTTGAGTTTTACTTGATAGCATTAGGCACTGAGTAGCTAAATGTTTTGCTGCTGGCTATCAAAGATGTTGTTTTCCTGTGAAATACATCACAATGTTTATGTTTTTTTTCTGAATTTCAATATCAAATTTCTTTATATGATATTTGAAACTCAAGAAGTAGTGTAGCCTGACAAAATTAAAACCAGTAATGTAAATACAATAAAAGAACATAATAATTGGTCACACAGGCAGGTGATTCAGGACCCCTAACACAACATTAAATGAGAGCAAAAGTTCAGTCTCATTCAACCACTCTGGAGAATCCCAACCAAACAAATGTCTACATCAAGTCAGCGTTGAGAGACAGAACAGAGAGGAAATATCCCTGATTGATGATTGGAGCGGCTCATAAACCCCACCTGCAGATTTGAATACCAACTGCTTGATCACTGATCAGAGTCAGATGTTCAGACTCTGCACAGGTCTAGTGGCTTGAAACCCCTTCCCTCATTTCCTGCCTCTTTTCTTGGGCTGCTCGTGTCCATCTTGAGGCTGGAAGGTGGAGCAGAAGCTTTGATTTGATGCCTGAGCAGCAGTCTTTAACTTCACCCTCCAGCCTTTCTTTTTTTTTCTCTTCTCCTCTTGCTGTGGACTGATGTCTCAGGGGCACCTCATCTCCTGTCTCTCCCACTCCTTCATCCACCTCTTACCCCGCAGCAGCCGGGCTAATGGAGCCACTTACTGCCCCTTTAAATCTTAACGGTGCTGGTTAACCCTTTATTGATGTACCTGGACCCCTTCAGCTGCCTGCAGGCTGACTGGACTGTAAATCTACTACCTCTGCTTGATCAGCTGCTTGGAGGGAGGCTTGGACTGAAGGCAGGCGCGGTCATTAGACAAAAAAGAAAAAACTTAACTGTAACCATTCGTCAAAAAAAGAGCAGTACTTTTTTTTTTTTTTTTATCTTGGGGCTCTTTGTTCTTTGATGCCTTCTGGCTCTTGCAGCCACTATGGAGGGGACAAACTAAGCATTTTGAGGTTTACCAGTCTGGACGATGCTTCAAAAGTTAAAAGGAGTCATAAAAATGTTGTATCTGTGTCTAATCTGTGTGAGCTTGGGGCGTTTTTTCTGTTTATTTCCTCAAAACACACTCACCATGAAAAGCTAAGAGCGACTCATTCCAGCTAAATTCAACTCTTGTGTCTCTACATCAAATGTGAATTCTGATCACTACACTAAGATCTACACATTAGCTGTAATCTTCAGCCATTTGATGCAATATGAGCGAGAGTTAAATGAAGAAAAGAATGAGAAAAGAGGGAGAAAAGTGTGTTGCCAGTGAACAATGACAGCCGTGTAGATCATACTTCTCGGATCATTTCCCATTCCGTATTGGAGTTTATGCTTTGTAGACTCCACTGCAGTAAAGAAGGCATTTCCCGAAGCAGATGTTAGCTTTTGATTGATTTCTTCTTTGCCGTGGAATATCTCACAGATGCTAACAGATGCTCACACTGCGTTCTTCCTCTGTTTGTGATTCAGAGATGGACTTAAGCCTTAAAAACCATCCGCTGATCTCCCCTGAGGCACGTTGAGCCGTACGTAGTCTGGGGTGCTTGTCCAAATATCTAATAACCTGTCTTTAGTCTTAAGGCTACATCCCACCTTCATCCTGCTCATCCCTTTCCCCCCTTGAGGTCTAAAACGAGAGGAAATGTGTTTACCTAAGGAATATGTGCAGGGTCACGTTCAATATCGCTGCTCCGCTGGTATTCAAGCAGCCTACGTGTATATCCACACGACAGGTGGCTTCAACTGTGTCCCAATAAACTCCACAAGCCCACTTCCATCCCTTTTTTCCCTCTCTGTCCCAAAAGGCCAGCCGGATCCTTTTACCTTCAGGCAAAGTTGGTCCGCTGGTCTGGGACATGTTAGCCAGCTGCCAAATGAAAGGGGATAAATCACGCAAATGAAAACAAATAGAGCCAGGCCTGCTTTGCTCTAATTAAAGCCGGTTCTCCCTCGCTCTGTAAACTGGACTGTGTTCTACATGCCTGACGGTGCACCCGGAAACATGTGTTCCTCCTGAGTTCCTGCATCTCTGAAACAGAGCCATGTGTGGCTGCACGAGGGGGGTCTGACTCCAGGGGCAACAGCTCATTTTTTCTTTCATTTGGTGATCATGCTCTGTAGGAGAAAACTCTCGAATATCAAACCAAAACACCTCTCCTTTTTTTATTTATCTGTATTTAAATATCATGCAGTGTATTTGTATTGATTCAAAAACGTGTTTGTGTGCTAATTTCTGTTTTTTCTCTTTTTTTTCTGCAACCTGCTGTGCCTTTCCTGCACTTCACTGTCTGAAGGTAAGCATTCTTAAATATATGTATATCTTTGTATAATTGTCAGTGTGCAGTTCTGATCATTAAAAGAAATGTAAAGATTGTTAAGTATGATTTCTATATGCATGACTTGTATAAGTAAGTTAAATGATTGCCTAGCCAGGGGAAACCTCTTGGTGAAAAATGAAGCCACTTTAAAAAAGAAAGAGCTGCAGGTCCTCGAGTGTCTACTTGAGGCTGGCTGCAAAAGGCAAAGAATACTGATCAGGTCCTATGTTGAAAATGCTCAGCTGGTTAGGTTTCTAACTTGTTTTTTTCCATAAACACTGCACAAGAGGTGAATTTCTCTTTAACACATTTGCTAGGATCATTTAGGTGCCAGAAACTAAACATAGAAACTATAAGCTGACAGATTAGTTAAGTGACAGGGGAGTAACTGTTGTTCATGATGTTTTAAGCCTGCATCACTCCCTTGCAACATACCTGATTTGGAGATGACCATCTTTAAGTTTCAGAATGCCTCATCAGAAACCAGTTTATGACATCACAAATTGTGTCCATGTTTTGTGTCATCTATCGCACTGAATCATTGACAAGATTTTTTTCTAACCAAAGGCAAGGAGGGCATCTAAACTACACTTAGACACCCCCACCCAT
The DNA here is from genome assembly GCF_033239565.1 of Halichoeres trimaculatus. Classification (NCBI taxonomy): domain Eukaryota; kingdom Metazoa; phylum Chordata; class Actinopteri; order Labriformes; family Labridae; genus Halichoeres; species Halichoeres trimaculatus. The sequence continues at coordinate 17,209,563 of NW_027437194.1, read as the reverse complement.
TATTATCTGTAACTATCTTTGTTTTTTCAGGGCCAATAAAGAAATGGATGATAGTTCATGAATGGGGTAACAGAAATTTGAATGTGATGTGAATCTGCAGCAAAAATGATTATTGGAAACTCCAATTCAAGACTTAATGTATGTTTAGAAAATGTTCAAACAAAACTGAAAATTTCTGAACTATATACAGGAGTCTACCATCAATTATTTATATCCCATAGTCTTGTGATGTCTAGCCTAGGGATTCACAGACTTTTTAGTCCCTGACCCTTAAAGTAGCTGTGCCAGAAACTGGTGATCTCCTGAAGTGAGAATACACCAATAGGCAAATCCCAAAACAGTCAGAAATAAACAAAACCTCAAATAGTTTAGCTTATAGGTAGAAAAACTATCTATGTGCACATACTGCTGTGTCTCCTTCTTTCTTTAACAAAGAAATGTGGAAATCAGATCAAACATTTTGTGTTTGCCTGGCTTCAACCGACATTTAACCCCTGCTCTTATTTATATCTTTAAAATAATGGATGAAATTTGCAATTTTAAATACTCTGGGACTTGGGAGGCATTTCCAACCACCCAGGACCTCTCCCCCCAACATCCACTTTGGGAACCACAGGTCTTGCCAATCAGATCATACTATGACATTGGGTGTGATAGAGCAATGAGTAAAAACAAAACAAAGGGTAGAAGACATGTAGGCAGAGGAGATCAGTTATCTTTTTCATTTTATTGGCCATTACTGAAATAAAACACCAACACAGTGATCAATAATCAGCTGACCCCAACTTAATGAGATACGAATACTGAGTTACCTTAGTCTTCCCTTGATTGGTTTGTATCGCTTCTCATAGCTCCAACATTCATATACATATATTATGATTTCTATATTAGGGACTGTTTTTGTTTATCCTTGGTCTACTTAAGGAAAATAGGTTTGTGATTGTTTGTGAGTGTTTCGCTCACAAATGTAATATGAGGACGGTATACCATCCAGAAAGTCCTGCATGTGCAAGTGTATTCCCCACAACTTATTTGTAGTCCCCTGGTTAGTCAAGTGAGGACATCAACAGTGACCCCCTCCAGCTTACTGTAAATCCTACAGAGCAGCTCAGTCATCGTACAGCATGAGGTGGAAGTTCCCTCCAGCAATGACGAAATCCGTCTGCCAGAAAGTATCGGCACACTCCTGCACAGGGAAAACAGGAAGACTCACTGACCCATGGACTAGTTCAATTAGCATTTGCCAATGACACCTGCTCACACCAGCAATACACAGTCCTCATAAGTGTGCATTTGAGTGTGTGTGAGTGTGTCTTGCTGGTATTACTGCACGTCGCCATTAAATATTAAAACATAAGGCTGGGAGTGCACTGGTGGAGACCTCTTGTTCCCATCTCATCAAAAATAAAGGACAGCAACTGTGAAGTATTTGGAAAGTGGAGAAAGGAGAGAAGAGTTAGCAGAAATTATTTTACAATAGCTGGAGGGAACATGAGCAAAACCCTACAAAACAAGTGAAATATTTAAACAAGATTTAAGTATTTATTATGCTAACATTCCAGTAGAGAAGTTATGAAAATTAGGCTTTGTTTTAGGGCAGAGTTGGAGATATTTTAGCGCCTGCTGGCAGGCCAGGTCTCTTTTAGGTTAAAGCTGCTGAGGTAAAGAGACAGATAGAGTGTAGTGAAGTGGGGGTCAAAGGTCAGAGAGTGGAGCCACCCAGCTCGTAATGGCTTTAACCTTTGACTTGTATCCGTGTCCTGAGTCGTCTCTTAATGCGGTGGGACTGACAGCTCAGTGGCACTCCCCATTCTCACACTCAGTCTGTAGAAACACAGGAAATACTTGAGTCACAAACTCAAATTATTTGTCTCCAAATAAATTTAAGTGCTGCTAATGTGTTGCTGTCATGATGCAAAGTCCATTCCCAGGAAGCCCCCCACCAGCAGCACATTTGGGCTTCCTTGTAGCCACCAGTCCCAGCGTTCACTCTGAATGCAGCAGATGACTTCAAACGTGACTAATTGTGATCTGTTTGTTTGTTAATGTGCCTCTTGTTTGGTGCTGTTGGGAACAGATGTGCCTGATGAGCTTTGTGAAGTGGCAGAGATATGCAGTGGGATGAGCCTAATCAGGAGCACAATTAGAAGTTGTGGAGTGTATCATCTGTGCGAGGAGGAAAATAAAGTTGTTGTTGTTTTTGATTTTGCTCTACATGAAGCAAATCCCGAGCGTGTTCCTCTTTATTTCAACTAAAAATCAGACGGGTTGTGATAAAAAGGAGACGATGTGCACGATTTGACCGCTTCACCTCAGGAGCATTAGGAAAAACCGGCGTGGGTGTGTTAGAGGAAATCTGGCCTGTAGCCTGACCTGCCTGTAGAAACTGACAGCAGAGGAGGAGAGAAGGAGTGAGATGTGATTGAAATGAGGATAAATCTGTTGCTGAAGGATGAAGGGAGGTGACGTACTCCCTGACCTCTTCTCTGACCTTGTGTGGTGATGTATGAAGACTGGGAAAGCCATGACCTCTGTTCTTAGTGTGTTAGCTGCTAGAAGATGATCTGTGAACAAAGTTTGTCTATGAAGTGTAATTGAGGTTTAACGTTAGAAAAGAGGGAAAACAGGGATTGTTGAGGCTTAAAAAAGCTTTGGTTGAGTGTATTTAGGTTAAGATGTAAATTATTTTGAGTTAAGTCTAAATAATTCACCACCTGTTGGGTTTAGTGTAGGGCTCTAAGGTGCTTTTTCATTGGGCTAACGTGATGCACAGATCTACCAAATATCATATACAGTATAAAGGTTAAAGATACTGCAGGGGCTGTTTAATTTTTAAATTTCAACCAAATGGATACATGTACGATACATTATAAAACCAGTGTTTTTCCTAGGTTTACAACCTTGTTGGAGGGGGTGGCAGCAAAGTTGACGGCAGGGGGGAGATGTTTCTTATGGTGGTTTTCCCAGCTCTCTGTCTGCTATAAGTAGTGTGCTTGTCAATGTGAAAATGCGCACATGTGTTTGTGTGTCTGTAAATATGTTGGGGCGGAACTTTGCTGTGCACAAAAGGGCAAGAGGAGAAATGTGAACCCAAAAGTACAGCACAGTACAACAAGATACCACAGAATATACAATAGGAGACATCGCAAAACAGTTATTCTGTTGTCATTTTTGGATTTCAAGAGATAACACAGTGAAAGATCAAGATACCTGATCAAGTGACATGGTGAAGCAAATTAGAAGGTAAATCTGATCAGACTTGAGTTCAGAGATGTCTTAATTTCAAATTGTGACCCCCACATTAGCCTTTTAGCGTATCATTTAACTTCATTGTGTTTCAAATAAAAGCAGTCGTCTTTGATAAAGATGTTTTTCCTGTTCACAGCAGATTGCTCATGTGACGGTGGCTCAGGGAAGCAGTTTTGTACACTTGTGTGTGACTTAATTCTCCTGTTCAGGCAGATCACGCTGCTCTCGGCCTCTTCATGTGGCCGCTGGCACATCGCGACCTGGCATCGGACTCTGTGTGGCGCCTGAAATGCACAGGGTCTCGAGGTTATGTTAGAGCGGCACACAGCTTGGCAGTAGAGGACATGACCTCCTCCTCCTCTGTCACTGCTGCAGCACAGAAATATACTTAACTATGTGGCTCTCAGAGAGGAAACATCAGGTTTTATATGATCCAGATCAGATTAATGCAGTCTACAGTTTTTTGTCGCTGCACAGGGATATGAGGGTGGAGCTGTGATATTAAGATAGTATGAGACGCATGCTAAGCTCCGTCCCTGTGGACATCTATTCCTGAAAATTTCAACCATGTAACACTTCAGTCCCAAGGAAAAACATCCAGGATTTAAGAGGATTTCTTGCTTCAATCATTCCTGAAAACCCTCTTTTTATAGCCTCTATTCTTACTTCCTCATCTTCTATTAACTTCTGAGAAGGGGACAGTCCTAACAGCTTATAAAAAGGTGATTTACACCATTATGTTGATCTGCACCTTCAGCATAGGTGTCTGCAGTGAGCCTCCATTAAATTAGACCCAGGGCATTAACATGCTGTAAAAACTTTAATTACTCTGCCTGGTCTTCATTATATTTCCTAACAATATGGAGGAGGTCATATTTTTTCCTTTTCAGGCTTTCTCGCTCTCAGAAAAAAGTTATTTTCAGAGCAAACTTTTTCCTCTCAGCTATTGAAACATTATGCACAAAGTGAAAGTGAATGCTTTAACCTGCATTACACTTAAATTCAGTTTCTAAGTTGGAATTGTGAATATTAAGCCAGGTCTATTAATCATATGCTGCTCTTTGACACCTCCAGTATGACATATAACACTCAAACACAGAGACATTGTGTTTTTCTGGAATAAGACATTGTTTCCCATGAGCAGTGTTGCCACTTAAATTTGCCATTGTATTTAGTGACTTTTTAGACCTCTGTAGTGACTCTTTCAAAAAAGCAACAAGCTTCAACACAGATGACTTTTTCAGGAGTTTGTGAACTGTGATGTAAAAGCACTTCAAACTCCTCTCAATGAGCAGTGGGTACTACTGTGGACACCTCCTCAAACACACCCGAGCAGATAAGTCCTCATTGTTGGGCAGCTGTCTCTCCCAGCTGCAGCCAGAGCATGCAGCAAAAACCAAATGAATCGCACATGGTTCTTTTGGGTCATATTTGCTGGTCCGGGACTGGACAAAGGAGGAGGCAGGTTTTGATTTTGACATTAAATCAACTTTATTTCTCTCTTTTACATTTTCCATAAAACCACATGCAAATGACCATGCAATTTGGGTGATGACATCATTTAGCAATTTCAAGGATAGCCAATAGCTACTTTCCATACTAAGGAATTGGTGACCCTTCACATGAGCACTATCCCCTACTGTCATAAACGCTGGCCAAGGCAAGCATTTGTTTGGGAGAGCAGAGCTTTGTTCAGACACCACTTTTTCCTAGTTCATGACATCTTTTTCCAGGATACAAAGCTAGGAGGTAATGTGTTTATTTGTAGTTAAGGACAGCTAACGTTTAAAATGTGACAACAATCAAATATGTGAATTCTGTTTGTAGTGTAGTTTATTGTCCAGAAGGTGTATAGACTACCTGTTCAGTGTTCCTCACTGCCCGGTGCTGTGGTGATAAGGGACATGTGTCTTTCATTACCACAAAATAAATCCAAGAAGTCCTTTTTTTTTTTTCAAGAGAAGGGATAAATCTTGCTTCTTACTGCTAAATTTTGCTGGCTAGCACAGTGTCAAAGAAAGAGACTTTCAATTTTCAGACCAAAAATGTTTTTTAATTTTTTTCAAATTTGACCGAGGATACTGAAAAATTAGATTTAGAAATAACAGATTTCTGCACTGAAAATCATGTTTTAAATTGAACATGCACATTTAGAAAAGTGAGGTTATTTCAAGATCACTTAAAAAGTCTTCAAAAGGTCTTTGAGTCAAACATACACTTAGCTGGCTGCTGTGTTGAAATTCAACTTTCACCATCATACATTTGAGCTCAACGATGTATTTGTGCTCTGGATAAAGAAAGGAACCTTTGTGTTCATATCATACCTTATCTATGGAAGCCTGTATGCCTTTGTCCCTCTCAATATGTGTTTACATTGGGTGCACATTTTTTCTTTCTTCCTTTGTGTCTGCATACTGTGTGAAAAGCCCTCTTTGCAGAGTGTGTCCCCAGCAGTGTTGCAGATAATGGAGGCAGACAGAGGCTAATGTACAGTCCTATAAACAGTAATGGATCTCATGGGGATACACAGCTGATATGAAACTTGTTGGGGCCACTCCCGTGGTATATTGCCTTTAATATGGCGCTGCTGACACACTGCACAGCACATGATAGGCATGGGTGTTTAGAGGAACAGCAGGAATCTGACATGACTATATTAAAAAGGCATTAGGAGGAGACAGGGGAGGCTCAGTGCTGAGCTGCAGTCCTCCTACATGGAGATCATTCCTGGATTTTAATAGCTTCATATCACTTCAGTGTGGAGGAGATGGGCTGAGATGTGAAGCTGATTTTATCAAACTTTTTACATAAATGTGTCTTTAATTTGCATCCTTTAGTGTGTTTTTTCATTAACAGTTGAACAGTCTTTTTCATTTCTAGGGTCTTTACATGCTCTGTAATTGCAGTATAGAAAGTTATGATAATGTTTAGTGAAGTAAAGGACAGAGGTTTCTGCATGACCAGATCCACCATAAATCATTCTGTCAGAGCTGGGCTGCAGAGGGGGGAGGGTTCAGAGAGAAGGCTCCACGTTGGGGGCAGTGACAGTTTGGCAAGGTGATAGGAGCTGATCTACTAGCCTGTGGTGAGTCCATCCCCCCTTGTTTCCTTCCATATCACACCATCTCCCCCTCTCTGTCACCTTCTCCTCTCTTACCGTTCCTGTTTTTATCACCTTTATTTGGACACTGTGTTTACCCCCTGGTGTGTAACTCCTGGGCCCTGACTGCCACTCACTCTGCAGTGTGTTAGACCGCACACATCATGTGGAGAGGGGAGATATTGAATTTTGAGATGTGTGTGCTGGAGGATATGTGAATAAATGGTACGCACACAGATTTCTTTGGGAGGAAAAATTATCGCAATTAATGGAATTAGGTTTTTGAAAAGCTTATCTGAAGGTAAAACAGAAGTCTAAATGCTTTGAAAGTAGGTGTTTAAATGATTGTCAAGGAACTAATAATCAGTATTTACATTTTTTGTTTTCCTAAATAAATCCCAACCATTAGTTTTTATTTTAAAGAGATTAAAAGTAAAACTGTTTTGGAAAAAACTCCTTTGTCAGAGTGTAAAATCCTTAGAGACTGAGCACCATGGGAAATCTACTGTTCTGTTCATAAAAGGTCTGAACAAATCTGCTCTAGTAACTGAAGACAGATTATCTTATTATGAAGGTTTGAATAAGCATAAACCAAGTCTGACAAACATCTGTAAACTTTTAATATGAGTCAAAAGCTGAATGAATTTGTGGTGTTGTACTTTTATTAAAACATTTTCTAAAAGACATAACGTCCACAGCAGTACTGGGAGATTTTGTGGACTGCACTTTCAGAGTGGAGTAGGTCAACTGATTCACGCAATAGCGGCATAATGTATGTGCTCTCATACAAGAACTGGAATCATTTATTGTTCCACTAATTATATCTGTTAACAACAAACAATGAATGCACATCCCTTTGTGTTGTCATCCTAATACTGTACAGGCAATTGAAAGACTGGAAGCTCAATATTGTTAATTGCTTCCTCCAGATTTATTGATAATACTTAAGTTGTTGAAAACACATATTAAGGATTCATTTGAATTTGTTGCAAATGCAGTCCATCTGTCACACATTATGGGCCCTGTTTGAGAGCTACCAATCAAGTCACCTTAAAGGCCCTGTAAGGACTTAAGTGATCCTGGAAGAAGTGTAGGTTTTCTGCTGTCCTGAAAGTAATCCACTATTCAAAATGAAATTATCAGCACCAAATTAGGTTATTTCTACAAGCTGTTCCTCAGTTTCCCTGTCATCCAGAGTCGTCCAGGACCCAAAGTCCCCATGACAACACCACAGTCGCCAACAAAGTTAAGCAATGAGAGGTAAGATCTGTCCTTTTTCTTAAAGAAAAGGATTTCCTGTTGTAATAGAGGACACTGGAGCTGGACTGTCAAAAAGAAAAAGGAAAGCAGAGCAAAGAAAGCTGAACAGGAGAGTGATGGAGCACAGGCTGAAACATGGGTTAAGGTGTTTGTGATAATGTTCATTCCAACCCACAGTCAGCAGTTATTCTGCAGTGGTCTGTTCAAACTTGAGAGTCTATCGATAAAATGAAGAGTGAGGTTACGTCAGCTCTGCTTGGTGAGGCTGGAGTTGGTAGATGAGCACTGGTTAGGACCAGGATTCACTAATGTTTTAAGTTACAGACATGTTTCAGAGCACCAAACTGTGAAGAACACTGAACAGATAGTCTGCTCACCTTCTGGACACCAACCTAAGTTCACAAAGTTTGGTTGTTGTCTACGGTTCTATAGTTTACCATTCTACAGTTACATTTAGCAGACACGTTTGTCCAAAGGGACGTACATCACACGCAAGAATTTAGACAGAAGGGAAAACTTAGTTAGTGTAGCAAGTTATTTGGCTGCAGGTGCTCCCTATAAGTGCATATTTTTTCCCCATGTAGAATAATGTAGCCATAGCTAACCACAATTAATCGCTACAAAAATTTGTCTCGAACAAAGAAGTGTTAAAAAGGAGGATCTTTCTCTCCAAAATAAATGCACAGCTTGATAAGACTCACATCTTTATGACAACATTGGGTGATGGTGCTCATGGGAAACAGAGTCAGTGTATGTTTTTGTCACTTTTTAATGGCATGAATTTTGGTTCATATTGAATTTTGAAGCCCTCTAAATGGTTTATGCAAACTAAAAACATTCTACTTTCTGAATTTGAGACACCTCCTGCTGCACCTCATCTGCCCCTATGAGCACAACCAACCAGCTTCACCTGATGTTAGATGACAACAGACCAGAGTGGAGATCAAAAGGACCCCAAATGCAGTTGTGGGAAGTTTTGCTCTGTGTGTGAATGTCCCATCAGTCAAAGCCACAACCTGATGCTGGCATTAAGTAAAGGTCAGGTGGAGCTACTTCTGCTTAAGAGTCTTCCTCTTGAGAAGAGTGACTGACTTTTGCAGATATAATGGTGCATTCAGTTGTTGTTGAGTTTTTCTTGTTTGGACCAACATCACCGCTCCACAAAGTCACTACCAGGCTTTGACTAATTTTTGCATCATGCAAACTTCGGAGACAAATCTGTATTTTCCTCCAAATGTCAAGTTGTTTCATCCAGAATTAAACACGTCAGTCTGCGTTTCTCAGTGCAGTAACTTCACTGTGAAGTCTGACTCTGTGCTTTTTCACCAGCACTGACTAACAAGATCTGACAGTTAATGTCACTGATGCAGTTGTGGCTGTCAAGTGAAAAGCTTTCATGTTTTAAATTCAGTTTAAGGATTACATGCTACTTAATGGGATGAGAAAAAAGCACATGCCAATGATTTATGAAGCCATTACAAAACAAATTAGATTGATCCAAAAATACACCGTCATCAGACTGAAAATAAGAAAACTAGATTGTGAAGTACGACTCGTGCTTTGAGACAAGTTGTGATGTAATTACTCTCAGGTTGTGACAGTTGAAACAATGATGGTTCCTGTTTGGGGGAAATTTGCTATGAATGTCAAGTGCATATATAGCTTACATCGCCCTGGAAAAAAAACATCCTGATCTGTGGGATCCTGATATGAACTGCAAGCAGCAGCAGCCGTTCCTTAACACCACTGCAGAGATAATTGGGTTTTAAGGAAAACATCCTTTGGTCGATTTTCAAACGTTGTGAAAGGTTCATCCCTGTGTGTGTGCTCTTTGATCTGTCAGCTTGATTTCCCTGTGAAGTTCCTCCGTGTACATTGTGTATCAGCAATAGAGTGAGATATTGAATACATGCTCTTGGGTGGGCATGCAGTGTGTAGTATTTTATGACTGAAGGCCATGTGTGTTGGACTGTACAACGGGGACATCAAGGGCGCAATGGAGACAGAAACCCCAGGGAGTTGCATCAGCATGGCAGACAGACATGCCAGTTTCTGATAAGGTTGTCAAGTGTGATTTAACCTTTTGTGCCGAGTCTGACTGGAAGAATTAAAGAAATACAGCACCAAACACAAAGATGATAGTTCTATCTAAAAAATGAACTTTGTCGTCCTTTTCTGTCTTAATTTCTCTCTCCCTCTGTCTCTTCCTTACTCTTCTTTATGAGTGAGGCTTCAGTTGTGCATTAAACACCTGCTTTGAGAACAGAGATCAGTCGTGTGGAAAAGCCCAACAGAAGCCTTCAAGGGCTGCAGATCACAGGCAAAGTCAAATATTTGGGTATGGAGCGGTGGGGAGGTGCGCAGGAGAAAATCTTTTCATCCCTCCTCCCCAGTCGAGGATTTCTGCAGCTGTCAGAATGCATCTCAGGGTTTTGGGGAATGAGTCTCAGCAGGTGACAGGGTGGGATACATACTGCAAAGAAGCTGATTACAATATCCCTCTGCAAGGCCAGGCGGCTCACCATTGTTGTTGTAAAGGTAGATATCACTGAATTTTAAGCTTTAGCTAAGGCATTCCTTCTGTTTTCCAAAAGCAAGATGGATTAGTTTGAATTTGCAAAACCATTTTTGCCTCCTGTTAGCAAACCATGAATATAACTCAGAGGTACTAAAGCAGAAAGTACTGGAAGCTCCAACATGCTCTGCCAGGAGCCAAGACTACCAGGGCCTTGATCTTGAGTTCATCCAAACCTGATGCAAAAATCTTTGGATTCTCCTTAAGTCCAAACTACAGCCTCACACCAAGCTTCTGTAAAATCTTTCCACTACTCTTATCCAGTACCCCAACATCACCTCTGCATCTATGCTGCTGCATAGAGCCTCTGAGTGAGTGCAACCTCCAACAATGCTTTGTCCAAATCTCAGGCCCACAAATCTTCAGATTTGTTCAAAAACGCAAATAAAAATAACAAACACACCTACGTTGGACGATAACAGTTTTGTTCAGGTTCACGTTCATGAGTCAGTCTGAATTTGCTCCAAAAACATTTTCATTCACTAGGTCCATGCTGCACATTCTGTAAATTGAATGAAAATTTAAAAAACTAGCTGAACTAATATGCTGAGTCTTGTTTTGTTTTAATGAAAGATGTGTTCCTCCTTGATCTGTGATGAATCTTAACATCAAATTTATATTAAAGAAAATCAAGCCTGTAGTGTTTCTATAATCCTTAGATAAAGAGATTACCAATGTGAACTGATAACACCACCTTCCAGCTGGTATGGTGCATGATTTCAGTTTTGACCTCTACCAAAGCCTTAAGAATCCAGTCCAAGGATCTATGGATTTATGTTTACCTGAACATGTTCTCTGGTTTTCCTGAAAAGTGGCCCATTAGCTTTCCTTAATCTAAGTGAACCATTTGAAAGACTGATCCTGGAGTGCAACCTTCCTTTACAGAAAATAATTTGGTAATTCAGAAACACGTGATTTGGAAAACAGTTGTGCAGTCAGAAGACTTCACCCAAGACCCTGTCCAAGAGTAGACTGGTTTAGTGTCAGGTAGTTTTTCCTGAGTCCTCCTTCCAAACAACTTTGTCCCAAATAAACAGAGGAATAAACAGAAACATCTTGACTGTAGTTAAGATCTTGAGGTATTTGGCACATTCAGCACCAAGGGGGTATTGCACGACCTTGCCTTACGCTTCCTGAGGTTTTTATGTAGAAATCAATTTTACATCCAAGACAAAACGAGAACATTTAGAGCCTAAGACCACTTTCAATTTGAAACCTTTGTGAAACCACAACCCTGTCATAGTAAAGCGAGTTCACTCAAAGGACTAGTGTAGTCCTTAAACTGAGAAAGTGAAGAGGAAAGTTTCCCTGAGGGTTCAGCAGATTAGTTTTTCAGGGAGCCGGAGCACTCCAATTTTCATTATGACACTGTGGTGCAATTGCCTTTAATGTAGACAATTTAAAGGTGGCACAGATGGCAGATACAATAACCGGTAGCTGGATTTCACACTGTAGAGGAATAACATGAATATCCTCAGTTTAAGGCACCACTTTTACTGCACTTACGCCCAAGTGCTGGTGCCTGAAGTAGAGGAGCTCTGGAAACTCACAGTCTTACTCATTGGTAACAGAGACATTGGTGAGTGGAGAGCAATAATGAGGAAACTGTATCAAATTGTTGTGGTGGAGAGGGAGCTGAGCTTTACAAATGGTCATGAGTTAAAGGTAGCAATTCCAAAAGTTGCTTACAGAGACCCTGGGAACAGAATTTGACTTGGAAAAACGTGAAACAAGGACAGCTTTTGTAAGCAATAAAATCATATTAGGAAGACGCTGAAAACTAATCACTGGTTTCATTTCCAAGTCTACGCCCAATTGAATGGACTGCATCAGGGTTTACAAGATCACTTTATCTCAGTTTTTAAGACCTCCCTGAACTCGAGAAGTCAGAGCTTTTGCCAAAAGAGCACTTTAGGGATCTTTCAGGAAGAGCTGCATAGAAATGCTGGGAAAGAAACTTGAGGGCAGCTTGAAAAAGGCTGCCTGAATGCATTTTAGCCGTCATTAACATAGTGAATGTTGACAAATTTCAGGTATGAAAAGGAACTATGTGCAATGCATTCCTGTGTAGGTACCTAATTTCAGCTGCTTGTATCTGCAGTGAGATTCAGAATGAAACTGGGATAATTGGCTGAGTTTCTTTATGTCTCTTTGCCTGCTGTCATCTCTCTGCTCTAGTATTTCAGATATCTTCCACTAGGGAATGTCAAAGAGATGAATGCGTTAGAGATGAGAGGGCAGCCTCCATTTTTTCTCTCTCTCTTTTTTTTTTTTTTTGACTGGAGCTATCGCTATCTGTGACTATTTATCTGCATTTCCCTCTGGGTGACAGGGAATGTGGCTGAGCTCGGCTCCGGCTGAGCTCTGTCCTTGGAAGTGGGCGAGCGGCGGACAGGCTGGGAGTCAGACAGATGCCCTCAGCTTACCACAGATCATTAATGCATGAGGAAGATGGAGATGGGCAGTATCCTGTTCCACTGGAGAAAAGGTCACAGCAAGTAGAGACTGCAGAGGAGAGACAACATGAGTTGAAATTGAAGGAAGATGCAAAGGATAGAAGAAAGACAAGCAGAAGAGAGCGCAGATAGAAAATACTGGGTTATGAAGAAGAATTGTGTGGATTTGATGTCTTTATGCATGTGTGAAGTGGAAGTTTTGGACTTGGGTAAGACTGCTAAAACAGGAACTTCAGTGACCACACAGTCCTGAACAAAGAGCTCTGCGATAAATCTGTCTACATGTCTTTAAAAGAACTGTTCCATTCATATCCCTGCTCACATGCAGTGCTACACATCAGAATCAATCAAAGCAGATGCTCCTTTCTCTTGAGTATTTACTCCCAACGCCTGCATCTCAGGTTTGTTGCTGCTTTATTTATGATGAATGAAACTTTACGCTAAGGAGCAGCGCTTTAAGTGATCCCCTTGAAGAGAGTAGATTCCATAGTAAGCCTCACCAGAAGGTGATTCCCCTGGGAAAACACCGTGGATGCAGAGCGAGTTTCTATTTTAAAGTCGAAACACTTGAAGAGACACATAAATTGCGTTTCCCAGTGGGGGGATTGGTTGTCATTCTAGAAAGCCACAAGATCACAGTTAATGACTCATGAATGAGGCAGGTGTGAACGAGTCTGAAACAGAAAGAATTCATAGGAAAATGAAAAACTGTTCCTTTACAAACCTAAAATTGTTAAAACTGCTACAAGCTTGTTTTTTAATAGGTCAAATTTTAGTCTTGACTGAAAGGTTTACCATTCAACAATAACAACAACAAACATGGACAAATAAAGATGGGCACTGATCAGTCAGAAGACTTGTTTTCTGCTGTAGCCCACGCCTTGGGTTTATGTAGCCCTGCTCCAAAACGTAACTATGCACCAGAAAATCACAGACCACAAGCCAAGGGAGTGTTTTGCTGGGGGAATCCTACATCAGCCTCTTTACTCTTCCTTGTCATAGCTGCTGTATAATTAACACCAACATGTATCAGCTCCAATTTAACTTAACAGGACAGGAAACAGGGGATCTAAGGTTTGTGACCAGACTTTAGAGGAAACTTGAGTTTCCTCCATGACCCAACACCTGAATGTAGTTCATTTTTTTATCCTGACTGTCAGAAAACCTCATGTTAGTCCAGAGTTTCCACACAGGTTTCCATGATGTCTTTGTCATCCTAGATAAAATAAAACAACTCAAGCACCTACCTGAATGATACTGGTTTGGTATTTGATATTTGCCATTCTTCTCCATGTAATAGTTTTTATCTATCCTAAATTGGGGTTATGATGAAAATATACTTTGTATCCAATTTTAAGAAACACATAATCAACAAAGATGGTGTTGCAGTTATGAGCATAGCGAACTAAGCGTCTGTGCAGGATTTTTCAGTCTTGCGTTACAGCATAAGAAATTGGGTTTATTACCTCCGCCATGGAGGTTGTGTTTTTGTTTGTTTGCGAACAACATAACTCAAAAACTAACCCCTGGATCTGGATGAAATTTTCATGAAATGTTTAAAATGGGATAAAGAAGAAGCGATTACATTTAAAGGTGATCTGGATCACCGTCTGGATCCAGGATTTTTTTTTAAGGATATTTAATCATTGTGAGATAGGGCCATTTTCACTATATGTGTATATAACTCCATGATAAATGGTCGGATTGCTTTTCAAAACAATACAAGACGAGGTCACCATAATTTCTGACAGATGTAAAAGTACGATCCAGATCCTGGCAATATTCTGGATACTAAGATCCAAAATGTAAAATATATACTGAGTCATCATCATTTTCAACACTGTCTGGTAACAAATTATCGTACAAACCTGCAACTAACACCAAATTGTAGCAGACAGTCTGCTGAAAGGGAGTATAACATTAAAGTAGGACTAAAGTGTTGGTGAAAATCATAATATGCTTGGCGGGGGTCTGCACTCTCTAAGTGCTTTTCTAGTTGTACTTTGATTTAAAGGGATAGTTCAGTTATTGTTGTGTTGTATGTGGTACATGTTACTAATAAGTATATTACCCATAGAGAATCCAAGTCAGAAACTGTGGAGAACTGGATGAAAAACCAGCTCATCAGTTAGGCACATAACTGCTGAAAGAGGAGGGATGTGTGTGCATTACAACCTTGAAAAGTGCTGACATTTTTTTATGGTGAAAACCGACACTGACATTAGTGTTTGTGAATTTTGGGTCAGAATTTCTTTAAATCTCCAAACTATTTGGTTAAACTGACCTTGTTTGCAGCAATTTAAAGCCCCGCTTCCATGACTCCAAATTTCATGTGTGCAGTCCATTACCTGAGAATGTTCCAGTCCCTGAGCTGGCCTCCACCTCCCTCCCTCCCCACCTCATCCTCCCAAATCGAGTGACATTGATGAACCTTTCCATGATTGCAAACAGTTCCACACAATACACACAATATCCATTATTAAATGTTTCCAATTTCCCCCTTCCTGTTTAATTTTGCAGGGATAAGCATTTGAAGCGCTTGGTGCAGATTTGTCTTGCTTGTGAGCGCGTTCCGTATGAGATGCTGGAATCTGCTCTGCTCATGCGTGCCTCTGTAAATGGCTGTTGTGGCTGGGAGGTCAGGATGTTGTGGCTGGATGTGGCTGTCTCTCTGCAGCCAGCCTCCTTGTGTCCACAGGGGGCCGGAGCTGGCTCTCTGCGGCTGGACGCTGGAGGTAAAAAGTGTGTTTGTGTGTGTGTGTTTTTGAGGGGGGTTGCTGAGGGGATAGGGTGGGGTGAGGTGCATACTTGCTCCTCATTGCCCCTCCATTATATGTGGTTGACCTATTTCAGGAGTGAGCAGCGGAGAAGGGGAGAGAGCTGGGAGGGGTAACAGGGCAAAATCACAGGCTGACAGAGGCTCCCTGGTGAGTGGAGCAGGGTGTGTGATTCTCTAATGCGGTCACACAGTGACGCACATACACACACAGATGCACACACAACACTCTCCATCCTACCAAGTGTTATTCCCTCTTAACACATCCATTAACAGGTGTGAGATTGTGTATCTTTACCTGTTTTTGTGCATAAAGGTGTGCATTTCTGTGAAGCAGAAATCAACACAGTGCATGTACTATGATTGTTTCTTATATAAAATATGTAGAGTGATACATTGGTACCAGGTTTGTGATATTTTCTCAGAATTCACTGCATTGTGTTTTGAAACACTTTCATGTCTACATTAGTGACAGTATGAGCTGTAAAGTGATATCATATCCTCCCAAACTCCACTGCCACTCCCTTTGTGTGCTTGTGTGGAGGGATTGCCACTCTGAGTGCTGTTCAGTCCGTTGAGTGTGGACTCGAGTGGGTCGTTGGAGCCTCCAAGAGGGGCCCTGCACTGGTTCTGACTTTCTGACCATGTGCTGCACTTTCTATTGTGGATGCTCCATAAGTTAAAATCGCATGCGAACATAAACTTCTTTCATCTAACTAAAGATAAACGCTGTCAAAGCTGATCTGATTAACCCCTAACTAAAAGACACTCTACTGTTTAGCTTTCTTCTGCCCTTCTGTCCTTTTTCTTTTTGTCAGTCCAGCTCCAGTGTCCACTGTTATGACAAAATAAATCCAAGAACTGTTTTTTGTCAAGAAAAGGGACAGACCTTACTTCTTGCTTCTGAACTTTTCCAGATGGCATAGTGTCGTCAAAGGGAGTTTGTGCCAAAGTGTCCAGCTGTAGGGGGCTGAGGTTTGAGGAAGCTCTTGCTTAGTAGGTTATCATACTGTATTGAGGTACTGAAAAATACTGATGCTTTTACATGTAAACAGGAAATATGTGAGGCTGCTGTATATCACATGTGACATTCTAGCATGACGGTCCCACCAACTAGTAAAGGCAGGGACACTTTAAGCTTGGACCACCCGTTGCTGTCAGGGATGATCCTATTGGACTAATGTCCGAGTTGTTTAAGAAGAAATAAAAATACTGACAAGCTAACTAGTCTTAAGTTAAGAACACAATCAGGAAACTGTCAAAACAGAAAAGGCTTTCTTTAAAATGTTCAGATGACAGAGTCTGCTGGTGAATGGTCTCAAATTGGTTTGTGTTGTTTAGCCGTCATTGGGAAAGCAAGCATCAGCATTCAGTTATCTTTGCAGGTTAACACACACATGCCTGATCTAGTTACAAATTGCTTGTATCTAGAGGTCACATGCTATGCTAGATTTTTTTTTTTTTTTTTTCAAAATACTCCCAAATAGCCCCATGTTACAAAAATCTATCCATCATCTGTGTTTGTTTACATCCAGGTTAAGAAGAATGGCATAATGGCAGCAGCTATCAACCCCAGCTACACCTGTGGCTTGTTGCAGGTGCCTGTGTTAAAAATCACCTGACAGCCATTTGGAACCCACAACAAAAGATAAAAATCATTATTATTGGCATAACTGATTAGCAAATATGGTGCTGACTATCAAAGATAACAATATTCAGTTTTTTTATTCAGCATACTCCCCCAGTTAGTCACTACAATGACAACTCACTTACCAGAATCAAGGCAAAACAAAAGTTGTCTTAGCCCAATAAGCAAGGGTATGTGTTGCAACAGTGCGTCTTTAAAAAAAATCTTGTACTTGTGTTTATTTTTCTTTTAAATGGAGCCACACTTGTAAGGAACATGCATTTGTGGGATGAGCAGCAGAACCGAGTATGCAGGTTGTACCTTTTAAAATTTACGAAATCTTCTCATCCAAAACCAAAACGCTAAGAAATAATCTACCAAACCCAGATATTTGTACCTCTTGTTTATCTTAGCCTTCATTCTGAACATTTACTTTCACAAAACCAAGGTGGTGTCAGCTCATCAACGGTTGATCTCAAACTGTTTCCTTGCATTATCATGGATATGTCCACTTCTTTAAGTAGTCAGTGGGTGGAGCGTATTTCCCTTCATTTATCATTTATCATCCTTTCTTTGACACTTCACCGGGGACTCGTATGAGTTCTGGTGTCTGTTGTCTTAGTCACACAGGGACATCTCAAAATTTAAATATTAATGAACCCAACCCAATGCAATGAGAAAAGTCAGCATCACATCACCCAGGCCACATGCTGACGTGGTTTTGGTTGTGTCGGACCACATATGAAGAGCCGCCTCATCTCTGACAAAGCTCCCAAAAAGAAAAACAACAACAAAAGTCTTACCGGAGGCAAATTTCCATATTGTTTCTCTGCTTCTCTCTCTGATCTCCTTTAGTTTCCAACTTCTTTTCTGGGCTCTTAGTGCTTCTCTGGGGTTATTTCAAACCAGCATACAAACCCCCCTTGGAAGAATAAAGATGTTCGCAGGGCGGGAGAATCTGAGTACAAGTGGTCACTCAAGATATATTTGAGATGCTCCTTTGCTCCATTCTTGCACTGCAATCTATCTCGAGCGGATATAGGAAAATACCGGATATTTCTGATGCTCTGATAGCGTGGTTTGACAGGGTCACAGAGACAACGTCTGTGCTTATGTGGGTGTAGACAGACCTTCATATATTCACTCTTTCAGTGCTTATTATATCATAAAAGCAGCACAATTACTCATAAGTACAGCTCTTTTCTGGAAGCTTCCTTCCACATCCATACAACCCCGAATGGGAGCTGAATTGAGGGAGAGTGATATCAGTGAGAAACGGGTATTTGGCGTAGCAAGGATGTAATCGATCATGTGAGCTGGATATGGTGTTGTGCACTGTGTAAGAGCCAATGTGAATATGATACCCCATCCGATGTGTAATAGCAGCTATGTTGTCATTCTTCCGCAGGCCAATATTACAAGGGAGAGGAAATGGGCTGAGACAACAGCTTTTTTTTGTTGCTCCCTGTAGAAGCCAGTACTGCAAGCCCAGTGTGTTTATTTGCCAAATCCAGCAAACATACGCTAGTTTGAGGGACAGGACTTGAGATTTTGTTAAAAGGTGTGTCCTCAGTTTGAGTTCCTGCTCTGCCCCAAAAAGACAAAGAAGAAAATGTGTACCCTGCTGCATCTGAACATGCACCAACTGTATCCTATGTCTACCAACAAGCATGTTGCAATTCCCTTGAATGCTTACAAAGCTCTTTTCACAGACATAAGCACATTAAGCATCCTGGTATCCTTGAATAAACATGCAGGAGGAAATAGCAGTGGTATTGAAATACAAGGGGAAAATTCAACACCACAGAACTATTGTGAGGCAGCCAAACGTGTTGCAATTCCAGCAAAATTCCTCTTCAGCTTTTCCTGTTTCTGTTAGCTCAACAAATACAAGACATACAGAGCATGTAGCCCTTAATACAGGTTGTATGAAGGGTTTATCTGTAAATGTGAATGTGAACTGAATATGAAGTATTCTCGGAAATGCAGAAACTGTAGGGAACAAGGGACAGCATTAATTATTGTCTGCAGCTGAACCACCTCAGCCTCTTGCAGGTGTGATGACTCTTGTTCTTGGCTCATGGAAGCGTTTGGTGTTACAGCAGCATCAACAGAAAGTCATCCAAGAAATATGGAAGGTAGTGTATGCAGATCGGCTGTTGTTTGTTGAAGAGTAGGAATAACGAGTAGTCAGGTCTGAAGATGTTCAATCAAAACGTGGATCTGTTTCTGTTGGATTCCAGCAGGTTTTTGACAGGGAAAACTGTATAAGTCTGTTATTTGAAGGCACTGTGAGGATTACCTGGAATGGGTAGTGTTTTTGGACAATCGCTCTTTTTCCCCTGAGCACCATAACCCATTGTTTTAAGGATGCCACTATCATCTTTTTATGGCCACTTTTTTTTGTTCAAGACAACTTTTTTAGCTATGGTTACTCAGGACTGTTATTTAAAATGTAACATGTAAACTGTGTAAACTCAATTTGTAGTGTAGTTATATATCACAGAAATCCTTTCAAGCAAAGAAAAAGGGACAGACTAATCTTCGCTGGCCAATGTAGTATCCTCATAAGGACTTTGGGTCTACATGTTACAAGTAGATTTGTTTTTACTGAGTAAGAGCATTTAGAAATCACATTTTTTTGGTGCTGAGAATCTCATTTTAAGTTTTGGATTATGAACAGATGAATATAAAAGTGAGACTGTTTAAAGTGATGGTCTGTGTTGGCCAACCAGAAGTGGCTCTCTAATTTTCAAAAAAGCTTTGGGTCATTTCTAAAAATGTGTTTTGCGGGCACCCAGAAGTCACCTCGTATAAAAAGACTTTTTGTGGGATTCATGGAGCATTCACCTAATAAAAGGCAAAACCAAAGTAAAATAGTCCTCTGACATCACCTCTGTCCTCACTCTGGCTTTTAACCAGTGTTAATGAGGACAAATGTTCTTCAACAACCCATTTTCCTATAGCAAGGACGAGACAATGCCAAATCAATAAAATTCACTGATGATAAAAACAAAATGTATGGGTTTTTTTGGGGATAAATACATGTTTGTTTGTTTTTTGGTATGTATTGACTTAAACTTGACCTAATTTCTTTCATTTCTTATACAAAAATACGGGACTTAAACTATAAATGCCGAAAAGACAAAAATGTGACTGAAACTTACGGGTATTTTCGTTGACATTTTCTAATAGCTGCCAAAATTAACACTGCTTCGAACCCTGTTTTCTCATTTAACAACAGCACATGCCTCTGTAGGACACTTCAAAATTCATAGCTTGAATATGTCCTGATGTATTTAATGTTGCAAAACTCAACATGAAAATCCTTTGAGCTTGAGCTAACCAAAGACCTTAGCTTATGTCAGGCATGAAATCAAAAACCTCCCTAAAAAAAAACAACAAAAAAACAAACCTGTTGATGTCAAGACAAGGTGAAGAAGAGCATAGACGCTAACTCATTTTCAGATGTTAAGTACTCATCTGGCATCTGCAGCTTAAATTCTGTCACGCTTAATTTCTGCAATCCGATCCATTGGCTTTAAAACTGTAAGCACAGAATTAGCACGTTGTACAACAGACAGATTATGTAAGAGTTTTAATATTTTACAGCATGAGAGCTAATGCTAAAGCTGATGGGCTAAAAGCTGCATAATAAACATCTGGAAAAAGAGATCAAGTTTGTGTGCATTTGGGGATTCATTCAGATTTGCATGTGTGTGTGTGTGTGTGTGTGTGTGTGTGTGTGTGTGTGTGTGTGTGTGTGTGTGTGTGTGTGTGTGTGTGTGAGAGTATGTTTTAACCCTCAGGGCAAGATTCAGAGTCATGTCTATTAGCTGGCTATTGAGGCCCTGGTCTTGTTTTTATTATCAGCATCATAACGTTGGTGTGTATGTACCCTTTCATATATCACCTCCTGCTCACCCTCCACTGATCCTGGGGCTGAGATTTATGGTTCTGCATTACATCTGCCGTGTCACATTAATTCATCCATCACACACAGACACATGTACACACACGTTGACACACGGTCCAGCCCCCACACACTGCCACAGTTCCACCATCAAAGCCTGTATTAGAGCAAAGACCCATGTTTGGTATGTTATGGTGTACAGTAAATCCTCATCTTCTCATTTCCCATCCCATTGGAGGTGTTTAGTAGATGGCTGCAGGTGCCTCAGCGACAGGGTGGAGGGGTGCAGATCTAGAGGAGAGCACTAAGTTAAAGCCATGCCTGCCATCTTATGCTGCCTCAACCTGCTGTTTGATTGACAAGATGGTAAAAACATGTTTGTGTGTGTGTGTATGTGCGTGTGTGTGTGTGTGTGTGTGTATCAGGGGATATAACAGAGGACCAGATTCAACTGCAGACGTGGGGAATAGATGATGCTCCTGGGAATGTGTCTCACACATTCAGAAACACTTCCAGTCTTTAGTGTCCTTCACATAAAGTGCTGCAGGGACTGTGTGTGTATGTGCGAAGGGTTAGACGTTTTAGTGCTTTAGGATACATATGTGTGAGGTATGCATGTGTGAAGTGGGTGGCTAATGTGGGGGATGGTGCTCTTCATTGTCATTTTGCTCCTACGTTTAGAGCAAAACATGAAGAAACGACTGAATCAGTATCTTTAAGAGCTGAACTAAAGATTGTTATAATCATCATCAAACATCAATGCTTTCATTTTTATATCTACTTTAACATTGCCTCTGTCAAATTTGGTCATTTGTTCATCATGCATCAGACATATTAATCAAGTCAGTCTTTGTTCAAGCATCAATATCATTGGTTCAGAGTTCAAATTTAGGTTTTTATTGACCCAAATTTGTAACACTTTTTTCTTCAGGGATAATCCTATATTTAACGTCTACACATTTTAATTGTGGCCAGCTGTCACTTACAATTATGAAACCAGGGGTCTGAAAGATGGAAAGATACAATGAGGGACTAGAACAAAGAGACTGAAAAGTAGAGCAGTTTGTTAATTGATTGAGTTATGGTGTTGACTCTAAAATAATGAAAGAGCCGCCTGGCCGTCCAGAAATATGAAGACCTATGGTGTGTGCCTGGAAATGGAAACTGAGCAAATCTTATCCTGGCCCTCAAGTGACCTAAGAGATTGACTAGAGACTCTGAAATTATGTGAGTCATCCAGCGATACATTTTGCAGATTGCCACAGAAGCTATCTTTGTCTATTTTTGACTGAGACACATGGTCTGTAAAAGACCATGTTCATTTTAATGATATTCAAGGTCCATTTAAGGCTGGACAGGAGCCTTCTTGCATGGGGTATTATGTTGTCTCCATACATGCTTTGTTTCTCTCCAGCCTCCAAAAGTCCAAAAACATGAACGTCTTGTTGATTGGTCTCTATCAGTTGTCTATAGATGTTATTGAAGGACTGTCTTCAGAACCTCCTCTTATACTCGCACTGCTTACTGATTTAGCAAAAATGTATGCAGATGAAAAAAAACATGTATTTATTGCAACAGGCACCTAATTTTAGGTGCATTACTGCCCACCACTGAAATCACAACTGTAACAACTACAGCAGCACTGGTATTAATGTCCGTTAGATTACCAGGGTAGTAAATTTGAAAAAAAAAAAAAAAAATGCAGGGGAATCTTTTCACTCAAAGTCATTATAGAACTGATATCAATCTCTCAATGGCTTATGGGAGTTACTCAGTACCAGTCACTTAGCGACATGTGTTGGTCGGTCAAAATGGAAGTTTTTCATCAAGGTGTAGATACCCTTTTCTGGGTACATTAGAAAGAGAAATGCTTAATATAAATAAAGGAGGTGGGTAAAATAACAGAATAAAACATGTAATTTCCTGTTGGCAGCAGGGGGCGCTGTAGTTAATGGTGAAAACAAGAATATAGATGCATTCAGGATCGGATACTTATCGTGTGAATTATGGTCAAGAACCAACTTTGTACATGAAGGTTATTAAGGCTGGTAAGTTAGGGGAAAAACCTTAAACTTGGACCTTCTGTCCTGGCTACACCCATTAAATTGCAAAACATCCTGTGCAGAGCCACCAGCAAGTGGTGCATGCCACTTTGATGCCAGCGTAACTGCGTAAATTAATGCTACGAAAGAGTTTTACTGTTTAACTTTTGCTTTCCAAAACCCTATGTTAGGCTGATAACTAACAAGTGAACCCTGCCTCATACCCTATGGCAGATGGAATAGGCTCCACCTACCTTTGGCCCAGAGAGGGAAAAGCACAACAGATAATGGTTGAAAGGGTGGGTATTTTGGGTAAATCATTGACTGTATGTCAATATAGTCACCACACCCATGCGTTTGTTCCATTGTGAGATGTGAAGCCTTAATATCTCCTCGATGATGGCCAATATTACCCCAGTGGGAGTCCAGGCATGGGCAGACAGGATTTTGTTGGTGAGACCAAGGGACTGACACCAAAACATGCATTTCACATATCACCAAGGTTTCTGATGAAACATCAAAGAACACTAATGTCAGTACAGTCCACACTAGAGTTTGTGTTTACTTTGTTAATTCAGTAAATGATCCTTCAGAAACCCCCATTCATCAACCGAGCTGTCAATCAATCATCTCCCAAAAATCAACCCATTAAAGTAAAGTTCCCAGAAAACGAAAACTATTGACAAATCCTCCATTTGCACATGAGACGAAATTTCCTCCTCGTCTTTGGTATTTAGTCCTGTCACAATTTAGCAGTGCTGTTGGATGGCATCAAAACTGGTGAGATTTCCCCCTCTTTTGAAGCACTGTTAGTCTCTGTCGGTTTGGTTCAAATATGATTCGGTTATGTAAGATGTTTTTCAGAAAGCCAGCTCTCATGCTTGATACGGATATTCTGGTAAACCATTCTGAGCTTTTATGATGTGCTCACCTGGATTCTTGTTGCCATTTCTATCAGGAGGAGGGTTTTCTCAGGTGGTGACCTCTGTTAAAGTTTGATGCAAAGTAGAGTTAAAACTGATTTTCCTGTCAAGTATTAATGCATTGGTTGTGAATTGTTTAGGAGTTTATTCTTTTCATGTAGTCATGATTTAGCAGAGTTAGGTCTTAGTTTTTGATGAGATGACAAGATGTCGTCCCACTTGTCCGTGAGTGTTTTGCATCTGACTCTTTGGCCTTTCACTGGTGGCAGATTGAAGCTGCCCGCTGCTCTGGGCCAATTAGCCAAAGTAAAAGCATCGCATCGAGTTACTGGGCACAGCAAGGGGTCAGAGAGTGCGACACGTCTCCTCTGACAGGATCTGCTCCACTCCGCAGCCCACTGGTTGGTACGGGGTTGATGGCCCTGTCTGGCTTTAGGCACCCAGGGGTGTGACATGTGACAAGTGAATGGGCATGTGCAAAAAGGACCGGTCGTTATGGGTGCAAGGGAAGTCAAGCAGGATGCTTCTGTATGCAGGGGCTGTAAAAGAGTATTAAAGTGTTTGTGCATGAGTGGATATGTGTTTTGCAGGCAGTGGGTGGGCCTGGAGGCACAGCAGCGTGACACATATCCATATTGACACCTGTCATTGAGGCCTTGGAGCATTAAGACAGCAAACATAAAACTGGCATGAAGTTAATTGGGGTTTCCTTTTGGGACTGTGTGTGTTTGAACACTTGTTCCACCTCTTTGGAAGTGTTAGCTTGGACCCCCTGCTCCTCCTGTACACCCCCCCCTCTTGTCTCTGCCATGGACTCTGCTCAGAGAGCGATGTCTGCTCCGTACCTTGCCGCACTGTAAATTAGTCCCGGGTGGTGACATGGTGCTTGCTGGGTAATTTGGACAATGGGGCGTTTGACAGCTCACCCATCACAGCTACAGCGCCCCAGGGAGCCACAACTCTTCCCCAGCTTTTCTCTCTCCCTCTCCCTCCCTCCTTGCGCTCCCTTTTTTTCCTCCCTTGGTGCTGATGGAGTGACTCTCTAAGTATCAGCATCATTCTCCAATCAAGCACCAAAATGGCTTTTCATCCAAGAGGGAGTGAGTTGGGGGAGAGGAGGAGAGAGGGTGGAAACATACAGTGCAGACAGAGCGTTGTAAAAACATAACTGAAGTTTGCAGGAAAATATTTCAGACAGTGTCAGGAAACAGATACTGTGAGACTAAGGGGCTAAAATAAGATCCACAACATGAATAAAAGATGTTTACATGATTACATTGCATTGTTAGGCTTTCAGTGTATAGCAACTTGAGGATAAACCAGTACAACTAACAATACACACAAAGAGTTGCAGGAATAGGAAAATGGCACAGGACTTCAATGTTTGAATTATAATTACTTTTAGTTCATCACAGCAATGCCACCTCTGCCTTTCTGAGATAGAATACCAACGCTGATCATCATCAGTTATCGAGAAAGTGGATTTTAACCTTAAACCCTTAAATGCATTTTACTATCATCAAGTATTAATTTCACCGGCAACTCAACTAATGTATTAGTCAATAAATCTGTCAGTTCATCAATTTAATCAGTCTGATGTGTATTCATGAGGCTCCAAATTACATCTTGAGTCATCTGTAGTTACTAATTTTGAACAAAGCACACCTAAACCAAGGAGTAACCCCAGAATTTAGAAATGAAACCAATGCTAAGTTGCAAACGGCTGCAATTCCCCAAGTGTCCACTTGAAGCCAAGATAATAACATTGCAGAACTGCCCTCTTTTTGCAGTAATGTGTGTAGCCAGCTAAAATCCATTCAAGGGTTTGAAAACCTTTTATAGGGGATTTGAATGCACTGTGAGGGGGTACATTTTTAACTCTTTTTAAGACTTCAAATCATGAATTAACTAGCATACAAAGAGGCATAGCGGAGTTGACCAAAATTAGGCTACCTCAGCATTTCTAGTATGGTGACTTGAATCATTTGGCTTCAAAACACCTCTTTAGAAACCACCAGGTGATATCATTGAGATTATTTTTCATGTTTTCTAGCATCTATAGTCTTAACTACAAAGACCTTCTTTAATCTACCAATGAACCAACACTTGGCCGGTGGGCAAAGTACAAATCAAAGTTACATTTCAATCAGTCGAAACCTAAAGTCGCCTTGTGTTAATGGTGAACATGAGAACATATGGGACCCTATGAGCTTAGTCTAGATCAAGATGACTTTGTAACATTTTTAAAGAGACCCAACACTAACCCAGCAGCGTGCAAATGATAATTATCATTGGCAAGAGAAAATGTACTCTTCAGAGGTAGAAACTGGTTTTATTGGTAAGCAGCCATCCACCACATCCCCCAAACTATAACACACAATCTTATACTTACTGTCCAATCCATTGCCTAATCCCATCTCCCTCACCCATAATTACAAGGACTTGTAGCTCTATCAGGGGAATTGAATTTTGACATTTTTAACTACCTAAAATTTGGTAGATTTTTGTTTTATCTTTTGAATTTTTTCACATTTATTATTATTTTTTTTTTTTTTTACAAAATCCCCTTTATTTTCTCATCTTTTCCCTATCATTATGATATAATATATGATTACTATATGAACAATCTTAATGTGCAAGGACCTTTATCTCTTGGATGACTTGTGTATTTTTGTCACAGGAAGCACATAATCTATACATAGCGTCATCTATATTTAAAGCACTGAGGTATTTTGGAGGTGAAAATTGGTGGGCCAAAAAAAGAAAAGAAAGAGTCAAGCCTTAATTATCGTGACACTTTGACCTTGCCTTTCCTGGCGCTGTGATGTGACTGGACAGACAGCGGCCAGGGCCTAGCATGACCCTGGCAACAACCAGCTGCCTCCTGCCAGAGAGCGGCCAGAGCAGACCGAATGAAGGTCAGGGATAAAGCACCAGAGAGAACATGTAAACACCCCCGATGTGAAAGACATGACCGTCTGTACACAGACAGAAAGACAGAAACTGTAGAAAGCTCTGAAAATGGATACTGAACGAAGGTCACTTTGTGTGGAGTGCTTTAAATACATCACCATCTTTAGATTTTAAATTCTTGTATCCAAGCCCACTCCATTACATACTCTACTCAACTTAAGACCAATCAGCCACTTTGAATAATCCTGATTGAACATCTAATTTGCTCTCTTTGGCAGACTTTTCGCTTCGGCAGCTGATGATTGAACATTTTTGCACAGCAGCCATTCCCCATTAATGCCGAGCTCACGACCCGTGGCTCAAATGATGTTCTGTCATTGCTTTCTAGGCTGTGAGCTGTATAAATGTAGGGTTTGAACACAATGGTTATTATTTTACAGTGTCTCCAATGATTAGCACCAAAGAAGACATGATGTAAAAAGGAGAGGGAACTTCAAGCAAATTAGGAACATTCAACCATAGAATAGAATAGAATAAAATAGAATTGAATTGAATTGAATTGAATTGAACTGTCATTGTAACAAGTACAATGAAATTGAAGTCACAGCAGCAATCAAGAAAACAAAAGTAAGAAAGTATAAAGAAAGTGCAAAAAGGTCCATGAGAAAATAAATGATGACAGCTTGTCCATCATTCTCCAGTTCAGCCAGCCTCCACCTTCACAGGGTCCAGGACTGAGCCTCTTCAGTCATGCTCCATCTCTGTCTCCTAGATCCTGACTGTTCACAGCAGGTGAAGCTCTTCCAAAATGGCGTTGGTGTCTGATGTTAGCTCCATCAACAATGGATGGAAGGACAGGTCCATGTCGTCACTTCTTAGCTCACACCTGAGAACCAGCACATCGTCCTCACCTCCTTCTCCTCACCTTGTGGGAAGACATCAGGCCTTACACCAGTTAGCGTTGACATGCTACAGGCTGCTAAAAGCTGAGTTCACATGTAAACAATGTGGCCATGGTTACACGTAGGATCTCCATACAAACACAGGAGAAAAAGTAGTAAAAATATAGCTGAAGTCACAAAAAGTTTGGTGTCCATGACCAACAAATGAGCCATACAAAGTAATGATCCACTCCAATTACAAAGATTACGAAGAAGAGATGAAAAAATTACAAGAAACAGACAAAGAGGAGAGAACTGCTGAAAAAGGAAGCCATAGCCAACAGGGTGGCGCCTAGCACCATCAGTTAAAACTCTCATCCAAAGTCAGACATGAGCTAAAGTGGGATTGGCCACTTACTAGTTAATATTTCCACTAGCTAAAACCTGACTTAAGGCTAATGTTACTATTTTCAAATACTAGCATTAGCTGCTGTCAAACTTTAGCCTCTATGTCACCTCATATGCTGTTTTAACTTGCCCAGTGGTGCAGTGGCTCTCAGCAGAATGTAATTCCAAATCAGCTCATGAGCCTTCAGTTCAGCAATAACTGAAACTGTAACTGGCTCATCACAATTAGTTCGATATGGGAAGAGTTAACTATTTCATCACTTTAAGGTCATTATTAAAGAGGGTTCATCATGCTTTCCCATATTACAAACATGGATATGAATTAACAATGCTGGATCAATTTTAGAACAGCTACATATTCTTATGTTGTCGAAGTCCCAGAGATCTAGATGAGATCTTCACGAGACTTGCTGGAATGGTGAGGTCATCACATAAGGATCTCTGAACTTCTTCACAACACCAAGGTCTGCCGATGGCTCCCCCAATTACCCTCTAGAGGGTTGGCCAGTCAAAGGGAAGCCTTAAAGACGCAGCAACTAAAACTAAGTGTTCCAGGCAGAGGCTAACATAAGGTGCTTCTAAACACCACCCTGAAAAAAAAGGATTTTTTTTTACCTGTGAATCACGTAAAGCTACTACAAGGGTGCCGGAGGGACAGTATCAAGCCTTAAACGCTGTGAAATAGGCTACCCCCTCTTTAAGATACTGAAAAAAGCTCACAGTGAGAATCTGGAGTCATACTTTTAGTTTAAACAGCAATGTAGCTAAGTTAGATAAAAGCTAATGCTTGTATCCTCTCCCATTGTGCAACAACCAAACAAAAGTATTAGCTTTTAGCCTCCCAGTGGTATCTGTTTAACCAAGAAGCTAAACCAAGATACCCTACATTTAGTTTGTACAGCCTTAAACCTGAAACAAGGCAGTTAAGCTGCATTAAAGCTTCCAACCCCTGAACTGGATGTAAGAAGAAAATGCCCTCTATGTTATTACGGTTAATTGACGGACCACGAGCTGTGAACTGATTGAAAGGTCAATGTTTAAAGCCACCTCTTTTAACTTTGAGGAATGTTTGCTTATTTCTTCTTGACTTCTCCTCCCCTGCTGGGCTGTGTGACAGCAGGATTCCCTGGAGAAGAAATATCAGCGTACTTAGCAAGCTCCTGCAGAGAGGCTCAGATAAGACAGGACTAAGGGAGGGGTCAGTGCCCCCCTAACAGTGCTCAATAAATACCTGCTGCAGCCAAGCGTTAGATGGGGCCCTGCGGACAATGTGTGTAGACACATTAGTGTATATAAAGCACTTGGCTTGAAAGAGACATTAGAGTGGAAGAAAGCATGCTCCCAGTTAGTTTCTCATGGAGCTTCTAAAGGATTTAAGCTTGGAAATAAAAAAACAGCCATGTATTGATTTATACCACTGGGATGTATGGGATCAATACTAACGGGTATTGACTAAAGGAAGTCGTTACCATTGATTGATGTTCACTCAATGTAATGGGTAGGTGTGCTCAAAGCACATTTATAGGTAGATCTGATTGACACTCCATTTATCCTGCTTCAATTGACATGACAGCTGAGTGGTTTATTAT
Source organism: Halichoeres trimaculatus (assembly GCF_033239565.1). Lineage (NCBI taxonomy): Eukaryota > Metazoa > Chordata > Actinopteri > Labriformes > Labridae > Halichoeres > Halichoeres trimaculatus. Next base: position 17,179,851 of record NW_027437194.1, on the reverse strand, counting down.
TCTGCTTGACCACTCAGCTGTGAACCACCTCTTGTCCTTCCCCACTGCAGCAGAGCAAAACACCACCGAGTAAAACTCCCTATTGTGCACCTATCTAAGCCAACCGCTAACCAATCTTCTCCTCTATCTAAAGCAGGGATATGTGTGCGATTATGATTAGTGGGGGAAAAGCGAGAAAAAAAAGGAGGAGGAGGAAGAATGAAGAGGGAAAAGATTTACGCTAGCGTTCATCTTTGTTCAGCTTGACTCTCGCCTGATTGAAGGGAAACATTGGCTCCACTGATACAGAGCTTTCTCTGGGACGATAAATTTGCAGGCGCAGAGATAGAATGGAGAGAGCTTATCTTGCACAGAGGTGTCAGAGTCCGGCGCTCAAAAGCTGTTATCGCAGACACTCACATACAAAATATGATAAAAGGGATGCAATCTTACAAATATTCAGCATAGGTGTGGAGAAGGCCTGTAGGAAGAGGGGTGATTCCCCTCAGCAATATATACAGTTAATACAGCTAGATGCATGGAGAATACACTGAATGTGTTTGTGGATATCATTTTTATACATGACAGAAATACAGCTTTCTTTTATTGGCTCTATTTGGGGTCCTTCAGAATATTGCACTGACACTTTTTAGATAAGTTAGGCCCAGGGGCAAACTACGGCACAAGGTCAATTTTCATGCTCTCAGCTTTAATGTTACAGTGTAAAATTATGACACTGAAATAAATTATTTTAAACTAGGTGTACATCTAAGTATTCTGTCAAGTGCACAAACAAAACCAAAGTATGTCCAGTAATATCTCACTAAACTACATTTGGTCTGTGCTTAGGCTGCTTGTATAAATCTGAAGCACTGTACAGCAGGAACCCAAGATCTCTTACAGCTGTTATTTTCTAGTGAAAGAAGTCTGAACATGAAAACCAATCCTGATAAAATCCAGATCCTGATCCTGCCATTAAAAATATTGGCATATTTTCCCCATATTGCCCCCTAATGGAGAACATTTTCCTTGAGTTAACTCATGTTAATGCGGCACATAACACTTCAGAAAAGTAACAAATGAGGGACAGGTGAGGTTTGATTTCATAAGTCTGTAATGATGACATGAGGATGTTTGATAACACTGTATGACTGTTTTCAAAGTGAATAAAACCTGCTGGCTCATGGTCATTTCTGAAAAATTAAATGTGGCCCTCTGAGAAAAGTTTGGACATCAGATTTTGTAATTGATCATTTTTTAAACAAAGTTCTTGATAATGATGTTCAACTAAGTGCAGATGAGGTGACTCAGAACGTCTTGAAATATTCACAGTCAACTTACATCTTATGCTTATCCAATAACATCCAATTTTAAAAATCAAACCACCCATCAATGTTTGTTACAGCACCTTTAATTAGCCAGCTTCAGTAATAATGTCACTCAAACATTGCTTTAAAGTTGTCTTTAATATTCTCAAAAGTGGTAAACTGCAGATATGGCTGAGCTAGCAGGATGAATGCATTATATTAGAGGTTGTTTGTTTCTACCCCTGTGTTTTGGATGCTGGACTCTGTCTCCAGTGTATCACAGATGGACTCACACTGTCGATGACTAAGTACATAATAGTCTTGTGTCTGCTCTGCTTTGAAAGGCTATTTTTGCTCACTCTAGAGAAATCTCTCCCGGTATGAAGTTGGCAAGTTTCCAGAGCATCTTTCACGGCAAATCGACTCTGGCCTCCTCTTTACGCGTGACATCAACATGTAAAATCAAAGCAACATTAGTGTTTTTGAAGTGCGTATTGAAAAGGCAATAGATAAACAGGACCAAATCAGCTTAATGCTCGGACAAATTCAATATCGGATGCTTTGTGTACATTCTGTCATCACTTTCCACAGCTCACAGCACAATAGACCCCATAAATAAGAGAAAGTATTGACTGCCAGGTAAAAGCCGTGTGCAGAATGCAGAGATGAGGACTTGTGTCCCTTCACCTGGTGTTACTTTAGCTTCGTTTCAGGTGTACATGGACTGCAATTGCTGGGTGATGAAATCCAGTGATATGAGGTCACACAGATGATGTTAAATGAAAATAACGTCATAGAGGAAATGAGGGGTATTGCAAGTTTGGATTTTGGCTAATTGGACTGATCATTTGCGTTCTAGCTGGCTGTCTACCACTTCCAGAGTGGAAGAAACTGCTACAGGCTGAACACTCTGACCTCATTCATTTCATGTGAATTCCAGTTTGTTTGTGTCTGATGTGGGTGTTGGGCACCGCTCTATGTAACAGTTTATGTATTTATGTAACAAAGAGCCTCTATTTTTAGCTCAATATGAGCCTGCATGTGTGCGTTTCTTTTATAACTTCCTTTACGTCTTATCTCAGCGGCTGTGCTTGAATTTGTAGCCTTGCTGCGACTTTAATTTGTCCAAAATGTAATCACCTCTTAATATTGCTGCACTCCCACATGAAGTGGAGTCAGCTCGAGCCAGAGAGGAGCTGACTGCCAAGACCCTCGCATAGCTCTCTTCACTCCTACTTGCTAGGATTCGTGTGATTCATTCTTTTCGTTGCTTTTTTCAAACTGTTAGCTAAGAAAAGGCAAGGCCATTTCAGGAGGTACGTCTACTACCCCAGAACTTAATTTCAACCCTAGTTACAATGGTTAAAATGTACAAGGTCCCAGGGGAGAGTGCATCTGGTTAAAACTGACTTCATTTCCTTCTAATCAGCTTGATTAAGTATTTTTGGGCTTTTTCTTTTTTCTCGGATTGGCCTATTAGTGTATTCAAGAAAGAGGGGTCACTGGACACTGTCTTTACGACTTGGGGACAGAAAAGTTTGGGAATCCCTACACTCATGGATTGGCTATAATTTTTTTCCCATTTGTAGCTGATTCTATCTTCAAAACATTTTGTAGTCTGGATGTGCGACTGATAAAAATTTAACTAATATTCAATTTGAGTCTTAAAATATTCACTAATAAGACTTACAGTGCAAAGAAGAAAAACTGAGCCAATTACAGAGCAAAATAAGATTTGAATAACAGCCCTGCAAGGAAATATTTCATTAAAGTTTAGCTGCTCAATATGCAGGCAATTTGGAAATTTTCTGATTAAAATCAGGCCTCGAAACTACAAGTGCTTTGAAAAGTCAATATCACATATGAAATAGTGGAGGCATGCAGTATTAATGTTTGTGTTAACAACAAATGGAGACAAAAAAGGGAGCTGTGTTTCATTATGCGTGTTTGATTTGTACATATATGTATGGTAATAAGTTCTGCTCTTGTTGATTATGAGGCTGCTGATAATACTTTGTGTGTTTCCATAAAGATTGCATCACACTGAAAAATGTGACGCTGAAACCTTCATGCTGTTTTCTCATGAACAGTCTTCGCCTTGCATATGAATGGAGGCAGTGGGAGTTGGAAATAGAAAAAAAAAGTAATGTTTCTCTTTGAGCCTCTTCTTGCTCTCGGTTTTCAGTTCACCAGGGAGGGAGGAGGGAGGCGCTGTGAAGCCGGGTGGTGGGATTTTTGAGGGGGGGAGCTTGATTGGTAAGAGTCAGCCTCTTTCATTTTGTCATGTGGTGTCTTTTTTCATTTCTAGGCTGATTTTTCTCCGGAGGGCTAGTTCCATTCACTTGAATTTATTATTTCTCGCACTGAGGAAGTTGATGAATTCGAATATCTGTAAGCGTGTGTGTGTGTGTGTGTGTGTGTGTGTGTGTGTGTGTGTGTGTGTGTGTGTGTGTGTGTGTGTGTGTGTGTGTGTGTGTGTAAAGCAGCTTTCATGGCCATTTCAGATCTCTATACCTTATAGTTCCACACAGCAAAGGAACCAGGAGGGAGGAGAAAAGAGGGAGATGGAGAGATAATGGGGATGGAGGGGGAAAGAAGGCTAACACAATCTTTAATGAGTTCCTTGGCTCTCTTCGGCTCTCTCAGTCCTCTGGCTGAGGATGTGGGTGGACTTAGGGCTAAGGAGCAGCAGAAGAAGCCACAGAGCCAAAGTCTACTGATAAAGACTTTTACATAAAAGAGTCATCACTGACAAAAAGACATGAAGGATGAAACGCTGAGCTGTGTTTCTGTGTTTTTCTCTTTTAAGCAGCAATAGAGTGGAAAAACATCAATAAAACAGTGATTTCTTACAAACTATGTAAGGAAGCAGTTACTCTTGAAGGTCAAGGGTCATTTGAGACTTTATTACCTTGAATCAATTAGCAGCATATTTGGAGCCAAGGAAGATTTAGTCTTTTGTAACTTTGCTATTGCTTATTAAAAAGAGTAGAGCTTTTCAAATATCTCTGCTATACTGATACCAGCACTGGTACTGATAAAGGTTTTCACCGACTAATCAGCTAGTAGACTACTTCGACCACTGGTTGGTACCATAGGCACAGGTTGACTAGTCATGTACAGCCTAGGGACCAGAACCTTTCACATTTGATACCGGTACTCAACGGTTCTAATTTTCGGTACTTTTTTGTGTTTACGTGGTAAAAAATATCAGTTTGTTGAATAATATTTTATTTTATTTTTTTCAATTTAACATATTTATTCTTCAATATATAACCTTGCAATGCCGTTTTCATGTCCATCATAGAAAAATTGCCTACTTTCCACTCACTCATAGTCACAAGGATGCATTTAGGTGCCTAAACATGGTACAGTGAATCGGCACTTCTTTTGTCCCCTCCTTTTTCAAAACACTGTTACCTGACAGTAGTCGAGTGCTCATAGTTAGTATGCTGAGTGATGTTAAATGTTGCACGGGAACACTTAAGCTGTTTGAATCACAGGATATACCTTTTTTAATTTTCAACTGAGCCATGGTTTCAGCCTCATTATTACATAAGCAGAAGTCAACTAGCCAGCTAGTCCATTAGTCAATTAGTCAACCATTCAATGTACGTGACAAGCTGACAGGTATTTTGAATCAATGATGGTGTCAGCGTCATTATTACATCACAAACGGTCAGCTAATTAGTTGACTGCTCAACTAGTCAACTAGTATTTTGAATAACTTTGCGACAAGTAAAAATGAGTTGCTGTGAAACCAATACCACTGATACCAATTCTAATGCCTTCTTTGGATAACATCGGATGAAATGCCAGTTTAGTAATATAGGTCTTAATGATCTTATTCACTGCTGCGTCAATGTAGGCTGTGTCTCAATATTGACTGAGTATTGATTAAGTGATTCATTGCCAACATACGTGGACCATTTCTAGCTGCAACAACTGTGCACAGTCATTAAACCAATCTGTATCTCTTTGTGTCTACATAGGGTGCTGAAAGACCATTTGAATAATAGTTGAATAATTAGCTGTGAGTGTTGAATAGTAATTTGCTTGAAAATCAAGAACTCATCCATTTCTGTTTTTATCTTTATCACATCAGTATTGGTTTCGTATAAACTCTTTCTAAAAGCAGCCACACACTTACTTTAAAGGCTTTCAAAACAGCCCACAGACAAACCGCCTCCACTGCCCCAACAGCGAGGATGACTTTGGACATTTTCTGATTGGCTCCCCTCCGCCCTTTCATTTCCTGGCAATCATCTTCAATCTGTGGCAGGTATGAAGGCAGAGATAACATTAGAGAGCGAGACATTGTGGGGAGATATCTGCTCGGCCAAGACATAATTTAGTGCTCCCAAAAGCATCCAGGAGGCAACCTCTGTCAGACAACAAGGCTCCGGCGTGTCCGCACAGGACGGAGGAGGGAGGGAGGCGGGTAGATGGAAGGAAGGACATGGAAGAATTACTGATGGCCTGATAAACTCTTTTGTTATCCAACAGTCTGCCTTCCTGCTTCTGTCCTCCTCCTGGTTTATATGTTTCTGTCTGTCGGCCCAACTTCCATTTCAATGTCTCAATCTGGGTCTGTCTATCTGAGTTACTGCTCTCCTTCGCTCTCTATCTCACCTTCTGTTTCCCACTGTATCTTGCTCTCTGCTTCTCTGCCTCCTTTCTTTCACACTTGTGAATAATTGATGTCTACCGGTTCGATGGTAAGAATAGAACAGTTCTGGAGGTGACAAATGGGGTGGCGAATAGCTATGCTCTCTTCAAAGAGCTAGAAAGTTAGCCGTGCTCGCTCGTGGCTGTGTGTATCTGTGTGTTAGGCTCTCATATTTGTGTGCTTGTGATGTTTTGCGAGCATGTTTGTGTGTGAGCTCGTGAGGTTGTGTGTGTGATTTAAGACAGTGAGATGAAAGGGAGTTGTAATTACAGGGAAGCGTATCTGTCTACTGCAGAAGTATCCGAGGAATGGCACAAACTGGGCCAAAAGCCTGGGGTCATTAGATGTGCTGCATGTGTGTGTGTGAGGAAGAAAGAAACAGAGAGGGGATGGTGGAGGGAGATCAGCTTATAACTTCAGTTCCTCAGAGTCAACCTCTGAACTCTGCTTCTCATTATTTGGCTCTGCATCTCTCTGGTTCCTCAGCAATAGCTGGTTGTGGTTAGGCCTAGTTTCTGTAAATCCAAGCAGCCTTATTGCCCGAGAGGAATCCCTGAATTTCCTGCGCTCTAAAATACACTTGTGTAAACATTCAAAAATATCAAATGATAGGGATTTCACAGTGTGCTGTGCAAACGGATAATCCCATGCAAAGACTGTGATTATAATACACTGTCCCTCTGTCTCTTGTCTGCTTTTCTTTCCCTACCAACCCATCTGTTCCCTCTTTTTCTGGGGCGTCCTCTCCCTCCTTTCATCTTCTCTTTCATCCTCTTTCCTCTTTCCATCTTCTTCTTCACAGTGGACGATGATTTCATTGGTCTCGGCGAGCTGCCGGAAACCTTTCCGTCAGATCCCCCTGAGCCGCTGCCGGTGTTTCTGATGGAGCCTGAGGAGGCCTACATCGTGAAGAACAAGCCGGTCAACCTGTACTGCAAGGCCACTCCAGCCACCCAGATCTACTTCAAGTGTAACAGCGAGTGGGTTCATCAGAAGGAGCACACAGTGGAGGAGCGGGTGGATGAGAACTCAGGTCAGTGTACGGGGAGGCCACATTCACTGTCACACTGAGCAAATTAACATCAGTGAGCAACAACACTTGGGTGAAAATGAGCTTTATCCTCAGCACAAGTTTCATGTCTTGAACATAGCCCCGAAAATTTGCATTGCAATGACATTTTTTAAATCAAATTAAAGCAGTTACTTAAAGGTACAGTGTGTTAAAAAGGGAACATGTAAGGGTGTGGTAAGCAGGTAGTTTTGAGATAAAGAACCATGACAGGGTGTGACAGGATCTCGACGTAAAGCAGGACAGGATCCTGTATGAGAGTATCAGTGCTGTTTGGCCTGCCAAATTAACCAGTGTGATGCTTACAAAAGCTATTAGTTTTATAGTCTGGGATGTTAGCAAGCAGACTACCTGGGGCCCAAGCGGAGAGGAGGGCTGTTAATGGGCCTGAAATAAATTATGTTTTCTACGTCCCTCTTCTTATGTTTTGTTAAAACTGAAATCAGACTTATAGTAGGGGATTGAGCCCACCGAGAGATATCTTTTCAGGGGGCCCAGAATTCTTGGGGACGCCCCTGGCTGCTGTAACACACAATGATCCTTCATTTGTCAAGTTTTGCTATCAACATATGATTAATCAATATTTATGTGGTGCCAAATTATCTTAACCAACACCCAACATCAAGACAAGATAAGGAGTCTGGGCACATCTTTACCAAGCGGCAACCTCCGGTCTAAGAATATGAGACAATGTGGAAGTGCTAAAATCTGCTGTTTCTCGAGTGTTCGCTTGAGGCTGGCTCCAGAAGTACAGGAAGTCACAAACACACCAATCCAAAAAAAGCCATTTTCATGGTAGAAATTAACCTATTTACAGCCTGCTTCAAAAAATATCTCCTCTCTGAATCGCTAATTTCACTATGGGCACACACTGTACCGGGGCAGAAGTTTTTTCGAACTTGGCCGTTCAGGGGATATTGAGATCGCACCCAATCAGAGGCACAGCTCAGGGTCACCTGACCAACAGGCGCCCTATAGCTGTACGCAAAGCCCTTTCCACTACCAACATGGCCACTACAGCCGATGTGCTTCATTTACCGTTTCAGAAACAGACAGGTGACGTTGGGTAGACTACGTCCATGTTTTATACAGTCTATGATCTATACCCACCATGAGCAAAGAACTTACATCAACCTTTACCAGTAATTTAATAATGGGGATGCAAAATGTGATAAATTTCCTACAAGAAAATGTTTTGGGGTTGATGTTTTCAAACATCAAACAACATTTTACTTAGAGCTCATGAAAAGAACCTTCAATTTGTAAAACTTTGGTGACTGTAGACAAAGCAAAACCTCATATCTTTGCAATTCACCCTGCTGAAAATTAGCAAAATAAGAACCTCAAAGTGGGGAGTGTGTTTACCATTTGATAGACTGATCTTTCTCACATTCTTGTCTCTTCTGAAATAGAGTTGTTGCTTTTAATGAGGACAATTAAGAAAGGCAGCACTTTTCAACTCTCATTATGTATGATGCTAAACCTTGGGTTAAGGTTAGGGGTTTATACGTCATAATATTCGAATCTGTAATTTCTCTCCACGAGAGTTTTGCCAAACATGCAGACACTTCTGTTGGAGACAGAAAAAATGTGCATATGGGATGTGTAGAAATGTTTGTCCATGATCAAATACAGCTGCAGGAAACACTTGACTCTGAGGATGTCTTTCCTTTCCTACGATTTCCCAACACCACTCCTCTTCTGTGTGTGCTGTTAGGTTGTGTAGGTGTGTGTTTATGTACATGTTTAAAGAAAGTAAAGTAGGAAAAGCCCCAGCAGGGTTGTTTTTCTGACAGCATTCGGCCTCTCCAAAGGCTTCACACAAACAGCCCAGCACTGATTGGCTGCATTCAGCTGCTGTATTGGAAATTGAGTTCTCTCTGTCGCCTACAGGTAACAATCACATCACATTTAGCCTTTTTCATCCCACTGTTATGCCTCACACGTGTCTGCATGCTTGTACACAGACACAGAGGCTGAAGCTCCTCCACTTAAATCAAAATGTTTGAGATTGCTGCATTTTGTGTTTGATAAAAAAGCCTCTTAAGTGATGTGTTACCATAAAAAAACAGGATAGGTTCAGGAAAAGCTCAAAAGCAGATACACGGATTCAACATGTTGTTGCAGCCAGCACAAAAATAAACAAAACGCTGAAAAAACAACCTGAATCCTAACCTAAGCTCCTTTATTCTGACCTTCTGTACTTTAGGAGGAACACACACATCTGAGGATCTGTTTCATAGCTCTGATTATGACAAAGAGGAGGGCGGAGGTAGCGCTGACTCTTAGCCTCTGTGTCAGAAGGTTTTGCGCTGAAAGCATCAACACAGAAAACAACCCACACATCACACACGCACCCACTCACAGCAGCCATATCCACAGGCTATTTACTGCACAGATATTCATTCATTTATGCTCTTGTGCTCTGCACACACATCTTCACCACAGCTCAGGAAAGTGTGTGTGTGTGTGTGAGTGTGATCAACCCACTCCATTGCTCTCTGATTTCCCCAGATTGACAGAAAAAGAGCACAAATAGAAACTGGCTGGCCTGGTCAATCCCTCTGATAGTGTAGCCCAGAGAAATTGGATCGCTCTTTCTCTACCTTCCGCTCTCCAACCCCCTGTCTCTCTTTTTTCTGTCTTTCTGTCTCTGTGTTTCAATTTCATGTAAGCAATGAGATTAAAGGAGAGCAACAGACAGGGAGGGAGGAAAGAAACTGCTGATGTTGATGTTCATCCACTAAACCGGTGTATGCACTGCGAAAGATAAAATCTTAGTGTTCATGTCTTATCCTGAGTAAAACTGGCCTTAATTAGACTTAATATGAGCCAAATTCACCTGAATTTTTAAGAAAAATGTCCAACTCATTAATATTAAATGGCACAACAATTTCTTGTAAAAAGTAAGAAGAAGGAAAACAGTTCCCAAATTGAAATGCTTGAATTCAAAGTCACAAATCTTATTGAGCAACATTTATTGCAAAACTCTCCACAGCTAAAAAATAATAATAATAATAATAAGTCTGCATGTTTAAAATGTCAACTGAATACTGCATAATTTGAAAACTGATTTAGTGAGGGAGAATTTTTTGGTCCAAACAAGAGCTCTGTATGTTATACTCTTAATTAATCTGTATCACTTTATGATGTTCCTTTTTCTCATTTCTGAAGAGTCTGAAAATCCCTGCTGATTCTGCTTTCACTCAATTTTGAAACACGTGAAAAGATAATGCTTTCTGAGTCGATGGTTCTCACAGGGACAGTGTGGCACAAACACAGTCGTCTATTAAGATATTTTGCATCATAAAAACATCAGTCGCCTTGTAATGGCTCCATTTGTGGAGGTGCCTTTCGAATTGCTGTCTGCTTCAGCGCCAGACCAGTAAAGGGCAGTAAGACAGCAACCAGAAATCAACTGATGATTTGGCATAAACGCAACCCTGCTTACTGACAACTGAAAGTGGGGTGTGTCTTTCTGAAACGCCTTTCAATAATCATAAAATACTTATCTGTTGAGGATATTTTGACATTTGAATAAAACACTAAACGAGGAAGCATTCCTCAGGAATTCTTCTATAGTTTAATAGCTGTTGTTCTACACTTCTACAGTTTCATTTAGCAGATGCTTTTGTCCAAAGGGATGTACAACACAAGCAAGACAGGTGCTGCCATTAAGTGCAAGAAGATTTTTCCCCATGTAGAGTAATGTAGCCAACTAACCACAATTAATCACTGCAACAAGATAGTTCAACCCTCAACAACATTCACTTAAAGCTGAGCCCTTCTGACTCATTCTACCCCTGAGGACAAGGAAGAGAAGGGTCAGATTAAGAGCCTAAGTGTTCTCTTAAAAGTATAAGGGGACTCTGCGGATCTTATTGAGTCAGGCAGTTCATTCCAACATTTTGGCCTAATGGAGGAGAAGAGTCTGGCTAGAGATTTAGAGCCGCGCTGGGTTGAGAGCACCAGGTGTCTCTCACAAGCAGAGCGTAGTGGGCGAGAAGGAGTGTAGACCTGGATGAGGGACCCCAGGTAGACAGGGGGTAGTCTTGTCAATGTTTTGTAAGCCAGAAGACGAGCTTTGAATTTGATTGGTCATCAATCATGGCACCCAGATTTGTGGCAGAGTTTTTGGGCACAAGTTGATTGGAATCAAGCAGGACACTGATCTGTGGTTGAACCAAGGGACATGCTGGAAGGACAATGAGCTAATTTTTGGACAGATTAAGCTAAAGGTTGCGTTCCTTGATTCATGTGGAGATATCAGCCAGGTGTTTCACCTATTAGAGCCATTTTACCCCTTGGGCAAGGCCATTTCAAGTGGTAGTTCAATTACTAAAGAACTAAATTTAGACCCTAGTTCCTGCGTTGAAAGACACATAGTTCCTTGTTCTAAGGAAAAGATCCTGCTTTTGAAAAGCACTTTTTGCTGTAGTGTCCTCAGCAGTAAAGAGAGCTTGAATAACTGATTGCCTCCCCTTGTACAATGTTCCTAACAACATGAAGCTACTTATCTATAGACCAGACTGTAACGCAACCATGTGAGACCCCATGCAGGCATCAACTCCATCCAAAAAGCATATAATCAAACAAATGAGGCCACATGGAGAGGAAACTGTACTTCACAAAAGTGTTTGACGCAAAACCTCATAAAAGAACTGTTTGTACAGGCAAGTTGATGATTACATGAAGAAAATGAGTATAAGTGGGTATTAAGTTTTATAAAGAGCAGGTGGCTACATGAAGAAAATCAAAGAATAGTTGAATGCTTGCTATTACCCAAAGAGTAGCAGCTAGTTTGCAGAATAAAGGGGAAGAAAATTATGTTCTTTGCTGAAAGGAAACACAAAAAAAGTGAAAAACCACGTACAGTTACACTGTGTGGGACTTTTAAATAGAGAGGGCAACTTTATGAGCTACAGTGGTTTTAACAAGAAGTTTTGCATTAAATATTTGGAGATGCTTACAAAAAGAAACTAAACTTTAAATAACATGTACTATATGATACTTAGATGAAGGAAAGACTGAAAAAGTGGTTGGAATATAAGTTGCAAAGTGGTTAGCTTCATTTAGTCCCTTCACTGTCTTCTTGCTGATGGGGTTATAGTCCACTGTGAGCAAACAGCATTGATCTGCACAAATGAGCATCAAATTAATTATAAGTAGACATAGCTAGGTAGAGTAATATACACCAGAGACAGCTTGTCACTCTCCCTAAAGTATGGGGCAGAGGATCAAGCAGGAGTGCTCTTCATCTGGCTGGGTAATCAGAGCACTTAGCCTCTACCCTCCTCCTTCAGCTCCTCTTCGATGACCAAAGCCTCCCCCTCCTCCTTTGCCTGCCTGACTGGACTGATCGATACTGCTAGCCAGTGCTACCACTAAGGAGCTAGGCTAGCTCAGTTTAATGACCACATTAATAATGAATCATCCCCAATGAAGAGCCATGCTTCAGCCAGCTATTAATGGGACCTATTGCAGGAGCATTTTTCTTCAGGCTAATGGTCACATTGATGGGTGTGAAGTAGTCTCTCATTGCTACTCCTGACACAGGACACACTGTCTTAGCACCTCTTTATTGCAACTTGAGTGTATCTCTGAGTCTGTTTTGCTGTTAGCTCTGTAATGGTAAGCTATGAGATGCTAGGTGAGGAAACATGAGGTCAGAGGATGAGGTCAGCAGGCTCAGATCAGAGCCCTAAGTGATCCCTCTGATGTGTTCATGTGCAACACCAAAGAGTTTAATCCTGCTTCAGTTACTCCTATGAAGTCACAAGTGACTTTAAAGAAGTCTTACAGGGTGTCATCATTGCTTTAAGCTCTCTTACAGTGTTATACGTCAGACATGATATTCATCACTCTGAAATCCTCTTCAAAAACTGTCTGGCTGGGAAAAACAGAAAAAAATTAACTGATCCTCGGCATGTTTTACACCCTCAGAGAATTCATATCTACTTATCGTTTCCAGTATTGATTTTTCTTCTGCTCGTCTGTATGTGATATTCCCACATCAATCTTTGACAAACTTACAGCGCACATCACCTCAGACTAACACATTGGCATGCAGTTCAGACGACCACAGGCGCTCACAAATGCATTGAATAACACACATATATACACACACACACACACACTTAAGGGGAAGCAAATTCGCACACAATAGACGTGGCTGTTCGTCTGCCTGCCTGTCGGCGCACTGTGTAAATTTTGCATGAGAGCTAAGCCTCTGTGTGGGATGTCACTGTGCTCGGTGTGTGTGTGCCAGAACAAGGAGGCACTGGGAATGCGCTGAACCTGAAGTAAAATGGCATGTTCATTTTTTTACACCACCCAGAATCTGCATTTTTTATTCAGACAGAAATTCAGACACCCTTAGCGTCAACCACCTTGAACTGTGGAGTATACCCTGAGCCATTATACAGATTGGCAAAATCAGTCAAAGAAACTGCCATGCAGGTGTGCAAGCAGAATAAGACTAAATTTAACATTTAAAAGACTTGGTAACAGATTAAAGCAAGAACTATTTCATGAAACGGTTTTAGTGTAAAAGCGTTTGAAATGTGTACATTGTTCTGATGTACCTGTAGGCGAGCTGGCTGTGAATCACTCTGTGATGAAGTAGATTGAAGCAAAGATTAGGTTACTGATTCACTGAACATCAGGTCACAGATGAGTCATTTATTCGTGACACATTGTGATTTTAGTGAAAAATGATGTCACATCAAGAAAACAATCACTCTGAGGCAAGACAAAGAGTTATCTGATAAACAAACAGGTACACATGTATCTCTAACAATAGCTCACCCAGAACTTAACTTGAAAGCTTTATGCTAGCTTGCGTCTAGAATGGCTAGCTTAGTGTAGCCTTCATTTGAAAAACTTAAGACACCTAGTCTAAAGTTTCTATTGCTCTCAGTATCTTTAACATGAGCTCTGAGGAACATGTTAGCCGTTGACTCACAATAAAACTTGAAGCTTATAAAAGATAAGCTAATTATGGTTTGTGTGGATAACATAGATGTCTCAACCTTTGGACTGGGTTTAATGAAAATAGATGAGCTGTAAAAAAAAAAAATTAATCTCCCAGTACGGTTGTAGCAAATGTAGAAATGACAGAAAGAGACCAAGACTTCTTTGGTTTTTAGCTTTTTCAAACCATGCACCAAAAAAAAAAAAAATTACTATTAATTTTTTTGTCTTATTTTCACTAGAAAATGCCTTTTTGAACTTAATAAAAGCCACATTCACCTTAGCAATCCAAAAAATGTCAATGTCAATTCAAGTTTTTGAAAGACAAAATGAGGTCTGAATTGCTTCTAACAATGAAACAAAAGAAAAATTACTTGTTTTAAACATTATTCTAGTTTTGAGGGAATTTTGGAGTGATTTTTTCTTGTTCCATTGGCAGATTCTTTTTTACTTGTTACAAGCAATTCAGACCTCATTTTTGTCTTTAATAACTTATAACAAGACATTTTCCAAGACTGACCAGTTAAATTTGGCTTATATCCAGTATAACAAGACAATTTTTACTTAAAATAAGACAAAAACACTTAATAAGATTTCAGTTTTCTGCAGTGTGGCTGAATTATCAATTTTGTATCGGTCTGATGTTTCAATTTTTAATAATGCAATATATACCTTTTATGTTGTATCTGGTCAAAGGACACCTTCTTTCTGAATAGCAGACAATAATGTGTACTCAGTGAGTTTTTGGGGTGTAGAAAATGTGATGAAATAGCCCAATGCAACTCATAAAGCCACATTTGAAATGTCAGATACTTTATCTCTGAGTTTTTTGACACATCTGGCCAGTCTAGAGGAAAGAAATGTTTCAAAAATTGCAACATTTGCTCAACATTACCAACAGGGTAAATATTGATTTAAGTAACTGTCAGTAACAACAATGATGTGTATACCTCTATAAACTGGAAAAATTATTGCTGCAAAATGTGTATTCCCAGTTTCTGTCACTCTGTCAGCCAACAATAAAACACAGCTACAGAGCAATTCATCACTGAATCTGGAAGATAAAAGAGTGGAGAAAGCAGCTGCCAGGTCTGACACACAGTGGTTTGTAACGTTGATGACAGGATCTGAGCTTGGTACACAAATAACATAAACTGTGATGCTTTTTTCATGGTGGTGATGCTACCAGCCAGAGATGGTGTCCTAATGGGTTGGGGAATGTTTCCTCGGCTTGCATAAGGCCATTTAGGAGGAAGAGGACGATTGGGGTGTTACAGTTCACATTCACATTATTGCTGCACAGGTACATGAGCATGACAGTTTCAGGAAATGACAGTGGGCTGTATGAAGATAATAGAGCAGAACTTTAGGAATAAGGAGGGGAGGATATCCAGGAGAGAAATAAGCAGAAATGTTGCAACAGTATTGCAGAATGATCATGTGGATGTTCTGTCTTAATGTGAGTTTATGCATATCAAAGTTCAGCTTCTTGAGAGGAAAATGTAAATTTTCATGCAAATATTGCAATTTAAACATTTCTTTTTTATGTAAACATCAAAAAAGTGAAGGAAACTGAACTAAAGCCCAAAATTGCATGTATATCTTCAGTGACTGCGTTTGCATCTCATAATCCATACATATATGCATGCACTGGATTCTCAGCTCCTCATACATACACATACACAGGCCGTGCACGCTCTGTAGTAGCAGTGTAATCTGCTCTAGAGGGGCAGCTGTGGGTAGAGGCATTTGTTTTGGGGACGATTTGTTTGTTTGTTTGGGTCCTGGCACCCAGATGAGCAGTAATCAGAGGAGTTAGCAAACAGGATTGTGTTAGCCATGACGGCGAGAATCCTCCCCCACAGGGCCCGGGCCCAAACAGCTCAACACTCTGGATGTAGGATCAATGCCAGACTCACACAGTTGTACACAATGCTGGAGTGTAGATGTGGGTGAATTGTAGATCTCTCGCAGGTGAGACAATGCTCTAATATCTTCTGTCATATTTGTTCCTTCTTTCCATATTTCTATCCCTTCCCTCTCCTCCTCCTCTTTTGTCACTTCTCCCAGGTCTTGTGGTGCGAGAGGCCAGCATTGAGATCACTCGGCAGCAGGTGGAGGAGCTGTTTGGCCCTGAGGACTTCTGGTGTCAGTGTGTGGCCTGGAGCTCTGCGGGGACCACCAAGAGCCGCAAAGCCCACGTCCGCATCGCCTGTGAGTATCCTCTCCTCTCCAGATCGTTACTCAATCACTCTTTCAGTCTCTATCTCATCTTTGTCCTCCTCTGTAAACAAAATCTCTCGGCTGCCAAAGAACTGTGTCTCGAGAACCAACTTGTTTGTCACAACAGATTTACAGATACTCCAGATAGAAGCCTCAAGGAAAAGGTTTTGCTATCGTGGGACTCAAGGGTCCCTTTGAACTTGAGTTGGTGAAAAGCCTGCAGAATGAGTATGAACCTGGAAAGATGGAGAAGTTTATACACACTGGAGAGGCTGCAGCACATGTTTATGCCAGCGTTCCCTTGTTTTTTCCTGTAGGTGGTCCTCATTTGTTCACTGCCTGTGTGTTTGTCCGCCTACTGAGAAACACAACACACTTGTTTGGAAGTAATGAGAAACATTCAGCTGCCTCTAAAGTTTGGGCTCATTTTAAACTGTTGCCAATCAAAATTGTACAAAATAAAATGAAATTACTAAACACCAGAAAAAAAATAATAAGAAAACTTGTACCTGTGACACATTATGTAACACGAATTCTTACACTTGTTGTCAAAATTGCACCTGAAGGGACTTCTTTCATAGTAACATCACACTTTCAGGTCCTGACAGCGTCATTTTAAAGCAGCGCGAGTGACATTTTCTGTCAAGCTTTACTATTTCTGTTTTGACTTGTGGCAAACAGACAAAAGAATGAAATAAAAAGCAACACCCACTCGCTTCAAATACATATTATCACTGTTGGAAAAGGGATCTCACTTTCGCTTCATGTTTGCAATTCAGTGCCGCATTTAGGATGATTTCCACCAAACAGTACAGTATATGAGTGAGTTCCACTTAGACAAGTCTATTTAAAGCTACTTTTTTGATCGTATACCTTTTTTTCTATACTGATTCTCTTTGGATCCAGTAAGTTCAACTGCTTCTCTCACACCAGCCTGGTGAATCCGAATCATGCTTCTCAGTCTCCCGCCGCGCCCCCAATCCCGCTGCTCCACCTCCCATAATCGCCCATGATGAGCAGCCTTCCAGCACTAACCCATCCCTCAATTCACAATGGACCCCCTCTTCCCCCTCCCATTAGCTTCTGCTGAATGAATTAGCTCCTATTGCAGGGCTTTCTCTCCTTCTCTCTCCAGACAGGAGTCAGGCTCTGGATCCCGTTAGGCTAATGGAAAACTATGCTTGTTTTTCCTCTCATCCTCTCTGTTTCTTTCACATCATCTCAACACACGCAGTTTAATCAGACATTGAGTCAGAGCCAGTGTTTGTGAGTGAAGAAGTGGCTTTAGGATTTGCAAAAACAGTCTAAAAGTCTTGTCAGAGTTGTTTAGATTCAGAACTCCATCCCTCACCCTTTGATTAGCTTTTCTCCTCTCTCCTTGTGACTTTGATGGGCTTTTATTTTGAAGGAGCAGCGATGGCTTGCCAAAGAGAAGCAGTAAAAGCTTGAGCACAGAAGCATATTAAATGATTGTATCAAAACCAGCTGAATTGCCTTTTTAAAAGGTTGTCTGGGGAGAATATTTCCCGTGAAAGCTGGAAATTGATTTTATTGTTTGTTTGTGGATTTGTAATTTAACGTATTACTGCTGCCTCTAAAACTTCAAAAGTCTTACCTAATCTAAAGGAATGTAACTTTTCTCCAGCGCTTAATGTTTTCTCAGCATGGAAGAAAATGTTCCTGAAGTGTAACGCTGGTGTAATTTGGCATGACATGTAGCTAAACATACCCACTTGAGTTAATGGTAGTCATGTGTGTATCTTTCTGAGGGCGAGCAGGGCTGGAAGTGTTTGTCCGCCAAGGAGGGAATGGTGCGACTCCCACAGGAATGTCGACTCAGCTGCTCCCACACCCTTCAGCGTCCCACAGTTCAGGGTTACGAGTGGTGAGCAGCAAGGAAAGGAGAGGAAGCATAATTTAAACCCACAGCCAATAAACAAGCAGTGCAAAATAATCACTTGCATGCTACTTACAGCGAGTTATGCAGGTTTGCAAATCATTATAAAGAAAAAACAATAGAGGCAGTTGGGTGTTAAATTTTAGATTAACAAGCTGAAGCTGAGTTGCTACTGCATGTATGAGCAATAAAGGCATAAATATTTCAACAGGACTTACAAACACTGGCCTTAAATGCTTAATACTTTTAAAAGAAGCTGTTCTGTGATTTTTATCTTCTGTTCTGGTAGATAGACTTGAGCTTGTAAAGTCTTTAGCCCTGTTTCCACCAAGCAGTCTGGTTTATATCAGTACGAGTTGGCTCGGTTGAGCTTGGTCCTGTTTGGTCCTAGGTCCCACAGCCAACCATGCCCCTTCGTGGTTGGGTGCGTGTAAGCTGGATGCCTACAGCCGCATCAGTAACATAACAGCGTGACACTATAGCAGCGCAACACAGTGTATCCCGCTAATAAATCCAACTAAGAAGAAAAATGCAACACAGTAAACAAAGAGCAACGGTGGCAGACATCCAGCATTTCGTCGTCTTTGTAATTGGCATGTGGCTCTTTGATACAAAGTGCAATCAAGATTTGTTTCCGAGAAGACTGTCTGACGCCAGGAGGAATAAAACTGCTGTCACGTGGTAAGTGGCGATTCTTTCGACCAATCTAAGGTGTAGCTCAGTGTTGTAGCTCCACCTTCCAAGATCAGATAGCTTCTACGGAAGAGTCCCAGAAAGTGGGACGGCTCGTTTCAGTTATTTTGGGGTCTGTCCCAGGATCAGTCAGTGGAAATGCAGAAAAATGCGTGCTGTGCCAAGACGAACCAAGCTGAACCTCTTGGTGGAAATGGGGCTTTTCTGACCACTCTTCCTATGAAGAGCTCATCTTTATAAGCTTATCTCATTCATACACATCAACAGTGAGAGGAATGTGGGGTTCACTGTGTTGCCAAAGGACACTTCTGCATGTGATTGCAGGAGCTGGAAGATGATGCTGTTATTTAATGTGTTTTCAAAGCTGTCATGAAGTTGTTAAGGCCTGAGCGACGTGAACTAGCCAAAAACAGTGGAGCAGTCCATCGACTTAAGAAAGCAGACATCAACTCTATTTTGGCTAACAAATCAGATCGCTGATTGACAGCTTTCAGTGTGATGCATCCTTCTTGGACAGCTTTAGATCATCTGATGAGAATACCTCCCTTTATATTGTATAAACTAAAACTAGGAGACATTTCCAGGGGCTTCTCCTGTGTTTGAACTGGATATCCACTGACACGTTCAGCTGAAAGTCTCCAGTTTACAGGGTCACTCTTTAAACTGTAACACCAGGAGCTGAAAAAGACGCATTCACATTTCAGGATCAAAGAAGCCCATTGTTTAGGAGTTATCAAACCAAGTCACTCACAGCTGTGTGTGATGATATTGTTAATGGAGGGCGAAATGTAAACACTGGTGGTGCTCAGCTAATCCGAAACTCTCAGCTTGCAGGCCCTGCCTCTCAAAGTCCCTGGATCTTTGGAAAGTACAGGGCTGTTTTCATATCCCAGAACTAAAACTAAAACCTAGTTGTAGCAGTTGAAAAGCACACTCCCTCAAAAAGTCCTCAGTCTCGGTTAATGTTCTTTTGATCAAAAAGCACCATTGAATGATGCGCTTGCTTGTTATTTATATAATCAAGGGAACAAACAGTACTGGATGATTACTGGCAAAAAAAACCCTCAAATTTCATGATAATAAAAAAGGAATGCTTCATATTTTTGTGATTTTCTGCAAGCTGTAAAAGCTTAAAAATATTTCATTAATAAGCTCTTGTTAAAAATAAATGTTGATGCACATTATATATCTCATCTAGAAAAAATAATCTAGTCTAATTCAGTGTCTTGTTTGATGGATCTGACTTCAGTACATATGAAGTATAATAAAGTGTGTCACAGTTTAGGAGAAAGAGTGTCAGATTCCTCTCTTTACCCGTCAAACTGTTTTACATCTCTCATCTTAAGAAGCGATCTGAACTCAGATGTAAACTTAAATTGTGGATCTGACATCAAATCATCTGCAGAATGCCTCACATCTTCAAAACAACCGCTTTGAGACCCTGAGATGTGTTTTGCTACCTTTCTTTTTCTCCATCTTAAGAAAAACTGTTTGTCCTTGGATCAGACTCCACAAAGCTTTAAACCAGAATATCCCCCTCCAGTCATTCCCACTTTTAATTTCATAGGAGACATTTACAGAAATTGCTTTCAATTCAACTCTCAACCATTCGGCTTTTTATAACACAGAGAAATCTGTGGAGTTATGGCAGATCCTTCCCTGAAGTCACACACACACATACATATACACACACATGCTCAGGTTGAATTGGGACTCTGGCTCTTAGTGAATTTGTCATTTTAAGGTTCATTTTTCCACTTAAAGAATGAAGCTTAAAATGACTATAGGTTTTCTTTAGGGCTTGTGAGTGTAGCCTCATCATGTATTCTGTAACAGGAATGATCAAGCTCTCCTGAAGGGGCTGAGCTGTTAGTTCAGACTCTATTTTAGTATCGCAGCTCCTCATGTGATTGCTACTGAACAAAGGGAAGTAAATCTGTAAATTAAACTCCTTCTTTGTGTTCAAGTTTCCGGGGTGTCTCTTTATTTTTGTGCTGGAGTTCATACCAATTCACACACACACACACACACACTGAAATCTGCACAAACCAGAAAGAAAAGCTATTTGATAAGAGTGCTACAGCTACTTTGTTCTGGTGTAAACTCTGTCATATGATTTACGTTACTGCAGATTTGCTGTGACCACCCATTGATCATAATGGCTAAATCACACCGAGTCCACGTACAGCACCAAATCTTCCAGCTTCCCATTCCATTCAACACGATAACTCTCACTGGATCCACCTGAGATTAAGTAAAACAGGAAGTAAGGCTCTGGAATGACATTTAAACATTTGGTGACTTCAAAAGTAAAATATTCTTTGTCAATACCAAGAAATTTGAAAACGAGACTCATTTCTCTAAAAGTAGCTAACTTTTTACCTGGGTTAAGTCAGAAAACTCTCTCCCAATGGGGCTGGCCCAGCAGCTCAGGTTTGAGTCCAACCTGCAGCATCTTTCACAAATATTACTCCCCATTCTCACCCTGTTTCCTGCTCTGTCCAAGGTCCTAAAGTTTCCAGATATCTTTAAAGAAGTTTTTAAAATCTCTCTTGGCTCTCTTTATTAAAGGGGCTGTGAGGATTTTGAAAGTGATCTTGAAAAAGTCTCCCTTCTAGATATATGCCTAATTGTAATCCACACTGTAAAATGAGATTATCAGCACCAATACTGCTGTTTACAGGTTATTTTAAATCGCTGCTTCTTAGCTTCTAGTGCGGGTCGACCATGACCGTATCGATTTAGGGATGTCTAGCTCTCTATGACATAACCATGCCTGCTGATGAAGTTTATTAGAGAGAAGAGATAAAACACAGAGATCAGTGTTTGTTTGTTTTTTTTTATTGTTTTGTTTTTTTGCTAAAAACCATTTCTATGACTAATCTTGTAGTGATGGTGGACACAGGAGCCTAACTGTCAGACAGAAAAAGGACAGAAGAGCAGAAGAAAGCTAAACGGGAGAGTGAGTTAAAGGCTAAGTAGCCTTTAACTCGGGCTGTATCAGTCTATAACACAAGGGCTAAGCTGTTTGTGTTAATGCTGATTCCAACCCACATACAGCAGTTATTCTGAAGTGGTCTGTTCAAACTTGAGAGTCTATCAATAAAATGAAGAGTCAGGTTACGCTACTTTATTACGGACTTGTCTTAGAGCCCCGGACTGCCAGCGGCGCTAAATATAAACGGCTACTAAACTCCTTACAAACTGACAGTGTTTACTTGTTGTCGCATTAGCCTACAGATTCATCAGAGCACCGGGCTGATTATGTCGCTAACATATAGCCAGCTGCTAAAAAGTTTGCTTTATGTCACGTTTCAAACCGTAGCGCTACATAACTGTACTGATGCCTTACCTCGGCGTGTTGTATCTAGTAAAAAGCTGTCTTGATCAAAGAAAATTTGTTTCAATATAATCTCCATTTAATTCCAAGACAAACATATGCCTCGCTACAGTAATTTACAACAGTGAGCGAAGACTCTGGGCCAGAAGGTGGAGAGGGAGTGTAATTGAAGAGATCCTTCTTATAGCATCTTTAAGTCTTTTGTTTGTAGCAAGCCAATAAAGGAGAGGGTGATTAGCTGTGAATTAACGTCTTTATGTCTTGCACCAGAACCAGTCAGTAAGGGGATACACTTTTTGGGAGCTGTCCTGTCCTCCATCTCTTAATTCAGCCATTGGTGAATCCTAGGATTCAACATGCACTTATCTAATGGAAAGTTTCACTTGTTCTTCTGCACACAAAGTCCCTCATAGCCAGTATACATTCACTGTATTTTGTGCTGAAGCCACATGCCATCATTACTCGGTGCGTTTCCATGGATACAGTTCGGTGTAGGCAGGAAAGAAAGAGATGAAATGTGCTGGAGATTTTAGATAAGAGGTAAATTAGCGACTAAGTGTAGAGTTCCAACCGCCTGGAATTTGTTTTAACAGATGACGGATTGGTGCTGCAGTGGTTACAGTGTTACCTCACTGTGAGAAAGCTCCTGGTTTGATTCCCTGACTGGGCAGCTGCCTCTCTGTGAGTGGTTTAAATGTGGTATCTAATAGTCAGATGGATGGATGTCTGACTGATTGAAAGTAATTGTGTTTACAGTTTCATAACACGTCCATGTCAGTGCTGATGTAATTAAAACTTGGTGCACTCTTCAGTTTTCCGTCTTCCTTCGTTAGCAGCCCTGGCTTGCTTCAGTGTTGGCAAGTCTCAAAGCCTCAGTATTCTCTATTTTCAGAGTCTGCAGCAGAGAGCTTGTGTTTGTGCACGTGTCTCTAGACACCATATTACTTACTGTAATGTCTAAAAAATAAACTCAAATTACTGTCGAATTGTTGTATGAGAAAAACATGTTATTTTTGAACATGCTGTGGTGATTGTGGTTTCTGCCTTAGATTAGATGTGTCAGCAGAAAGGAAAGAGCACGCTTGGCTGGAGTTTTGCAAAGACTTTGGAAACATTTGGAGAAGTTTGGAGGTTTGATTGTAGATTAGTTGCTTCAGTTACTTCAAAGTCTCCAAGTTGAACAGTTTACTCCTCTATAAGTCCTCTTCTGTCTTCTCCCGTTGTGTATGTTTCCCTCCTCTCCTGTGTGTCTGCAGCAGGTGATGATATATGTCTAATGGGCTTTGGGGTTCCAGTGTAGCATGACACCCTCAGTAATCCTGCCCTGTCAGCTCCATCAGGGCTCTCACCACAAAAATATTGGTTTTTCACTGAAGGGCGAGTGATCCCCTGCTCCCCTATCATCCTTCCATCTACTTCCCACTACTTTATCGGCATGCTGACGGTAAAGGGAGATAACAAGAGAGTGTAAATCTCAGTTGCTATTTGTTTTTCACAGAGGTAATTACTATTGATGAGAAACCCTGCTTTTTCTTTTGGTGATCCTAACAGCCCTCACATCTATTTGTTAAATAAGGTATGGGGGAGTAATGATTAAAGTGTGTTTCTCTCTGTTTATCACAGACTTAAGGAAGACATTTGACCAGGAACCTCTTGGAAAGGAAGTGTCACTTGAACAGGAAGTGTTGCTGCAGTGTCGCCCACCTGAAGGCATCCCAGCAGCTGAGGTAAGATATGAGTCTACCTGAACTGATTAATTGCATAATGAACATATTATTCTGAAGCTACAAGCATCAATATTCAATTCCAAGATTTTCCAAAGGAATGCTGACAATTTAGCTCAGAGTTAATCTATCAGGATAGAAGTTCTTGCTTCAAGTTAGATAGTCTGATTTATCTGGTGGGAAGAAGTTTCAGTGTTAATCTAGACATTACGTCATAGTGGTTGATGCAATTGTGAGCACTACATGCCTTTGCCTCAATGTGTCTGCATTGTCTGCCGTACTGTATGATCGTCAGATCGCCTGTTTCTGATCCTGTTAATTTAGTGCAAGCAGCAACCTCTGGTCCAAAAATATGAGAAGATTTGAAGTGCTAAACCAAGCCAAAAAACCCAAAACATGTTCACAGCCTGGTAAAAAAAATGGCCTCAGCCTAAATAGCTAATTTTTCCAGGCATGCACTGTACGGGAGTGATTTTTTTTTCTCATGCTGCAGTTTAGAAGATATTAAGATGGTGAGTTTAACCAATCAGAGCCAATATGGCTCCAGCCGACAATTTGCTTAAAACCTCTTTATCACAAACAGGCAAGTAACAACGCTGAGAGCCTATCCATTCATTATACAGTCAATGGTTTCTGCTTGATTTTTCACAGAAATTTGTGTCATGTTTTGTTAAAGATGATTCATGTTGCAGTTTAAAGTAAGATTATCCTGTTATTTCATCCCACAACAGGGAAATTCACAGAAATACATTCACCAAAGCAGAGTATATTGTGCAAAAAAAGTTACAATATGATTAGATAAAGATAAAGTAATATAAAAAGTGTAACTCAAAAAAGTGTACAGAACAATTAAGCTACAAGAAAATACAAGTGTGCACAGACTGATAATACAACAACATAAAAACTATGTAGAGACCAATAACATGGTGGTTAGGTATTACACATGTGCACCAGTTCTTAAATCGCACCAGTAATGAAAAAGTGATTTCACACTTAGAAGTAGGGATGCACTAATCCAGCTTTTCTGGTCCCGATACCAATACCAATACCGATACCTTGGCTTTGGATATTGACCGATACCGATACAGATCCTGATCCGATACCAAATAATAACCTGCATACCCTACTGTGGGAGAAGACTGGTATTGTTTAAATGTCTAACAGCAGTTTGGTTAAAAAAAATTTCAGAATTTACAGAAATGACTACTTGATTGTAAAATTGAATACCTTGTAGACTAAAACATAGTTCAGCCTTAGCGTCAAGTTTGGACCAATTCTTTCCCACAGATACCTGATTCAGCTTTGAGGGGCTGGATCAGCGCCGACACCCAATACCAGGATCGGATCAGTTCATTCCTTACTTTGAAGACAGGGTTTCAACATTAACAGGAGTTAAAGTGTTTCTTATAGTTAAACAGTCTGACCTCAGCTGAAAGAAAAGACCTGTGGTATCTCCTGGTGAGAGACTGAAGGTAGAGTCTCCTGCAGCTACTATCCTAATCCTTCAGCTACTACTCGTACAATCTTACAAGGACAGAGAGGAGACGTTGAAAGAGATGAAATGTACGGCTGTTGTGCTGACAATCACAGGGCGTACAGTCTGTGATGTTTTGATGCATGGTTACATTTGGAACTAGGTGCAAGTCAGCGTCATGCATAAGCTCTTTGTGTAAGTACCAGGGGGGCTACAACATAGGCTTTTTTAACCAAGAACTATATACCAGAATTTATGCACACAAGATTGGTGCTCAGATAGCATTAAAAATAGTGTTCAAACATTTGAAATTTACTGTCAACTGATTACAAAAAATGGCGAGGAATTCCAGTTGATGGTGTGCAGAATATGACACTTTTAAATGCTTGGCAAAATAACCATTTTGTTTGAAAGAGATAAAGAATTAGTCTCACAGAAAAGAAAGATGTTACCTTACTCGACTTTTATTATAGAAAGACGAACAATAGAAAAACAAAAATACTGACCCACCAGTGAAAAAGCATTTACACAGGTCAGAGAAATAAGACTTATCTCTATGTTTTGGATTACAAAGGAAACATTTCATGTTATTGACGAATCCCGCCGTCTCATTTGGTCTTGCATTATTCAACTGTTGTAGAGCTGATCTGACGGTCTGGTTTGAAAGAGGGAATAAATGGTGTGTGAAATGTATCAGTCCAGCCTAATGTTTCTTCTGTATATGTTTCCATTAGCTTGTTTTCTGGTTTTGGTTTTGTCCCCTTAAACCATCATAAACCTGTTTACTGTAGACTGTGCCACAGGTCTGAACTCTTCTTGTTTCAGAACTTGCAGAGCAATAACGCAGAATAAATCTGACTTAGTCCAGCGCTCAGATAAGGACATTTTTCCCTACAGGCTGCACTATTAAAGCAGATTTGGTTTTTCCTGAACATCAGCCAGTCATTGCAATTTGGTCAGAGGGTAGAAATATTGTAATTATCTCCAGGAGGGAAGAAGAATAAAACCAGTTGTGTCCCTGTGTTACCTTGGCGCAGCCAGTATCTCCTCCCTGCTCCACTTCCTCCCAGCCCTGCAGTCGGACGCTGTTCGAGCTGCGTTTGAAAAGGCTCAGTTGAGATTGCAGGAACATAAATAGAGGATGAAAGAGTGGTTTGGCGCGGGGGGGACTTTGGTGTTTTTTTTTCTTTAGTTTGGGGTGTAGGGACTGAACTGTGTAAAGGCTTGTGATTGACCTGGAAAAGCTGAGTTAAGTGAGTGGAACTGCACAGCATTTATCCCCGCTGAAAGTGCTGACAGGCTAAATGGACGAAAGTTTGGGACCGGCTCTCGACAGACTCTCTGTGTACAATCCAGGCTTCAGTGAAACAGCTGTATAGTGTCTGAGATTCTGCCGCCTGTGCAAGATCTGTATTGCACAAGTGCAAGAGTGCAGCGATTAGAGACTCTTCTGGATACGTCTCTACTACAAGGGGTAATAAGTTCCCATGGAAACCCAGAGATATTATGAAGAGTATAACAGAAGACTTTTTAATATTTAGCATGTCTGCATCCAGGGTGTCATACTGAGAGTTGGAGACTCAAATGCATCACACTGATGTCCCAGGTTGTTCCAGGTTTGCTGAAGATAAAAAAATTAAAAGAGTTTCACTTTTTTTTTCCATTTCACTGGAATTCTGATTGATAAAGGATATAAAAGATAAAGACTGGTGAAAATCTGTGTCAAGGTGTTAGGCCACAAGAGACAACAGCAAACACAAGCTCTTCAACATTTAGTAGCTACTACTGCTATTTGCTAGAAAGCTGCTTAAAGATAACATCACTGCTTCATTGTGTAACAAGACGCAAGAAGAAATGAAATTCTTGGCTAACAGCAGAGGTGTCAAGTAACGCGGGAAAAATACTTAATTTCCTCACTTAAGTAAAAATTTGGGGTATCTTGAGTACTTATTTTTTATCTAACTTTTTACTTCTACTCCTTACATTTTCAGGCAAATATCTGTAATTTCTACTCTACACATTTCAAAAATAGCCTTGCTACTCCTGTTTCATTCCAGCTTGTCCTTGTTCAAAAAGACACACACCAAAAAAAAAACAAACGTAAAAACCCATCCTGAAATTGATGAAATCCATCCAGAAAGAGAGAATTTGATTGTAGATATGAGAGATGTGTCAGCGCAGTACCATTCCAACACCCTATTGGTTTGCAATCAGTTACAACTGCACACGACACAAATCACACCACACTTCAGCAAGGAGATAACTGAGGTATGTAGCATAGTGTGAAGATGTCCGTGGCAGAGACTCAGGTGAACTATATGAGCTATAGGCCCCTGTGGCAAAGCCTTAGTTTTTGACCTTTACCTGCCTGAAGTTACTCTAACTTTTATACTTTGAGTAGTTTTGAAACCAGTACATTTACACTTTTACTCAAGTAAAAGCTTGAGTTGATACTTGAACTTCTACTAAAGTCTTTTTAAACCATAGTATCTATACTTCTACTTGAGTAATGAATGTGAATACTTTTGACACCCTTGGCTAACAGTAATGTTAACTTGGCTAAATAATACTAACGTTAGCTAACGTGCGTCATATGTTGAGATACATCTTGCTTTGCTGATATTCTCACGTGCATCAGCAAAACATGTTTTCTTGACACCCCACTCCACTTTTTTCAGCTAAATAAGGAATGCTCTCTGCAGATATTTTATACCATTTTTATTTATGTTTTTTTGACAAAATGAACTGAGAGCATAAACATATCTAAAAACTTGAACTGGAGTCGAAAATATCTTAGAAATATTTTAATTTTCTTAAGGTTACCCATATTTAAAACAATATTTTGCTACTTTCCATCCTTTTCCCAGCATGCATCCTTTCCTGTATTCTAAGCACAGCAGTTGTTTGGCCTCTTCACTTTTCTAAGATTAGAAGAATTTGTGTTGACAGAGGTTTTTTTCAGCGCCTTTAATTACACACACTTACCTCATGGCCAAAAAAAAAAAGACAACAGTTCCACTCCACAAGTATCTTTTTTTCTCTTTTTTTTCAAACTCAAACACAGCTGCCTCAGTGGGAAAAGAGACAAACTGAATGTGCTTTTTCATCTGTGTTTGTCAGGCCTTTTCTCACACAAGCCGCCAGAGAAAAAGCCTCGGAAAAAGCAGATGGGCTAAGTCTGTGGTTACATATGAAATATGTAGCAGCCGTTATGAAGGAAAGATCTGTCATATATCACCCGCTCTCTTCGACAGAAAAAAAAACAGAGTAAGAGCGAGGATGAGAGAGGCGGAAAGCTGAGGGAGAAGAACTGCTGAGGTTTTTCAGGGTTGGATCCAGTGGGTTGCTGTCAGGCCTCCAGTGGGATGTCAGTCCGCTCTGTGGTTCCTTTACGGGATTTTGCCT
The DNA here is from genome assembly GCF_033239565.1 of Halichoeres trimaculatus. NCBI lineage: Eukaryota > Metazoa > Chordata > Actinopteri > Labriformes > Labridae > Halichoeres > Halichoeres trimaculatus. Next base: position 17,151,099 of record NW_027437194.1, on the reverse strand, counting down.
GGCAAGGGAGAGTCTGGGAGGATAGTGGCAGGATGGTGGCAGGCTGCAGCTGAGCCATAAACTCCATCCTCATACAGAACTTAAGTTAAAGCATGAGGACTGTATTCAATGATGCTGTGTGGCATGGTTCCAAAATGTTCTTTCATGTTGAAGACGAGAAACTTATTGTTATTCCATGCATGGTTACATCCCTGTATTAACACATGTTTTTTTGCCTGGGGCGCAGAAATGCATGACAGACATGATAACATGCTGCCAACAAATCAGCTAAGAGCGTTTAAAGGTCTGCTTAACCACTTTATAGAGCTAACAACTCATCCCTGATTACTTTATTCTCACTTTTTATAAAGATTTGTGTTAATCAGACCAGTTAGCAATAAAACAAAAAAGAGGATGATGAAAGCTCCTCACACTTACATTTTGACAAAATCTAAAACAACCTTTGTCCGTGAGGAGTGTACATGTTTATTCCACTAAATGATTCAATGTTATCATCCTCTCTTATTACACCTGAATTACTCGCAAGTTGAACAAATAATTGATATTTTCAGAAAACTAAATTAGTAGTTCTCTCAAGTTTGTGCTTTTCAAACTGAACCTACAATTGAATTAATGAAAGGGAAACCACACAACAATGAAATCAAATAAGGCCTCATTGTAAGGGTGAATTCTTTTAATGACTAAATAAGTAACAGTTTCCTGAGATAAAGTGCATTTTTTCGGATAATAAGAAATATAAATGATGTATGATTTGATCACTCCGACAATCTTCACAGGGGAAAACTGGATGTCAGTCGGGAGGTTGTGCCTTCCTTAATTTTCAGACAAACTGCCACCTTAATGCAAGCATTTGTCAGGAACCTGGAACAAACAAGGAGGTGGCAGACCTAAATACAGATAATCTAAAATGTTTTTATTTTAACTAAACTAAAAAAAAATCCAAAACTCAAAAAACTCTTGTAAACTTACACTAGGAAACACGGACAGAATCTGGAGACACAAGTCAGCAAACACACAGTGACAGAGTACATACACAATGAACTGACGAAGACCTCCCCGCAGAGACTATATACACAGAGACAATTAAACACAGGTGTGGAACAAGAAACACCTGAAGGGGCAATAAAACAAAAGGGAAACACAAGGAGAACTAAACCAAACACGGGAAGCAACAAAGTGAACTTGAAAGACAAGGGGAAACTCAAGAATAACTGAGGTTATCACAAGGAACACAGGAGCATAACCACAAATAATAACAATAGACAAAACACCAGAAGACTGAAACATAACTTAAACCCAGAAATTTACAAACAACAACTCAAGACAAAATCATTGCAGCATTACAATATTATTGTTATGAACAATAATGTCCACACAAAACCCAGTTTTCTAAAATCTCCACCTTGGTAGGCTTTTTCTAAAAACCTCTTAAAATGATGGAAACTGGAAACCTTCCCAAAACTCTGAGGTCATATGAGGCCAAAAAAAAACAGAGAAAAACCCACAATTTTCAAAATACCTGCCTACACGTGGACCAGGTTTTAGATATAAGTACACTGTGTCTGTGTTAATGTCTTGGCCACTAACCTGATGCTAGCTTTGCTAACTTTAGCTACACAAAAAAAAACAATGTAATTATATCAATGATATTGTCTAAGTTTTTTTTTTTTTGCCTCTTTTACCTTTTTATGGAATTTACAGAATTTATTTCTATTTATCAGGAATTAAAGATTCGAAAAGAAAAGATGCTGGACACTAAATTTAGCAAATAGCTAGTTTCCTTCCACTGGTTTCAAGCAGCTGGATGTACAATAAAAAAAAAACTTTCTGTGCAGTGGTGTGTACAGAAATACAGACACATTTTTACATTTTGTTGGGGAAAACAAACAAAACCTAATTACACTATCACAGCATACAACATGTCCAAAAATTGCTGAGACAGATAGACTGCAAAGACTAGACAGTTACCCAAATGATGGTTTAACTGGAACTACAACATGTTCTCTGTGAAATAAAGATCAGCTGTAACATCATTTGTTTCAGCTGTTTTTTGACAGAGACTTCCCAAAGTACCTCCCCCTTGAACACACACAAATGATCAGAGCTACCAAACCCACGTTCATGAGAATCAAAGCCAGCCTGTCATAATTAACTCTGATCTCGGATTACAAAGTGGAACTGCACCATTTGATGTTCTTCAGTATCTGTCTTGTCCTCCCTCTTTGTCTTCCACAGACAATGAACAATATAGCCTTTCGTGATGGTTTACCACTTTAATGACGCTCTGTGAATCTAAGCGGTTTAGAGCCTTTGTTGACTTTCTGTGGGGGACGTTACCATGAAAATGGCAAATTATGCTGAGTAATCAGGATGGCCTTTGTGATGATGCAGCAGCTTTTCATCAAAGAATACGGAGAAGCTCCTATCAGACGAGTTGGAGTTGAGTCAGAGGTATCTGCTTTTATTTTTCAGAGGTTATCCAGACTTGAAGAATTGATTTTCTGGTGTGCAGATCGCCACTGGCTTTCACACAAAGAAAACATGCAACAGTCATTTATTTTGGCCCTGTTTGCTGCATTTTCCAGCAGAACTTTGGTCCTGGAAAGCTGAAATAGTGAGTGAGGTTTCTGAAATAGCACAAGGATTCAGTAATCTGAACGCCTCATATGGTCTGAATACATTAGACAGTCGCCAGGCTCCTAACAGACATTGTTACACGTCTCCATGAATATTTAATGTATACTTAATCACGAGCTAAAGGAAAAATGTCGACTATTCTTGGACAGCTTGGAAAGACAAAAGGTTTGTCAGAAGATGCTTTGTTTCTGTGTTGTTAGTTCATGTTGCTGTGCTTATTTTTCCATTTTTTCGTGCGTGCTGTAAAAGAAAAAGCACTTTCCATCAACTCCGCTCAGATTCCTCTTCTTGGAATCCCTCTATTAAACCCTTTCATCGACCTCTCCACAGCCTCTACAGATGTAACAGTGGCTTCTTTTCACATTGAAGGCTCATAAAGTGGACTTAAATCCTCTTTGTGAAAAAACGCAGCTGCATTGTTCCTCCATCTTTTCTCCCATCCTCATCGCCACTTGTCACAGCCTTAAAGAGAAAGACGAGAGTTCAGAGGTGATGGAGCGCTGTGGGCTGCTGAGCCTGTTTCCATGGAGGCAGGGTTTTAACTCAGGCGCCTTCTCAGTTAGGCCGGGGTCCTGCCGTGTTATCATGGGTAACGAGTCATTGATGCTCAACAGGGAAGAGGCCCTGCTGCTATGATTAAGTCCGCTGGCTTTACTGAGAAGAAAGATCTTTAATTCACACTCCTTCATCCAGAGGAAATAATTTAGATGAGTTTGGACAGCTGGGACGGCAGCCAGAGACAAACTCAAGGGTTTCACACGTACTTACTTGAATCCAGAGGGAAAGAAATTTTGTTGTTTGGCTCAGATTTGAACATTTTCTCCCTAACTACTAATAATGACTTAGCATTGATTGTTATGTCTCAGCTCAAATATCTCCACCGTGGCACTTTCCAGATTCAGCATCAACCTTTCCAACCCATCAAACCATGAAAATGTCAGTGATTGGTGTTGATTTTAGGCCCAGTTCCACTTAACAAGCGAGCACAAACAGCGCCCGGTCAGGTCACCTTGTGGAGAGACATCTGAGTGCTTCCTCGCCGTCAAAACGCTGCATAAAGTGATGTTATGAAGAAGGCCGGGGATGTCAGGAGTAACAACACTTCACTGCCCGCTGAAACAGGAAGTGTATTTTCATTAAGGCCTCCCAGGGGAGGGAGAGTGTCAGGAGGCCAGGCCAGATCTCTGTGGCAACCCACCAAAGATTACCCCACAGGCACTCACCTGTCAATCATTGTTGTTTCACCTTGCAAAGGCTGTGATTTACTCTAATGGCCCCACATCTGCAGGCTCTGCTGTCCTCTGTTAGTCACCAACCTTTCTACTGTTACCTCAGACGGGTCAGGACTCACTAACATTTACATGTAAGACATTGGACTGTGGGGGGTTGTGGGTGTTTCTCCCACTAGACCACCTTGGAAAAGAAAATATTGTTCCTTGTAGGGCGGAGACAAAAAAACTTTGGGCTCAGTAGGGATGCTAAGATCCTGACTCATACGACAAAGAACAAAACCAAGATACTGATTCATTCACTCAGAAACACGAAGAAGCTAGGTTTTGTTTTTGTTTTTCTTTCCATGCACAGGCAGAGTCTTCCAGTATTTCTTGCTTTATGCAGATCAACTTCTGTCTTTAAAGTTTTCATTTTTTCCTTTTACTCTCTTGGTTTCTAGAGAAAGTCCCCTTCATATTCTGACATTTCTTTTGCAGGTTCTTGCTCAAGCTTAAAGCCTTGCTTTAACATTATCGATCAAAATTTTCTGCTACTTTTCTTACATTAAAACACATTCAAACATGAATTTATATTCTTAGTATAGATTATTAGCAAACTTTTTTGTTGTTCTAATTGGTTCAAATCATGTTAAAATGTATTATTATTATTATCATTATTATTATTATTATTATTATAATCAGTAGTAGTACTACTAGTAGTAGTAGTAGTAATAATAATAGCAATAGTAGTACTAGTAGTAGTAGTAGTAGTAATAATAGCAATAGTAGTACTAGTAGTAGTTGAATTATTTATTTATTTATTTATTTATTTATTTTTATTTTATTTTATTTCTAGGGCATGGTTCCCAAACTTTTAAATTTGGGCCCCAAAATAGCATCACCTAAGACTTGCGAGCCCTGCTGTGGTCAAACACAACCACCTGATGAAATTTCCTTTTATGAATATTTTTTTAACTACATTGGCCTTTTACAACCCCCCTATGAGTAATTTGCGACTCCCCAAGTACTACCAACCCCAACTTTGGGAACCTCTGTTTTAGGGGACAGCCCCATCCCACTTGATGAATCAAATCAATGCACAAGAAGTAGGTCCAGCACCTCTGTGTAGCATTATACCATGTCTGAAATCATGTTTCTCCTTTAGATTATTAAAAGTTAATGTCGCCAAGCTGTTTCTGTTACGGCGTTTTAAAGCCTTTTGTTGTCCGTGTGTTTGTAGTTTCTGGTCTTTCTGTGCCCAGCGTCAAGTCGAAACTGGAAGAACTGTAGTTCTTTGTACTTACATGTGCCTCTATTTCTCTCTGCTGGAGCTTGCCGCTTGGTTTTCGCATGTCTTGTGTTCATTTCCTGTTTTATTTTGAAATCCTGGGGTTTTTAGATTATGTTGAAAGTTACTTCTGTTTCCCCCTCTTTTCCATTCACACCTGTACCTTATCTTCACAGCCTGGCCTGTGTGTATACCTCTCTGTCAGCCTTATGTGTTCATGATGTACTACTTTTCTCATGTTAGCCTTCCCATTTCCTGAACTTTGATAGGATCTTTGGATTTTGGTTTTGTAGATTATTCCTTACTAAACTTTTTTTTCCTGAACATTTTTCTGCATGCAAGTCCAGCTTTTGTCCTAAATTCTCACTCTCTGCCTGTTGACACTGTGGCAAAATTGTCACATGCCTGTAGCTTAGAGGATTGATTTCACTGCTCTTGCCACCGTTGCATGCCTTTAAGTAGTGCCAGGAGTGTCTGAGATCTCTGAAACCCCTCACTGTTCTTTGTGTTTTGAATCACTGATTTAAAGTAACAGGGTTCTTTGCAGCTGTCAAGGACACACAGATTCTTTGTGAACACTTCCAATAAAGGAATTAAATGTTAAAAATCACCTTCTTTTGCTTTGCAAACCCTGGATTCACACTGAAGCAGGATGATAGCTGATATTTGATTTTTAGAAGAACTCAAAAGTTTACTAAGACATTTCTACAGCTGTGACACTTGCATTGAAAGATTGGGGGGGGTTCTTATTTTTACATTTTCAGATATTGCTGTTTTCAAAATGAAAGAGAAACATGAAGAAAACAGATTTGTGCTTTGAACTTGTGATTCAGCTCCAACGTTTTGCTCCTGAAGGCTGTGGTGTACACAGAGAGATCTGACCTCTATCAGCACACAGAGACCCTTCTCCCTTGGTGGAGTTAAGCTTTTTTAAAAGGCCAGAGAAACCCAAGGACTGCATATACAGACTGTATCAGACATTTCTCTGAGCTGTGTAGGGTTTGCACCAGTATGTCATTTAACATTTCACATAACAAGCATGTATGCCTACCGTCTCAGCAGCTTGTGCCTCTCCACCCACACGGGGACGTATGTGACTGAAAAACAAAATGTACAGTAAAATGGCAGAAATCCCAGAGTCACACCGAGGATGATATTTACACCAAGAACTAAAACAGTCTTTTTTATCCATCCTATAAGATGAGGGTGAAAAAAACTGAGTATAGCCTGTCAGATTTTTGGAGTAGATTCTTGGACTCCTATGTTAAGTGGCGTATGACCAGGGTGGAGAACACAGGCAGATTGTGTTGTAGCAGTGGAGCGTCTCTCTGTCCTTGAAGCTACTTTTGGAAATGCTCATTTTCCTTGAGAAGACTTTGGAGAGTTTTTGGGGACAAGGCTGGGGGAGGTCATTACTCCTGTCTGCAGTCTAAGTCATCCATCTCCTGTATGGACATGTGTAGTAGCAACCACCCAAACAACTCCGCCTCTGTTCCCCGGCCTCACCCTCCATCCTCCGTCCAACACCATCCCATTCCAGCTCACACAAACAAACATTTTTCCCACCTCATCTCAACATCTCGCACCTTAGCGCCTTTCGTCTTGTTAATATTTATACAACCCCACATTTCCATACACCTCGTGCCGACAGATGCGGAGCATATGGCTTGTTGTCTCATAGTGAATGATTGAATAATCAGTTTGTAACCTTTCGTGGCTCGTTCTCCAGGTGTGTCATTCAAGGGAGCGGATACACGCGGTGGGAAAGATGGGGGAAATGAATAAATTACATAGGATAGATAGTTAGACTTCACATGGAGAAGCATGAGAGCTCATAATGACTTCTCTGTGGAGGAGTTCTGTTCTGCGGAACATTTTCTCCCTCCCAGTACCTCCTTTTCACACCCCCTCTCCTCCCCCACACTCGGCTGTACCTTCTATTTCTGACACTACAGCTATGAGTAATGAATGGTTTTGCCTTGCACTGGTTCCTAACAAGTGAGTGGATTGTATACAGTGTGTTCTGTATATTGGGCTAATTAGTGTTGTGCTGGCACACCCTGGCAGGGTGCAGAAACATCCCACACAGAGCTTACTCCTACATTAGTGCTGCAGGCAAATCTGCAGCCACTGACGGGAGAAGAAGTGACAAAAAAGACACTAAAGATTATGGTGGGTCACTCAAAAGCCCTGAAAGCTAGAAAGCAGATAAAACAGTTGATATTGTAGATACATGTTGGACAAATAGTGACAAATAGTTTGGATTAGTTTAGTTGAATTAACTCACAAAGAAGTTACAAAAGGTGAAACATAAGTTAAACTTTATGAGCGTGATAAAACTCTGAAACTTGCTTACATAAAAACACATCTAAAGAAAAATATGAGATTAAAAATTTCACCAAACACCAAAAAAAAGTGTTAACAATAGCACTCAAACTTGCAATCCATTTATTTAAAAATGGCATAAGCTTGAGGTGGCTGTAGCTTAATCTTAGGTCCAGGTTAGCCCGAGCTTTTCCTTTGCTAATGCCTAATAATTACACTTACTCTTTTAAGGGTCATTTTTATGCATAAACACATCCAAACTGGCTTAAAGTTTAGCAAACCTAGAGCAGAAAGTCAAGCATGAGTCCGGATTACCACATTAACACAATAATTCAGACTGTTCATGGCCTTGTTTTGCAATTCTTAATGCAAAAAATGAATAAGATAAGTTTATTATGCTTGAAACTTCCCTTATTTTGCTTAGCTCTTAAACTGCACCCCATGTACAGAGGCTGCAGCTATCAATCACAACCTGAGTGCCTTTTCCACATTTCCTTCCTAGATTGAAATGGAGCTTTGTCATGAAATCATGCCGAAAGTTTGCATCGTAAAATGGTCCCTAAATGCAACTTGTTTCCTCATTCATCCCTACTAACCCAGTGCTCCATATATGATGCTGCTGGTTAAGCTTTGCCTCCTCCCATGTTGTGTGAAGCCTTTGGTAACCTGTAGCATGCTGTTAAGCTAACTCAAGGAGCATCTTAAAAGTAGAGCCACCAGCACCAAGTAGTGTATGTCAAAGTTTTCACTAAGATTGATAAGAACCACATAACCACCACAATGGGGACCTTAACTCATTACTTTTCCTTAAAGAGGGGGTATCTTACAAATTTCCAGGCTTCATACTGTAGCTTTATGTGATTTACAGCTTAAAAGGATCATTATTTTTCTCACACTGGCGTTTTAGAAAACCCTTATTTCAGCCTCTGTCTGAAACACTTCTTTTAGCTGCAGTCTCATTAAGGCTCCCTGCTTCACAAAGGCCCTTACCTCTGATTGGCCAGCCCTCTGAAGGCCTGCTAGGGGCAGAGCCTTGGGCAAACCTAGGTGCCTGGTGTTGAGGATCTTGTGAAGGTCTTGTGCTATTTTTGTAACAATCTGTTTTGGAGTCGTTCACAGACAGATTCAGGGATTTCTACAACATATGACCATGTAACAGTTCTTGTTTATACATGTTTTAAAATACTGGAAAGCAGAAACCCCCTCTTGAAGTTTGACCATGTTTCGATCCTTGTATCTCCTGGTCAACATAACACAGAGTTATCAACAACATTGGACTCTTTTCTGCAGCCAGCTGAGTCGCCCCCTGTTGGATATGAGAAATAATGCAGGTTTTTCTCAATAAACCACGAGGTATGTCAGCTTCTAATCCAGCATAAAGAACGTGTCTTCCACTCTTCGGTGTGCTTGACCACTTTTATGAATTGGCTGTGCTGCGTTTCTTTATATTTCTCCTCTGTAGGTTCAAACACTGTAACTATCCTCCAACACTACACAAGTATGTCACTGATTCATCTCTGTGAACATTGATTTCCTGCTCCTACGCTATACACCACCTCCTTTGACAGCTCACTTTTCAAACTTGTCTTTATTACTTTTCTTCAGTACCATCCCACATATCCTTCACTTACTGTGAATTTTCCAGAACTGAGGAGATGAAAAAGCCGTCTCTTCTCTGTTTACTTCCCCGGCTTTATCCGCTCACTTGTTTGTAACCTTTTTCCCTCAATTCTTGTCTCCGTTCTGTCCTGCTCATCCTTGCCTCTTGGAGATGATGTTTCATTTATATTTCAGCACTGTCCTCCTTCATGCACCTGCTCCTTCTCACTCATCCATCTCCTCCTCTCTGTCTCGCACCTCCCTGTCTGTCTCCTTTTCCTCATCTCCAGATTTAAGTTTCCATCCCTCTCTTCCTCTCCTTCTCTCCTTCTCTCATTGTGTCGCTTTGCTGCCACGGACCAGACAGGAAGATTTTCTCTCTTTATGACGCCTGACATGTGGCAATTTCCCTTCGTTAATGACAAGAAATGTGCCAATTACCTCTCCGGATGTTTCGCTGCCAATCAGACGCTAACAAGCTGCAAGTGTGTGTTTCAGTGAATGCGTGTTTCTGCTGGCATGGGAGAAAGTAAGACGAGTCTTCAGCTGAATTTTAATCATTTTTATTTTTTTAATAAGCAGGATGTAAGATCGGCTTACCTTTTTTTATCTCTGGTTTTATTAATGAGTCCCAATTATAGCACGTACAGATTAAATGATGGGTGAACTGTTGCTCACTTTTCCTTCCTCTCTCCCTATCACACACACATACACACACACACACACACACACACACACACACACACACACACACACACACACACACACACACACACACACGTTCCCACTTCTGACATGAGTTTCTATCACTTTCTCTCCCTCACCACCCCGTTTCCCTCCCACCGCTCCATCTGCACTGAAAAGCTCTTTTGTTCAATTTTTAATTACCTTCTCGTATTAAAAGTGCTCTTGACATCTGAATGCAGCACGTTTCAGAGAAGCTGTCTCTGTGGTTGGTGCAAAATGGATAACCAGCTTTTTGTATCTTCTGTCAATCTCTATTTGAAGAACAGACCCGATGCCCTGTATCAGCTCAAAAATAGGTCAACAAAATGCTCTTTTTTCTCTTTTTGCATCATCTTTTTTGTTTTATTGGACTTTTGTTCTTTCTTTTTGCATCATGACAGAGAAAACACAATCACAGTGTCACATCTTTGTTCTTTACCCATGAGGGCTTTTCTTTCTGGTTGTGTTTGTAAGTTTAAGTCAGTATAAAAAACACAGAAGAATGTACATATTCCTCTATTCAGAGATACAAACACAGATGCCTTTGCTTTAATTACTGCAGCCTCATAATCTGTAATTAAGCAGCTTATCATTACTAAATCAAGACGTGTAATTTGCATGAGCTGTTTTTGTGTTAAATGATGCCGACTATCTTTATGAAACATATCAAATGCTAATAAATGTCTGTAGAAGCGTCATGATAGTGCTCCAGGTGAAAAAAAGTCATTTCAGATGTTCAAGAAGAGTACCTGCAATCATGGAGTGCAAAAAAGATGGATGGCGCATCTCTTTCTAATAAACAGAAGTGAAGTAAAAGACAGAACCAGTTGCGCAATATTTGTTTTGCACACATGGCCGTTATCTTGATGCCAATCTCACACTCATATAGTTTGATGTAAACACTCTGGTAGTGGAAAGTTCAGTAACTCTTTATCACATTTTTTCTCATCCTTCCTCTTCTGCTCTGCTAATCCGCACCACACTGTAACATGGGTGAACCATTCACAGGGCTTGTTGTCTGCTTGTTTACATTTTTGAGGTGGTGCAAATCAGGTTACATGTGTGGGATTCTACATAGGTCCAGAGGTAAACAGACCTTCCTTTTGGGCTACAGCAAAGAAGCATAAACCAGGCTTTGTGACATATTTAAGCACAATTTGTATAAAAACCAGATATCTTAAATAAAACTTGTACAGGGGGTTTAAGGTTTTAAGAGATTGTGTACAATTTACAAGTTTTTACAAAGTTCGCTAAACCTTAAAACTCAGCCTATGTTGCAGGTAAAGACATTAAATCAAAACCATTTGATAGTTGAGAAATTGGGCATTTGCTTATTGAAACAGCCATGCTTGGCCCCATATATCATTGAATCATAGCACATTTCATGAGTCACATTACACACGTCAAAGTACAAGTTGAATCCAGCCTTAAAGCGATAAATGCTGCGTCCAGTCGTAATGCGTTTAGAATGATAAGAAGTAATAGTTACATCAGAAAACGCGTCAGAGTAATTTATTTTTTGACCCATGTCTCTTCTAATGACATGCAGAGTTTATGACGTCTCCAGAGTTGGCTATATAACTACAAGTAACGAACGTTACAAGTAGTTAAATTACTTTTGATAGGAACGAGGAGTGTAACGGCACTACTCCTCCTGGATTAGTAGTTAAACTAGAGTAACAAATGAAACGCCACGATCGTTACTTTTACAATGACTGCAAATAGAGCAACCAAAATATCACTATTTCAGCTGAGTTCTTTTTATTACCACCAGTAGATTGAACGGTGGCCATACGAACAACTACTCGCTATCTCTTCCGGGTCAGGGCTGATGGAACTGTCACAGTAAAATTGGTTGCCTTATATAAATCTGTGCCCCACTGACAACACTGCACTCCCACTGTAAATGCTCCTTTTAAAGGATAATTTCGGTTTATAAAATTATCCTTTAAAAGGGGCATTTACAGTGGGAGGGAGTGCAGTGTTGTCAGTGGGGCACAGATTTATATAAGGCAACCAATTTTACTGTGACAGTTAATATGCACATTATTTGGATTTTGTACAGCAGAAGGAGAAGAACGTGACCGCAAAATACAAGATATGCCCAGGAAATAAGAGGCTGAATACTGCATGGAACACAACTGCGAATCTCTTGAAGCATATAAAGATGTATCAGGGGGATAAAGGCGTCTAACGAGTAGTGTAACTTTGTTACTATTTCCATGGAGTAATTAAGTAGTGTAAGGCACTTCTTTTTTTTAATAGTAGGCAAGGCAAGGCAAGGCAAGTTTATTTGTAGAGCACAATTCATACACAAGGCAATTCAAAGTGCTTTACAGCTAACATAAAATAAAATCACAATAGGCAAAATAAAATCATTGCATAAAATCACATCATAGTAACGAGTAACGGGTAACTCTTTACTTTTTTGAGTAACGGACCCCAACTCTGGACGTCTCTAAATATTTTGGCTTCACTTATTTGGAACTGTCATGTCTTCAGTCATTTTGTTACAATGCAGTTAAAAAGACTGTGAGTGAAGAGAAATAAAACAAATGGCAAAAAATAAGAAAACACAAGTGAACAAGTAATAATCCATAAAAGTCTCAGGGTTCAGTATTGTTACACGTTACAGTCTGCTAACCTTCAGGACACCAAACTACAAACTGAATTTACAAAGTTTCATTTTGGTCATGTTTCAAACAATAGCTCTGCATAACCACAAATAAATACTTATACTAAATCCTGGGAAAAGTTGTCTTGAACAAAGGAAGGTGGTGTTGCAAAGAAGTTCTGGTCTCCAAAACAAATGCACGCCTTGGCAAGAACCACATCTTTATATCAGTGGGTGATAGTGCCCATGGGAAATGGAGTCTTTATCCTGGAAATTTATTATGGATCCTGTTTCAGTAACAGCCACGAGTACAGAACATTATGTAAAAAGAAAATTACAAAAGGGCAGAAAAAAAAGTAGCACTCCATGCCAGATGCCTCCTGGTGAGTTCTGAAGTACCAGATCCAACACAAACTCAGTGAAAATAAATGTCCTGTGATGTTGCTAAGAATCTAATATTAATGCCTAGGTCTTGGAAAAGCTTAAGTGTAAGAGTTAGAGTCCTCACACTGCCTTTAATAGAAAAAGAGTGCACATAGGAGTAAAACCTGCATTTTTGCAAGAAATTAGTACAAGAGAGTTGGGGATGGAGATCTCTCACTTCTTCTCAGTGCAGCGCTCATTAGGTTACATAATAATAAAGCTGCTTTCATCAAGTAAGAAGGTATAAATGAAACGAGAACATCACCAGCTTGAATGTAGGAAAGCTTTCACGATTCCACTCAGAATGGTGTCATAGAGTAAAGATGAAGTTAAAAATAGATGGTGAGTGATTGACAGATGAATAGCATCCCCTATATATCGTCTTTTGTGTCACAGTGCTTGTTTGGTTTGTGTGTGTACGTGAGACAGAGGGGGTTTAATTTCAGCTGGGAGATGACTTCTGAGGATCCTCTGAGATAGATTCAGTTTTATGGAGGAAAACACTCATAAGCATGGAATCAGAGGATAATATGCATCATGTTTACAGGGTTTACTGCACTGCTGATATAAGGTTTGAATTCAGGGTTGCAAGTGCGCAGACTCCTCGGCGGTACAGGTTGGAAGAGGTTAAGTGTGAAATAATTGTGAAGTGAAGTATTCAAAAACATTTTCCTCCTAGCCTCTGCAAAGCGTTCCCACAGGATAAGAGAGACTTAGCGAGGTGTGACGCTGATGGCTTCTTTGATATCTGTCGTCTGAAGCTTACACAGACACAAGAAAAGCGGCTGGAGCATGTCACATTCGGCACATCTTCACAAACTTCCACCGCCATTGTGCTGCTCATGTTTTCTCACTACTGTGTTGTTTGTTATGAAATCCAGCAACAAAAGTCAACCCACGCTGTGTTTTGTCTTGGCAGGCCATACAACAGGTTATTGCCCCACTATCCCTTTTTTCTTTTTTCTGCTTACTTCATCTCTCATGTGAAAGACCTTTTATAAACACCCTGCTTATCTTTCCTGTGCTGCTTCTCTGCCTCTTATCTCTTATCACACCCTGCTCCTCATGGGACACCAACAAAACACAGGAAGTCAGCTATTCGCCAGGCCTCCTCTCTGCTGGACATCACCTTTTGAAGGAAACCAGACAAGCAGGAAATATTTTGAATCAAAGACGCTGCAGAGTGTGAGGCGGCACGTGTTATTCTTTTTTTTTTTTTTTTGAGGAGAAAAGGGATATGTGTGATTTACAGCCAAATAAAGGCTCTAAATGGTCCCCTGTTCTGTGAGAGTGCCAGGAGCTCAATATCCGCATCATTTGAAGAAATGAAACTCATAAGGAAAGGTCAGAGTGATGCCGTGCTTCAGAAAATACTAGGGAGTTTTCTCTTCTCCAGTTTGCTTTTACTGTAGCGCTTTGTTCTAGGGGGCGAATAAAAGAGCATGATAGATATTGACTTTTTGTAGCAGGACCTCAGGGACGTAAACAATTGTGCTCTAATCCTGGCACTCGCTCCTGTTTGAGAAGCAGAGACGAGGGAAACTATCGCTCTTTAAACACTTTCTTGTGATGTTTCTGCATTTTAATGAGGTCAAACATATGTTTAACGTGCCTTTCTTTTTCTCTTCTTCTCAGGTGGAGTGGTTAAAAAACGAAGAGGTGATTGATCCAGCGGATGACAGAAACTTCTACATCACCATTGACCACAACCTGATCATCAAACAGGCCCGCCTCTCCGACACAGCCAACTACACCTGTGTGGCCAAGAACATTGTAGCCAAGAGACGCAGCACCACCGCAACAGTCATCGTCTACGGTGAGATCCTGTTTTTAAACAGCTGAGGGGAAAAAAAAACGGATGCTGAAAGTGAGACATCAGGGTGGGAAATAGAGCTCAAGAAGTCACCTCAAATAAAATTTCAAAGTGACTTTGCATAAAGTAAATCCCCTTTTCTTTCCCGCGGTGTGTCACAGTCGTTCATTTTGTTTCCGCTGGAAGGAAGGTGTGCGAAGAATAAGAGATTTGTGATTTTCCAAACAGTGAGCGGGGTTGCTGACGTGGCTGATCCGTACTTAAAGAGAACCCCCGCTGTGGTTTCACACAGACTCACCCACTGTCTCACTCTCTAACATCCACTAAGTCGACTGTTACTGCACAGCACGGCTGCAAAGTTGAACTTCCAACGCCTGCCGGAGGCTGTGCAAGCTGGATGAAGAGGGGTTTGCGTGTATGTGGATAGATAAACAAGAGAAAAGTGGAAAGATGCTTGAAAGTGACAGTTTCACAGAATTTCTGCGTGACTTTTTCACCATCTTAGGTTTTTTAAGCATCCCTGTATTTTCCTTATTATATAGCTACAAGGAAATTATGAAAAATGGGCCAAATAGAGATAAAAATGAGACTGTACATCCAAGAGAGCAGGATTTTGAATGAAGTGCTGCTGTATCTTCAAGGCTTTCCTGTCAATAACACACTCTATAGAAAGGTCGAAACACTGCTTTGATGTCAGCTCATCCTTGAGGAAACTATAAAAGAAGCCACTGCTCCTCTTGATGCTGTCCTTGTTTCTTTATCCAAACAGGGATTCTGCAAAAATGAAAGTAAACATTAAGGAAAAAGAGAAGCCCAAAGGACATGGCAGCCTTGTGTCAGATACGGGGGATGAAGAAATAAGGACAGAGTGTTTTTAGCCACACTTGCTGTAAGGACACAGAGTGCAAGCTGGTGACAAAATGAAGAGAGTGAGTCGGAGAAAAAGAGGGTGGGAGAAGATAGATCCATAATCCGTGGAGGAAAGAAGTCAGCCAGTAAATAAATGTGGGTTTTTGACTGTCTCCACCCCAGGAGTCCAATATTTTGGGCTTCACTCATAAGCATGTCACATTTGAAAGTCGGAGACTCCGAGGGGGCCGAGAGTTCCACCATCTCAAATGCCACAGACTTGTTCGCAGCCACAAGCTCTGGTGTCACTCTGCACTGGATTTAGTGGCTGACAGAGATGGATGAGAGTGGGAAGAGAGGCATTAGGGGGAATCAGTGAGTGGAAAATGCAGCAATAGGAGCAGAATTTACTGTCTGCCTGCATGGGGAAGGATCCACCCTGGATTTCAGGGTCTGAGGATAAAAATTGTTGGTGTTAAGATCAAAAAGTCAGAAATGTAATTCTTTGAATTTATTTCAACCCCAAGAATAAATCCAAAATAATTTTACACGTTTGGTTTCATGTGATTAAAGTTTGTGACTAAGTTGATTATTTTATGTACTTTCAGTTTTATTTCAAGATGATGCTGGTTGATGTAATGGTTTAGCAAAGTTGGTAAAGCAAGCTATGAACTATTTAGACCAAAATGTCTTGCACCAGGCTGTAACCATGCTTGATTTTCTGTAAATACTGTTTTAGCATGTGATCTACTGGGGAATACGTAGCTTTTAGTCATCCTCAAGTAACCTAAATCTAAAAAGTTCAAAAAAATAACTTAATAGATGACCTAGTGATTTAGGTTGCGCTCCATGAAGTTCACTCTCAGGTTTGGATCCAGCCTATGGCCTCTTTCCTGCATGTCTCTCCCTGCTTTTGCCCTGTCTCCTCAACTCTCCTCTTAAAGGCATACTAGACCAGAAGTAACTTTTTAAAAAAATACTTGATTCCAGGAACAGGTAAAGCCTAGCGGTCTAGGTTGCGCACCCCACGAGGCAAGCCCTCGAGGGGATACCCTAGGTTCAAATCTATGTTGTTGTACCTTTCTTGCAGGTCACTCTCCACTCTCACCCTACGTCCTGCTCTATCCACTGCCCTGTCTCCTTCAAAGAAAGACATAAAAAGCCCTGAAAAGTAGCTTAAAAAAAACAAGGATTGCCCAAATCCTTTAATGCGTTGAGATTCCAAAGACACGGCGTCTGCAATTGAAACAAGACATTTCTAAGATTGGTAACCATCACTTTTTTTTTTCATTAAGCGTATATTTGATTATTTGAAAATCATAACTCTCCCTTAAGGGATACCTAGTCAGTTATTACGCACTGCACCTTTACTTTGTACAAGGATGTGAAATGTAAAGTGTTGTCATTTAATTTTAACATGTTTTCCTTCTTCCAGTGAACGGCGGCTGGTCGACTTGGACGGAGTGGTCCGTGTGTAACAGCCGCTGCGGCCGTGGCTTCCAGAAGCGCACACGCAGCTGCACCAACCCGGCCCCACTCAACGGCGGCTCCATCTGCGAAGGCCAGAGCATCCAGAAGCTGGCATGCAATCCTCTCTGCCCAGGTACACCTCACAACATTCAAACACCGGCTTTGGTAGTGTGAGAAGAGGACGCGTGATCACAAAACTACATACATAAAAATATGATTCAAGTCTGTGTTGGCATATTTCGCTGTGTTTGCGTCTCCACCCTGCACTTGTTTGTCGTCATCGTCTCATTCTCCATCTCATCACTCTACCCTGCTCTGTCCTGTTTGTTGTGGTGCAGTGGATGGCCTGTGGACAGAGTGGAGTAAGTGGTCCACCTGTGGGACAGAGTGCACCCACTGGAGAAGGCGAGAATGCGGCGCCCCAGCACCCAAAAACGGGGGGAAGGACTGTGAGGGCACGGTGCTCCAGTCCAAGAACTGCACCGATGGGCTGTGCATGCAGAGTGAGTACACGACTAATCTGACCTGCCCAGCAAAAAATGAGGGATCTCTCCACCCATTGATCAAGAGCTCTGCTCTTTCATCCACGCCACAAAACACTCTCACCTCAGTCTCTTCCTCGCTCTGTTCCATTTCAAATCATACATAAACAATAAGACATGATAAAGTCTGTTTTTCTCTGTATTTTCACATGCATAATTCACTTAAGCTCCCTGATAGATGTGTCACATCAGTGGAGACTCCTTCACATCTTTTCCTGCCACAGATCACATGCTTCAAAAACGTCCTCACCACATGTGGAGAAGTCGGAGCAATTATGCATGTCACAGGCTCAGAATTTGGGAATTATATTTAGAATAATAATAAGTTATTATATTGTAATTGCATAAAGGAGGTCACAACTTCCAGGCTGCTTTGGTCCCCACCTTAATTTTAAAAACGACTGCAGGTTGAGAGGAACACAAAGCCACAAAACGCTGTGAATCATACTGTAAAGTGAGCAAGTGTTCCTTTTCTTACAAAGCCTTCAAGGCTTCCACCAAAATGTTCTTCTGTTGCTAACACATTCAATAAGAAGCCAGTTTCTGGTGCAGCCAGATCTTCCTCTGCAGGCATGTGTGAATTGTTTTCCGCTCTTTTCTTCCAGCAAGTTTAAAAACAGCCTCGCGCTTAAAGTTCAGCCAAAAACGGCCTGCCCCCTCAGCCTTATAATACATTCACAGATTTGAATCCCGCTCGTGTTGCGCTTGTGCTTGTGTGTGCTGAGAAGCTACGAGGGGAAAGTATTTGCCACCTTTAACTTCATCTTTAAAAACAGACTTCTGTGCAGAAAGAAGTGAAAGAGTCAGAGGAGTAGGAGGAGGAAGAAGGTGGTTTGACTGCACGGTAACTGAGTTAACTGAAGCTTCAAGTTTGATGAAAATCCTCTCCGATAAACATCTTTGGAGGTGTTAGACCCGCACGCTGTCACAGATGCTTCCATTGTGCGTATAACCTTCCACAGATGGTGATTGTGACACTAATAATATAATCATGGCTGCACTGCTGGATGTGTAAAATATGATACAGCTGGCTGTTGCTGTGTGCAGCTGATGTGAGATTTGGCTGGGCTGTAAACTGCTACCTGCTGTATGTCGATGACACCATGTTGTATAGGTTAAGTTTGACATCATGCTGGCGGTCAGTGTGTGTTTTTTTGTCACCGCAGCTGCATCCATCCAAAGTGAAAACACACTCCTCTGTAGGTCTGAGCAATGACAGGAAACTATGACTTCAGAGCTCGCTGATTTAATTTCACATTAGCTGATTTCATAGCCGAGCTTGTATGGCTGTGCTGTATAGAAACATCAGGAAGCAATCCACGAGAAGACCTTCTCTTATTTGTCTTATTCATCCTATTTTATTCCCCTCTGCGGCACAACATACATCCACCCCCACTCCCTCCTACCCTCTGTGACTCAGAAGCATTAGCTCTCTGCAGATTGATGGCTAGTTTGCAGAGAATATAAAGGCATAATGATATAGATTTAGGATCATTCCAGGGATTGATTTTTTCCCAGAAGCTAAGAGGGTGAAGCCACTTATGTCAATGCTAATGACCATTTCCAACAGCGTTTAGAGAGAACGGCCCATTATCTAAAAGCTCACATTATGGCAAATATGATTGGGAATGGAAGTTGTGTGCAATCTGAACTCACCTCGGACCACTGATCTGCTCCCTCTAGTGCAGGGCGGAGAACCGAGCAAACACGTGTCTGTGGATTCTGTTGCAGCTTTATCTTATTTTCTGTTGTTTGACTTTATTTAAATCGCTTCAATCGCAGAAGTTTGGCGAAGGAATTGGATCCGAGCAGAGCTGGAAATAGAACTTAGGAAAGTCTGCGTCTGTAAAAACACAACTGACCCGAGTCAAAAAGGAAAGAGTTGTGTTATAATTTACTTTGTAGCTTGTTTATCGCATTTAGCCTGTCGAGGAGTTTGGGGGGTTGGATTTAACAAAGTTAAACGTCTGCAGATTGATCTGGAGAGGTTGCACTCTGCACGCTTGGAGGAAACTTACCAACTTACACATGTGTATAGTTTTCACTCTTCACGGAGGCTGACCTGTCTAAACCTCTGTTTTTTCGTGCACTTCCTCTGTGGTCCATCCTCCGCCATTCTGATGTTGTTTTCCAGGCCTTTGGTAACCCTGCTCTCAGACATGACATTTTCCTGACATATTGATTCAGCGAGACGGGAGCACACTCCAGCAAGGGCAAATCCTTTATTGCTATCAAAGAGCAGAAAATGGAGGAACCTGACTCAGAGGCTCATTTCAGCCTTGGTACAACATGAGGTTATATATATTACTTATTAATAAGTGCCTCAAAAGTTTTGGTTTAACATAATTAAAATGTATCCAGCCTCTTCTGCGACTTTTTTGAAAGGGCTGCAACTGAAAAAACGGAAGTGCCAAGAGGCCACACATTTTAAATTAACATTTTATCAGTTCAAGCTGTAGAACTGTGAGGTGAAATGTGTTAAAAATGCATTTTGTTTTGTTCCCAGAAGAGACGTAGGTTGTCTAAAAAACAAAAAGTTAATTTGTCTCGTGAAAAATTAGAAATTAAACTCATAACTTTAGAGGCCTCTTAGTAGTATCTTTTGGACTTCTTCATATCTACAAGTTGAGTGTGTTTAAGACTTCATGCAGCCCACAAACCTCCAGTTCGGGCCTAGTATGCAATCTTCAGATCCACGAAAATAAGCAAAAATCCAGCAGCTTTTGTAATGATGACATCAGTTGTGCTTGAGGACAGAATCCTTCTCCAAAGTTGGAAACCTGCCATATTTAAAGAAATAATGACCCAAGCATAGACAAGGATTTCCTCTCCTTTAAGCCCCCCTTCCTCTTCAGCGCTGTGCTGTCATGAAAGAATAATCATCGTCTGTCTGGAGCTCGGGCTTCCCCTCCAAGCCCACCCAGTGAAGCGTGAGTTTACCCAGGCTGGGCCGCTGTAGATACTGAGGTGAATGGAAACTTGAGGATGGGTTCAAACAGGCCATCAGTTAGACTGACCCTGACAGTCACCTCCTCCTGCTCTGGTCTGCTTTCCCTGTTGCCTGATTACATGTACACCAGCCCCATCTATCAAGACATTGATTTTTCTGTCGCTTCACTTGTCCGCCTGTGGCTCTCCCTCCCTCCTATAAGGACTTCATTGTTTGTGGAGTTGTTTATGGATGTTCCTCAAGGACTGAATATTATGTGTGCTGGTGAGCTATACGACTGCGCTGCCAATTCAGTCTGCTGATACGGTTTCCTAAAAGGGCAAATACTCTGATACCAACTCAATCAATTTTTATCTTATCAATTTGGCATATTGGTATTTTTAGTGCTGTTTTATTGTACTTAAAATTATTAATTCTAAATTATTTAAATCAAGTTATGTAGCAGGTTCGCATTAGTCTCTACTCTACTCTAAATTGTATATGTTATTTGCTATAATTTTATTTCATATATTTTGAACATTAGATTTTCTTCTCTTTCTTTTACTGTAAAGCAAAAAGTGCCATATAAATGAGAGTTAATTAATTAATTAATTGAAATACCCTACTTCATGCTAAATGATTTTTGTCACAATCAACAAGTCAAAAATTCATAAACTGAAAGGCTAAATATAAAATTAGTATAACTTAGGGAAAATCCATCAAATTATGTAACAACTGTTATGAAGAGCCCCCCCCCAAAAAAAACAATTTACCAACAAGAAATGAACAGCAAAGACAAAAAATAGACTTTAAAAAATTAATATGAGTTTCTTTTAGAATTTGTTTAAAAAAAATTCTTCACTGAGTTTGAATTGAACTAGCATTCAATCATTTTTATTCTTGATTTTTTTTTTCTTTTCCAGTAATTTTTTTTTTTTCACATTTCAGACCTTTGGGTCTTTTTTTTTTTTTAATTGTAGCTTATATCTTTAAATTGAAATTGAAATAATAGAGGGCAGGCAACAGCTTTGCCCTTACTTGATTGCCTTACTTTGATATAAACTAAAGACTCACCAATGCAAATGCTAAAACAGAAAAAAAAATCTGTTTGTCTCTTTACTTTGGTTTGCTTATTTATTTATTTATTTATTTATTTATTCATTTATTCATTTATTTATTCATGTTGGGAAACAACAACAAACAAATAAAAAGCATGTACCTTATTTCTCTAAACGGTAAACCTTTTGAGCAGTGCTGCAAAATTGCCATTCTTGGCCTCCATACATTGCTGCTAAACCTCACTTTGGTATCAGAGCAAACTTTAATCAAATCAGCACAGGACAAGGAACACAAATGAAGAAGATTGGTTTTAAGTTTTGGGGTTTTTTTAAGTTGTAGTTTTTTTTTCATATTACTTTCATAATGCAGCAAACATGATGCTACTCAGAGACGAGAATTACCGAAGTTGAAGTTTCTGTTTTGGGCTTTTTTATGTGTTTTTAAAGTTGTAGTCTAAGTCTCTCAGAGGACAAGCTCACAGCCAACACGGCGTATTCGCCCTCACTGGCCAACGTTCATAGTATATTCATAGTAAAAGGAACCTGAAGCCAGAGGGATCAGCAAACAGTGATGTGAAATCTGTGTCCTTCAACTTGTTTTCATATCCTATCACAACACTCCTTTCATCCCGAGCTCCACCCTCTCCATCCCCCCTGCAGTGACAGATGTGAGGCTGTAGCTTCTATTGACTCTGCTGGAGCTCTCGCTCCATCAGCCCCTCCAACTCTCTCACCTGCCAGCATTGCTCCTGCTGCTCCTGCTGCTCCTGCTGCTGCGGCACTAAGCCAAGTTGATGGATAACGCCACTCCCCTTTCAGAACCTCCACCCCACCCAAACTCCCTCCATCCATCTCTATAGTCTGTACAGAGCTCGGGAGAGGAGGGGGCCAAATCAAGAAGGATCGCTTCTCTGCGTCATCACTCCTACTCACGAGTTTGTTGCTGTCTCATTTGTTAAGTTTGTTTTTCTGTTGGCTTAAATTTGATTTTCATCATCCCCCATCCCTCTACACCCCCCCTATTCTTTCTCCCCCACCCACAATTCCTCGCTCTCTTCAAGGTTCCTATCAGAAGTCCTCTGAGGCGAGAGACAAGAATGGTTTGGGAAATTCATGTGAGTTATTGATTTCTTTTTTTCATTTGCGGATACATGTTTGCTTTTGTTCTTTCACATCTTTTCACATTTCATTGATGATCCTCTGATTTTCACAGTTAACCTCCTCAGGGAATTCTCCTTTTTTTAAATCTCACTCTGTCCTCTCCCGTAACACCTCTCTGCTCACCAGCTGCCTGTTTCCAGCCGTGTTACTCCCCTCTAACTTTGAGCTGACTCTGCCCTTTATCCTGTTGCTCCTCTCGACACTTTCTCCCTTCATCAGCTCAGACTCTTCTCCGCTACAGAATCTAACTCACTTCCTTCCTCTCGGTGCATATTCCTCTCTCCTCTCTCTGTAAATCTCACCCAGAATGGAGTGTTCAATAATCCCTTTCATTTCCATTTCTCGTGCTTTCCCTTTTTTTTCTGACAATGGCTCATGTTCAAAGGGATGTATTAATCTAAGTGATACATTTTAATGCGTACACTTAGCAGGTTGCTGCCTTTATCACCAAAGCGAGGACAGGAAGATTGTTCGTCTGAGGGGGGATATATGTTAAATAACTGCAGGGGAGCTCGGCAGAGGAAGGAAGCATACTTAAATTACATTTTCCAGACTTTCATCGTTGCCTCCCCTCGCTCTGTTTTCAGTTCCTGTCTGTGCAGAAGGAAGGATTAGAGGCCTCACATATATGAGGATATATCTCCACACTCCTCTTTAATGTGATGTCTCTGTTTAAGGCTGTACAGACAGGGCCAGGCCTCACTTGTCCTTGCCTTGGACTTGAATCTTTGATAACTATGGTGCCAGTTCCCCGCGCTGTTTTAATTGTCCCCGATCAGTGCATCTAAAGAAACCATCATTTTTTTCAAATAGCTCCGGTCTGCTGAAGGTCGAACACAATTTGATTCCAGCTCTGATTCACGAATCAAAGCTTGAAGTAAAATGGATTTTAAATTGACTACATGTTGAATGCTGCACTTGTTAAACAGTATTCAAAAAACACAAATCAGCTGGATAAAGTAGCATCAGCAGGGAAAGAAAAAGAGCAAGGACGTCATAAAAGAACACAACTTGCTGTCAGATTCTCAATTTTCAACCTCATCTCTTTCTTTTATGCTTCTTTCCTTTTCCTTTGTGCAGGAGAAGACAAGAGACACAGATTGAGTGCCATCTGCATCCCTAAGACGCATGAGGCTAATTTACACAAATGCCCGGCCATCATGCATGCGCTGAAATTACAAATGATCCGTGGCTGATGCTGCCATCTACTGGTGCAGCTCCTTTTGCATACTCAAAATGTGTTAAAAAATAAGATGCATTTTAGCTCTTTGGTCTTCTGAAGCATCCCCCTGACACATGCAGGAGTGTGTGCTCATACATGCTCACACAGGCCCTCTGGCATTTCACTTCCTCAAAAAGACTTTCCCCCCATTTGTCAACTCCATGACAGCGAAGGACATTCTTCACTGAGCACCACAGAGAGTTGGGACTGTCAGTAGGCATCCATTAAAAGGTCTGATCTGTACTGGTGTCTCGAACAGCCATCCATAGCCACGCCAGGCGTGCTAATCACAGAGGTTACTCCAGCTGGAAAGTGGACAGAGAGCCTGCAGGAGGGAGCGCAGATGAAAGACAGTCTGAGAAATGCAAGCTATGTCTCGATCTTATCTCTTAGTGTTTAAGAACAAAGACAGAGACAGGCTCTGAACTCCATCACAGAGCGCGGTAATTTGAAGATAAAACGTCTATATCTCTGTCCTCAGAACTTCAGATCTGGCTTCTGAGGCTGCTTGTTAGGACAGTGTGTCATTGCTTTGCACTGGAGCTATTAACAACATCCAATTTATCACCAGTATCTTTATTTTCCAGTTTTATTAACACCAAAAAGCTTCATGCAAGAACTCATAACATATCAGTGCAAAAACACGGGCTGATGATCATGTTCTTCACATGTGTGCAGCAGATTTCTGTGACCATGTGATGTATTTTGTTGGCTTTTTCATCATCATGATCATATTTTAGCCATCAAAAGTAAATGTAAGATGAGAAAAGTTGAAAATACTCTTTGCATAATGATCCTGATTCATCGTGTCAGGATGATCCATCAACATCCAGATTATGTGCGTTGATAAAACGACAGATACATCGTACACATTTATTTCCCCACAGATACTGATTAATATCCGGCTCAATCCTGGACCAGGATATTAGTCTGCTGATAATGTCTTCATCACCGCTCCCGCATGTTGAGAAACAGAGCTTGACACAATTGATGTGGACTCATGAGGTCTTAAAGGACTATTTCTCTTCCCCTCTTTCCCTGCAGTGGCCCCGAGTACGGACGATGTGGCCCTCTACGTGGGCATCGTGATAGCCGTGATCATGTGCCTGGTCATCTCTGTCGCTGTGGCGCTCTTCATCTACAGGAAAAATCACAGAGACTTTGACTCTGACATCATCGACTCCTCGGCTCTCAACGGAGGTTTTCAACCAGTCAGCATCAAGACTGCACGGAAAGGTGGGGCACGGGCTGGAAATCTGTGTGGATGTTTGCCTGCATGTGTCTTGTTTTGCAATCATAAAGGTATCAAAAATCTCTCTAATCAACAAATGATGCTCTTTGTCTTGTCTTAGTGCTTTGGAAGCAACTTCTCAGTCACAGGTTGCCACATGGCTAAGAAAGCATTGCTGCTTTATTCTCAGTTTCACGCTAAAAGGAACAAAATTAACATAAAATCATATAAGGAGGAAAACAACTTGGTCATGGCTTCTGAGACCATTAGTTAAGGTAATTTTCTCATCTCCTTTTTCAGAATTTTAAGTCGTTGCCACCAGTGAAGTTGCCCCCATTAGCCATTAGAAAGGAATTAGAAAAAGGAAGTTAAAGACGCTGAAGCCTGGTTTATACTTCTGAGTCCTAACAACAGCATAGCGTAGATGACGAGCACCTCCTCCCAAGTATAACAGCACGTTGAAACAAAGCAGACCACAAGCTCTGTGATTTACCTGCTGAGCAGGATCATACTTCTTGTTTTCCCAACATTTCTGCAATCCTGGGACATTTCATCTCCTCAGATGTCTCCTCTCTATCCTTCCGATTAAAAATTGCTGTATGCTATATGGCAACATGTATCAACTTTAAAATAACGTAATACGTCCAAAAAAGCATGAAGGTGATCTGACGATCACACAGACCACACTGCCCTCATGAGTTTTGGAGGAGTTACTGCAGAGCGACTGAACACATCAACTCTGAAGTACCGTTTGTTGTACTCATTAGTACAATAAAAGAGGTATAACCTAGGCGTAGGGCACTATTTTTAAAGAAGAAGAAGAAGAAGAAGAAGATTGTAGAATGAAGATTGTAAAGAAGATTAAGTAGATTATACTCTTATAATGAAGAAATAACAAATATCTTAGTAAAAAGGAAAGGTTTCCAACACTCTAAAAAAAGGCATGCTTTGCTGAAATTAACTAAAATCAGATGTGATTGCTTTCTATTACCTTCATCAGATCTGATGATTGACAACATGCTAAAGAAAAAGCACTTTGTAATTATTTCCACAGCAAATATTCACACTGAGTGATGCAGAATTGCCACAATAAACACTGAGAGAAAGCAGGATGAATTTTTTTGCGTGATTCTTCACATTTTTGCACTGGATAAGACCACCAATCACTCACTCGTGGGATCCATAATCAACATGGACAGAGAGTTCCTTACATGAACTTTAAATTAGGTCAAAGAAATGTCATTTGATGAATGAAGTCCTACATACTGAAACCCCAGTCTCATAAACTCATCTTAAAATGTGATCTGTGTGTGGTCCCATTAAGCTTTTTCATACTGCTCACAAAAGACACATTTGATATTCATTCATAGACGAGCACGCTGCCTTAAAGGGAAATACAGGCAGCAGACAGCATGTTTGTGAGAACAAGGTGATGAAACGATTAAAATGCGTGTCGCTGTGATGGGAGGCCAAACTGTGCCCCTTCATTAAAGCATAATAAGGCTGGTCTGTATGTGGCATATTAAAATGTAATTAGATTTGGGCCTGTGACGCAGGACTTAAAAGTAGGACCGCAGGGATGCAGACAGGTGGCAGTGAGCTGGACAGAAATACAGCAGGGAAACAGACAGATCAGAGGAGTTGTGTTGTAAGTAGTCAACCTAGAAATTTGGATGCAAGATGAAGGATGACTGGAAACAAAAGGAAAATTTTAGATACAGTACAATGCCTAGAAGCCTCGCATTGTTGTTTGATTGGAAATATAAAGGTGTTGAGACTTAATATTGTCTTAAATGTGATCTTTCTGTGATTGTTCTCTCATAAGATCTCTGCTATTGGAGAAAACACAGAGGGGATGTAACCTTTACATTGCTCACCCGACCTCACCCGAGCTTTTGAACATTCATTCTTGTACCTTGTGGTTAAAAATGAGTTTTAGTGAAGCCATCTGTTAGCCATGAATCACAGCTGCACCCTGAACTCTCCAGCCTGAGTAATGCGTCTTAGTGGTGAAGTGGACTTCCCGAATGAGTGATAAAAAACAAAAAAGTAAAGCCAGACAGCTGACCCGCTTATTGCTGCCAGGACTTCATTTCCTCGTGGTTATTTTGGTTTCGAGTTACCAGTTCTCCATAATGTAAAGGATGACTGAAATGCTTATCGGAGACGCATTAAGCTCGACTGATGTCACTGTCTGTTATTCTCCAGCTGATCTCCTGACAGCACCTCCTGATCTGACATCAGCAGCTGCCATGTACCGCGGCCCTGTCTACGCCCTCCATGATGTGGCGGACAAAATCCCCATGACCAACTCGCCTCTGCTGGACCCACTGCCCAACCTGAAAATTAAGGTGTACAACTCCTCAGGCTTAGTGACCCCTCAGGACGACCTGGGAGGGGAGTTTTCCTCCAAACTGTCGCCGAAGCTACCGCACTGCCTCCTGGACAACAGCGACAGCACGATGGGACGTCGTACTCAGACGCAGACTCTGCTCAGAACACGGGATCCATCATGCACCGCACTGGGCTCCTTCAGCTCCCAGGGAGGACATCTAATCGTCCCCAACTCAGGTACTGTACCATGTGCAATTGTGCAAGGATCAAATATAATGTATCAGGCGAAGAAGCTGTGGCTCATCAGGAGAGGGTTCCTGCCCCACACTGTCTCTCTGCCTTTTCTTAAAGAAGCCACACATCTTTATCAAGTTCCCCTTTGAGATACTTTAGGAGCTCAACATTCATGAATGTATCTTTGGGAGACACTGTATTTGAATCTCAAAAGTCAAACCGGAGCTCATCCATCAGCTCTTTTCATGCTCTCCACAGGGGCCTGTCTTCATCCATTCATAACAATCTTCTCAGCCCAGAATGCTTCCCTTTAAAGATCCATAGAAACTAAAGTCTTTTGCTTGCTACACAAGCTTCCTGGTTTCTCTACTGGTTGCCTCACAGTGGCTCAGCAGTGGAGTGGATCATCTTACAGTCAGAATGATGACAGTTCGATCTCTGCTTTTGTGAATCTGTCCCTGGGCAAGACCCTGAGCTTACTTAAAGTTAAAGAAGTAAAGTTACACACTAAAGTTTAAGTTACACACAGTTACTTTATTAAAGATGTAGGTTAGCTGCCAAAGTCTGAAAACTGGATCAATTATTTTTTCCTAACATGAAATGTTTAATTCAATAAAATACTAATGATTTTGCCAGAATGCATATTACATCTTAAATAAGAGCAGTACAACCAGCCATGTCAGTTAGCTGATGCTAAAGCTAGCTCACAAGCTCTGCATGTCTAGATTAAGTAATACTTCTCTTCATTTGGACTCAACCATATAAAAACATTAAAAACTAAATAAAGCATATAAACAAAACCCTTTAAAAATAAAGCAAAGAGTGAAAAAAATGTCAATGGGGTAGGAACAAAGTGCTTGTTTAGTTTCTTGTATAAAGGGGATATTTTATTTCAAGAAGCATGACGAGCAAACTTTTCTTACTCTTTTAGTAGATTTCTTTGTATTCTTCACAAGAGATTTGACCGTCATTTTTGAGCTGTAATTTCTTGAAAGAAGACATTTTTCTGGACTTGTGAAGTGAAACAAGTGAATGGTTGAGTGCAGGCTGGTGATCATTTGAAGCTAGATGATCTTGTGATTTAAGACTGGGGATGGGTACCTAACTAGGTATTTTTATAGGTACCGACCGAATTCAGTCAAAAGTACCAGGTACCGATACTTGTAAAATTGAAAGGTACCATGTTTAGGTACCTAAATGCATCCTTGTGACTGAGAGGGACTGAAAGAGTAGGGGCTTTTCCATGCTGGACATAAACACAGCATTGCAAGGTTATATATTGAAAAAAAAAATATGTTAAATTGAAAAAAAAAAGATTTTGTTATGAAAAAAAGTATCCAAAATTGGTTCTGTTAAGTACTGGTACCGGTCGCCAGGTACCAGACATCCGCACCATATCGTTTCAAATTTAAAAGGTACCCATCCGTATTTATAACCTATTTATGAGCTGGTATGCTTGTTAGCTATGCTAGCTAGTTTTTAGCTTGGTTTTTTCATCTCCGTGCCATGATAAGATAGTATGGGACAGATTTAAGATCTCAAACAATTTTCTCATTCACTTTAACAAAAAAGTAGATTATCTTATTCCTGAAGACATAATCTGGTCTAATCCCTAAATGATCCACTGAGAATGTGGATTATTTCAGGTATGAATGACACTGTGTGAAGACTTCAGAGCTCTCTCAGAAAGCATGCTCCATACAAACACTGACCTGACTTTGAAATATGACACTTAAGCCATGTGTAACCCATCAGTGTGACTGCACACGATATGACAGGGGTTGATGGATACCGATGGTGCAGCACGAGGACTGATGTGGAGGTGTACAGTTTCAGGCAGCCTACATGAGCCGCGCTGTCTTCACTTCAAACACATGTGGGCTGAATGTAACACGCCACAGATGCATGTTGACAGGCTTAGACAAACTAGAAGAGACATTAAAGGATACACCATTTTCTCAGGTTTCTTCATTTTTTTCTTTTCCCGTTTGATTCTTGTAAAAATGTTCTCAGCTGCTGTTTAAGCTTAGCCACCTCATCATGTTACATAGGCAGAGGGAGAGGACGGAGCACATTTGATATCTGATCTGTTTGTGTGTCTGGGTAATGAAATATTTCATGGCCCAGTCAGTGTGGCTGTTTGGTGTTTTTGCATCTTAAAATGTGTTTCCTGTCTATTTGAAGCTTTTACTGTGAGAGAAAACTACAGAGTGTGAAACGTCCCCGTGGCGGAGATGTGATGTCAGTGCTAGTAGCTAGCAAGAGGAGCTGTCTGTCACCTTAAGAAAAAGTTCAGCACAAGGACATAAGAAATCAATGAGCTATCTGAGAAACTCCCTCCAGAGAGAGAAACACTCGTGTGTGTGTGTGTGTGTGTGTGTGTGTGTGTGTGTGTGTGTGTGTGTGTGTGTGTGTGTGTGTGTGTGTGTGTGTGTGTGTGTGTGTGTGTGTGTGTGTGTGTGTGTGTGTGTGTTCATGACAGAATGTAAGCCCCAAAAAGTGGGCAGGACATCTCATCAAATCAATCTGAGATGGAAAAATGTAAATCCTGCCGGCTGCAGCGATATGAGACTGTTATGAAGAGGAGGGAGATCATTGATTTTAGAAATGAAATGTCACATCATTTCCTGATGCCACAGGAGAAAGCACCGAAGTGCCATAGTTTTTATATGCAGGGCCAGGAGGGACAGCAATTATGACTTTACCTCTCTGAGAAAAAATAATAATCATTTTCCACTGGGGA
Source organism: Halichoeres trimaculatus (assembly GCF_033239565.1). NCBI lineage: Eukaryota > Metazoa > Chordata > Actinopteri > Labriformes > Labridae > Halichoeres > Halichoeres trimaculatus. Next base: position 17,120,690 of record NW_027437194.1, on the reverse strand, counting down.
ACAACTGCTCTTTACAGCTACAGTACAGCAGCGATGCATTAAGATGTATCTGTTAGGAGTAAAAGTTTACTGTCACATGTAAAAGGTGGAGCTTGAGGACCTGATTTTCAATTAAGATGGGTCTGAAAGTGGACTGTTGATGTCTCTCCATATCCTGGAGTACAATAGTGAAGCCAAAACAATCAACAACAGGCACTTTTAAAAGCAAGGGTGTTGTGGGAGGGTTTGGCCCTTGCACAGTTGTAGAAAGTTTGTTTTTTAAAACCCATCAGGAACCAGTGTTTCCATTGTACAAATCGTCACCCTGTTAAAATAATGGCCTAAGTCATTTTTTAAAAGTTTTTGGGAAAACACAAAACTTAACTAAATACAGAGAATATGATATTTATTAATCGTTTCAATCAAAAAGGCATTCACAGTGGATGACTGCTGACATGCATAGAACAATGTGTGTCAATCATGTAACAATAAATAATAAAGTGACTTAGGCAACTTTAAACCTGGCTGAAACTGCCCTTTTATTCCATAGTGAAAACTCAAAACTGAAATTACCCTGTGTTGAATAAAACAAATGTCAGGTAAATCAAATTGGTCAGGAGGCAGTCCCTTCCCTCACTTCTCCAGGTCTGCTTTGCTGTTTTTTATCAACCTTAACCCATTTCCAACATCGAGTTTTGACAACTTTTTGAAACCTGACCATTAACTTTCCTTTAATTCCATAAAGCAAACTCAAAACTTAAATAACTCTAACCTAATTAAACAAATGTGAGGTCAGTCATACACTGAGTAAGCAAACTCATACATCTACTACCAAAAAGCAAAAACATTTCTTGAATTTTAAAACTGCACAGCACATCACACTGCTGTTAATCACTTTTCACTGGCTTCCAGTGGCAGCTTGAATCAAATTCAAAGCTCTTCTTCTGGCTTACAAAACATTGACAAGAACGGCTCCTGCCTACCTGGGGTCCCTCTTCCAGACCTACACTCCTTGGCTTTGCTTTTTGGGCGCTGCCATGTCATCCATCTTTCAATAGAGTCTATGATCTTAAACCTTTTAGAAACAACATTGTACATCTTTTGAAAATGCTGATGTTCAAAAGTCTTGTTTATGCACCCACTGACTTCAAACTTAAAAGATACCACTAAAACACAGTCATAACAAGAATTTCTCTGTCCGATAGTCAGCCTCATATCTGTCTGTCTGTCTGTCTGTTTTTGTGCTCCCTAGGGGTGAGTCTGCTGGTTCCAGCTGGGGCAATTCCTCAGGGCAGGGTGTATGAGATGTATGTGACGGTTCAGAGGAAGGACAACATGAGGTACGCACTGCTGCCTGCTCCATGAACACCCCAGAGCGGTGTTTACCCCTGTCAGCTCTGCCATGTAACCCTTACACTGACTGCTGTCACTTTGGCCACTAAACAGTTTCTGTGTGTGTTTTCTTTGTGTGTGTCTGTGTGTACACCTTCAGGCCGTCAGTGGATGATGGCCAAACCGTGCTGGGCCCTGTGGTGAGCTGCGGGCCTCCTGGGGCCTTGTTGACTCGGCCCGTCATCATCACCATGCACCACTGTGCCGTGTGTGACGGCCAACAGGACTGGCTGATCCAGCTCAAGAGCCACTCGCAGCAGAACCAGTGGGAGGTGAGAAACAGTGTGAAAGCTGTGAGATAGTGTGCCCTGATGTCTGTCACAGTGGCCAGGTTGGAAAATGTGCTTTTGATGGCCATGTGAAGTAAAAAAAACTATGTTATAATAATATTTACATAAATAACCTATGCTTTAGTAACACTATATCTGCCAGGTTGAAAGTTCTACTCTAGGTTCTAATTTTCCACCTTTTTTAAAAGGAGTTTATTCATGATCTTGCCCTGTAACCAAATTTAAGGTTTACTTTTTTAAAAAAGGATGGAAGCATCGAGTGTCTTCTACTGTAAACAAAAGATGTCTTTTCAAATTGACTTCAAATAAAACAGCTGCTCCAAGGTCTACTAGAAGTGCAGTTAGTTGATTTGAGTTTAACTCCCTCCTTTGAGCGTCCAGACAGCCAGTCATTGGTTTCAGTGTAGCTAATCTAATTTGAGAGGGGCCTAAACCACCCCAGGCACCCCCTGGAAACACCTCTGGTAATAGTTGAAAGACACTGAAGCAAACAAAATGCGAAAATGAGACGGCACCGGAGATAAATCATGAAAGAGGTGAAGGGGATCAACCTCTCTGTGTTTTGTTTGTGCAGCTCAGCACTCAATCCCCGCTGCAACCAGGTGCTGAAATAACAAACCTCTGATAGCAAGGATCCAGCTGGGACTGTTTTTTCCCCCAGACTGTTTTTGCGTGCCTTTATGAATGTCTATTTTTTTTGTCTAGATGTGTGCATGTGTGGAATACATGTAGCTGTAACAGCACTGGATGATACATTACAGGTTTTTGCAGAGAGGACTCTCAGGGTTTTTACCTCACACATGCACAAAAACAGTCCAATTACCAATCCAGAATAGAACCATCATGAGTAGATTTGGCCATCTTTCTTAAAAAAAAAAAGAACACTGACCATGATGGACTGACCCCTCAAGTCCAAACCTCAACCCTGTCCAGTAAATTTGGTCGAGTTGTAAAATAAAGTGTACAGAACTATTGTAAATTCAAAGGGAAACCTTTGAGCTGCAGAAGGCATGAGATTACATTAGTGTTGAAGTTCTCAGGAAATCTATTGACACTACGCCAGAGACTAAGGCTGCTGTAACTGCTGCAAAAAGCAGAAAAACTAAATATTAAAGCTAAAAGTTGATAAAACAGGAGGACTTACTTCATCTGGTATTTGTTGTGCTCAGAGCAAACATCTGCATTTTTCATGATTATGATTTGGAGGCAAAAAAAAAGTTCAACATTTTCAGATCCACTCTAATAATTTTGGTCACCACTGTATATCTATTCACTCTCATTTGCAAACTGGAGATCATTATAAAATGAAAATTGATGAAGAAACTTTCTTCTTTATTTGTCAAGGTACAATTTCATTACAATGTCAATTTTAATGAAGTTTGCTGTAGGGTGTACAGGACAGATGCAGGAGAATGAAGACACAAATCAGTAATAATTTTTTTTAAAAAGTGGATTTTGGTTCATACTTGGAGAAAAATTAAGCCCTGGCTTGAGTCTAGACACTGCAAATTATTCTGCACTTGGTGAGATTTAAGTTCTTAGATTTAGACATGTAAGATATTTCACCTTGATAACTATGTATTGGTTAGTACAAGCATGCTTTCTTTGAAATCAGAATTATTTAATCATGAAAGACTCTTTATGTAAATTGGTCATACGTTCCTCGTCACTCTGCATTTATTTGCTAGAATTAAAATTACAAAAGGAACCAAAGAGAATTTTATGCTTCCATTAAATTTAGTGTACTTGTGGTTGTGCTACAGGGAGTTTGTTTTCAAGTATTTTGATTTGAAAATGAGCATTTCCCACTTCTTTTAACACTTCTCAAGGCCCACTTATTTTTGAGATTACATGTGAAGTAACATTAACATGCTGCATGTTTCTGAAATATTCTCATCAACTTTAATGTTTTTAACTTGTATTCAGGCTCCCCTTTTTGCTTTACTGTTCATCAAGTCACATATTGTGAACCTATCCCCAGAGCATCATCTAGCAATATCTGCCCCTGTGTCAGCTTATCATCGAGTCCTGGCTGGAATTAAGTCGTTTTCAGGTCGCCTTTGCACGACTTCATTGCTGATGTGATGATAAGACTTCTGGAGCAGGAAAAAAACGGCCTCTGTGCCGGCCCAGCATGCCTTTGTGACATTGATGAATTACGCGGGGCAGCCAATAAAGCTCAGTGTAAACTGAGTAATAAAACTCAGTGTAAACTGAGTATAACTATTGATCAATGGTAAATCTTCAGGCAGAGGGTGAGGAATGAATCTGAGATTATTCCACTCTGTTACACTGAAAGAACAGTGTACCAATCTGCTGTAGAGGCCACAGGAGTTCAGTGAAGTCCTGCAAGGTTTGGAGTCCGTTCGCTTGTGAATCTTGAAGGAAACAGGCAGTTTTATATCAGGTTCTGTTGACACGTCTGCTTATTGCATATATAGTACAGGATGGATTCCAATATTTCATATATTGAAAGGGACGTGGCCTCCCGTGGGGACTACGTGCCTGCTATTGATTACATCTTTGACCTGTCAGAAATGCAGATGGTAATATCCAAGGTGACGGCAGCTTCCTCTATATGAGCTCGTCTTCCCGCTGAGGCCGGCTCCATACTGCATGCTTGAATTATTGCTTTATATGACACGCTCTGTCAGAGTGTGTATTCATCACTGCAGCAGAAACAGCAGAGATGAGCCCCTCCGAACAAGCAATTCATGGATATTTTTATATATAAAGTCATCACCAGCCAGGAAATATACTCTCTCACACGTGGAATGTCGTTGGAAACAAGGTGTAGTGATGATGATGGTGATGATGATGAAGATAGCAGGTCATGTAATGAGGAATGTGGGCCTTTCCGCTTCAGTAACTCTCCGACAAACATTAAGATTAAAAAAAAAAGAAAAACGCTCTATGCAGATGATGTCAAAGATAGTGAATAAATAAATATGTTAGTGTGTGTGGGTGTGTGTGTTTATATGTTTGATTGTATAAAACAAAAGCCTACTTTCCCCTCTCTGTGTGTTCTAATTATCCCCCAATAAGAAAGCCCAGCCCCCCGCTCCCCCCTCCCTCCCCTCAGGAGCAGTTAAAGAGTCTAATGATCAGCCATAATACTGCTGTTAAACGGCCTAGCTCACAATAAAATACTGTAATTCCTCTTCTGTCTCTCATAATAGGCTGAATTAATGCCAATGTGCTGCTCACAGGAGTGTTTGGATTACTGAGAGAAAGACAGACAGAAAGAGGGAGAAAGAGAAAGAGAGCATACACGAGTGTCTTCAGAGCGCACGAGCCTAATGAAAGAGGGAAATGTCCTGGCGTTAAAGGGGTCAGCTTGAAATGGTCTGGATACTTCCATTACCTCACAGGCAGAGGCAGGGCGTCAGACATTACTAACTACTGTTGGGAAATGTAATGTGTGAGAAGGACACGACCGTTGTTTGTTCTTTACTCCCAAAAATGACCCATGGGATGTGTTTATACTCACAATGTAAAGGCGCTGTGAGGACTTTGCAAGTGATCTCGAAATAGTTTCATGTTTATATAGTTGGCTGTTCATAATCATGATTTAAATTGAGATTATCAGTTCTAATATTGGTTATTTCTAAATGTTATAACACAACTGGCAAAAGAAAAAGGTCAGAAGAGCAGAGGAAATTTGACATGAGAGTGATAGAGCATTAGCTAAAACACAGGTTAAGCTGTTTGTGATAACGTTCATTACAACCCACATGCAACAGTTATTCAGCAATAGTCTGGTCGAACTTGAGAGTCTATCAATGATGAAAAAATGAAAAGTGAGGTTACATTGATGCTTGGTAGATGACTAGAAGGACATAACCAGGATTTACTGACGTTGCACGTTACTGGCACGTGTTAGAGTACTGGGCTTTGAGTAACACTAAACAGAGTCTGTTTACCTTCTGGACACTGAACTATGCCACAAACTGAGTTTACAAAGTTTGATCATTCAACCGGTTTAAACAAAAGCGCTGCACTTCTAGAAAATAAATATTAGGGATGCATAATATACCGATATCAGCCGATGTGTAAAAGCGGGCCGATATTTACTCATTAGCTACCGGCCATTTTCAGAGCATCTTGAAGGATCTTTCAAGACCCAAATAATATAGTTTTCTATGACTATGTAAACACCAAAACTACCTAAGAAGAGTGGACTCTCCTCTTTTATGTCTCTCTTCCTTCTTTTGATCCAAAAAAACAGACAAAACGTACTTTTTTGACCCGTACTTTTTTAAACCCTAACCCTAATAATAATGCTTTAATATAAGATAATGATATAAGATTTTGTAAGATCTCAAGGGTGCATTCTCAAAATGTGAAAGTGAATGTCTTTAAGCTCTTGATGTCATGAAAACACATTTGATTCTTTATTTTAATTAACAAAAATGTCGACAATCAATCAAACCGAGTTTGTCTAGAATAAGAAAACAACTGAAGCTCATTTTGCTTTGTCTTATTATCTCATCTGAGAAATGCATTTTGAAGTATTTTGCATTAAAATGTCACTTTTATGAATGAAAGCATTAAATCTGATCGAGATAAACAAGACTTTGATTTGTCTGTGGAACTTGAAATGAAAAATTTAAACAGTGGTCATAGAAATTATGGTTAAAGTGGCTTTTTCCTTTAATTGTATTTTGACAACAGCAAGCAGCATAAAAGAGTTATGAAACCATTTTCTCTCTATTCTAGTTTGAGTTATTTTTGCACATTGTCTTCCACACTTATGTCACTTCTGCTTCTTCCTTTCTCTCCCACCCGTAGGATGTGGTGGTGGTAGGAGAAGAAAATTTCACCACGCCGTGCTACATCCAAATGGATGATGAAGCCTGCCACATCCTGACGGAGACTCTGGGCACCTACTGCCTTGTGGGCCAGTCCCTCAGCGCCTCGACCACCAAGCGCCTCAAACTCGCCATCTTTGGCCCCGTCACATGTCCCGCCATGGAGTATCACATCCGAGTGTACTGCCTGGACGACACACAGGATGCTCTCAAGGTAAACGTGCAGGAGGAACTCATCTGATCGGTGCTGAAATGTAAATGTGTGTGAGTGGAGCTAGCAGATGACATGTGGGAGGCAGGAAGTGAAATCTTTGTGTTTATTTGTCACAATAAGAGTAATTGTGCCTCCAAAAAAGATGTTGCTGCTGCCCCAGTGTGAAATAAGCTGCATTTATCTCCCTCCTCTTCTGTTTAATACCTCCGTCTACCTACACAGAGACAGATAAGGGAGGATTATTATACCAAGCAGGGATATTAAACAGGGTTATTAAGTTCGGGAATGGGTAATGAGAAGTGATCGTAATCCTGCTGCAAGGACACTGAGCTTGCTTTCAGATGGCAGGGACAGATTCAGGTTCATAAAACCCTGTGAGAGTGATGAATGCTACAATGAAAAATATTTCATCTCTCGTGTGTTGCAGGAGTTTTTGGAAGAAACTAATGTGACAAAAGAAAATAAATGTTTTTAAAGGTAGTTTGAATGATTTCATGCTGTTTGTGTTTGTGTTTCCAGGAAGTCCTTCAGATGGAGAAACAAATGGGTGGGAAGTTGCTGGATGAACCAAAGACTCTTAACTTTAAAGACAGCACTCACAACCTAAGACTTTCCATCCATGACGTCCCACACACATTGTGGAAGAGCAAACTACTCGCCAAGTACCAGGTAAACTAGACAAACAGCCTTTTGGATAAAATGCCCTCACATGCTTTCTGACGGCTGAGTAAATCTTCCTTCCTCTGCTCCTCTCTGCTCCTCTCTGCAGGAGCTTTGCTTTCAACAAGTGTGGAGCGGTTCGCAGAGAAACCTGCACTGCTGCTTCACCCTGGAGCGGTTTTCTGCCAGCACGGTGGACCTGGCCTGTAAGATATGTGTGCGCCAAGTGGAGGGAGAGGGACAGATTTTTCAGCTGGACACAACACTCTCAGAGGTACAGAGGAAACTCTTTTATTTACTGAGTTGGAGCCCCTAAAGTCTTGTAAGCTACAGATAACTCTTAAGTCCTCTTGTTAGAGAGTTACTCCTCTGTAGAAACTGCTAAAGTATCTATATTAGTGGTACAGCATTAATATTTGGAATTTGTTGATATTGTTATAGTAATAATACCAATGCCAGTGTCAATATTGACCTCCAGCACAGTTAAAAAGCTTTCACAGGTGTCTGTAGTGAGTAAACATTTATCTTTATATCTAAACATTATACTTATCCCTCAAGGGCAGAAACATCTGTCTAATAACATCTCACTAAACTACATTTGGACTGTGCATAAGCTACTTGTATAAAGCTAAAGCTTTGTACATCCTGCAGAAACTCTCACAGCTGGTGTCTTTAAATAAATGTATTTATTGTGATGTGAAACTGTGAGTTAAAAAAAACATTACAGGACAAAAGACTGTTCACAATGCAGGATAAGAAATATTTGGGGCTTAAAATGTTGCCCCTAAAACATCCTGAACAATAATCCTGGTAAAATCCAGACCCGGGTCCAGTGATAAAAAGTCCAGACACATTTTACCCATATCACCCCCTGGCGGAAAACATTTTCTGTGAGAAGAAGCAGAGATTGCTGAAGTTAACGCAGCACATAATGCTGCAGAAAACTGACCATTTATCATCTGGTATCAAGAGACACACTGGAAAAAAACTGAAATCTTATCAAGTGTTTTTGTCTTATTTTAAGTAAAAATGTTTTTTTAGACTTCATATGAGCCACATTCACCTGACCAGTACATGAAAATGTCTTCCTTCAAGTTATTTAAGACAAAAATAAGGTATGAAGTGTTTGTAACGAGTAAAAAGAAATCTGCCAATGGAACAAGAGAAAAGTTACTTGTATTAAGACATCATTCTAGTTTGAAGCACATTTTTTGCAGTGCAATGAGCTTTGATTTCAATCGTCTATAATGAACATTTTCAAAAACCCCACTATATGAAGAGAAACTTTGATTGAAACTTCTTCGTCCTGCTCCTTGAATTTCCCATCAAAGGAAATGCATCCCCTGCAACAACACCTTATTTCCTTCTGACATGAGAAACTTGAAAGATTTCACCCTCCATCTTTTTACAACATTCACCCTGAGTGACAGGATGAAAGACAAGGGCTCTTGAACCTGCAGCCTTCATACCTTATCCTCTGACAGGACGAGAGCAGAGAGGGAAGAAATCAGCCAGTAGTCAGGCTGTACTCGCTCCACAAAGGCCATCTGGCCTGGAGAATAGAGCATGAGGGATGGAGGAGCTCACAGGCTTTGTGTTCTGTAATGAGATGAATTATTGTACATGCAGTGCAGCGCTGTGTCCCTGCCCAGCCTCGTTTGTCTCTGGGTCCTACTCTGGTTTTGTAACCAGACCTTCTGCATATAATCCTCTGAGTGTAGTAAAACTAAAAATCACTCAGCTTACATGGAGAAATGGATGGAAATAGCATGAACCCTCTCTGTTTTACCCCTGTGACAGGTCTGTTTCTCTTGCATAATGTTTTATTTGACTTGTAAATAATGTTCCTTTGTGTGCAGGACTCTCAGAGCATCGACACGTCTCTGCTGGACCCTGCTAGTAACATCACCACGCTGGTCGGTCCAAACGCCTTCCGCATCCCCTTATCCATCCGACAGAAGCTGTGTGGAAGTCTGGATGCACCACAGACCAGGGGGAACGACTGGAGGATGCTGGCCCACAAACTTAACCTTGACAGGTGGGTTGAGGGGCAGAGCTGTAAGACACAGACTCAGATTTAGACTTGTAGGGGTCACAGGAACAGGAAGAAAAGAAGAGATGAAACAGAAAGACCACATGTGGCAGATTTAAAATTGATGCAGGATCTCCTTGATTTTCTCTATTACTAAGGTGGACATAAAATGAGACATCTGATTCATTTGATTTTTAGTCTGCTTTATGACTCTGACAACTTCTTCAAAAAGAGCATCTGTTGAATTGAGATTAATCGAGCCAGACAGAGACCCAGACAAAGATCGGCTTGCTTTTTTTCCCCCCTTAAACATTCCCCCATGAATCTTTGATAGCCATGTGTGTGTATGATTGAGGTACAGTGTGTGTCCATTCATAAGGTCCCGGCTCAGCAGGGGGCGTCTTATCACAGGCAGCAGTTGCAGATTGACGAGAACACTCGCAGTGTGTAGCGTGAAGGAGGGGAGACGTGAAACAGCCTCTCTTAGTCACCACCCACAGTGGAGATACACACAGAGCAGGAGTGACATTTTTTTCAAATGAAATCCAGGATTTCATGTGGGCATGTTTTCAATATCAAAAGCTGTGTGAGAAATGGTTCTAAGATTAAAACCATCCAGAAAATTTTGGTTTTCAAACTATTATTTGACTACAGAAGTAGCGGACATTGTTTGCTTCCCATATTTTTTGCTAACTTGAAAAGAGTCCAGTCTGAAATCTCAGGCTTTTTTTTTTAGCATTTTTTTCTTCCTGTTCTGTGCCTTTCGGACAAAAAAAATGTTATGTTAAACTGTAAGAATTTGAAGAAGAAAGTTAAAGTGGACAGAAGTCTCATAAACCTTTTCCAGGTCATTCATTTTGAAGATTCACAAGTCACAAAAACATCCACAAAGCCTCCAAAATAATGAAATCAATAGTTCAAATAAAGATTCACAACATACAAAAGACACTTTAATCAGTCCTTCACAGAAGCAAACAGTACCACCAGGGACAGGGGTTATAATTTTTGTTCTGTTCTTTAATGGGGGTGAGATCAATTTTATTTTATAAGACAGAAACCCTGAAGAGATTAAAAAAAAAAATGGAGTGCACTTAAATCGAAAACTAAGGTTGGCACAATTGCACTGAGAATAAAGCTCTTTATGTTTTCTATGCAGGTATTCACAGTTACTGATCATCTTTACTGATAGGACAGAGTATGTTAATTATTTTTGAAAAAAGAAGTACCACTTTGGCCACCAGGTGGCACAAAAGTTGACACAAACCAAAATTTCCCCAATGCTGCTTTAATGTTGCTTCTTTTTATGTACAGCCTCGGTGAGAACTCTGGAGGTTTAAATATGAACCTTATTCATTCTTACATAAAATATATACTTGAAGTCAGACGGTTCAATTCTCATACAGTTTTCTGTCATGCATATGTTTTCTCATTAAAGATCAAAGGTCCCCAAAAAAATACAGAGATGGAAGAGATAACATATGTCACTGAACTTTCCTACAGGGCAGAAGGAACCAAAATGTTTCCAGATTATTTTGTAAAACAAGGTAAAAACAGTGCAGGTCTCTCATGTGATTCTAAAAAGTCTTCAGGAATTAGAGGCTATTATTGTGTGTTTTGTGTGTATTTCTTAAAAGCTCATAATTACCTCCGCTTGTTTGACTGTCTGTCTGTGAACAACATAACTCACAAAGTAACCGACAGATCTTGATGAAATTTTCAGGAAATGTTCGAAATGGGATAAAGAAGAAGTGATTACATTTTGGAGGTGATCCAGATCACCGTCTGGATCCAGGATTTTTTTTAAGGATTCTTTATCATTGTGAGATAGGGCCTTTTTCACCATATGTGTAATTTACTCAACCATAACTAGTCGGATTTTGCAAAAAAAAAAAAAAAAAAAAACAATAAAAGACAAGGTCACAATAATTCCTGACAAATGTAAAAGTATGATCCAGATCCAGGTAATATTCTGGATACTAAGATGTGGAATATGAAATATGTACTGGGTCATCATCAATTTTAACACTGTCAGGTAACAAATTATTGCAAATTACACCAAATTGTAGCAGACAGTCTGCTAAAAGGAAGTATAACATTAAAGTAGGACCAAAATGTTGCGTGACAATCACAATATGCTTGGTGGAGGTCTGTGCTCTCTGAGTGCTTTTCCAGTTAAGTTTTTACAAAATACATTCCCCCCCCCAAAAAAATAGAACTAGAACAAAAATTGCTTTTCTTATCAACAAATAGTTGTTACACTTGAAACATTAACACTTGAGTTAGCATCTGAGTTAAAGAAAGGATGATAAAACTTTTTAGAAAACAATATATTTCATTAGGTCAGTATTATAGTTTGAAACAATCAATTCCTCAATATTATGAATGAAGTTACTGTGGCCTCCTTGTTTTTGAAAGTGTAACCTTTGTTCACATCCTTTCCTTCCATCTTTGTCCCAATCCTTCACACAGGTATCTAAACTACTTTGCCACCAAATCCAGTCCAACGGGCGTGATCCTGGACTTGTGGGAGGCTCAGCATTTTCCTGACGGCAACCTGAGCCGCCTGGCGCAGGTGCTGGAGGAGATGGGACGCCATGACAGCCTTGTTCTTTCAGCCACTGAACACTGACATCTGCCCACTGGGACACACAACATTCCAGAGGAGGAAGAAGACGTGAAAAATAAAAACAGAGGATGAGAGCAAAGGGACGCCTATCACAGTGACAAATGCACGCACACTCAACAGATAATATTCGTGTGTTCTCGTGCAGAAGAAACAGCGAGGTCCTCTCAGCCCGTGACCCAGTTAAACGCTGGCAACAAAGGGTGTAAAAAACTTGGAGAGTAAACAAGAATCTCTGCCAGTCATCTCTCTCTGGCTGCTTCTCTTTCTCTCACATCGTCTTGATATTTTTGGCCCTAGTTTCCTTGGAAACAGCTGTCCGGTTATTTGGATGGACTGTGTGTATGTATGGATGATGCCCTCGCCTGAACATCAGTCGACACTTTCAGAGGTCATATGGATCAAGATCACAGGATGCTTGTCTCCCTCTTGAGCCATCTACACAGGAAGCTATGGATGGATCTGAGCTCTGTGACAACAGGATATTTGACAAACAGCCTCTTTATGTGCGTTTTTCATTTAATGGAATACTTTGCTCAGTCCTCACAGTTCTGTTTCATTCTGTTGGGCTGTGTGATATCACCTCCTGGTGGACACTTGTGGTAGTGACTCATCCTGTCACACATTTCATGTACAAAAGGGAATCAGTGATGTAATCAGTTTTAGTGTTGCTGTCTTAACTATTTTTTAATTCTTTTTAGTCATGTTTTGTATTACTATTGAGTTTAAGTGTTTAGTTTTTTAAAGTATTTTTGATGAGTTGCATTAACTTTTGCATGTTTTTGCAGGAACATTTCTCTGCTCCTCTATACCTCTCCATGGAGGGGATTTTTGCCCAAACTTAATAAATCTGACTGATGCTGATGGTTTGATGTTGGGACATCATCTACATTAAAGTGACCTGCAGAGAGGAGAGGAACATGCTGTAGAAAAGGGAATCAAGAAATATATTTTTATAGCACCGATGCAACTGAATACGACTGCTTTTTACCAAATGATTGAACTACAGTGTAAAGTTAAATTTATTACAGGAAGTGATCATCTTAAAATCAAACGTCATTTTGAAAAGTGTCTTTTTTCAGACTTCTGTGTTTGTACATCAATGACAGAAGCCATGACTTGACTCGCTGTGCTTAGAAAACACACCACATTCTTTTCATGCAGCAGCGCTTGTGACTGTTCAGGTGTTCTCTGTTTCTTTTTTAGCCAGTTGTCCCATTTTTGTTGTGTGCGTGTGTGTCGCAAAGCCGTCTATGCAAACTCTGCATCTTTCTGAAACAATCTCCATCCTCAGCAGGCTAGCCTTTGCTTTCCCTCCTCGCTCTTCAGCTTCATGATGATGATGATTATTATTATAATTATATTGTGTATAGTGAGAATGTAGCCTGACTGTTTCCTGGCGCTCATGATGTGTCCTCGCTAACTGCTTGCATTTCATCCGTCAAGTTCTTGTACAAAGTGTAAGAAAGAATTTTTAAGACTAATAATAAATTATATTTATATGCAACATTGAACAAAGAGCATCAGGATGTCATTTATTAATACTCCTCCTTCTGTGTTCGACAATAATGGACATGATTTCATGACACATTGTTTTATTAGGGAATGTTACCCACATCCACCCGAACACTCTCATTTGTCACGTATGTACAGGTTAAATAAGGCAAACGCAGCAGTGTCTGAGTGGACGGGATATATTCTGTACACACATAAATCATCAAAAACACATTTTCAACATCCAGCAAGGCAATATTTCTCTTTAGTCCAACCAAAATTCACAAATCTACAATGATACATTTTTTTTAATACTAGAGTTCATAAAGAGATCACAGAGATTAATCTGTTTCTTTTGTGGAGAGTTTGCTCAGTTTTGTTCTACAAAAATATCACAATAATTATTATTTCAGAAATGAGGTCACTCAGCAAACTTGGACATGTCTTCGTGTGCCTGTCAGTCACTGTGGGTGAATTGGACATAAAATAAAACACATAGGCAGCTGATACAGTACATAAGACTGCACACAGAATACTGCTGTATGGCTTTGGGGAAGCAGAGCAGGCCTTTCCTCTGGTTCAGAGCCGGATCAGAAAGATCCAAGTCCTCCTTTCCTGCTATGAAAGGTCCCTGTCCGCGCTCCCACAGGGACAGCCTGGACCCCACTCAGCTTTCACAGAAAGCACAACCTGAACTCACAGCTCAGACGACAGGAGGGCAGACCTCCTCTGACATAATAAATATATCTCTTCCCAGCGACTGTTATCTCTATCAGTCATCCTGGCTGTCAGTTTTCTGTGTCCGGCCTCTCAGTCTTTCTCCCCTTTCTTCTGTGAGCCGGTGTCAGCAGCGCTGGGCCGGTGGCAGTGACACCTCTGTGGTGAGAGCATCTCTCTTGACTTTGTGTCACAGTTTGATGTCTTGGGACTCTAACATCTTGGCGAGGGTCTTCTTCACCCTCAGGGCTGTGAGGCGAGAAGCTGGGTTGTGAGCCCAGCACTCAGACATCAGTTTCCCCATCTGGCGTAAACACTGGACACAAACATGGACAGAGATGTTAGGAAACAAAAAGTGTTTTTTGCACAGTCCTAGTCGGCAAGATCTTACACCTAAATCTATTTCCATCAGGAACCCTTTCATAGTTTTTAACCATGTATTGCCCAATGGAATTCCAGTTATAGTTGGCATTACACGCTCTGCTTTTTCAGAGTGCTCCCTGAATTAGCCAAGCCAAAACCAGAGTGGAGGAGGCAAAGTTTAACCAGAATCGTTGGTTATTCATGGTTATTGATTCAAACATTGGCCTGTCAGCTGAAACAGCAGGGCATATGACTTCTGTGTCCTGCATGAACTTGTGCTAACTTCATTATTTACCAATTTAGGAAACTTTTGCACATACTCTGAAAATATATTTCAAGTGGAAAGTTTGTGGAAATTAAATCTTTTTGTTTAACTGGTAACCCAATACAACCACTTTAGATAAAATCACACTGTTGTGATATTGGAGAGAAAAAATGGAAAATTTTGCTGATGACAAAGCTGCACGAAAAAGAAAAATAATCAAAATAACACCAAGACTGGGTCACAATAAATGTGTTTACAATCAACACAATCTCTGGTTCACTTGTCAGCTGCTCTGACTGCATGTGTGTTTTTTCCCTTTCCTTCAATATTCCTTTTCCCATCTGGCAATTGCATCACAACATTGTCTCAAATTATCTTTGGCAAATTGTGTAGCACTCATAATAATGTCAAGGGGCCGATCTACTTAGGTTTAGATTTTAACCCAACAAATGTCTACTCACACATTCACAATCTATCATTTGGTGGTGGAGCTAACCACAGTTAAATGATATCTAAACAACATAGACATTATCAGAAATACCTCATCACTGCTCCAGCGGTTAGCAAATGAGGGTCTTTGTTTCTTTATGCAGACCACTTCCCTCATGTCCTCGTAGGACGGGTCTGTGGGCACCAGGTCATGATAGGGCAGCTGATAGTCCTCAACGATGCCTTTAAGAAGGAAAGAATTAAAATACAGTACAATAAGAAAAACATTAATGAATATGTAAGGATTTTTTTTCAGTTTTTACCTCCAGATATGCAGCGTCGTGCCATCTCCCAAATAATGAGACCAAAACTGTACATGTCAGCCATGATGAAGGACTGAAAGTAACTCCTGTTCAGAGTTTCATCCAACACTTCAGGGGGCATGTAGCGCTTCGTGCCCACTCTGAGGTTTGGAGGAATATCCACCTCGTTTGTATCACTGTTACAGAAACCACAGGTTAGACACTCAGGACAACACAAACTGTGTTCACATCGGGGTTATAGAGGCTGAATCGTGTCTTTTACCTGTTAAACTTGACAGCCAATCCGAGGTCTGCTATACAGCAGTACCCGTTCTTTTTGACCAGGATGTTTTTACTCTTCAGGTCTCTGTGAGCGATAGCGGGTTTTCCCTGTGTGCCATAGATCTCTGTGTGCAGGTGACACAGGCCAGAGATGGACGAGTAGGAGAGTTTCAGCAGAGCTTTGACGTCTAAGGTGTTGGACTTGAGGTAGTCGTATAAAGAGCCGTTCTCGTGGTAGTCTGTTATTAGGTAGAGCTGAGTCCACGAGCCTGTGCCTTTGATATCTGCTGCTATGAACCCTGGGAGTTGGAAAGGAGACAAGACTCAAAAATGTTGTTCACAACACTTTTATTTATCCGCCTCAGTCCACGTTTCTGTGACCTTACCCAGTATGTTATCGTGTCTCATCAGGAAGGTCTGATAAATCTCTGTTTCTCTGAACCAGCTCTCTTCTTCTGTGGTGAAGAAAACTTTGACCGCCACTCTTTCTCCTCTCCACTTGCCCATCCACACCTCTCCGTATCGGCCTTTACCGATCTGCTTCACCATCTGGATCTGTTTGGCAATGGTGCGCTGAACCTGGAAACAAATAATAAGAAAAAATAGATCAAATCTGATATTTTACGCCATAATTTATAATTTTACACATCTTTTGAAAGTAAAACATCAGTATAAGTAGTTAAAGTGAAATGTTTGTTTTCCTCTGCTGTATTTGTTGTTAAGAGTGGATGATGAAATTCTCAGGAAATGTTTAAAATGGGATAAGGAAAAACTGGTTAAATTTTGGAGGTGATTCGGATCACCGTCTGGATCCAAGATTTTTTTAAAGGATTCTTTATCATTGAGAGATAGGGCTGTTTTCACCACATGTGTATATAACTCCATGATAAATGGTCCGATTGCTTCGCAAAACAATATAAGACAAGGTCACCATAATTTCTGACAGATGTAAAAGCAAGATCCAGATCTTGGCAATATTCTAGATACCAAGATCATGAATATGAAATATGTACTGGGTCATCATCATTTTCTACACTGTCAGGTAACAAATTATTGTACAAACCTACAACTGACACCAAATTGTAGCAGACAGCCTGCTGAAAGGGAGCATAACATTAAAGAAGGACTAAAGTGTTGCGTGACAATCACAATAAGCTTGCTGGCGGTCTGCAATCTCTGTGTGCTTTTCTGGTTTTTAAATTGCTGACAAAATTCTTCAGACTAATTCAAGACAAACTCCAAAATACAAAAAGGAAGAATTTATAGCATCATTATACATATACTTGTATTATTTCATTTTTAAAGATTATTTGTGAAATAGATCCCTATAAATCACATGGATCTGTTTCATCAATATCAACCAAAAGTGTAAGACTTTAAAGTGTTTTGTGACTGACTCAGCCTGAGATGCTGGGACAGACATGCTGTGTTTTTTTCCTACCAGTAGGGGGAGTCCTGAGCCAGAGCCAGAGCCAACACTGCGAGAGTGCTCAATCAGGTCCTTCAGGGACTCCCCAGGGGGGATGTAGGTCTCCTCCTGCTCTAGATCAATACTGTAGCGTGGCTGTGATTCCTGGCGCTTATATCTGCCACAGGAAAAGAAAAAGGATGAGATGTTGTCAGCTGCAGTCCAACACACAGAAATGTCTTCACATGTTGTGAAACATGCTGGAAATCTTACCGTAAGTAGCAGAAGATGAGGATGAGGCCGAGGATGATGCTGCAGACTGTGATTGAGATGAAGAGAGCCATGTACTGGATGCTGCTGTCCACATAATCTGAAACAAAAGGAACATTTACTCACATATCCAGTTAATGAGCTGTTTTTGTTACTTTTCAAAGAAGGATTTAAAGCCTGTACAACTAGAGCTGATGAATATCTGATCAAGGTGTCACGTATTTCATGTTATCTCCTCAAGCATCTCTAATTTTCATTGGCAGGGACTCCTCCTCCTCCTCCTCCTCCTCCTCCTCACACTGAGTGATCGATCACATCCCCTTCCTGAATCCAACAGATCAGCTGTCACTCTCACATCGCTACAGAAACCCCAGAGGCCTGAAGACGCTCGGGGAAGCTAGTCTTTCAGCTGGGCTGCTGCCAATCACACACACACACACAATCACTAACACATAGACCCAGGAGCACAGGAGATACTTGGAAGTGACAGCAGAACCTCCAAAACACTGTTATAGGATTTCAAATCTTTCCTGAAATGAAGCCCTGAAACAACCAAAATTGAATCCTCATATCACTGATCAAATTTAATCATCAAAATTCCACCTTCTTTGTATATTTTTCTATTTTTTTGGTGTCAGCTGATGACAAACTTGGAGAAGTATGGTATATGTTAGCAGAACTATCATTCGTTTTTGATACAGGTTAAAGAGGGGGTATTGTGCTTTTTTAAAAAAAAGTTTTATACTGCCACTCCAGTAGCCTGTTCTAGCTTTGGATGATTAACAGCCTAAAAAATATTTTTTTTTCCACACTGGTGTTTTAGAAAAACCTATTAAAGCCTCTGTTTGAAGTACTTTGTTTTAGTTGTTGTCTCTTTAAAACTGACCCCACAAACCCCCTTCCCTCTGATTGGCCAGTCCTCTGGAGGCCTGTCAGGGGCGGACCTTGATGTTTGAGGCCTACATCATATCAAAAAGGAGATCCTTGTGCAATGACATCACCTTTTTGTGAAGATCTCTTTGGACAGGTCTGAGACAGATTCAGGGATTTTTACAACATGTGAGTATATAGATGTTTAAAAATCTGCACACATATAGTTCTGACATCCAGTATTGTTACTTTACATCGTTATTTAAAATACTTGAATGCAGAACACCCCCTCTTTAAAGACCTTGTGCCTGTGCTGCATATTGCTCATGCTGATATGGCTGGGCTCATGTGACAGAAACAGGGAAAACCAGAGACAGACACACTACAAAAAACTGAAATCTTATCAAATGATTTTATCTTGATTTCAGTAGAAAATGTCTTTTTGGCCTTAATATGAGCCACATTCACCTGACAAGAGCAAAAACTGTCTTGTTTCAAACTGTTTAAAGACTAAAATGAGGCCTGAATCGCTCGTAACAAGTACAAAAAAAGTTACTAGTATTAAGACATTACTCTAGTTTCAAGTTAAATTTTCTTTTTTTTACTTGTTACAAGCAATTCAGACCTCATTTTTGTCTTTACGTAACTTGAAACAAGACATTTTTTGGACTGATAAGTTGAATGTGGCTCATATGAAGTATAACAAGACAATTTTTACTTAAAATGAGACAGAAACACTTGATAAGATTTTAGTTTTTTGCAGTGCAGAAAGAGACAGAGAAAGAATGTGTGTGTGTAAGAGCGTGTGTGTGAGTGTGTGTTGGTGTGTTGCGGGGTAACAGATGGACAGATACCTCACCCCCGTCCCGAGGCAAGAAACTCAAGCAGGCCCCGGGGAGCGACTGTCCTTTTCATTAGAGGGTGAGAGAACAAGCCGAGGCTGCAGGCTCTGTTTCACCTGCCCCTCTCCTCTCCTCTTCCTCTCTGTCTCTGCCGTCCTGCATCAGCATGTGCCACTTCACTCCAGCACCACGCTGTGGTTTGTAACAGTTTAAACTGTCACTACCCATCACCACCCAGCAAGGCCTGAACGAGCCTGCTCTAGAAGCCACTCAGGCTTTAAAGTGGGGCTGGATTTCAGTGTGTGAAAAGCTGTAAGTGTGAGTGTGTGTGTGTGTGTGTGTGTGTGTGTGTGTGTGTGTGTGTGTGTGTGTGTTTTACCTGATGTCACAAGAGGAGGCAGAGTAGGATGCAGGTCCTTGTTGCAGTAGTCCTGATCTGTGCAGCACTCGAGGGCTCTCCTGGAGCGTGCGTTCCACGTGTCCTGGGGAAAAAAAAGTTTTTTTTTTTAAAAACACACACTGTTTCCTGAATCCTGAAGAAAACATTGAGCTGTGTCAAAAAGTTAGATAAAAGTAAAGATACAGTTCAATGTTAAGATGTAAAGAAACAAACATGTGACTTACCCTACACTGGAACTCAGAGCCAGCACGACCCAAACAACCTGTGGTGATCACTGCAAGACCGCCCTCCTCCTCCTCCACCATGGTGAAGCAGTAACCATCAGTCCTATTAACATAAATGTACATTATTACCATCTCCATTATCGTGCACATGCTTTATTGAATCTATCTCTGGAACTAAAACTGCAGTTTTAGACTAAATCCTTCAAAGTTCACGGTCAAATCTTTTGTTCCCTCAGTTAGAGGAATAAAAATCGTAATCCTTGTGGTAAACTGCAGAAAATAAATTCCTAAAGAGAAAAAGTGAGGGATGATAATGTTCAAGGACTAAATCTTTTTGCCAAATACATTTTGCTTAGGGCTGAGCCAAACAGGCACCAACCATTAAATGTTGAACTCCTTTAACACATGCAGACACAAACTGGATGGATGAAAATAGCAAAACTGATGCAACAGGAGTATTTTTTTCTGATTGAGGTGTTTTGATATTTGCAGCGTCAGTCACCTCAAGAGAAAAAAGTGGGGCCATAGATTTAGAGGAACTCTTTTTTAACTTTAATTTCAAACTTTTAAACTTTATTTCTTATCTTCAATTTTCAGCCCAAACTTAAACTGACTTCAGTGATAACAGCCTTGGTAATAGTTCATACTTTTGCATGTCTGTCACTGCCAATACAAGTTTGTACAGCTTTTTTGGAGTTATCTTTTTTAACTTGTTCCTGTCTTCAAAATATGCTCAACGTTCATTCATCTTCTACCACTAATGAAAAAACATACAACCTTTCACTCTCATAACCAATGAACAATTTAGGATCACCAATTAACCTGATGAGCATGTTTTTGGACTGTGGGAGGAAGCCTGAGTACCCAGAGGGAACCCACACATGCATGGAGAGAAAATGCTAACGCCGCACAGAAAGGGCAACCTAGCCTAAACCGGGAACTAAACTGGTGACCTTCTTGCTGCGAGTCAACAGCTCTAACCAGTGCATCACTGATGAACCATTGAGAGACGAATAAATTAATTAATCAAAGAGTGTTGAATTATCTGATCAGGGCTCCGAATTTTTTTTTTTATACTTCTCTGTTTTGTGTGATTCAATACGTTTACATGCATGCAGCAGTTCAGCTAAGGTCATAACTGGATTGTGAAGCCACAACAGGGGAGTCTACTTTTGTCTGCGGATACACACGTAGACATGCAGACAAGAGAATAAAACTTCTGGCCGAGAACGTCACACTCCGCTTCGACTCTACTGTGTCTTTTTGATAAGCAAAGCCGTGAACTAGTTTCAGTTCACCCAAAGAGAAAGCAACATTTTAACAACAATGGTAGAGATGGATGCAGCTGTAGCTCTATATGTTTATGAGAGTATGTGCCATGGTGTTTTTTTTAAGGTGGAGCCGTAGACTGTACGAGCGCAGCGACCTGATGAATCATGGTCATCTACTTCCTCTTCCGATTGAACCTCAAGTGCTGCTGAATCCAACTGTCGTCTGATAGCATTCAAATTATCTAGGTTTGTCAATCAAGCTGTGCTTTATCCAATATCAGATCAATTGAGCTGTTTACACGTATTGTAATAGTTCGATCTCACATTGGCCAAGCTAGTCCTGTTTCTGAAGCTGCAAGTAAACGTACTGACTGAGAGTTTCTTAAAATTGGATTGAAAGGTGAGGCAAATATACAAATCACGAAGTAGGAAGAAACAACAACAGTCGAAAAGGCAGAGAAGAAGATGTAAGAGGAGATGACGAGAGCTAGGAGGAACATAGGAGGAGAAGATGATAAGAGACAACAATACAATGAAAGAAGATGAAGTTAACAGGCTTCATCTTCAAGAGGCTTCAACAAGATGATGATGAAGAAGAAAATGATAATGGAGAAGAATGGACAAAGGCAAGGAGGAATATAAGACAACAGATGAAAAGGAAGGTAGAGGAAGAATAAAAAAGAAAATAAAGATGACAATGATGAGGAAGACAAAGAGGTAGAAGATGAAGACAGTAGCCAGAGAAGACAATAGAAAAGACTATAAATGAGGGAGCTGCACATCAACAATAACCTCAAGTAGTTGCTTGTCTGATGCCTTGCTCCAAAGCACCACAGCAGTGCCCAGAACAGATAATTAATATCAATATTAAAAAATTAACAAGGTAATTTTATACAATTTTTTACATATTTTTTTGCTGGGACTTCAAGCAATGATCAACTGGCTTCAGACATGACACAACAGACCCAGATATTTGAGAATTTAGAGACCAAATGAAGCCTTTCACTTGTTTCAGACATTTTGACTTATATTTAAAATAAGTCCAGGAGTTTATTAGACATACCTGTACACTTTAAAAAAAAAGAAAACAGCATGTTTACCTGAGTATAAATAGCTGTAACGACTCAGGGTTTGCTAATGAGGGAGAATAAACTGAGCCTCAAGAGGCTGAAGAATCTCATTAAAGATGTACGCTGAAGTAAACATTTCAGATGAGTTCATTAGACGCCTGATTACTGAGGATAATTGTTTGTGTTGTCTTTTAATAGCCCTGAGAAGAAGACGTATAATCACAGTCTGTGTGTGAGAGAGAGGATGTGTATGTGTGAGTGTGTGTGTGAGACGCAGCGTACATGCAGGTGTTGTTGACAGAGTCCTCGGGGCAGTGATGGTAGCAGTGACACCAGAGCACGTTCTGAGCTGAAACTGTGGCCGTGCTGCTGCTGCTGCTCTCCTCCGCCCTCCTCTCCGATCCCCCCTTCCAGCCGTTCTTCAGCAGCATCGTCTCCAACATGTTCGCTGCACACAGAGAGAGAGAAACAAAGTGGACTCAGCACCACCGCAGACCAAAACATCTGGGCTGACCTCGAGCTCCAGCAGAGCCAGAGGAGTAAAACTAAAGTACACATACCTCAAGAAAATTAAAGACGGAATAAATCAAAAGGTCCAAACAACATTTATACGCTCTTTTTAAATGACTCTTTTGACTTATGTAGTCATGAAAAAAAAGCATTGGTTTCGTTCTGCCTGCACTGGCAACATTACCATGGCAATGCCGTCCACAGAAAGTATGAGTATGTGCTGCTGAAAGCTTCCCTGCTGTTCTGGACTGGACTCAATGTACCTGCATGAAGTCTGGACCCAGAATAACATCACTCAGCAGAAAGAAGTCTTTGTGCTGTGTGTGTGTGTGTGTGTGTGTGTGTGTGTGTGTGTGTGTGTGTGTGTGTGTGTGTGTGTGTGTGTGTGTGTGTGTGTGTGTGTGTGTGTGTGTGTGTGTGTGTGTACAGGCTTGCCTCAAGTGTCTGTATACTTAGTGTGTGTGTGCAGAGTAATGCTTTTTAAGTGTGTGTGAGTCTGCAGTACATTACTGTCGTTATCCAGAGAATCTATCTGCATTTGTTTGGCTCAAGTTCAAAACTTCCAGGATCTAATTATTATTCATAACTTCCAAATCATGGATTTTGTTAATTTATTTGGATCAACACAACATAAGCACTTTTATCCAGCTGCACAATTGCAAAGGCCTCAGACTGTAATCTGAACCTAAGTGATGTAAAATGCCTGAAATAAACTAAACAATGAGTAAGGAAGTACCAACAGAAACAGTGTCGACCTTCTACAGAAAGAAACAACACTTCAAGACATATGAGTTATGCCACAGCAACAACATACTACATGTGTTATGTACATCACATCATGAGTCAGGAGCAGGATAAATACCAGCACCCCGGACTTTCACATCCTGGAAAGTGATAACTGTCATAGCCACAGTTCAGCACTGAGACCATGAAACTGTGATGAAACTTTGAGCACAGTGGGACTTTCAAGCATTTTTTTGATTTGGTAAATGTTGAAGGGATGTCACATGATCAGCTCAGACAGAGGTAAAAAACTTAAACACAGAAGATGAATTTAACTAGCACAATATTTACAAGAATTAAAGTTCAAAGGTCTACAAAAAGATGGCCCACACAACAGCTCTCCAAAAGTAAAGCCAAAAAGCTTAGTTTTAGAGCTCCTTATACTAGTTGTAGAACAGGACACATAGCTGACTTCTTTAAGTTACAAAATATTCTTTTATCCAGGTATCTGGTGTTTTAAAAAGGGTGTAATAACTTGACTGACAGTTGTGCAGACCACTGCTGCTGAGTACACTGGACTCAAAAAACAGAGAAGGACCCACGAAAGAAAGTGAAATAAAAATGTACAGAAGAGTTTTTCAACTTATGGTGACTGAGTCAAATGGACAAAACAGTGTCCATCTAATGCAGTGTCTGTGACATCATCCAACTATTTCTGATTCAGAGTTTTGGAGCGTATCTTCAATGATCATCATCCTGGAATAGATCAACTAAACCTAACTCTGTTCAAGTTAAGGTGAAAAAGGCAGGACTTTAGCCTCTCCGAACACTACATGGTGTCCACCTGTCACTCAAGTCAGCAATGCCCATATATGGTAAAAAAGAATCTCAGCTCAATAACTTACAAATAATAAGACATGACCTATTCAGACCCAGTCTTTTTTTCTGCTGGGCTGTAAACCTGCTCATTTTTGCAGTGAAAGATGTTTTTGGTGTGAATGTGGTTTGTAGTGTTTGTGTAGCTAGCCTCAAATGAACACTACAGGAATCTGATTTTTTTTTTTACTTCCACATCGGCTTTATATTCCTCTCAATAGAGTGTGTATTTGAGTTGGAATGTCAAGATTATGGCAACAAAAATGCCACTGCCACAAGATGGCGAGGTATTTTGACATCACTTTTGTGCAGGTGTAGGGAGTGGAGATGCATTGTCCATCTTTATATACCTTTATATAGACCTTTCTGTATCTGTATCAAATGACTGAAGTTGACAGGGTCATCAGAGGAGGATAAAACCAGATCTGAAAGCAGCTGGTCCCTGAAGGCCTCTGTGGTCAGACAGCTGAGAAGAGATGATATCTTCTTCTCACTTTCTCTTTCTGCCCTTTTCATTATCACATTCATGGTTATCTTTATTGAGTAGAAAGTTAACACAACAACAATGCTCTCTTTCAGCTGAGGCATCACAGGCATACATCCCTAAATCAGAGGCATCCATCAATGAGCAGCTGCTTTACACTGTTTTATTAGAAGGCTCATTTTAACATGCTGACTGTTCTTAAACAGTTACTTTCTGTCCTTCTTATCTTATCTGTGAAGTTTGTGTTCTTCTGTTCTTCACAGCGGCCTTGGTAAGTCTATCACATCTGAACTGCAAGTCTGCAAAAATGACTAAATACAGGAGGAACCTATCCCTCTGTCCATTCAGTGTTTCATTTAAACTGTGACAAAGGGAGTTCGGAGGCAGATAACACAGATGTGGGTCACTTCAGAGAGCAATGTTACCGGGAAGCTGACGTAAGCCAAGGATGATTCTGCTTTGGAGGAAAGAAACAGGCTCAGCATGGGAACCTCGGCCTTGAGGAGACGTCGGGACGCTGATGATTAGAAGCTGAGCTGTCAGGCTGGAGTCTGACAGCTGACAGATGTTGGTGCAACAGTAACTTTATTTATCTAACTGTTGCCTCATGTGATGCACAATCAGCACAAGCGGTGCACACTTTATCTGGTTGTACAACATTCTATACAAGTTCAAGATCACCTCCAAGACATAATGACATGTTGCATTTTGGGACATTTTCGAGCACACTGCAAAAGGAATTGAAACTTAACACAAAATATACACAGGAGCTTTCTGTGCACTGAGAAACATTTCATCTGTTCTCAAAGCTTACTGTACACTTTTTTGATCTGTGTAGAATTTAAAATAAAATCTAGATGGACTCAGGTTTGGTTTATGAGGTCAGGTTTACTGAGAGCGACTGTGTGTTTACCAGACTATTAAAGGTCTCACAGAGGAACTGCTGAATTCCACCTTACTCAAGGTGGTGTGAGGGGAAAGAGGCTCCATGCTAACATCCACGTGTCATGTGTTGCCTTCTTCTTCTGTATTTTCTCTTGGTCGTAATCTATTAATTTCCTGTTTGTGTTTCCTTGCAACCTTTGTTGTTCTCATATCTTCGTTGTTGCTCATTTTTGATCCATGTCTTGTGTTTCCATATTCAGTCTAAAGTATTTTCTGTTTTGTTTTGTAGTTCTTTCTCCCTGTGTGTTAGGTTTGGTTACACCCTTTTTATTTTCACCTGTATCTTATGTCGCACCTGTGTTTAATCCCCCTCTGTGCATCTCTGTTTTTCCCTGCTTCATCGTAAGCTTGTGATTTTTTCTGAGATTTTTTTCCCTTTTGTTTTGTGAGTTACTCAGAATTTTGTGAAAATCTACTTTTTGGGTTGATGTGTATGTTGTTTCTGGTACAGTGGTGCCTTGATTTACAGGTGTGCCCACTAGCAAATTTTTCAAGATATAAGCCATCTCTCAGCCGTTTTTTTGCCATGAGTGTACATCTAAAATTCAAGTTACAAACCAACTTCAGATACCCCAACACTGGTACAGCGAACACCAAGGTCAACCCCACTACATCTATCTGGCATCCCTCATCTCACTTATTCACTTTAAGCAGTTAGCTTGTCGTGGCAGCATCAGTGTTGTGCTTACATCAGTGCCTGCAGTTATTTTGCAAAACTTTCAGACTTCATTCAGAAGAAACACCCAGAAAAAGTTGCAGCTGACATTCCATGGGGCTATTTATGAGACTTGTCTAACTTGCTGTAGAAACATTCTGAAAAAAAAGGATGAAACAGACTTCATCTGACAGGTTTTTACTGAAAACAACTGCAGATGAAACTGAGGAAAAAAGTGCAAAAATCAGCTAAAAAGATGCAGTTATTCAGTTTAGCCTATCTCCTCCACCTCTGTCAGCTAGAGCTGGTGACATGGAGCTTTTTACTGAATTCACACTGTTAGAGAAAAATAGTTTCAAGTTCAAGATTAATTAGTTTTTAATACCAAAAATATGTCACAGCAAGAAAACAGGCTAAAACTACAACTCAAGATGTTGCAACACTGTAACATAGAGTTGGAACAAAATATTTTCTCCCTCTTCACATGAAATGATTTTCAAAGGTTGATTTGATATATTTGGAGGTCAATCAGTAAAGATTTGAGAAGAAATAGCCTAATGTTATTTATCTAATTTACATGACGGGATGTCATTCATACATCATAGGGTTGACATTTCTCCTCATGCTCTTTCACGTACAAAGTTCTGCCCCAGTGTGTTCACAGACACTCAAACATTTATGCATTTACAGCACACTCCGTATAGCAAACGGAGAGCTGGGAAAACCTGTCCTGCGCTCACCTCCCCCGCCAACGATGTTGCTGCCCCCCAAGACGGTAAAAAAACACTGCACTCCATCTACAAATAACAATTTACATTGTCACAATCATTTCATGACAGGTGGTAGAAATTTTATTTTATTTTTATTAACTTTATGGGTGACCGTGTATAACTTAGATTACAAGGTGTTTACGTAACTGTGCAGCATCTTTTTCTCTTTGTCTCTTACACACACACACACACACACACACACACACACACACACACACACACACACACACACACACAGCCTTGCTGCTACAGGGCACACTCAAGGTCACCCTGAAATCTGATCTGCATCCCCCGCACATTCCACAGGCTGTTCATCTGACTACACACACATTACAAATTGGTGTGATACACACAAACACGCACACACACACACACACAGTTGAAGCAATTAAAAGTTCTGCTGTGAGTGAGTCCAGCTGGAGCACCTTCACTCACAGCTCATCATCATCAGTGTCAGCATCTTTTGGGCACCAGCCTCAGCTTCTCTTAATGGACACAGCTCTCCTGCCGTCTGTGCACACTGCAGCTGTATTTTGGCTTCACGTTTGTACAATGAGAAGAGAAAGTACAGTCAGTGATGTAACCCAGACACACACTTGGGATCAATAGATACTGTGATAATATTGGGTTTGTTTTCCATTAAGAGATAAAAAATCAATGAAAACAGAATTGCAGCTATTAACAGGGATTGAGTTGTTGACAGGGGAGTTTGACGTCCAGGAAAGAGACAGAAAAACGTCTTCCAGTTAACCTGCTCGTTTCAGAGCTAAGGCCGTTTAATCTGTGAGCAGAGACCTTTACACACACTCCTCATCCCAGCACATGAGAGAAGATAAGTTACTCCAGGTGGCTGTGATAAATCACCTCCTCACAGGGAGACGTCTTCCCGAGAGTCTCCACTCTGCACTTTGACCCTGAGGGGGTCACAACCAACCTGCAGAGGGGCCATACATCCTCCTCCACCCAACCACTGCACCCTCATCCCTCTTAACCCCCTACAGGCTTCAAAGGCCTCTGCCACACGAAACTCTCGCACATGTGCACGTACTGAACACGCACACACACTAGGACGTGTCTGAGGAGCACATTCCTCACTCACCCTCACTCGTCTCTGCTCCCACACCCACATCAGGTTGTCTATTTTGAACGCGCAGCTTCCTGCAACCTGTTCTGTGTTTACCGGCCGTGACTGGACTGCCGTGGTGGAGGAATGTGATGGTCACTTTGAGGCTCACAACCACCCGCAGCAGCAGATTTATGGAGGAGAGGAGCTGTCTGTCTGCAGGAGACTCCACACCACCACACCGTAGCTCTACTCGACTTCCAGAAAAAGCAGATCCACTGTCAGGGATTCACACCCGAGTGCACAGAGAAAACTTTCCACAGGGGTGTGAATACAGCAGGGAGACGCTAAATCCACAACAAAATACTTCCACAGAGGAAAACAAATACACAGCAGACACAGAGGCTGACTGACTTTTGATAAAATACCATGAATTTCAAGAATGTCAGTATTCATTCTGCATACATTTTCCCCTGTCAAAGCTTTGAGTTTCAGATTATAAAGCACACAATTAAAGATGGAACCAATCTTGGTTATTTCATGAGCTTATTGAGATTGTGCATTGTTTGTAATTACTGGGTTGGTATATCTCACAGATTTTTATTTTTTTAAGTTTTTGATTTATGTTTTGATATTGTATTGTATTTCATGTTAAGCACTGCATGGACTTAGGTTGTTTTTTTTCATTTTCTGATGACTTTTAGTTGTGAAACACAGAATTTGATGGTTTTTAAAATCATTTAAGCCCTGTACTCATTTTAAAATAGAAAAGAAAAAATGTTGAATCAGGAAAAAAAAATCCTTTTTTTTTTTTTAAATGCTTATATGGAATTTCTAATACTTTCTTTTTTAAATTTCAATACTAAAAAGAAAAACCACACGGCAGAACTTTTTAAATATGACTACAATAATTCAGTCTGTAAGGGGTTCATTTAAACTAAATTCAAACTGAATGTAAAACATAACTGGGAATATGAAAGCGTTAGCATAAAATTGCAAAAAATGTAAAAATTCCATCATCTATAGTGATAAAGCAGAGGATTCTGCTACAACCTTACCTGCTACCAAGCTGCACAGAGAGAAAAAAGAAGCTTAAAAATGGTCAAAGCTCCAAAAGAACAGCTGTGTTCTGGACCAACAGGCCGTAAACCAAAGAGGAAACAAATACTGTAAGGCTGTTTACTTTAGGCTCTCACAGCACTGCATCAAAATAAAACAAGACTCTGTAGTGGCAGTCACTGCATGAGCTTGCTTTGATATCTGTAATCACTCTTTGCTGCTGCATCTACATATGTAGGTTTAACTGTACCACACAAAGAGGAAGACTATATAAAATAAGAGGCAACCTGTTTGGTATTAGCAGAGAAGATTTGGCAAATTTTTGACTCTGCTCTGTTGCTTATCCTTCAAATGCATGTCCCTTCTGTTATACCATTTAAAAAAGGGAAATAAACAGACTTTACAACAGTTTAAAATGTATTGCCAGGGAGCATCGTTGCAACATAGAAAACCATCCTGTAGCCAGGGGAATCAAAATTTGACGTTATTTTTCCAAATCATGGTTGGCTCATTCAACAGGTTTGGTGAAACATATGCTGCAATCAAAAACTGTTGTGTTTTGTCTCAGGGAAAACTGACTGTATTCTGCAAATGTAACAGCAGTGTGGCTCAGAAAGAGCCCAGTTTAGCACCTGGGCTGCCTGCAGTCCTGACTTGTCACCCATTGAGGGCATTAAGCACAGCATGACACCGTGACATGAAAAAACAACACCAAAGGAGACCCCCAAACTGTTGGGCAGCTGTTATCCTACATCAGGCAAGACTGGGACAACTTTCTACTTTCAAAGTCCAGGCATTCAATTAAAAATGGGTGATTATTCTTTTAAGGTTCAACAATTGATTTCACATTACAAGCAGCGCCCTAACTCTTTTGGAGTTAATGTTGTATTTTTAGAGGGCTTGTATCTAATTCTTATTTTCTTCTAATCCCTCAAGATCTGAATTTTTCCTCCTGTCTACCCACAATGCCCATCAGCTCACCTCAATGCTCGTCTATCTGTCCGTGCGGTCTGTACTTACTGGAAAAAGCCACGAGACACAGACTAATGCTGGGCTCTATTACAGACACGAGGAGACTGAAGCCATAGAGTCACCACAATCTGTCATTTTACCCCACAATATCAGCCCGGCCAAAAATGATGACGCCTGTTTTTTATTCAAGGTTATTCAAGGTCACTACTAATACATGTGCTTTAAACCCTTGAACCAAATCACGTAAATGTCAAATTTAACTTTAAAGTGTAATTGATATTGATGTATTGTGAGAATTCATTTTTCAGAAGCTGTTTTCAAGCGGGAAGACGTTCTTGGAAAATACAAGGAATCCACAAAAAGTGTTCCCAAGCTTTCAAATCCTTCAGGGCCGATATGCTCTCATAACGCACATGAACAACTTTTACACACCCCCACACACTCACATACACACTGTGCCCCTAAAGCCTGACCGCTGGAGCAGCACATCTGCCTGGGGATCAGATTCTGTGTGGGGGAACCAAATCCACATCCTGACAGGAAGCAGCACACAGAAGGCTGGAGGAGCCCAGACCTGCTGAGGGCCAACTGCTGCTGTTTTGTGCTTGTGGACCTCTGCAGCTCACTGCACTCTGACCTTATTCCACAACACTCTGCTCTGCAGACACACAGATGTCTTCTCAAGAATGTTATGTAGTGTGTAACACTTTCTGCATTCTGTAAGCTTCATGTGTGAGCTGGAATGGATTTTATACACTGCGCTGAAACCGCATGGTTCAGTCTGGCCAAATATAGTTTTGACTCCTCCTGAGGTGAAAGCTAACAGTGGTTTATAGAGTCAAAAGTACACGCCTACAGAGACAAGCTGACATTTATGGACATTTGAAGATCTCTGAGTGAAAACACTTCAAAGACTGGACATGGGAAACATCTCAAAAAGTCTAAGTCTGTCAGGAGGACAAGGTGATGACTTCAGCAAAGCAAACTGAAGTTAGCTTTGTTATTACATCTTAGTTAAAGGTAGTGAGTTTAAAACATCTGATTTTGTTTTGTTTTTTTCATATGAATTTCAAGCCAAAAGTTCCACACAGGGGACCTGGATTAACTAGGAATTGCTGCGGTTTGGGTAGAATTGACCAATCATGGATCAGCAGGCTGATCAGGACAAACGGTCTGTGTGGAGATGTCATGTCAAGAGCAGAAGCAGGCAGAAACTAGTCTGCAATTACATTATTCCATCTCACTTTGATGTATTAGAAATCAACAAACAAGAATTTTAGAATTTGACTTCTTTAACTCTTGACACCTATTCTGATAAAAGCTGCATTTTCCTCTTCCTATGAATGTTCCCCATGATTTTTCATGTCGATTTAATCAAACTTCAGTCCAGTTAATTTCAAGTAAGTTACAAGGATATTATCTGTCTTTGGAGTTCATAAAGCTGAGGTGAGCCAAGGGAAAATTCTGACCTGTTCTTATAATTAAAAATGAAACTGAAACTTAACAATGCCTCAAAGACAGTTGACTTTTAAAATTGTTGTTCAAATCTTGACATTTTGGCTCACAAAAAACACAGCTATGATTTGATGATTTCAGATGTTTTAAAAGTTTTCCAACTAGATTCAGAGAACCTGGAGAAATCTTTGTCCAAAAGAAACAAGACTGAAAACAAATGCTATATGGTTTGTTTTAAGGCCCTCAGACATTACACTACATCAAAACAGACACTTTTGTACTGGAAGTCACTACATGGGCTTAAAATGACCTGATTTTCAGTGATTGTTCTAGGACTGAGCCCGTTCAAAGATGCTTTATGACCACAGGAACTTTTTCCTGCAACTATGAGCTTTTTGACCTGAGGAAATAGGGTCTAAGTTTAGTTCTGGGGTAATAAACTAACAATACATAACGTTTATTGTCACATAGAATCTAACATCCTCAATAATAATAATAAATGCTAAGTTAAATAGGGAAATTAGTCAAAAAAAGTGTGTCAAGTGAAAAACAAATATGAGTGTAAGAAAAAAGCTTTAAAAATATCAAAAGGTTTCATTGTCATGTTTCTGAAGATAAGTTGTGGTATTTCCACTCGAATGCAATCGGAAGTAACAGGCCAGGCCTCGTCGACTCTCCGTGACCCTCACCAGCCTGTAGAAACAGGTGGCAAATTGACCATGCTGCTCAGATTTATGAGGAACCTCCCACATGTTTAACTCATTTAGGGATCCCTTCATAAGATCGAATCACAGAGGAAACAGAAAAAAAACTCTTGATGAAATTTCCCCCACATCTTTGCTCTTTTATTCAGTCTGAAACTCACCGATCCAACAATCAATGAGACTTTGAAGCTCAGTTCACAAAGATAAGAGTGAAGAAAATTCTCTGAAGCAACTTTCAGCAGCAGCCAAGGTATTTGGTGACAAACTGTGAAAGTAACAGTGAGCTCTTAACTTCTGAGTCAGTTTGGGGCTGGTTCATTTTTGACAGAGAAGCTCTCTTTAGTAACAATCTCTTTAGTTTCAGGGGAAAGAAGATTATATTATTTATTTAACTCATAATTTACATAAAACAAGACCTCTCTATGTGTTCTCTTTCAGGGGTATTTCAAAAATGTTTGATTATGTTAAGAATATTTCAAATCAACAAATCTCCAAAAACACTTTTACAACTGTTTTCTTTAAGTATTTAGACAAACAGTACGAAAAAGGGCAGATAAATCCATACCTGACAACTCGTACAAACACATAACCTTTGTATGAAACTGATACATGTTTACCAGAGGTTGTGGAGCATTTGCTGCTGAATTAAGTAAATAACAAACCATCTATCAGTGAGGGTGATTCATCCACAGCTCAAGTTATTTGGAGACATTTTCCAGATCAGCTCTGATTCTTTACAAATATTGCTCATGTTTGCGTGTGAGCGTAAAACCAGATGCTGTTTCTTTTTTACAGCCTGACACCCAACAGGCTTCTTAATGAGAATTTGAGAACAGAGTTTTGTCCACCCTAACCAAAGATTTCTATGCAGCAGCCATATTTTTTCTGATCTTTCATGAATTTGTGAAAAATTTCTTGAGTCATGTTATGAGTTGATTGTGACCAAAAGATTTCAATTTACAGTGAAACAAGATAAGGACCTTAAAATAACTGAGTAAATAGTCTGTTCCGCACTTCTATCAATTAGGCTTCTGTTGAACTTGCGTGCACAATGTGTGTTTTATTTCCCAAACACAACAAATGCACAAGTGTCACCTCCTTGATCCTCCCCACCTCTTACAACCTTACGGGGCCCGCAGTGACATGGTTGGCATTCATCGTAAAAGGACAACTGGCTGCCCATCTTCAAACAATTCAAAACACGACCAGGAGTGGAGGGGGGTGGGGGCAGATAAATACACACCCGTTCTCATGGTGGCCCCCTGTGGAGATCATGATGGCTTTTGCTCATCATAAATACCACAGGGTAGAAAATAGATGGTTAGCCTCACAGCTAGAACGGTCAACCTGCAAGAGTTTGACTTGAAAGATGTGGGAAGTCAAAAGTAAGGTGCTTTAAATGTATCTACACCTCAGGGAATAGAAATAAATACCTTACAGGAAGAGCTAACAGTCTTAAATTCAGTTTATTCAACAAGTAATGAAAATGTACTGAAATCAAACGCTCTGGAACAGGTGTCCACACAGTACTCACCATGAGACCCCCGGGTCAGTGATGCCACTCCGGTCACCAGCAAAAGAGCCCGCCAGGCCCACTCCACCACCACCATCCCTCTAGCGCCAACCCCAGTCACCCGCCTCCTTCAAATCCCTGAGGTGCTGCCACAACGAACACACCCGCAGCGTAAGTCGAAGGTGTGAGACTCCGTTTTAAATCCTTCTGTGAATGAGTGCCAATCCAGTCCGTGCACAGCTCTGAGTGACTTTCAGGAACTTCCCACAGCACCAAGACACCCTGCAGCCTCCGGCTCTACTCCACACTGACAGCCTGAGAGACAAGAGAGACACAGAGAAGAGGGGGGAGAGAAGGAGGAGGAGGAGGAGGAGGGTGTTACTAAGTTGCTCCCTCGCTGTGCTATTTGTCCGGCCCTTTCTGTGACCGGCTCACTACAGAGGGAACAGCTGAGTGTATCTGAATCCATGCACTGCCTCTCTCTCTCTCTTTCCCCCACACACACACACACACACACACACACACACACACACACACACATACACACACACACACACACACACACACACACACACACACACACACACACACACACACTTTTCATATTCACACATCAGTCATACACAGAAAGGAGAGCAGAATAGAAGGGGGCAGCGGGGTGTGGAGCAGGGCCGTGGATGTGAACTAGAGCTGAAAGAGGTGTGAAAAGCAGCAGTGAAAGCATTATGACCTATTGCCACGTGTGTACACACACACACACAGACAGACACACACACACACACACACACACACACACACACACACACACACACACACACACACACACACAGCCTGCCAAGTAGAATAGACTAAGCAAATAGTTTTGGTAAAATTTTCTGGAATCAAAATCTGAGAGATAGACTTAAGCAGTGTTTTACAAACTGAAGCAAGAAGCAGGATCAAAACTAAAATCAGCTCTTAAATGGGTCATCATGGGTTATACATCTTGGGGTAACACCTTCTCATAGACATTTCTGATGCACTTCTAAATTCCACTGACATATAAAATGTTTTTGTTGCAATATTAAAAAATGTCACATCAAAATTACATAATTTATATATTTATATATGTAAATTATCAGATGCCATCAGCGACACAGGCTTCTGTTATGGCATGTACATTTCCATTATGTATTATGTATTGATACTATTAAAACAAAGCCCTTCAGAGCTTATTTCATTCAACTGTAGTGCAGTTACAGAAAAGCTACAATAAGAAAGCTTCTAGTAGCTTTTATTGATGCATACAAATAAAGGAGTGCAGGTTGTGTTCAACAAGTTTCATGCTATGCTGAGAAATTTTATTTTTCAGTTCAGTGAATCAAAAAAATATATCAGAAGCAGCATTTTTATGCTGATGTGAAAGGAAAATGGACCAATTAAAATCACCCCAAATCTGTCAGTCTGACCTTTAAAAGATGTTAATAACAATGCAAACTAAATTGTAAGTGCTGACGTTTTTCTGGTTTATCCTGAAATGAACCGATGAGTCTGAATTAAACTGTAATTTAACAAAAGTTAAATGTGAATGATTTACAAGATTAGGGCTGATTAAAAATGCAGCAAGTGAACAAAATATGATGTAGGTTATAAAATATAAGTGGTTAGAAGGAGTTGGAATGTCATGCTTGATCTTCCTTAACAAACAGAAAGCTAGCTAGCTGGCTAGCTAAACCGTTACTGATAATGTAGGTGTCAACAAATAATGTCCAAAGTAAAACAATTTAAAAAAAGAAAAAAACTTGCTGAATTCTATATCCAGTACATCAAAGGAAAGAAATCTTGAAAATTAGAATTTAATTGACTGTATTTAAAGGTCAGCAATTTTTTTACTACCATAAAGCTCAGACTGGAAGCGTACAGGTTGTCATAACTTCATACATTGTTTTTGATTTGAAGTATATAAATTACAGGAACCTAACAAAATATACAACTTAATATATGCTACGGGGAAGCTAATGTTAGCGCTAAACCACTTTTTGTGACTAGCTTGGCTAATTCCAACTCCGCTAGGTGTTTGAGATTAGCTCTCGGGTTATTTTTATAGTGTTACACAATACAACATTAGTATGGGGATTAGCGTGTTGTTTTATTTATAAAAAAGCGGATGTACTTTTGGTATAATGTTGATATTTTGTACTTTTTAGATGCTGATCAATTATAAGTAGTAAAAGGACAGAATGTATGATTTCGAACAGCCAACAGCAGAATCAGAATAGCCTTTTTTGGTCAAGTATCTTTCAAGAATACAAGGAATCTGACTCCAGTTTTCATTGCTCCTGAAGTCCACTGTCATCTCCACAGACAAAAGCAGGTTGAGCTCCAGGTTTTTTTGACCGCATGTGAATATTGTGAATTTGGACACAAAGTTTGTAAACACCCTTCAAGAATGAAACAGTCACCCTTTTTTTAAAATCATATTTACCAAGATCCACAAAAATAAAACATTATGATAAATATCTACAAAACCATTTTGGTCAAATGTGATTGATACAGAGGAATGGGAAATATTTACCACAGGATGTATTCAAACAAAAACTTGGCACAACTTACGCAGACACAGGTGTTGTGTGAAAAGAAAGCAAGGCATTAATCTGCAACCAAGAGTCTGGTCTTAAAGAGGAGACGTGGGTGGAAAAGCATCAAGTTCCTCATGTGAGTCAGAGAGAGAAAGGGGTGAAAACACAAACACTTGTGGAGCAGCAGGGATCAGGCCATCACACGTCAGGTGATTAGAGGTGATTAGAGCTCACACCTCCAGGCACCGCCACAACTCTGCAACCTCACCCTAATCTAATTCACCAGAACACACATGCTAACATGCAATACCAGGAAAAACATGACAACAATGAGGGGACACATTCCTGTGGGGAAAGATTTATGCGGGTTACAAGTTAAGAGGATTAAGGAGACTATTAGACGGATTACATCAAGGCAGCCACACAAATCATAAACAGGCTAGAGATGGTCAAATTTCCCGAGCTTTGTACGTGTGTTTATCCACTCCAAATGGTTGTAAGGAGGCAAAAGCAGGTGTAAAAGTATCAGCACGGGAGGTCAAACAACATCAACAGCCAAATGGGCTTCCCCACCCCACACCTGTCTCCCCTTAAAGTCTGACTGGGTGGGAACAGCAGCTCCCAGAAGCCACCTCTCCTCTTCCACAGCTCCAGCGGCCCTATAGCTGTCAGTCCTGATTTGTGCATTTCTGAGTATTACATGTGATAAGTCAGCCTATTCTGGAGCACGAGTGCATGGGGAGCAATGAGGAAGGGGTCAATGCACCTCACACACCCTTCCTCGCTCCATCAAACGCTCAGCGTGGAGCCTCCCTCAGCCCACTCAGACCCCACAGGGACGGGGGGGGTACGAATGGGAACGAGTGGCTCTGTAGGTGGGGGTCATTCCACCACAAAAAAAGGGTTGAAAGTGGGGCAGACTGACTGGAAGAGTTGCTTTCAGAGGAATTAACTCTTCACTTCCCCTCTTTTGGTTCCCTCCCTTCTCTACCTTGGAGCTCTAACAGCGGTACTCGTCTGTCATCACACACATAGTTACAGCGTGATTAATATTGCCGGAGAAATCCTTCTGTCAGCACCTAAATCACTCTGCAAAACCACAAAGTTTGTTGCAACTAGAATCAGAACTTCTCAAATTAGACATGCAAGTACCAAATCAAAATACTCCATAAAAGGGTAAGTCCACTATTTCCCATATTTTGGATTTGATTAGTCATCATAAGAAATCATGAATGAGAGGTTTCATTTGGTGTTTTTCGCTGTTTTTAAATGGGTTAACTTGGCTGGGCTTTAAGGAATACACATTGGTAACCATCGTTACAACCTAATTTAAAAGTTGAGGGAATTTGACAGGCAGGGTAAGTCTAGCAATGCATGTTTTTTTTAGCAGGAAATGTCGTTTTTTGTTTGCTTTTATTGTATCAAGGACCATAACTGAGTGTATATGACTGAAACCTGTGAGTTCACCATGGACCTAAAGCTACATGTAAGCAACAACATTTAGCATTAGGGTCCCCAAGATGGTGAAGATGGACAAATGCTCATGAGAGAAGTCATTGGACGAAACCTAACAAAGCCAATCAGTGCTTGGATTTCCGTACTTCCTGGTGTGTATCTAATGTGAACATTTATGTTTTGGCATTCGTCATCACCTATTTTATATGAATCCATGAAAAACTCACAGAAAATGACTCTTATTTGCAATGGTGCAGAGACACAGACAACATGCAACAAGCAGAAAAATCAGGCAGTTACAAATGAAATCAAAGGACAGGGTGCAGCAGTACCAACAAGCAAAAAACAAAACAAGCAATCCACAAATTAAGCAATGTAGAGGCAAGAATTAGCAATAAAACAGAAAAAAGTGTAAAACAGGTGTAACTATGGGCCAGTGTAGCCTATGGGCTGATGACAATAGAATTCATGTTCTTTGAAACTGTAGTCTACATGAAAGTTTAATCTATATTCCTTACATTAAAAAATACAAATTTCAACTTTGGTTCCCACAATTCAGCTCCTATAACCAGGTTTGCTTAAAACTCAAGTTTTCACAGACATGAAGAGGATTTCTGTCTATGTGTGCTAATTACTCCTTCTCCCATATAAAGATGATCTAATAGTTGTGCTACGTGGAACTATAATTCATTACCTAAAAGGTTTTTTCTTTTTTTTACAAAAAATTCTAAATGTTTGTTCTATTTTTGTCCACCTGCAGATAAACTTGACAGGGTTTGCTTTTCAACCTTTTGAAAATCTGCATTGCCATGCTGATATTTCTGCAAATTAATTTCAACTACTCCCCAAAATAGCATGTTTCTTTCTCATGTTCACAACATTAATACGCTGGTTTGAAGCCTCTGTGTTATTGAAACTGAGACCTACACAAAACAAATAAATGGGATGAATGGGGGGGGGGGGGGGGGGGGTTGATTAAAAAGTTGATTAAAGAGAGCTTAAAGAGTTGATTTTCCACCTACACATTGAAAAAGAGTAAACAGGTGGAAAAGCAGACCAAAATTGAATCTTAAACTTTAGCAAGAGTAAAGATGCCACAAGATGAATCAACAATATTTGTTGATTCATCTTAACTCACTCAAGTCATCTTGTTGCTTTGACTGAGTGAAGTTAATTCAACATGAAGTGTCAAATGATTTGAACTAGAAAAAAACCCTTAAGAGAGCTATGAAATGTGGTAGTTGAACTTAACTCATCAAGTTTTTACAGCAAAGTAGTTTTTGTAATAATGGCATATTTGTATCTGTGAGCAAGGAGGGAAGACAGTGGATGTAGGACCCTGCTATACAAAACCAACCAAGGCAAGAAGCTGGATAAAGCCACAAATGAAGATGAGAGACAACTGCCCCCAGAGCAGGATGAGCATACGGAGCCAAGAAACAAAACTGAGTCAGTAAATGTACTTTCTGCAATGCAGAATATGAGCGAAATGATGACTGACAGGTCAGCAGGACACATATTAGAAGCATCTCTCGCATCCACCCAAGCTTCTTTGTTGACTCTTGGGAACCATGTAAAAAAAAAAGAGGAAGCCAGCTCTGACCAAGACCACTGCCTGTCCACTTTTGAGTAAATGCACAGAAATGTGTGTAGAAAATGGAGCGCTCCAAATGAAGATGATAGACCACCAGGCTCGCTCCAGGCGCCAAAACATCAAAATTGATGGTCTCACTGAAAGTACTGAGAAAGTTCACCCCACAGAGTTAGTGACAGAGTTTATTCCTGAGCTTCTGCAGCTAACTTCCCAAAGCCACTCAAAGTTGATCATGCTAACGGTACGGGAAAGCTACTCTCTGATAAAGACACACTGCCTCAAAGTGTTACCAATACAGTCATAATTTGATATCAAGGGAAGAAGAAGAAAAGTGCACATGGAGAGACAATCTTGCATCCAAAGGTAAACACATCATAGTAGGGCCACTCATGCTCTGCAGAATAAATCCTTCATATCAACACACATACACAGTTAGATGAGACTGCCAACAATGAACTTCAATGCATCGAGTACCCTGCAGTGAGGCTTAAGTTTTCATTTGGGACAGACTGAGATGGAGCTTAAGGAGGAGTTTGGCTGTGTGATTGTTTTCAATTTGTTTTGCAGACTCTGTATGGCCCCTACTCTGTCCTCCAGCATTCACAGGTCAATTAATGCAGCTTGGTTGTTTGTAATAATGTGTCTCTATTTCATACGGCAAACATTTTCTTATGAAATAGAGACCTTACAATAATACGAGCATTAGTGTTTGGAGGCACCATGAAAATGAGCCACGTTTTTTGTTTCAGAGGAGCACTTTCAAGCAGCAAACGCACCTTTCATCACACAGCGATGGATGACTGTGAAAAATCTCCACTAACCTGTGAAACAAAAAGCCGTGGCAGAACACAGATGATGAAATTACTCCGGGGCAGAGATGGAATGCGTATCATGAGCAACGTTCCAGCTGGGCCCAAACTGACCCTGGGCTCTGTGAAATTAGGAGGATTTTCAGCAGCTCAGCGATAAAACTGCTGCCATAGACTCCTGGAAAGCAGTTTATTACCGTAGCAACACAGCTGTCTGAAGCAGATGGGCCAATCTGGGGGAAAGAGTCAAGAGCGTTTGACTCTATCTTTATCAGTCAACAAAATAATTACTCACACATTTGATTGAGCTGTGTTAAAGTAGGTATTGTGTAATAACATTTTTTTAACTGTGACCTGCTGAGAGACTGTATATAAAGATAGACCACACGGCAGCTTCCTGAAAGTGAAGCCAAAACCATGGAGCTGCCCCTTCTGACTGTCTGCACTGAATATCACAAAGCTGGCAGTCTCAATGTTAATAGGGGACCAACTTTACAATCAAAATATAAACCTAGGAAATTTTTCTCAAACAGGGTTTCTGTGAGTTTAGCTAATTCTAGTTCTGCTGATTCATGTCCAAGTGTTCATAATTATTTACTTTTATCAAATATGATTGACAGCTCTTTTGATGATTAGATAACACTTTTTTCCACAGAGGAGGAAAAGCACAAACATAGCATATGCTAATAAAGAGCCTTTTCCTCCCTGAGGATTTGTTTGTTATTTTTTTCACAGAAGTGGCGAGATGACTCTGGCTTTAACTGCAGCAGGAGTAAGTAGGAGTTTTTTAACAAGAAATTTACAAGAAATTTAGCATCAAATATGCAGAGCTCTGTCAAATACTAGAAATAAATAAAATAGTACCACACTAAAAAATCACACTTTTTTAAAACTCATTTTTACTGGTGCCTGGCTGTGATACAGTATTCCTGCCAGATTGTGGCTGTAGTGCGTCTTGAAGCTGATTGCTAACCACCTAACATTACAGGAGAAGGAGACGGTGAGTGTATCTAACAGCAGAGGATCGAGAAAACACCAGCGGCTGCCAAAGGTAGAGATGGTGACGAGTTGGCCAAAACAGACACATGATGACGTCACTGAAACCTTCCATAAAGATACATGTTTGAAGCTGAGGAGGGGAGTCTGTCCGTCCATCTACCATGATTGCTGTGTTTCGAGCTGTGTGACTTCAATAAAACCCGCAAAGGCTGCCAAGTTGATTCTGTCGTCTCGTCATTGATATATGTGTATTTGCATCTGGGAAATCCTTAACAGTACCAAATTAAGTACTTTTACAGGTACTGACCGAATTCCATCTGTTGTACCGAGTACCGATTCACTGTACCATGTCTCGGTATCTAAAGGCATCCCTGCGACTGTGAGTGAGTGGAAAAGTAGGCGATTTTCCATGGACATGAACATCACATTGCAAGTTTATATATTGAGCAATAAATATATTAAATTGAAAAGTGTGAGATTTTATTATTAAACAAAATAATATTTATAAGTGCATAAACACAAGCACAAAAGTACAGAATATTGGTATCATTGAGTACCATTACCAATTGCCAGGTAATTGCCATATTGTTTAAAATGTGAACGATACCCATCCCTAGTCAAGGAAGTATAAGGCTTCTGCAATATTATAGCAAGCTGCCTGGGTTAGTTTCCTTTTTCCCACTCTTCTCCTGGTTTCCTGCTCTTCCTACTGCTCTATTCTCTGCAGATAAAGATGTAACCCCCCCCAAAATAAACCTTAAAAAAAGCCTAACTGCACCAAACTAGCGGACAGCATGTGGGTTTTTCCAGTTCAAGGTTGTAGAGAATTATAGCACTAAGGTAGTACCTTTATCCCGATCTACAGAACAGACTAGCAAAGAGTGGCTGAACTCCAATGTTGGTACAATAAAAAAAACAGGCAACTTTGTTCTCTAATAATAAAAACATCAATAATCTGTTTAACTCACTATTATTTCTGGTGATGGAAAGGGTGTGTGTGTGTGTTAAGCGAACTTAATGCTCACAGCACTAGTTTTGGCTTCACTTTTGACGAGCAGGAGGGAGTGCATCATTCATATTTTTATACAGTGAATGTATCATATTTTTAACTAATGGAGTCATCATTCAGACATCCTCATGTTTTAAAAGTGCCATATTAACTTAGAATAATAAAACACAGAAAAAAAACTGCTGATCTTAATTTCCAAAATTCTGAAATTACTCCTTCATATTTTTTATTTATGTCTGTCAAAAATAATAATTAAGAGCTGTTTAACA
The DNA here is from genome assembly GCF_033239565.1 of Halichoeres trimaculatus. Lineage (NCBI taxonomy): Eukaryota > Metazoa > Chordata > Actinopteri > Labriformes > Labridae > Halichoeres > Halichoeres trimaculatus. Next base: position 17,078,060 of record NW_027437194.1, on the reverse strand, counting down.
ATTTTCCATCATAAGCCTCAAAATGTCACCTAGTTTCAACCTCTAATGTCTTAAGAGAAGCTAATCTTTTTGTGTTGTAGATGTTTTGTCATCAGTGGGAACACAACAGGGAGAAAAAAAACTACAAAGGAGATTCTATGAAAGGGACTCTAACTTAATTACCTTCTGGAGAAAATGTACACATCTAAATGTTCCCACAAGATATCAGACAATATCCATATCAACCAGCGCTCTTCAGATAATGTTAATATAACGTGAGATCCCTGCAGAGCCTCAGCCTTCAGGGTGAAGAAAGACCCTGATGAATATTCAAGATTCCCACAATAGTCAGGCTGAATCACTCTGCTGAGATTGACGCTTTGAAGTCCCAAAGAATGCTGAGGGGGAAGAAAAACGTCATTCATAAGGAGTGAAAAGCCTGTCACAGCAAGATTCCCCCTCCCTCTGTCTGTCATGCTGTCTTATTCTCTCACTCCGTCTGTCTCACTGTCTGTCTTTCTCGCTCAAAAGCTGGAGAAAGAGTTTTTGAAAATAGCAGTGCATGGTCACTTGAATTTGTTGATTCTTTTTTTTTTTTAGTTGAGAGCCGTAAAACTGTGGGAGAGATAAAGCGCTATCAGTTTTAGAGTATTTTAGTTATTACTACAAGTGAAAACTCTTAATCTCTTTAGTGCCCCTAATAAATATGCAAAATATCTTTCTTCATAACACAACTACGCCTGTAGGATGGAAGAAAGCAAAGCTTGTTGAAACTCTGTGTTCCAGACAACAAGCCGAGAACATGATGTATCCTTGTTCTTGAATTTCAGACATACATACAGATGCACAGTGTGCAGGTAATAATTAAATTTTGTTTCAGGCTCAACGTTTTCTGTGAGCTGATTGTCTGTGTCAGGTCGTTAATGTCAAGACTTTACTGATTCTCGTAAACTTCTCTATTAACGCTGCTTCTGGCCAGACAGGTAAACTGAGCCAAGAGATGGCATGTGAAACAGAAATGTGATGCTTTTTATTGAGAAGCTCAAAAAAACAAAATGATACGGCTGTTTTTTATGTAGTCCAGTGGATTAAATGAAAACACAGTGTGGTGAAAATCCTGTCAACCTTAGCCCCAAAGCAGCTTAAAGAGTTGATTTTCCACCTACGCATTGAAAAAGAGTAAACAGGTGGAAAAGTAGACGGACATTGAATCTTAAACTTTAGCAAGAATAAAGATGCCACAAGTAGGACGTGACTGGAGCTGCAGCTGCAGTGTCACATGACGTTGACGCACAGAGGGTGAGTTGTTAAAAGGAAATAAAACTTTGACAGGCAGAGGTGTGTCCCTTCCCATCAAGCTTTTCATGATGTGAGTGCAGGCATATTTCAAGTGCCTTAAGAGGAGGTATTGTGCTACTATTCGATAGTAACTACATGATTTACAGCTGAAAACAATCCATATTTTTCTCACACTGGTGTTTTAGAAAACTCATTTCAGCCACTGTCTAAATGCTTTATTGTGGCTGCTGTCTCTTTAAAAGTAGGGTTTGCAGGAATTGTCATTGCTTACTACTACTAGTAAACACAACATTCAAACTGAGCTCCTCCACCGTGGGATCAGTGCCAGCAGCAGCGCACACCCACAACCTCAGACCGAAGCTCTCTAGCCCAGCAACCACCTGTAGCATTGCATTTCTATGTGGCAGCAACTCGAGAGCCGTGCAACTCCCATCACTCTTCATCCTGTGCTGCTCTTCAAGTGCCTGAAAGTGATTGGAAGTCAATCAAAGCTTCACCCTCCTTGAGAATTAAGCTTGATCTGTTTGTCATTTCGTCTTAATTTGGTTGTGTTTTTCTCCCTCTGTGCTGCGTCCACTATCATAGCCGCTCAGAATAGCTTGTTCCACTCGCAATTATCAACACATTCAGTCACTCGCGCTCTGAGTGTGATGTGATTGGCTGAGGTTGCCACATCTACTCTCCATCTAGAAATATCCTGAGACAACCAAAACATGTATATACAGGCAGAGGTGGGGTTGAGGCAGATAAAGACACTGACACACAAGTACAGAGACCCGTAGGAGATGACCGAGCAGGATTATTTCGGTAAAAGTTGACATCTTATTTTTTTTTTAGAGAAATCCTGCGGACCGTACCTTTAAGGCATAACTAACCTTCTTTCCTCTGATTGACCAGCCCTATAGAGGCCTGTCAGGGGAGAGCTATGGACAAACCATAGTGTTTCAGGCGTGTAGAGAGCATGAAAATATTAAAATTCTTACTTGTTACTTGATGACATTTTACTTCAGTAGAAGTAAAACTACAGACACAGAGAACAGTCCCTTTTTAAAAGAAACACTGTGGATTCTATTATTCTTTGTTTCATCAAAATAAGCTTTGGTGTGACTCAGGAAATATTTATTGACATTTTATGACTCAGAGTTTGTTTCTGTTTGCCTTCTCTGAAAGTACTTCTGCTGCTTTGTTTCCACTTTTTAGAGACAGCCTGACACTCACCACCTCGTAAATCACAAAAAGAACACGGTGTGAAAATTTAACACAGTTATCAAAGAGCAGCTGAGCAGCATATTTTCACAAACAGCTTCAGTTAGAGAGCCATAAAGAAGCATTTTTCCATTTACACACTGCTGTAGATTCTTAAACAGAAACTTATCATAATCATGCAAGTAGCACAATTATAACCCCTGTAATGTTTAATGATTTAGCTTAACAATACATGGAAAGCTGTTTTACAACAATGCACAAGGCCTCTTTCTGTTGACCAACTCACATCTGCACTTGAAACACCTGCAGCTCAGATTTCACTCCTGGGCACAGTGGTTAAAAAACAGCCTCACAGGCTAACAGGTGGATACAGTGTACAGAAGCGCCTGTCTGGCTCTGAAGGTGGCATTAAGAGAAGTGTTCAGTGATTTTCCATGGCTGGGGCAACAACACACAGCGGCCAAGAACAGCAGAATGAAATCCGTCCTCTTGCTCTAATCCTGGACTTCAGGTAATTCCCTCTGAGCTCTGGACTCATTCATTTCATGGCCTCTGATCATTCCACTCTGGCTCTTTACTACAGTGATGTTCTTTTTTAGATTAAATAAAACTTTACACTTACTGTTTTCAATCTTTTGGACTCCATCATCAGAGACTTGGGAGTGGAAAGTACAGTGGCTGAAAAAGGCAAATGCATTGCAAGGCCTTAAAGATTTCTCTTTTGAAGAAATGTAATCAAAGGAGGTTTGAACATTCTACTGCAAATATGATCTATGAGAAGAGATTTTCTTAACGTGGCCTTTGTGCACCAGGAATTAAGAAATAAAGGTTCTTCTTGCCAAGTCAACCAGGAGCATTTAATGAAGGGCTTGTTGCTGAGTGTCTGCTGGGCCGCGTCGGGCACACACTGCAAACCAAAGGCTCTAATTAAGGGGTTCCTCTGACGGTCAGACAAAGCAGACAACAGGGGTCAAGACGCTGGCCTACAAACTGGCTGTGACCCTCACACCTGCCTGGTTACATTATACTGCAACATGTCAGCACGCAGCAGACATGCACACACACTGATACGGCTTTACTGAACTGGTGACTTACCTCAAACACACGGATGCAGATGTATGACAAGAAACAGAGGAATGAGAGGACAGAGGGAGAGAGGTGACAGTGCCTGGATGGAGGAATCATGGCCAGAGGTGCATTTTTATACAGCCACCAGCTTTTATCTAACACTGTATTATTTATGGCGCTAAAATGACTCATGCTCTAAATAACAAGTGTATTAACATTTTCTGTCATGCGCACAAACAAAACCATATCTAGTAAAATCTCACTAAATTGCATCCAGATTGTGAATGGGCTACTTGAATAAAGCTAAAGCTCATTCTGCAGAAACTCAAATATTTGGGGCTACTAAGATCCAGATCCCGATCCTGCCATAAACTAACCCTGACATATTTTCTCCATATCGCCCCCTGATGGAGAAAATTTTCCTCAAGAAGAAGCAGAGTTTGATGGTGTTTACACAGCAAGTAACACTGCAGAAAACTGACCACTTATCATCTGGTATCCGGTTTGATTTCATAAGTCTGTTACAGCCCTGCTTTACGTGAATGTATTTGAACAGCTAATAAAGAAAACCATTGTTCCCCTCAGAACCCACAATTGAAGGCAACAGTGAATTGTTATCATCCCTTTAAAAATCTCAATAAAATACAAATTTCCAAATCTTGAAAAATTAAAACATTTCTAGAATCAACTCTAATTATTAGCATCTTTCAAATGGAAAGTGTCATTTTGCCACAGTGTCAACAGGCAGTGACAAATGTGCCCAAACTTCTTCCTTTTTGGATTGAATAACTTGTATCATAAGGTTTCTGGAATATGAAATATGTACTGGGTCATCATTATTTTCAACACTGTCAGGTAACAAATTATGTTACAAACCTGCAACTAACACCAATTTGTAGCAGACAGTCTGCTGAAAGGGAGTATAACATTAAAGTAGGACTAAAGTGTTGGTGACAATCACAATATGTTTGGTGGAGATCTGCACTCATGGAGTGCTTTTCTACTTTTAATCTGGTATTGAAAGTTCTGCACTTCTTTGGTCCATTTTATCTTACATACCTGTATTTGTCTCTTTCAATTGTGTGACTTTAAAAAAAATATATAACCCAAACTTGGAAAGTTTAAATGGCCCTATTTCAGTTTGTTTTGTTCTGTTCTGAATTGCTTGGTTAACTGACATTATGTGGTTGTAACATTGTGATTGCTTGAACTGAGGGCCAATAGACCTTTTGAATGATGCTTGGTACTATTTTTTATCTAGAGTCTGTATTAAATAACATACAACGGGTTAATTTGAAGAGTTTAGATAACAATAGGCTGCCCTTTAAAAATATGTACTAACATTTCCAAAGTACTGACGTTTCAAAGCTTATTCTTCTAGAGAGGGGCTTTATTGTAGTAAGTGGTGCTACACAGAGCCCCTCAACCCAAACCACAGTAAGTAAATCCCTGCAGGCAGCTAAGGGGCCCCTTATGAGAGTGTGTCAAAAGTTCATGCCCTCCTTCCACTGTTCACACTGCAAAAACAAAAAGATCACCCAGTGTGAGCTCAAGCCCTGCCACTAACAAGACTGATTGTTACAGCGCGGCTCCACCTGTCTCCTGCTCCAATTAGTCCTGCTGGCTGCTGAAGTGCTAAATAACCAGCAGAGAGGGAAGCGATGGCAAGAGAGAGGTCAAAGAGACAGAAAAAAAGCATGAAGAGGGATTAGCAAAGACAATAGATGAGTTAAAAAGGCAGATTATTTCAGAAGAGAGGAGGAAGTTTGATGTTTTGGGTGAAGATGTTCAAGGTTAAGTCACCCAGACAACTCTCTTCCTCTGTGGTTCACTGAAAAACACTATAATTGTGAAGAAAAGGTCACGTATTTACTGTATCACATGCTCACTAACAAGCTCTAATTGTGAGTGCGTGCGTATGTGTGTGTGTGCAGAAACTGATTAACGAAGCAAGCAGCTTGGACGGCATGGTTTGTGTCAAATCTGTCAAAGATGATACAAACTGAGAGTGAATCTGAGGTAAGATAAGCGAGGATGCAGCCACACAGAGGGCGGTCACTGAGTGTTCTTTCTGACTGAGCTTTGTCAGCTTCACGGTGGTCACAATATTTTTGTTGGAGTGAGAACATGACATGTCAACACAATATGAGGGTTGAAAATGAAGATGTGCTGTGTGTAATTGCTCAGAAAATAGTTACAATCATACACCATGGGACGGACTGTATGTAAACAAAGCAATGAAGGAATTCTTAAGTTTTTCCTCTGCTGGTGGGGTTACTAAAATACAGCATTTACAAAGTTTGCTTGTCACATTTTTAAAAAAGTGCTAATTTAACAAGTAAATACATTACCTCATTGCTTTGCATTCTGGGAAAGGCTGCCTTGAACAAGGTAAAGTAGTGTTAAAAGATCTGCTCTCCTAAACAATGTAATCATTGGCAAGTGTCACGTCTTTGACAGTGGGTGCAAGTGCTCATGGGAAACAGAGTCTTTATCCTGAAAAAGCACAAGCTTTTCTGGATAGTCCTTATAGCAGCTTTAAACACTGTTTCAGAATCATATCAATGGTTCAGTTTTCAAGCCGAGAATAGCACAGATGAGACAAACTGTACAGGAGCTCTATTCACCAAAAGCATATCAAGTGGAATAAATGAGCCTGTATTCCTTTATTGGGGCCTTTTGCACCCTGGATCCTTGTTAACATTCTCAGTTCCTGGCTGTATTAAAGCGTGAAGGAATGGATAAAACCCAGCCCTTGGAACCAGTTAATGGACTAAATTCATTCTGGATGGGCTGACACAGACAGGTGGGGTTTAAATGGCAAATTAAGTGCCCGCAGATACCCCCAGAAAGAATCTGTTCATTAACACAGACGCTCCCAGCCTTTGTGATTAATGGTGTTTGGATAAATTTAGTTTTACTGCATTTTAATTTGGAGGGCATTAATGGAAGGGGCTGCTCCACTGCCTCTGGTCAAACTACCTGCTCTGTGTCGCTGGACCGCGATAGGAGGGGGAGCAGGAGGAGGGAGACGCACTCGTGCATATTTTCCATGAACACCCACACCCCTCCCTGGGTCGGGTGCAGCTGAAAGCTCTTTTGTGTGTCTGTAAGTGGTGTTACAGCTACAGCTATACAGCATACACCTCAGTTCTTAGACTGTGTGAATTCTGACTGTTAAATCACTTCTGGACAGATTCTCAGTTTGTCTGAAGGAGAATTTTGGAAAAACACCAGCCCCTTGTTGCAAATAGATGCTAAAAGTTTTCTGCACAGCATAAATCTGACCATTGATTTTAGTAACTTAAAAAAAATTAATGTAAAATTCATCCTTTTTTTCTGTTGTTAACACTGTAATAATAAAGATCAACCTCATGATGCACTCTGAGGCTGAGCACTCGCTCAAACAGCCATTCAACACAACACAACAAGGAGACAGGTGAAGTATACAATTACCATAATTGCCCCCTGAGCACATGACTAGCACTTACTTTATTAAGTAAATGGCTGAATGAGTAAATAAAATGAAGTGTTAGTGTAGCTGTAATGTGCTTCTATTTCCATGCTGGAGAGAATCAAGCCCAGTGACCTTTTGCTGAAGTGGATTGTTTTTCCATCTGTGAGCGCTAACACCAGATTGAGTGTGAAGCACACTTTTCTGTTTTTACAAATTGTTTGTCACACAGCAAACTGAAAGTAATGAAATGTGTTCGATGTGACTTCTTATATTTCCAGGAATATGGTTTAGTTTGAAATCACTTCATCAAATCTAATTGTTTTTATCTTCTCTGTAATTTGAACACAACAATTTTTAACGTGAAAAAACACACGGGCATTAAACTATTTTGTTTTAAGTTATAATACTAGTAGAAAAACTGCAACATTGTGTCGTCTATAATACATAACAGTATAGCACTGTGTCGTGTTGTGATGTATATAATATTGTCAATCTGTACTAGGGATGTTTGATACCACTTTTTTTTTGTCGGACCAGAACCAGTACTAGTACTTTTGATACAAACAATTTCAATGAACACAGTCACAGATCATTTTAAACTGACAGCACAGTCACTCTGACATTAAGTCCAAAACAAAACACAAACAGCTCTCTCTGAGTTTACGATTTCTTTTTAACAAATAAAAAAAAGTGCAAAATAAAACTTACCATGCTCAGAGTTTTAGTAATTTTTTTAATTAATTGAAGGGCAAAAAGAAAACAGTTTAACTGTCACTCTCTGGTTCATTCATGTTGTCTAAACAGGACCTGGCGTACATGTGCCGTGGTGTCAAACCCCAGCAATGTAGCGCCAACTACTGGTGAGGAGGACTTAGTAGGTGTAAGATTTTTTGCCTTGAGTAAAGGCTGCTGGTATTGGCAGCCTTTGAATTGTTTACCCCAATTCCTTGGAATAAAGCTGGTATCGGCCCAATACTCAAAACCAGTGCTCAGCCATCCCTAATCTATACCATAGCATATTGTATTTACCATGTACAGTATCATGCAATGTTGTGTCATCAGAGTTCTGCATGAATTTACTTAAATGAATTCACTAAATATATTTACTATTTGTTCAACTCATGAACAACATTAGCGTACCTTACTCTGGAGACAGTGAACAACTGCCCCCATTCTTGAATGATCTGAGAGGTGTCCAGAGTTACGGAGCACCATGTTTTAGCACCAAGCAGGCATTCAGCATGACCACTATTGCTTGAATATAAAGCTGATGAATTTATCTGGGCTACGATTGGGCTGAGTGAAGATAAATTAGTATATTACATTTGAAAAGCATGATCTGAAATTGATTTCATGTATTCAAACTTAATTTAAGCTATTTAAATATTCAACTCTCTTTATTCCTTAAATTAAAAAAAATCAGTTTCTGTTTTTCAGATTCAGTTTCACAATTTAATTTCAGTTCAGCGGGGTACAACGATTATGTCATCTATGTCTGCAGGGAAGAGTAATGAAGCACAGATTCAAGAAATCCCCCCCCCCCACATGAAAATATAGCACCATATCCATGATGTCTGAAGACCCCAGACTGATTCATCAAGTTTGCTTGAAACTTAAAGTTGTTACCATGCTTTGTAGTGTCGAAAGTGTTAACTCACTTTCCTTTGACAGCTTTTTTTTCCCAAACGTGAAGAAAAATATGAATAATATCAACTTTCAAGCAAACCTGGTTATTCAGTCCCTGGTTTTCAGACAAGATGGAAATAATGCTAACACAGCTTGTGCCGCTCAGGTGAGGAGCACAGACACAGTTTACACTACAAAGGAGTTTTTATGAACATGAAGATATTCTCTGGGAATCTGTGCTTGACTGCTCTTCCTCACAGATGTAGATGACGTAATGGTTGTGCCATGCTGAACTGGAATTAAAATGTGAAACTGAATTGTGCAAACTGAAACAGAATTTTGTATTTTTGAATTTAAGGAGAGTTAAATTTTCAAGTGGGTTGAATACATTTTAAAGCAAATAGATCCAGTTTCAAAACATTAAATTCAAATTCAGATCATGATTATCAAATTCAGGATAATAATTCAGATTCAGTTCCTAGTGGCACAGTATCTCAGCCCAGACTTTATGACCATATTTTGGTTCCTAAAGTAGGAAAACAGACTTCTAGAGTAGGTGAAAAATATCAGAAGTTACATATAAAAGTTAATTTCACACAAGCAGGGTATCCCACAAATCTTTCTCCACCATTGCAGTTAATCATCCCTAATGTGTCATTTCAATCATGTCTCCTTTATGAACTTCTCATGAACTATATGGATTTATTTCCTCTGAATCCATCCAATGATAGAAACAGACAGCTCCAATGTAAACTGATGCGGTTTTTCTCCATGCCAGCACAGATCCCTACATGTTATCCATCACAAGTCTATAACTCAGCTATTTGTCTTAAGATACCCCTCGACTCTGGTCCTACAGAGACAGATTTGTAGACATCCACACTCAGCTGTTACTCTACTTATCTTTGGATGGCTCACACTGTTTATGATAATCACCATAAACACTGATCTGTCTGTTGTACATGTGGGTCTTGTTGTCGGTAGGGTTAGATGGGAAAGAGCAGATGTGGATGTTTGGATGCTCTGTACTGGAACTGTTATTAATGAGGCAGAAGCTTGAACACTGTTTCCATTATAGCAGCGCTGTGTGGAGGACCAGCCCACACTGTATACCAATTGTAATATTCTGTATGGTTCTAAAATTTAACATACAGACAGGTGTGTTTGTGGCTTTAACCATGAAGGGCACGGGCTGACTTCATTGTGCACAGGAGGTTGCTGCGGCACCACCTGTGCTACTCCAGTGCACAACCATAGACTGTAGAGTGGACAGCCAGGCTCCGCCATTTACCATTGTATGGTTTTGAAGCCAAAACACCCTGGTCACAGGCGCAGCCGTTGGTAGCAGTTGTGCAGCCAGATTCTGCGCAGTAGAGACTGTGAGGGATTCTGCGAGAATCTGAGTGGAGTGGAGTGACAAAAATATGAATAATTTTTTTCTTTCGGGAGTCTAATCACTTCTTGACTCTACCTCCTGACATATTTTACCATCCCCGAAAAAATACACAAGAACGGCAGCTGTCAATCATCGTTAAACGTCATTCTTAACCTCCTATAACTAATGAAAAACAAAACTTTTAAGAAAAAAGAGAACAGGAATACAAGGCAGCCAAAATATATCTTCAATCACCACAACAATTGGACATGAGAAACATTTCTACGAGGTGTATTCATTTTTCAAAGTTTAACCACAGCCTATCTGGAATGACTGGGGAGGTGGAATTTTTGACATACACTGCAGCCAGCCACCAGGGGGAGCAGTTTTTGTGGCGACCTCACTTTGAGCTGAGCAAGATGACGTCCATTTTTTTTTACAGTCTTGGTGCACAACAGGGTATCACATCAACTGTTAGGTTAAAATACTGCATAATACCACGACACGGCCTCACTATTAAAAAATATTGGGACATAAATCTTTTCTCACACGGCCAAGAACTAATACGCAGTCACCTTATTTAGAATAAATACTGTATATAACTGTTGGCTTGGTGCTGTTCATGATTTTATTTTATCGATGACACATAAACATTTCACATCCACATTTTAACACCTAACTTGCTGAGTATCATTTTTTAGGTATTATAAAACACATTTATTTTGATGTTCCATCTTAATAGTGATCAAGAGATGATTTTGTTATTATTATTTAATGGATTTTACAGCTACATAACAGACTCCACTGGTTACATACTGCTCCTTCTTTGGGTCTGTAAAACCAAATCTAATGTCCAGATGTGTCGTCGTTACATGTACCAGCCTTTCTGAGAAACAGAGGCATTCAGTTCTACACACTTTATCATGGTTAACAAACAACCATAGGACATCATGTTTGAAAAAATCAAACCTAATGAAAGACTCTAAGTTTACCTCTGTAAAGTTATCTTGCTGGCCTCTTGGGCCTCACTGTAACAAAAGCAGCCTAGAAATCTGTGTTTGGGTGAGTGTAAAGCCATCTGCTCCCATGGCTGATGGAAAACCCAGGGTCCTTCGGTCTTGGCAGGGAAACCCCGTCTGGTATTGACTGGCTGACCCGCAGCTCATTTGTCAATCAGGCACATTTCCCCCTAATTAGAAGAAACAGTCCAACAGCTCAGGTTGATCCTCGGCAGAAACATGAAATACTCCTCAAGTGTTTCATAGCTTTAGCCTTAAATCTAAAACAAATATCAAAAAACAATCCTATTTCCCAGATGAAAATAAATGCACCTGTGATCAAATATTTATGATTTTTAACACCAGGTTTGTTTTAGAGGTTAAATAATGCTGCTCCCTAACATGAAGCACATTGCTTAATCCATTCATCTCCTTCACGTAGTAATAACAAAAGACGTGATTAATGATTGTTACAGTTGTCTGGGAGCGAGTAGATACACAAACGTTTGTGTAAATAGTTCACATCTGTGTTGAATTATGAAGAACTTTGGATTCAGTTCATGTGCAGTGGTGTAGAAAAACAACTAGAACAGTCATGGAGAGCAGGCACATGCTCTTCTCCTTTATCAACAACCTGAAACCTTTAAGTCTAAAAAAAAAAAAAAAAAAAAAAACGGGTTCCCTGAATCTTCATACTGCAAACAGAAAGTAGATAAATTCATATATGTGGGATGTTCTTGGGCAGATATTTTGAGCAGCACATTACTAATCAGTTAAGTCCAGACAGACATTATGAGGATTTCTAGCACATGTGAATCTGCGTCTCCAGGGATCCAAACACATTAGATACAAATCTATCAGCAGCCCTGTCCTTCTGACGTTGTTGTTTGCTCTCTCCCAATGATAGCACGATGAAAACACAGGAAGCAGCTCAGAGAGTGATGGGGCTGCAATCGATGCCCCCGTGTCCGACTGTAAGCTAGGTGATGTTTTAACGTCTGCCCTCCGACAGGCCGTCAAGTCTCCCTCCACCGCTAATGTATCTGACTGCAGTGTCATCCAGGGCCGCCGCGCTGCAGTCGATAAATACTGGAAATGCTATCCATCTCTGAAACATCACTCCTTCACTTACTGTAAGTGCGAATCACTGCGGGCAGCATCCGCACACTGCTGACACGGAGGAAGAGAACACCAGATGGCCGGGGCTATGACCGAGCACCATCGCAAACAACCACAGACTGAATGTTCGCTTCTAAATCTGCAGAGGACAGACAGCTTAAGGTGAAACTGGTGTGTAAAATATGAGCTGCTGTTTTAAATCAATCTAAGAGGAGAAAAATAAAAAAGCAGACCTTGTGAAAAAGAATGATCATAATATGCAGCTTTATCTTCTGAAATGAAACATCTCTTGGCTTCATCATTGGTGCTATGTCCAAGAAACATTAACCTTAAGACTTTGGCAAGATAATCCTGTCAGGTTTCAGATAATGGATCTCGTTCTGCTTTATATAGATAAATATAGCTCTAACTGCAGATCCTGTCTGTGCAAAATGCAAAAACAAGCTGTTGTAGTAATGCACTCATAAGTGGCAGTGCATCAGAAAACTTCAAAGATATTTCAGTAAGATTTGATATGACAACACTGTTACCCCACCAAGGAGGTTGTGCTTTTGGGAGACTTTGTCTGTTTATTTATTTTTCTGTGAACAACATAACTCAAAAAGAAACAGATGCATCTTGATGAAATTTTCATGAAATGTTTAAAGTGAGATAAGGAAGAAGTGATTACATTTTGGAGGTGATCAGGATTACCGTCAGGATCCTGGATTTTTAAAGGATTCTTTATCATTGTGAGACAGGGCTGTTTTCACCATATGTGTATACAACTACACCATAAATGGTCGGATTGCTTTGCAAAACAACACAAGACAAGGTCACCATCATTTCTGACAGATGTAAAAGTACGATCCAGATCTTGGCAATATTCAGGATACTAAGATCCAGAATATGAAATATGTTCTGGGTCACCATAACATTCAACATGTCAGGTAACACATTTTCGTAAGAAACCTGCAACTAACACCAAATTATAGCAGACAGTCTGCTGAATGGGAGTATAACATTAAAGTAGGACTAAAGTGTTGCATGACAATCACAATAGGTTTGGCGGAGGTCTGCGCTCTCTGAGTGCTTTTCTAGTTTGTATTAGGATAATTGTGCAGCATTAAGATGGTGTTTTACATTTCTTCAAAAGAACTGCAAGCTTACTTTTTTTTTCTTGTTAGATTAAGACAGAAATAACCAACAAAAAGCAGCTGATTGAGCAGCAAACAAGAACTTCAAGTCCCCAAAGGCATCAGTACCAAAACAATCCATGTCTTATTAATTTCTGCTGTTTTTCACTGTTGCTTTAAAAGCAGTTTTAAGTAATTTGGATCATAATCCTAGGTGGGCAGTTTACCCTGACCTCTGAAACTTGGTCCAGCAGGAGTGTGGCAGTACATTTAAAAAGAGGACTGACAAATGGCCACATGAACCGGAAGCTCACTCCAACTAGACTGGCTCCTGAAATACCCAAAAACAGGACTAATGCTGTCAGAGGGGTTTAACTTAACAAGCATTTTAACATGATGAAATATTTCAAATGTTAAGGGAAGACTGGAGGAATTTTCTCCAGAGACAAGCAAATATTTACTGTGTATCACAATTTAGATGTAATTTTTGTGTCCATCTCTGGATGGTCACCAAACACTGATAAGGGACTCATTAATGCCTTTGAAAATGAAAAAGTATTCATGATTGCATACTTAATCCATTATTGTGACGCGACTTTACCAGGCTAACATCAGTGGAGGCAGATTAATTCAGGAAACACAGCAACAAGTGCACATACAGTCTAATTATCTTTCGCTCAGCTAAAAGCCTTTATTTTTTGTTATGGCAGGGGGTTGCTGGTCTCTATTTTAGGGGGTCATGGGCTAAAAGGTTTGGGAACCTCTGATCTGGGTCACCTGGAGGCATCAGTATTACTCTCAGTCTGTTTCATTCCTAGCAGGAGCTTCAAGTTGCATGTTTTCTTCTTACCACAGAGTTTAAACTTGGCCCTGAACATGCTGTGCTCCCACTTTTGTGACTTTCCATGGGAAAGAGTGCATCAGCCCCATTCATTTGGGGTTTAATGCTTTCCTTATAGACTTTATTTAGAAATTTGGAGAACATATTTTTCAGGAAGTCCACGGTGGAATAAAAATTAAAACATTTGCCCTGTCAAACTTGCTTGACTCATAATATTTCTTAGTCACAAATAAAATAGGGGTTTGGTAGAGTCTGTGATTCACACATCATGACTCATCGGTGGAGTAGTCTGGTTCAAAATCTTATTACACCTGTGCAGAAGCCAATTTTTGAGCCTCTTATCTTTATCTCATCTCATGGGGAAGAAAAATTCTCCCAGGCCTCTAAGAGAGGATGCTTTCACAACACATAAATGTATTCAGTCGTTTTCTGCTCTCTTGATTCAGACTTTTGGCTGTGAAGAGCGACTGAAAACTTGTTGGCAGGAGTGTCTCATTAGGCTGCTTCCAACCCTTCTACCCCACATTTTTCACAACATTATGAGACATCTGTGCACTTTTTTAACATGCAAGAGCTGCAATAAAAAAAGTCTTTGTTATTTTCATCATTAGCTGGTTTCGCACTATTGTGCAGGTCTGTATTCTTCTCACATGCAGCATCAACGGGAAAGCACTAAAAGCGGTGGAAAAAAATAGTGTGATGAAATTTTAAAAGCTAAGTCAACCATATTGGAGCTGCACTGAGAACATATTATTGTTGGTGTGAATTGGGTTTATAGTGCTCCGTGTTATTTTGGAGGAGAAATAATAAAACTCCACCCAATGTCCACTCAGTGTATGAAAATACTGCGGTATGTTGAGAAAATAGATCATGCTCCAAACTCAACATTTGGGGACTTTCTTAAACCCATTTAATCCTAAAGAATATACTGAAGGGATAAAAAGGTGGCTCCCTGGCAGCAGAACTTTTTATTGTGTTTTTAATTCATGTTATCCTGTAAAAATCTTATTTAATGTATATGTCATACATCAATCATGCAGTAAATCAAGTCAAGAGTGAAAAAAATTATTCAAATATTACAAGTCTCATATGTTCGTTATTATTTTATTCCTAAAGCCTGATAAATTTGGGCCTAATAATTTGAGTTTGCCATACAGCCCCTGAAGTAACGGCGCCAGGAGTCCTGGGAGAACCGGACCAGCTGCATGTTATGTCTTGTCGCCCGTCCCCCTCCGTTTGACACCTTCGGCCGCGTCCCTCTCTTCCGATGCCAAGATCCTTGGTGAAGCAGTCCTGTGTCTGAGGGGCCTTTGTGCCCACCCTCAGAGAACAAACACTATTAAGACTCAACAACGTGCCCCTGTGCCCATCCCCAGAGTGAAGCTAGTGCCAGCTTCTGTAACTGGAGCTCAGAGAGCAAAAACAGCTGCTCCCAGTCTATCCTGCATCTGCCACAACTGTGATCTCATGGAACAAAGCGGGAATGCAACCCACACGTTTTTCACTGGCTGTTCAGTCACACTCCGGCTATTGTCCTCTCACTCTCGGTGCCTCTTTCATTTTCTTCCACTCTCTCCATGATAATTATCATTTCTATCTTTAATTTCTCATTGTCCACACACTATTTGATCCTATGTATTCAGTACATCTTCGGACCCGTTATCCCTCACACCCTTCTTTTATCCCATTAATCTGTGAGCAGTGGTGCACCCAGTTGGTCACCCAAGGCCACTGGTTGTTGGGTCATGTGATTGATGGGGAGTCTTGGGTAACTGCTGTCCCACAGACAGGTGCTTAAGACAAGCGGGTGCATCTTTTAAACTGTCACTACAGTAAACTTTTATCTTGCGGTGCTTTGAAAAGGTCTCAATTTTAATGTCAGGGACTTTTGGTGCACATGTTAGCGCTGAATCCTCCAGTGGCAAAAGTTGAGGCTATGGAGTTTACCTATAAAACATTTACAAGTTTGTTTTTTATAAATCAGTGTTCATTTTGACTGCTATTTTGGATTTAGTCTTTTGAAAAAATATGAGTTAATGTTGGTCTAATTATTGTCTTTTTGACCTTTAAAGTTTAATGACCATAATGCATCAAATGCATTGTGGAAAAAAATGAAATTCGATATATCTGGATTTTTTGTTTGACAATATTAACATTGGGATTCTTTGTTTATAAACTGGATTGTAAAATAAGTCACCACTTTTCTCCAGCAGAGGCTGAAATGTTTCTCTCTGACTCATGTGATGTGCATTTTTGGGGAAAATATTGCTCCTGATAAAGTCTATGGACATCATCATCATTAACTTTTTCACATGGTCTGGTGTTAAAAAAGCAAACTAAAAATCGCGAAAAGCGTAAATATCAAAGAATCGCAATCTAAATTGAATCAGTACCTGAAAAACATAATAGAATTGAATCGCGTGAAAAGCACATCATCCCAGCCCTAGTTTAATTCTAATCAATGTGTCATCTCACAGGTCAGAGCCTTCCACATTAGAAGAGCTGCAATGCATCAATCTACAAAAAGCAGATTGAGCAGGACAGGCTATCTTGGCAACAAAATCATAAAGAAATATTGTTGCATAATTCAATTTATCTGAGGTATCAATTTAACTTTGCAGACAGCTCCCTCGAGGCCAATTTACCAGTATGAGCTGCATGTTGAAGCACTGTGTTAGATGTCCTCGACACACAGCTTTTACATAAAACAAGCTCATAATGCGTAGACTGCTGGGACCAGCATTCAGACCAGAACACAAATGAGCAATTCTGTCACTCTGAACACAAATTACAGCACCATTATGGCCATTAAATGTGCCTCAAGTTGGTCTCCGCCTGTATTTGTGACTATAGTTAGAAGTGGTAAGGCATTCAGCAAGCACGGCCTGTAGGTATGGCAGTGTGTGAGTCCACCAGACAGCCTGTCTAGGTAGGATCAATACAGGATTATGGACAAATCCCTCTTTTAAGTCCTTGTTTTTAAGTGTGTCCAATCCTCAAGTGTTCAAAGTTTTCCATCGTAGAGCCAAAAGTTTGCAGCTTTGCTTTTAGAGCTGCAAACACAAACCACTGGCACACACAGAACCCTGGAGGCAGAAACATGGATGTTTGAAAGCTTGGAAAGTCAGCACTTCCTTGAAGATGCTTCAGTTTTTTAGATCAGTTTACGAGCGTTAAGGAGCTGCAAGCCATCACCAGGTGGAAAAATAAAACTGAGGAATGGAGGAAAAGCTAGCCCATGTTGCTTATTTGACATCCCAGTGGAAGAGGTTGACTTTGCAGGCTCCAGTGACTTTAAAATAACCAGAAAGATGATTGACAGAATGACTGACACATACTGAGGTGAACTGAGAGGCTAAGTTCTGCACTGACTGGGAAAAATGTCAAAGTACCAACGCACAAGAAGGAAGTGGGCAAAGAATTCCTGCCGCACTGATCTTGTTCAATCGTCAGCATTGTTCTTAATTTCCAACATTTTTCTGCAATCCTTTTGTTCTGCAAAGATAGAAAAAAATAGAGCCGATGCAGAAGTAGGGAAGGGTGCCTTTCACATTTAAAATGATACAGTAACGAGGCTCAGTACCTGGCAATCGGTATCAGTACTCAACGCTACCAATGTTCAGTACTTTTGTGTGTGTTAATGTGGTAATAAATATTAATTTGTTTATTAATAAAAACTCAAAGTTTTCCAATTTAGAATATTTTTACCTCCATACATAAACTTGCAAAGCTGTGTTCATGTCCAGCATGGAAAATCACCTACTCGTCCACTCACTCACAGTTACAAGGATGGGTTGCGGTATGGAAACATGGTGCTGTTTCATTTAATGTGAATTGGTACTGAGTACTACAGATGGATTTTGGTGGGTACCTGTAAACGTACCTAATTCAGTACCCATCCCTATGCAGAAATGAAAAAAAACTGCAGTTCCTTGAGTGACCGGTTGTAGCTGGCTGCAAAGGCCAAGGAATATCATGTCCCTTCTTGTGATTCCCATTTGTTTTGTTTTTTTGTGAGTCATTGATTTATTAGTGTACATGACACAAAAACTTTTTTTATGTCAGGAGGAGTTTTTAAACTTAAGGACATGGCTGACTTGACTGACAGCTAAGCATCATGTAGCTGTAAAAGAGGCAAAAAGGCCACTTCTTTTCCTCATCATAACAAAGAAAGAAAGTTGGGATGAATCAGCTTTTTCAATAATGAATTCATATTCTGTACTGGATAATGTAACCGACATAAAATACTTGTTCATTCATTCATTCATTCATTCATTCATTTAATATGCCACCTGCCTATAATGGGCTCCAGTGAAGTAGACAAGGGGCTTTAAGAGACTGTGAAAGTTTTATACAGTCCACTAAAAAATGAAAAGCATTTAGCATATTCATTTTTTATGTTCCTTTTTCTTTATTTTATTATTTCTTGGGCTAGCAAGAATTTCTATTTTCATTGTAGAATAACTCTTTTTTTGTACTATATTTAGTGCTTTTATTCATCAACAACTTTGTTTTTTTTTTGTTGTTTTTTTATCAAGCAAGCCTTAATGTTAGCGGAGAATGAAGGCCTACTTTGGGTATTTTCTTATGAACTACCAAACAGCCTGATAAATATGAATAATTTTTCAAATCTATACTTCCAAATTACATAAGTCTTAAATTATTTCAGTTCATATATGGTCCATTTCACTGTTTTTCTGGGGTTTGTTTGCCCCCTCTCCTGATAATGAAGGAAACTATCAATGTAAGTACAACCACCCATGAACAGACACAATAGTATTTCCCAGTTGTCATCACAAGCTTCTTACCAAACAAAACATGTTGCCAGATAGCCTTCCAGCTAAATGATTGTCTTTACTCAGCTTTTATACTTTTAAAACAACACCGACAAACTAACCTCAGCACACATCTGCCTCATCTGTCAACACACCATAGCTGAGCCAGTAACACATTCTGGGCTCAGAGCGAGGTAGTAGAAAGGTCAATCTGCTTTGTGTGTGTGTGTGTGTGTGTGTGTGTGTGTGTGTGTGTGTGTGTGTGTGTGTGTGTGTGTAGGTGTGTGTGTGTGTGTGTGTGTGTGTGTGTGTGTGTGTGTGTGTGTGTGTGTGTGTGTGTGTGTGTGTGTGTGTGTGTGTGTTTTGTGTCTGAGCTACAGGAGGAGGATGAGAGAGTGTCTATTCACTCCATGGATCAGCTCTCTAGGCCCACACTCAGACTCCCCCGGACCCCCTGAGAAGCGAAGCCACAGCGGGCAACCTGAAACCCATGATGTCATCCTCAGAGATCACGGGCTACCGGCAGTCAGTGAGAAAGTGTACAAAAGCCAAAGTCAACATCACACAATTACCAGGGTTAATTGTATTTACAGTAAGACAGCTGTGCTGGATTACCGGGCTCGCTGATAAAGTCTGGTACATGTGTAAAGAGAGGAAGAGGGAAGTCGCAGGAGAAGTTTGTTGAAGGAGGACTTTATAGTTCACTTCAAGAGTCACACTAACCCTCTGGATGAGATAAGGTTTAAGTGATAAAGAAAAAAATGTATTCATGTACTGCAGATTTCATTCATGTTCAGTCAATGTCTCCTATTCAAAAATCAGCACTTATTAGGAGCAAAAGGACATTGGGTCTATTGCTCATTTGTTTTGTTTACCATTATTAACATGACTCAGTCTTAATATGAGAGATCAGCTGAAGGAAAAGTAAGAGAGAAAGCCTCACAGTCTACTTCAAACGATGTACAGGGATTTTTTGTTTAACGATTTTAAATCAGGATTTTTACTTTAAAAAATGTTTGCTTTTTCCAAATATAGTTCAATTTAGTCTTTGCTTATATTAATTTATTGTTGTATTTCATACAACAGAGGATTACGGCCATACTAAAAATCAAAACCATGATCAAGATTTCATGAATAAGTTTTTCTGTACAAGACTATGGTTGAATAAAGTTTAAATGTTACAAGACAAAAGTAAGATCAAAACTCATAACATTTTGAAAGTAAAGCTGAAAAGTGTAGCAAAACAAGATTGAAGTCGATGAAAAGTTGTAATGTTACAAGAATGAAGTGAATTCAAAGTTGCTTTGTAACAGCATCAAATTCGACAAACGTCATGTCACAAAACTAAAACTGAAAAAGCTGCTGTTACAGGATTTAGATTGAAAAAGTCATTACCTTATGTGAAAAAAAGTAAAAGAAAAAGTTATAATGTGATGAGATTAAAGCCGTAAAAAAAATTCTATGTTACAAAAGTTAAGCTGGAGAAAATACATTATTTTTAATGAAGTCGACAAAAGTCGGAATGTCACAGGCTTAGCAAAAAAAGAAGTAATGTTACAAGATTGAAGTTGCAAAAAAGTTGCCATGTCATGAGAAGAAAAAAGGAAGTTAGACTGAAACTAGATTTCATTACTAGAGTTTAAAAAATGTAATATTTGGAGAACTGATTAAAAAAAAGTTGTAATACCAAGAAAAATATAATCATGTGAGAAAGAAGCCTTACCTACAGGCCATAGCTAATCCATATGAATGATTAAATATCACATAGGAGGATATAAAACCATCACGCAACCTCCTGCTCTGCTCAGGCTCACATGGTTAGCCTGTTTGGTATTTTAAAAAGGACAGATCTGAAGAGCAGCTAGTCAGACTTAAAAGAGGAAAGTGGAGTATCTTCTGAATTTAATATAAATTTCATTACAAAATGTGTGCACATTAGCCCCATGGTGTTGTGAGTACCACACAGTATCCACCTTTAAATCTATTTAATGTTAAACACTGAGTGGTTTGGAGGCTGTGGCCTGATGTCACTTCTGCCCCACAAACAGAAGTTTGCAGGTTAGATCCCCTGTTGGGACAGTGCGTACAGCCACAGAACGAATCTTCAAAGACGGATCAGAGTCAGAGATGGAAAACAAGATTAACTAATAGAAGCTCTTCTGTAGAGACTGTGTGACTTTTATGACTCATAGACATCTCATCTCTTTATATCATTGCTTCCAACCATCCTTTAGGAGTAATAAAACAAGGTTCCTTCACTTTGTGTCACGAAATCAAAATAAGCAACAAAGAAGCAAAAGATGTTTTGGGGTTTTTTTTTTCTGAGGGCTGGCAGCCGGACAAACAGTGTTTTATGTGTGCTGGAGAGATAGAGAGTAAGAGAGGACACAGGGTTACTCATGTCATCACGTGCTATTCATGATGGATGAGCGTTTTCCCAAACTCTCCAGGTTTCCAGAGAGGTTTTCTGTTTCTGTGCTGCTGTCTACAGCTGATACAGAAACTCAGATTACAAATATAAATTCAGAGGTGTGAGGTGTGGCTCTTGAAACCTTTAAAAACCATCATCTGACTACAATTCCACATCATGTTTCTTGCTATGCTGCAGCCGACTGCTTGGCAAACTTTTTATGCTTCTAACTTTGATCCATTCCAGTTGTGTCCTAGATATATTTGGCAGCTGCTCTTTTTCCAAGACGAGTCCCAAGCGGCATTAAAGACTTTCAGACCTCATTTCTACACACTTTTGTGTCTTAAATATAAACAGGAATCGCTTAAACTTGGTTGTAGATCATAATCGGTTAAACCATGGTACGTATGGCGTCTACTGTGTAACCTTTATGAAGTGACGCCTGCCATTAAAACAAGTAAATAGATGCTGACTTCTTCTTAGCTCACTGGGTTAAGTGTCGCTGAATGTCAGGATGATCTTCTGCAGTACGTGTGTCATCTTGAAGCGGATGCTAATCAGCAGTTTAGACTTTCCTGTGATCTGTTGAGCTGCTATCTGAAGGCTCTGTGTGAAAGAATGTAAACAGACATGGCAGGCAATTACGGACTCATTACGGAGCGTGTTTGTTTATGACAGTTGTCTGTGGCTTTTGGCCTTCATGTTGAAGTCACGGGTGCTAATTTGTTCTTTGTGTTTCCTAGAAAGAAAGTGCATCCTTGCATTAAAAAAGACATTTAAGTGCTGGAAGCAATTTTTTGCAGTTGTCAGAGCGTGTTTACAAGCTGCTGTCTTGTTAATGCATTCTGTGTGTTCAGTTGTACTCCTTATTTGGCACCAGATCAAGATGCCATGTTTTCATTTTTTGACCCTGCAGCTTCCCCGTTAATCTCAGTGATCAAAGCCCTGCCACATTTTTCGGTGATGATAGGCCTTTCAGGTCCAATGTCAAGATCAGAGAGAGGAGCTGGGAGATAGCACACTCACTCAAACAAGCCACATCACATTCATTTGTTATGCCAGATCTATCTCAAAGTCACATATGCATCCCAGCACAGAACACAGAGATGAAGAGCAGGCGCAGCTGTCTCGCCTCCCTGTGTCTAATAAAGACAGACAGCGGGTGAAGAAACGATTGGATGCAGTGAGACATTCATTCGGCTCACAGGGGGGTTTGGGACATTATGACGATGATGAACTCTGTTTGTACTGTAGCCACAGTATTAACTTGTCTCTGTGGACGAGAGATGTACAGCCTCCTTCGGTTTCTGTAGCATCAGCTGGAACAAGACATCGCCGAAACTTCAAAAACTGTATCTTCTTCATCTTCAAGGGGTCTGATTTATAAGTTTAGGAAAAATGTGGTTGACATTTTCCTTCTCAGTGCTAACTCAAAACATAATGAATCCAAAAATAATCAAAATGAAAGTTCCTGTTGACTCGCTTTAAGTTTCTACTTGCTAACAATCAGGTTTCTGAATCGTTAAATTGCGTCCTGTTTCTTCAAACTACTTCAATCCACCATAGACACCAAACAAGAGTCAACAGCAAAATAAGATGTTTGGCATTGGCGGAGAAGATTTGGCAAATTTCTCATGGGCGCAACCCGCAAACTCAGCTCAGCCATTCTTCCCACAAATGATGTTCCCTACAAATGTGACACCAATTAAAAGAGAAATAAACAGGCTTTATAGTGGTATAAAGGGCCGTTTACAGGACAATGGTTCTAGGGTGAAGTGCAAAAGTTTTGTTGCATTTTGGCCTTGCATTTACACGGAAATGGCGTTTCAGCCGACCTAAAACAAAAACTTTTGAAAACTGCTTCCAGAGAGTAATTTTTCTGAAACGCTTCCGACACCGTTGCCATGTCAACAGTGAGCCAGCATTTTCAGTGGAAATGCTGACATCATGCTCCGCTTCGCGGGTGCATACTGCAGGACAGCAGTACTACCTTTGTTACGATCGTCGTGAACTACCATGTTGTGCTTCTGCTGCTCAGTCTGCTGAATCTGCTGCCTGTCTTCCAACAAAATGTGCTTCTGTTGCTCCACTTCTGCACTTAGTATTCACCAATACACCAGATGATCGGCCCAACTCTACTTCAGTGGAGATCTCCCTAAAGCGGCTTCTAGACATGACAGTTATGGCGCCACCTACAGACCTGGCATGCTAACTACAGCGTTTTCAGTCCCTCGCGTTTCCATGTAAATGCAGATTTTTTTACTGCGTTTTTCAAGTTTTTGGATGAAACTCTGTCGTGTAAACAGGGCCTTAGATTTATTTCAAAGAAGAATTGTTCCAACAAAAAAATCTACAAAACACAAATTTACTTGCTTTCTGTGCTGATTTTATTTAATCAGACTTGTTTCAAAAGGAGCCAATTAGTAACGTCTAAAAGAAGGCAGCTACGGAAGAAAATCTGAAAGTAATCTCAAGACCAAAACCCCCTTTTGAGTTGCTTTACCAGCCAGTTAAGAGCCGCCAGATGAACCATCCTCTATCTTCACTTTTCCAGATACATACACCAGCATAGGTTTCCATGTAGGAAAACTGACCCACACACACGTGTCATTCCAGACATGTTTACCCAGACAAAGTTAGATTTCAGAGCAGAACCCCTGAGGGCTTTGTCTTTGTAAAGGAGTCCCCCCTACCCTGTTTCTATCCCAACATCCCTGAATCCCTCCTCGTCCTTCTGAACTCTGCTGAAAGTTCAATTTTAGGGACTAAACTCCAGCTTGGCCCCTCAGGACTGTCTGTCTCCCGCTTGCTATGTTTAGCTTGGTTTAGGCCAATTTAATGCCTCCAGTTATACTGTAACCAGTAGACTGTTGAGCCATGGCGAGGATATTCCCACAACTCACACACACACACACACAGGGATGGTTTTCATGATCCACAGCTTACACCAACATTGAAACCTAATAAAACAACACAGCGGAGAACATTAAGAACACTTCCAAAAGCCGTATTGACAAGTGGAGAGCATTAGCTTTTCTGCAGTGTGATGCCTGTTTGAAGTGACGCCTCATCGCCAGTCAGTCCTGACCGGCCTGGATGAGTCCCAACTAAACATCACTCAAAAAAGTCTGGAAACAAAGCCGCCACCAGCCCAAAAATCTCTGCCCTCAATCTGTCGGAGCCTGTCAGCGAGACTGAGGGCCGCCCGTCTGTGATTGATGACCGGGTTTCTGCATATTTCTGAAGCTAACACGTGTTGGCTCCGTGGGCTGGGAGTCGTCTCTGCTTTATTTAGTTTACATTATTCTTATTATTTCTCAGACCAACCCAGCTGTTCAGTGGGTGTATCTGTGTGTCTGTGTGTGAGTGGACATGTGTGCATGCAGGGAGGGGTTTTTCCATGCCCTCAGTTGTCCAGGTATGTGTAATGAAATCTTTGCGCTCTGTTTTGAAAACCCTTGGAGTTCCAGTCTTTTTCACATTTGAGGTTTCTCTCTCTCAGCTCCCTCCTTTGCCCCCCTTCCCCCATTTCACCCACAAACATGGACCAGTCCACCCAAGGTTACCAACCGCTTCATTTGCAGCACTTTCAAAAAGTAAAATAAACACAGCTTCTTAAAGGTGGAGGACACCCACCATCTCAACCACTTTGTGTCCAGGAGCAGAAAACAGATCTTCATTGTTGAGAAACTGCTTCACACAAGCTGCTCAGACTCGAGTCAGGAAAGCAATAAAGCCACAAGCTGTGGGCACTTGAGACAAAAGTCACTTATCTTTCACATCGGGTGCTCACAGCCTGGGTGATCTTCAATTAAACTTAACTTTTACAAGAAATACAAACGTACTACTGTTGTTTTGTTCAAAGCTGTGTTACGCAGGTGAAGGCAAGGGGGAACAGCTGTTCGCTGACACAAATGTGGACACACACCTCATAAAATGTAAGGAAGTGGGCTCTAAAACAGAGACCAGCTTGTGATACAGGGCTGTTTTTAAAGCCACAGATTTGAAGTGGTTTGAAGAATTACTTCAGTGATAGCTACTTCCTGATTATCCTTTTGCTGAGGCATCATTTGACAAAACATGTTGTTTCTTTAAAACCATGACTTTCCAGGAGGTAGAACAAACCTGATGTTTTCACAGTTCTGACCGTGATGGTTTATTGTTTACCCTTTATTGAGCAAGGGACTTTGTTTGGTAGCATGTGCAAAGACTACAAGATTGAAAATTTTGAAAAATGCCAAAATGAAAAAAGTCATGTTTTGTCCTCAATAACACTCTCGGGTTAAAATTGTAAGTTTTAAAGTATTTCAATTGATGCCTTAAAGGGCAATGGTTGTTTTGTAACTGGTTGTCAGAGCTGATGTCATCATCACCCTTACCTGACACCTCCCATTTCTTTTATGTGCTTAGGGACTGGTGTATAAAGCAGCTGATATTTTGTTGTTGAAAAGTTTTTAAGGCACATTGGGTGTCAAAAAGATTCCTAGAGGAATCCACGTACAGAGGTGGAAACGAGGACTCACTCTGAATATTCTGATAAAATGAAGAAAAATAATATGGGCTCTATAAATACAACAGTGAAATTTGTTGGGTTGTTAATGTTTCAGGGAAAAAAAAGCTGGGGGTCAATGTAAATTCTGAATTTAGACTCAAAACATATGCTGATGACAACCCGGTATCATCTGACAGTCATATAGCATTTAACAGAGCACTTGAAAGATTTTTTTAGCCTGTACTTTTAAAATTCTCTACAAAAATAACTGGTGAACTGGACTAGCTGTATTAAACCAACTAAAACTTCTTAAAACTAAACAAAACAAAACAAAAACTGAAGCAAATAAAACAATCAACCAAAAGATTCTGTAACAGAAAGAAAGCATCCATTTGAACTATCTTCTGATCCTTAAATCCTAATCTGTGTATTCTGGCATAACAACATGCACTTGTACAAGGCCATTCATGTGTGTCTGAACTGCAGCTCCACGTGTGCTGTGTGCTGTGTGCTGTGTGCTGTGTGCTGTGTGCTGTGTGCTGTGTGCTGTGTGCTGTGTGCTGTGTGCTGCATGCTGCTGCGTCGGTGTAATTCACAGCTGTGACTGCTCTGGAACACCTGCAATAACAATCCAGGCAGCAGCAGGTTAGCTAGCTGCTGCTCACCGCCTGCTTTCTTTTTGTTGTAACCTGATCCCACCTTGTCCTCTACGTAGAGCTCCCAGAGCCACAGAAGAGAGAGGAGATTGGAAAGACAGGGAGAGAAGGTGATGTCTTCTCACACTGGACCAAAGACTGTGACCGAAGACGAGGGAATAATGAGTGATTGGTGTGGCTAACCTGTTTTCCTCCTTGAAAGTTGATTTGAAAAGTAGAAATCTGTCTTGCATGGCTTTCACACATCCCATTTAGGATTCATTTTTAAGTCACTTAAAGCACAACCCTCTACAAGCTTTACTAATTTTTTAAAGGAAGTCTGTAACCTAAGCCCTGTATAACAGACAAATAGTTCAAGTACCTTCAATGCAGTTGAAACAATGCCAGATGGGTGATATTGGCCTTTACATAAGGGAGTATTCATAGCCATGAAGCAGGTTTAAGCATCTGCAGTGTGATATTTTTGAGGTAACAGGAGACACCCATTAGAGCTCCAAAGATGACAAATTATATCTGTATATTCTGCAGCAGAGCCGTACAAAAGTAAACGCAGCAAATATTCAAAATGTCACAGAGAAAAGTCTGGAAAATCATGACAACTAGAGCCAAACTGTTTGGACAAAGAACAGCAGCTGTCACAAGCTGAAGCCAGGAACATGACAGACAGACATATAAACAGCAAATACGACTACTGCAGACTGACATGCACCCTGCAGTAACATGACGCACCTTTTGTTTGCAGGACTAATTCAGTTAATCCCGTGTTTAAGTCCTCTTCACGAAGTGTTGACATGAGTTTGTCACCTGTCACCTGTTTTGGCTGGCTGACTAATCCTGCAACTAATGCCAGAACCTGACAGGGATCACCATGTGATGGAGCACCGTGTGTGTGTGTGTGTGTGTGTGTGTGTGTGTGTGTGTGTGTGTGTGTGTGTGTGTGTGTGTGTGTGTGTGTGTGTGTGTGTGTGTGTGTGTGTGTGTGCATGTGTTGTGTGTGTGTGTGTGTGTGTGTGTGTGTGTGTGTGTTGTTTCCAGTTAAAGCATTGTGCCCTCAGGAGACAAACATTACAGTAGAAGCTGAAAATACACTCACTTGAATGTTGGCATTAAAAACACAGTGAGGTCACTGTAGCAGCGCTACTGTTTGAGTCACTTTTGACTTCTTTAACAGATTCTTCAGCTTTTCAAAATTTAATTTATAAAAATGATAATTTGGGATTCCTTGAAGCTATCCAGATATGGTGTATCACATTAGACATCTTCTTTATTGTGTTAATACGCCGCTGGCTCAGCATGTAGCAGCTGTACGTTAGCATCCTTTGGCCTTTAGCCCTGGCCTGTTTGAGCCCTCTAAATTTGCATCATACAAATGAGTGGAAACAATGCTATCTGAAATTCATGTTTTGGTTCCCCATCGTGAGTGAAAAGAACTTCTGTCATAGGTAGCCATTAGCATAAACAGTCATCTTGCCAACGTTATCAATGTCACAAGTCACTGCGTAGCGTTAGCTAGCACAGGACTCAACAACTGCTAATGAAAACAAACAATAAACAACACAAATTGAACTCATGCAGCCAAAAATTGGTATCTGGATTCAACATTTGACACCTGTCATTAACTGAGTAAATTACTAAAAGATAATGCTACATGTGAAAAGCAGAAAAGTTGCAGCGTTTTTAATAACTATTCTATCCATTCTATTTGGTCATTAATCAGGTAAATGACTCTAATATGTTGCTAAATGCAAATAGAGAAGTTGCTTAGCTTTTTACACAAATTGTGCTTCATTACATCAAGATCACACTTCCACACTTTTCAGCCTCGTACAATTCATCAGATATTTCAGTCTCAGGGATTCGATTGATGTGTCATACTTAGCTTTACAGCCTTAAATTAAGCACTAAGTGATGGTGCTGTAGTGTCAGCTGATGCTTTATTTTTAAGAACTAAACTGTTTTTAGCGTCACTCAATACAGTTCAAACAAATTGGGGTAAAGACTTTTCCAATTCTGATCATTCACTCTCAAGGAGTGGTCATTTTTAAAACTTTCTGATTGGCCTGTTTTGATGCACGCTGTGCCAATTCAGAACTAAATTATCACTAAAATTGGTAAGAATTGCTTCCAATCATTATTATGCGTCTTAAAACTAAATTGAAATGGAAAAATAAATTAAACATGGGATCTTAAAGTGCCACTTTTAATGACTTGGAAAAATCATGATTTACCAGCTCCAATCAGTACATCAGTACGAGATTTTCACTCTATCGTATAACAACTTTTCTGCTTACCTACTAGTTGTGTATGCATCAAGTAAATTTGGCACACATTCGTTTTGATAGGTTAATTGGCTTTACAATGGGGTCTTCCAATAAGGATATGAAGATTTTGGAATCCTGTTGAAACCAGTGCTCCTCCATACCCTCCCGTGGCAAGACGTAAGGCCAAAATGTTAGCTTGATGGGTACCTACATGATTTAACTGTTGTGCATTTTAGAGACGACAGGCTGAGAAGAAGGGTTCATGTCATGCCTTGTCCACAAAAAAGCAAAAATTCCTCAAGATGCACAATATAATTTTGGCTTCACTCAAGATAGCTGTTGTGCTGTCCATGATTCATCAGTTTAGCTGTAACACTGTATTCCCAGTGATATGTCCCCAGTCATCATAGAAGCTCTCTACAATGAGAAAGCTGATTTCTTTGAATTAAAAACATCTGAGCACCCAGACCAAATCCACTCTATGAGATTTTAAGGTCAATGAGATTAAAATATCTCGTCATTTTAAATACACTATATTCCTTTACTACTGAGTTTCAAAGACACTTAAAGACTTAGAAAGCTGTTTTTGCTTTCAAAAGGCACTCAATAGTAGTCCAGTGTTTCCAGGATGTGAATGTGACATAAATTACCAGACTAGCTTTGAACTGATAAAATACAACACTCTGACTCACCTGATGTGATCTTTGCAAACACAGCTTATTCTGTCCCCGTCACTGCAGCATCCTCCCTAACTTCTGACTCCATCCAGTTAACATACAAAGTTGTGATGTCAGCACATTTCCCTGCATACGGCCTCTCAGGTACAGCTCCACGTGACCTCTGCCCTCTCTGAAATCTACAAAGGAGAAGAAAGAAGAAGGCACACATGAAACCCATTTCACAATCTGTCATCAGAATCACAGAGCCGGGCGACGGGTAAATCACACCAACCAGTCAGAAATTGATTTCATCTGTTTCTCCAGTTTGAGTGGTACTCCCTGTCACTCGCTATTTTGAAGACAAGAGTGAGGCTCAATTGCAGAATCAGATACTGTGCTGAGAGAGGTCTACAGTAGAGCAGACGTGCAAGATTTCAGAACAAAGCTTTGCAGATTAGTCTGCTGAAAGATTCAACTCTCGTGGGACATGGTACTGACGGGTCCTGAGGGTGGTGAAACACAAAACCTCTCCTTCATACACATGTAACAACTTTTGAACTTTAAAAATCTCGGAAAAGAAAGCAAGTATAGTGAAATGTACTCCTGTAAAGTCAAGCCAAGATGATTTCAGCCAAATAACATGCTGACTCACAGCTGGGTATGCTGCTGAACTAACATGAAGAAGAAGAGTGTTGGATCTCGGGTTTCCCTTCTTCAGCTGGAACAGGTGATGATTGTGGGGTTCTGGGTGGTCCTGCTGACTTCTCTCTTCTTAATTAACCACTAAGTTAGAGAATGGACACACATAATGTCTGATATTTGGGAGGGCTGTGTGGTTGTTTTGTTTAATTTTCAATTACATTTACAATTTGGGCTACTTATGATCATAAAAACAAGATAATCCTTATTAATTATCATTGTGACACCTGTCATCGATCCATGCACCTGTTTCAAACCACAGCCTGGAGCTCAGATCAGTTCGCAACAAAGTTTAGCAAATCATGAAAGTTGCTGACATGGGAAAATTGCAAAGTGGGGGCCACTGAGTTGTTTTGTGTGTGTTGGGAAGACAGAGGGACAGAGTGAGCATGAGAAAAAACAGTTTAACTACTTCTGTATGCTAACCACTGACAGATTTAACTGACACCGAAATCGATAACATGAATGTCTAAGTCTTGTGGTTCTGGACAATTGCTGAATATCAGGTTAAATTTGTCACCTGTGATGAAAAATCAGTCACTGAAGAACTCAGATCTGTTGTTTTCCACTATCACAGTGGCATAACACTCTACAACAACACCCCTTTACTTAAACTCTTTTGTGTATGTTACTGTTTGATATATTCAGTTGGTTTGCAAAGGGGGCCAATTGGTGAAGGTGATACAGCGGCAACCTCATCCCATAAGAAATAAAACAAATGTGGAGGTGCTAAAAATGCAGTTCATCTAGTGTCCACTAGGGGCTGGCTCCGAAAGGACGGGAAACCACATACACACCCATTCAAAAAAGGACAATATTTTCAGCAAGGCTAAATATGTAAACACAATGGTGCAAAAAAAAAAGATTATTAAAAAAAGTAGATAATGACCTGTTATTTTTTAATTAATTCAAATTGCAAGTTTTTCCCGTATAAGGGCATGGGTAGCTGTCTGCAAGAGGTCAAAGGCCCCTCTTTGCCTCATCTATACGCAAACAAAGCTAGGCTTCAAAACTCTGCCTTGGAAACAGATGAATGACATCACGGAGACTGCATCTGCAAGTTATGCAGTCTAACAACAGACAAACAGATAAAGTTATTCATTTAAAAATGTTATGCTTCATTGTTGATGTTCATTTGTAGGGATTTTCAACGGTTTCAGAATATTAATTTACAGGTTGATTATTAAGACTGTAGAAGTCATAAATTTATTGGAAGAGTTTTTTTTATATAATTTATTAACAAATTTAAACTTGTAGTTTGGATCATTCATTTATTTATACCTATCTGATACACATTTGGAGTGGAGTTGGTCATCATGTATGGGTGGGCCTGAACAGGTGGTGATGTTAGTCTGCTTTGTATGGGATTGGATCATGCAAAATGTTTTTTGACTGGGACATAATTTAACCCTTATTGGATAATTTGTCTTGGGGTTTTTTTAACAATAAATTTTGCTGGAGACATTGAACCAACTGTGAAAACAAAAGGAAAATGAACCACTGAGCTGTGAGTAATATGATCATTTTTATTGGATGTCAGAGGACACGTGTCAGAACACCAGAAAAACTCAAGATGGCTTTAAAAACTCCTGTAAGGAATCTAATGAGTTTAGGTATTGACATGGTGTGATGTTTTTGTTTGTTGGTGTCAAGGTTTAAAACCCTGTTAGTGTGATAAATTTCAAATACAGAGATTAAATTCATAAAATGAATAAGTTTAATGTTTTTTCTTACTCAAAGACACACACATGAGGTCACATGCAGCTGGTTTTTATTTGCTCGGATCCAGCTACACATGGCGATACAGTGTGAACTTTAACACTCAGATTCTTAACATTCTTCACTTTTGTGAGTCACTTTTCAACTTGAAGCAGAGTCTTCTTTACTGTCTTTCCAGCAGGTCCCTGTCAAATACAGAAGAACTACAGATACATAAAGTCCTGACTAAGTCTCTCATCGTCAGTGACTCTGTTCTGTCTCTGTTTCAGAGCTCTGCATGTGGCCGGCTCCCGACCACACACCCAGGCTCTGTGTTTGAGCTGTGTCAGCATATTCTGCTGTTTATGATTGGTCCTGTAGTGGCAAGTTCATGGCTCAATGTAAAAGGAATGCTTATTAAATGAACGCTCACTGTTGGAATTAAGGGAGGGAGAATATATCTGTGTCTTGACACATACTAGGTCTCACAATGAATCATTGTGCTGTATGTGCTAATGTCTCAACACCATGCTGGGGTACATTTATGCAAAACAAAAAATGCTGCACAAAAAGCTGTGGCATTCATCAAAATAATGATGTATTCAAATTATGTTGAAATTCCCAGCCCTTCTTTGGTCGGTGCAGTGAAATTAAAGCTTCTCAAAGTTACTAAAATTTACTCTATCGGGTGTTGATCTCAGAGTTCTGTTTGCAAGACTGAGCCTCTGTTTGCTCTGATACTCCAGTGGAGACAAAAACAGGATTCTATTATCGTCACTGTGGGTTATTTTACACAGACATCCACATGCTCAGCAGAAAGTCAATTAGCTGCCACTTTGGAGGCAAATTGCTGCCCAGACGGCATTACGATACCAAAACACACACACACACACACACACACACACCCACACACACACAATCAGTGCTGTCAAATACTATCTCAAGTGCAAGAAAATCATACGTGATCAATAGGGCTTTTAGCTTCAGATATCAGTTCCTTCAGGATATTATTGATCTGGAACATCAAGTGGAACAACTTACAATTTCATTTTTGAGATTTTACATCAAACATTTATCAATAAGTGCAAGTTTTACACATTTTTTTTATAAGGATCTGTAATAAAAATGAGAAGTTAATCTACTCACCATCTAAATATGCAGCATCAGGAAAGGATCCTGTCACTTTACCCAGCCGGAGCTCCAGCCATCGTCTCACTCTGGAAAGAGAAAAGTACAGTTATTAGAAAGAGCTCATATATCCCACATCTCAAACTGAAACATCCGAGACTAAAATTCAAGCTCAGTTCATGACTTTCACCCAATCAGGGAAAAATACCCCTCATCCTCCCCTCTCCTCTTCTTCGATCTTCAATCATCCCCCCACTCATCCTGTACCTCATATTTTTCTCCTTTCCCTCTCTAATAACAGGATGTCGGCGTTCTCTCACATGGCCGATGACCTTCCAGGCAGAGAGCAGAGCAGCCCGTGGCTTTAAGTGATTCCTGTTGCTTGAGTTTGTGTCTCATCATGATGGACTTAAGATGAAACAGTGACCAGGGGCATTTCTACCTAGGCCTTGTCACCGTAGTGATTGTTAAATCTCCAGTGGAGCCCTGAGGTAAGAAGATGATTATTTTTAAGTGGAACAAGACTGGCTGCATTATGCTCATACGTCCTGGCTGATGGGAGCCAGAGGGGGTCCAGAATAAAGGGCTCTCACAGATTAGTCACCCCAACACTGGAATCACAGCTTGACCTAGATTCTTATAACTTGTGGTCATCCTATTTATGCTTTGTACCTGCCTTCTAAACTCTGACCAACCTTCCTTCCTTCTTCCAACAAAACTACCCATCTGCCCTGGATCCTGACCTTCTACACCTCTGCTTACTTATCTACCTGCTCTATAAATCAGCCTATCAAACCACAAACTTACCTAGGCACACTTCTACCTTCCTATCAACCTGGCTAACTTGCCTACCTATCTGCCTGTCTACCATCTATCTATATCTCTTCCTCTGTGCTGTTTTCTTCCTTTCCTAGCCTAGTTACCAGACTACCTTACCACCAACAAGGGATATGTCGTGATTCTTGAATATTTGATTAAAGGGGCTGATAGAACTATCCGTTTGAAGTGGATTGCTATGACACCTTTGGCCTGAGGTTGCACGCACACTGTCACGATGACATGGCTCTTAACAATGTGCATGTCTGTTTTGCAGCAAATGAATAGAGATTCTTTTTAACAATACTTTTCTTTGTTCAAGACAACTTTTTACCTGATACAAGGCAATGTATTTATCAACAGTTACGTAGCGCTACGGTTCAAAACGTGACAACAAACAAACTTTGTCAGTTTGTACAATAGGTTACTAGCCTGCTTTATAAGGCTGAGATTTTGCTATTCTCGCAATTCGATTCTATTACGATTTCTAGGGGGGCAATTCAACTTAAATTGCAAGTCTTTGATCTTTACGATTTTCATGATTTTTAGTTTTCTTTTTTAACACCAGGCCAAGTGAAAAAGTTAAATGATGATAACGTCTACAGACTACATCAGGAGCCGTATTTTCCCATAAAATGCACATCACGTGAGTCGGAGAGAAACATTTCACCCTCTGCTGGAGAAAAGTGGTAACTTTTTTCTGATCCAATTTATAAACAAAGACTGAAATGAAGACTTTCGATTAAAAAATAAATAAATAAATAAATAAAAATTGACAAAGAATCCCAATTTTGATATTGTCAAATAAAACATACGTAATTCCATTATTTTTTTCTCCCACCCCTAATGCCCATCCCTAACACCAACATGCCTTTGAATTTACAAATCTACAAACCTTTCCACCAAATTGCCAAATTAAATTTCTACTTATTAAACTGTAGGGGACCATTAACTTAAATATTTACTACAGTTCCATAAAAAAACACATTTACTTAGGATCATGGTGGACTATAATTTGAGAAACACTGCCTTACACACTTACCTTCTAGCATACATAACTACCTTTTTTAATACCAATCCAAGAGCCAATCTCCAGCTGTGATAAATGAAGCCAATAAGATACAAAAATCACAAGTTTTCCCAGCCAGAGGCATGGCTCATTTGATTGACAGGGGGGCACCCTATTGGTGTTGGTTAGGAGGCTCAAAGCCCACCTCTTAACTTAGCAATTCCAGTATGGCCAACAATTTACTTTATTTCTCTGTATCAGAAACACGCCTGATGTCACATGAACTATGTCCACTCATTATAAAGTCTATGATGTCAACCTATCTTACTCATTCGTACACTTTAATTCTTGCATCCCTTCCTACCTACACACCTTTATGACAGCATCCTTTTATTAACCTCCTTGACCACCTGACTTCCTACCCACTTCTCTCCTCTCTTATCAACACCTGTGCTTGCTAACTACCTTTTTGACCGCCTACCAACATACCCTCTTGTTTACCAACCCACCAGCCTACTTACTTGCAAACTCACCTTCCTGTTTACCAGCCCATGTGCTTTAAATACCAGCTCTACCTGCCTTGCTATCTGTAGTTTTATGAGAGATGCACTACAGAGACTGACCGCCTGAAAAGAGCAACTACAAATGGCAGAAACAAGAAAGTGAGCAACTGATGGGAAAGCCATACCCGTGGAAACTCGTGAGATGATGAGCTCCTCTTTCAGTTTTTGCGTGTAAGAGAGAAAGAGGGTATGATTTGGAAGAAGAAACCTATAGAAATCCTGAAAAAATCTCATAACCTGGCAGCTGGAAAAGCTATTGAATAAAGCCTTCCTCAGACTGAAGCAGTGACAGTTTGTCCTGATAAACCGTCATCCCACCTTTCACTCTGTCTGCCGTCACTGCGCTCATGTTACCACACAGTTGCTTAAATCTTGAGTGTGAGGTGATGTAGTAAAAACTTTACTTTCCTTTTCCTCTCAAAAACAAATCTCCTGCGTGCAGCCCCCTCCTTGCACCAGCATACTTGGTCATTACCTGTCTGCTCCTCAAATACTGCTCCTATTCAGCATGTTAATATGCACTAAATATCTCTGCTCTGATTGGTGGGGCTCATTTCCTGTAATTATGAGGGAGGAAACTGGGGTGAGGGGTTGCAGCTTGCTAAGTTTGGATGGGTGGATAAAGCCAGACTCAGGCCGGGGTCTGCAAAGATCAGGTCTTGAGTCAATACTGAGTGTATATATAGGTTCTCGGAGGTCTTTGGAGGCAGGTGTGCATTTAAAAAGTGGCTTTTTTTTTTAACTTTTTACTGATTACTCACTTTAGTTAACTCACTCCTTTAGATTTCTATTCATGGCAGTATCAGTCAACCATGTACAGTCCATTAGCAGGAACAAAAAAAACTGGTGCACACACAATTCATCAGGCAGACAGTCCAAGTGCTGGCCAGATTTAGACTCCTCTGTTTTACTATTAGCAAACATCAGACTCCATAAAGAGCTCTTTGAGGATTCAATCATCTCACATGTATTTCTAACAAACACGTATGCAGTGTCAGAGTCCAACAAGCAAAAACACTTGAAGCTTGAGTCTGGTTAACCACAATGTCATCACATGCCATCCTCATCATTTTGCCTTAACGCAGGGTGGCCCTGCTCCTGCCAAGAGCAGTAGCAAGGGCAAGGCCTGGGTGAGGAGTACAGGTATGGTCACTCTAAATGTTTGATATTGCTCAACATGAGATGCAGCCTGATGCAAACATCAGGAGCCCAGCAATGTCACACACATCAGCTCTGCTTCACATCGCTCAGTGATGGAGCAAAGGGTACAGAGAAGTTTTGTTTCAGGCAGTCAACACTCAAATATTGTGATTGACCTCATGCCACTGGTGATGGAGTCTTATGCTCAAAGCCAGACATTTACATGTGCAGTGGATGTAATACTAATCTCAGAATAGACTTGAAAAAGGTTGTTTTTATATGGAAGCCCTAAGGAAACATGCATTTATACTTTTTAGAAACTACATGTCTCATGATGACAAGCTTATTTAAGTTTTTCCCTGTGATTGTCACTGAAAAGGTAATCCTCATTTATGTCCACAGAGATGCTAAAGCAACAAATAACTACAGAAACAAAATTAACTTAACCAGCAAGTGTGGGCAAAGGGTAACAGCAACATGTTTTGTTTTTTACGTCAGGGGTTCTTAAACTTTTCAGACCCCCAGCAACCCTCTGCTGTGAGAATTTACTACCAGGGCCAATTTAAAAACAGACAACCCACCTCAGTGTAAGGATGGGTACCATTTACATCTTAAACGATACGCTACCGATGCCCGGTATCTGGCAATCGTTGCAGATACTCAACAGTACCAATTTCCGGTACTTTTTTGTGTCAATGTGGTAAAGAAAATATCATTTTGTTTAACAATAAAGTATAGCATTTTTTCAATTTAACACACTTATTCTTCAGTATATAACCTTGCAACGCTGTGTTCATGTCCAGCATGGAAAAATGCCTACTCTTCCACTCTCTCAGAGTCTCAAGGATGTGTTTAGGTACCTAAACATGGTACCTTTTGATTTTACGTGGATCAGTACTTGGTACTTTTGACAGAATTCAGTCGGTACCTATAAATGTACCAAATCCGGTACCCATCCCTATCTCAGTGTACGAATTGATGTGTCTCCTATACTGATATGGTCATTATACTTGCTTACTCACTTTGGGGGCAACGAAGAAATATAGAGAAAACATATACTTGTAGTATGGTTTTAATTTAATTTAACAACTATTTTGTTGATATTTTTATCATAATAAATAATATATTAAAATTTGCAGCCAAAATTGCAGAGGGGGGGGGGGGGGGGGGGGGGGGTTTCTTCTTTTTTTTTCTTTTGTTTGTGATGTAAATAGACTCCAACTTTGGAAACTACTGGTTTACATCAACAGAAAAATGCACTATTTCACAAGAAAAGATTTTGTGTTTTTAAAGTGTCTGTGATAGGCAAACAAACTTAGATAGTGAGAGAGAAAACTAAAAATAAATACTAAAAAACAACTGAAACTGACAAATAAAAAAGTTTTATGAATGTCTGCTTTGAGCTTCTGTACATTTCTATTTTTATAATGACCTTTATCACCAGTCTTAAAATGAAAGTCACATTTCACGTAACACTTGTCTTAAGGAAGGAATAAGACACAATAACATTGAAATGTATCTGCAAGTCAAGCTCCACAGTTTTGACATTATTTTAGCGAGCTTCTGTAAATGTGTCAGTCTTAAAAAAGCAATAGGGCTCTAAGTGGACTTGTGAACAGTTCTACACCGCATCTTATCTTAACGCAGTACTAATGCATTATCCTCCCTCAGATCTGGTGTTAAGATGCATTAAGCGTCGATCAGAGCACCAATTACGGATATATCCGTAATTGGTGCTTATAAGCATCTTCATCGCTCTCATCATCACTCCGCAGATAACGACTCGGTTTGGTCTCCCGCTGATTGCCCACAGCTGCTGTCAGCATCAAATCCTCCACAGGCGGCAAAGTACAACACTTCAGTTCAATATAACTCAAAGAGAAGCACCACAGACAAACTGCATCAGCTTCAGGGTTCAGTTATGAAAGCGATAAAAAACACTGAACCGCGGCTCAAACTGCGCTCCGAAACACACAGACATTAATCTGAAGGGAAACTGATCTTACCTTCGACTTCTTCTGGTTTCCAAACACCAGCTTCAAAGTTAGTGTTTACTTCAAGTTTTCTGTGGTGTCTTTTATTCGCATGTGATCCTCTATCTTGTGGATACTCTTTTCAAAGTGTCCCATGCGTTGTTTTCAGGCTTCTTAAATGAGGAGTCAGCCCCTAGCGCCCCCCTACGACGTCTAGGAGAACTGTATGTGTCAACTAGTCTGAACCATACAAGTAGAGCTTCAAGCCAAAATAACACCTACATTAAAAATTCACTTCCAACTAAATGATCTGTCCACTAAAGTTATTAATATAAGAAAAGAAAAAGAAAAGTATCTCATGATTCTAAGATACTAAGTCATAATGATGACATAGTATCTCATCATTACAATTCTTGAATATATAATAAATTACTTCTTATCTCATAATAACCTATTATCTATTTTTTATTAAATAATGAGTTATAATAATAAAATATATAAAGTTGTAATAATGAGGAACCTATGTTATATTGAAATTCTAAGTCACGACAAAGAGATCATGAGTCCAAACAATGAGATTATTTCTCATAATTTCTCATAATAATGAGAAACTAAATTATAATAAGAAACTAACTCATAATTATAAGACCCACAGTCACAACTTTCTGATAATTTCTCATCATACTTCATTACTTAATGATACCTAGTCATAAGGAAATATTAAGTCATTGTTGTGAGATACTCAGCCATAATACTGTCATACAGAGTCATAGTAATGAGGACTAAATTATGATATTGAGATACTAAGTCCCTACAATGAAATATTACATCATAAAAATGAGATACTAAATCATAATTACAAGACAGTAAGCCATAGTTATGAGATACTGAGTCATTTTTATGAGAAACTATTTCATAGTAATGAGATAGTATGTCAATATGAGATAATATCTCAGTATTTTGACCCACCACATTTTTTGAACTTCTTATATTTTCTTCATTTTACGTGGCAGAAACCGGATCCCAAAGCCAATCGCAATGAGCAGCTTCCTGATGAGAAGAAGACAGAATGCACCACGTGATGATCTACCCTGCCAGTGTAAATTGTTTCCCCTCGTCTCTATGGAGTTGTGTACTTTCCCCCTCCTTCTGCAGGTAAATGTGTGAGTTAGCTCATGCTGGTGCCTGCCTGCCTGCCTGCAGAATAATTACTGTCACATATACAGATTTACAACACACATTACACGCATCAGTTGTTAGCTGCAATGCTTTCAATGTATCGACAAACACATAAAAAGTGCATTTGATGTAACACAAACAAGGTATTAAAAAGAGGAAGCGTGGCGGTAAAAGGAGGGGATAGTGTTGAAAAGCTGAAGATTACACTCAGGAGTTTTTTTATTCAATGTTGAACCCTTTTATTGGAAGGAGAGTGAAGAGATTGGTGCTTTTCAGTGAGAAATCCATTGCATTAGTATGAACATACATACAGCTTTTCATCTAAAGAAACTGTGCAAGACAAAGAAAACTGAAATATATATATTAAGATCATTTTTGTTAATAAAACAAATTTTATAACACATTAAAAATGACATACCTGGATGCAACATTATGCATCCTGATGTGCGATAACAGAGGGGAGGAATACATCAGCACAGAATGAACCATGATTGAATTCTTGTTATATTTATCAAAAATCCTACAATAAGAATAATAAAGTAAATTCATGTTTCCTTTGAACTATATCTGCCTGAACTGAAGTTACAACAAAATATACAAATAAACGACATATGTAACTTAATTTTTGCATAGAGTTGTTATGCAATAATAAGAAAGTTTGAAATGTACAGTGTCTAATTTGCACACTGCTGTATGAATTTTTGTGCTTTTATTTACTGGGAGGAGTTACAAACTACATCTGAGCAAATGGTAAAAAAAAATAATGGTATTAAAATTTCCCAGTGACTGCCTGAGCAATCTTTGCTTTCAATAAATATTCCCCACAGTGTTAAAAAGTCTTCATTTCCAATTCTTTTACTTACACTACTGGTGTAAAAGCTCTTCTCTGCACATGATAGTTTTTCATCCTAATGCTGTACGTGACCTCTGTGGGGCTCAGTAGGTCATTGCAGTAAGCACTCCAAAGCCTTGACACAAACACTTGAAGGAACCTTTCTGTAGATATTGAAAAAAACAGGATGTTCCTGAATATTCGACATTTGTTAAGCTGATGTGAAATAAAAATCATTAGATGCAAAATGAAGCTTGCTGTAGAAGCTCTGACCCAATGTTCTACCAGAATACAAAAACAGTTTTAATTGGCAAAATATCTTACTAAACTTAGTTGATGTAAACTGACACTGTTGCCCTTTCACCTTCAGATCCATGGAGACAGGTCAGACATTGACACTGTGGGCATGCTTCTTGCACAGAGCTTTGTCTTTTTTAGAGAAGAATGGCTGACCTTCCAGGCTGGTAGAGCACACCTGTGGAGAGAGAGGAGGATACATAAAGCCTTGTTGTTTGCGCACACTTAGTTTTACCACTGGACGTGCATTTCAAGCAAAAATACGATTTGATAATCCCTGTTAACTACTTACGGATGATTCAAATAGTTTCCTACCCCTCACGCAGAAACAAGGAGACAGTGATCTATCAGATGACCATGCAAAGTTGTTGTAGAATAGTTAGATATAGTTGTAATCTATGTAAAGATTCTAGCTCTACCTGCAAAGTTTGCACTCTTATTTTTGTTTATCTTTTTGTAAAAGTTCCTCCCACAGCTCTTTGGTGTTGAAGAAGTCTGTTTTTCTCGAGTCCTGATTCTCATAGTGCTTTCTCGTATTACATTGATTATTTTTATGTTATTATTGATTTTTTTTATCTAAATGTAAAACAAGAACAGCTTTAAGAAGCCCTCCAACCACAGTCTGGCTGTTTTATCACATTACAACCAGAGGTTGTTAAAAACAACTGAACAGAATCACTTTAAGTTGAGAAAACAGTCACATAAACTATTCAATTTTTTAAACAATGATTTTGCCTTGTGCCTCCTGAACCTACCGCACACACAAAGCAGGTATCATGCCAGGTGAATCCCATCGCCTCCAGGAACTTATCTCCAGCCTCGATGGGGAAGTCACAGCCATGACAGTTTGTCCCAAACAGGCTGTAGTAGTCTAAGTGAACAAAAGAGTAAAAAAAACTGTTATTCTGTCTGGATGTATCTCATTCTTTTTAATGTTTCTACTGCTGTGCTGCCATCTGTACCTTGTTCACAGTATGGCTGTCCATCCTCCATGTGGAACATGTTGCCTTTGATTGGCTGATAGCAGGCGGCACAGACAAAACAGGACACATGCCAAGTTTGTTTCAGGGCATTCATGACCTCCTGCAGAGAAATATTAATATGGAAATATATGAATAACAGCTTGTAGATGTTCTCAATTGTCGTCATTAAGCCAATTAAAACTGGATTAATTTTTTTCACAGCTTAGGAGACAAGTGACATTAAGTATTTGAACTACAACTCGCTATGATCACCACAACAGCGGCTGACTTTCCTATCTATTCTATCCATTAAATACAGTGATTCTCAACTGGTGGGTTGGGACCCAAAAGTGGGTTGTGGAGCAGTATTAAGTGGGACACTGGCCTTTGCCTGGCAAAAAAAAAGAGTATATCAAGAAAAATATGCTGTGCTTTTATTTTGAAGGGGACTACAGTGCTGTCTATTCAAGCTCCTTAACAGTAGGTGGAAATTATTTCCTAAATTTTTTATTGATATAGTACAGAAGAAGACCTGCTAAGTTTATTTTTGTTCCTGTGGAAGAGGGCATACTGGCAGAGTAGCATCATGCTATTCACAGATACATGGCTAACTTGTATTTCTATGTTTGCAGAATGTAATATTGTTTCTTCACTATCTCAGGTTCAAACTGCACATTTGCATTAAACCAAGAGGAAACACAGAACTTAAACTGACCCCAAGGATCTTCTGGTTGCAGCGTGCACAGCTGGGAGCAAAGAACTGCTCGTAGCAGTTAGGACAGTACACCTGTCCTTTCTCCTCTACAAAGCCGTGGTCTATCAGGGAGGAGCGGCAGTGAGCACAGTTGAACTCCTCAGGGTGCCAGGACATGCCCATGGCCACAAGAAAAGGACCCCTGGTGAGATTGAAAAGGGGACAGAGGATATGAGGAACAATAGTCAAACTTGGAGCTCTGGGTTCAATGTTTTTCTGGTGTGCTGTACCTGATCACACTGTTGCATTTGTTACACATTGGGGTGCGAGTACCAGCCGGGATGTGCTCTGCCTGCTGCACCAGAGAGCTGAGGTCCTGTGGGTGTGGTTGTGGGACAGGGCGGTCTGGACCTTTTTGCACAGGGGCAGTAACTTTGCCAAATGAAGGAGCAGCTCCACCCTTTGGAAAACCTAAACCAGCGGGAAAAAAGGGTCAAAATTGGTTATTTGCAACTTAATCAGACTGGCTTTGAGAGAATCCGTCCCAAATATAAAAGACTGAGCAAAATAACACATTTGGTGTCTTGCTCAGTATGTCTTAAAGTGTGGGATCTCAGGTGATAAATAGCAACAATCCAGTGATCTCTAACCCCCATGCCTGAAGCATGAGGCAACCGGGTGGGACGAGTCCACCCCACCCAGCACACAGACAAGGGATCAATTTTTCCCACCAAGGCAAAAAACACATTCCCAGAGTCAGGGGAGACACCTGGAAAAATAATCCCCTCCTCTCATCCCCAAACACACGGAGAGGATGCACAGTGTCTCTTTCTTTCTCTCACAGCAAAGACTCATCCTGGACAGAGGTCAGCTGCTATCCACCCTCAAAGGGAGTGCTTCAGGCTGCAGGCAGAGGGGACAGAGACACTATTGATGGAAAGCACTGTTATCAAAGACTCAGGAGGTCAGAGGACAAGTGTTCCCGAAATTTCCTTGAAGCAGAGTGAGCACGCTGAATAAACAGAACAGGGAACTGGCGAAGATGTGAGAGGACTGTGGGAGTCGGCTCATGAAGAGGGGAAGCTAATAGAGAGCACGTGTGATGCAGAGACATTTGAGGGAAACAATCTCAGACTTTCATGGTTAAACCTTTGGGCTGCTCCTCTCGGAAAGACTATTTTTCAGCAGCATTTAAAACTAAGTTCTTCCAGCAGTTGCCAAACATTAGTTAAACAGAGCATTAGCTGGCTTCAAGGACACTGATTATTTGTCTCTAGAGCTAAATATGCAGTTAAGAATTAAAAATGAACATATGAAGTTGGTCCATTATCACTAGCGTAATAACTGAAATTATTCATTTATTGACCTTTTTTACTTGATTATTTGCATTTGTACTCATTTGAACTTTCCACATGTTAATTATTTTTTTTCTGCAACAGCATTTGCATCACTGTGCCCATCTAAAACAATTAAAAAATATTACAATCCCTGTTTTTAAATATACGAATCACTATGCGCACTTTAAAATTAGAACTTGTGCCATAAAAATTGGTGTTTGACTAAAAATTTAACTTTTGAATAAATTAAAGATGCTTTTACTTTGAAGGCCAAGTCCTGCATTGTAAGAGTTTCATTATTTGGGTTTGCTCACTTTTAATCGAATAAAAAAAAAAATTTTTTTTTTAAAGTAAGGGGAAAAGTACATTATCCTTATTTCTATGGCAAAATTTTAATTAATTTTTAGGTTTTGACTGGTAAAGATTATTTAAATGCTGGGTTGTAAATGATTTCATTGATTTAAAAATATTTTTTTATTGAAGTCTAGTTCGACACTGTTGCACTGTTGTCTACCGCCTTTCCTCAGTTGCAGATTCAGCTAATTTTGTCTTTTAAGTCTCCTCACCGTTTCTGTGTTGTTTCTTTTCTCACTGTTATTTCTTGTGACTGGTTAGCAATCAGCCATAAATTTAATATTTTGTCATGGCCTCATCAATTTTTACAGAAGAGTATCAGGAGCAGGATCTCAATCCCACCTCCTCCAGCACTCATATAAATCCAAACCTATTCCTCTCTTTCCCTTTTTGGTTTCACGTTCAGCATCCCTCCCTCCTTCCTTTGTATTTTCAACCTTTTCTTTCTGGACGCAGGTCTCTAAAGACG
The DNA here is from genome assembly GCF_033239565.1 of Halichoeres trimaculatus. NCBI lineage: Eukaryota > Metazoa > Chordata > Actinopteri > Labriformes > Labridae > Halichoeres > Halichoeres trimaculatus. The sequence continues at coordinate 17,033,574 of NW_027437194.1, read as the reverse complement.
GTTTGTCCAGCCTGGGAGCAACAGCAAAACCCATAAGCTTCTCAGAACAGCACCAGCAAGAATTTTGGCGTCATATTCATAATGATTATTCCAATTATATCAATAGATCATAAGTATTACCACAGTCCCCATGTAACTGATTAGTATCTAGAAACTGATGTTTTTGCCACATTTTCAACCAGTCATGAGAAAATAAAATGGACTCCTTTCTGTTAATTGTGCAGGATTAGGTTTTCTCTGTCAGCTGTTTAATATCTAAAGTAACCATTCTCTATGAAGAAATAACAGACCACTGCTAAGGAGTGCTGACCGACTAGGGTTAAGTATTTAAATCAGTTGTGGAAGTGTTCCCTCACAAGAATTTTAGCGTCAATACGATAAAAATCTTTGAAAAAGAGTCTAACTTTCTGTTGGAAAACAATTCTAATAAAACATTTCACTGAAAATTGAAATAATGAAATGAAATATGGATCAATATGGCACAGAAATACTGTGTTCTGTTAAATATGTTCATGACCCAGCATCTATGGTTTTGGATTATTGAAAATAGTGTCAGATTGATGCAGAGAATCACACTGGAGTCAAAATGTTTCTCACTGTACGAGTTTATCTGGTTAAAAAATGGCAGAGAGCTGGATGCTGACAAGCTGTCACTTTAAAATGAATCCTTTGGCAAGAGCAAAGACTGGGGGCTGAGCCACATTAAATAGGACAGAGAGTGAACAGACATTTGTCGCTGCTGTCTTGCTGTATGAGGAAGATAAGGAGAAAAAAGTCTGTTTGAGAAGACGTCCAAACTGAATCACAGCAGGACTGCAAATCTGCGTTCTGTTTGTTTTGTCGCTCTAAATACAGACGCAGAGGACTGGAGAGCAAAGCAACTGAGTCAATGTGACAAACTGGATTAAAGGACCTCATTTAGAGAAGAGAAAACACGACTCTAACATCTTTAAACTAACTCCAGACTAAATACACAGCCTCAGTTTTCCTAATTACTTACTTTTAGAGGACTTCAAGTGGCTGAATTATCAACTCATTGAAGTGAAATTATTTTATTCACTCCACATTCCTGACCATGAGATACGCACTTGTTTACTTGAAGTGAAGTATGTGTTAATCTGATAAATAACCAAGCACACAGAGGGCTAACTGTGGCCTCTCCTGCTCTCACCCTGTGGTACCTTTTAGCACGCCGATCTTTAAAGGCCTTCTGGGAAATCTACGGGGCACATAGTGCATCTGTTCATGTATGACTGCTTACTTGTGTCTGAGTATTGCTAATAATGACCCCTGACTGATGCCTTTCAGCAAATATTTACCCTGACCACCTCCAGGTCCCGTGGCAGGGATCGCTGTATTTAAAGAGCGGCTTTCACACAAAATAAAATACATAATTCTCATTTTCACAATCTATTTAACCGAAGGGATCTTGAGAAAAGCCAATAATCTGAGCTCATTAACGGAATACCTCTGGTTTTTTATGGAGCTCATGATCTTAAATGGCTTAGTGTCAGGCTTTAAAGCTGCAATAAATGTCAAAGCTAAGCAGGAGTGATTTAAAGACATAAGGCTGCCCTCTGTGGGCGATAAGAGGCAACTACACTGACTTAATTCACTAAGAGGCAGTAAATCAAGAGAAGGGTTTGTGAGTGTGCTCCTTCACCTGGTAGACCTCCAGACTGGAAGGGTGATTTGTTCTGGGCCGCTGGGCTCTTAAACGAGGATGCAGGGACGACGTTGCCATTTCTGGGTGTTGCTGCAGATTTGGAAAAAGGTTTTGCTGCAGGCGAGGTGTGCACAGCTGGAGTGGTGTTATCAACAGGCTCACTGGGAAACAGAAATGCATACTTCATTGAGTAAAGAAACACTAACTTTTCTATCTATATCAGGGATACAATTCATTTTTTCTGTTTTTGTGCAAACACCTACAGGTCTTACCTTATCTCGTGTGCTTTTTTGGTGATGTTTTCTTGAAATTTGAACATATTTAGGTACAAACTGTGGCAAACATCTGGCATCTGTGACTGAGCCACCACTGCTTCACTGGCTCGTGTTTAGATTCACTTAGTTGAAATTTCAGTGGCACATGCAAACAATCACTACAATTACGGGGCACCCTGAAATAAAGACATGCACTGCTGCCCACTGTCCATAAGGTTTTCAATTACCGACATAAGGAAACAATTTAAGTAGTGATGACGTACACGAATCTGCTGTACATGAAGCCCAGTCTACGAACATTTCCTGAGATATGACACACATTCATTTTATCTTTGCCGTATATTTAGATGATTCAATATATATTGTATCTTAAGGTTGCACATGAAGGGCTTGGAAGATCCACTTTATACAGATGAAGACATGCTCACCCAGAAACCATACTGCAATCCTGTTGGTGCTCAGACAGACCAGTTCGGCATACAGCTCTTCAGTTTGTGATCCTAATGCTGTTCTGTTTTCAGCTACAGTACACTGCTACTACTATTTCCTCTCGTTTCAAAAGGGATGGGTAACTTTCACATTTGGAACACGGTACCGATGCCCGGTACCTGGCAATTGGTATCGGTACTCAATGTTACTCATTTTATGTGATAATTAATAATTTGTTTAATGATTAAATCACAAAATATTCCAGTTTAACACATGTATTCTTCAGTGTATAAACTTGCAGTGCTGTGTTTATGTCCACCATGAAAAAATTACCTACTCTCCCACTCCCTCACAGTCACAAGATGTGTGTTTAGTTACCTTAACATGGTACGGTTTAATTTTACGTGATTAGTACTTGGTACCACAGACAGAATTTGGTCATTGGTATCTTTCCCTACATACATACATGAAGCTTTTGAAATCCAGGAAAATTACTGAAAGCATTCCCAGCACCTTTGAATCCAGCCTGAGGCCTCTTTCCTCCATGTCACTTCCCACTCTTGCCCTGTTGCCTAGTATATCCACTGTCCTCTCTACTATCCAATTAAAGGCAATTAAACCCAAAATAACTTTAATATTAATATAATATTTAATATTATTCAATATATATCTTTTAAAAAATGTTGTTGACTAATCAAAGACAAAGGAGAAACTCAACATCTTTCATGGAAAAGTGAAACTTTAGGGAAAAACTCAGAACACAGAGCACGTGTTAAGTGCATTTTAGTGTTATTTGTAATGTTCTCACAGGTGCTACCAGAGCATAGCTAAACAGAAAGGATTCTTATCAGATTGAATTCGTTTTGTTTCATCACTAGAAAAAGTACACTGCAGTAATTTCTCCGCCCTCTTCTCTCCTTGCATGATTAATTAGCTTCAAATCATAAACCTTCATTTTCTGGAAACACAAGAAAGAGCAAGAGTAGGAAATAAGAGACAGCAGAAAGGAAAAGGAAATAGTTTATTGAAGTAAAACAAACAAATGCTGGCAAATCAAACCACTCTGAGTGAGTGAGAAAACAGAGGAAATGACACAAACATGCTCAGAAAGACAAAGTATAAGGTGAGGGGGAAAAAAGAAGAAACACTGCACTATAGCATGTGAAGATTTCCAAATAAACCATATTGATTTGCATGCATTAACATTTTTAAATGTAACAATCTATATGTAGGCATTCATACGTACCATCAGACATTTTATACAACAGGAGAAGTTGGCTTTGGTTGGTGTGTATATACGAGTGTAATCATAATGTTTCTTTTTTTTGTAGTGTGCTAAAGTTAATCTAAGTCTTGTATTGGTCGAAACAAAATAAATAAGTTACAAAAAAGACAAAAGAAACTGTGCTGACTACACATTTAGCAACCGTGCTGAGACATCGTGATGCCAATCTCTCAGCTTGTTGTACTGTTGTCCTATCACCTCTGGGTCCAGCTTGTTCGCTCTGATTTCACCATAAAACCAGGATTAAATGAAGGAATGAAGGAAAAGGGAGAAAAGGAGAAAGAAGAGAGTTTAAAGGTTAAGAATGTTGAGGAAAAGTTAACACAAGAGGAAGCACATGAACAGATAAGAAGAAAGAAAAAAGAAAAAGCAGTGTTGGTGTTTAAAACAACTCAGACTCTCTTTCTGCAGATGTGGATTGAGTTATAATGCGATACAGCTGTTTAATATCCCTCCCTTCTTTAGGACGCAGAAACAAGATCTCACTAACATGAGGAGGGCAGGAATCCCCTTCTGGCTGCGCCGCCATTACCCACAATACCACTTAATTACCCACAGTTTCCAGTGAGTGACATGCTGATTGGTCGGAGCTGTGGTGCGGAGGAGGGCAGGCTGTGTTTACTGCAGATTAAACCGATTTAAGACTGAGTGCAGTCGTAGAAATCACGGTCTATGTTAAGTCTTCCTTCAACCGTCTCAGTTTTAAGTTCTCGGTGTGCGGTTTTTATGTATTAAGCCTTTAATTAAGCATGATACTGTGGGAGCATATGATCAGGAAACTGCGGTTTAACCCTGGATTAGAGGCTCCCTGACATGCTTCTATGACAGCTTTGAAGGCCAATTCTGTAACTGATTAAGAAATTACAGCGACAGTGAAAACACTACTGATATAACCTGTAGTTTTTCTCTCACACATGAGACAAACTTCCAGAATGAGACAGATTGAAAACTCATACACATACCAGATTTGATTGAATCAGAAACCAAAGATTACTTACTTCTTTCCACTGTTTTCTGGTACTTGCTCTTAAAAAAAAAACACACACAAAGGGAAACAAAATGTTAAAATAAATTCTTCTTTCACTCGTCTTTCAGCAGATTAATCCTGTCAAAGAAGGCTACATGACTGCCATCCCCTCAAGCCAGACCCTGATGGGACTTCCTGGACTCATCCCGCCCCGATTGTTTCCAGCTGCAGAAACATCGGATTCATATCAAATGTTCAAATCTCGTCAAATATTTTCCACACCACTCTGGAAACATTATTGGGTAAAAGGAGAAAGAAGGATGAAAGACGAATGTCTCATCTTACTTCATTTTAATAAGTGAATAACTGTAAATGTCATTTTATATCAGTTAAAGGGATCCTCACGCACACATAAACACACGCACTTAGAGAAATCCCTTTAAATGGAAGGAGGCCTAAAGCCGCAGCCTGCTCGTATAACCATCAGTGTCACTTAAAGTCAGTAAAGTAATATAAAAACACATTAAATCAAACACCGATGGAGTTTTTCAAACACAGAGGCTTTTATGACTGTTATCGTTCTTTTATAAAAAAATTACAAAAAGGAAACAGCTCCAAAATCAAAGATAATTGATGCCAATAAAACTCTAAAGTTGGTATCCCTATCCAAAAACAACCCTTAAAGTTCTGACCATTTTCATCCCCCTCAAAATAAGTCTATTTCTCCAGAGCTAGAGGTCTTTATGGTGGAGTAACTCACCATTCTCAGTGCCAGTGAGCTGGGCCAGGATACGGAAGGAGCGGGACTGGCAGGTGCCAGTTCTCGGATGCCAGTCCTCTGTGTCCTCAATCAGACGTTTCTTACTGGAGTCGCTGAGCGGGGACGCGTGATTCTCGGGCTCATCAATCAGTTTCCTGAGGACAGATTGGAGGATGTGGTTACTCACATGGAAAGCATCTGTGTTTCAAGTATTCAGGAAATCACTTCTGCAACGAATAACTTGAACAACCATCACGTTGTTAGATCTCAAAGTTAAGAACGACAAAAACCTCTAAAACAACCAACACACAGGATTCACATACAGAGGTGATGTAGTGCTAGAGTCCAGAATAAAGACTGTGTTATTATTTTTATATTTTTAAACTTGGCTCATGAAGTAAAGATATTTGAGTTTGGTAGATTATCTTTTTGTTGTAACAATGCTTCTTGGCCATAAATCTTATACTTTTGGAAAGCTATTCCCCTTTTTAATGGAGCAACATTTGTAAGGAACATGATTTTGTGGGACGAGCAGCAGAGATGAGTCTCCTTCACTTTGGAGATGGTACCAGGACTCATCTGTATGACTCACCACCAGCCTGAAGTTGCCCCATCCAGATGAGTCAGACATGGCGTGTAGATTCTTGGAGCAGACTCCTATTGACTACTGAAGCAGGGCCCATGATCACTGATTGGGCTGAAAATAAGAATCAAGAGCAGAATAAGCTGTTCTGCATTTTTTATATGGGCACAACCCACCCAGCTCTGCTGCACATCCCTCAAATGCATGTTCCTTACAAAATATATTTAAAAGAGAAATAAACAGACGTTACAATGTTATTAGAGGCATCTGCACAGATTTTAATTAAACTGTGTTCACCTTGTGCATTGGGGGTGTGTTTTGGTGGGTTGAAGGTGGAAGGTTGTACACTTAAGGGTGAGTTTATGTGGGTTTATCAGGTTACTTTTGATTTTTTTTTTGTTTGTTTTCTTTTCTTTTCTTTTGTCAAGCACTTTGTGTTATAAACAAGATTTGATTTATTGATAGTTAAAAAAAAAAACAAAACAAAAAAAACAACCAAACAGATTTCTGTACTTTTTTCTGGGCTTAAGTTTGTAAGACACTGATTACATACTCAGTTTCAAAGTATGGGCTGGTATGTGTATATTCCTGCATGCTCGCTCACATGCCATCTTGTTTAGCAACAGGATGCCTTCAAAAGATGCCATGAAATGTGCATTCAGTGTATTAGACTGTCTTTTGTGTCAAACATACTAAATAAACTCACGTGAGACAATAACCACTGAGTCGTTTTTGTTAAATAAAGACCTTTCGTGATTCGCAATTAGTCCTGTTTATTAAAAGTGTGGCTTGTATAAACGTGTTTCAAAGTGATACCTCGCTGGTTATATGTTACACAATTACCTCCTAGGTCTAGCTGGAGGAGTTCTGCAGTCAGAGCATCAGAAGACAGAAAAAGAAGACAAAGAAAAGCAAGAGATAAAAAAAAAGTTCTAACTTTTCAGAATGATACAGCAGATACTGCATTGGAAAAACATTATACTGTTCCCATACTTACTTTGGACTTCTCTGAGGCTCACTATTTCAAAAAGAAACCAGAGCAGAAGTCATCTTAAAACTTAAAGTGATCTCCTTAAATGTCTTAATGAAGTCAATAAATGGTGGTAGCAAGGTGTAAAGTTGATTTAAGTGATGAAATGAAACATAAAAACTGTGTTCACAGCAGAAAGGGTTTGGGAGATTAAAGTGACAGTTACCTCAAGTGACCACAAGGTGGAAGTAGTGTGCTTCTGAATAAAGAATCTGCTTTTTCCTGGAATAACTTGATGCCACTCTAGAGGTAATAACATTTATATGAGGTTTTTACATGCTTCGTGAAGTTTAAGGACTGTTCATAAGTTAGTTTCATAACAAAAATCTAAGTGTATGCACTAATCCTGTGGATGATTGTGTCTCTGCATGTGTGTGTGAGTGTCAGGTGAGTGGAGATGAAGGATGAAAGACAGGCTGTTCTCAGCTGACAGAATAAACTCAGCACTGATTTTTCCTGCTTTGAGTAAACATCCTGACAACAGCAGCAGGTGAAGCAGTAAAGACATGGAGCAGGGACAGACTGAGCAGATTGGCTAACAGGCCAGGTTGATCTACATGTAAACACAGTAAAAAAATGAGTGAGCTGTGTGATCTGACCCCCAGTGGGTGTCCTGCGGAGCCTCAGAGATGGGATTATTTACGGTTGAAATGAGCATGTACAGCGAGCGGATGAGCACGACTGTGAGGTTTGTGAGTGGTTAGCTCAAAGAGGTGCACGCATGCCTTTGGTAATCATAAACCAGGGGGATGTGAAGGCTGTAATCACATTCCACAGAGTTAGAAAGCTACTGTGGCACATATATTATCATTCACAGCACTAACTTGGTGTCTGTGTCTCCTTCCTCCTGTGGGCAAAGAAAGGAGTGAATGGAAAAAGGTTGAAGCCAAGGAAGAGGATGAAAAGAGCAGTTTGAGATACAGGAAGTGAGCATAAACACATGAAAGGCCCTTCTGAGAGAATGTAGAATGAGGAAACCACTAAGGCTTACACAAACCATGCAGGTCAGAATGAAAAACGCACATGCTGCAACAAATTCACCTCCAAGCTGGCAGTCCAAGATTTTCGGTGGTAAAAAGTGTGAAAAGATAGCACAGTATTAGACCTCTGTTGTGTATGAAAAAAGGAAAAGTAATACAATAAAAAAACAAATTAATAGAAGCTTTAAATCTGAAACAGCTACAGTACTTCTCTCTGACCTATTTTTCAGGTGATCGAGACTAAAACATAGATGTCAAATCACTTAAACCTGTCTCTGTAACCCAACCTCAAAGCCAAATCCCTGCTGATGAAGCTCAGGCTAGCCAAAGTTATCTCCGTCCTTGGTCCCAACAAGCGCAGACCTGCCAGGATTCTGGCTAATTAGAAACAAGTGCTAACCCAGTGGTGCCTGTTGGGCAGACTGTGTGTTTGGCAGAGCTGCAAAGCCCACTTTTGATTACAGATAGGCAGGCAGTAGCATCATTTACTGTGTTGTCTAGACTCCGTTCCCTCTCCAGTTGCCCTGTAGAAGATTTGAACAAGATGTGCCGCATGCCTGGGATTTTCTTTGAGTGCAGCTGTGTGAAAACAAGGGTGATGGGCTGTTTCAATGTTGGCTTTTTAAATTAGACACATATTCTGGGCTGAAAAGGACATAAGGAGATACACACAAAACATTTTGTTTACTGTATGACCACATTTCAGGTGTTATCTGTGAACCACAACTCCTCCTGGACCTGCAGACTGACCAGAGAGTGTAAGATACACCATACACAGCTCATTGTTGAGTGATTGGACTGGACATGAGGCACTCCATCAGTGCTGATATACACTGCATTTTGACCAGAGGGTCTAAATGTAGTTCTAGGGTTGTAAATTTACCCCTGAAAACAGCCCCACCTGTGGCGTAGTACTTTTCAGAGGACCAGTTTCTGATTGGTGGATCACACATGCACTGTTGTTATTCCCACTATAGTCCCGTTGCCACCAAGTTTGGTTCGTTTCAGCACGGCTTGCATTTTACGGCGTTTCCACTGACTAATACTGGGACAGACCCTGAAATATCCGAGATGAGCCGTCCCACTTTTTGGCACCCTTCTGTAGGGGTGCCAGACTAACCCGATCTCGGAAGGTGGAGCCACAACACTGCAGACCATTAATTGGTTGAAAGAATCATTACTTACCATGCAAGTGTTTTGTTGAATAGCCTTCATTGTTGTTTTACTGCCCTCTACTGGTCTGGCGGTATATTGCAATTACCTTTTTCCTTACCCCCGTACATCACTGGCCTGATTTGTGTAATCTACCTGGGTCTTTGGCTCTTGACAAACAACTGGCAACACAGAAACTATGTCATTCTTGGAACTAAAAGTTTTGGAACCTTCTTGATCTACTGCACTAATATTTCATACTTATACAAAACCTGATGATGATGGTGATTTGCGCACTGCAGGCTTTGGGTCAATAAAGAAACCACGTGAGAGAAAGCATCTGGTACGTCAGATTTATAGACACGACCTGTGTTTGATGACTTGTACTTACCCATTGAAGTGCTCCGACAGACCCTGGCTTTCCAAAAGACCTCGTCTCTGTCCCATAGCCACCTCACAGGCATTGGACGAGGAGTACAGGTTGATGGGCGTGTTATAGACAGAGGACTGTGGGACATTAGGATTGGAGGAGGGGGCTGTCACTCTCGCTGGAGAGGAGGAGTTAGATGAGGAGGAAGAGGAGTAAGGGGAAGCGAAGGGAGAGCGACCAGAGCTGGGCTTTGGGACTGAGCTGGCTGGAGTTGAGTCCACAGGTGCTGGGCTCGACTTCAGCGGGAATGGAGGCTGTGGTTGAGAAGGGGCAGCTGGCGTGAAAGCGGATGATGCAGAGGGGATGGTTGCTACTTTAGGGGCGTCTGGGGTGGAGGAGCCCGTGAGGACACCGCCACCGGCGCCAAAAGGCCGGGCAGTTTTGTTGTAAGCAGGACTGGGCTGACTGACTGGCTTGGTGTATGCGGTGTTTGAGGCAGGGTGAGTGATGGGGACGGGCTTTATGATTTCCTGAGGTTCATCCTGGATTAAAGGTGGAAACACACAACATGCACACACAACAAATCTATGATCAAAGTCATGCATTACCAAAAAGACAAAGCACTGCAAAAAATCACACTGAATAAAAAGTCATGCCTGTGTCACACAAGTTAAAGGTGTACAATTTCCTGTGTCTGCATGCTTAGCCAATGTGGGCTCTGACATAATCTCAGAAGGGCGCCATAAGCTTGTTTGCTCAAAATAAAGTGGTGTAAGAATTTTATAAAAGAAGAAATTAAAGTCAACTAAAGAACTTTATTTTCTTATTAGGTTTTGCATCTTACCTTGGGCACTCCATTTTTGGGGGCACTTGAGGGTCTGTAAGACAGAAAGCAAAGTATGAAATCTATGCAAACTCACACCATCATAGCTTTGCATTTGTTCTTTAATGTATTCATTTTGTAGAGGGTTGGATTGCATGTCAATGAAATTTCTTCTTTAAAGAGTTTTATTATCTTTAATGGCTTAATCAAGGTAAACATATCTGAGATATTTCAGGCAATTCATTTCACCAACAAAGATATATTTCTCAACCTGGACAACCTTTATATCAGCAAGTGAATTCATTCCTTTTTCTGATTCTGATTTTGTTTCTGCTTTTATTTTTTGTTTTGTTTTGTCTAAGGAGATGGGCTTTTATGACAGGAGCGGACAAAATGGGGTGCGAGAAGCACGTGCTCATACACAAATGAGAAGGCAGTTACAGACGAGATGACGGTCTAAGAATTTAAGTTTTGTGATCGAGTGAAAAGCATTTATTCACCCTTTCTATCTAGAATAATCTTATCTACTTCTTTTACTAATATTTAAGAATTCAAAAAGGGTTATACTCCTCTTTATGAAGCTTAAACATTAAAAAAGTAAATCCTTATGGGGAGGGGTTGCCACCACCTGATCCACCTCAAATATGTGGTAAATGAAGGAATCCCCATTTATAAATTAACTCCTGAAATAAAAAAAAAACAATGGACAACGTATTCGCTAAAGTACATTAATGGCTTATAATAACACAAGATAGCTTACTTTCCAAAAAATATATATATTTAAAAAATCCCATAGACTGTGCTGGATTTCATATTTCTATCAAAGTTCGAGCTGTGGAACATTAATTGCAAACTTGACCGGGCTGACTGGAAAGAAAAGGCGCTCAGAAAAGCAGGAAATATTTAGCGTTGTTTGCTTTGGAAAACTGTTAAAATAATTCTGTGTCAATTCTTGTCAAAGTGCTAAGATGTAAAACCTCCCGCTGTATGTGAACACTCCAGAGTGTTGATTTCTGAAGTCGTATTCCTGATTTACACTCATGATGAAAGCAGCTGCCTCAGTTTTATCACCTTTGGGAGAGTGGGGTGGTCTGTTTGTCTGTTTTGTTTTTTTTAGATGTCTTGGATAGACACTTTAAAAAACTCTTTAATGTTTTCTTCCATTGAGCATGAGATGGTAATTTTGCTTTCAAGCTAAGTGTTGACACACAAATTATGACAGATTCTGTTGTTTGCAGCGTGTCCTATATTTAGTCAGACAATACGTCCCTGATCCCTCATTAGAAAAAATAACAACAACAAAAAGACCAGACAGTGAGTCAGCAGGGCTGGTTCTGGACCAGGAGCTCCGGTATGTCCCGCTGGGGTCCTTCTTTTCTCTGGCATGTTAGGAAAACAATCAACAAGCCCTGGTGTACTTCCTCCCAGACTGAGCCTGGCACACAGTTTGTAAAAAGCCACACCCTCCAGCCAGATGTTGATCCGTGCCCATACTTCCATCTACACTTTTCCACCTAGCAGCTAATATAGACTGTGCTTATTTTCCACTGTGCTTGTAATATTGGACATGCTTATGGAGAGGCAGCGTGATGTGCCAGGAAAAACAGTCAAAGGTCTAAAGATCAAACAGCACATTCCCTAACAAACAGGACCCGTCTACAATGAAACAGTGTGTGTCTGCCATCAGTGGCCCAGTTCTGGGTGGATTCACTCTCTATCTGTCTTTTCTCAGAGCAGACTGAACAAACACTTGCTGGGGTGGTCCTGCTAACATCTGCTCAGCTCAGCCCCTCTGTGCTGTCCTCCTCCCTGCTGGGCTGGACCTACTTTTTACTCTGCTGTGACAAAGAGACAAACGCTGGGAGAGCAGACAACACGTGTGTGGGCCCACACACTTGAAATCCTGTTGTGGTGTCCAACTGTAAATGCACAAGGGTGAACTCAGTTCCTGGACTGTATTATAACCCCAAATGGCCTGTCATGTTGAAGGTGAAGGAGTTTGCCTCAATGTTAGGAGTCTGAATGCATTTCAAGAGTAAAAATAGTTAAGTTAATGATTGATTCCCAAAGAAGTGGTCCAGGAGGGTAACGGAACATCTGAAAAGAATGTGTTTTCATCCATTATCGTGAAAATATTATATATAGAGCTGAAATTTGATGTTAAACCATGCAAACAGTAACCATTTGATCTGTTTATTACATTTCTTTGTCACCACAAGACCCCAGGAGGTGACTAAACCAGGATAATGACTTTATCCTGGCAGCAGATTGATTAAGAAAACAGCAACATATACACGTAAAAAGTATAATTTTCTGCAGCTTTTAGAAACAATCTATTTTGGAGCTGATAATCTCCTTTTAAAGTGTGGATTACGAGCTAGGAGTGAGACTTTTTCCAATATCACTTTAAAAGTCCTCACAGCCCCTTTAAGCCTGGTTTATACCTTTGTATGAATTGACACAATAGGTCTGTGTAGCCTGAGTACTTACCCATGTAAACAATGTACACCTCCTCAAAATGGTTATTATGCATCGAAACAACTTGGACAGCAAGCCCTGTCTTTGGTCCACTGAGCGGGATCATGTTTCCTATAGATTCAACATTTTCAGAATCACTGTACATCAGCCATACATTTCACCTCCTGCAATGTCTCTTCTCTATTCCTCCAAGGGTTAGCTCCTGTTTAATAAAAGGCTACATGTATCAGCTACAATATAACATAACAGAGTCAGAATCAATGTGTAAAAGTTAGCAGAGACACAGTGGGACAGGAAACAGACTCTTTGACGATCATACAGAAGACACTACCCTGTATTGCCGTTATGAGGTGCCTTTGTCAGTATCTGCGCCATAGAGTTGATGCAGAAGTGTCAACCAGGCATCACTCTTCAGTTTATAGTGAAACTATGACTCACCAGAAACAGATAGCTACAGCAATGTCGGGAACCAAGACATGACAGTGTTGGTTTTGGAATTTTGGAGACATGGCTGGAGGGTGTGTTTGGTCTGTTTTTGATCTAACCATCAAGCACTTCTCAAGTTGCTGACTGGACTGTTAACAATGGAAAAGGTAGCCTTGGCTCATCTTTGGTTAATCACTTTAAGGTACGACAGAGAAGCTGACTATTGCTCCTAAACACATGCATCACTGTCAGACTGAGCTCAACAGATTCTGCCTTAGTATTAAAAAAGTTTCCACATAGAGGAAGACCTTGACTACATATGTTACAGGTTAGGATGCAGTTTTTACAATTTTAAAAACATGTTTTACATTTGTACTATGAGCACATTCAGTAGCACGGGAAATGTTTCCCCTGTTAAAGATTCTGTTCTGGCTTCTTTCAGTCCAGAACACATTTCAGCTGGTTCCTCCTAATCTAATCAGGATGCATGTTTTATTACATTACTGATGCTGATATCAGCAGCTTCTATTTATGGACCAAACTGTGAGACTATAAACCCACCTCAAAGATAAAAAATGAAGTGCAGGATATCGTGAAAGAAATAATCTTGACAGCCTTAGGGAACAAGTCAGTAACAGAAAGAGTCTGAGAGTGTTTTTTGTCATCATAGACTCGTATGTGCACCCATTCTGTCACACACAGAAAATTAGAGAAGGAGGAGGTTAACCAGAGCAATAAGCCTGAGGGAAAAGCACACTGACGCATTTCCACCCTGTCTCTTTAAGAGCCAAGAGAAACAGTGCGGCGTATGGCATCTGACTGCATGATGGAGAGGCTGAAAGACACGGCTTTTTCACCGCACACACGTCTCACCAGCTTACAGACTTACACATGCATTTTTTAACACGGTGGGAAAACTGCAAAAACAAGCGAAGCCTTTAATTTACCCAGGATTGTTTTTTTTACTACACTTTTACAACACATGGAAGCACAGTTTCAACTTTAAAAGAAGAGAAATGAAAACTTTTTGGCCTTGAGCTGAAAAAGTTTTCATGTGAAACCATAACTCAAGGTAACAAGTCATAAAAACGGCTTAAAATATCATAATTATAAAAGTCATTTAAATGTGTGTATGTATGGCACTTTGTACTTTTGGTTCAAAGATGTATTATAAATAGAATATATCAATGTTATCAAAACGTGGTGAAGAGCTGAGTCCACTGGAAAAAAGTCGTGATTTTTGGCAAAAAGGCCATTATGAAGATAATACAGCACAACTATGCTGTTAATGGGACATTAACTTGGATGCAACACTGAAATGTTTGTTAATACGCACCAATCTCTTTTCATTAATAAAACAAAAAAATTAGACCTACTGCATTAAAACACAAAGTAAAGACTGAAAAAGACAAGTATGAGCTAAAACTATCCAAGCCAATAGTCACAGTTCTATAAAATACTGAAAAACAAACAGAGTTTTAAGTTTCAGATAAAAAGTTGCTAGAACGCAATGGCCAAAGTTTGGGGTGAAAATTCACAATCTAAATGAGTGATCAGTGGGAAAAAAGTCATAATAGTGCATGAAAGTCTTAATAATTGACCTCAAAAGTCAAAACTACACATTGAAAAGTCATAAGTCTAAAAATTAGAGAATAATGTGATTATTTAAAGAAAAAGAATAAAGTATTTAAATAGAGATAAAGAACCAAACCTGGAGGGATAAAAAAAAGTTACGAAGAGATTAATGTCATTGTTCTGAGAAAAAGTCAGAGCCGCAAAATAAAAAATGTCATAATTAAAAAAAAAAAAAAAAAAACTTTGTGAATAAAAAGTTATTGTAGTAAAAGTCAAGTTATCATTGTAAAGTCAAAACAAAAAGAGAAAAGTCAAAAAAGAATTAAATATCAATAAATGAACTACAAATGCTATAAAAATAAATGTGAAATAATGAGAGATTCTACTTTACCTCACAAGTACCACAGTTTATCTCAATACTGCCCATTTTACTCAATATTACAACTTTTCAAAGTTAAATTAGTAACTTTTAATCTCAGAATTTATTTCTAAATTAGACCCACTCATAATATACAGAAATTTTGGTCTACATTTTTGTCCCGGCCACCCCGCCAAATCTGTCACTGTTATATTCTACACATTTAGCTGAGGGCTGCACAGTGACGCAAGAATTAGCTCCACTGCAAGAAGGTCACCAGTGTGATTCCCAGTTCACCTGGCAGACCTTTCTATGTGGAGTTTGCATGTTCTCCCCATGAGTCTCCCCGTGCATGCTCTGGCATAGGTGTGAGTGCGTGAGATAGCCCTGTGATTGAACAGCAACTGGTCCAGAGTGTACCCTGCCTCTCGCCCTAAGACAGCTGGGACAGACTCCAGCCACCTGCGATCCTGAACAGGATAAGCAGATGGAAGGATGGCTAAGTAGTAGCTGACTTGGAGTTAATAGTGGTTATAAAAACATGTCAAAAGTTGAAATAAGCTGAAAGTAACACAAGTTACGATATTCCTTGTTCAATCTGATCTGACATCTCGTGTTGAACTCTCATGATAAATGATGAATCTCTGCTGGAGATCAGGAAAACGCAGATTGTTTTTACAGCTTTCTCACCTCGTGAAATTTTTACCAAAGCATCACAAAGAGAAAAAAACATTGGAAAGCAAAACAAAAACTTCCAACAGAGAGATTTGAAATGAGCTGGGATGGAAAACAACTTCTCTCTCTGTGTTTTCTATGCTGCTCAGTGGCAACACTCACAGCTTGCATCCATGCCCTTCTCTTTGACTCCCCCCTCATATTTCACACATAACGAGCATCTTAGAAGAGAGGATTTTGCACTTTTAAGAAGAGCTCACATGGATGAGGGTGGAGATTGAAAGCAGTGACAGAGCTAACAATAACAGTAACACGGCTGCTATTTCCAGAGCTTATTAACATTTAACTGGACAGCCTGTTGCTGCTGTCAGTTGCTTGGATACTTCACTAACATGGCTTTGGCGCGTGTCTTCTGTGTGTCCACGTGTCGAGTAAGAACTCTGTGCTCTTGTCCATATCAGCAGTCACATGCAGCTCAATAACGGAGGGCATTCATACCATTTGTGTCCTCCTGTTGTGCCCCTCCACTGAAACTCCCGTCATGTGTGCTCTTGTTGGAAAGGGAATTGTGGAAGAAAGATCGACCACAAAGCCAGACAAAAATATATTCAGTAGGGGGGTATATTGGAGATTTTCTTCTGGTCAGATCTCTGGACACAGAAACCACGATTAAATACATTGCAGCTTGAGTTAAACTGTCTTTTCACTGCAGGTCCAAGTTGTTAAAACAGGCTCCTATCCCTTATTTCTTCATTTCACCACTCACCACAGCTGGGTGAGGCAGCCAGGAGTCAGAGGGGCTGTGGGAGATATTGTATTGTCCTCTGCTTCACCTATTTATATACCGTGCATGAGAATATCTGTGCATTTAACCCCCAGCTGCCTAGCTTAGTGGAATAAAGCTTTAATAACAAGGCCAGGGGTACAAGACAAAAGTAACATCTGCATCAGATACTGTGGAGCTTCAGTGAGACAGTCAACAGGTAAGAAAAGCAGGCTCTATGAACTGACTAAGACTGTCCTGTGTTGTTTATCCTTTCTATCATGCAGCATTTCATTCCATACAACAGATTGTTTTAGCATATGCCAATAGTAGCACAAACACTAGTGGCTGATACAAATTCCTGCTTTGAAAAAAAGAGCTGTGGTTGAAATCGCAAAGCCAGCACTGGTGATTGTCTTTGAGGTTTTTGGAACCAGGTGCAGCCGGCCACAAACTTTGTGGAGAGCAGTTTCGTTGCTCTACGCTGCATATTTCATTGACAATAAATAAACATCAATTATCATACTTTCCTAAGGAGACTTCCCACGGACGGCTGGTGCAGCTGACTGTTTGCAGCTCGGCCCATTTCCATCGAGTAATAGTAGAACAAAAAGTACCCATAAAATTCACTCATTACTGCAGGTCATTCAGAACAACAGCGAAAACACATTAACAATGGATGATGAGAAGCAGCAGCTGGTAAAATCACTAACATACTGATACCAGCTCTTAAACTTAGGAATTTACAACAAACTAACTTCGGGAAAAAAAATCAGTATCTAAGTGTGTCAAACACATTTGTGCCATTATCACAGACTAATGAAATCAAACCTCATCTGACCCTCAACTGTCTCTTGATACCAGATGATTAACAGTCAGTTCTCCGTGACGTGCTGCATAAACATCAACAAACACTGCTGAAAATGTTCTCCATTAGGGGGCGATATGAGACAAATGTGTAAGGATTTTTTTAATCTAGTTTCTTGTTCTCTAATGTGTTGTTTGAACGCTCACATTTTCACATCATGATTAATTCAAATCTAAAGACGTCAGCTCTAAGAGTACTTGAAATTTCTGCAGAATGTTCAGAGCTTCAGCTCTATATGTTGGCCTGTGCACAGTCCAAATGTAGTTTAGTGAGATGTAACTAGAGATACTTTGTTTTGCTAATGCACTTGACAGAGAATGTAAATGTTCACATGATTTACATCATGGTTAATACATTGTAAGATAAAAGCTGGGGGCTGTCTAAAAATAGACCTTCTGGCCACAATTAGCCTTGAGTTAGAGGTGCTTTCTTCAAGTTTCATCAAGCTGCATCAAGTTGCATGAGTTGCACTCTCCTCCACCCCAAAAGCTTTGGTTATTCAGCTGCCCGGGTAGAAAAGTGACTACAATGGTCTAAGGCAGGTAGGGACGTTCCCATACAGATTTCTTGACTTCCAATCCGATCCAATTTTTTCACATGCTTTGCCGATACTGATCTGATACCGATACCTTTTGTCTGATAGATCTCGTACTCTGCTGTGTGATTCTGTTGTAAATGACAAACCATATTTGTTGTGTTAAAGTGAGCCCTGTTGGTACCTCCTCAAGGAACAAATATTGCAAGACACTGTTTCACTATCATTGCTTTCCAAAGAGAAGTAGTCCCACACAATTGACATGTTTGCAACATGGTTTGATTTACAGCAGCCGTAAAGCGTGACAGTGCTGAAAACAAGTGAAAACTGGATCCGTCTTGATAATGAAATCCAATACGATCGGATCCTCCAAAAATAGCCATATCGGGCGCTGATACCGGTCAGTGTATCGGATTGGGACATCCCTAATGGCAGGCTTTTGGTCTCCCAGCTGTCAATCAAATGAGTCATACACTTAATGGTGCAAATGCATGTTCAAGTCCTTTATAACAGTAATAGAAAAATTCACCAGCCATGGTTTAAGTAAAGGAATGAGAAACTCTAATCAAAACCAATTTCTGGACCAGGCTGCAAACGTAAAATTGGACGTTTCCGCAAGGGACCTCATGGGGATTTCTCAGCTTTTGGAGCCAGTCTCGAGTGGAGGCTGAGGCATCTGCAGTTTTTTGCAGTGTTTTAATTTTTCTACTTGGTTCTTAGCAACTTTTTTGACAATTTAATACAGCAAATTTTCTTCTCTTGATATTTTTTGATCAGAAATAACTTTTAACCTACATCTTTTTGTCTGGTAAAACATTTACTTCATATCACTACTACATTTTACAGTCACCACACTAGTTAAAAATATAAAATAAAAATTGGGCTTGAATCTTGCTACCACACACTGCTTTAATATCTTTCCCTGAGCCCACACTCCTGGAAAAGGAAAGCCTGGTTTCTCAGTCTGTCATGAAACACACAACACCTCCTCACTCAGTCCGACTCATCTGGACAGTACATTCATGATCTACTGCATGGCGGAGCTACAGGATGAGAAGAGCACTCTGAGAAAGCCCATTTCCTCCCTCATGAGAACATGTTTTCCCGTCACATAGCAACAGGGAAATAACTAAAACATATTTGCATCAATGACTGCATCCCATTTTCTATGGAGACAATATGCGGAAGCCTTGTATTGAAAATGACACTTCAGTGTTAATAATTGCAAACTTCCATGTTTATTACGGCATTACGTGCCACTGGAATGATGTCATAGCCGCTTTATACCCAATTCTGTTTGACAAACAAGTACAGGTGTTTGCATTTTTAACTTTTGTGACTCAATCTGAACTGTCGTGTAACTTCTTGGTCCGATGATGTCATTTTACACACCTCGCCACAGAGCACATAGTGTCTATTCAAAGCACAAGGAATGTAAACTATGGCTTAGTGACATAATAGTACGAAACTGTACCCTCATTCGTCACGTCTTGGCACTCTGGGAATGTTTTCTATGACCAAAATAATATGTATCTGATCGTAACAAAGATCATCTAACACACAAATTTCTTCGCAGTCAAACAGCTGTGGTTATTTTCATATACTCGTAAATTTTGTAATTTGTAAGCTTTTGTCATCCTTGTGGAAGATGTACATTTATTTCTTTGTGTGAGCACTGACAGCATCGCAAGGTCATAAATAAATTCTTTGTTTGCACACACCTGGCCAATAAAACTGAGTCTAAACTGGAAATATGGGTGGAGCAGCTTTGCTCTGCAGAGATATTTATCAAACTACTGTGTTGTTGAGTTGTGCATAGAGCTTGCAGAGGCTGTTAACTTTTTGATCACATTTTTTTAAGTTGTCTTCACACTAAAACAATAGACTTGAATTTTGGGTCGCAATTAAAGTGAATTCAAATCTTGTCATCGAAAATCAACCGCCCATCATGTTTTGTCTGTGAAAAGGAAAATCATGTTGTTTACATGTGATATGAACTTCGAGCGGGGGATCTTTGAAGTCACATTATGCGTCCATTCCCCACTGCAGATTACATGCAGCTGGAGCTATTTTCAGACGATTTTCCCAGGATTACAGCACAGAGGCTCCTTTCTGCTTTGATGTGGAGATGGAATGACACGACACGCAAACCAAGCTTTGAGTTTTTTTTCTGTCAACATGTTTTACAGCTAGCATGCTGCGCCTTTATTTGGTTGGGGTGGACACTGAGTCTGCAGAAAAATGCTCTGGGTTTGGTTTGACTGCTTGTTGTTGGGATCCATTGAGGTTACCACAAAAAATCTTTACTCTGTGGTCATTTCTGTGCTAGGTGAAGAGATTTTAGACACTAGAAGCTTTCCTTGGACGGACATCTTCCCTGGTGCACTTCTGCTGAATCCTTGTTTTCTTTTCTTTGAAGCATGTCCTCGGGAACAAAGGGAGCTCATTTAAAGTGCTCCTGATGCTCGCACCAGAGCTTTAGTACACACGAGAGCCCAAAATAGGAGGTCGAGTTCATATAATGGAAGAAGCAGAAAAGCAAACTTTGAAGACTTTTAGAGTCTAGCACTAATCAAGAAGCTGGGAAAAGCATGAATTAAGTAAGCTTAAGTAATTACAATTTTGGTCTGAGCTTGGGATTTAACCTTGAGTTGAATCAATCTGTAAGAACTTTGTGTAATGAAGTCTAAAATGTGATACTTTCAATTCCTCGCACTGTTTAATAAAAGCTGAATGTGTTTAACGGTTACCTCTGTAGAGTGAGGCTCAGGCAATCTGTGCAGGCCTTAATCTTGTTCTGGGCCTCCAGGTGATTCATGCTCTCTGTGGAAATGCCGTCAATGGACAGAATGATGTCTCCAATGCTCATCTTTGCTTTGGCTGCCTTCCCTCCATCTGTGAGCTGCAATGACACACATAGATTTAAGTTAAAGAAATTTTTTGGCATTTTCAGTATTGTGTTTACGTAAGAACTCACTTTGTCAAATTCAAAGTATGTAAATTTAAAAGCATAAGAAAAAAGCTTCAAAGCAGAAAATGTTATGAATGCATAATCTGTTGATTTACTTCCTGTAATCACCAGGCATTGTGTTCTCCTATCCGCTTCCCGTCTTATGTAACATTTTTCAGATAAGATAGAGAGTTTACTCTCTTTAAATATCACAACATCCTTACAAGAGACTGTACACCCACCAAAATGACCTGCCCTTAAAAAACAACATGATAAATGACAAGACAGGGTGAGGATATCCAACACATTTTTGATATTATACAGAGTAAAACAAAAAACGTTCCTTCAAAAAACTTCTTTTATATGAAGCAAATAATGATTTTATACACACTGTTTGCTGCTCACAGATTTCACTGCAGCTAACCTTTGTGTTGCTTTTTCGCATGCAGGTAAAAACCTATTAAATCCATGACAGTTCACTGACTCTCTACCAGGTGTGGTAACCGACCAGTGATTACACAATACTGTGCACACCTCATTCATCACTCAGCGCACTTTTAAAGTCCCCACAAGTACAGCCATGCAGGGTATGATCATGGGAACAAAAACATACGCAGAGCCTTGTTATTTATGCTTGTTGTCATCTGATCATATCTTTATGTCATCTTTCAGAAATGTGAAGGAGCACAACTACTAAATGCCGCAAGCCTTACCGGTTAGATAGAACCATGGAAAGAACTTGTACGTCTGCAAAGAAGTGGGTGAGGCTTTTTCAATGTATTTCTATATACACTTAAAATAAACTTTTGATGAACCAGAAACTAAATACAAGCCAAGGAAAATTTAAATGATAGAACAGAAAATCCTGGGGAGTATAGTTGGTCTTTATGAGCCTCAATTTTTAACTGAGAAAAAGAACTTACGGTTTGAACATGTTAACAAATATAAAAGTGGCATCCCCCAGGGCTCAGTTATAGGCCCCTTGAATTTCTATGATATAGATTCTGCTTTTCACCTCATTTCTATTCCTGTTTTGACTTTATTGGCCGGATGATAAATAAAATTGTGCAACATCAAAGAACCTCTTGTGTATAAATACTGTAAATAGATTTGACTTATGAGAGTAGAGTATTTTGTCTTCATAAAACAGAAAAAATTTAGCACCTAATGCTGACACAAAGAATTTGCTGTTAGTTTCTATGAACAAATAAAATGCAAATACAAGCAAAATCGACTTTAATAATTGGTAGAATGGAGTTGGTCTGTAAAAGCTCTGAATGTGCCTCAGTTTTTCTGGAGAAGAAGTTACGGTTAAAACAAATTTGATTGAAAGCTGAAAGTGGCATCTCCCAGGCCTTGATTTTAGAGCCTTTTTAATTCTAATTATCTGATTCTGTTTTTATCTCATTTTATTTCTGTTTTGGTTTTCATGACTCATCTAATGGACAAAAAAAGGTTGTCTGACATCAAAATGCCTTCTTCTGTATGATAAAGTGACTTGACTTGACTTAATTTTCTTTTTATCCCAAAATAAAATGTTTAATCCGTTGACACTGTCGTTAAAAAATGTCTGGGTTCAAACTTTTTAAAAAAATAAAAATAAACAAATAATACAAGTAAAAGAAAACCTTAACATAATCAGTTAGAAGATTTGGCAGAGTAAAGTTTGTCTGCAGAGCCTTTTATGTGCTTACCTTTTACCAGAGAAAAGAAAAACTAAATGTGGCATCCCCCAAGGCTCAGTTTCAGGGCCTCTTTACATGTTTCTTTAACACAAAACTTTGACTGCTCTTGAGATTTTCATTGGTAATCCACTATAATTACAAGCGCTACATCATAATAACTTTTTCTGTATAAGTAAAGTTACTTTGCTTTATTTTCAGTCATCTAATGTCCCAACACTTTCAAGCAGTTGTTTTTTTCTTTAGTTTTGATTCAGATTAGAAAGCATTCTTTCTGCTGGTCATATGATTTTGTCTGTGGTTAAAAAGGATCAAATGGGACATAAAGAGTGTGCCATTGTGTCCAGCCTCTTTATAAATAGGGGAAATACTTGGAGGGTGGGAGGGAGGGAAAGAATGAGGAAGTGACAGTGTTGGTGGCACATTTTCTCTGGAGCAGTGTTTTTCTTGTGTCATTATCAAGTAAATCAGTGGCGGGAAGTGGAGAATGTATGGTAGGGGCTGATGTATGCATACCAATGTCTTGGAAACCTATAGAGCAGCAACATGCTGAGTGTTACTCACAAAGGGCGGGCAGGAACACAGCTTCCACTGACTCACTGGCTCACTCAGTGTCTGACACAAACTCATTCACACTCACACCTGTCAGCGTTTATCAGCTCGGTCCTGACTCAGTCAATAAAATAAGTCATTGCTCCTCAATGTGGAGGCCAATAAAGAGCGTGTAAGATCTCTTCAGAGATCACTGGCATCTGCTGGCTTTGCTGTACTCTTTCAGGCAGCTCCAGAGGTTAATGGCAGGAAGAACGCTGCTCAGAGATTGCTGAATGGACACGTCCCTGGGACACGGATTCCTCTCTCTTAATCTCCCCATGTCTCCATCTCAGCGTGCCCGTGAGTGGGTGTGTTTGTTTGGAAGAGAGCGCAAAAAGAGATCTCTCCTTGTAAGGATGTGTGAAAATACAATGCTATACCACTCTATATATGGAGATTTCTCAAACATTTACTCTTTAAAGCAATAAAACAGAAAAAGCTGTGGTCAGAGTCTCATTAAATATGTGTTTTTGTATGTGGTCAACAATGTTTAATGCTTCATTCTGCGGTGAACAGAGAGCACTTTATAAATCCAAACCTCTTTCAGTCAAACGCTGTCTTTCTCACATGGATACAAAATAAATAGATGTCACAGTAAGAATGTGTGGCATCCACGGTCTATAAATATGAATCAAGAGAGGTTGGAGGCAGCAGCGGTGGAGAGCAGATAAATAATGAGCAGGAACTTTGGCCGAGTGACTGACTCAAGATAGCATGATGTTTTAGCAACGAAACCTTTTCTGCACTTAGGGACAAAAGTCTTCAATCTTCCCAGGTGAAAGCAGGAAGCAAAAAGGTTTAATCCAAAGAGTGAATGGCTACTATCCAGAGCGAGGCCTGCAGACTGGAGGGACACTTCCAAATGAATGAAGTGTCCTTCCAACTGTGATTACATGAATGGGATTCAAGCCACATAATGGTGTTACCACTGTGCTGCTGCGCTTGTCTCCACACGGCTGATTTTACCACTGTGCAGTTACTGGTAATGACCGGTTGCTTCATGCTACAAATGTTAATGGTCCTGCTACAATAAATGTAGTTTTAATACAGCCAAAGACTGGGCGGCAAATCCTGTAGTGCATGTGAGATCAGGAAATTAATGTCAAGAAAGCCACGTCGTTTCATACAAAAACTTTTGGCAGAAGAGTACATCATGGAACAATGGAAGAAAATTCAAAGGGATTTTGGAAAAGACAAAAAGAGCAGAGCAGAAGCTGAAAAAAAAAGAATCTGCTGCTTCCATGTGTTTCCCATCCACAATGTACCAACTGGGGAACTGAAATAAATCATGTATATCTAGTAACGTCACACTAAACTTCATTTGGACTGTGCATAAGATACTTGTAAAAAGTAAAAGCTCTGTACATTCAGAAACTCATGCAGAAGTTTATCATGATGTGAAGATGTGAGAGTTCAAACAACACATTAGAGGACACATGACTAGATTAAAGTTATAAAAGGAAGCAGAAAAGAGCAAAATTGGTGCTAAAAAATAGTTTGAACACAAGATGAGAAAAATTTAGGGCAAAAAATGTTGCTTTACCCAGATCCTGATCCAGCCATAGAAAAATCCTTACATATTTCCCCATATCGCCCCCTAATAGAGAAAATTGTCCTTGAGAAGAAGCAGTTTGCTGATGTTTGGCCCGCTGTCTTTTTCCGTTGGGACTTTGAAGACATCTGATTCTTTGAGGCTGAGAGATGAACTGTAGAAACAATTGATCCTAAAGAAGGCAACAAATAAACTGCAGATATAAAGAGGTCAGTAGGTTTTATTACAGGAGAAAAGAGGGTACAGAAACTCAGTTTGGAGAGAAAACAGATTTGTTTGTACAGCTAGATTTTTATCATGCGCTGCCTCTGCTGCAGCTCAGAACGTAGACCAGTCAGATTATTTCTTACACTTCGTCAAGTGTTTCATCAAACATCATAAATTCCCTGCAAAACCCATGAGAGTAAACATATTTAAGCACTGATGGGATGCTAATCAACTCCCAGGCTCGTGTGTAACTTCCTGCCTCCAGTGAAATTCTTAGGGAGTAGAGAAAGGGCTGCGGTCTTTTCACATTTCAGAAGTCATGTTACAGGAAGTGTCTTGTGGCGAGGGCTGAAGTCTGTGAGATTCATGTCATGTCTGTGCAGGGCAGAGGCGAAGACAGAGGACCTTATATGGGAAAGCTTTTGCCTAATATTATGTCATCATGCACAAAACTTAAGCAGATTGGCTGACTCAGGATGGCTAGATGTCTTGCTTACAAGCTTTATTAGTAACAGTTGGAGTTTTACAAGACAGGGTTTGTTTGTTGGTTTTAATGTAATGGATCCAACGTGCCTGAATATCTGACTGAGTGCTGCTGTCTCTTTGTTTGAGCGCTCATCACACAGTTAGAAGTTTTCCTCTCAGGGACTGTGGTTCCTGTATTCCACCTGCGAAGCTCATTAAAGAAATAGTTTACCCTGCAGAAACTCTGAGAGCTCGGAGAATCCTGCTCTTGTGCACCTGCAACACATCCCAAAAAGTTGTTGAATAATTTAGGGGAGTGATGCACCCTACAGCTGCTGGGAGGGGACAAACATGCAAAGCTTCTTTTCTTCCGAGCTAAACATCGCAATTACAGCTACTTGAGCAGAGGTAGGCCAGTGGTCGTCATGGTTTAACCCCAGTCTCCTGCTACATCAATGAGGCTGCTGGGAAACATGGAATTCCAGGCAGACCTACAAACGAAGCTCTTAGTCAAATTGCCATGACAACGCAAACAAAACAACACAAAGCGGCACCAACGCTGCGCTGAATACTGAATGCTCTTTAGTCAGGTCAGAAACAAACCGAGGCAGAGTGGCACTGCTGACGCAGAGGCATGGCAGGGTTTGAGTCAAGTGCAACGGCTGGTTTCTGTCTCCATTCATGAATCTTTTCATCCTTCTGCAGCATTTGGATGAAGTTAGATGATGGAGTTTTACCAATTACTTGATTGGCATCATGTTCTTGATGGTTTACTTATTAATGAGCCCTGGAAAAGGTCTGAACTGTCAAACAAAGGTGATGGAGCTCTTTTTCCAATGAGGGCCCCTGAACTCTGGAAGACCTGACAGAGGCAATCAGGGCTTCAACTCTTGGTCCACTTTAAAGGGTTTTTTGAAAAGCACTTTTTTTAATTGCACTTTTGTTGCTTTTAATTGAGCTTCATGTGTTTTCTACACTTTGTGAGCAAGCGAAAACCTTTGGCATTAAAGAATGAAGTTGATCATGGCATCGGATGTGGCAGGTTTCATCTCAAGTCAATGTGTTCACTCAGATTGGCTCCACTCTGTTAAGTGTCATCTATGTCTCACCTCCAGCAGGTTGCAGCAAACTGATTGAGCAAGACTGAAACAATATTGAAACATCCAGGGACTTTTAAAATAACATACCTCGTGTTGACACCAGATCGTACTAGGCTTGACCACAACATCAAACCAACACTAGGAAGAGCATGGGCAAAACAGCTTTAGGGCACCCGTCAGTCACGTGAGCTGACCTGTAGGGCTGGGATGACATGCTATTCTTGCAATTCGATTCTATTACAATTTTTGGGGTGACGATTCATTTTAAATTGTGATTCTTCGATATTTACAATTTTTTTTAGTTTGCTTTTTTTAACACCTGACTATATGAAAAATGATGACGTCTACAGACCATACCAGAAGCCATATTTTTCCATAAAATGCACATGAAATGAGTCAAAGAGAAACATTTCACCCTCTGCTGGAGAAAAGTGGTAACTTTTTTCAGATCCAGTTTATAAACAAAGACTGAAATGAAGAACTTTAATTTGTAAAAAAAATAAATAAATAAAAATTATTTTTTGACAAAGAATCCCAATTTTGATATTGTCATAGAAAAAGTCCCAATAAATTGGTTTTCAATTTTTTTCTCCCACCCCCTACTGACCTGTGTCTCTGATTGGACTTTCGGACAATCCTAATATCTTCTAAACCTTAAAGCTAGAAAAAAATCACCCCTGTACAGTTGGTGCCAATCAGTGTTTCAGACCAAAGCTGTTTTTTGAACTAGTTTGTAAAAAGTTGTTTTAATGCTGTAATAGTCTGTTTTTGTTTTTTTTGTTTTGTTTTGTTTGTTTTTGGCTTGGTGTGTAGGTGGTTTCCGGTCTTTCTGCAGCCAGCCTCATGTGGATTCACAACAAACAGCAATTTTTAGCACTTCCGCATAGGCTTCATTTTTTTAAACCAGATGTTGCCCCTTTGTTGCACTGTGCAAGGCAAATGGTGGCCACATCAGATACTGACTGGTTTTCTGACACGCATACCCCAAGTACAGTAAAACTGCTCATGCTAGAATGGCCTTTCATTGTGGCCAGCCTCAGATACACCTGAGCAATAACCATGGTGTCTATTCAGCATCACCTGTGAGGCATGTCAAGGAGAAGTGCTCATTCACACATATGTAGACAAATTGGTGAGCAATATTAGAAACAGGCTTTTGTGTACACAGAAAAATATGAGATCTTTGAGTCCAGCTCATGAAAAATGAGTAATTCTTGGTGAGCTGGACTAGCTCTTCATTTGTTGTGGTATATAAAAAATGATTCCTTGATTGATGGACAAAGCAGTAAACCTCCAATAATAAGCTGAAGTACAGTGGCTGTATTGTGTTTGGGTCACATGGAGTATTCTTTTAAATATCTTTTATCGAACACAAAAAATGAAAAGGCTCAGCTAAATCAAAAAGTGACAGCTCTGTTATTCTTTATAGTCTTGCCATACAGCATGAGAAAGATTGAAAGCAGATGCCTTCAATATAATGTCAGACAGACACCAGAGAGATCAAACTGGGATCAAACACTGCAGGTATCTACTGAGACCAGATGTAACCTGTACACATCTTCAGGACCCCGCATCACATCCCAGATTACCAAGTATGCCGTGTGAAGTGTAAAAACCTGAAGCAGTGAAATATTAGACAGATTAAATGGTTTTAATAAATTCTAGTTTCCGTGTATGAATGCTCGGGAGGTTTAAAGACAAACGACAGATAAAAGAATTACACGCAGACTGTTTGGCAGCTCTGCAGCCCAGACCACAAACTATCTGTCTAAAAGGTTTCCTGAAATGCCAGGGGAATTTTTCGCTGCTTGAGTTTATTTTTTTTGGACGTGAGCTGACTCAAAAGTTACGGCTCGATGTCAGAGGGAGCAAGACGGATTATTTTTTATCCAATGAGCTTCACAAGATATAAACTACTTTCTGTACTAAACGTAAATCAATGAAAGAATACAAAAGGCAGATTTCCACCAACGGCAAGATTCTTTTACTCACAGTACAGTCTTTACTATCACACAAGGTCATTATTTGATACCAAACTTTCATTCTTTCCTATCACCAATCTTCTTCCACTATTTAGAGTATAGTATTTTTTATATCTTTTCTACTTGAAATTTTCTTACATCTATCTTGAGGATCTCTCACTTTGAGTTGATTTTGGCGCCCCCTGTGGACAAAGAGGGACCTTTTCACAGTTTGCTGATAGTGATTTGTATGTATTGTTACTGTTTTATTCTTTTAAATCAAAAACTACCCCTGTTTCTAACATTTTTTCACATCTTCTCACAATAATATGTCAGTAAGTCAGAGTTTTTCATCACAGATGTAAGACTTTGGAAAGCAAAGGGTCATTAACTGGAAGACTCATGGGAATCATAGCCCTACAGTCAGCCAGTAAGCTATAGGCAGGAGCAATGAGGGCAAAATCAGGCATCACTGGAAAGAGACACGCCGAAATGGCACACCTATTGACCAAGGTTTTGTCACTGAGCATCACAATTACCATAAAAGACCAGGGGGAAAAAAATCCAAGGCACTCTTTTGAGCAGTAAAGGATTTTTTGTTTTAATTATGCAGTCATGTTGCCCTAAAAACACACATTCTCCACCTCAGGAAGTCAAAAATTGTTTTAATAGGCACTCTAACTCTTCCAAAGAGAGTGCCTTGGATCTTTTCCATGAATTTATATGGGAGCGCCTCCAACTTACATCCTTTTTTGGGTCTTACTTCCATTTATTCCACTTTTTACTCAATATTGTTCAATATATTTGTTGAATTTTAGTTTATTCTATTCTACTGTATTTTTTCACCAGCTCATATTTAGGAATTTTCCTCATGGGGATCAATAAGGTCTTATCTTGTGTTTTTATGATAGTTAACATGTTTAATTCAATCAGAAACCCAAGATAAGAAGGCAGCTGTCTTAACCCTTTACACACTGTTTCAGGCCAAATTTGACCCAGTATCCTAAAAGAAATACACACATCCAAACTTTAGAGGGTAGGTTTTTGTGTCTTTTCATTGGACTACAGTGACTTACTGGTTTTCTTTTGTATAAAGAGGAATCAGTATGAGTTGAATCAGTTTAATTTCCGGTTAAAAACTCCTCACAGTAGCTTTTTTATTGCTGGATAGTTACCTGGCTGGTAAACAAACTAAGCCTGAAAGCGCTTTTTAAACTAGAGTTGAGAGAAAAATTGAACTTTTGCTCAACCCCTCAAACCTAGTATGTGCTCAATTTTAAATGTCATAACATTTACAGAAAAGAGAGCGGTAACTACTGAGTAAAGGCTATGTTTACAGGCTGATCAAAGAGCATATTTAAGAGTGTTTCAAACCAAATTTAATTCACAAAACTTTAAAAATCAACTCCAGCTGTTTTGGTTCCTTAAAGGAAGTCTACTCACTTTGGCTCAGCTTGGGTTATGGCCTGCTACACGTAACAAAGAACTCCAAATTCAGTCTGTTGACAAGCAACAATCGATCATATTCTATTTTTAGCATTCAGCAGTTATGACACTGAACCGTCTGGCTCTACACTACCCTATTTCTTCAAAAGACTGCACAATGAAAGCCTCTCACTCCTGATGTTGATGTAGGTTGCCCAGATACTCAGCATCATCACAGTCCTCTTTCTTTGAGAGGGAAAGTTGCCTCACCATATTAACACATAATGGAGATTTCTTCAAGTAGAACAAATCCCCAAAGCTCGAAGCAGAGTGCAAACACAGTGCTAAATTTAGTTTGTGCAAAGTTTACTCAGAGTATCACATGAAACTAAAATAACAAGCAAAAAGACACCAGAGGGGGGTGAATGGGAAACAAGGGGGTAAATGACTCCAAAGTAACCCACAGCAAACAGACATTTAGATAAGTGAGAGTTAAAATTACTCCACAAAATATTTGTTTTAGAGCAGTAATGAAGTGAATTTATCACCAAATTTTTCTCAAGTGTTGTGTTTTGTCTTATGAGGTATTTTCCATTCCTTCATAAGCAGAAAAAGAAATGAGCGATGGTTCTTTTCATGTCAAATAATGCCTAAAAAGGAGCTGGAATAACCACAGACGGCGAGGGCGGAGGAGTCTGGGGGAACAGGAACACATTACCCCCCCAATGTTACATACATAACTTGGCTTTTCCTCCATATGTCATCCTTAAAGTATTGGGTGGTCTCACTTATGGTAATCTGCATTGTTCAAAGTGTAATCATTTAAAATACATGAACGCAGATTAAGGTGTGACCTTTTTAACCCATATACTCCTGTGGAATATAACTACCACCATGGTCATCCTTAATTCTGAGATAACTTTTTTTCTCATTTGTAAGCTTTTACATAGTGACACAGCAGATATTACACAGTGCACTGCATGACTTATGGTATGCACTCCCTCTCATACTCTAATTGCATTATTACATAGGATAACAAGCTGTGCCTGTCATGTAGCAAGCAGCCTCACATACTGTACAGTACAGCATGTAATCTTAGGATCAGTTACATATGGGAGAAATAAGTAGTCATTACATCATTATTCTACGGTAATTGCAACCATCTAACCACACTCAGGGGTGAAAGCAGCAGACGCCTTTCATACACTCCAAATTAAGTGTATTTATCATTGTTAGTCTTAAATGAGGCTTTAAACAAGTCTGTGATAGAAATTAGTTGCACTCAAATGAAAATACCCAAGAGGTGGTTTAAGTTTTTATATATTTGCTACTCCTGCTTAGATCTCCCATTGTAAATTAACTGCTCATTTAGCTTAAAACAGATACAGGAACAACTAGAAATGCTCAGAGCAAGGATTTCTCAAGTGGGGGTTGCACAATACCTTCAAAGGGGTCATTCTGCTTTTGTATACTTCAAACATAGATATAAAGTAACAATGCTGAATGTTTGTACTTACCATGCAGGTTTTCACACTGCTACGTATTAATGTGTTGTTATTAAAATAATAGCATAGCATGTTGCAAATCATCCAACAGATGCAGGAATTTTTTTGATAGGCTGTCTCTGATGATGTTTTTTCAGTGTACCGAATATGGGTTTATTTTTATGTGTTGTTGTGTTCAGACAGGGAGCTCAGCAGAAAACTATGCTTGAGAAGTGAACTACTAGCATAGAAATCTGACAGCTCTGTCATATATTTGTTAGAGAAAATACTTTTTAATACTGACAAAGAAACATTTCAGCATCACTTCATGTTGGCTGTTCCTTACTTGAAAGGTTTTGAAGATGCCAGAACACCGAAAAAAAATCTGCCTTTTATGGTGCTATTCACGGCAGAGCATTAGGTGGAAATATGTCGCAGGAATGAAACTAACCAACAAATGTGATGGAATGAAAATCTGTGAGAGTCATGTTGCCTGTCTCAGCAGTGCTGTGGCACGCACAAGACCACCAATGACTCAACCCAGGTCGCAAGGGATATCCAAAACATTTATGGTTCATAGCTTTTTGCCACTAAAGCCAATAAGAATGAAGAAATAATCAAAGCAAACACATTATAAGTAAGAGATTCAAGGTTTCCATCTGGCTTTCTGTGCTCTTTTTTCACCCACCTGTCTTGATACTCTCTTATTATCAGAACATGACACATCACAGGGAGCACGTTCAGAGCATAGGCGCGTGTCTGCTTCTCTTTTTGCCCTTCAAGTTTGATTGAACACGGTGTGCATATGGCAGCATGCCGAGTGTCCCCAATCGTACCTCAAACAAAGTGAAGGTCTGAATAAGAACAATTCAGAGACTAATCGTGGCGGTACGTACACTCGCTGAAGAATTCTGGCTGAGCTGTTGAAAATAAAGAGGTATTCTGAGCAGATGTTGGCCTTCTGTGTTTTTTCAGGGGCTGTTGCCAAACTTGAAAGGGCAACAGAGGCAAACAGCCAATTTGATGCTGATCTTGTTCTTCTTTTCCCACTGTGGAATAATGTGAGTTTTTCTACTGCATATAAGAAGGTGCTCCTGTAGCTCATCAGATAAAAAAGTATGACTGCTTTTTTCATATACTGTGATTGAGATAAGCCATAAAGCCTTCTGCTGACAGCTACATGCCACAATGACAACATAATGTCCTGCGTTCCATTACTATCATAGTGGCACGGCTTAAAAATAGTCTGGACAGCTACTCTGGCCTTTTGTACTCTTACAGCAGATCAAGTTTCCACTTGAGAAAAGTCACTCTTCCTCTCCACACATAGTTTCACAGCTCTATAACTGATCCTGCCCACAACAAATAAACAGTCACTGACCTTGGCCGTGACATTAAGATTTCAATTACATAACAGGAAGCAGCAGGAAGTGAAAAAGACGGCTCTTTCTGACGCTACCAGAGTTGTTGTCAAAGCTCAAGCGTCACCAGTAAAGGACAAACTTCTGGTTCTTAATCTTGTTTGACAAGAAGAAAAGTCTGATTAATTAGGGCACTTCAGAATTCAACACTCAGGGTAGGTTCAGGAAAATGTGCCGCACACTGCTCTAATTGATTGGTTATTATTCTTTCTTTTTTGCCCAATCCAACAGTGTATTTAAGGGGCTAAAAATGTTCAACTCATGAAGTTTTCCACACACATCATAAGTGGAGACAAAGTGCATTTTACAGCCTCTAGAATACAAGTTGGATTACAAAAATATTGCATCATACAACAGGTTTCAGCTCCATGCACAAAACTTAACAATAGAGACATTTTTGGGCAAAGTGGAAGCTCCAGAACTTTTGACACCACTTACTTACTGGCAGCAACTTAGCTCAAAAGTCTCCATGTTGACAGATTAAACATGGGTCAAACTTCAAAATCAAAGTATTTCAAATAAAGTTTCTTTTTCTTTCTTGGTCCAAAATATCAGAGATGATGCTTGTAAGCTCAGCGCAGCCAACTGCTTCTTGCTGGGACCATAGCACTGCTTTACTGACACTGACATAATACTTTAATGCCTTACAACCTGGATGTAAATAGCCCAGATTGGCAGTATCTTGATCAAGAAAAAAATGTTAATGTTAAATAGATAATGTGTCTGCTTAAACTGGTGTATAAACACTCAACTAAAGCAATGTTTTGTACCTTTAGTTTGGGAGGATATGAAAGTAGACTGAGCTAGAATGACATGTGGGAAAGGGGCCTCGGACATAAACTTATACCACCCACGGTATAGGCATATGATTGAACTCCAAGGGCCAAGTCTGCTCTCTTAATTGTCCGTTTTGCTAAGACTTTGAGTTTATCTAGTTGTCTGACACATTTTTAGCTACAAAAAGTTACAATGTCATTACTTGACATTGCCGTGTGTCATTGGCATAACCCGTTAAAGGGGGATATTTTGGCTTCACTTCAGAAGTCATAAGATGCTGTCCATCACTATTCATAAAGCCAATGTGATAAACCAAAATGTAGAAAGTCATGTGGTCGTATTTTGTTATTTTGACTTATTTAAAGCAATGCGTAAAATGTATTTTTCTTGAAAGCTCTATTTTTTCTACACTAGTAGAGGACAAGAATCCAATTTATGATCAAGTGTCACAAACATTGTGAGACGCTCAGACGTGCTTTAGGTTGAGTAAGTCCACCACTTCACTGGCTAATAACAGGCTGTACGATGCATGTTTTTGTTTAATTGTGCTGCAATCACAGTGTTTTGCACAGGAGGGCCTTACACCATGAACATAAACACTGTAACTATATTTAGGCTGAGGCTGGATCCAACTCATAAACAAGTAGTTTTTCAAGGAGTTGCTCCTCCACCTCCATCATTCTCCTATCTGAGGGCTCAACAGAACTAAAAAGTCTGGCTTTACATGTCCCAAAGTCACGATAGTTATTGCAGAACTCTGGCTTTCTAAAGTTTCAGCGAGACAGACATTCTAAGGATGGTTTCCTTTGGTTTCCTAAGTCTCCTGTGCCTCACATCAGGCTTGACGCCAGGGGAAAAGGCCAGGACACTTAGCACTATCCCTCATCTGAATGACCAGAATGACAGCAGCTGTTAACAGGTTTCAAACTAATCCTTCAAACACATCTTGAAATGGGGTCGGACAGAGTCAGCAGAGTTTTCTGATTTGATGAATACTTTGGTTACAGTTCAGTTATGTAACACTGTTTTGACAATAGTCACAGCCTTGACAGGAGGGAGGTCAAGACCGCTCTGAGGGCTGAGTGACAGAGGTCATGAGCTACTACACGAGGTGTCTAAATCCAGCAATGAGTGTGACACGGGAGATGAACGGCACACGCGCTTTCATCACTGACAAGGCAGAAGGCATAGTGAACATAAACGGCATTCCTTAGAGGTGACTGTCATGGAGGGAACAGTGCGTAAGTGATGTGTGTTTGTTTATGTATGTGTGTGTGTGCGTTCGGCTCACCCGTGAGATGGTGAGGGGCAGACAGAAGTCCTTCCCTCCCTGTAGTCTGAAGCCCCAGGGGGCGGGGCCAGCCAGGGTGACGTTGTAGCTGCTGCTCATGATTCACCTATGGACAGAAGAACAGATACTTTACACTTGATTATCTGCAAAACCATGTTTGTTTAGTGATTTAACCAAACAAGAAGCAGGTTTTGAACTGATACCACAAACTAGAGAGAAAGTAGAAAGAGGAGGAAGGGATCAACAGGAAAAAGAGGATGTAAACAGCCTGCCAATCTTCCGGTACACTGATAAACAAAGAGTATGCAGCTACATCTGAATTTAGCAAAGATTATTCAGGTAAAGGAATGTTTTAACTTCATGTTCCACCAAACCTAAACAAAATAGTTTCCCTGATAAAAGCTTTGACGAAGACAAAAAAGAGAACAGCCATAATGAAGATTTGAACTACTGATTAAAAGAGTATTAAAATCTTTTGAATGAATAATCCCACTTTGCAAATATCATTAAAAAAAAGAAATAAAGGCACACACTTATTGTGAGGAAACATCAGGTCAGGAGAAAATAATCGTTAAATCCATAGCAGTAAAAGCCTGACAACCCAGACCTGAGATCAGAGACTCTGGAGCTGAACTTTGGACCTATCATCCCTGCGTCCTCCCACTGAACCCATGAAGTGTGAAACTTTTGTTATGACAACTGTATCCAGACTGAGAAAAACTTCATATTCTTGTCGGAAAAAAAGATAATAAGGAGATACTACCTTACCCTGAAACACAAGCAAAACTTTCGCAAGAGGCGTCCAAACTAAAACCCTCTGGTCTTAAGGAATAAATGAACAAACCAGATGCCAGAAAATTAGAAAGTGAAAGACATAGGCATCATCTGTCTTTTTTTTCCTGGGACGTTTTTGAACCACTTAGCAAAGACTATTTGGTGTGGTGAAATATTTCATGCCCTATTGAGTTTCACTGGTTTCAGCTCTGTCTGTCATGCATTCCTCCTACCCTGAAAAATTGAAGCTGCAGGCTTATTATTAGACGTGAGACTGAGGTTAAGTGCAGTCATATGTTACATTTTAAGTACATTATTGAATTTATTAGTTTTTTTAAGGGAAATTGTTATACCATACTGGCAGAATGTGCCTCTTACTAAAGTCTGGTATGAGCGTTAAGCCAATAGTGGATCTGTCTGTGAGGCAGTGAGAATAAAATGTTAGAAATAAAACAGATCATGTGGAAATATGTCACCTTTGACCTGTTGAACAGGAAGAGAGTGTGTTTACATGAAAACATGAGATCACAGATTGACCTGTGAGCTTCACAGTTCATGTACACAACAGTGTAATTATACAGAAAAGGGGGGAAAGTTGAAACAAAATTGACTTTAACGTTTGTCAGACAGGTGTTAAATGTTTCCTGGTGTTTCAAAGTGGAGACCAAAAAAAATTGGTGTGGACTCCGGGACTTTTATGTTGGTGATTGAGGTTTAAAGATCTGCTTTATATTTGTGATCTGGGAAAAAATAGGAACAAAGTGCAAGAGAATCTATCTTTTTCCTTAGTTAGTGTTTTTTTTTTTCTATCATTTTAAATCATTTAAACCTAAAACATAGTTGCAAGTAGCGATGTTGGATACCACTTTTTTTCAGAGTATCGATACCACTGGTACTTTTGATACATAAAACTTCAATTAACAGTGATAGAACATTTTGAAAAAGATGAATAAATGTAAGCTCTGAGTGTCGCTGAGGAGCTTTAAATTGAATTAACTGGAGTTTTGGTTAAGTTGACAGAGAATATCATTTATCCACATTAGTATTTTTTCATTTTAATGTTTGGATTATGTTTTTTTGATTACTTTACATGACTGAAGGGGATGAAGAGGAGGAGGAAAGCCACACAGAAGACCACCTTTCTCACTTTCGTAAAGCCAATTTAAGCCAGTTCCTGGCGGCTGTTATTTGTGCCAACTGATTCTAACTTCCACAGTATTTCCCAGTGACCATTACAGCAGAAAATCCCACATTTTGCACAGTGAAAGATAAGAAATATTCACACATATGTGCGTTGGGGCAGGGCAGAGGGAAATACTTCTATGATGACTAGTTCTTGTCCTCCTCGAGGTATGTCAGTCTGAGGTTATAAGTCATGCTGCCGTCACAGCACCACCTGCTCCAACCCGTCACCTGGTCAGCCGAGACATGCGTCAGATCAGAGGTTTGGCCAACACGTTAAGTGACTAACCCCAACCCTCAGCATCACGTCAGGAGGGGAACACGCTCGTAAAAAGATCAGGCAAAGATGCCACGAAAAGGGCGTGAGGAGCAGGAACAGAATCTTGTGTGAAAGTGATAAGGAGGAGGTGAACACCTGGAAAGCACAGACTTGTGCAATCAAGCTAATAGGCCTGAACACAAATACACACACTCACACTCACACACACAAAATATGTAGCTCTTTAATAAGAGGGCAGTGAAGACAGCTGCCTGTTTCTTCAAGGTGAGTCAAGGC
The DNA here is from genome assembly GCF_033239565.1 of Halichoeres trimaculatus. Classification (NCBI taxonomy): domain Eukaryota; kingdom Metazoa; phylum Chordata; class Actinopteri; order Labriformes; family Labridae; genus Halichoeres; species Halichoeres trimaculatus. Next base: position 16,996,155 of record NW_027437194.1, on the reverse strand, counting down.
TTGAATGGAGATGTTCGTAAACCATTCTGTCCTTCACGACACCAACATACAGATCCACGTGTCGGGCATGAACAAAGCACCTATCAAATATCAGTGCAGGAAAAACACCAATATCATTATTTCTTTAATAGCTCTGTACTACTAACTTTGCACTTCAGTGATATGAGTAGCATCCATTTTAATTACTCTTTAGACAAACCATAACACTAAAACAAGCACTGATTTTTTTAAATCAATAATTCTCTATCCTTTAACTTTCACAGTTGCAAGCTCCCATCAGAGATTTTGGCAAAAAGAAGGTAAAATACCCCTGAACTGCTGAGCCACTGTAGTTACCCTGACTTTATGCAATCTGAGCTCTGACTAGCAAAGATGCTCAGACCTAGCAGCATTGGCAACGTAGTACAAGACATGGTTGAGGTTAATACAGAAGAGCATAGAAATGAGTTAAATAGATCATCCGGATGTCCAATCTAAGTTTTTGAGGCTATATCCGAACTAGGAATGTCTTGACCAGCATTTTTTTTTTAGCCCCGATACAACTTGATTTTTCTATAATTGAATAATTGGTGAAACCAATTAATGAGATACAACACACATAAATTTGAGGCTGCTCTGAGCGCAACTATAACAGGATGGCGCAAGACTACAAATGTAAATACTGGACATTAACATGACTATCATGTGCTTTTTTCCCTTTTCATTGTTTGTTTTTCCATGAAACAGATTAAAACTACTACTAATCTGATTGATCTAAAACTCAAAAGTGACGGAGTTAAGAAAGGCCCCCATTCGATACTTGCGATCAGGACATCCCTAAGTGGAACCAATACCCACGCCAGGATTGGAGTGATGTAATGTTATGCACTTTGTATGTATGAGGATAAACCATGGTGATCAAACTGATGCATTGTCTTGCATACCTAATAAGATAAGTTACTCAAATCAATCAATTAATCAATCAACTTTTATTTGTAGAGCCCTTTACAACACACAAGGTGACCAAAGCACTTTTCACTAAAATCAACATCATCAGAACACAACAAATCAAATTCAATACAATAACAATACAATACAATTATAACGGCAAGAATATGTCACCCCATTACTGTGTGTAAAAAGCCAGTCTGAAAAAAACAGGTTTTAAGCCTGGATTTAAAAAGCCCAAAGTGTATCATGGTGCATATTCCCAGGTTATTCCAGAGCCAGGACCCAGCAACAGAGATGGCCCGATCACCCCAGTGTTTAGTCCTTTCTCTCGGGACTTCCAGTAAGAGCTGGTTTGAGGACCGTAAGGCCCCAGTGGGTTGCCTGAGTGGCATTTCCAGCAATGGAAGCATTGATTTTTTTGGGTAAATTGTGAATAACCATGAGAAAAACTAAATTCATCCTGCAGCATTTTTCAGTCCTTCAGTTTAGTAACACTGTTACTGAGTGAGTCTGCCAAAGCCAGGCGTCGCGCAGCCTCCCTCAGTAACAGTGTTACCAAAACAGAACGATGACAGTGGCTGATGTGATAACCACAGAAAAAAGGAACACCAACAACTTACACACTGCTGCAAAGTTTGTTTGCTGGTTCACTCAAACTGACACCTCTGAGCTGGGAACCCTGACAAACACTTAATCTGGTATGCCACAAGACAAAAAGACATAAAAACTTCAGGATTTAAGTAAAGATCCTTGACCTCATGGGGTCATAGCTTGAGGACACACACCTATTGTTAAAAAAAAGAACCTGCAGGAAAACACACCATTGGATAGCTCCTTAAACAACTCTGTCATTTGTTCACAAGAGACTTTCTCAGTGTTAGATTTCAAAGCCAGCAGGGACATCACAGCAGAAGGTCATAAAACATTGAGTCTTAAAAGACTAGTCACACTAGTCCCTCATATCGACATTTCTTTTCCTAATATGGAGAGAGCAAACCTTGGGCTCATGTCATGTCTCTGCTTGTTGTGTAATCTCTAATGATATCATGCACAGACGTGAGAGAGGAGACACACCTTTAATGTTCCAAAACAAGAGGGAAACCGTTGAGCTCTGCACAAGCTTTTTTTTTTTTACATGCAGCACCCACATCAAAACTTCACTGAGCTGGTAGCAGGGCTGGTTGTTTTCCACAGGGGCCTTATCTTTCAAGTTCCTGTCATATAATGGCACTTTAATGTGCTGAATATTTCAGCACTTTCACACCATGGAAGAGATTAAAACACAATTCTTTCAGCACAGCACAAAGGGAGCTGCTGCCAAGATATCTATGATCTCATTCATTAATGTCATGTAAGTTAGAGTCGCTTATAAATCAAATTAATAGATGCACTATGAATGACTTCTACTACAACTGGAAGTTCTTGAATTTTCAGCTAATCCTGTTAAACTTTTATACAAAAGCTTTCATGATCATCAAACAGGTGTCAACAGATTTAAATGTCCCATTCACTTCTCTGACCCCTATGACCCTTTGTCCAACAAGCTGTGTCGAGTCATGTTTCCTGAGTAAGTATTCTTTAAGTATGTCCCAGTACTGCTGAACGTCAAGTGTATTATTTTATTTCTTCTCTGGAATTTCAAACTGCTTTCACAATGCTTGGAGACAATGCCCTGGTGACATCATTGCAGGATATGTTGACTCAAAGAAGGGACAATTTGTTTTTGCCACATACTTTAACCGATAATGCTATGGGTTACAAAAACAACAAAAAGTCAATATTTTTTTGTTAGATTCAGCAGTTTTTGGGAGCCAAATGTTATCAATATTCATAGTTTACTCAGTGTCACTGGGACAAGTCGTTCCTATGAGAGGAAACGTACTGTACACAAACGATTACACGTTTGCACTATTTTCTCTTGCAACATACACACTCAGTATATTTAAAACAACTTTCTAGCAGTCTCTCCTCGAATATGAAGGTTTCTCACTTCACTTTATGTGAGTCTAGACTGTTAAAGATCATAAAAGTGTTTAGTTTCAGGTGTAGTCATGGCACAGGTCGTGCCCACTCCGATCTCGGTGTCTCCGTGAAGTAATGTCTACCCTGGTCAGCTATTTTCCTCTAAGCGCATTAATTTGTCAGTGGGTGTGACATCAACCTTAAGTTTTGCTCTGTGAAATTTAAACAGGTAACGGTGACATAAAACTGTATGTCATGAACGGTGAAGAAGAAGTTTGACTTGTCTTATCAATTCAAATTTCTACACATTATTCAGAACTACTCACCTTACCTTGTGAAGCCGGGTCTGCTGCTCAGGAGAAACGTGCCTGTAGTCCGTGTGCTCTCAGTTTCGAAGTGAACTGAACTCACTGAGCGGAACTCAAACTTCCGCGTATGAGCCAGCCCCGTCTGTCTGTCGGTGGGAGGGTTCACACCGCAGCGCGGGTGTGTGTGAAGTTGATGGCTGGAGGCAATACAGGGGCAGGCGTGGGCATGCCACGAGGTGAGACGCAGATCAGGTGAGTGACTGTGGAGCAGAATCCTAAGTGGGGTTTACTTAGCTGCTTCTGAAGCAGTTATATGGTGTGCGCAAAGTTCAAACTTTAATGATAAACAGACAAAATGCGGTTGTTTGGTGATGATGCCACATTCAATACGCATACTAATTGAGGCCACAGAGGTGCAGTACGGGCACGTGCACTCATCCTTCCCTGTTCTTCTTTTAACAGCAACTAAAATTGTATCTATAAACGTTTCAATTTATTGATATCCTTCCATCTGAAATGTTGCTTATACTTACCCGTGTCCACACTAAGTTACTCTTTAAAACCCCGCTCCCATTTTACATGTGCTCTTTAAATTAGCCTACTACACCATTTAGGGCTAGCAAGCTTATTTTAACAAAGAAAAGACATGCTTTATAGTGATATCCTGTTTATCATCACGGTACTCCAGGCTCTCCAGGCATGATTTCTGACTCTTTGAAGGCCAAAATAATAATAATCTTAGAAAAAGCCTCAGTGGCCTGCATGATATTTGGTTTAACTGTCTCACTCATGTATGTTTAGTTTCTCTTCTTTCATCCTTATCATTTTAGTACATTTCTGTACTGTTTGAATCAAATATTGAGGAGAAAAGGGCCTGCCATTTTCATAATAAATTTGAATGTCATTTTAAGGTGACAGCTGGATTTTTTACCCCCAAGGTTCAAACCCTAAGGATAAATCTTAGATTTGACACGTTATTCATACTTTAACCTTTGTTTGTAGGTTATAAGTGTATCCATCTGGGAAAAAAAATGACGGTTCCATGTCTTATGACGCCTTTCAGTGGCAGAATATTATATGGTGTCTGGAAGTTAAATCTTAACACTTGATGGGAAATAATAAAAAAAACTACAACAACAGCAATTAAGGTGTGTAAACCTAAAGCATTATTTCCGTGCTGAAAAATGATTTTGTTATTTTTGATCATTTCAAAATTTTCCATGTAAAAAACACAGTTCTTGATTTCTCCCTGTTCTTTATATAGCAGCTGCGTTTAATCACTCTGTAGCTGTTCAGGCTTTAAAATAAAACCTTTTTACAATTTACAGCCAATTTGGAGCCTCTTAAAATCCCATGTTTGGTCCAGCTGTCAGTGGAAGTAATTTTGTGTGACGCGCCCCCGTGTTTGTCTGAAATGTCTTTTTATTTGTGCTTTTTAAAATACTGTGAAATAGTTTGACAGTGTAGTAGTTCAGTGTGAGATTTTTTTTATTGAATCCAGGAGCATGAAGTAAATCAGTGCTGGGGCTGAAGGAAAGGATGAAGTAGACAGGTTTTCATGATGTTACAACATGAATATTTTTATTGTTGCGTGGCATCAGTTCACTATGTTGTGCCAGTGAATGGTGATGTCATTTTTCCCACTTAACACCTCCAGAGTAAATGACAGACAGTCACATGCCATCCTACAGTACTCTAAATAATCAGTTACTCTGGAAATGCACTGTTGTGAATTAGATACTGAAGAAACACCAAGTTTATAATAATGATCATTAATCTAACAGGGTTCATTTAGTAGGAAACATGGATTCATACACAAGCGTTTAACATCATATAGTGTCAATGCTATTTGGACATGAACCGTCTGAAGATAGTTTGTTTACTGTACCGTTCAGGATTTGGAGTTTACCCAGGTTTGGTGGCACAGTCTTGGTCTGCCCTCTAGTGTTCAGCAAAGAAAGTACATGCTCCACAGTCCATTCATATGATCTGGATTAAAAACCATTTTGCAATTTGTTGCCTGGGGACATGAAGTATGGCTAACCCTGCCTTCATATGCAAGTGTGGAGGTTCATGCCATGGAAGTGTGTCACTCACCTTGTTTACATGTCTCTTGTCTACCACAACATGGCATCAGGCCTTAGGCAGAAGGTTTCAGAAAGGAAACTAAAGATAAAAAATGGGAATTTAATTCAATTTTATTTAAGGGATTGTATATGTAAATGTCAGAAGTGAGCGAAAAAATACAAGCTTGCTAGTTACTGCTAACTTTCTCTCATCACCTGTTGCTACAGTCAGAGCTTTACTGGGCTCAATAAATAATGTGGCTTCCTTAACCCTATATGATGGATTTTGTTGGACTGAAACCAACAAGATTCAACGTTAACATTTTGTTAATTTGTGTTTCAGGACATTTTTGCCCTCATTAAATAGGACAGCTGTAGAAGAAACAGGAAATGCTTAGAGCAGAGCGTGCGAGGAGACATGCAACAAAAGGTCACGGCTATGAAGCGAATCAGTGAGAAGGGCTTAAGTTTCTGTATATGGGATGCATACTTAAACCAAGAGGCCCAGCAACCAGCAATTCAATGACACAATTTTCTAACATTACACAATAATGAAAACCATAATCATCTTTTTATTATTTTAGGGAATATAACATGAGTGGCACAGTGATTCATTATGAAATAGGCAGTGATGACTGTGCTTTTGAATTTGAGTCTTTTGAATTTCCTTTGTACTGATTTAGATGAACTTCCTTTGTTTCTGGTTTATGTCGCCTGTTGTAGGTGAAACAATATCCAGATGTGCACTCAGTAATTTTGTCAACATAGAAATCATGTAAAACACTTCAGAAGTTGAAGCAAAAAGCATGTGATGCCTGGCATCAGATTTATAAAACAAAATAAAGATGTAGGTGTCCTGGGTGGAAGTCATATTTTTTATGGGAAATTAATCTCTTGATTATCTATATATATGGCAGGAAATACAATACAACATTTTCTTTTTTGCATTGGACTGACATGGATGAGATTTTTCTATAAACATGCAGAAGTTCCAGTCTTGGTATAACTTGTCAACCACACCAAAACTATACGATTACATCGATATCCAAATCCTTCCCGAATACTGACGGGAACATGAGTTTATCCTCTGCTGTTGTGATGACTGACCTGAAACTACCTGCCACATTTACCCCACATTTGACAGGTGGTATGTGTGTTTTTTTAATACTTTGCCCTTAATCCCTCAGATTGAAATAGGTCAGGAATATTACAGCTTTATCTTGTCATGAAAGTGCTGTTTCACAGCACTGGTTTTATAAGTCGAGGCTTCCCACACTCTGTCAGTGTACCTAAGTCTTAATCTGATTATAACAATACTGTCTGTTTAATCTCTGATTTTTAGGGTGTTATCAGTGGTTTGCTAAATAACCATCGATTTGTTTAATACTGAAGGACAGGACCTGTTGTGTAGATTACCAATGACTAACCACGGCAGACAGTAGATGTATAAATACCTGGAGTTTGTGATGCAGCTTTTACATAGATTTACTTTCTGTCACATGTATGCCATGGCAATATGGTTATACACTTATGGAAGGCCACAGGCAAATCCCCTTTCTGTGCTATTGAACCGTTGAAGTGAGCTAGCCCTTTATGTAACCCGCTATACATACCCCCTGATCATCTTTGCATAACTGGATGAGAAAAGCTCTCATCCTGGAATTAAGGTTCAAAGATTGCTCACACAGGGAGTTTCTGGCAGGAAGAAGACACTTTAAAGTGTCTCTTTAAATCAAAGTAAGCACAGGAGAACAAAATGATATAGGATGCATAAAGTAGAACAGGGCCCTCCCTGCAGTGCCTATAGACATGCATTCAGCTGATCCATATTATTAATGGAGTTTGGTCACCCTCATGGCTCAGATGTTCAGAGCACATGTATTGTGTGTCCTGCTTCTAAATCCAGAGTGGGACATCTGTTAGCCCAGATTCCTTTCTTTTTCTCATCTTTCTCTCTACTCGGTATTTCTGTTCACTCCTTTTTAATATGAGCCAACCGTTTATAAAATGAATGTGACCTGTGGGATGCTGGGGAAGTGTGGAAAATATATCAGGCTCCATCTGCTTTTCAGCGAGAAATCTGAGCTGCTTTTATACTGTGGAGGGCTGTATGGACAGTGCAGGTGCTTCAATCCATGATGCATTGACTTCATAAGACTAATTCTTTTCATGCTATACAGCTTTTATCACAGTTTAATTTTGTGCATGTGCATCGTAATTGATCAAATAGTTCTTGACAAATCTGCCAAACTGACCACAAGGAATTAATGAGGACTATGTGATTTCAAAGCATGTTATGGAGGCGCTCTCCTCTGAAGTAGTAAAATAGAAGAACTCAGATCTTGGGCATCATATAAAAAGCTAAATACAGTTGTACCACAAGACTTCTCCTAATTCATATATCTGTTTGTTAGGTAAGTTTTGTTGTAATAGTGGACACTGGAGCTGAAATGTTTGACACAAAAAGGACAGAAGAGCATTAGGAAGCTAAACAGGAGAGTGATAGAGCATGAGCTGAAACACAGCTTAAAGTGATACTCCGGGATGGAACAAGTTGGGTCCTATCACAAGGTTTAGGGCAGAAATTACCCCTACAGCAGTGTTTTTGTGCAGCAGAAGCCCAGGGCGCACACACTAAACACCCCCTCCCTGCTCCTCTGCCGGATGGGGCCAATTTTTACTTGACCAAAAACACAAATAAACAGACTCCCACCGAAAAAATCTGATATCAGTCTGCATTCACGCTTTATTTAGAGAATTTTCAACGCGTTACTTTCACACAAAAACACCACTAAATAAGGCTCTAGTTCTCATCGTGTCTCTTTGTCCTAGCAGACTACCTGCGTCTGTTTATATCTGGCACGCTGCGCGCGTAAGCTGATACACTAAGCGGTGAGTGCCTCATAGCTAGCTGTGGCTCTGCAGCTGAGGTAGCGCAGTTTTACGACACAATGAGAACTAGAGCCTTATTTAGCGATGTTTTTGTGTGAAAGTAACGTGCCGAAAATTATCTGAGTAAAACGTGAATGCAGACCGATATCAGACTTTTGGTGGGGGTCCATTTATTTGTGTTTTTGGTCAAGTAAAATATGGCCCAGTCTGAGTGCATAGGAAACCGGCAGAGAAGCAGGGAGGGGTTCTTTGGTGTATGCACTCTGGGCTTCTGCTTTTGTTCCATCCCGGAGTATCACTTTAAGCTGTTTGTGATAATGTTCATTCCAACCCACAGTCAGCAATTATTCTGCAGTGGTCTGCTCAAACTTGAGAGTCTATTAATAAAAAAGGGCGAGGTTACGTTAGCTCTGCTTGGTGAGGTTGGAGTTGGTAGATGAGCACTGGTAGGACATAACCAGGATTCACTAATGTTACACATTTCAGACACATCTCAGAGCAGCGAGCTATGAGTAACCCTAAATATACCCTGGTAATATCTGTGCTACAAACTGAGTTTACAAAGCTTGTTTGTCAGGTTTCAAACAATAGCATTGCGCAAATGAATACATTACTTTGTCGCTTAGTACTCAGTAAAAAGTTGTCTTTAACAAAGGAAATTTGTGTTTAAAAAGTAACCTTCATTTATTTGCTTCAAAGCAAACACACACCTTGACAAGAGTCACAGCCTCACCAAATAGGTGCAAGTGCTCATGGGAAACAGAGTCTTTGTGCTGGAAAACACAAAATGTTCTGTTCTGACTTTTCAAGCCCCAGCAACTCTCTTTCAAAAAAAACCCCTGGCGACAAATCTCGCAACTTCTCTTGAGTCTGGAGACTCTGATGTGAAAGTTTGTATTGATATCATACCACTCACAGACAAAGAAGCCCCATCCCATTCTCATGCAGTAGTCCCTCCCAGCTGCAGCCAGAGCGGGAGATTTAATGCAGATAAATGGGGCATACGTGTGTCTTTTCCGCCTTTAAATTTTCGGACATGATTGTGCAGTTGTTATTAATCAAGGTTTTTATTCTGAGACGATATAAATAAATCAAGATTTTGAAAGAACAATCAAAAATACATGTTTCACAGAAAAGCAAAATCTGATGTCTGATTGTACATCTGCTTTGGGCCTCCATAGTCTCGTTTTTTTTAGTATGATAAATAATGTGACAGTGCCAAAGACTTGAAGTTAACAAAAATAACAGTGGCATGATTTTGTACGATAACAGCAATATGAATAAAAGAGGTGTGAAAGTGCGTGAGGTTTCTTGGTTGGAAAATTGTGTTAACACTTGCACAAAATTCAAAATTAATGTTTCTGGTTTCAGTGCATGGTGAAACAGTTCCAACAGCTTCATAAAAAACATGATCTCAACATTCTTGGACGGCAAAAAAAAAAAGTTTTTCACTCTACTGTGTCACAGTAACAAGTAGCCACATGAATAATAAATAATACGTTTTAAACATTTAGCTTCTCGGTGTAGGGGAGAGAAATCTTTGCACAGACTCGAACAGCTGAGCAGGACAGTGAAGAGGCTGTAGATCAAGCAACCGCTCTTTCTTTCTGTTTTGTCTTTCTTCACAATGTTCCAGACAGCCTTTCTTCGTATCAGGGCTGATGGTAGCATGAGAGCGCACACCTTCAGTAGTGCTGATGGTAGCATGAGAGTGCACACCTTCAGTAGTGCACAGAGAGTCTGGCCTGATGAGGAGCTCTGTGTCCTTCTCATCTCTAACCTTCTGTGCTTGCTTTATCTCTCTTTGCTCATATTCATCTGTTCCATGCTGATCATGGAAGTCCTCTTTCATCTCTTTATTCCAGCTTTCAGGGTCCTTCTCCTTCTCCCCCTGTGTTGAGGGCATCACTGTGTTCCCAGTCTCAGGTGATGGGATGTGGTCCACCCTGTTCAGCGAGCCTCGCTTTGAGATGGGAGCCTTAAATACAAAATGCAAAAAGGCTCGTCAGACACATGAGTCTTTCTCTATGGCGAAGTAAACTTTTATATCATGAATCAAAATGAAAGAAAATGATAGAAAACACCTACCTTACCTGTTCCGTGCTTTGGTCTCCCTTTTCATTACATTGGCTTGGTAATGTGCTGTACTCTTTGTCTCTCAGAGCTCCAATGGAATAACTGGACTTCAGAGAGTGACCGATAGGATCCAGCTCCACATCACTCCACATCTGCTGTGAGGTAATCATGCACATACAAGACATATGTGTGTTAATTTGACGAAAACTTCAGTTTTTTCTAATCTTTACAGATAAATAATGTAGAATCTGTACTTAGAAGGTAGTAATTTGTATCTAAATTTGGAAAGTGTTCTGGTTTTAGTGTTTAGTACAGGTATGTCCATTTGTGGAGTTGTGTTTTGGCCCTTTTCACATGGATGCTCTCATGAAATCACCCACACACTTTATTTCAGGCAAATAATTGCTAATTTTGAAGAAGTTGCTGTAAGAATAACTTCAAAAATTATTATCCATATTTTAAAATAAACATTTTCTGCATCAAATTATTGCATATTTACCAAAAACTTTACCAAAAAAAATGCCAAAATCGCCCAATTTATCAAATATATCAAAAATAGTAACTGATTTTTTTTTTCCAGAAATCACTTAAAGAAATAAATAAAAGAGCATTCATATCTCATTTTCAGGATTAATAAATATGTCAGTAAGAGCAGCCCGCCCTTGGTAGTTTTTAAAGGAGCAAGGAGAGACATACCTAATCTCCCTGAATAAACATATCCCTGAATTGATTTATGTTTCACGCTGGGAGAGTTTAACTTACTGTCTCTGTCGTGGACATGGAGGAAACTCTGTGAAACTTGGTTTTGGAGACAGATGACTGTCTGCTCAGCATTAAGTCTCTGAAGGAGGACTCGCTCTGTGACACTGATATACAGTCCCTCTTCGGGTGCTGGGTCAGGAAATGTAGACAGGGAACTTTTTCTGCCAGGGTGTCCCTGTGGGGAGAAATAAATCTGAGTCAACAGCTTTCTTAAGCTTCCTGAAATTTAGTTTGGATTGTGCTCACCTGTATTTAGAATGAATGATAGCATAGATGAAGGGGTTATAGATGGCGGATGCTTTGGCTATAACAGCAGGGACAGCTTTGGAATAAGGATTGAGGATGCTCCCGTATCTGAAAGGTGTAAAACACTGGTCAGGAGAAGAACTCAACATCACCTCTAACAACACAGAAGTTGTGTTATTTCATCAGCCATTGACCTTTTCCTGTTGCAATCTATCATGCCATATTTAATGATACTCAAGAGATACAAGTGGTGGGATGTGGTTCATGGTTAATGGCTGAAATGAGTTCAGCAGGGCAGGCAGGCATCGTTTGTATGTTTTATGCTTTAATGCCAGATGTTATCAAGTTATAAAAATGCAGTGTCAGAATAAATCATGGCATCAAAGAGCCCTTGTCATTGTATATTTACCCAGCCCAGGCGATGAGGGTGACACATGCATAGGGCGACCAGGAAAGCACAAACACTATGATGACCACAAAGGCAATCTTGGCCAGCTTCCATTCAGTCTTGATGGACTGCTGTTGGATCAGGGCTGACTTCCTCACCTGTGATCCCAACTTCTCCACATCTCTGTAAGGAAAGAGGAAATGCATTCTGTATCAGTATGTCCGTCAAGTAGTTCAAAGAATGAAAGTTTTTTTTTTTTTTAAAAAAAGGTCTTTTTCATATAGACAGTTCGAGACATGAGAAGCAAGGGATGTATTTATGTTTGACAGCCGTCACTCACTCACCGATGGTTACTGTGAAAGTGTGCACCTAGTGTGTATGAAGGTGTCAACAGTAGTGTGCTTTGTGTGGACAAAGGATGTCATCCTTCTCTCAGCAGTACATTGACATCGCTGACAGTCACTGGAACAGAACTGTGGACCCAAATCCAGACACAGTGAAAGCAAGCAGCACTCTCTGGGCTTAAGATATGGGCTACACAGAGGTTCATGGAGCGTCCACCAGTGACTGTCAGAGAATAATGTGAGAAGATTTATTTCCATCCACTGTTGCATTAATTTTTACCAAGACTTTCTATTGATGATGGAAGAGTCTGACTGCTGTTAGTCAGCAATCAGTGAAGCTAGTCAGAAAAAAAGGCTTCACTTTGCTAATGAGCATTAAGATTGGACTCTGGAGCAATGGAAGTAGGTCATGTGGTCTGATGAGTCCAGACTGACCCTGTTCCACAGTGATGGGCCATCAGGGTAAGAAGAGAGGTAGATGAAGTGATCACCCATCATGCCTAGTACCTACTGTCCAAGCCTGTAGGGGCAGTGCTATGATCTGGGGTTGCTTCAGTTGGTCAGGTCTAGGTTCAGCAACAGTCTGTGCTCACTGAATGAGGTCAGCTGACTACCTGAAGATACTGGAAGACCAGGTTATTCCATCAATTTTGTCTTCCCTGATGGCACGGCCATATTCCAAGATGACAATGCCAGGATTCATCAGGCTCAAATTCTGAAAGAGTGGTTCAGGGAGCATGCGACTTCATTTTCACACATGGATTGGCCACCACAGTCCAGACCTTAACCCCATTGAGAATCTTTGGGATGTGCTGGCGAAGGCTTTGTAGTGGTCATACTCTACCATCATCAATGCAAGATCTTGGTGAAAAATTGATGCAAGACTGGTTGGAAATAAATCTTGTGACATTGAAGAAGCTTATCGAAACAATGCCACAGCGAATGCGTGCCGCAATCAAAGCTAAAGGTGGTCCAACGAAATATTAGCGTGTGTGACCTGTTTTTTGGTGGCGACTTTCTTTTGGGCCGGGCAGTGTGTTTCTTCAATTATTTGAGTATTGAAATATTCCTCTCTGTCTTTCCTTCCTACCCTTGGGCAGAACCAATTTGTCCGGGACATCCAGTAATGGCAAACACAATCAATTTCCACTGCAGAACATAACATGAAGTATGACATGAGGGAAATGTAGTCTATATTCAAGAACAGTAATAAATAGTGACAGCCTTGCATGCCAAACACTGAGTGGCTGTGTTGGGGGACATAGCCTACAGGTTTGTAGTTTTAATGACCTAAAGTTCATCACAGTATCAAGGGATGCCAATGCTAACTGAAACTAATGGAGCCCTTTTTTATGGGTAATCTTTGCCCTAAGGTAAATGCTGAAAGTTGATGCTTTAGAGGCTGTCTTATCTGCAGTAAATCTTCATATATGTTACTGGCACACATAGATAGAATATCTACAGAAGAGAAACTAGGAAGAAGAAGCACTTGGAGATCCAAGTGCTTCTTCCAAGCCACATCCATCGTGGCTTGGTGCAGTTATATAGCCCACTGGCTATTAACGACAATATTTCTGTTTATTTTGAATGTCTCTCTGCTTATGAGTGCGGAATAATAACCCATGAAAACTCACATACCTGCTTGCGCGACGAATCGCCAGAAACATGCACAGATAACAGTAGGATATTATGCCCAGAGGGATGAAGAACACAAAACAGCACAGCATCAAAGTATAACTCTTGTTGGCAGGAGTAGATGTCACATAGTCCCACGTGCATGAAGTCATCAGGCCCTCTGGGATGTAGGAGCCTTGGGAAGAACCAGACAAAAGGAGATCAGAGGGAAGATCAAGTTTGAAAACCATACAAATGAATAATTCAATAAAAAAAGAGTTATATGAGAGAATAAGTCGCGTACTCCAACCCAGAAGTGGTGCAAGGCTCCAGGCAAGCGAGTACAGCCAGACCAGGCCAATAATGAGGCAGGTGCGTCTCTTGGAGGTCCATTGTATGGCCTGCAGAGGCTTGGTGATGACTATGTAGCGGTCTATTGAGATCGCCAGAAGGTTTATCATTGAAGTGATTCCGAATAGAGCTCCACAAAATGCATAGATTTTACAACCTGTAAAGAGCCAGACGAATGATATGTTTTTATAATTACATAGCATAAAACACTTCAGGTAAGACTTAATTGGAAAGAACTCTAAATTGCAACTGACCCTTTTACCAAAGCCCTGTGTGGAGGATCAGTTTCAGAGGTCAGACTAAATGGATCAGGGGCTTCTAATGAGAAAATACACCTGTCTTTATGTTGCTTCTGTCATCAATCTTTTTTCAAAGAGGGCCACGTTTGATTTGGAGAAAACGACCAAAGGCCAGAAGCTCTTACTGATGTAAACATTAACAATGAAGTTCCATAATATATGACTGCTCTGTTTGTTAATTATTTCTTTTAGTGATTCCTCATCACTCAGTGTGATCAAACATACTTCTTCCATTATTACAGATTTACAAAATCAAACTTCACCTGTCCCTTAATTGTCTCTTGGAACCAGATGATAAGTGGTTATTTTTCTGTTAAGTGCTGTGTAAATGTCAGCAATTTGCTTCTTCTCAAGGAAAGTGTTCTCCATAAGGGGGCGATATGGGGTAAATAGGTCAGGATATGGCAGGATTCGAATCTGGATTTTCATCAGGATTGTTTTTCAAATTCAAAAATTTTTTGAGTTCAAACAACATTTTTAGCCCCAAATGTTTCGTATCCTGCATTCTGTTCTATTTTACAGAACTGTTCTGTTGCTTTGATCTCATCTGACGTCCTCTAATGCTGTTTGCTGTAATGTTGTTTGAACTCTGAACTCACATTTTCACATCATGATAAATACATTCATTTAAAATGTCAGCTATCAGATTTCTTGAGTTTCTGCAGAAGGTACAGCGCTTCAATTTATACAAGTAGCCAATGCACATTCCAAAGTGAGACATTACCAGAAATACTTTGGTTTTGTTTGTCCACTTGACTGTAAATGGTAATGCGCGCATAATTAGGAGCATGTTTAATTTCAGTGCCATAATTAATACATTGTAAGATGAAAGGGGAGTAAATGCCTATGGCCCCCAGGCCTTGACTTTGGGCAGGTAACAGAATTTCTAAACTAACACTCATTTGCAGGATTCTGGGAAGCTAAAAAAAACTGAAAAACACAGGCTACAAACTTATGCATACATGTTTATCAATGATGTTAGTGTTTGTAAACTTTTATCCAATGTGAAAACGTACCTGTTTCACCAAAAATCCATCCTTTGTAAAGGGAATTAACAAAGAAGATGGGCGACTGTGTGATTGCCATGAGGAAGTCGCTGACTGCCAGGTTCATGATAAAATAGTTTGGGGGTGTCCGTAGCTTCTTGTTGCTGAAACACAAAATGATAGATAATTTAAAAATCAAGACTTCCTTGTCACAAGCCAATATCATTGTTGACTATCTCATGAGTTTCAGTTCTAAAGAATCACAGTACAAGCCTGGTCTTTTACAATATTTATGTTGTGTTCAGGTAAAATACTGTGCCATTAAAATAAATGGAGGGAAACACAATATTCAACACCAAATGATCTGTAGTGCCTTGTTGAGAACTGTGAAGGCTGATAATCATTAAAGCAATGACTTATTGTAGCCGCTAACAGCTATATTGAAGAACAGTCAGTTGAATTTGACTTTCCATCACTAGAGGTCAGACATCCAATTATAACTGACCTTTTAAATCAAATGTCTTGTTAGGAAGATGACAGAAAATCACCCTTAGTCCACTGAGGACGTCCAAAGCACCACAGATACAATATTCACCTAAGATCTGATGAGCACAAACCCCCAAAAACCACACATCTCTGCTTTATGGAAATGGAGCAAATGTAAACAAGTGTAGGATATTAAAAGTTTATTTCTAATATTAAGTTTAGTACTTGGAGTCCATGTGGGGCCCACAGCAGATGTTGACTCTTTTTTTTGAATGCCGTGAGGGGCACAGATGTTCAGTTTTGAATTTGGGCGATTGTGTGTTCTTGAAATACTTGAGTTGGCATGCTAAAGCTCACTGCACACTATAACATCACCTCAGAATGCCTTCAGCAGCTGTTTGCAAATCTTATCAAATTCATGTTTTACACTTGGGCAAGCATCTCCAAACAGTGGGGAGATTATATCTTTATCTCTTTTTAGCAAAGTTATTCAATTAAAAAATCAGTAGAATTTTGCTTGAGAGTTTTTAAATGATCCCTTTAGACACATCCACAAAAGGATGCCTCCCACTTTTGTCTCTGTTAGTTTGATCTGTGTCAGTGAGCGTTTTACTCATATCTATAACCTTCACTTCAACAAAAGAGCTAGAATTGCATTTGTTATTCTCAGCCTGAGGGTTTTGTCCCTCTTGTTTGGCCTGCTGACTGTAAAAGAGTCTAGAAAGACCTACATTGCACGGGCTTTTTAGATGAAGTGTATTTGTGTGTTCACATGCAGGTGAGGGGGTGTGCACTGACCAAGTGTGACTAGAAGGGAGATCGAGTGATGCAACCTCTGATATAGCTGTGTATCACTGGAGGCTGGACCTTAATGCAGAAAACATGTTAGGCCCAGGATTTTACCTCACACTTAGTCCCACTATACACCAAGGAGAAGCCATAGTGTGTACTATACAGTGAATGTTACATACAAACCAGTTTATATATGTACTTCAAGGGCAATCTGCATCAGCCCCACTGTCTTTATATTTCTTCAAGTGGAAAATAAACACAAAGACGTTTTGGCCCATGTTTGTGTTCAGTAAACACATTAGTGTCACTGTAATCGCATTAATCTTCCTACCACTGCCCCTGATGAAGTTATAATGTCCATTTAAATGGTGAAGCATGATTTAGTTAATGAGCCTTATGGACTGTTTTGACTGAAAAGACTTGTACATTTGAGACAAGAAGTGACCACAAGAGCAGAGGGGGGTCGGTGTAAGTCTTTGTAAATTACTTGTGGGCAGGGGGTTAGTCCATACCACACAACCACTGATGCATATCTCACATCGGCTGAGCTCAACTCTGTACTAATAGACAGCAGGATGGTAAGAACAGATGGTACTGAAAGAGCTACACAGCTGGAAAGAAAATGCACATTGCTTAATGCAACAGCAGGTTTTACACAAAAGGGCAGGCTAAACGTTTTTTTTCTGGGAAGTCCAAAAACATGATGTGTCTTACTGTATACGGGCGCACAACATTTCAGATTTCGACGTAATCTTACCTAGTTGAAAATTCAACTGGCTTAATTCCTTAAATTTAAGAATACAAAATTCAATTTCAGTTCACAAAATTTAGATTCAGTTTCAGATCAGAGTGGCACAACCATTACACCATCTATGTCTGTGAGGAAGAGTAATCGAGCACAGGTCCCTACTTTACAGTGATTCTTACATAAGCTAAATTCTCTTTTATTTTGACATGGTTGTTTTTCAAGTTACAGACTTCAATACAGGAATTAAATACTGTGCAGGTGGACATCGGTGCTGAGACCCCGCTCCTCAGTGTGTCAGTTTTGAATGGAATAAGTGAATCAACTTTTTTAACAACAAAATTTTAAAACTAAACAGTAATTTTGTGAACTGAAATTGAATTTTTGGATTTAGAGTTGATTTTTTAAGTAGGTTAAAGACATTTTCTAAGTGAATGAATCTTAAATTTGATTTCAGATCATACTCTTTAAATTCATTATAATAATTCAAATGCAGTTTCTTGTGGCACAAATCTCAGCCCATTCATAGCCATATACCTTGTGTTTGTGGTTTACTAGGAGATGTAAAAATAACCAAGCAACAACCTCTGAGGCTTTGAAAACAAAAGCTGAGGTGCAAGAGACTGTAGTTCCTCAAGTGTCCACTTGCGAAGATGTCTAAAACCAAACTGATGCACATTGACACGAATGTTGACATTCCTCTTTTTTGCTGCCAGTTTACTATTACAGAATTGTTGCTCATTTAAACTTACTGCATGGCAGCTCATACACTTTCCCTGTAATGCTAAGAGCTACCATAAATAAAGCAGTGAGCTGCAGCATGAGGAGTAAAGCTGATTGGATGAGGTAGGATGTGGGTAGAATGCAGCTGTATGTGAGGACACTTAAGGTCCACTTCAACTTTCCCTCTTTGCCTGACACAAGGCCTGAAAAAAAGGTTGCATGAGTCAGCGTTTCCAACTTGGAAACTTCAGAAATTAGTGCGACACCACTGAGACTACACCCATGTGTTATCCGCTCCACGATGCAAACACTTCAACTGCGCTGAGCTGCGTGTCTATTATCTCATCATCAAGACTTTGCTCCCAGCAATGTCAAATACACATCAGACACATCATCATCATCACCCCAAAAATGAGGCAGCTTCTTCTCTTCAGGTCATAACACCACAGATGAAAGACAGTAGCTTCTGGCTGGAAAATAATAAAGCAGGGATGCAAAGTTTTTAAGTTGTTGAATTTGGGAGGGACTTGAAGTTCAAAGTGTTTTTTTCCCTCCAATACCGTAACAACAACATGGATTGTATAGTGTCAGTGTAAATGCAGCATATACTGATCGGCTACCAACACTGTTATTAAATCTTACCTACGCTCATGGTTTAGCTGATAGTTGACCAATAATTCTACTCAATAGAAAAAAGCGAGATGGTATTGAATTTGTGCATTGATTCATCCAGTTCAGTTAGAAATTCACTGAGCTGCTTCCTGGTATTGAATGCCTGCAGGCTGCTGTGAAGACCTCATGGCTTGTGCTTGTGACATCTGTGCTTCCCAATGCAAGAACGCATTGTTAGCAGCGATGAATTCTTAAGCAAATCCAAATCTCTGCAACACCCTGGCATTTTTCGAGCACAAAGGTCCTACTATTTAAAGTTGATGTTATGGTTATTTCCAATCAGATACCCCAGTAATATTGAGTGAATGATATAACAATTTACTTACTTATTTTCAGCCACTCTGTTCTTTAACTCCACTTTATCTCAAATAAATCCTACCACACAAAATATTTAACTGCAAAAATGGAAGCCCAACAACACCAACATGCTCTCAGTTAGACAGAAACAAAACTCTGAAAAGGCTTGCACTCGATTATAAACCCTTTCAGGGCTTTGATACTTTGTGTTCATGTCATGTGTGTGTTTGTGTTAGGGGACGTTTACAACATTATTTGGAATTGAATTGGATTGGATTGGAAAATCTTTATATCCTTCAGGGAGCAATTTGGTTTGCAACGGAGGTCCCAACAGGCATCATGTACAAACCAGACAATACACATAAATGCAAACTCAATTACATACATATATATATACTGCACTTAACAAGATCTCAAAGCTTTCCTTAAGACTTCCTGTAGATCTTTTTTGCTCTTTTGAATGTTTTCACTTTGTTCATTTTAGTTTTTGTTCGCTTTTATTGTATGTTCCTGTCTGCAAGTTCGGCTCCCATTGTGACTCATAGAAAGATGATTTCCAAACACAATTCCAAAGGGATTATTTACTGACAACAGCTAACTGATTGAACAAAAAAAATAATACTTTTTTC
Source organism: Halichoeres trimaculatus (assembly GCF_033239565.1). Classification (NCBI taxonomy): domain Eukaryota; kingdom Metazoa; phylum Chordata; class Actinopteri; order Labriformes; family Labridae; genus Halichoeres; species Halichoeres trimaculatus. The sequence continues at coordinate 16,976,587 of NW_027437194.1, read as the reverse complement.
AGCTCACTGTGTTTTGGGGCTCCATGAGAACTGGAGCAGCATATCCCTCTGCTCTCACGGTGGACCGTGTCTTTCTCCGTCACTTCCCAGAATTCGGACTTGTTCACATGCAGGAACTTGATTCTAACTGAGGCTTCCCGAAAAAGGTGCATCACGCAGAAGCAGAGTCATTGGTTGTGTTAACTTGCAATTTTCTGCACTTTTGGAGAATCTGTCATAAATCTTTTAAATGTTTTTTCTTTTTTTTTACAGACCTATAAATAATAATATATACAAAGAAGAATAAACTGTATTTACATAGCTCCTTTTAAAACAAACCATTTACAAAGTGTTTTGACACATAAAAACATGGCAGAGAAGTCAACAATAGAACGTCAGGCTGAGGGATGTGAGATATTATACAGACAACAAAATAAAAGATTTTAAAAAAAAAATGAAAACAAACAAATAAAAAAGCCTACAGCCATTATTCCATTACTCCCTGGGTAATTAAGCATTTTAAAGCTGTGTAATTTAATGATGAATTTTGAACAAACTTATCTGAGAAAAGCCCTGTGGATCAGTATTAGATGTTCTCTCTGATAACAGTAGTTCATATCTTTGATCCGGTGCTAAAAACAGTCCAGGTCACATTCATAGCATAAAATGGGTCAACAAGACAATGACCTGTCTCTGTTTAAGACCGTCCTTGCTACATGCTCTTGCTGGTTGTACTTTCTGTCACAGTCATGCTAACTGATGCGTCAGCGAGGACCTTTTAGATTTGAGATTCAAAGTGTTAATTGTCATGTGAACAGTAAGGAAATGTGTTTCCCTGTTCAATTAAATACTTTGTCTGCTGTTCACAATGAACACCATGCAATAAAAGATGAAAGTAGATAAATAAAGGCAGAAATAAACAGCATAAACAGTATGAGAATTAGCCCTACAAATTAAATAAAAGATTAAAACTTGTGGTGTACACTCTGCCAAGTACACACACTTGTATCTGTGTGTTTGCATGTTGACCATGGTGTGCCCACTGAGTAGGTCAGGCCAAGGTAATGTTTCTGGCCATGGCTCAGGACTAAGGACTTCAAAGAGCTCACAGCACAAAATTAATTAATCCTTTATCTAATGTTGAGAGAACAATTAATATGGACATGCACAGAAAGGCTAACCAAAAATTAAATTATGATTAGTAACAGAAAATAAAAGAAGAAAAGATGAGCAATCGGAGTTATAGAGCACAATTAAAAGCAATCAAAGTATGATTGCTCAAAGTTTCAACTGTCCTATTATGACAGTTGAAATTAGTTTTAATGTGTGTCTCATTAAAACTAGAGGTTGTTATCCAAAGTTTAAGCTGTTTTCAAACACTTCAGCAAATTTGTGACTCTTGGAACAGGTCAACAGAGTAAAGATTTAGGACAGTATATTTCCAGGAAGCTCTAACAAAGGCCATACAGCTTTAGGATACATATAACAGTGATAAGCAGAATAACTGTCAACTACATAAACCTAAGTTTGGAGTCTTACACATTAGACCCTTGAAAAAGATTGCTGTAAATTTTACAGTAAATTACTGTAAAGTTTTTCACAGTGTCATTACTGTATCTTTGTTTGAAGTATCTTTTCTGTTTTTCCCATACTTCCCATACATAACTGTTTGCTCTAAACTTTAATATATTAAAAAAAAACCTTTCCTGGTAAATTAGTGCAGATATTATGGTAGCATGCTGTTCAGATTTAAAAAAAAAAAAAAACAGTTGCATGTGCAGTGATTTTAAAGTGGCGGCAGAGGCATTTCTATAGAGAACATCTCCATAATCCAAAACAGATAAAATGACAAGGGAAATCATTTCTGTACAAATATCTCTGTTTTAGTTCTGTGGTAAGTGAACTAGTGTGACATTTAGGACTGAGGTTGTGAGAAGTGGGGTTTATACAGACAGATACTGAAATTTTGTTTTAGATATTGAGATACGTTTTCTATAATATGACCTTTGAGAGTTTCAAATGAAACAGGTCATCTTCAGGTCTGTGAAGGGCTTATATTAATATTTTGGTGGCTAACACTGCAGTGTTAGAAAAGTAGACCATCATCAACATAAAGTTGAGCCTTACAGGTTTGATATGTTGAATAATGAGACCTGATTAGTGATTTGGTGTTCAAAAAAGCTGCTTACTTAGAGTTAGCTGAATAGTACAGTTCATAGTGACGGTCACAGACAAGATTTCATTAGCAATTTATGCTCTCTTACCAGAAGAAGGCGTACATGACCAAGGCGTTTCCGGTCACACCCACTGTCCCGATCACCAGGACGAAGAAGGCAACAATGTAGTGAGCGTGGTCGTGGACATCCACCTGCCGATAAAATCCATGATCCCTGTCCATTTCTGTGACAACACACACACGGGCACAAATGTCAGGATTGTAAGTCTTTGTACTCGTACAACATGCCTTAATGACTTTCATATGGGAATGCACCTATGTGAAAATTCTGGCCGACACAGATATCTGATATTAATACTGCTGTTATGGCTGATAACTGGTATTTAACAATATCAATATTGGTAAAAAAAAAAAAAAAAAAAAACACAGATGATGTGATGGGGTAGTTCAAAGTGAGATCCATCGTGAGAAAAGTCGACCATGGAGAGGATCAAAGGATGGGGTGTCCATGATGAACGCAATCAAAAAAATATGTTTTGTCTTTTTTCGGCTCAAAAACAGGAAGACAGACATAAAAGAAGAGGGTCCATTCTTCTTAGGTAGTTTTGGTGTTTACAAAGTCATAGAAAACAATATTTTTGGGGTCTTTAAAGATCGTTCAAGATGCTCTGTAAATGACTGGCAGTTCATGAGTAAATATCAGCCCACTTTTAAACATAGGCCGATACCGTTAATGATACTGATATATCGTACATCCCTAGTTTCATACAAACCTTACCATCCTGTCTGTGAATGTAAACCTCTGACTAGTCAAACATTGTGTAAGAGATTAGAGAAAAAAAAGTTTAGAGCTTTTTCTCGACACAGGTAACCTTTTTTCCTGCTTTTCGTAACAAGCACAGCTTTTCTTAAAGTGCAACTTAATGTTTGGGGTTTGAGACTCCACCTGTGCTGTAGGGTTATACCACTGAACAATGTATTTTTCCTAGTCGTACATTACAAACTGTCTGCTGTTCATCTCTATAGGGAAAAATGCTGTGAGGCTTACTTTCACACAAGACAGTGATAAAAGCTTCAAAATTTTACACCTGAGCACTTTTCCCTCCACTATAGGCAGAAACATGTCCAGAGAGGCAGCCAGGGAGGGATGGCATGGCCTCTCTTGAAACCTGGTTGGCCATGTAAGAGATGGAGTTAGTCTTTGTGGGATCATTGATTTATTTCTGATGAAGAATTTTGGGAATGTAACCAAACTTTTGGTCTGCCCAGTTAAAAGCAAAGAGGTGGTGGGCCATCAATCTTAGCTAAGGCCTTAATATCTTTTAAACTAGCAAGTTGACCATATAGGGTGTGCTGATAGAGAAATGAGCAAATCAGACCAAATTTTAACATTTTATAACTCATGTTGAATTCAAGCCTCAACCCCTGGTCTAAAAATATGAAGCTGATACAGAGGAGCTAAAAACTGCAATCCTTGAGAATCCTCTGGAGGCTGGTTAGAAACACAGGACACACCATACACACCAAGCCGAAACTTAGAGCAAAGATAAACATATTCACAGTCTGGTTCAAAAGACACTCTACAGGGAGTGAATTTTTCCAGAACTCGTTATTTTCAAAGTTATTAAACTTGTGTGTTTTTCCCATAAAAGGTCATTGACAACTTGACCAACAGGCAAGCACCATGTAGCTGTTCCCTCAGGCAGTGCTGCATTTAAAATAGACACGACTCTGGAGTGGAACTCACTGCATAGGCACAAATTTATCTTGAACAACATTTAGTTTTTGTCACTGTGTCCAAAAATGCACACTTATGCAAAGAAGAGTCCATGTTTGGCACTGACAGAGTTTTGGCAAAATTTTCACTGTTGCAATCCACAAATTCAACTCTGCTGCCCATTCCATATGTGTAGGTTCCTTACAGATGCCGTTCCATTTAAAGGAAAATAAATAGGCTTTCCCAGAGTATAATATTCATAGGCCAGTCACATTGTTATAAAAAAAAAATAATCTACCAAAAAACGCTAGCCACTTCTCAGGGTATGGGCTCATTTAAAATAGACTGAGTCAGTGTTAAGAGTTATCTTGAAGTCTGACAATTCAAAACTTGACCTTCCCTTTCAGAAGTCATAGATGACACCGTATCCACTGTAGAATGAGGAGAGGGACCACACAGTGTGTTAGCACTACACACTTCAAAAGCTAGCATCCATTTAAGTATAGGGTGCACATGCCAAGGGTAGCCTACACATCTGGGATGTTGGGACTTTGCTGATTTCAGCAAAAAGAATGCCAAACCACATTATGCGCATATTACAACATGGCTCAATACTAAAAGAGCCTGGGGGGCAAGAGTAGCCTGCTTGCAATCCCGACTTGTCATCTGAAAACATTTGGTGCTCCACGAGACCAAAAATTTGACAAAGGAGACCCTGAAGCGTTGAGCAGTTTCAAAAACCCCCAAACTGATCTCTTAAATATTTAAAGTGCTGTTAAAGCAAGAAGTGATGCAAATTATTTACTAACCACTGAATCTTGGTTCTTATTGGGATCCTAATTTTGGGGAAGAAATTTGAGATTTACTTTTTCAGTTAAGAGAGTACCAAGGAATACATTTACTCTTCACTAAGGGAACACAGCATTTAAAATATCTTGCAATAGGTGAGGATAAATGTATAAATGCTGATGCTTATGATAAGGGAAAAAAAAGCTGTAAATGGCTGACAATTTTTTTTGAAGAGGTGCTTAAGTGAAGTAATTTTTGTAATGAAATGGATGTTTGGACGTTCACATATTGTTACATGCAGCCATCGCTCAGCTGCCCCAATAATTATAAGAGGATTTCAATTTTTTGCTAATGTGATGGAATCAGGCGAGCTGAGTGAGTCACGCAATATTAACAGCATTTATCACCCATGCAGAGCACTTCCTGTCTGCCTTTAATCTGCATCACAGAGAAAAGGAGTTGGCCACAGTTGAAGCACAATGTTCTCTGCCACATCTATTTCTGTGTATGCTGTAAAACATCTGTCATGTATCACATTAATAATTTGTTTGAGAACAAGAACACGCTTTAGATTGGGTTCGCTGTTGACTCACAGACAGACAAGGAATAATCTAGAGTTAAGCTGAAGGACGGTATTGTACTTAATCCACCAGAGCAGCAGTGAATCATGCATAATATACGTGCATTAGAAATATGTTGGCTTGCTGTTTGCCATTATATTATTCCCTTTTGGTGATTTTATTTTGGTTGGAAAATAAAGCACCTACTGTTAAAACATTATTAGGAATAAAGGTGCTTCTTATTTTAGAGCTGTAAAAATAAATACAAAATCATTGCAACAAACAAACAGCACAATGGGTGAAGTACACACGGACATACAATGTGTCAGGTCAAAACAGAGGGCTCTCGCTGTGCTCAGTGAAGCTTCATGCGTCAGAGAAACTCTCAATCACCTCTTGTTTCCCCTCATTACCCATCAAAGCATTGTCTCATGAAAGGCTCAAGTCCCCAAGATCAAATCTGATTTATTATGCCTGTGTTCTTGCTGAAAGAGAAATGCTTATGAACATTTAAAAGCTAAGAGGCGTTCATGGCCATCCAGACACAAATATAGGGAGGTCATGCTTCTGTTCATGAAAAGCAAATGGATCGATTTAGATCGATAATCTGCTCAGTGGACTGTTCAAGACAAATGTTCTAGGGCTTGGTGGTTAACAAAGATATTATCTCAAGCTGTCAAACCCTTTTTTAAATCACAATCAATCAAAAAGTTAATTACAGCACAGCTAATTTTTAATCTCCTTTAAGTTTTAATTCAAAGCTGTTTTTAAGCCCACACTGACAAAGAAGCATTTTTTTCCAGTGTCTTAATGTGGTGACAGAATGAATGCATTGAAATGTGCTTAATGTTCCTGACATTGATGTTTATTACTAAAATAATGCTACATTGCTACACAAGTGTGGTCTGAAACCATGAATCAGAGTTGGGTGGCATCTGCAGCGTGCTTACTCTATAAAGTACACTAAAAACACTACATGCACATACACTTGCTTATGCAGAAATGGGCATGACATGAACAGGTCTGTTGTGAATCACACAGTCAAACTACAGCTCAGTGTGGCACTGGTTTGTCTCAGCAGTTTGGGTCGGGAGCCCCACAATGCTAGCCCTAGATTCAAATCCAACCTGTGGACTGTTTCCTAATCTATCCACTGTCCTGTCCTCTCCAGGAAAGGAATATAAAGCCAAGAAAATAACTAGAAAAAAATCAATCAGGCTCTGCCAACTTTTGTGATTTGGTCACTCACTGAGCGTACTGGCTTCACCTGTACGCTTAGCTCTTCTGGGGGTGTTCAAAATAAAAGTACTTTGGTGATATACTTTAATTTTTAGTTCACACAAAGAGCATATTACTTATGATTTCAACTGAGCCTTCTGTGATTTTTATGAAAAAAAAACATGGCTTTAAGAGCCTATTAGTACCATAGTTTTCCATCAGCGGGAAGCAGGAAGACACTGCAGTAATTTAACCCCAGTGTGCAGAAAAGGACAAAATAGCACGCAGTTCCAATGAGTAACATCAACATTGGACGCAAATTTCCCATATCAACACTGACAACCCTTATATTATCATCATGTTGTATGGCTGTGCAAAAAAGGACAGGTCCCAACAAAGATATGCAAAAAAAATGACAGCTAGAATCAACAAGTGAGTCACAAAGAATGAGCTATTTATAACTAAATTACTCAGAAATGACCTATGTTTGTATAGAAAAGGCCAAAACATCAGGCAATCAAGACTCCCTCTGCAAACATTGGTATCTTAGGTCTGAGGTGCAGATAGTTGTTGATATAAACACTGGCTACTTACAACACTAGTGTAGAAATATACTTATAATTAATTGGTTTTGTTCAGTCAAGTGCTTATGCAAATAAGGATTCTTAAAATGAACTAACATTGCATTAAAGAAAGAACAGTTCCTCTCAATAAGAAAAAAACAAAAAGTACAATTCTTCATATTTGGAAGTCTCTTAGCTTCTTTGTAGGTTTTCAACAAACTGTTGATTCATACTGAGTTACATACCAGAAACAACAGATAAAAAGTGAAGCAAAAGGTTACCGTCAACTCAATGAACTAACAAAGTGTGGTACTTTACCTCATGTAGTCTGAAGCCCCTCTCCTCCTCAGGGCACTTCTGTGTTTGAAGTAGAACAGAGAGGATCACAGCCCCTGAATCTAAGCGTCATGTAAAAGTGTTGGTTAAAAAAATCCACCACGCTCAAGGTCTAATTTGATTGGGTGGATGACTTCTCCTCTAATCCCCAAGTAAGACTGAGACTGTCTTATACAGAGCGGCAATAAATAAGCTGCTGCTGCGAGTGCTTGAGAGAATATGAGAGTACACAGGAAGGCTGATAGTGAGCGGCAGCACATTGACCCATCCCCCTGCTGGCTACCCATCACACACAGCTCTCATACAGAAAACAGCATCGATCAAGCCAGTGTGGGGCGTTTGTTTGTGGGTGAGGTCGGCACATGTTACAGCTGGTTAGTTAATATGATGGAACAGGCTGATTTGATCCTTTCAGGAGATTTAGGCGGCACCTGTGAACTCTTTGTGCTTCAAACAAAACATTATTAAATCACCAGTGGCTGCTGCATTGTTTGTATCAAACCAAATAGTGCATTCCCAGCAAAGCATTGATTTCCCTTGTAATTACTGTAACACCAGTTGCTCGTGGCACAATTGCACGAAGCACCAGATGCTGCAACAGATAACATGGGAGATGAGAAAGTGACACAGCCCGTTTGACCAGTGGATCCAATTTGACGCTTTGAGAATTCCTGCTATTTAGTCCAAAGCACCAAACCTTTTACGTGGCATCAGATCTGTTCACTGCTCACCCTTGTGTGAGCAGAATCCTGAGAAAAAGCACTCAGATAAAAGCTTCTCAGTGTTTATCATCTCATGCACAACTGAGCAGGCAGCTGTGGCGCTTTATTTTGCCTCTAATACTTATCTTTTGAACAGTGAAATCTGCCCTACTTTGTATGACCGTCATAACACCTGGCTGTGGGTTCAGAACAGGTCAGAAGTTACAGCGACTTATAAAACGAGCTTTTTCTGTGAAGAGTCAGTCTGGAAGCTATCTAGCAAGAAGAGGATAAGCCTTTACACTTCTGGGTCACTGCACTTGAAGGCAAGCAGACCTATCAACATGCACTAGTTTCTAACCAGTCGGCTGCAGTACAATGAGTCCTGACACAGGAACACAGGAAGGCTTCTATTTGTTATTTATTTTCCTCCCATTTTGATCCACTTTAAGAGCGCTCCTTGATCATTTTGTAGGTCAAACTACATGATTGGTGACCAGCTGATTCACCGAGAGGGCGTTTAATATCATGGGAACAATGCTCAACTTTGTTCTGTGTGTAGGTTAAACAAAGAGAGCTTTCACTGATTCTGTATTCATGATCAGAGAAGAGATCTGAAACATTTCCAAAGGAAGCAAACACAGGAGGTGAACTTAACAACACAAGATTCAATGCTATATAGAAGAATACCTCGACAAACTCTACAGACAGACTCTCATCCAAAGCTATTTTTGTAATGTCTCTGTGCTGCATTGTATTCTATTATGCTTTATGCATAATACATTAAGAATTCAATTACAGGGTGTATTATTAGAGCTGCTGAAAAGGACAATGCTTGTAATGAGTAAGATGAGATGACATTGTGATGAGGAAGAAATTAGAAGGAAACACTGATGGGTTATCCAGCAGGATTCAATGCTTGATTCTGATTGGTTGATATCCCATTAAAAAGGATACTTCATTAAGAGTATATTTTTTTTTTAAAAAGAATAAAATGCCTTTATTGGCATTGTAAACAAATGTTGCAACAAAATTAAGTACAGCACCATCAGTGATATAAGACATGTTCAAAACATGCAAATGCAGTTTGAAATGGAAAAAAAAAACTACATCCGACAGCTGGGTGTCACTAATCTGAAAATCCCAAGAAAAAAAATCAATGAAGATTAGTAAAAAAAAAAAATCCCAAATTAGTCAACAGAATGGAAAAATGTTGAATACTCTTGCATGACATCTTATTTGTTGTCTTATTCATTACATAACCATAACTAATGGCTAAGCTGCTACAAACAAAGAAAAGAAAAAGGGAAACAACAATTCAAAAAAGGAAGAAACAAAAGAAAATGAAGAGCAGTTTTATTTATGAAGGGCATTTGAAGCATAATAATGAGTTAATTGACATCGTGAGCACATAGTACAATGGATTTATAAGTACAGTCCCCTTAGTGATATTAAATGATGTCTAAAAATTCTAAATAAAATAACACAAAATAAACTGCATAGTATATCAAAAAAGTTGCTGCTTCCACGGTCACATCATGTCAGTTTTTTTTGTTTGTTTGTTTGGTTTTTTTTTTAAGGAGATATGGTGAGCATCCCAGATCAGATGATCAAAATAATATATTCCTTGTTTATATGTTGAGCAGCCGGTAACAAAGAAAAGAGAAGGGAAGGAAGAAAACTTGGTAAATTGGGAAATTTTAAGTAAGTTGCAACAAAAAAAGGAGACCCAGTAGCAGACTAACTGAAGCATTTACCAAACAAAAATCCAAAGCAATTCAACCTCTAATAAACTCAAAAATCCAAGATCATTTGTACTAGGAAAACACTGGTAGACAAGGCAACGTGACATGACTGAACAAATGAAGTGAAGAAACAAAGAGACTGAAAGGACACAGGATAATGTAGATGTGAGAGAAGATACCGGTGAGAAACACAAGGACATAAGATAAAAAAAAAACTGAACACACATGGAGCAAGAACTTAAACAAGAAACACAAGGAGACTTAACATGGAAACACTGTACAGAACATACAAGACAAGAATCAATAACTGTAAGACAAAAAGGATAACTAATGGCCCAGAGAAACACAAGACAAATCCACAAGACAAGAAAAACAAAAAAATGTAGAAGCAATAGCAATTTCATATATAAAGCACATTTATCATAAGTCAGCTCAATGTGCTTCACACTGAGAACAAGGACAGAAGTAATAATGACAATGAAAATAAAGAAAAAATGCAAAGTATAGATGAATAAATGAACAAATAACTGTGGTTAACAGAGGTAAAATTGAACATTCACCACAGCCCTCGAGCAGGAGAGATTTGAATCCAACATGTGGTACCTTTCCTGCAAGTCACCCCCCACTCTCACCCTGTTTCCTGCTCTATACACTGTCCTGTCCTCTCTTAAGTAAATGCATAAAAAGCCCACAAAAACTTTCAAAAAATCAAACATTCACCACACAGCATACAGCAATCAAACCCAAAGCATAAAGAAAGTCCTAAAGAAAAGAATTGCTGTACAAGTGTGAGGGAATTTCAACCAAACTTGTGGAGAGATGCACAGAGCTAACATAAAACCGAGATTTTTGCAGTATCAAAATACTGGTTGGGTGAGAGAAAATGTTAACAGACTATTAGACTATTATTAACAGAGATTTAGATATGTGTAAGTTCTAAATTCTGGTTTAACATAATGCTGGTGTTTTGCTTTGATTGTGAAAGGAAGTGTCATTTCAATCATTTTTGCCTTGTAAGAAAATATAACTGTAATAATAATGCGCTCACTTATAATTAAATAAAAACAAGATGACCTTTCATCATCGGATTGGAATCTGACCTTTAACAACCTACTTGACCTCCTGTTCTTGAACCAAACAGTATGTTTGGTTTTAGTAAGATCATACCACTTGTTGCCCCTCAAGGGCCTCCAATCAGCAAGCAAACACCAGCATAAACTAATGCTGGTCATTGTATCCAGGCTACAGGACTGCATGAGAGTGCTATTTGGTTGCTTCTTTTTCCTGAGGTGACTCCATAACAACAATCAACCGTCCAATTACTGTCAAAGCGGTCTGTCACCTCCGTCTTCCCCTCAGAGGTGTGAAAAGGACGAACGCGAGCCGCAAAATTCCTTTTCTTAAAAAAAGCTTGTACTTGAGAATTATTCAGGCCTCAGGGTGCTTTTAAGGACAGGCGGTGATCTTTAAAACACGATTCAAGGGAATCTCATTATACAGCAGAAGCTCATCTTAAAGGATATGGTAGAGACAACAGATTAACTGATAACTGTCTCCAAAAATATCTTTGCACCCATAATAGTGAGAAGAAAATGATCACCCTACAAATAATTTCTACACAAATGGAGGCCATATCGGGATAATCCTCTTGACAAACAGACAAAGAATCTGAGACCATCCTCTATGAAAATTAAAACTTGTCCCAGGGACTCCAGCACTCAAAAAATAATTCAATGGATGAACATGATTTTATTATCCCACCTATATTCCATACAAACAAACCAAGTAAAGTCAATTAATCTTGACTTGTTTACACACCAAAGACAAAGCTCTCTGTTTACTAGTCAGTCATCTGTGGTCACAAGCTGTGGGTGCTGACCAAAAGAATGAAGGGGCTGTAAGGAGTTTCCTCCAAAGGGTGGCTGGGGTCAGCTTTAGAGATAGGGTTATGAACTTGGACATCCGGAGGGTGCTCCGAGTGAAGCAAAAGTAGATGGCTTTGTTTGTTAGCTAGCTATTCTTTAGTCCAGGGTCTAGCTTCTGCTGCAGCTTAAACTAGAAAAGCACTCAGAGAGTGCAGATCTCTGCCAAGCATATTGTGATTGTCACGCAACACTTAAGACCTTCTTTAATGTTATACTCCCTTTCGACAGACTGTCTGCTACAATTTGGTGTTAGCTGCAGGTTTGTACGATAATTTGTTACCTGACAGTGTTGAAAATTATGATGACCCGTACATATTTCATATTCTGGATCTTAGTATCCAGAATATTGTCAGGATCTGGATCGTACTTTTACATCTGTCAGAAATTATGGTGACCTTGTCTTGTATTGTTTTGCAAAGTAACCACGACCATTTACCGTTGTATACCCATATGGCGAAAACGTCCCTATCTCACAATGATACAGAATCCTTTAAAAAAGTCCTAGATCCAGACATTGATCCGGATCACCTCCAAAATGTAATTACTTCCTCCATATCCCATTTTGAACATTTCCTGAAAATTTCATCAATATCCGTTTGTTACTTTTTGAGTTAGGTTGTTCACAGACAAACAGACAGACAGACAGGCAGACAGACAAACTCTCCCGAAAACATAACCTCCTTGGTGGAGGTAATCATGTCAGAGGAGCTAAAAAAGTGAAGTACTCAACTCAAACCCCAGGTCATACGTTTTTTGGACTCTGTAGTAAAGACATGATATTTTAGGACACTCGACCAGAGAGCAAAAACAACTGTGGCTGCATTTAAGAAATGCTGTTTCAAACTCACCTATATGTTGTATGACCTGACCTATTTGTGATATCTCCTTCCTGCATTGCTTGCTAGCAAAACAACCTTCTAAATTCTCATTCTAAGAAAAATCAAAGTATCGTTGAATTTAGTTTCTGTGCGTCATTTCAATATAACATTATGTCATAAATAAATGGTGACAAACAACAAACCACCATACCAGCTCCTTTGGGTGGCGACCGACTGCTCCACCTTTAAGGATGTAAGGAAATCTTTTGTTCCTCACACAGGAACTTTCCAGAACCAACTTGTTCATCTTTTGCATTTCTTTTTCTTTGACCCTGTCAAGATTAGACACCTTTGGATCCAAACTGCACAAACAAAGCTGAAGGTTCAATCTACTTCCAGCAACTTAGCACACGAAGGATGCTTCTCAGGTGGCTTTTTGCACCACTTAATGATCATGTTTTCTGTGGATGGATTGACATTTTCAGCTTTCTAGAATGTGCCTGACTCATCTTTTCTTTAAACTTTGAGTGATGCAGCATTATGGTTCTTTCTGAGCCTTCGAAACATGCTCTATGGAACAATCTGAGTGCATCTGTAGTAGAGCTGCACGATTTGGGGAAAAGGTGCGATTTGCGATTAGGTGGAAAATATTGCGATTGCGATTGTGCTTGCGATTTAATAAAAAAGGTTGTGTCATGATGAGTCTACAGATTTGCTTGGTTATCATGGAGAAAAATCTGAATTGCATGTGCTGACATTGCGATTGCGATTGCGATTGCGATATCCTCGTTTGCGATTACGTAATTGCATGTGCTGACATTGCGATTGCGATTGCGATTGCGATTGCGATTGCGATTGCGATAATCGTGCAGCCCTAATCTGTAGAGGTAGTTAACTCAATGCACAGAGAGATGTATAGAGAGAGATTAACTCCCAGGTGACAAAAAATGGCAAGTCACCTTCACAGCATGTCCCTGTGCATTGTTAATGTCCTTGTAATGATTATTTTTCTGCATTATGTAAGTGTCTCAGCATCAGCACCTGGCAGGCCGTGGATGGTTAAAGGCACACTCTGAATCAGGGCTGTCATTAGAAGGGAAGTATTATCTAATGGCACTGAGGATCAACTACTCTTGTATATGAAGGGCTCCTGTAGACCATTCTGTATGGATTACTACCGATTTAGTTATAGCCAGCAGCACAGCAACTCACAGGAGCGGAGGATTATCAATGAAGCTGACCTCTGTGACACATCCGACTGTGTCAGAGCTTTACAGAGACATTAATGGAGTCTGGTGCTTTACTCCATGACACAAATCATTGTCTGGCTCGGGGGTCCTTGACCATGCTTTGTGCAGTTGAGCTGAACGTGGTGATCACTTTGTTAGGAGCACAACATGAGCAGTTACTTAAACATGTTCTAAAAGCCTAAGTTGATTTGTGTTTGTTCTGCAGAGATCTCTTTTCAGGTGGTGCCTTGCAGCCGTGCAGTTGAACCAAAACTAAAACCACATGAACACTTAAAAAAGTAACACATACATTGACAACACATTCACACTTGCAAACCCAGACAGCTCTAAATTTTTTCACAATTTGAAACAATTGCAGGGATTTTCATTTAAAGTAGCTCAAACAGCTTTTTTCCGCACCGCCCAAAATACCAGCAGTGCCGTCTGATGCTTGAAACTTTTTTATGTGAAAAAGAGCAATCGGCTGTAGGACAAAAATTCCCAGATTTCCCATTAACACAGGGAGATTTCTCAGAATTCAACGGCCTGGTCTACCCCGTGCACTGTTTCCTACAATGCCCGGTGGTAATGCTGTTTGTCTTTTTTTTTCTGTTTATTGTGGTTGGCCCTCAGGTTCAAGTGTAATACCACCAACCACTGGTATGAGTGACATAACAAATACAATACAACAACACTAACATTTGGTGGTTCATGAGACTGAGGTAAAGTTAAAGAAACACCAACAATTATTTTCATTTCCTGTCGTAAAAGAGGTGTTTACACCTACAAAATTAACTGAAGTCCATATAAACCATCTTTTAACTTTTTTTTTAAGTATTGGAAGTGATTATACAGAAGCGTTTTTTCCATCATCTGTAAATGGAAATCTAATCTGTTCCAGATTTATTTTCAATAAATGCTTCAACTTTTGGTGTAAGATTAAAATCATAATAATTAATTCTACTGTATGATAACTCCATGCCCAAATTTTGAATCATAAAAACAGGATTCTGAAGAACTCCTCACTAAAATATAAAAAATATGCTCTTTTCTGCTTGATTTATAAATGTCTATGTATTTGATTCACCTTTCATTTAACTTATGTTATTGCATTGTTCTCGTATCTACACCACTGACTGATGTTGTAAAATGCTCCATTGGGCTCCATGTGACTCCTTGCATATTCATAACTCAAATGCCAAGGTGGTATAAAAATGTGATGGTTTGTTTGTTAAGTACATTAATAATGAAGTTCAAAATCATAAAAAGTTTTATTAGCTGTACTAGTGCTTTCTGCAGCTAAAAACCAGCAGGAGGTGGTTTGGAAAACAACTGAAAACAGCTCTTTGAAAACATTATATGAAATCAAGGAAAGTAATTCTGCCATAATTTGAAAACTATTTCATATCCTGTGTTTTTGAAGGAATGTACTATTGAAATCTAGCTGTAGTTGCGTAAGGAGGGAGTTTATGTACAAGTGCCCCTTTACATAAACAGAATACTTGTACTTGTGCTTCTCTCTACCATTACCCATTAAGGACCAGCCCAAGAGGGATTTAAGTAACGATAGTGAGTTCAAAATCTGTGACCTGTAATGAAGCAAAGACTCAATGACACAGCTATATAAAATGTCGATAAGGAGTTGGGGGAAAATCTATGGACTGCGGTTGAAGACTGTGGGAATGAGGGTTTGCTCAGTACACAAAGTGTTGTTGTTGTTTTTTTTAATCTATAGCTGGTATGATTGTTGTTTATATTTGTCTTTCTTTGGATCTAAGGAGCATTATGATTTAGGGCACCCAACTGCTTAATTGCAAAAGTATTGCATGCATGTAGAGTGGCAGTTTAGTACCCAGAACAACCATTTTTCTAATTCTCCCTTTTATGCAGGACTTATTCCAATAAAGGAAACCAAGCTGAGTTCTTAGCTTTGAGTAAATTTTGAAATGTGGGACCTAAAAGAGAGATACCTATCAAGCCCAACACCTATAAACTGTTAGGAATGTTTAATGTTTGCATTATTGAAAGGCACTTGTGGTGTTGTTCAGTGTCAAAAGGTGAGCAGACTATGCTTAGTGTCACAATCAGTCTGATGCTCTGAGACATGTCTGTATAATTTTAGTGTGAATCCAGGTTATATCCTTCCAGTGCTCATCTACCAGCTACAACCTCACCAAGCAGAGCTAACATAACCTCACTATTCATTTTATGGATAGACTCTCAAGTTTGAACAGACCACTGCAGAAAAACGGCTGCATGTGGGCTGTAAAAACCATTATCACAAACAGCTTAACCCATGTTTTAGCTGTGCTCTATCACTCTCCTGTTTAGCTTTCTTCTGCTCCTTTTTCCTTTTTCTTTTTAACAGTCCAGCTCGGGTGTCTGACATTATTACAAAATAAATCCAAATAATCCTTTTTTCCTTCTCATTGCTAGCTTTACTGGCGTAACGTTGTCATAGAGACTGTCAGACTACGTGCAATAAATCAATCCATCCATTACTTGTTTTTTGTGCTTACAATCTTATTTTAAATCATGGATCAGGCAAATATAGTCTGAGATCTGTATGAAGGTGCTCAGGAGTGGTGAATGGTGTCATCAGCATAACAAGTGAGTTTGTTTTTCACTTGGCATGTATACATTTAACCATGCAATGGTGTCCTGGGTCTAATTGCCATGTTTTCACAATATTCTGAGGTGGTCACATGAAACTGTAACTAGTTATCAGCTGCTTTACTCTGGTACGGAGGAAGATGCAGATGCTCTCGAATATTTATTTGTTTATCACCCTTTGTGTGGTTTTTGGAATTTCAAACAGCACCGCCTCGCATTTCAGGATTCTCTAAGTTTGTGGCTAATTAACTAGGACTGCACTACAGCAATGCCAAATGTATGTGTGTGGAAGAGAAGCAGTGTAGTCAAGTAGTCGTTTCCTGTTGGTTGGATAAGTAACCTTAACCTCCAAGGACTTCTATAACGAGTTTGAAATAAATAGAAAGGTTGTTTTTGTCTCTGGAGTGGATCTCTCTTTATCATTTACAGTTATTCTGAATGCCTCTCCTCTCTGACTCCACATTCCTGCCATTGTGATGTTGAATGTTCTGCTTCTTGGATGCATTAAGCACGATTGACTGCAACCATTTGATAACATCTGGTCGATGTAATGCAGTCCAATACAACAGCCTGTAATCAGGGCTTCAATCAGCTCTGGAGGATCTAAGAAATGCTGCGCTTTATTGAAAACTGGCCTGAGCACACCCAGCTCAACAACTGGCCTGTTCTTATATATGCTTTTTTGAAAATTTTCTTCATTTCTTATATAACATGAAAACAGTAAAAAAAAAAAAAAAAAAGTACAAGACAGACATCAAGGCTGTTTGCAGAAATACCAAAATATTTGATGTTTATATAATCAAAATATGAATAATATATAAAACAACAGAACACCACTACAACATGAGTTTACCAACAGAGATTTGTCCCCATACTTGAAGAAAAGGATTCTGTGAATTTATTTTGTAGTACTGATGGACATTGAAGCTGAACTGGAGAAAAGAAAAAGTATAGAAGGAGCAGAAGAAAGCTAAACAGGAGAGTGATAGAGCAAGGGCTCACTTCAGAAACTTACTAAAGATTCTGGCGACTGGTGTCTCAGCAATTAACACCTTGAAAACTCAGACTGAGTGGACAGGCATTTGGCAAGCTGTGTCTTTTCTGTAAAATACTACCTCTACAGATGCACTCAGATTGTTCCATAGAGCATGTTTCGAAGGCTCAAGAACTTGCAAGAATGATCTCCCTAACAGATTGATTGAGAGGGATATGTCCTAGTCCGCCTCAGCCTAGATTGCAGTGGACCCTTGACCAAGGACTTCAGGACACAGGCGGCCTTGTTAGGTGACATATCAGCAACACACTTGACGGCAAGTGACTATTCTCACCTGATTTCACTCTCTGGGTGTGAGAGTGAGCTGCTCTTGATGCACTTCTTGAAGAATCCAGTGTCCAATCAGTGACTATTGTTGAGCCACTTTTAGCTGTTTTACTGATCCAGTGAAAAACAGTGAAAAAAACTACTGCAAGGGGTGATATGAGTGTTGAGGGCAACACTGATGTCTATGATTATCAGGATCAACTATGTGCTCTTACTGTTCCCAAGACCTTGTTTGTGGAATTAACCTGCTCTTTTACCTCAAGTCCCCCCCTGTGGCGAATGTGCAGTTGACAAAAAAAACAAAAGAAGACTGATAAATGGCGCATATAGCAAATCTGTAAAGTGTTTTTAAAACCCTTATTAGGGTTTTACCACTGATCCCAAAATAAACTGGGATCCAGTGAAAAGAGACTAAAACGTGTGCAGGGATCTGCATTTTCTCGTTTTGGTGAGGTTTCTGTATCATCATCTGGATATTTTATGTTGTGACGGGAAAGGACATAAAGATTTGCCACATTCTGACTCAGAAGATAAAGGGCACTCTGATGTGTTTGTTATTTGAGACAGATACTTGTTACTTACAACACATTACTGCTCCAACAAAGATACCAAACAAAACTCTTCTCTTTCACTCCCAAAGTTCATAAAGTTTATTTCAAAGTGTTTTTCTCACACACCTCTCTGCTTCCTCTTTATGACAAATCTGTGTCCATGTCCTCTTCCCCTTCCTGTTCTCAGTTACTGAGGTATTGTTTCATGCAGATTTGTTTAAACTCAGACCAGCGACCCTGCTTGAACTTGTTTTGCAGAATCCTAGCTTGAGTGGCAGACGTAAAATACCTCTAATGAGCCTCTCCATGACCCCTTACTCCATAGTCAGATCACCTTAAAAACTGCAATTTCCACTGAATGTTATGAAGAATGATATGCAATACCTTCATATTCTATCTCAGGTTGTTACTCCAGTGTCTGTTTTCAACCACTAGATGGAGACGATACATTTTCAAGCCCGCGTTGGATATGCAAAGTGCTCACACATGTCCACCCCCTCAGCAGCAGAGAACCACTTCCCTCGCTGGAATGGTTCAGACCTCTCAGGCTGCTTCAGGGGCAGTTATCCTCCTCTGCAGAGGGGACAGGGTTCACATTGGAGTACATTGTCTCGTGGTAAATTGCTGGCTTGTTATCTACATTTCTGATGTAACCTTGCTTTAGTCATACAGTAAAAAAAAAAAAAGTTAGTGTGTCAGTGCAGGGTTTAACAACACTTCAAACGTTTGTTTTTGTTGTTTTGAAAAATAAAAAAAATTAACAATCTAAAAGTCAGGGAGGTAAATGCTAGCATTAGAACCAAATCCCCAGATTTAATGGTCTCATTTACACACTGTGTTTCTGTCTCAGGTGCAGGATAAGATGAGTGTTTTAGGAATGTGTCCACAAGAAAAACTTTGCTTGAGAAACGCTAAATGAATGTTAAAATGAATAATTTGTGCTGTGTTGTATCGGGCTGCAAGTAGCTTTCTTTTGCCTATAAATGAAGCACAATTGAATTAGAAATAAGATGTGCATTGTTTCACAAGACAGGTTAGCTGGAGGCAAATCAGTGCTTTAAAATGAAAATAAAAATAATTAAAGAATATTTTTTAAGAAATAAAATTGCAGAGTTGCTCACAATGTTCTAAAGACAAATATTGTGTATTTGGGAAATTACTTTATAAAAAGCCTTTAAAGATAAAAGCTTAAAAGACTCAAATGTTGCTGCTCTGTTTTGTCAAAAAAGACACAACTAACATTATTTTTACAAATTAAAATTGCTTGTTACCTTTTCAATTTTTTGTTATTGATATAACTTCTACGCTCATATTCTATGAACGTTGAGCAAGAATACAGTATCACAAGTGAAAATGAGGAAATGTACTTACACATAATCAGTCTTTTATTAATGACAAAATAAAACATTAAATATGATATTGCAGAAGCGACAAATCTTTTCAAATCACCTAAATGTTCAGACTAAACAGAATGCATTTAGATATTGGCAAGTCCTCCATGACTACACAGAAAATATATCATAAATCACAAATCGTGGATACAAATCAATACTTGCGCTCCCACTTCATCTTCACAAGATAAAAAGCACAAAGAAGAGGACATTAGATTGTGTCACTTCCAGTCGCTGGTTACCTTTAAATTTGCCCCAACACAGACTCATGTTATTGATAAACTTGTCCAATCACGTTTCCAAATTACCATCAGAGATATTAAAAGGACAACATGGGCTTTCTTGCTACTGTGCATAAAATAATCACACGTATGTACCTACACACTGTACATGTCTACTGGGTATTTTTCTGGGCGATTTCTGCCAGCTGTTTAAACACCCATCATTCCATCCGGCTATCGAAAACACAATCTTTCCTTCTCCTTCAGATATCAAATAATACAAAACAATAACCATCATTAAATCAGTGATTTTGCCGTTTAAAATGCTCCTATTCATATCACTCTTAGCTCTTTAATTATTTAATCCCATGTGTCAAAAGTCTAGATTTATCTGACTAACCCACTGTATCTCATATTTGCTTTTAGAGCATGTCTGTAAGCTCACTATTGATATGTGAAAAAGATATGGGAGTGACTTTGAGTTTGTGACAGACAGAAGCCTGCATCAACGATTAATCACAGCAAACTTGGAGTCAGACAGCGTGGATACGTGTAATTATGTATCAAATCTGGATACAGATCAGTGATCGGAGGATATTCATGGCACCGCAATGCGAGACGAAGCGCTCGTATTGCATATAGAGTTTTCTTTTTCTATTTTAAATATTTGAATAATAAATTTAGTAAGTGCACATCATTGCTCAGGATGAGTTATTCACATTCCAATACTGTTAGTCACACTGAGACCTTGAACCAGACCCTAAAGGTTATGGACCAGCTTCAGTTTAAGGACATAGTTATGCACACACATGCACGCCTGCTTATATCTGAAGCTGCATTCAAACACACTCGCTTACATTTCTCTTCATCTGTTCTTGGTATTGGTTATGCAGCACAAGATCAGAGTTCAGACATACTGCAGGGAGATTATCTCTTTATGGATAAGAGCTCATCGTGGTAAGAAGATGCTGTTTATTAAGCTTCACTGCCACCTAGTGGACTGTGGAGCCCAGCACCTGCAGATGTACAGTATTGTGTAGGAAGAACAGTTGTAGGTGGTCTAAGGTGGGCCTCTCCTGTTGTAAATAGTGTTCTGACATGTGTGTGACCACTCCGGCGTCTGTGACCTCTCACCCCTGAAAGCTCAGCTTTACCACCTGGGGGTGGACTGTTCTTGATCTCGCAGCACCTCAAGCAGGCTGGCAAACAGCTCTCTAACTCTGTCTCCATGTAAAGAACCCCAAGGTCCACTTCATCGAGCACACACGTATGCATGTGCGTGTGCAGAAAAAAAAGCAGCTCCATTACAAAGGTATTTGACGAGGAGGTCTTTGGGACTGTGTAAGTCATTCCTGAGCTCCGGGTGGCTCGTGTTTCTGAGTGTTACTTTTATATCCTTGCTTGTAGCAGAGTTTGTTTATGTTATGAGGACCTCAGTGAAAACAGGGTCACGTTCAAAGTTAAAGCATGTCCATCTCAGAGTAAATTCTGAAAATTATTAGTTTAAGTTGTTTGGATTCAGTGTTTTGCCTCCTTTGTTTTAATCTTTTTAAATCCAGGGTTGCACACTTTCTGCAGAGTGCAAGTGAAGGCTTGTCTCGCGTCTGTGTAAATAGGACTCAACACAGTAAAACTGGCTTTATCTATTGCTTATTCTGGGCTTAAGCACATCTGGGGTGTGTTATGACTAAAGCACTCTCTTCCCGTCTGACAAACTCTCTCTTTCTGTGGCGGTGTGCGGAAGGAAGGATAACAAAAGTCTTCAGCGAAGCTACAAAATGTTCGAGATTTCGTGTGGAGCTATTTTGAATGAGACAGATGGCTACGAACTTGAATGATATGAAAAACAGAGCAGGTGTGGTTTCATTGAGGCCTCCTCGGGTGTGTCGTTTCAGGATTTGTCCTATGTAGTGTGATATCAGTGTTGATACATTTATAAATCTGCTGCATCATTATTCTTCTCCTCTCTGACACATCAGACACCTTATCTCACTCCATCTCACTACTTTACAGAGTAATGATCTCTGACACCCACCAGAGCAATCACACAGCCCCCTTTGATCAGCTTTATCCCTCACTTTACTCGTGTTAAAAAAAAGATACAGCAGCAACAAAAGGACCGAATGTGGCTCACTCCCACTGCTGGCTCTTCTCTTTTTCATTACCCGTTCTCTTTTATTCCCTTGTCCACATGCAGAACAGAACAATGCAGCGCAGGCGGACAGGGTGGAGGCTCATGACAGCACTGGTAACATGATGACACACCAAAGGCCAGGTGAGTAAAATCCCCCTCCGCAGTGGGACATGTGTCACAGTCCAGCCGCGTCTCTCGCCTTTTTTGTGGTCTCCCCTCTCTGGCTCTGGTTCTCCCCGCGGCCATGACGATAAAGCTCCCATCTGCTGTTGGGACGCTGGCGTCTCTCCCCCTCTGCTTCTCTACCTCTGAACTGATCCCCCACAGCAGTCTCCCCCTTTGTCAGATATGCCGATCACATTTCACTTTTGACACCTCTCCGTTTTACACTCGCGACAGGTACGAAGGTTCCTCTGTTCTCAGAAGAAATGTATTAGAAATGTGATAGTCACCTCTTTCCAAAGCATCACCCTCTGCACCCCTCGAGCCTCTGGTGAAAACAGTGTTTTTAAAAGAGCAGAAAAACACTCCTTAAGGAATGCATGAGTGTGTTGATCCTCACTAAGAGTTGGATAATTGACCCTTAGGCTGACTTAAAACTCACAACAAAAGGTGAAATGCTCAACATGCCAAACAGAAACTCAATGTTTTTGTGTTTTGCTTTCTTTGATATTTACCGGGCTGACGTTTACCACCTTTGACTTTACCAAGAAAAATAGTTTCTACTTTAATTTATTCAAAGATTTAAAACTTTTGCTTTATCTCTGTAGGGAGGAAACATAATTCTTTTATACCTTTACAATCAAAACAGAGAAAAACACACATAACACTGTTAAAATAGGTTAAAGATACACCCAGTAACAAATATTGTTACTTGCCAATCTATGTATGTTTTTCTTTATTTCCTTCATTTAAGTTTTGAGTGAAGATTAGAATATTCTTATAAGGTTGGACCCCGCCACTCCCGTCTTTTCTTTTATTGGTTGTCTGAGTTATAACTCTTGTGATATTAATCTACTTGCATTGTACTGTACTGCTGCTCTCGAAGCCTTTTGGGCCCCACTTAAAGAAACGATTCATATGAAGGGTTTATTCTGCCAAATACATTTTAAATATGGAAAAAAAATATCAATATAGTTTGAAATATTTCACATCGAAAAACTGCAGTTTGCAGTTTTCTTTTCATAGACACTAGTGTTGTGTTATTTAAAGGATTCATTGTAAGACTTAACGTCGCTGTATCATGTCAAAAACGTTTCTATTTTGGAGGCTTCCTCAAATGTGTCTAACTAAATGAGTCCCAAGCCACAAAATACACACTATCTACATCCATAGTCTGTATAAAATGCACATGTAGCCACAATAAAATCAATGCAAATTAATTCATAATTCTAACTGTAAACATCCTCAGATAGGACGTGTGCTTAAACTAAGTAATTCCCTTATACAGTGTGTAAGATATATATTTTTTTCAGACGATGTCTTCTGTATCAAGCTGTCTACATGTTGAATTCTGCTTTAAAATTTAACACAAGTGTTACCTTGGCCTCTAAATCCTGCCTCAAGTGGTGACTCCAGAAACTGCAGTGTTATGCTGATTGGCAAACAAATAGTTCATAATGTAGGAGAAGAAATATTTGGGTCAAAAAATGTTGTTTGCAGGTCAAAATAGTCTGAATATGAAAAACATTTCTGATAAAATCCAGATCCTGATCCTGTCATAAAAAAAACATACTTATTTTCCCCACATCGCCCCCTAATGGAGAACATTTTCCTTGAGAAGAAGTAGTTTGCTGATGTTTACACAGCGTGTAACAGAAAACAGACCAGTGATCATTTTATCATCTATCATCTTAGAGATAATTGAGGCACAGGTGAGGTTTGATTTCATATGTCCGTACTGATGGCAGAAGGATGTTTGACAACGCTTAATGACTGTTTTTTTTTTTTTTTACAGAAATCACGTTAGAGGTGTAGAAGGGAGCTTCCCTTGCAGAGATGTAATATTTTAGTCGTTTTCCACTTTTGACATTGCTCGAGTTCGGTTATATTTCACTGTTATACCTCAGCGATGGATCATTCGCTTTATGATCCATGAGCATGTGTATCTGTCTGGCTGTACTCTCAGCCATATATCTATCAATATGTCACATCCATTTGTGTGCTTGTCGCTCATCCACAGTGTTCTCAGCTGCTTTATGGCGTCAACAGTGCTGCCGCTGATTCTACACAGAAACCCACACATGCCAATTGTTGGTAACATGAACCGAGTCAGCATCCTAACCTGCCGCGAGCTGGCCTGTCACAGGTCAAAAGACAGCTGGAGTGTTTTCAGACTCAAACTGATAAAGCGTCTCGGAATGGGAGCGATGCGTGACACGAGGACAGATTATCTCCTTACAGCCGTGATAAAGTTCATACGTTGTCTTCCAGGACGACTGATCTGTGATCACTTCCCTTAGATTAGATTTGTGAGTAAGATTGGATTGAGGGCAAAATTGAAGCAGAATTTAAAGGAACAGTTCACATATTTTTTAAACTGAGGCACTCAAGTCAACTTTCCTTTTCTTTAACTTGCCTCTTTTCTTATTTAAAGCTCCTTGTCTGTCTCCCTGATGCTCGACAAAAGTCTGCACAGAGATATTCACCATCTGACACCTGAACCTTGACCTGTGAACCATGTGTGTCTTACATGTCTCCATATACTTTAGACTCAAAACAACTAATTAAAAGAGTTTCCCCACGCCTTGAATGACGCACAGCTGTGTCACTTCTGTCCTTGGAGGTAATGAGTAAGTGATTATCAAATAAACCTGACCTCCGTATTCTGATAATGATGATAACATGCATGTTTTTCCCAGCATCCTTTTCTCCGAAGTGTTGTCTCTTTATCTACACTTCACACTCTTAAGTGTTGTTAGTGATTCCTGGAGTTGCAGCACAGCGACACAGGCCTCTTCATCACGAAACAAAGTTTATCTCCATCCATCATGGTTAAAAATCATACTCTATAATGAAGGATCTGCTTACACCACCAGTAGCTAGCTTTAATTTATCAGACCTCAGAGGTACTTACACTGCATTTCAACTTTCCCATAACCTCTCCTCTCAAGCGACCTGATTAGATTATCCTGGCTTTACATCTAATTGTCTCTTCCAAAGCTTCATTGTATGTCTTATTGTTCTATTCATGAAACAAAGTTCAAGGTTGACGCCATTTGACTCACCTTTCTTTTCATTACATCAACAACTTAAGCAGTGTTTGGCTCATCGGTATGTGTGAAAAACAATACACTCTAATACTTCTTCTACTTGAGTCTGCTGAGGAGCCACATCCTGTGTAGAATAATCCTGAGACATATTTCTCAGGGCTGGAAAAGTTCACTTCCTTCTTGTCCACATCTGTCCTTAATGGACTTGGACAGCCTGGCAGGACCAGGAGTTTAGACTTCTAAACATGGGTGGCCCCAGTTAAAATGTGAACTTCTAACCTTAGCAGCGTGAGAGCCGTGTTGGGGTGTGCTGGTTTGTTTTTGAGAAGTAAGTTTTTGTATATCTCAAGGAGGAGTTTACATTACAGCAAACCAGTTTAATATCCAATGAGTTTTAAACATAGGAATCAGCCATGTGTGATACAAATGTGATAATAACCTGCTGCTCATGGCAAATAGAACACTGGTATTAAGAAAAACAGATTTTTTTATTTCCATAGTTTTGCATCTTAAAATGTACATTTCAATGCAAAACTCAAGAAAATTAATGTAATTTTTGCACAGCAGTAGGCATGGAATTAATAAGTAACAATACAGCGCACTGGTCTGGCCTGACAGTTAGGACATGCAATCCATTAGTACATGTCACTCCCCACTGATCTATCTACTACCCTGTCCTCTCTGATTAAAAGCAGAAAAAGCCCCAAAACAATAACTTTAAAAAAGCAAAGAAAAGATGCATATTCAGTCGTACGCTACATGTAGCTGAAATCACTTTTAATAGTGTAATAAAATCTACCCAGTTCTTTAGTCGAACAACTCCCAAAGATCACAAGAAGAGGATCCATTTCTTAGCTCAGCATTTATTCTGGTCACAGGTAAGGTTTACAGCGCTGGTCCCAAAAGAATGAGCCCCGATATCCGGGAGCAATATTGTATAACAATCATTGCTACGCCTACCAGAGGTTGAGTTAAACTAAACAACCGAGAGTAATTGGCCAAAAAATATGACTGACACAACTGTCTCAACCCACAGCTGCTGTCAGTTTTAAGACAGATGTGCTGTCAAAGTGTGTGACTGTTTAATCAGAGCATGGAGCTAGGTAACTGAGTGAAAGTTTACACAGGGTCAAAGAGACCTCACAGACACAAGCTGGAGACAGAAGCTAACCTTCTATCTGCCAAATAAATAAAAATCAACCCTGAGCATTGCATGTAACTGGATTAGAATGCTAGATTATATCAATTATTCTTAAATATATAACAATAGCATGAGGGTTGTAAAGGGGTCGAAAACTTCTGAAAAATTTCAGGGAAGTTTACAGATAATTTCCATGGGAATTTAAGCTCTGGAATATTGAAAATTTTCATGGTTCTGTTATCGTAAAGATGTTTTTTGTTTTTTGTTTTTTTCTCAAAATTCTCAAGAAATGTGGGGAATTTTCTCTTTGTGTTTTTTTTTAATTATTATTTTTCTTTGATTTTTGTTACCAACTTCAGTGGGGTTTTCAAAAACAATCTGGGCCGAAACAGCATGATAAAATGTAAGGGTTAAATTGTTTACCATGAATCACATGTTAAAATAATTCTAAGCACTTTTGTTTATTGGTTTAAAACAAGGACAGTACATATTAATGAACATATACATGTAAATATGCAAGATTATAGCTAACGGCTAATTTCCCTTTTAGTCCCTTTAGCAGGTTGATGTTAACAACATAAAATAATCAAATCAATTAAACAACAGTAGCAACAGTAGGACAGTTAGCCCTCATGGCCAGTAAGCAGGAGGAACAATTATAAAGAGAGAAAACGTGTCCTTAAAAACACAACAGGACAGAAAATAAAAAAGAAAAGCAAGAGCAAAGAAAAGTATAGTGGATCATGAGGCCAGGGGTCAGGGGACCATATGTACTTCACTAGTGTTAAATACTAAAATTAGAAGTCAAAAGGTTGATTAACGTGCAGAGTGCTGAAGTGTTAAGGCAGAAATACAAATACAAATATACAAGTTTAGGCACGGTTGTGGCAACAGTGTTGCTCTTCCAATAGCCAAGCTTGAAGATGTTTGGTAAAAGAGGTAATTGATCATCACTCACTACTTCACCAGCCTGCAGCATTTAGACCACACTTCTGGATTTAGAGTCTAGAAAGTTTAGTGGATATAATTTTTGATGATAGTGCTGAGGTGAATCTATTTGATGGCTCAACTTTAAGAAACCACCACTTTAAGCTAAACTAACAAGTGTTTATCAAAACATGTATTATTTCTAGAGGCTAGCTACAATGAATATTTATGCCTGTGATCGTGACTGACTCAGTTATACATGTGTATGTTTAAAACTTTGAAACACGCTTACTGGACTAACAACAGAGTACATATACCAGAAGTAAGACCGAGTAGATGTCACATTATACAGAGCAGGTATGACCGGCAACTTGGCATAATGTTCCAAAAACTGTGTTCGGTTGTGTAATCCTTTGTCTTTTGGAAAATGTGGAATAGTAAGTGCTGTGAATTCAGTGTTATTGTCATTAATTGTCTGAAGTAAAAATGTTTATAGTTCTCAGGAGCTGTTAAATCAGCAGTATGACACGCACCATTTTGATGGTACGCCTAATAATTTTCAGCCGTGTTATCCTGTTGTTATGACAAACATCCACACAAGTGATGCCATTCTTACTCCTCCTTCAGCTTGTCACAGCTGCATTTGTTTTTCTTTCCTTTTTTTGCATGTAACGGCAAAGCACATCATACCAATGTGTCATGTGTAGGCCTGTGTTTATTGTTTTTTTAAGCAGATAAAATCATTTTAT
This sequence comes from Halichoeres trimaculatus, assembly GCF_033239565.1. Lineage (NCBI taxonomy): Eukaryota > Metazoa > Chordata > Actinopteri > Labriformes > Labridae > Halichoeres > Halichoeres trimaculatus. The sequence goes on along the minus strand of NW_027437194.1, from coordinate 16,948,571 downwards.
CATCATGAGGCTTATACACTTTTTTAGAGGAAAGGTTCAACAGAGCATGAAACTAGGAGAAAACATTGTTCTTTTACCATGTCTTTTTCTTTATCGATTTAGTCACAATCATGAGGACATAAGCTACGACAAACTGACTTACTTGCTTTCACAGTGTTCTTGATGCAGCACTACACAAACACATCACTTTTCTTGTTCATGAATTTAATTAGTCAAAAAACTTACAAGACATGGCAATCTCATCTTTTGTGAGCCACGTAGAGATATTTTAGTGATAAAAACAAGCCCTACTCATAGCAACCTGACGCACATTTGAGCCATATTAAAACTACAAACTAGTCAAAAATAATGAGACGAGACAAAATATTAAACAAAAGGTAAGCTCTGTTTCCTGTTCAGGTATGTTGAAGTGTATCAGCTGATGGATTTGTCTCTCACATCTACAATTCGAGTCGTTTTCAAGGTGACTGCACTACGTGATTCACATCAAAGTGACCATGTGGTTCTGCTGCTCCGATCAACTGTCCAGTCTGCTGAGAGAGACATAATATCCTCCGGGTATTACTGACAGGGAGTGTGATATGTGTGTGTCGCTGTGCCTGTGTGAGCGTGCACACTTACACAGCGGCCCACGTGTGTGAGTGTGAATGTGTATGTGTGTCACGGTGTATTTATGTAAGCGGTTGACATAAATACATCAAGGGGAACACACAGCTGTCCGGGGCCGTGTTTCTCAGAGGTTAGGACCTGAGACGGACTGTTGTCCCGTTTCTGACCTTTTTCTTCATTTTGAGTTTCTTTCAATAATCTTGATTTCCCAAAGCCAGCCATATGCCAGACTGCTGTCTCGCGCTTTCTACAACCAATTTGCAGCAGCGGAAGGACAGACTCTGTAAGTCCCTCTGCAGAGCCACCGGACGGCTGCAGTGAAAGGGACCTGCTCTGATCCCAACACATACCAGGCTGGATTATAACAGGGAACCAGAGCAGAAACAGGATCTGAGCCTCTCTGCTGTCACTCTCTAACCCTACCGCTCCTTCCCAAACACATCCTCCTCACTTCCTTCTCCAATTATTGTGACCTTGTTATGTTGGGGACAAGCTTTCTGAAAGTCAAGACCCAGCCTCATGCGATGCACTGCGCTTTGGGAGAGCTGTGGCGAGAGCGAGCTTGAAGCTAGAAGTTATAATCAGAACAGCTCAGTTCAAATCTGTAAGCTGACACAGAAACATTAAAACAAGACAACAAGAGACGCATCAGTGTCACTTTTCATCCTGGATGACTGCTTGTGATCAGCTCCTGGGGGCCTGTTTGTTTAGTAACACAGGAAGAGGAGGCCCCAGCGGACGCTCTTTGAATGCTAAAAACCGTAAAGCTAGCTCAGAGTCTGACACAGTGCCACCTCAGGAGGGAGTGCTACTTTCCCACATGTCCCCACTTTGATAAGGGCCGCCAGTGACAGCTGCAGGAAGTCAGGGGTCAAAGTCACAACAGGTAGTTAAGAAGATCAGACACTGTCCAGAGTGGACAGAAGAGGATGACAGAGGACCAGAGGCAAAAAGTTGAGCAGCTCAGTTTTTTTTTTAACCTTCTTTCTGCTCTCCTGTCCTTCTTCTTTTTGACTGTTCAGCTCCAGTGTCCAACATTACTTCAAAATAAGTCCAAGAAATCCTTTTCAGCAGAGAAACAGGTCTTGATTCTCACTGCTAAACTTTGCAGTGAAGTATAGTGAAAGGAAAAGGTGTATAAGTGGGACCATTGAAGCTCATTTTTAACTCCTCACATGGCTTTTAATCACCTGTTCTAATTGTATAAAACCTGTGAAGGATCAATCATGAAATGGATTTCAAAGCTTATACAGTGCAAAAAACTGAAATCTTATCAAGTGGTTTTTGTCTTACTCTGAGTAAAAATTGTCTTTTTATACTTGATATGAGCCTCATTCAACTGGTCAGTCCAGAAAAATGTCTTGTTTCAGTTATTTAGAGACAAAAATAAGGTCTTAATTGCTTGTAACAAGTAAATAAAATCTGCCAATGGAACTAGAAAGATTTGCTCGAAAATTTACTTAAAACTAGAAAAATGTCTTAATAGAAGTAACTTTTCTCTTGTTTCATCAGCAGATTGTTTTGACTTGTTACAAGCAATTCAGACCTCGTTTTTGTCTTCAAATGACTTTGAAAAAATACATTTTTCTGGACTGGTCAGGGGAATGTGGCTCAAATTAAGTCTAAAAATGTTCTACTGAAATTAAGACAAAAACACTTGATAAGATTTTGCTTTTTTGCAGTGTAGCAGCTCAGCTCACAGCCCCTTCTTGCGGCCTCCTCAGCTGAAGAGGATAAGAAGTATTGTGCTGGATTTTCATCACTGAGTCAGTTTTTTTAAGAGGATGAGACCTATGTGGATACTTTATCCTTTAGTTGAAACCTCATGAACGACCAAACAAAAGAGGTGTTTTGAAAATAAAAAAAAAGGTTAAAAAATCTACAGCCTTAGTTAAGGTCAATTCGCTCTTTTTAACTCACACATGCTTTTTCTTCTAAATTCCTTTCTCCAATTGTTTTTTGGATCACTGTCTCAGTTCTGCATCTGTCTCCTCCTTGCATTCAGGGAAAAATATCCCCTCAATCCTTCATCAACGTAAGTGAGTTCTTAAAAAAATTCATTTTCACTTTTTAATCAATCATTTCCAGGAAATTTTCCTGGAATTTATTGTTTCTGTTGAGTCCCAGTGAAGTCACTGGTCCGTGGGAGAGAGCTAACCGGATTCCCATTTGATTACAGAGGTGATAATTCACCCTTGGCCAATAATAAGCTGTTCACACGGCCTGCAGCTGCAGCAGCCTATGGCAGCTGAACCTTTACGTATGTAGCATTCACGCTAAGAGGGCAACCTTTTCAAGGCAGCACCAAGAGATTAAAAAAGCTGAACCTGGATCTGCCATCAGAGTATTTAGAGACGCAGATTTAAATGTACACAAGATAAATAATCTGAAATTATGAAGTGGCTCCTGAAAGACGTGTGGGTTTTTAAATGGCACCCCTCGACACATTTAGTAACTGTGTCTCAGAGATTTAACCTTCCTACTTCCTCCCTTCTATTTATAACAGTGTCATAGTCCTGCTTGCATTTTGATAGTACCAAGTGATCTCATTTACACACACTGGCACACGCGCACACTAACACACACACAATCTATGTGCAAACGATGCCAATGAATACTCATAAATGTTTGAGCACTGAGTGAAACAGATGGAAATTCTGCGCTGAATGCCACAATGGCTGGGCACCTGGCAGCGCTCCATATCTGAATTGTAGCATGTCCTAATGGATCAGCTGAAAGCAGCGCGCCCTCACTACCTGCTCTCTGTCCCTCAGTCTCTGTGCCAAAGGGTGATCCGCGGCTCTGTGCTCGCTGACAGCTGAGCTCACTCTGGCAGCACTTCTGCACACAGCGACATGCAGAATACAGAATGAGGGGCCACTGCCGGGACTAGTGATAAATCCAAAGGCACTGTGGTCTGGGCTTAGAGCTGCTGTGCACAGGGTGGACTCAATGACAGGAATGAAGTCCAGGAGACATGTAATACATTAAGACCAAAGTTTAAAACGATGATGTGTGCACTTCAGAAGTGTCTGACTTTGATGTTTTAGTTCGATTGAGTAATCCATGTCAGCCCTTACATCTAACTCAGAACTATATGGAGTTTTTTAGTTTTAACACTGAACATTTCTTTATTTATCAGTCGTGGCTCAGTGATAGAGCAGGTCACCCTCAAATAATTAGGCTGTAGGTTTGACCCCTTCGTGCATGTCAGTGTTATGTTATTTTACATGTTTTTGAGTATTTTAAACAATTTATTGAGCAGAAATTGCTCCAATAGGCAGGGCCAATGATGGCTGCAGGCAGACGTAGAGAAACACCAGATAGAAAGTTTTTAAATTGTGGAAAAGTTGAGTATTTGTCCTAGAAACCATTTGTCCCAGCACAATTGATGTGTTTAGTGGAGGTTAAATCCCTGTGAGGACTTTTGGGTTATCCTGGGCTGGATTGATTTAAGACACAAAGAAGTCCCTATGACAACACCAAGGTTAGCACTGAGAAGAAAGATTTGTCCTTTTTCTTGAAGAAAAGGATTTCTTGGATTTATTTTGTAGTAATGGTGGAAAAAAGCTGGACCGTCAAAAAGAAAAAGGACAGAAGAACAGAAGTAAGCTAAACGGGAGAGTGATAGAGCACGAGTTAAACGCAGGTTAAACTGTGATAATGTTCATTCCAACCCACATGCTTTAGTTATTCTGTAGTGATCTGTTCAAACTTGAGAGTCTATCAATAAAATGAAGAGTGAGGTTACGTTAGCTCTGCTTGGTGAGGTTGGAGTTGGTAGATGAGCACTGGTAGGACATAATAATAATAATGTTACATGTTACAAACATGTCTCAGAGCACTGTGCTGTGAGTAATACAAAACTGCTCACCTTCTGGACACTTAACTACTCTACAAACTGAGTTTACATAGTGTGATTGTTGTCATGTTTCAAACAATAGCCCTACATAACTACAAATAAAAATATTACGTTGTTGCTTTGCATCCTGGGAAAAGTTGTCTTGGACAAAGCAAAGTCATGATCAATTGAGGATCTGCTCTCCAAAACAAATGCTCGCCTTGGCAAGAGTAGTGTCTATACGACAGTGGGTTCTAGTGCTCATGGGAAACTGATTTTTTATCCCTGTAAAGCTAAAGCTTAAACTTGTCCAGATATTCCTCACAGCGCCTCTGACAAAGGCGTGAAGAATGTGGTTCTGAATGACACTTGAACTTTTTAAAAACTTAAAACAGCAACAAACTCTATTAAATTCTCTACATCATACTTTTTCACTTGCTCCAGTCTTTCTGTTCTTGTGTCTTGTTTTTAACTTACCCAAGCACTGAAATTCCCTGATGTTGTTCAAAAGAAAAAAAAAATAGCAACACACTGGATTTACTTTAAATCTGAAAATCCCAACAACAGAAATACTACTAAAGATAGGTATTTAATTCCACAGCTGAGGGGCATAAAACTCCTGGTTTAATTGTATAAAGTTTGTAAATGTCCTGTTCTTTGCTTTCAGTTTAGCTATGGCCATGGGTAAAATTTCACCATGCCTGTTGGATTTGAGATATGTTCAGCATCCTGAGGTTTGGTTTGGTTTTTACTGTCATGTTTTACTTTCATTTGCACTGCACCATAGGAAAATTCTTCAAATTTTCTGTCATGGGAACTGCTGCCTTACCAGTTCTGTATCCTGTACACTGATGCACGTTTTGGCATGAAGTGCATGACAGTGTATTGTTGTACTGAATTCTTGAGTATAGCTCTAGTGCCTGTGCTTATTACTCCTGCAGTTGTGTTGTTGCTGCTTTCCCTGTAGGTGGGCTCCAGAGGCTTTTTTTACTTCCACATTCTCAGGGTTTAGACAGGAGGAGCTCTAAATGTTCAGGCAAGGGAAACCTGGGAGTTAAACACCTCAGTCTGACAGCCTGCACACTTTAACATGAAATGAGTAGCTGTTTCCATCTTTCCCTTAAAGTCTTTTCAGATAAACTGAATGCAAACAGTCCCTCCCTGGAACGAGTCACTGCTGTAAATTAAAATGTCATTCACTGGTGTTGTTTTTTTTCCACTGAGTTATATTTATTGCTTTGCCTCCCTGAGGGAGTTGTGCATTGTGTGTCGCGATCTTTAAACCATCAAAGAAAACTTTATGATGTTTGAGTGAAACATATCAAACAAGTCAACAGATGCTGATGATTTATAGACTATTACATGCAACACTGACTCATAGACAGGACGTTAAGCACATTAACATAACCATGAAGAGGTTAACCAGCTTCATTGTGACCTGAAACGCATTGATTTAAAACAAACAAGTCATTATCAAGGGATAAAAAGGAAAAATGATTAGCCATGTGTGACATTTGTTTCATATTAACTTTTACAGTTCTGCCTTAAACCAAACCAGCTGCAGGGATGTGGATTGTTTGCGGTTGTATCTTCATATAAACTCTGTGTGGAGTCGTATTTTCCTCCATCAGCTCTCTGAGGAGGCTCAGCATCAAAAATTGAGGTGCTCGTCCCATCAGAGACACAAATAATGAAAGAGCGCTGTTCTGTGAGAGTGACGCGTATCTTCCTCACACCCCATGTGGCGCTGATTCGTTCAGCTTACTCATGTTTCTCCTCCAAACAAATTAATATTTATTATCGTCACTCAGGCATTTGGCTCAGGGGACTTATGACCTCCCGTCTCTCTCTCCGCCGACCCGTGCTGAGCTCATATAAAGGAAGTCTGTGAGATGGGTCTATTTTGGGTGACCATTATCTTCTTGGCTCTGCCTGGGTGAGACAGAGGAGGGTCACAGAGGAGTCCTGCGGTGACACGGCTGCACATATCAATAAACAATACGGCCTGTGTGTGTCATAGCTTTGAGTGGGCTCCAAGTCTGAGATGTCATATATGGTGACGTGTAAAAATATGGTCCAGACGTCATGTGCAAAAGTTATCCAGTCATTAAAAAGTGTATCATACGCCAGAAAATAATGATAGTGAGAAATAAGAAAAGAAACACAGAAGCTACCGAGTGTCATCCCTATGCAGGAATTTTGCAAGCCACATACAAGACTACTTTAAGATCTTGACAGATTCAAAAACTGTAATAGTTCACATCATATCTCACAGAAAGTCAAATGTAACATTTAAAAGATAAACAAACATGGAGGGTGACCATCATGGTCATCCACCTGGCCTGGGGTGTGTTCTGTTTTTCTACAAATAAACAGAAAACAAAGGTAATAAACATGGGTAAATATGGCACTAGCTGGTCCTTTGTTTTAATACTCCGTGTGGCTCAGGGGAGATCTACATGTGCAAAAAGTATGCATCATTCAGTTGTTGACACCTCACTATCTCTTGGGTATTGCAGTTTTATCCTCTTGAAGGCAGCAGACCAGGAATTGTAAATAAGTTTCATTTTTACGATTCCAGGTTGTGAATAAAAAAGACTGAGTCATGCAAAGGCAGAGTCCGTGTTATAAGAGCTCTGGTGCTTATTTGACTTTCAGATGAAACAACGCTTAGAAATGTGCTGAATTTCTGGGTGGCTGCGACCATAGAGTAGTAAAAAACAAACATTTACGATTCCAGGTCATACAGCCTTCTACACAGTCTTGAGTTTTAAAATCGTCACATTCTCACCACACACTTCTGAATCACTTTGATAAACAATCTTTCACAACAAGCTTGAATTAGGTCATGGCCTCTTGATCATTCACGGGAGAGAGTTGTGCTTTATCTGTCCTCTGTCCTAAAACCATCCCATGTGTGACCACCCTTAACATCACAGCCTACATACAACTTTATCTTCATGTTCTCAATCCAAACACTGCCAAATCATGCCAAGCTTAGATATGTCATCTGTTATCTGTGCTTATGTACATCGGGGTGGTAGAGCTATGTATCATTACAGCAGATTCACTTAGCTGGAATCCACAGCCAAGGCCAGTCGTGGGTAACTGTGCTTACAGCTGAAATCTGACTGAACAACAAAACAGTTCTTTCTTCTAACAGATCCGTTACTTCCTGAGAAAATAGATTACAAGGATAGGTAATGAGGAGACATCAAAAGAGATTAGATTTACAGGCGATACACATTGATTTTGCAATTGTAAATGCAAAAAGTCGATGACACCTAGAAGAACAATCACAGGCCCCGTTTACACGACAATGTTTCATCTGAAAACACTAAAACGCAGTAAAAAAAAATCTGCATTTACTGTGAAACGCAGAGGGACTGAAAACACTGTAGTAAGCATGCCAGGCCTGCAGGTGGTGCTATAACTGTCTTGCCCAGGAGCAGCTTCGGAGAGATCTCCACCAAAGTAGAGTTGAACCGATCATCTGGTGTATTGGGGAATACTAAGTGCAAAAGTGGAGCAACAGATGCACATTTTGTATAAAGACAGTCAGCAGATTGAGCGTTTCCACTAAAAACACCGGCTTACTGTTTACACGGCAACGGTGTCGGTAGTGTTTCAGAAAAATCCCACTCTGGAGGCCGTTTTCAAAAGTTTGCGTTTTAGGTCAGCTGAAACGTTGTTTCCGTGTAAACGCGAGGCTGAAACGCAACAAAACTTTTGCGTTTCACTCTAAAGCCATTGTTGTGTAAATGGCCCCACAGGTTGTGATTATGTTGTTTCAATGGGTAGTTAGAGTTTGGAGGAGTTGCACCTCACCTCTCGTGGACTTCTGCATAGGCTATGATGTTGATTGGACACAGAATTATATACCAGGGTTTAAATTAGGGATGGGTTCCTGTTAAGACTCAATATGAAAAGGTGCAGCCCATCAACATCATAAGTCTTTATGCTTAACAGTTTCCTTATCAATTCTCTACATTACTTTGGACCGTATGTCAACTATTCCCCCAGCTGTCTTAGCTATTTAGGTGTTAACAGTTTCCCAAGAAAACTCTGATTTAGGATTTTTCACTTTAAGTTTTAATGGAGAAGTGTGTGTAATGAAATTCAATACATTAATCATGTTATACTTCTCCTGATGTACCAAAAATGATACAGAAAAAATAGCACTATCTTAATGCTAATGTGAATGGGAAATTGCATTGATATGCTAGCGGTTAGCATACATCGGTATAACTTTGATGTTACCAAACTCATAACATTTTGTTGACGCAGAAAACCTTTAAAGCCTTATTTTTGCAGGAATTGATTAGAGAATGGATAAAGAATTGGATCGACAGGTGGAGTTGATCGGGGCATTGTTAGCAATAAAAACGTTTCAATATCCATCCCTGGTTGAGACACAACATTTGACTGACATTTTGACCTACAACTCAAAAATCATCAATGATTTGTTTGGCAAACTAGCCAAGGGGCAAAATTAAGTCATTAAATCTTTAGTACACACACAGATTCCAAACACTTACTTTGCAGATAAAATGCTCAATGCATTGTTCATAACCCACATCAGTTTGTTTCTGCAACATTAGACGTGTCGTGCTTTAAATATTTTTTCTTAATCTTGCCGATCTTAGAGAGGGTGGCTTCTCTTTTGGAGATCAGTGAACGAACACATGTAAAAATCTATCTTTAAATGTATGTAATTCTGTTTCAGTCCGTTTTTCTGACTAAGGTTGGTTTGTAAATCTGTTAAAGTAGATCTGACATGTAGTTTTTGATTTCTGAGTGCAGTCTTCTGTAAAACTCTGAACTCTAAATAACCCGAAAGAAGCACACGGAGCTCTGACAACACCGACTCTGCCTTCACATGACTCAGTCTTTTTATTCTGATGGAATGTATGACAGTTCACATTACATTCATGCATTTGAGTCTGTTTACATAAGTGTGGTTTCTTTCATTCATTCTCCTTACCTGCTTGTTCCTGTTCTGAGTGAACGGGAGCCTGGAGGCTTTCTGGACGGCAGCTTTGCTGAGTGACATTTTAAAAACAGTTAAATCGTTCTGTGAAGCTGCATAAACTTAAATTGTTTTTTTTATTTTTGTCTTTTCGGTGAAAACACATGAGGTGATCTTAGTATCTCTGTGCTGGATTCATGTCACTTATTTTGCATTCTGTGAACTTGGTGATACTTTTAGCGACTCAGACGGTGAAAGAATTATGAGTGCTGATGTGAAGGATCGCCCTAACACCTAAATCTAAGCTCACTCAGTTATGACAGAACAGCTCATGCACTGCACAACCAGCTCATCTGTCAATATCAGGAGAAGATGTTTTTAGTTCATTTGGAGGTTACTCTTTTCCATTTTACCATTAAGTGGAAGAGTTTTCTCATGTCAAACACATCATGAGTTGCTGTCAATTTAATGCAGGGAACCCATGTGAGAACAGGACTGAAAGGAATCTATACAATGAGGACTTGGCTCTGTACCACAACACTTAAAAGTCTGGGTAGGGCGCACATAAATACTTGGAAAGAAAACATGTATTGACAAGAAGTTTCAGCCCACGAGCAAACAAACATCAGCTTTAATACCAGAGAATAACAGATAAGTCAGAGTGGATTTAACGTGTCAGTGCGGGGATTTCACTTCTTTTATTGTACAGCCATGTTTAGCAGCATTTAAACGTGTTAAATTAAAACCAGAAAGCCGTTGGAAAGGCAAATGTTTGGTTGCTGGAAGGAGCTGGTTTCTCCTGGCACGTGAACACAAAGTGAGTTGAGTTGTGAAAGGACTGGTTTACTTGTGGAGATGAAAGGCGGGCGTAAATCACGAGAGGCTGATGGGAAGGCTTTCTCAGGTGCCACAGTTTAGCTCTGGTTGCTTCTTTTGTGGTGTGAGGTTGTGGTGTTGCCCCAGGCTCACCTTGACAAGAAAATGCTTATTGAGTGACCAGATGCTCCAAGGTGTGTTTGAGTTACAAATTTATGTTGTCAGTTTGGAGTGGAATAAATCACAGAGTGCCTGTCAAAGTGTCTCTGTGCTCTAAATGCTCTCTTAGATATTGACAAATATGTTCTAGTAAATAGCAAGTGAAGTGGGACTCTTAAATTCGAGATGTGTGTAGCCAACAGACGGAACTTGACACCGTTGCGCATGAGCACGCAGATCAGGTTAGAAACATGCATCGCAACAGAACATCTCCAAATCGCATTCCGCATACTGAAATCTAATCCGAGGACATCAGGATGTGTGACATAACCCCCAAGACATCTGAAAACTGCGCTCCTCCAAACGGGGGGCTCCAGGGGTTGGTTTGGAGAGATATGCGGACCCTCTGTTACTCACTGTTAGCTCCTGCAGGGGTATATAAAAGAGGGGCGGACACCAACTGGTCCAAACGTCAGAGCGCACTGAACTATAAATCTCTCCAAACTGTCCTCTGCGCCCGCTGCGGTGTTATGCGCAGACATCTGTCCGGATTCAGTCCCAGTATGAGGACAGCGCGTGAGGAAACTCTCCGAGCTACATAGCTGCTATCTGACCTGGAGAACATGGAGAATAAACATCTTGATGTGTTTTCTCCCCCCTGTCGATATATTGTCACATGCTGGCGACTATGAGCATTTGACGCATTTCTGGATTTAGCAGCGTTTTGAGTGATTTAACAAGAGAAGAAGAAAAAAACAGCTTCTCGCACTCTGGATGACATATTGTGCACCCTTTGCGCCTCGGAGACGCTGATGTCTTCATTGGACTCCTTTCAGTCGGAGATGGTGGAACTTTCTCGGATTTCCAACGTGGAAACGTAGCATCCAATTAATCAGCGACTGCAACTGTACCCCGTGAGGCGCAGTGGCACTCGGTCCGCTTCTCTTCAACACCTACCTTTGGACTCCAAAGTGTGGGGAGACGCGCACTGGATCGGAGTATGAAAGACACATCTGGTGCGATTTTTCTGCGTTTCTCTGTTCGGACACATTTCAGCGCGTTTTCAGGATTTTTTTTCTAGCTGTGGCGATTCATGCAGCTTTGGACACTAAATGAGTCGCGTCTTCTGCTTGGATATTAACACACACAGCCGAGCGAGTTTCAGGTCTGCATGGGCCATATTTGAGGTAAGCAAGCACACTTATTACTCATATTATTTCATAGCGAGGATAAAGCCAGATTATTTGCATTTGGAGCATGCACGCCTGGCACACGCAGACTCATTTAATATCAAACTGAAAAACAGAACTTGTGCATGTCTAAATATACTTGTCAGGACTTTTGCACAGCATGTTTAAGCCCAGTAGTTTATCCACGCGTGTGTGTTTAGGTTTAGTGCAGACTCAACATGCCATTAGACAGAGTCACGTAAGCTTTGGGGATCGCCATCTGGCCAACTCACACCATTATTTAGGCTGAGGTTGCCAACACGCTTTGGTGCGTGCTTTTAGTGGCGCTTTATTTGTGAGTGGCGCACCCTCTGTGCCTCATTACGAGCTGTTCGGTGGATATTACAATGTTATGAATTTACCATTCTATAATCCGACGAGTTAAACAGGCACTTCGGCATCAGATTAACACGAGAATGTGATTTTGAAAGACTTTTACGCACGAATTTTACGCACTTATGTAAATGTGCCACACACACATTCCGCGGTTATTCCACGTTACAGATTGCAGTGTTTTATTTCCACTGAGGCTGTTACATGAAGAATACGAGTAGGTTTACTATGATGTTTATATTAACAGCAATCCAACTATGCGACAGAGACAAAGTGAGGATCAAATAAGCCTCTTGAGATGATGACACAGTTATTAATACAGAGTGAGTCAGGGGTGTCCAGAGTGTTTCAAACCCTCTGCTGACTGCACTGTAAACAAGACCTGGCCTACATTATGCTTGAAATGTGTGTGAGGATTCATTTAAATGGTTCCTGACACTTTTCATGATTGAATTTGTTCTCCATGTTTGACACAATATTCTCCCTCGTTTCTGCAGCTTTCCTTATCGGAACTGAGTCTAAGATGAAGTTATGGGATGTTTTGGCCACGTGTTTCTTGCTCCTGAGCTCTGTCGCTACACGGCCTCTCTACCGAAACACTTACCCAGCCAAGAGGACTTATTTACCCAGCATCTACAGTGATCCCGTTCCTGCGGAGGAGGAAGAGCCCGTGTTCCAGCGTGAAGACTACAACCTGCAGGAGATCTCCATGGAGGATCAATGTAAGGCACACAGCATGAGTTAACCAAACAATTTTCTATTTGCAGCCACTGGGATGCATGGTGGATAATTACCCCACATGGGAGTCACTTTAAAGATGAGTGCAGCTTGTGCAAACCTCACACGTGTATGATTTTCATTTATTTCTGTGTGTTATTTATTCAAAGAACATTATTTTCCCATGCATTAGGCTCTGTCCCCATCAGGGTTTTTAAGTTCGTCTTTCTCAACATCACACACTTGAGAAACAGCACGTAAGGTGATAGCAGTTGGGTTGAGCCAACACTGAAGAGGCCTACATTGATAAGCTTCTCAGACTAGCAGGTTATCAGACAGAAGATCTCGATTTGTGTTTTATGGCTGCTGTGGGTTACATCATGCTCATGTCAAAACAAGGCAGCAGCAGGAAGAAAAAGAGCACTGACAGCTCTATAACACCCCCCCACCTTTCTTGTTTATGTTCACCTCTGCCTCCCTGACATAATGACCTCTGACCTCTGCCCGTGTGCCAAAAGTCAGAAATCATAGCGTGTCTTGGAGAAAACAGCGTGAACATGATTCACAAATATGTCCAGGGGCAGACAGAGGCTGGTGAGCATCCGGAAAGTTTGAAGCAGCGAGCACGAGTTCTGTGTTTATGTTCGTTTCGCTGCGACAGTGGGCAGGAATTTATTTTGTTTGGATCAACGTGACACTGTATCATCTTCACACTGAAGGAGACGCAGCCAAGATCTGGATAAGGAATGGAACATTTGGGCGAATGTTTGTGCCACCACCTCACTTTCTGTTTGGGACGGGGTGACATCACTGATCTGCATCGTAAGCTAAGGCTGTTAACTGTGTGCTAATGGTATAGGCAGCATTGTAGTGCCATGACAGGATGGATCTCAGGGTTGTGGTTTTTCTTTTACTTTTCAAACCAGAATCATTTCAGATACTTTAGAACAAAACATCTTCAAGAAAAACAATATTGTTTGTTGCTTTTGGTGATTTCGAAGCTGGATTGTCAAGACTATGGACAATCTCACGCCATTGTAAAGAACAATGAAAAAAAAATCTAGTGAAGCTTACACTAAAACTTCTGAATTACAAAAAGACTTCAGAACTTCCCTCACATTAAAGTCCACAGCAAAACAGATCAATTTGAAGTGGACAACACTTGAAGTAATGTAAAGTTCGATGACACTTAAAGTGATCTTAATGATTTCTCTCTCCATTGAGCCTGCATTTATCATCAGAGCCGTCAATCAATATATCATGTCCCGCCTTTAATCCACTTTTTAATAAGCTCCAACAAAGAATAAAAACATATAGATTAATCTACATCACAAGAAGAAAAATTTGATGTGTATTTGTGTATTGATGGATGAACCAAGCCTTATGGCCTACACTGCAGGCAACCATCAGGGGGAGCTCTAACTGTTTTAGCTTCACTTTTAGGATTTGCTTTTCAAGTTTGTATGTTTTAAAGTCTTGGCACTACATCTATGAAACAGTAAAATGACTTAAAGACAGAAAATAGGTAAAGCCAAGCAGTATAGGTCACACATCCAAGCGGCAGGCCAAGGTTTGAACCCAACCCGCAGCACCTTTTCCACACATAGCTCCCCACACTCAACTTTTTTCTCTTCTCTAGCCACGGTCCTTTCCTCTCTAATTAAGGCAAAGAAAAGTCAAAAATTCACTTTTAAACAAAAAATGACTAAAAGCCCAAAAATGGCAGTCACCAGATCAAAAATGAAAATTAAAATTTATTTTGGATGGTCCTAAAACCAGCTATAACAGGGGAGCTAAGGCCAACAGTGTGCCCACCTGTTACTCAATCTGCTAGATCCCTGGTCATGAAGATTTATGCAAGTAAATCTTAGCCTTTACACCTTTTTTTACAGCATGGTACAAAAGGTAGTGTCAGAGAGGAAATCAGCTTTGTTACATTATTTCTTATTAGTGTCCTGGCTTGTAGCTGTTGCCTTGTTTTTATTCCCACCCTAATCACTGGTGTAGACCTGGATGAAGTAAATTCATGAGGTTCAGGTGATAAGTTACCTCATCATTTAGGGCTCGTCTTTTAACATAGGGACAGAGATACTTGAATATTATCAATACCCAGGACTGAGGTGTTGTGCCTTGACTTGAGTTAAAACAGGGGAAACCCTGTTTTTGTGTTAACATAGTGCAAACATTGGAAGACAGAAAAAACATTCCCATCCTGTGCATCTCCAGCTGGTCATCACTAATAGCCGTGTGATATGTTTACATGATGTAATGAAAGTGTATATATCTAACATATACAGTGAGAACAGAAATAGGAGGCGGCTGTGGCTCGGTGGTGGAGTCATCATCCCTCAATAGACGCTTCAATTTCAGCTCCTGCAGTTACGTGCCTGAGTGTCCTTGAGCAAGACACTGGACCCAAAGTTGCTTACGTTGTTGTTCAGCAGTGTTCACATCAGTGCTGGTCTCATGCTTGGATAAATGGGGAGGGTTGCTATATCAAGAGGCAGAACAAAAATTGAAATTGGATAGAAGTAAGCTTCTTTGGTCTTTTCCTCATACTAACTGTAAGACTGTGTGAAAAAGTGGCTTAAATATGGGACCTAATGAGGTTTTATGAGCTGTTGGTGCCGGCCTCAAGTGGACAATTGAGGAACTGCACTTGTGCATTATGTCAGTTTGACACAGGATGCTGCAGCATGTACTTGTCACATGTTGTTTTGGATAGTGGAATAGTGGAAAACAAAAACATGTCTTTTTAGGAGTACAATTATGCTACAATTTGTGCACAAGCCCTGTTTAGTGCGACCTGCCCTGTCTGTCAGCAGGTGTACACTGTAGCCACCCAACCTGTCAGCACCCACACAATAGAAGGTGTCCAAATCAAAGGGCAGGTGTGTCTAAACAGATTGGCTCAGGCTCACCTGATACATGAGCAGCAGCCCAATCAGCTGTGGAGAGCAGGTGGATCAGATAGCCCGTGCACTGCCGGAGGAGCAGGTAAAAGAGGACAGAGTTAGGTGACACTGCAATAGAGAGGTTGTGTTAACCACAAGGCCACCTGCCAGACATCACACCTTGCTGCGCTGACTTCTCACACGCACACACAGACACGTACATACGCTCACGTGCACAGAAGTACACAGGTGATTCAATTAGAGCCTGACTAATTGATTCATTTCAGAACAAAATGTCTTCATGTGTAGCCAAACCTGCATGTGTTTGCAGCAGGAGAGACCTTTCTCTCTAATAGAACCAACATGTAACTCAGGAGGGTCCAAAGACTTTCCGTCAGTGCTCAGTGCTCGTCACAGCAGATGGTGCAGGGCTGCGCTGCTGGTGCGTGTTTCCAGTTTTGAGCAGACTTCAATCTGCTTCGTCTGAATGACTCAGAGCATTTCCTTCTATTTGGCCTTTGAAGTCTCGGGTTCTGAAATTACATCCATGAAAGGTTTAAATGACTGAAAAACAACCTCTCCATTGGTGGTGTAATTGCTCTCTGCCTACTGTATCAATGAAGGTGTGTGAAAGCAGAGCAGCTTAATGAAGTCGTACAGCTGAACAGCCTTAAAAGGCTCAGGTTCCCGGGAGATTGAAACCTTATGGAGGCAGCGTGCAACATCAGGTCATTACAGATGAACCAATTCTTCTTCCCCTCTGACCACAAAAATACTCCAAATGGAATTGACTACACCCTCTGACCTTCAGCCTCCAGCTCATCCCCCAGCAACCATGTTGGAAGGAGTTTGAGCAAGGCACCTGCACGCCCATATGAGCAACTCTGGCCTGTTTTCTGCATTCCTCCACCCGAGACTAATCTATAAATCAGCATGCACAGTTTCTCATCTGCACACTGCTCAGTATTTATGGACATTGTCTGCGTTTGTGTCAGCATGAGAGCATATGCTGGTGGACTATAAATGTGTACGTCAACAAAACTTCACATCGCTCTTTTCTAGGCAAGTTGTGCCTCAGATCTAGGTTCTTCATTAGATTGCTTTAATAGTAGAGCACATTTATTACAATTTTTATGTTTTTTTGTTTTTTCAAAGGTCAAGTTTGGATTTTGTGAAGGGGCTTTTTCTGTATTTGTTGGTTGGGTGCAGCTTGCAGTCTCGTAGAATAACTATAAATCCCAGTTGCAGAAAACGTGTTGATACAACAGAGCCATACTAACTGCACCTCAATCAGAGCTTAAATATCAGAAATACAAAATCTGCTAACATTAAAGGGAGGTGGGGTAAAGTCACAGTTGATCCACCATGGTAGCTGTTACCCTTATTTCTTGTCCACGCTAAGCTAAAGTAAGCTAACCTAACCGAGTATTAGTTGAGGTATAAAACTTAAAAAAAAAAGAACTTTAGGAGTTGTAAAAAGAAAACTGGGTCAAACTAAGCAAACTACTTTGCTTTCTTGTCTGTACTAAGACAAGCTATGCTAACTGTATAATACTATAGATACTACAGGTACTATACTACAGATTAAAAATAGTAAATTTGAGATCCAAAGGGCCACTAAAGAAAAATTCCTATTACCATTGGACATAGCCCATCTAGATGGTTCCATTTGTTGTCTTTGTGCTAAGCTAGGCCAAGAGAGGCTAAGTGCACAAAGACTAAATGCTAGCGTTAAATTTTGTTAAAATTATATCCCTATTTCAAAGCCATGCTTGCTGTCACTGCCAGTTTCCTGCCTTTTTGTGAAGCTTAAAAAAACTTCAAACTAGTTGTAAAAATACAAAAACACAAAATTCCAAGTTCTTGAGGGATGGGACAAGAAAAACTATAAATAAACCAAGCTAGCTGGTTTCTGCTCTTTTTTTCCGAAAGTTTACTACTAAAGCTAAAGACAATACGAAAGCTTGAGATCTAAAGATGTATACAAAAGAAAATTTTGTTATCATTAGACAGAGCCAAGCTACATGGTCCCCCTTCTTCCCTGTCTAAAAGATAAGCTAAGCTAACTGCGGACTGAATGAGTCCAAAAGTATTAAAAAATCCAAAATTTAGGCTCAAAATGGCTAAATAGCTAGCTGGTTCCCTCCCCGTCATGTCTATGCTAAGCCAAGCCAACTAGCTGTAGCTTTATAAAAAACACAATTCTAAAACTGAACATCTTTAATGGTAGTAGGAAAATTTTGTTGCTTTTGGACTGAGCTAAGCTATTTTTTTACCCTTCATCCTGTCGTTATTACAAGCTAAAACAGCTAGCTGTTGCCCCATATTTGGAGTCTTTGTGCTTTGCTATGCTAGGCTGGTAGCTGCACTGCAGTTATAGACTAATATTTAACAAATAAACAAGATTGAAATATTTTTTTACCTGCACCAAGGAAGCAAAACGTGATTTTCCTCAAATGTCATACTGTACAAATGTTTGTGTTTTTTTATTTCAAGTTTTACATAACTTATTGTTTGTTATCACTCCCATCTTACAACGGACATTCAACATGAAGATCAAGTTTTTTTACTGATGTTTTGGTTTTGCAATGTAACAAATTGTAAAGTTATATTTCAACTGACATTTTCCCCTCCAGCTTATTATTTTTTTTTCTAAAGCCTGTAAAGATTGAGTGTCCAGTTTACCTTTAAGAAAGCATTTTCTGTCAGTTTCAGGGTTGAAACTAACCTGTCACATCTGTTTCTTTCAGATGACACATCAGGTCCCTATCCGGAGCAGTACGATGATGTGATGGATTTTATTGAGGCTACCATTGGCAGACTCCGGCGATCATCAGATCCTAGAGGTAGCTCCAGGGGACGGCGAGAGCAAAGACAGAGGGGAGCAGCAAACACAGGGGACACCAGGGGAGAGGGGCGAGGACACGGAGACAGGAGGCGAGGTCGCGGACGGGGTGGTAACCGAGGTGGCAAAGGAGGGCGAGGCGAGAGGGGGAGGGAAAGGATATCGGTGCAGAGTCGAGGCTGCTTGTTGAAGGAGGTCCACCTCAATGTGACAGATTTGGGGTTGGGGTACCAGACTAAAGAGGAGCTGATCTTTCGTTACTGCAGCGGCCCATGCGCCGAGGCGGAGACAAACTATGACAAGATCCTCAACAACCTCACACACAACAAAAAGCTGAACAAGGACACGCCTTCCCGTACCTGCTGTCGACCAATCGCTTTTGATGATGACTTATCTTTCCTGGACGACAATGTTGTGTATCACACGTTGAAGAAGCATTCTGCCAGGAAGTGTGGCTGTGTATGAGGAGTAATGGATCACTTCAACAATCTGACACTGTAGAGGCTGGAATCACCTTATGAAACGGGCTTAGGTCAAACAGTGATGGACTGGTGTCCTTTGAGACAGAAAAGTTGCAGCAAAAGGAACTTTAATGTCTGTTTATGACAGCCTAGTCTCTTTTTTGACTCTACACTCATGCAGAAATGGATGAGGTATCCACTGTTTGGCAGATAAAATGATACTGTTACATTTCCAAATCTGCTAACAGTGCCATCCAAAAAAGGTGTTAGTGAAGAAAAATGAAGAGATAATTCTCCCAGACACGCCAGGTTTTCCAAAGTTTGCTCTTAAGACTTCAAACCAGCTCAGAGTATTTTCAGCTGCCGTCTGACTCACGTCTGCTTCAGCGTCTGGATGTGGACATAAACATCCAGAGCCGAGGATGACACGAAAAACCACAATAACACTTTAAGGTGCAACGCATCTAAATGAAACCCATCATATATGTATACAAAACTATATATATTATATATATGCATACACGTGTGTATAAGAGGTATATTTATTAAGATGGAATTAACTTATTGTTATTTATTTTGATCCATTTTATGAAAGAAATAGTTGTGTTTCTTATTTATTTAAAAGCTGTCTGTCCTGGAGGGTGCCAAAAAGGAGCACAAAGTGTAAAAGGTGATCAGTACTATGAAAAATTCAACAACACATATTCGATATACCCCTTCACTGTTTGATAACAGCCATGGCGGCAAGTGCATTTTGGCAACGGAGGTAGTGCAGAGTATGATAAGCGCTTTTATCTAAGCTTCTCAAGTAGGCCATTCACCAAAAAGCAGAATTTTTACAAAAAAAAAAACGACTTGGAAGCACAGTCAATGACTGTCACTTTGATACGAGTATGCATGAGAGGTGTTAAAGTCCACAAGTAATTTGAACAAAATGATCTGTAGATATGTCCAGACTATAAAACAGTAAATCATAAATTTACGTAAATAAACCAGAAACGCTTCTGAGCACACAGACCACTACATATGGGAGCCAGAAAACTACAACTGAGAGCAAACTTCACCAAATACATCATAATAATAATTTAGTATTTTATGATTTGCTAAGTAGCACAGTTGATCGTGAGATGATATACCATAGTTTCACTGTGAAGATGAATTCTGCTTCCATCAAAAGTAAATTAAACTTCCCTTTCTTATTATTTACTCCCCACACCGAGTCTAAAGTGTTGTATTTTGATTTGCACCGTTTTCATCAACTACACAAAGTAAAACTGGATTTTTTTAAATTTCTTTTTTGCAGTCAGAAATCACATTTAAAAGCTCGCAGAAGTTGATGGCGTTTTGGTGTCAAGTGTGACAGTTGAAACTGGTGTCTGTCAGATGACTGAATGGTTAATGGATGCAGTCTCCGTGACATCAGCCATCTGTTTCTGATATAGAGTTCTGAAGCAAATCATCAGCAGAGGCCACATTAGAAAAGGGGCAGGCTTCAACCTCCAAGCTAACAGCTATTGGGGGCCTGCCTGTCAGTCAGGTGAGCTGCGACTCTGATTGGGCAAATTTGTGACCTTAATATTTTCTAAAATGCATTCAAAGAAAATTCCCAATCCAGTGTGTGCCCTTAGGGAAATTAACAAATCACACAGAAGTTGTTTTTCATACCAGACTGTAAATGTGTTTATTTCTGCTGTAAAAATGGTCTTTTTTGGCGTAGTGTGTATGTGGTTTCTGGTACTTCCAGAGACAGCCTCAAGTGGACACTGGAAGAACTGCAGTTTTTAGCACTTCCTCATTGCCTCATGTTTTTAGACTGGAGGTTGATGCTTGATTGAAACTCACACGTCACTCAAAACTTATATCACTACATTAACCATGGCCATTCAGAGAAGGCATAAATAATAAACCAGAAACCCTCTCAAGCCGAAAACTAGCACACAAGATGGCTACATATGACTGCTAGAAATCTTCGTCCACTCAGCAAAATTCACCAAAAATAAACTGGATGTAGGAGTTCAGTAGTAGTAATTACTTGTTTTCAGTCAAACCTGGTTGCTGAGGTTGGATACAGAAATCAAATTTAATAACTCGCAGCCACAGATGTTGCTGGTGTGTCAGTGTGAAGTGTGACCCTGTTAACTGATGACTGTCAGTCGACTGAAGGTCCCCAGGTCACACAGTCACTCTGAACTCAAAGACACTGGTTGATCTGTAACAGTCACAATCCTGTTAGTGTTCAAAAGAACTTGAGTCCATGGTCCAAATTATTGTTTTTGAAAACCTAGCACAAAATAGATATTTTCTGCTGCTTATAATTTTAATTCAGAGTTAAAGGACTTCTTTAAAAAAATAGGGAGCTAAACACTGCTTCCGTTGCCAAAATGCGTGCTCATCTGATTGATGACGTAGGTTGTAAAGGGGTGAAATAAGGCTAAATTTCTTCACTGAGACCTGAGTGAACATGTTCAGAAAACAATATTTGCGTCAAAGTTAAAGGATTGGTAAAAGGAGACACAGAGGAGGGGACCAATAGGAGATCTTTGATTAAAGGGATCTGTTGTTTTGAGCATTTTTAGAGACGGCAGGTTTAGTTTTATTTGTGGATAGCTCCTGAAACAAAGTGTGACCACGATAGGACACCTGGATTTAGACTCAAACATCACCATACTGTATGTTTACAAAGACTGCTGCTGTTCATTTTCAAGGCAACTGTACTGTTACTCCAAACAAGAGCTGTCACGTCTTTAAATTCAAATTCAGAATCAACACGAGTGGGGAGGTGGTCTCCGAGGACCTGTTGGTGCCTTTGAGGATCCATCCCTCGAGTCACAAAGCACAGAAGCTGCTAGAATGCCTGGCAATGCTGGTCAGCATTACGTTACCCGAAACCTCACTCTGGCCTCGCACCAAGTCTGAGCAAAGGCTTTGCAGCGGTAACCGTCCCAATAAGCTTTAAAGTTCAGGGACGGCCTGTGTTTTCTGTCTCGCCTCTGACAGACAGGTCTTACCCTCTCAAAGGGATTTGAAAGTGATCCTCTAACATGAGTCTTAACCAAATATCCCCTTTGGCGACTTGCGTTCCGGCAAGGCAGTTTAAGTGAGATCTAGCTACTGTAGCTGCTGTCATCGCCAGCTGATGTAAATATCTAAAGAGGAGGCGCTACAACAAAAGATAATGTTTTGGGCTCAACGTGCTTTCTCGTGTAATAACTTGTTCTGCCAAGAAAATTCACATTTTTACGATAATATGTGCAGGAAAACAGGTGGCTCTTTGGAAGCTAGCAAGACCCGATGAGGGGGATCTTTTTAAGTGGAACAAAGAGCGCCCTCGGGTAGGTCTTGATGTTCGCATGGATTAGGGACCAAGGTATCTGTGCCCACCCAGCAGCAAGCAAGCCAGCTTTACTGTGTAATCCCCCCTGCACACTGAACAAATCCACTGAATCAAGCTGAATTTAGGCCAAACACTACACAGAGGGGAAAAAAAACTTGCTTTTATCACAGCATACCTCATCAATTGGATCATCTTCCCTTTAACAAGTGATTCGTGCGTAAGCCTTTCCAGATGAGAATGTGCCGTTAGGAGACTTCCAAAAAGCCTTGGAGCGCCACGCCACTCGTAGATACCATGCATTAAAGTGAAGAAACTCTGACCACTCGATTAGCCCTCTGGTTTTCATGCAAAGGTAATCAGCAGATGCAAGAATCCTCAGTGCTACCAACAGAGGAGAGGATTTGTGTGCACACCTCTGTGGGAGAAGAAACCTGTCATGTCGTCTCACGTGTTTCATGTTACAGAACCAAAGCTCTTGGCAAACTTTATTTTTGTACAATATTCATTTTATAACTTTTTACAGAATTAAACTTGTTTCTATCAAACGAGCAAGTCTCCTGGTCTTCTGCCATGTATAACAATGCACCAGTGTCACATGGTGCTAATTTTCTCCTGGGGTTGTGTTTACACAAGCATCATGTGGCATTAAGGATGAAGAAGTGGAGAATAGTCGGGACGGTTTGTAGTCTATAGTGTGGTGTCCCCTCCTGTTCTGCATTCCTGAACACTGGCCCAGGGTCGTACAGTAAACAAAAGCTAACCGTAAAGAGCCACTGAGCTATAAATCAAAGTGATGCAGAATGTTTCCACTGTGCAGAGAAGATATGGAAATGCTGCTGAGAACATGACAGCAGACAGAGTCATTAAGAAGGGGCTTAAGGTGTGTTTACAATGTATAGCTGATGTACTATAACAGCAGCTCTCAAGTGTTTTGTGGTATGTCTTCCTTATGCAAACTCTACGGGATGTTTTGGCGTCTCCTGGAACAGTGGCTCCCAAAGTGGGCCAGGGGTGGTCATGAAATGCCTTCCAAAATCAAATTTCATCCATTATTTTTTTAAAATAAACAACATATGGGTTTCATTTTATATAAAACAATGCAAACAAAAAAGTTTTCTCCGTTTCCCACATTTTTCAGTTGAAGACCCCTGATGTTACTAAACCAGGATAGCTGCGGCATCAATGGCAGCAGATTGAATTAGAAAACACAGTTATAATGCACATAGGTAGTCTAATTTTATACCAATTAGCTAAATTAACTGTCTCGTTCCTTTGTTGATGTTTATTGTCCTGGTTTTGGATCATTATATGAGATTCCTTTAATTGTCCCCCAATGGAGAAATTTACAGAATTAGGGCAGCAACTATGAAAGAAAACTAGACAAAATGTTGTACTGAAAAATTTAACTTCTAGAGATATGTACAACCAAAATTCAGGTACGGAATGTTCACAGACTCATAACATAAAGTAAAAACTAACAAACAAGAACACAATGGTGAGGTATTGCAGATTATTTCTATTTATTCCTGTATCCCCACAGCAAGGGGTCCCTGGTCTCCAGCATCGAGATTTGGGGCTGGGAAGTTTTGGGAACCCCCCATTGTCAAAGTCTGTTTTGGTCCCAGTCTTCTCCTCCTAACAGCTCTCACATGTAGTAAGAGCATTCAGTCGAATGCCAAGCACCAAAAGTGCAAACAATCAGTGAATGTCCATTGAACATAATAGAACAATCAGATGCTAAATGCACTTTCTTCAAGTGTTGGAAAGGCACAAAAAGAAAGATCAGACAGACTAAATAATAGGCCAGGTGGTCACAAGGTGGCCAGAGGACGTTTCCAGATTAAGATATTGTTGCTCCAAAATATTGCGTAAGGGCCTGTGTCCACTGACAGCATTTGTTGTGCTGGCAGCGTCTACAACCTCAGTTTCAGAGAGTGCTAGAGAAATGTCTCACAGTACTTCTGCTGCTTTGATCGTTGTGCCTGTTTTGGATTGTTCTGAATGCTCAATACTTACTCCTTTTGACCATGTGGAACCATGTGGTTTCTGAGAGGTTACCCACCACAGTAGACGGCAGTGCTGTAGAAAGGAAGTAACATAGTAGATTTCATCTTCTTTGAAAATGTCAATCTACCAAATAAGTTGAGGGTGCTCATGATCTGGACATGTGTAGGAAAACCTGCACAGAACGGTGTTACTGCCTTTTTGGTAGGACCCTGAGGGCTCCTTCACTGACTGTTCTCTGTTCCTCAGTGGTTGTTGTCTCTGCCGAACCTCATGCCTTATCAACTTAAGATCTAATTCCACTTGTGCTTGAAAATTCTTTGTTTTCCCACATTTAACTTTTTCATCAGTGACTGTTTACTTGATCATTTTTCCTGCAATTGATCTGTGAATAGAGGTAAGATCGGGCCTTAAAAATCCAGCCCGACCCGACCCAGGCCTGGGGTATTAAAGCCCAACCCGGCCCGAGCCTGATCAATTAACTTGATTTGCAGGCCCGAGCTTGAAACAAACCCAAAATTTTATATCGCAAGTTTTCTTAATGTTAAAATAATCAACATATTTTTATGCCCATTATAAATGCATTTACACTGTGAAATAATGCTGGAAAAGTTAGTTGAAGATATTTCTGTGTGTGATATTGTGCTCATATGGACGCGCCTCTTTGACAAGGAGAGGAACAGCTGCCGGAGCAGGTCTCTGGGCTTCATTAGATCACAAGGAAAGGCATCTGAGATACACGAGGTAAAGCCTCTAGAGTGCAGCAGGTTCACTATAGTCTTCGTTACAAAAGAGGGAAACAAGTGGACTCTAAAAATCCTCCGCTGGAGACCGCCCGCACAGATGAATCCATTCATACATGTTTCTGGACCAGCTGCTGTTTGCAGAAGTCAGACCTGCTGAGGTAGGTGGTCCAGGGCGGTCATCTCGGTGTTAAGTGTGTATTGTGCGGGTTTTCAGTCTCGGGTCTCGTCCTCTTGAACATCTGGCATTGAGCACTGCGTAAAGCTCGCGCGTTTCCCGACTCAATACATAATATATAAATATATAATTATTAAAAAGAAATAGTAAGAGAGAAAAGGCCAGCCTGACCCGACCGACCCGACCCCAAGTTAATTATTGACATTTTGGGCCCGACCCGACCCGAATTTCGGGCGGCTCGGGTTCGGGCTCGGGCTTAAGATCTTACCTCTATCTGTGAATGATAAGTACAGAATCCTGTGATTTGTGAATGAGGACAACATTTAGTGTAGAAGGTAGTATGTAATCGTTCACTATTGTTTTGTTGAACGCCTTCTTTCCACATCTTTTAGCATATCCTGAAGCATAGCTAGCCTTGCCTTGCTCTATAGCACACTTCATCATACATCACATAACTAAGGTTGCAAATGTAGATCACAGTTTATTGTAGGGGATTTGTGTCTTTCATTCAGCACCTACATTTTAGAAGCAGTGTGCGCAAAAGGTCTGTACAAGGAAAATTAGGCCAAAAGAATTCATGTGCTAGAGTTAGCAGCAGCGCAGTTCTGTCAATTCTACCCCCTGAAAATGCAAAACTGTTTAATTTCTTTTTCTGTTGACAAAGATATCGAGAGTACTTCTTGGTTCTTATTAGTTGTTAAAGAGAGGCTTTGTAGAATAAAGAATAAATAGGTACTGCCATTTCAAACAGATATTTGATGGAAACAGGCCCTTAAACTTAAATCTTGCTTATGAAGGGTGATCAGGTTTTTTTATTGACGTTCCGTATCAAGTCCTAAGTGTCGTATTTGGTCATAAACTTGGATCCAAACCAACTTTTTCATTAACTACACAAAGTAAAAACTGGATTTAGATGTGAAGCAGCTCATATGCATTTGATGGAAAAAGGCCCTTAACATTCATCACTTTCATGTGTCTTGCTTGTTCAATTCTGTCAAGTTAAATGTGATGCTCTTCACTAATCTCAGGCCAAAAATTAATTATCAGAGTACTTCTCTCAGATTTAAGGATGTTAAATCAACAAACATCAAATCTAGAATATTTCAAAAACTCAGACAATATGTATTAACAAAATGGGTTGTTTAACGCCTAAGCAGCACAGAAACTCAAGTTGACCTTCTCGTCCAGGAGGAACAGATAGATTCCACTACAGGAACTGTGAGGCAATTTTTCACACAGCTTTTTCTGTCCTCGTGCCAGCTGCTTGATTAAATTGTGTTGGAGTGACAGTCCAACCAAACAGCAGTCGCTCCTCACGTCCTGCTGCTGGCTGAGAACTCTTCTCCTCCAGCCGAGCTTGACGTCAGCCTCTCCAGCATGAAGCCAGTGTCCTCTTAAAAACATCACTCACTGATTTAATCCCTCTATTTTTCTTGTGCTGGTATTTTTTAGTCTCATATTTACGGCCGTGGGTTTTCTGCCAGGACTCAGAGACATTCGATTGTCTGCTTGTAAGTGTGGTTGGCTTGGAATTTAAGATTTCTCTGCAGTCACTTAATGTTAGTCACTGAAAAGAGACACCAGCTCAAAGACAGATTAAAGGACTTTCCATGTCTTCATAAAACATGGCTGAGTGAGAAAGCATGAGAGAAGGAACCTTGTTAGTCATATTTCTCATGCTATGTGTGAACTAGTTGCACTTATAGTGCAAAAAGTAAGTGTGGCTGTTGACATAGGTTGCATGTAGAGGTGTGTAAAGAAAAACTTGTTTCCCCTGTCAGCTTAAATACAGTACAGGTGTACTCACATATAAAAACTCATTAAAACCTCCCAAAATGTTCTGGATGGACTGCAGGTGTGAACACAGACAGATTAAACTTTAACCCCAGGTGTTATCCAGACTTTTCCAGCATTATGTCGGAGTGAGCTCATGTGAGAATGCAGAAAGATCACCACCAATGAGTGGGCTGAGGTGATGATGTTTACATGATGTGCAAATTGGAGAGGGAAACTATTGACAGAATGAGGACTGCAGCAATAGATTATTTTATTATTCGAGGAATCGAAGATCATTGATGATCTATGAATGTTCTAGCAATTAATCGAGTAACTGAATAAGAAATGATGTATGCTCAGCAGTCTTTAAACCATTACAATCATACACTGGGATATGATATCTGCATAACACTTTACAGTGACAGTTGTTAAATCCACCATTGTCGCATCATGTCATTAACAGTTCAGTTCAATTAACTTTGAAGTAAAACCTCCAAATTTGT
Source organism: Halichoeres trimaculatus (assembly GCF_033239565.1). Classification (NCBI taxonomy): domain Eukaryota; kingdom Metazoa; phylum Chordata; class Actinopteri; order Labriformes; family Labridae; genus Halichoeres; species Halichoeres trimaculatus. The sequence continues at coordinate 16,921,160 of NW_027437194.1, read as the reverse complement.
GTTTTTCAACAGAAAAAGCAACAAAGACGTAGCTACACCTTAAAACTAGAAAAGCCGTCAATGAGCTCAGACCTCCACCAAGCATATTGTAATTGTCACGCAACACTTTAGTCCTACTTTAATGTTTTACTCCTTTCAGCAGACTGTCTGCTACAATTTGGTGTTAGTTGCAGGTTTGTACCATAATTTATTACCTGACAGTGTTGAAAATTATGATGACCCAGTACATATTTCATATTCCAGATTTTAGTATCCAGAATATTGCCAGGATCTGGATTGTACTTTTTCATCTGTCAGAAATTATGGTGACCTTGTCTTGTATTGTTTTGCAAAGCAATCTGACCATTTATCATGGAGTTCACCTCCAAAGTTTAATTAATTCTTCCTTACCCTATTTTGAACATTTCCCCAAAATTTCATCAAGATCTGTTTGTTACTTTCTGAGTTGTGTTGTTCACAGACAACAAACAAACAAACTCTCCCAAAAACATAACTTCCTTGGCGGGGGTAATTAGTGTCTCAGTTAAGGGCCTGCAGCCTGTGAAGACCAAATGCATCCCATCCAGTGTGTTAAAGCCTGTCTTGGTTCTGAGGGCTCCTCCAAATGTGTCCTCCTTCTTGGGGCTGCAGAGGATACAACTGAAGTATCATCCACACCCCACATATCCCATAATTCTTGCATGGCAATTGAAATGAATCGCTAATACACTGTTAGATGACAGCATTTAGTTTTAACATGGTAAAAAGCTGTACAAATGTTACAGAAACGAATGCAAACTAATACACTTGGGAGTGTTTTTGAAAACATTTGCGTTGGTTACATGAAGCTGGTGGAGTGAAGTAGTTAGCCATTGTGGGGGCAACAAGATCACCGCTATGTGATGCCTGCATTGGGCCAGTGACTGTTGATGACATGAGCAGAGAATCCTCTGGGGACCAAACCGTATCAGTGTAGCTCGGCCTTTGCTGAGCTGCAGCCTTCATAATAATAACTGGGATGCACTTATTATCGGTAAATTAGGGCTTATAAAAGTTCCAGCTTCTAAAATTATGATTTACTTCTGCATTTGAGACAATGTTAAGAGGGCTTTTGCTTCCCTTTGTGATAGTTATTGAGAAAATGAGGCTAAGTCCTGCTTGAAAATGCTTCGAAGTGATCCCTGTTATTTAGTTTGAATTGAAGTAAATGGATGTCAGTTTTAATTACTTTTATTTCATTGTTTGTTTAAAATTACAGCCCTTGAACTGCGCTTTGTGTTGCAGTTTGCAAAAACTTTCTTCACAGCAGTGAGTTTGAACACCCGCTTTGGCAGGGGCTGAGCGTATCTGCAGGGTTGAGCCAAAGCTTCAGAGAAAAAAAAGAAACCCAAAAGAGAGGAATTCATTTGATTAGCTGGTAAAATCTGTAACATTGGATAAAATATCACAATTTTACAAGACAATACAAACGCCTTTATTGAGGTTGTTGAGGTGAAAGACAGAAAGCAGGAGAGAAAATTAGCAATTGGCTGAATGAAGCTTTGTTTATCACCTCCAACAGATTTCTGCTTTAAACAAACGGTACAACTCCTTCATGTATGTCTGAAATACACTGTTCTCTTTAGCTGATGAACAGAACCAGACCGCAAAATCTGGAGCTGATTTAGGAGGAATTAACAAACTCAAGGGCTGAGGGAGGAGAGGACAATAGAAATGATGAAAATAAAGTACACATAATCCAAACAGACATAATGAGACAAGGTCTTTCAGTGGTTGATAGATCACAACGCAAGAACATAAACCTGTAGAAATTATATTACACCCACTTGGTAAAAACGCCTCTGCTGCACATAAAAACAGGAGAGCTTAAAAAAAGAACACAGAGACAGGACAGGTTGTACAGTTTAGGAATTTCATTGACTCTCGTCTGCACAGTTTCTGACAGTAACTCAGTGTTCTGGGATTGATCTGAAGTATTTGTGGTTGTGGGGCTCCTAATTCAACCACAAGGCCACCCTGTCAGCTAACATATATATTAAAAGAGAAAAGTGCTGCTGAAGCACCTCAGATCTTGCGTTTCTTCCACTGGGGTTCTTTGTCAGCCTCCTCGTCCTCCTCCGATTCCTCTGCAAACATGGGTTCTGGCTGCGTGCTGAAAGGAGGCGCAGAGGAGAGGTTATGAGTCGACAGTTTTTCCGGGCGAAGTTGGAGTGAAGACACTAATTAAATATCAAACCCAGAAGTCAGCTGTCAAGACGAGCTCTGAGGAGCTTACAGCTGTAGTTTAAGGGCTCGGGAGAAATCACTTTCTTTTATTTTGGATGCTGTGTTACATGGTGCAGAAAAACTAACTCAAACAACATGTAAATCTTCAGTTTTGGGTTTGAAATAAATACATTTTAATTTAACTCCCAGTCAAGCAAAGAAAGCTGTAATGAGTCTCCAACCAGGCATACAAAATGCAATTAATAACAATGTGTTTGGATAATATCTAACTCATAAATACTTTTTCTTCTTGCGTAACGAGGAGCAGACTGTTTGATTTGGCTCACAGCGCTGACAGAGCTGTCTGACTCTGATAGCATCTAAAGCTGTCCATTACTCACTCTGTTTCCTGCAGTCTGAAGTGTGTGAAACTCTACAACGCTTTAAATACTCGTGTTTCACACCACGAGGAAGAAACCTACCGAAATAATACCCTGATTAGCCATCCCAATGCTCATCTTCCTCTGCCGGCTAATGAGAGGAGAGGGATGAGTGTGTGGGGAGTGGATGCAAATTGGACAAGGAGGCTGTGAGTGATTAATGCGTTTACAAATGAAGGTTTTCTTACTGTGTGTACGCGGGGGCGACCCAGTAAGGGTTCTCAGAAGCCTCCTTGGCGTGACGCAGGATGGCCTCTCGTGGATTACTGTCATCAGTTTTATCCAGAGCAATGTTCTTCACGATGAAGGACGACAGGGTGCCTCCATGAGCTGCTACTCTTCCTCCACGACCTGTCAGGACAGATTAATACCAGATTAGAGACATTTAAGACTTAAAGTAGGGATGCACCAATGTGAAAATTTTAGCTGATACCTATACCCGATATTATTATTGCTGTTATGGCTGATAACTAATATTTACCAATATCAATATTGGTAAAAAAACAAAAAAAAAAAAACAATCTCAACACAGGTGATGTGTTGAGGTAGTTCTGAGAGAAAGAGTGGTGCGGTCATGAGAAACCATGTAGAGGATCAAAGGATGGAGCGCCTGAGATGAATGCAACCAAAAAAGTATGTTTTGTCTGTTTTTTGGATCAAAAACAGAAGGAGGGACACAAAAGAAGAGGTTCCACTCTTCTTAGGTAGTTTTGGTGTTTACATCGTCATAGAAAACAATTTTATTTGGGTCTTGAAAGATCGTTTAAGATGCTCTGAAAATGTCCAGTAGCTAATGACTAAATATCCACTTTTACATATCGGCCGATATTGGTATGTTAAAAAAAATAACCAACATCGGCCCATATCATTATTGATTATTGTGCATCCCCTACTTGAAGAGGGGGTATTGTGATTTCCCGTATTTTAAACATGCAAATAAAGTAACAATGCTGGCTGCTGAGGCTAAACATGCAGATTTTCAAACCTCTACATGTTCAGATGATGTAGAAATCCCTAGATTTGTCTGTAAATTGAACAAAATGGTCTGTTTAAAAAAAAAAAAAATGATAATGAGATCTTTGCAAGACTCACTAAAATGATGAGGTCATCACCATAGACGTTATGAAATATGGACAAAGTTTATTCCTGAAACGGTAAAATGAAACCAATCCATGCACGCAGTCATATTGGATATGACTCCAGCTTTGAGCTTCCTTTCTAACAGCTATAAGGCGCCAGATAGTAATGTAAGTAGACCTGTGTCTCTGATTGGACAATCAGACGATCCCAATATCTTCTGGACCGCAGGGTTTGAAAAAAATTCAACAGTGAACGCTGATAGTGAAATTATCGTTTCAGATCCAAGCTGTTTTTTGAACCAGACTGTAAATTGGCTTTTTTTTTAATAACGTAAAAGTCTGTCTTCCGGTCTTTTTGCAGCCAGCCTCAAGCGGGGTCTCAATGAACATCTTGACAGCTTGACAACTTCAATTTTCTAAACCGGATTTTGCCTCTAAGTCATCACACAATGATCACCTAACTGCCTCATGACATGGAGAAGATGCAGGCCTCAAACACAGAGGCCTGCCTATAGATGTGCCTCTGGGCTGGCCAATCAGAAGAATGGGGGTTTTTGGAACAGGGAACTTTAAAAGACAGCAGCTAAATCAAAGTGTTTCAGAGGCAAGAGAGTTTTATAAAACACCAGAGTGAGGAAAGAAAGGATTGTCCCAAGCTGTGAATCATGTAAAGGTACAACAGAGGTACCACAAATACTCAAAGAGATACAGTAGGCTATATTTTTTGGCAAGTTGTACAGGTTTAAAAAGATTAGTTTGACATATTTCTGAACTTCTGAAAGGTGTCTAACTAACTTAAATAATCCAATGAATTTTACATGGTCAATTTCTGAAATGCTAAACATTTATCAGAAAGGGGACTTTTTAACTGCAGAGTCTTTTCTTCTTTTTACGGTATGTTTTATAGCTTCATAAAGGTCACACTGCCCTGTGCTGTGGTTCCTGTACTTCTTTGCTGGCTCCATTTGACTTCACTTAATGGAGCTTTTGGAGAGAGAAAAAAAAGGGTCCTGCTTTCCAAGAAGGACATTGTTACGCCTGTCTTGAAAGATCAAGAAATAAGACGCATACATACATGTGCACACATAAATATGCGTTACTGAACACGGAGGGATTTCCTGCTGCAGAGCAAAGCTTGGAGATTGTTTAGGCGATTGTGAGGCACCTTTTTTCCACTGCTTGTAAGCATCGAGCCAACCACCAAACATTACCTTGCACTTATGCAAAGGCATTCTACTGAGAGGGTAAACAATATGAGTACAGGCTGTCATCTGGAAACCACCGAGCTGCTGTCAAGTAGTCAAACTGATTTTTATGAAATAGAGCTTCAGGTTTGTTTGTAGACGAGTGTCTGTCTCTTTTCATAGCTCAGACACTCTGCAGGTTTTTACGCTCATATACAAAACTGCAAAAAAAAAGTGGCAGGCTGCCGAAATGAATCCAAGCTGATAGCTGAGCTGTGTTTACATCCAAAAAAAATTTTTATGAGAGGAAAGTTTTACCTTTACTGAAAGAATTTCTTCATTTTCATTGTTTTTATTCACACATGGTCCATCTTTTTTTTTCCTAGCTTGTTTTTATGAATGGCTAATTTCTTGTTTTAATACTGACTACTTTGTCACTGTTGTTCGTTATGTTGTGTCAGCTAAGTGTCAGTAATTGTTAAAGAAGGCAGGCTCAGTCACTGCAAACAAATCTACCTACAAGAACAAATAAAGTAACTTCAAACTCTGAAAATTTTAAAAAACGTGATAGCAAAATCCAGCCCGGTCAGCTGTCAGGACTGGAGATGAAATATTCCAGTTGACCCTGAATGCAAATCACCAGTGAAACCAAATAGGAAAAAAAACAAGCTTTTAGCTAAAGCAGGATGTTTTTTTTCTCAGGCAAAAGAAAGACTGATATCAGGCACAGAGTTTTTCAAAAGAAGAAAGAGAATGGAAGTTGTAATTTGAGTTTGTGCAATTCTTCTAATTGCACTAAACTCGCTTATGGTCCGATTTCTTCATAGAGAAACGTGTGAAAACATCTGCACTGTTTTGTTTTTCAGTGCAATGAAACTTTAAGTGGGTGAATAAAACTATAAAATAAAGCAGAAAGAAGTGAAAAATCCAGAGAAAGGGGCTCAATAGAAAAGATAGAAAAGCATCTTTAAGTCCAAACATTTCAATAGTCTGAAGCTGCAAAGGGGTTTTCAAAGGCTGAGCTCTGTTTAAGCACATAACTTCAGCTTGATTGTGCAACACCAAACACATCAACAACTGAGGAATTTGCATCTGCTCAACAGGGTCAGTTAAGAACATGACATAGCTGTATTTGACTATCAGCTCTGGCTGTGGATGTTAGTGAGTGGTTATTAGGTCATTTGAAGCTCCCAGTGCAGTATTTTAAGAGTCTGAGTCCATTGAGGTTTCCTCTTCACAGCCTTAACATTGGATGTGTCATCGCCGACACACCGCACTTTAAATGACACTTTTTTTCTCAACGGTTTGCACAATCAGAAAAATTCCAACAGTTTGTGAAAGCTGAGACTGTGCTCTTTCAGTCCATACGTGGTTTTTAACGGTAATTTTACTCAGGCATTGAAGGACGACCGCGAATAGACACAAGAGTGCGGAGCAGATGAACGGCAGGAGCGCATGGAGAGAACGGAGCTAAAGTCTCCTAAGAAGTTCATCCTGTAAAATCTGCTCCTCATGTTTGATTCCAGTGTTTTTTCCTTTGCTTAACCTCTAAGATTCTATTCTGTCTTTGTGTTTTTCTTCATTTTAAATGGTTTTACGCTCATATAACATGCAGTAAAACTGAAATAACTCCAGATATTGAAAGTTCAAAGTATTCCAGAGAAATGGGATGAAGCATTTACTCACAGGACATTTTTTGAGCATTTTATAGTCAAAATAAGAAAAAAAGATCCAGACAGGTGTTAAAGGGTTAAAGAAGCAGAAGGGGAGTTTTTTTTACCTGGTCCAGAGACAGGAGGCTCTGGTTTGTGGGATTTCTTTGGGTCCAACCGGTCCTTCTCCAGCTGCTTTCGTGTACTCCGCTGCCGGGCCTCTCTGAACATGGGCAAAGCATGAGCTGTGGACACAAAGGGCAAACAAGGATAAACGTGTTGCTTTGGTAACTCAAACTGCACGATAACAAAACACAGACGCACACAAATAAGCAGAGTGGGCACCTGGAAATATGTTGGTACCGTACCGCTCTCCTACGTGAAGACAGCTGACATTAAACAGTGTTTCCATACAGAATGTCAATACTGCTGCGCCACGCCATGGTCACACACAAATACATGCACCTGTTAACCTCAGGTAGCATCCTGCAGCATGTTGACTTTCTGGAGCATAGTGCACATTAACATATTCACTGTAAATGTTTACATCCAGACTATTGTTCTGCTGCTCTTCACATTTTTGTGAACTCTATCACAATAAAAGCCCACGAGTGGGAGAGTGGCGATGTGCATGAATGAGTGCCCCTCAAATGTGTGTAAGAAGGAGAGTGTGTGTGTGTGTGTGTGTGTGTGTGTGTGTGTGTGTGTGTGTGTGTGTGTGTGTGTGTTTGTGTGTGTGTGTGTGTGTGTGCTGCTCTTATCCTCAAAGGTTACAAACAGACACTTTAGTAAAGGGTTTGATGAAGTGATTTTCCATCCAGGAGCCGTGTGGCTGCTCGCTGTTAATTCTCCTTTCACGCTACATTAAGCAAAAAGGTTACTGTTAACAGATTCCCTCCTTTTCTCAATGGGCCGTCCCTCGCTTCCTGTCCCCTCTAATTTTCCAGCCCCAGGGCATCAAATGCGTCACTTGCTGCTTCACACCTTGTTGACATGGCAGTTGAATCACATCAGTTACCGTGACGATAAATCAAGTTTGAATTGGGTCCTTTCAGCCAATCAGGCACGAGGCATCGGCAGCTGCTCCGTTCATCTAGGTTCATGACTTCAGTCTGGGGGCAAGGGAGTGAGGAGCACGCACAGAGGAGATGACACCCTCGTGTGTTGGGGATGTGATGGCGTGGAGCAGCAGGAGGAGGAGATCACGCCTGTAGAGGTGGACGAGCTGGCTGCGAACCACATGGCCGCCGCGTGGCTTAGCGCTCTGAGGCTGCTCATCCACACCTTACTCCATCAGCTAATGGACCTGTGAGCGCTCTGAATAACTCTGTGACTGCTGACGAAGCCCCCAGTGTGAGAAGGTGTTTGAATGTTTCTTTTTGTAAGAATCGAGCAAGAGGCAGCATGTAAACAGTGAGTCAAGGTGGATCAAAGCTCTGGCTTTGAGAGGAGTCTGAGCATGAATAGCTCAAAAACCATTTAACGATTAAAAAGGTAGTTCCTGAAACTGAACAGGGAGCAGCAGTTCAAGTTTTCAATTCGAGGAAAACGCTGTTATTCCTAGAAGCCAGGATGTATTACTTTATAAGTGTGTTTGTGTCTCAGCGTTCAGGCTCAGGACAACTTACGTGTGATGATGTAATCTTGAGTCAGCGTCTCTGCTTGCTTCTCTTTCCTCTTGCTCTTCACAACACACAGCTTAGCTCCTCTGAAAAAAGTCAGACAGTTGCAAATGTTCCTTTTTTAGACTTGCAGGAGGACAATTCAAGGCTGAGGTGTTCACACTTCTAAGAGGCTTTAGTTTGTGATAGACCAACTCATTATCAATGATCTGTTGCAGCAACAACTGTTTCCATGCCTCTGTTGTTGTTCAACAATTGTTAAAGTATAACACTGGTTTCATGGTGGGGAAAACAGAATCTGGTGGTTTCTGCATGTGTGTGTGTATATATAGTATGAGTCAGAGTGTAAAAACGGAATTTCCCTCAAGGGGATTAAAAAACTATAAAGTTTATCCTATAATAGTTTAAGCAAAATGTTTAACTCAAAATTGTGCAAAACCAACATGTTAAATGCCAAAACTGTTTTTGGTTTCAGTTTGCAGCAATATGTTTCCAAAAAGTTGGGACAGGAAGATGTTGCATCACCTAAAAAAACCCTGTAAATGTTTGGAACCACAGACACCAGTTTCAGGACTCTTCAAAGTTAAATGTTGGCCCATTCCTCTCTAATAAAGGTTTTCAGCTGCTCAATGGTTTAACGTCTTTTTTAAGCTATATTTTGGGATCTCACACCTTGCATTTTAGAGGATAGGACAGGACAGTGGATAGAGCCAGAAACCAGGAGAGAAAGTTTGAGAGGCCTCTGGGCTTAAGGAGAACCCAGGCCAACAGCGACTCAACAACTAGGCCAAGCCTAGTCTTTCCTGAATAGCAGCGTATGTTGCTACAAGCCTGTAAACACTGTTCAGCAGGCAGTTCACAACCAGTCAGTACTACTTTTTGGCCTTTTTTACAGAAAAGCCATGAGATTCTCTGGATTTTTTTAATGATGCTCAATGATAAAACGATTGAATTCTTTGTAAGAAATGAGGATTTCTGAGGATTATTACTTAGAAACTGTTGAACTGTTTGATCACCTTGTTTCTCATGAAGATGTAAACCTCTTCCTATCTTACTTCTGAGAGACTCAGGCTCTCTGCATTGATTGTTTAAAACTAATGTTTTTTTAAGTTCACCAAAATAGTTGAGACATTTTTTGGAGGTTTCTTTTTTGGAGTTGGGGTTGTTTCACCTAGATAGGGATGGGTAACTTTCACATTTGAAACAATCAGGTACAGATGCCTGGTACCTGGCAATCAGTACCGGTACTCAACGGTACCAAATTTTTGTGCTTCGTTGTGTTTATGTGGTAAAAAATATAAATTTCTTTAATAATAAAGTATTTTTTTCGATTTAATGTATTTATTCTTCAGTATAGAACCTTGCAATGCTGTGTTCATGTCCAGCATGGAAAATCGCCTTCTCTTCCAATCCCTCACAGTCACAAGGATGCATTTAGGTACCTGAACATGGTACCTTTTAATTTTTCATGATTCGGTTCTCGGTACTACAGACAGAATTCGGTTGGTACCTATTAAAGTACCTGATTTGGTACCTATCCCTGCACCTGGACATTAAAATTGTTTCAGGCACGTATTATCAAGATACAATCCCTGTTGACCGTAGCCTCTTCAGGACAATTCTCAGTTTCTTTCCTTGAAAATTAACCACTCATACCTGTGGCTTTTAACTGGGTCGTAGTACACCTTGGCCAGTCCATTCCCAGTCCCCACCATTATCTGGTTCAGCTTTGGATGCCACAAGCAGCGGACAACGCTCTGAAAAACACACAGAAAAACAAAATACAGTCAACTACTTTGTGTGCAGTAATCGAAAGTGATGCACGTGAGGAAATGAGGTCACACTGCACACCGTGAACACTTTACAAAGATGTCTCCTGTTGTTATATTTGATTGTAGGAAATGTGAGTGTGTGTTTTGGGTTGGTGGTAGCACAGTGGGGATCAGTCCCAGCGTGCTCTGCTGCTCTAGTTGACTATATTTGGTTGTTGGGATGAGGGCCGGATCCCTCAGTCTGTGTGTGACAGATGGCCCGATGCCAACAGACGAATGTGAGCACAGTTATCCAGAGGTTCGTGTGTGTGTGTGTGTGTGCCTGTGTGTGTGTGTGTGTTGGAGATGGGGACAGAGGAAAAGAGGGGCTGAGAGAGAAATACACACAGCGATGAGGGCCCTGTGTTTACTCTGATATCCCTGCAGTGGTCTTTTCTTCTTTTCATACATTCGAGCATCACAGCTTCTTGGATTACGTGCGTCTCACAGTCTCATTGTTAACAGACATCTGCATATATTTTATGCTGTTATGAGAATATTTTTCAGTATAGAAATCACTTTTTAATGTGGAGCAGAGTGAGCACTCTAGGGGGGCAGAGGGGTGCAGGGCAGGGGCAGAGGATGGGGGGTGGGTAGGACAGTGACTGGGACGTCCAGATTCTGTGACGGTGAAAGCTGCTTAGCGCCCAGCTGTTCGGCTTCCCACCAGGATACCAGAGGAAGGAGTCTCAATCACACACACCAGTGACACACGCACGCACACCAGAGGATAGATACAAGAAGAAAACATGCATGCATGTCTGCAAATTAAAAAAAATCAGAGACAATTCATGACTTCTGTTTAAAATCTAGAGACAAAACTATAAAATAAAACTAACAGTGATGGTAAAAACAGATTTCAGATTTAAATCAAATCATACAACTTTAGACTAATAGTGTCTAGAAATTTCACAACATGTGTTTAAATTCTCTACAAACCTCATGCAAACATATCTGCACTAGCCAGCCAGCAGCTCAGTGGTGCTCACAGGACAGATGAGGGTTAATCTGCTCAACCAGATCATGAGCCGGATGTAACTGATAGAAGGATCTGGAAAACGCTTTGCATTGAGCCTCACATATTTCATACATCCTAACATGGATGATAATGTGTATGTGATTCAGGAAAACGTCAATGCTAGCATCACATGACAAAATCCCTTGAAAAGCTCTTCTGTGCACCAAAGCTCTTACAGCATGTATCAACGTGCACACATAGGAACAACTGTACTCCACAGATTGCGGATGTGCTTCAGTGTAAACGTGTAATGTGTTATAAATTGCAGTGTCAGAGTTGTCAAAGCAACCCAGGCCAGTGAAAGCAGAGGTGACACTTAGGAATTTGGTAACACTCCACAGGTTCATTCAGAGCCCCAGGAATTCACCCAATACGCATCGTGAACACAAAGCACACAAAGACCCGAATCAGGCAGTGAAAGCAAAATAAAAGTGACAACACAGCCAGGTGACCGCAGCCAAGCCGGGCTCGGAAAACAACCTTTTCAGACCCAAACAAATCATCCTGTCAGCAGCGAAACGAGTCAAACAGAAAAGAGCAGAGACCAGTTCAGAGGGGCCCCCCCTCACCAGCTGGATCCACTGAGAACCCTGAGCCAAGCACAGCTCAGTCCAGTCCAACAGTGAGGCTGCTATCCAGATCTTTAGAGCGGCGTGTTTACACTCAAGAAACCCATGTTTAGGCTTCATGTCCACAAAATTACATCACATGAAGAAGAGGGAAACTTTAATCAGGCAGTTCTTCAGTAGCAGCTTCCTACGCCCCGTCAGATTAAAATACCAACAGCTGATTAGCATAAATAAGACAACAGCCAAAATGTATGCTTATGATGAGAAACTGTAATGCAGCACTAATGTGATACAAAAGTTCCAGCTGTGGTCTTTGTTTAGCTTCTGCTGAGTGGATCCAAATGTGTCCTGCTCCTGACAGAAATAAAAGCAGAAGGAGAAAGAAGACTCTTGACTTAGCACCTCAGTTACACACGGCCCAGAGTGGGCAACCATCCGAGACATCTGTAATTAGTAAACATTGCTTTTCTGCAACTTTTGGCTTTCAAGACCTGCAAATTTGCTCGGGATGCTGCACAACAGAGAACAAAGCTAAGGCCTCCCGTCTTGTTTTCAAGTTTGGCTGTTCGCACAGAGGATGAAAGGCTGAATTTCTTTAAAAGGCCTTCCTGAAAAGCACTGGAGCAGAGAGCAGGAGGTGTAACATGGGCAAATAGAAGCTTGTGAAGGTGAGCCAAACATAGCAGGAACACCTTACTACTGCATGCAGAGAGATAAAAATAAATCTACACCAGTGCTAATCAATGACTCCTTCTAAGCTGCACACTTAGAATAAAGGATAAACAAGCTGTTGTCTTAAAGTAATACAGTTTTTGCTTCTTTTCTGCATGCATATTGGTAGAAAGTGCCAAAGAACTACAGGTTCCACCTTCTGACCCTTCAGTATAAGCTTAAAAGAATCTCAGGTATGAACCAAATGGACCCTAAAACAGCCCTCACACCCAAACACACCCAGAATTCAGCTCAGAGGCTGTGTAGACTTGGTTCAGAGATGACTGGTGGACCCCCCTAAACGTCTGCCAGCTACGCCACTTTGTAAAGACTGCACTTAAAATCTGGGGCCATCCAAGGAGTAGACGGCTGATGTAAACACAGTAAATAGCACATTCATCAGGTTCAGAGAGTGCACGGCAGCTGGAAATAACTGATCTGCTGCAACAGTGAATTTCACTATATCAAATTAATCTACAAAAAAACAGTAAATGTAATATGAAACATTTACATTTTCTGTCTAGTGCACAAAAAAACAAAGTACATGCTGAATTAATGTATTTTTTATGATGTGAGAAAGTGAGAGTTTAAAAAACAAATTACACATCACAAGGCTAGTCTAAAGTTATGAAACAGACCAGAAAATTTAAAGATCTGTGTATAAAAATAGCTCAGAAAGCAGGATAAGAAATATTTTAGGCTAAAAATGCGGTTTTGTAAGTCAAAATAGTCTGAATATGAAAAAATATCCTGATAATATCAAGCAGCAACCTCCGGTCGAAGAATATGAGACAATGGGGAAGTGCTAAAATCTGCTGTTTCTCGAGTGTTCGCTTGAGGCTGGCTCCGGAAGTACCAGAAGTCACACACACACCAAGCCAAAAAAAAGCCATTTTCAAAGCAGAAATTAACCTATTTACAGCCTGGTTCAAAAAACGTCTCCTGTCTGAGTCGCTTATTTTATTACCGGCACTCGGCCGTTAAGAGGATATTAAGATTGCGAGCTCCCCCAATAAGAGGCACAGCTGAGGGTCATGTGACCGACAGGCGCCCAATAGCTGTAGACTAAGCCCTTGCCACTACCAATATGGCCGCTGTAGCCGATGTGCTTCATTTTCTGTTTCAGAAACAGACGGGTGATGTTGGTGAGACTACGTTCATGTTTTATACAGTCTATGGATAAAATCCAGATCCTGATCCCGCTTTAAAAAAAAAAAATTCTGACGTATTTTTCCCATGTAGCACATTTTCTTTGGTCAGAAGCGGACAGGTGAGGTTTGATTTCTTAAGACTATGATGATGGCACAAGGATGTTTGACCACAGTAAGTGACCAGAAATCAAAAAAAGAAATAGTGATCAGTTGGAGCCTCCATATGTTACTTTCACTGTGTTTGATGTGAGAGTGGTGGGAGGAGCTACTGAAGCTCAAAAAATCTCTGATACCATGTCTGACCGCAGCAGTCCAGCTCATCCTATGGGGTTTCCAAATCCCAGAATTCACCAGAAAGCACGTATTTTTAAACTTTTTTCCTTCGAAAAACTCAACGAAACATTTTGATGCACAGTTGTTACTTTTCTGTAATTTAAATTAAGCATATGAAAGTTAAACTCCACCATTGAATGACTTTGAATAACGTTTCAATTGGCAATAGTTAAAGGACTTCATCATTGCCGTATAAAATTTGAGAGCTAAATAGTGCCAAAAAAGATCCTACCAGTGCCAGGGCGACTGGCAACACCTACCAGCCTCTAGACTGCATTGTTTTCCGTGGCACCAGGTTCGATTAAGTAGGAAATCTGCTGGATTTTAGAGCAGACAGGAAGAGGTCTTGCCTCCCTTCCAGTAAAAATGAGCTGAAGCTTTCAGAGTTCCTCCCAATGGTGGAGGATGGAAGGAGTGAAAGGCCAATGGAAAAATCACTTCCAAATGTTTCGGTGAGGTTAAAGAGAAGAAGAGGAAGACGCAGGGAATGAGAAGGGTTTTTTTCAGTTGTTTACAGACTCTTTGACCCGTAGTGTCTGAGGTCTGTGTTTGATGCTGCCTATGGCGATGTCAGCAGACTGAAGTGGTTAAAAAAGTGATTCAGAGGAGATCCAAATGCAACAGGAAGCTCAGTTATCACAGATGATAATGTCCTCTTCGTAATTAGAGGTAAAAATATCAGGAGAATTCAAAAATAAAGAGTGTTTTTATCACTTTCTGACATGAGCACTGGCTACAGAGAGAATCAAGGAGAAGAACAGTAGCAGCATCATTTACACAGCAGGGGATGTGGGAAATGTGGTTTTAATTTTGAGAAACACTTGCACAAACAATGACAGAGTTTGTTTGTTGTTCCTCCTGAACGAATGAAGACAGTGCACCAAGGCTATGATGATGAAAAATGATATTCTCTGTGCTTTTAGTCACCAAAGTATCCAACACAGGAGTCGGTCAATCCTGTATTCTGACCTGAGATGACTGCGCTGACAGAGTTATTTCCATCTCACTGTAAATATTGTGTGAGGAGTCAAAAGCTTGGTCTTATGTAAGGTAAAGTTAGGACTTCAATGACTCAAATAAACCAAATAGCAATAAATAATGAATCAGCTTCACTTTTTTGTTTACTATAAGTTGGAATCTGTTAAAATAGGTCAGCCTAAAACACAAACCACCCTCCCCTCCCCTCAGTTAGGGGAACTGTGCAGCCGGGTGTGCACTTAGCTCGCAAACCTTGGCACAGCATCGACACTAACAGCAGCTGGCTGGCAGGACGGGGGGATGCGTAGACACACAAACACAGCTTTTGTCTCTTTCCCCCCTCTCTCCAACATGTCCACTCAGTGGCTCGTGTGAGAGTGTCATGCCTCTGCCAGAGAGAGACAAAGTTAGAAACCATTAGCCTCTGTCAGACCTCACTGTTATGGCTGTGGAGACACAGAGATAAATCTGCAACACAACAGGAGCAGGAGGAAACAAAAAGCCTTTTCCTGCTCTGATCTTCCCTCCAGCACCTCATGGCTGCTCACCCCCAAATAAATCACAGATCACTATGATGTACAGTATTAGACAGTGTGGGGCTTCGAAGTGAATGGAACATGCTGCCAATCTAATTCCAAAGTAAGTCAAAGTCATATAAAAGCATCAATCGTTGTCCTGCCAAAGCTTTTCCGGAAATATTCACAGAAAGGACGGGTCAAATTACTCCACTTTCTTTAGCCTTAAATGTTCCAACAAAAATGTATCGCATTCTGCTGATGCTATTACTGTTAAGTGGCTTTAGATTTACAGTGTCCCAAAGGAGAAAAAATATCAATTTAAGAGGCCTGGACAATTAGAACACACTGACAAAACTCAAACTGTGTAACTAATACAAACAGAATGACACACAAAATTATATATATAGGATTTTAGCTGTACACCAACTATTTTATTCAACTATTGCAAATTCTGCAAAAATAAAACATGCTACTTTGTCAATTTCATGGCTTGTCTACAAGAAAATTTGCCTGATGTCGCAAAAATTTTGAAGGCTGTTGTTTTTAGGAGCCATATTTGAAACGAGGTAGTTTGAGGCGAAGAGGCGGGCCTGGAGCCTGCTCACTGAGAGCTATGGGGTGCCCACCTGTCAGTCTGAGCTGTGCCTCTGATTGAGTAAACTTGTAATATCTTCTGAGCTGCTGAGTTATAAAAAAAATACTCCATCTACAAACTGAGTAAAGTCACTTTTTGTAACAAGCAGTTAACATGTTTATTTTTGTTGTGAATGCTGCCTTTCTTTGAAGGGGTGAATTGAGCATTTTTAAGTACTTTGACATCAGCTTCATTCAGCTGGAGGTTGCCACTTGTTGTTAACACAGTGAGTGTTCATTTTTAGTGTTTACCTGCAGTGCACTGTGCAGAACTGTGTTAATGAGACATTGTTACCTTTAGATAGTTTGATGGATGAATTTGAATAACTGATAACTAGTGGTGACACAAGTCTGGCATACATGTGTATTTGTACAGCATATAAAATGTGCCCATAACTGCAGTTATTTTCAGTACTATTTACCTCCGCCAAGGAGGTTATGTTTTAGGGAGAGTTACATAACTCAAAAAGTAGCAATGAAATTTCCAGTTCAAAATGGGATAAAGAAGAAGTGATTAAATTTTGGAGGTGATCTGGATCACCGTCTGGATCCAGGACTTTTTTTAAAGGATTCTTTATCATTGTGAGACGGGGCCGTTTCCACCATGTGTGTATAACTCCACAATGCATGGTCAGATTGCTTTGCAAAACAACACAAGACAAGGTCACCATAATTTCTGACGGATGTAAAGGTACGATCCAGATCGTGGCAAGATTCTCAATACTGTCAGGTAACAAATTATTGTACAAACCTGCAACTGACACCAAATTGTAGCAGACAGTCTGTTGAAAAGGAGTATAACATTAAAGTAGGACTGAAGTGTTGGTGACAATCACAATATGCTTGGTGGAGGTCTGCGCTCTTTGAGTGCTTTTCTAGTTAATACTTTGTTGAAATATAAAACAGTTGTGTTGAAATTAAGAGAGGGTACAGTTTTGTTAAAAAAAAAAAACAGAAAAAATCCTAAATAATAAAAAAATAGATGTAATTTATGATGTGCATAAAAAAACTACATTCAGGCAAGTTTTCTTATTTTTGGATTCTTCAGAATGCATGGCAGAAACAAACAACTGTGCTGTTGTAATAATATCAGTAGGCCGCTTGTTTTGGATTTTTTGCAATTTGTTGAAATGCCATTAAATAAAGACAGCAAACAAGATGTGAAATGTTACAAAAGAAAAAGACTCCTTAGCTAGTGAGTCAGTTGGACAAGACAGATCAAAAGTCACTTCCTACCCTGCGAGTGACTTCCAGATGGATCCTTTTAAACTCTGCAAAGCTTAACAGATACCAGCTAGACTAGAGATATTATTCATCCAAAAGATTCTTTGTTGGGTTAAAAAGGGATCTGAATGAATTTCTATTCAGTTGTCATCATGAAGCTTTAAACTGCTGCTGTTTTAAACCAAACACAAACATTTAAAAGCTGCAGTTTCCTTGGTGGCCAATCAGCTTAAAGCATGCAGGACATGTACACTGTTCTGATTATGTTTTTATTGCTTCCAGGTGGAGTCTCTTTTGTTTCTTTTCCACTGAGCATCATTTTGGGTTTTAACTATCATATCCCATCACTCAGCTGTAAAACATGTTGCAAAAAGAGCTGCTGCGGTTGTGGAGAAAGTAGTTTCACTTACTGCGTTGGTGACTTCTATTTCGTAGACTTTCTGAAAGGAAGCTCTATCAAAGAAAGCCAGCTTTCCGCTTCCTTCTTCTTTCTTCACTGATGTCCCTGTTACAAGGAGCTTATCATCAGGACTGAAGCAGCAATCAGTCCTGAAAGGGAAAAGAACACACATTAATCAGTGTCAGTCAGAAATAAGACAGAGATCAGAAACAGAATGGGAAAGTTTTTGTCTCACATTGAGAAGTAGTTGATAAGACCAGTTGCTACATTCACAGGCTTCCTGAAGTTACGAATATCCCACATCTTCAGCGTGTCGTCGCCTAGAGAAACAGAGCAGACAACAGATAAATCGTACGCGGCTCCATTACTTTACAAAAAGTCATCACACTGTAACGGCTGTTTACTTTTTGTAGAGTGCGCCATTTTCTTGACATCAAAACAATGCTGTTAGAGTTATTTCTCATTTACTTTACAGAAGGGCATCAAGTGAGGCTCTTAGAGAGATTTTATTGTTGTTTAGAAAGCTCCTGCCGGGATCACACACAGAGCAGAAACTCATGTCATTTGGGATATACAGTAGATTTCTTATGTCACACTCTTGTGGTCCTGATATTTGGCACAGAAAAGCAGAAGTAACAGGGCGGCAGATGAATCTGGAGGATGGAACTGAGGTGTGATTCTTACCTCCACGTGAAGCCAGAGTCATGCCATCGTAGGAAAACGAGAGACAGGAGGTGTCTGATCCTGGGATGTGAGCTTGTTTGCAGTGAAACTTTGTGTGCACCTAAGAAGAAGAAAAAAAAAAGGTGATTTAAAAAATGAGTTCCTATAATCTCCTCAAGCTTTGGTTTTCAAAGGCCACAAGGGGGGCCTCAGAAAATTAGAGGGAAGGGGAAAAAACTTAAACTAATTTTTTTTTTAACCAATAATATTATATAACACATTATATAGGCTATAAAAAAATGAATTGAAATTTAAGGCTCTTCCCCTGTTAAACTACTGGCTACATGTAAGAAAGGAGTATCCCACCTTGGCCTTCAGAGCTCTGAAATGCCTTCTCCTTTTTGCAACATCCTACTTCTGTGAGTCCAGCTTTCGTTTGTTAATAATTT
Organism: Halichoeres trimaculatus; assembly: GCF_033239565.1. Taxonomy (NCBI): domain Eukaryota; kingdom Metazoa; phylum Chordata; class Actinopteri; order Labriformes; family Labridae; genus Halichoeres; species Halichoeres trimaculatus. The sequence goes on along the minus strand of NW_027437194.1, from coordinate 16,902,541 downwards.
CCTGTTCTAAACAAATGTAATAATTATTAAAAAGTGAATAAAAGTTAGAAAATACATTCTTAAAGTAGAAATTTCTATATACATTTTCTTAAGTCTGCAGCAAATGCTATTTGAGGGGGCCTTGGCAGAGCAAAGTTTGGGAACCCCTGTCCTAAAAGACCCCCCAAATTGTGAAAACACTACGATCCTAGCAAACTTCAACGTCAGTGTTTGACGCTTCTGGTGTTCACCAGCAACAAAAAGACCTTTTCATTCTGTCCTCAAAACAACACACGCTTTCCATTTTCTCCATCAGATATATTCCACTTTAAAGCACACCACGACTTATGAAATGTCACCAGCTTTAAGCGCTGTACACACTTCACTCTTCAGCACGACTCCAGACCACAGAGGTTTACCTTGGCAGGCTGAGCTGCCTCTGTGGCAGATAGTATTTTGACTTTTCCCTTTGCCCCTACCTCAAGTAGTATCATAATATTCCTACTGTGGACCGCTTACAAGCCTCTAACCTGCATCAGGATTTTTCGACTCAGCTCCTAGGCTAACATCAGCCTGCTGATTTCTTTTTTCCCCCCTTGAACAATACCAATGCTCCAAGAGTATAAAGCAACTGTATGGAGCACTTAGCTACTTATGAAATATACTGAAATAATTACTTATGCCTTTTAATGGGCATTATTCCAATAGTAATTTTGAATGAAGTGGCTGTTTTTTTTAACACTTTCCATTGTAAATATTCTAAATCAGTAAAACATCTGACTGTTAAAAAAGATAGTTAGCATTATTTTATTAATTAACACAAGTTATACTCGAACAGCAAAGACATAAAACGGACCACTTTGTCCAAAGGGGGTGCCAGAATTGGTTCAAACAAATGTTCTCCACATGAGCTTTAAAGATGGTAAATAAAAAATTAAAAGTGACAGAGTTTGGCAGTGATTACGCAGAAACCTCAGTTTAAAGTGAGTATTAACAGCTAGGTAAGGCTATTTTAAAGACACTGTATGGGCTATCCAAACTGGTAGCAGTTTACCAGATTAAAGACTTAATTTCCATTGAGCACCCAATGTCACAGACATGTGACCCTGGCCAGTGATGTGCATTTGTTTTGGACAGCAAATAATCTTTTCAACACTACTTTCCTTTGAATTACTCCCCTGGGACGGATAAAGATCTCTTCTGCTCTTCTGGTCTTTTTTCTGATCCAGTTAAGCTCCAGTGTCCACCATCACTTCAAAATAAATCAGAGAAATTGATTTTTTAAGAAAAAAGACAGATCTCTCTTTTCAACGTTAAACTTTGTCAGCCAGTGAAGTGTCTTCAAAGAGACTATTAGTCTACTTGCTGTAGATGGATTTGTTTTCTTAAGGGAAAGTCTGACCTGAAAAACATACCAGGCTGAGAAATAGTATTTAGAAATAACTGATTTTGATGCTGATAATCTTGTCTGAAATTGTGGATTATGAACAGGCAAATACATAAAAGTGAGACTATCTCAAGATCAATTATAGAGTCCTCACAGGACATTTTGACACAGCTTCAAAAGCAAACTACATTTTTAAAAGAAGTGTCTTTTTTAAATAAATAAAAAATTCCAAACAAATCTTATATTAAATAATTGAGCAAGGTAAGGAGCAGAGTTTTAAGTCACAGAATGCAGATGAAAAATCAACCTCCTGTTATGATATTTCTAACAATGGGTGTCAGTAATATCACTTAACCAGAATCCAATAATTTCAGATTAATTTTCTTAAAATTGGTGTCAGCTATAAAAACATATTTCTTTTGCACACAAGAGAGATTTTTTTATTCATAAAATTGAGACAAAAGGATAACAGTCAGACAGACATCTGTACAGATAATTTAACTCTAACACTGTGTCTGTAGTCATGGCTGTCTTTAAAAACCCACCCTGGTTCTGTTTTCTTCAGTGCTTTGTTCGTCATTCGTCATAAAAAAGTCTGATAGAGTTAGAGTCAAGGTCTTCTCCTGACTAATCATGAGTTTAATTCTGCCCTCAAAACTATTTCTGTGGCACGCTGCTGTATATGAGAATGTGACCTCAGTCACTTGGCTGTGATGATCGACATGTTCCACTGAAAACCAAGAAGGCTGAGTGACATTTCTGTGGAGGGTCATTGTATGGAGGTGAGTAAACTAGGGGGAATGGAATTTCATCTTTCTGTTGTTCATAGAGGAAAAAGTTGGTTTCGAACCGTTACAGGAGAACAGAAGCTTTTGGGAAAATTCTAAAAACCAAGGAATTTCCACACAATTCCTCCAAAGTTCTTCTTTCTAACCCCTGCTCCTGCTGCTGTACCCTCACCCTGCAAACAGAGGCATTTTAACCTCTCTTTAAACAGCTGTTTCCAAGATGGCCTGCTATTGGATGTACTTTCTCTTTGCTCACTCAAGAGCAAGTGGTGTACTACTGTTGTTCAAAGTGTGTGTGTGTGTGTGTGTGTGTGTGTGTGTGTGTGTGTGTGTGTGTGTGTGTGTGTGTGTGTGTGTGTGTGTGCCAAGGTCTGCAGCTCCAGGCTGGAAATAACCCAGCTCTATGACTCCCTCCCCTCTATCTACCTCACACGTACACACAAAGAAACCGTGCGAAGAAAAGCTCTGAAAGTTCACTAAAGATACAGACTAAAGAGAGGAAAGGAAGTAACCTGGAAGCCAACACAATAACATTAAATTCAGAAGTTTTGATTAAAAACTTGAATCAAACCTAGGCCACCTGCTCATCTCATGGGGACCAAGCCTCAGACTGTGAACTGGACCTCAAGGCTCCAAGCACTCGATCCATTTTTTTTTCTTGAGTTAAGTTGGAATGGCAGTAGAGTGAGCAAGTCGATTGTGCCATCACTCTTCCCAGCAACGTTTCCTCGCTCTTTTTGGGGGTTTTGTGGTGTTCCCAGGCCTGATTGGGATAAATGATCCGTCCAGCATTCACTGGGTCCAACTCTCCCCACAGTTGGATGGGCCCAGGAAAGGCTTTCAGGGGAGACTCCTTTTGGCCCCTTATTTCTTGGGATGCACCAATATGACCTTTTAAGTCCCAATACAATACTGATACCTGGGGTTTGGTATTCAGGGATACCTTTACTGATCTGATCCAATGTCATGTCTTAATATGGGGATGAAACTTGAAACTGTATTTTGGCGGCGGTAGAGATGGCCTAGCTGTTTGGGTCACGCCCAATAAAGTGAGCACTTGGTTGAGATCCAAACCTAACTACATGTCACGCTCCACTCTCACCCTGTTCCCTGCTGTAGCTGCTAGGGCTGGGTATTGCTAAGAACCTCACGATTCAATTTCGATTCTTTAGGTTGCAATTCAATTCAATACGGATTCAATTCGATATTGATTGGAATGCTTCAATTATTGATTTTCACGCCCAATGTGAACATATGTAGTATGTCACCTCACCTTTTGGAGCAATAAAATAACCCTAACGTCAGACTTTAAAGCTGAAGGATCTGGCTTTATGCTGCTGCAGTTGCCTTGGCTGCCATTTTTTGTCGTTGTTTGGTCTCTCGTGGCCCTCGTCCACACAACGCAAATAACACGCACATCCCCCCCATTTGCCAGGAAGATGAATCAGTTCAGAGGATTTGCTGAATCGATATTGAATTGGGCGAGGCAATATTTCGATCCATTGATTCATCAATATTTTTACCCACCCTTAGTAGCTACTGGTCTGTGCTCTCTCATCAAAAGCATAAAAAGCCCTAAAAAAAGAAATATTTTTTGGCAAGAAAGAAATATATAAATATTTTCAGACTGGCTTTATTGTTAAATTATTGGATAATTACTGTATAAATGTGTAAATAATTGTTGAGTAGATCTCTAATACTAAAAGGCCTTTGTCCTCGCTACTTTGTTTCTTTTGGTTTGTATCAGAGCCCATAGTATAATAGGAGCAGACACATCCCTATTTATTTCTGTAATCTCTTTCTTTCAGTCCTGTTTCAAAGTTTTATGATCACAGGTGAGGATTGCAATGTAGATTGGTCAGTTAATCCAAAGCTTTCAGACTCAACTCCCTCCATGCTACGACAATCCAGACTATTGCTTCTCATTGCAACAACTGGCTTCTCCATCTCATGATCCGATGAATTCACCCTGACTTGAGAACAAGATCCCTAATTTCTTCACCAAAGATGAACAGTCATGCCTCATTCAGAGGGAACAAACCTCTGTTTTCCAGTAGAGAAGCACAGATTTAAACTTCGAGTGCAGCCAGTGAAAAATGCCAGAATCACATCATCTGCATAAAGCAGAAATGAAATTCTGAGGACCCCAAAACTTCAACCTTGTACTCATCTGTTTTGTATTTTTGTGTTCAGGTGTCTGTTAACTCTATTAATCTCCATTAGATTTAGAAGTAGCTCACGTGATGTCTTCAGATTTCTTGCTTTGGGCAAACATAAGCCCTAAAGTTTAAAAAGCTATTAATTAAGAGGCGCACTCTCATATCTAAGAAACTAAAATGTTCATTTAAAAGCTTATCAATCATTCAAAGCAACAATTGATTTCACCAGCTTACAACACTTAATGCAACCCTTTCTGGCCCTGTGTTCTCCCTGCTTCCTCCACATAAATGTCCTAGTGCCTTGGTTTAGCCTACGCAGCCAGGTTACCATCCATCGATCATTAAAAGAAAACGGTGAAGCAACAGTCTGAGAAGCTGGCATGCTAACACTCAAACAAACATAACCTCGGTTTATACGACCCCATTTTCATTAATTCTCAACGGAACGCAAATAAATCAGTGAAAAGGGAATTGCAGCAATAGCGCCAGAGAGGTGGATAAGGAATTTGAAGTAAGCACAGAGTGTGGAGGACAGATAAGATAGAGAAAAGCTGGTGAAAAAAAAACAGGTAGGATTGAAAAGAGCAGAGCGTGAGGTGAATGACTGATGTGCCCTTATGATACAAGAAGGAAACAAGGCCATTCTTTCCTTCCAAAGTAAATGGAGGGAAGTTATTAACTTGGATGAGACAGATAACACCGTTACCTTGAACTGGAGATAACATAGGTTCCTCTTTTTTCAGCTCTTGGCCGTTGATCCCCTTTAGTCACTGCGGGGGTAATTTTCTGCTTTCCATCATCATTTACCTTTAACACTACCTCTGACTTCAATCCAATCTTTATTTTATCGGCTTGTTCTTTTATGTGCGGCTTCTAGAGTGGCTGGTGAAATAAAAAAGTCAGGAGGTCAATTTAATATAAAAGCTTCATTTTCTAATCTTACAGCTTGGCCACAGGTTATCTTCAGTCCACTAGAGTGCTCTTTAAGCATTATGCGTAATACTTAACCTCAATTGGACACATAAAACCTGCAGTTTGAGGATGACTGAGCTTTGAGAATTAAGTGAACAAAACAAAGTAAAACCAGGGCCCCGTCTGTTACAATGAATGTAGCAAAGGAGCAAAGACAAAAGGAACGTTTACAATGTGCTTATGTTACTTCATCTATGCATCGAAGGCACAAACAGATTGTGTTTGGTCAACAAAGGAATCTGCTTGTGAACTAGTTCCTTGCAATTATCTTGTCTTATGAACTGTTACATCCAGCACATCAGTGGCACGTTGTAAAAACCTCTCAGCGGTTTATCCCAAGGATGGTTTTGGCCAGTTTCTGCTCTCTGTGGGGGGAATAATGGTGTTGTGTAGAGAGAAATGCAGAGTTTCAGAAAGGAGCATATTGCCCCTTTGAAGAGGAATCACACCATAAAAATGCCAGGAAGGAGGGTGATGAAATCTGCTTTATGTAACTTCAGGGAAGACGCAGAGATAAGTTGAAGATTTTTCAAGAATCGTGAACTCTGCATGAATGTTTCTGACTTGGCTGCAGGTTTTTTCAGGTCAACTTGTAAGTAAAGTTATGTGCCACTTGTGATGAATCACTCCACATGTGACGTCGTTCTTTCTAAAATTAACACCATGTGCTGTTGGCACACGCTGGGTTTCAGCCTCTTTGTGTTGCATGTTTCTCTGTGTCTGTATATTTTTTAAAAATATTTTAAACAAGTGCGAAGAAGAAAGACAGAAAAGGCTGTGGGAATTTATGGAAGAGAAAACAGAGACGAGGACAATAAATGGGTCAAAGTAAAAATACTGTAGCCTAATAATTACCAAGCAGGAAACAATTAATCAAATTCAAACAAGAGTAATTATCTCTAACAGTCAGAAAAGTAGTTCCTTTTATAGGTAGCTGCTGGTTATTTTAGCTGCGTATTGCAAACATACACCCATGCCAGCTATTTCTAGATCATTTACTGCGGTTGAGAAGAGCTTGAGTGTTTATTTACTATCCTGATGTTGGCCGGCGTTGGTAGATGCCATGGTGTTTGCTTCCTGTGATAATCTACACAGCCGGTTTGTGAAACCGGATTCTCATATGTTGCCTGTAACTTTACTCCAGCCTTGTGACATCCACTGTAATCTGTGCCCTTCTCTCAGCAGGCGTCAACTGCAGCTCTTATTCAGCAGTTTTTTTTCTCAATGTTTGAATAAAAATCAGAAAAAGTGACCTGCTTCTGTTGTGTTTAGCACACATGGAAGAATTTGCACACATGAGTACGCACACTTGAACATCCATTAAGCAGCAGGAGTTGATAAATAGCTGAAGGAACACAGGATTGAGTTTCATCATCAGAAGACTATGACAACAACTGTTCCTAACCACGCTCTCTGACTATCACTGTATAAATACTGCCGGGGCTCTGCCGTTCATTCTTTTATAACCACACACCTGAACGACTCTCTGATGCCTCCGTGAAGCCTGATGTAACATCTCACTCTGACCTCGGCTTCTTTCTGAGGATCGAGTGGCCAAACCGCAGTCCTTAACAGCTGCTCTGATCTTTCATGGAAATCAACAAGTGGTGATGGTGAAGCCGCGTGCATGCGTGTGAGAGGAGCTCATTGAAGGGACAGTCCACTGTGTGTCCCTTTCAGATGTGTCTGTATATCTCTTTTCTGCAGAGCTGCAAATGTAGGAGTCTGCACATGTACTTATTACTTTGGGATTTACTTAAAAAGAGGCTGAACCTGACTTTAAAATATTTTAAATACAAACCTTCAATTATTTAATATCTTTTCTTTAGTTTAAGTTTTACAACATACTCCTATAAAAGCCCACAAGTCATCTGTTTTACCTCAAAGATACACAAGAATACATCTCCCATGAGTCCCTGCGATTAACCAGACAGAAGAAAATTTTCATCCACAACTTTCTGATTCTTTTGGTTAACTGTTACTTTTGTTTTAAACTATATTAAAAGAAAGGTTACATGAAGGTTAAATGGACTGTGACAAGAAATGATAGCCGTTTTTTGTGTGTAAAAGAGTCCACAATGGATAATTACCCCCGCCAAGAAGGTTATGTTTTTGGGAGAGTTTGTCTGTTTGTCTGTGAACAACACACCTCAAAAAGTAACAAACAGATCTTGATGAATTTTCAGGAAATGTTTAGAATGGGATAAGGAAGAAGTGATTAAATTTTGGAGGTGATCTGGATCACCGCCTGGATCCAGGACTTTTTGTGAGGATTCTTTGTCATTGAGAGATAGAACCGTTTCCACCATATGTGTATATAACTCAACAATAAATGGTTGGATTGCTTTGCAAAACAATACAAGACAAGGTCACCATAATTTCTGATGGGTGTAAAAGTACGATCCAGATCCTGGCAATATTCTGGATACTAAGACCCAGAATATGTAATATGTACGGGTCATCATAATTTTCATTACTGTCAGGTAACAAATTATCCTACAAATCTGCATCTAACACCAAATTGTAGCAGACAGTCTGCTGAAAGGGAGTATAACATTAAAGTAGGACTAAAGTGTTGCGTCACAATCACAATATGCTTGGCTGAGGTCTGTGCTCTCTGAGTGCTTTCCTAGTTAAAATGTTTGTTATGAATTGTGAACCAAAAGGACTATCTGGAATCAGTAGTGTCTTTCTGGGATAAAGACTCAGTTTCCCAAGAGCACAACCCCCTACTGTTGTAAAGACAAAGACTTATAAAGACCCCCTACTGTTGTAAAGACGTGACTCTTACCAAGACATGCATTTGTTTTGGAGAGCAGATCTTTATTTTAATTTCTTTGTTCTTTTTTGTGAGATGTAAAGCAAAGAAGTGATGTATTTGTGTGTGGTTACTTAGAGCTATTGTTTGAAACGTAAAACAATCAAATTCTGTGAACTCAGTTTTTAGAGTCCAAACGGAAAGCAGATTGTTTAGTGCTACTCACAGACGTGTCCGTACGGTGTATCGTCAGTGAATCCTGGTTATGTACTACCAGTGCCTATCTACCAGCTCCAACCTCACCAAGCAGAGCTAACGTAATCTCACTTTTCATTTTATTGATAGGCTCTCAAGTTTGAACAGACCACTGCAGAATAACTGCTGCATGTGGGTTGGAATGAACATTATTACAAACAGTTTAACCCGTGTTTTAGCTCATGCTCTATCACTCTTCTGTTTAGCTTGCTTCTGCCCTTCTGTCTATTTTCTTTTTGTCAATTAAGCTCCAGTGTCCTCCATTATTACGCAATCAATACAAGGAATACTTTCAGCGGAGGAAAGGGACAGAAGTTAACTTCTCACTGCTAAACTTTGCTGGCTGGCGTAGTGTTGTAAAAGGGACTTCTGGTCTAAGTAACGGTTTTGTGTTCTTTAGGGAAATTCTGACCACAGATGCTGAGAAAATGCATTTGGAAATTCCTGATTTTGGCGATGATAACCTAATTTTAGTCATCAATTATGAACAGGCAACTATATATAAGTGAGACTATTTCAAGACGACTTACAAAGGTTTCACAGGGGCTTTAACCAAAGCTGTGGTCATAATACGCCACTCAAAAGCCATTTGATTTTTTCAGCATCAACTGCTTTTGCTCAAATTTTTACTGATTTTTAATTTAAAGTCAGCACTTCTGCAGTTTTCGGTGTCTAACTTCTACTGCGCTGTCTTTTACTACACAGAAAGAAACCACTTTACAGTGATACTGTGCAGAGTCACATCACTGATATTTTTTGTGAAGGCAAGAAACAAACCAGATCAAAGATGAAGAAAAGACTTTCTTTTCCAGCATTGTGAGCAGATGCAGAAAACAAGAGAAAGTTTTCCAGTTTTGTCAGATTGGGAGAAACTCAGTAGTTCATCAAAACTGACTCTTTATGGGGTCCCACTTTGATGTCTGGAAACATCTACGTCCACCAATGACATCATAACATTCCCCAGGTGTCTGTGGTGATGTTTTTCGAGCAATCCCCAGTGCACTTACTCACAGGGCGCACATTACCTGGCAGCTATTTAAAAGAAGCCTTGTTCCTCTGGCACCGACCCCTCTGGTCAGAGAAGGAGCGTGCAATCACTCTGCATGACAGTCCACTGAAAGAGACCTCCTTGACTCCCAGCGAAGGATCAATCAGCTGGTGCCAGGGTTCAAGAGCACTATGTGTCAACTTCAATAGCTTCTCTTCGGGCTGAGGCGCAGATCAAGGTCATGTACGTGATTGATCGTGATTGATCTGCCTGCATATTCTGGCCATGAGTAATCGAGGCAATACAACTGAAGGTACTGGACTCCTTTAAGCAGCGAGGGGGAGCAGCAGTAAAAGCATCAGGAGGTCGACTCCTTTTTAGGCTTGTGGCTGGATTGGAGTCAGCAGCACAGGTTGATGATTAGGGCAGAGGGCACCGGTGAGATTCTTGAGCCATTCAGACAGGATAGGCTCCAGTGGTCAGGCAACAGACATGACTATTGTAAGCTGCTATGTGATGCAGGGTAAATATTTAGCTTGGTGAAGGAGGGGTAATAAATTTTGAAAGCTTTAACCCAATCACTCCAGGTCTGCTGCTGTGAGTGGAGCAGAGATGGATGGTTGGAGGAGAGTCTGAACAAAAGATCAGACAATGGAAAAGTAGAAAAACAAACCCTCAATCTACAGGTTTTTTGTGTGCGGTTACAAGCTCCACCATTGTAGTAATTATCATATAGCCTACTTCCCATTTGACTAGTCTGGATTAGTCCAATCAAGCTGTTCTAACTCACCAACTCAGCTTTGTTCTCACTATTCTTAACAGATGCATTAGAGCTTGTCATGAAAAGATATAGAGTGGAACAAAAGAAATAGAGTAGAAACACTCAAAAACACTGAAGGCAGAAAAACAGCTTGGATACTCGTCAGGACTACATGTGCGAGTTTTATTACTCGTCTTAAAATGTTGGTTTAGGACTCCCAAATGTGTGACCATAACAGATTTCTCACACCGGGGAGAGGCCGCTTTTGAAGGTAGGTTTGCAAAACAGTTGCCATAATGTAAGAAAACACCGACTGAAAAGATGCCTGTCTTTGCAGGAATTGAATTATGAATGTTTCATGCCTGAAAACCCCACTCTTCAGAAGAACTGCACCTCTCACTTATCTTTTTTTCCTCTTCCCACCTGTTTTTTGAAAAGTGTGAGTGAGCAAGTGTGTAAAAAAGCTGCCAGACTTGCCATAATGTGATAACAAAAGGAGAGACTCATGGGTAGAAAGGCAGGTATTGGCTGGCCTACTTGATACGTGACGGAGGCACCATTTACCGTCACTGACTGGAAGTCACTTTGATCAACGGCAACAATTTGTCAGATACCTCAAGCGAAAACAGAGAGCACGTAGAGCGATGTGACCAAGCAGCCAAGATCAACTCTTACCTCAACAATGAGGACTTTAAAGAATGGAATGAACTCTTTCATCACCTAATTACCTGATTAACTAACAGTGGAAAATGTACAGAGGGTAATTGGCCTCCCAGTAACTTGCGTATAATTCCTCTCAATCACCACACGCCATTTAATTCATACGGTTACATAATGAGCTATTTTAAGCCATGATAGGGGGTTGACTGTAAGGTTTGAATTGTCTTCTGAAAACTTAACTACTCTCTTTGTCCAAACTAGGGACCAGTCACGTCTTTTCGATATACTACTGGTCATTTTTTTAAAGCTCATGTTTGCATTATTTGTGTCTTCTATCAACTTTTTCAAAATTTTATGACACGTTCTCAGAAACTTCTTGCAGAGCTGAAATACAAAAGCTTGCTTTAGCTTGATTTTCAGTTTGAATACTGACCGTGACAGCAGGGCTTCACTATCCCTCTAAGTTTTGAACAGGAGGTGTCAGAAAAGTTACCACAGTGATTTTTTAAGCTACTTTTCGGGGAAGTTTTCTGCCATATTCAGAGAGGACAGAATGGTGGATAGGTGTTCCTGCATTGGCTCATCTTAAAACATAAGTTTTGCTCAGTTTTTTACTGATGCCCGGTTGTAACGTGTTCCTCTCGGCTGACAGTGGCTGTAGAGCATCTGAAAGCTGTTTGCTTACCACAAAACAGAACACAAGAATCAGAAAGCTAAATGCATTACATAACAAAAGAAGACAAAAATATAAGCACAAGTTGCTGGTATGTTACACAGGTGTCACTCAGTGAGATTCATAATGAGAGAAGATTGATATAAGGTCATTAGGCTTTTTACCATGTAAAAAGTGAACTGACACAGAGACACAGGAGCACTTGGATAGCACTCCAATAGATGCCAGTGACTATCCAATACTATTTTGGCTTTTTGGGCCATTTCCCAGTGTGTAGTCTGCTATTTCAGCTCTTTTTGACAGCCCTTTGACTCTATCGAGAGCCTTTTTAAAACTAAAGTGAAAAGCTCACGGCAGTCCCGTCAACGTTTGCTGTACTTGCCGTTACCATCATAGACTTCAATGTTTGTCGTAGTTTTCAAAAAGATAAATGCCTTCATTCTTATGAGGCAGTATTTAAACTCCATCTTTGCAATGAAGTCTTTCTTAATACAAGTTTCTTACACAGTCGCCTGTAACAATGTGTATTTAAAATGTTTCTGGGCTAAAACTTAAGCATTAGCACCAGAACCAGCACTTTTATGTAGTGTATTGTGCGAAGCTCATGGGGGATGGATCATGTGTGCTATGTAGGTTTGTGCTCCTCTGTTTACATTCTGTTTTTTTATTATTGGTTTTATTGGGGGACCTAGAATTATGCAGCACTTGAGTCACAGACAAATTTTCAGGTGTATTGCATTGTTTAATTAGGGTGTTCCCTGGTTGATTAAGTTAACGTTGAACACAAGCTTGAAAATGATAACCAAACCAACAGCTGACCTCACAGTGGTTGAATCCACTCGAGACATGCAGTCTATGTTGTGAACAGAGTAAATATATATAAGATGCTCAGCATCAGAATACCAGCACCTTCACTGGTAGGACCCTGATGTTAGCATTTAGCTGAAAGAACTACTGTGTCTAAATAAAGCCTTCAGAGAAAAAAAAGCTTTAACATTTTCTGCAGAACTCACATAAAACCCTTCATGTACCCAGTAAATTTGATCACATGATCACACAGCTCTGTGATTTCCTTGACTATTTAAAATTTGGACAAAAGCTTTTTAAAGGCAGGAATTTGGTTTCTGATTCGTGTTAGTGAGCTGCTGAGCGTTAACCTCTCTGCCCTGTGACCGGATGACCCCAGGCTCATGTCTCTGTGCCCAGGGCTGTAACAAAGTCTCACCATACCATGTTTACAACCCTGTGCATACTGTTGTGGTTTGTATGAGTGCGTCTGAAGACTCACGCTGAGGTTTCTGTCCCAGATCTGGATTGTTCCATCCTGGCAGCCGGCTGCTATGAGCTTTCCATCCCGGCTGTAGGTGCAGCATATGGGGATGACCTTCTTGCCTTGGAAGGAGCGTGGTTTGAAGACTGACTTGTGTTTCTTCTCAGATTGGAGGTCCCACGTTCGCACGGTGCTGTGAACGGACAGAGGAATTAATCATGACAAAATCACAAAGTATCTTTTCCTGAAAACATATCAAGTCAGTTCATTAAACTACAACAAAATGATGAGGATGAGTGTCTTCACAACTCCACATATATTTACTGAACTTCTGACTACACACAAACATGCTTAGTGAACCTCTCTCACACACACACACACACACACACAGACACTAAGGCCAGACAGAGTGTGTCTAAATGTGTCTGTGACCCGCTGCCTGCTTTAGAGAGCATCTCGACCTGTAGGTCAGGAGGTCGACAGAGGAGTATAAACATGTAGTCAGAGCCTCTCCTCAGAGCTGGGGAAGGATTCCTACAAAGGCACAGACAGACACATTGGACTGTGTTTGGATAACAGTGTGATACAAATGCCAGCTGAAGACATATGGTTTGAGTGAGGACTTGCAAGGGTCAAATAAAACTCTGCTTGATGCATGGTTGCGTTTAAATCCACATAAACCAAAGCTGTGAATAAATCAAAGATCTTGTGCTGGAAAAAAGAAGAATAAGGAGGTTTAACCTGGAGAGCTACCGCGTTATGTTTTAAGTGTTTATATGAGAAGATATACATTTGAGCGTGTGTGTACGGCAATGAATGAGAAGAAAAGAGAGTCACGGACTCGATGACAAATTTGTCCACCTGCTGCCTACACAGACATCTCTATTGTGTTTACAGAAGACTGCAGGCGTCTGTCAGGCCCATAAAGACAACATAACCTTTTGGGTAGCACACAAGACCAGGAATGCTATTTATCGTTGGCGCTCTTTTCAAAACATGGCAGCGCTGGATATGAGAGGGCTGGTGCAGAGAGGTTGGAGTGTGACGACTGCACACCCTCACCTGTCAGGGACGAGACACAGAGCAGGGGAGGGGAAGGGAAATGGCTCAAGAACTTTTAATTAAAGTGTGGAAACCTCCTGTTCCCTGAGGAAGATCAAAAGAAGTAACTCAAGGAATCAATTCTCCATCCAGCTGGACTCATTCTGGGACAGTCTCAGACTTCATCCTCTCAGAGGAGAGGGTTGTTTTAGGAAGAATAACAGTATAAGATGTCACAACGCTCACATCCAGAAAGATGAAAGTACTGTTTTTACCTCAATCAGCAGCCTCCTTCTCCTGCACCAGTGCGTCAAAGACTGAGAGGTGAATGCAATAAATGAGACCCATACACCTTTAGTCATGCGTGGTGCCCTTTACGAGGTAGCACAGTGGTTCACACTTCAGCTGCAGAGTGACAACTCTCCAGGCTCCAGATTTTATCTGTGCATCAGGTTATGGACCTGTTGGAGGTGGTGGTTGCTGGGATCACTTTCCAAGATGACAAGATAAAAAGAGGGGAAAGAAAGGGAAGGTGTGTGTTCTCTGTAGGGTTGCTCACTGGTTAGATTCAGGTGGTGAAGACAGGTTTTGAGGTTTCATAGCTGGTGTGTTAAGAGGTCAGATTTCTTCAGTGTTACCCGCTGTGTTAACATCAGCAAACTTCTCGTCTTTTGAAGGAAAATGTTCTCTATTAGGGGACGATATGGGGGAAATATGTCAGGTTTTTTTATGGCAGGATCAGGATCTGGATTTTATAGAGATATTTTTTTTATTCAGACTACTTTGAACTGAAATATTTTTAGCCCCAAATATTTGACTTTAGTCCAGTCTTGTGTCCTCCAATGTTTTTTGAACTCTTACCTTTTCACATTATGACAGATGCATTTATAGAAAGACGTCTGCTGTAAGAGTTGTTGAATTTCTGCTGAATGTGCAGAGCTTTTGCTTTATACAAGTAGCCTACGCACAATCCAAATGTAGTTAAGTGAGACATTACTAGATACCTTGATTAAGACGTTGACAATGAATGCTGCAGGCGACATAAAAATGGCACGATTGTCCCAGGGCCTGACTTTGGACATGCCAAGTTTAGGGTGTTTTTGTGATTGTAGATGGATAAAACCAGGGATTTGAATTCTTGCAATCTGCTTTTGATGAAGCACAGACTCGTCTGGCAAACTTGAAAATGGTTTTAAATGCTTATAAATCTAAAATAATGCTTTTTTCAAAGGCATCTGTTCATCTGGAGGAAATCCTCTCAATTACAACTTTCCAAGGTAAAACTCTAGAGCTTGTCACCAGTTATGAGTACCTTGGATTAACTATTGATAGGGACCTTTCTTTCAAAGTGCATGTCAAAAATCTACTTTCTAAACTAAGGGCAAAGCACGGTTTCTTCCAAAGGAACAGGTTGTGTTTCTCTCTCAGAGCTCAGAAGCTTTTGGTGTCGGCTACTTTTTTGCCTCTTCTTGATTATGGTGATGTTGTGTATATGTCTGCTTCAACCACCTGCCTTCAGTCCTTGACTCCTGTCTACCACTGTGCTCTGAGGTTTATCACAGGTTGTAGTCGCCTCACCCACCACTGCGAACTGTATTCTAAAGCTGGCATGGCCTCTCTGGATATACAGCGATATACCCACTGGATGACTGGTTTATAAAGCTCTTCTTGGCCTAGGTCCTTGCTATATAAGCACTTTTTTTAGGAGAAATGGAAGCCAGTATGCTTTACGATCAAATGACATTATGTATCTGTCTGTTCCTTGTGTTCTAACTGAAACAGGGAAAAAAGCTTTTAGTAACTCTGCCCCCTCTACTTGGAATGCCCTCCAATCTGAACTGGAACTGGCTGAATTTGTTTCTTGGGAAGCCTTCCGTCCTACATCAAGAAACAGACAAAATGAACCCATCAAACAGTGCCTGTGTTCTTAAATTGTTTCTTAAAACAACTCCTGCTTTTTACTGCTTGTACTTTAATGTCTGCTGCTGTACTCTGTTTTGTCTACTGTGACATGTGCTGCTGCCTCGCTTGGCCAGGTCACCCTTGTGAAAGAGGTCTCGACCTCAATGGGTCTTTTACCTGGTTAAATAAAGGTTAAATAAATAAAGAAAAATAATCTGCTACTGGAGTGACATTAATGCATACGCTCCCCCTTTGCCGTAACAAAACAGGTGAGACCACCCAGCACGGGCGACACAAAATGTTTGACTCAAACGCAGAGATGCTTGTCCTAATCGGGATATCTGGTCGATAAGCTGGGTCTATGTTCGGAAGTGGCCTCATGTTGGTTCAAAGAAAAAAAAATACAAACAGTGCAGTAAAGAAATAGGTCCTGACAGTCAAAAAGTCAGCCATGAACAGGGTAGATTCACTCTTTACTGTATGGTATGTGCTTTCTTGGGGCAGGCCATGGAACACTTGCATTGTAAGGCAAAGAAGTGATAAATACAAGCTGGACTGTGGGTGAACCTGTTGTATGAAACGACCCAACATGTTCAGGTAGTCTTCCCCTCTGCGCTGTCATTTAGGTCAGGCTCATAAAACCAAGTAAAGGCATTTTCCTCCTGAAAAATTCAGGGTAAGCTATCAACAAACTTTAGAAAATACATGACCTACTTTTTGGTGAAAGAAAAGATCAGTTAGGACACAGGAAATGAACTGATCAAATGTTCACTTGCACAAAGCAAACTTTGGGGAGAGTTGTTCCCTTTTCTGATTTGGATATAAAAGTAATGAATTCCGAAGTTTATCGAAGCTCGAGATAACGATTTTACTTTGTGTTTCTTTCTATTTTTGTGGCCCCTCTCCAGTGTTAAACTCCTGATATGACAATAAAGACAAAATGTTATTCTTCAGCAGTAAAAAGACCTGCCATGTTGTCCTCAGGGTCTCTTTCCTCACAGCCACACATCCAGCTGCAGCCCTGACATCAGGCCAGCACAAAGGGAATCCCTGGCATTCAAACCTCCTGGAAGCATTCTTCAATTTGTGTGTGTGTGTGTGTGTGTGTGTGTGTGTGTGTGTGTGTGTGTGTGTGTACCACTACTCGACACGAGTAACATGTGGTCTTGATTAGAAAGTCGCCGTTTGTCCTATCCTCTGCTCCGCTGGCTGAAATTTCAGTCACAAAAAGAGCATAACATGAATTTTTATGGCTCTCCAGGGGAAAAATAAAATGACGTTAAGTAAAAGCCGAGAATCCACAACGCTGTGCCCTTGAAGCTGCTCTGACACAAAGCTCTTCACTGTGTTATAGTTCAACAACTCAACACGACTGTTTGTTTACTTTACACACAACTCTATCTTGTGTTTTCTAAAACTACTGTGCAATATTTAGTCCATTAGAAAAGGCTGCAGTCTCAGAAAGTCCCAGCCATATTTTTAGATTAATTCAAGTTCAAACCTGCCAAAATTCATCCATTGGGAGCAGACCCTTCACAACTTTCCAAGAAATAAATCTGTGGTTTTCAAACAGGTGTTCAGTCTTTCAGCAGAGATTTAAAGTGGCTCAGAGCTTAATACAGACACAGCTCTGAATATGAATAACAGTTTGCAGTTTTACAAACAGATGAAACTTGAACAGAATGATGGAAGAATGCAAAACATTGGCACTTTCACACCAGCTTTTCACAGAGTCACACAATTCTGCTCCAGACTCATTGTGCACGGATAATCACTTTCACCCTGCTGCTGCTGCGTTATTCTGTCTCATCAGTACTTCCCCTTCGTCAGCTTCCCTCTGAGGAAAGATACACAGGTAGAGGAAATCCTTGAAGAAACTGGGAGGCTTCTGAATGAGATCCCTCAAAACTAAAGAGAAGCTGGGAAGGTCCAGTGATCTTACTTAATAAGCTTTTCAAACCGACTCAACAAAGAGACGCTAACTAGGCTGTGACAGGAAGAGAGAAAGGTGCTGCTTAAAGAAGAAACAGCAAGCAGCGAGACACCCGCTGGTGCTATCGGACAACTGCTGGTGAAAGAGGCCTGGTGACAACAATCAGGCGCTTAAAACTCCCAAGTTGTTCAAAGACTGGCACTGAAGTGGAGGAGCTGCTTGAACGAGTGGAGCGTTGCAGATGGAGACATCAAAAAGTCCCAACTGAGGTTCACTTTGTAACACACACAATGAGCAGTTTAGAGAATTCAAAGAGTCTGCTGTTAATGCAGAAGATTAAAGTTTCAGCCAAACTGAAAAAGCTGTATAAAATGTCCGGGTGTCTCTTTAGGAATCCTTTCATTTCTTGACGAATCAGCAAAGCAAATGCCTGGCCATAGGAGTATGTATCAGAGCAGAGGAACAAGGACTGAAACAGCGTGACTGCATGTTTTCCACCTGTTTAAACCCTGGAGGCTACGTCATTTTTGTGTGATGGGACCATGAAAGACTCCCACAGAAGTGGAGTTCAGCGAGGAAGCTCTTGTGCCCAACAGATTGCACCAAATGTAGTAAACACTAATGTCCAATATGAGAGATCTGACACAGGGCTGGATATAAAGCACAACATCTTTCACCTGCAGACGGACCCTTCCTCTTTTCCCGATTGTTACTTCTTTTTTTCATCCCTCAAATTTGAACCCTCCTCACATGCAGCTGCTCGGCTTGTGAATGGTTCCCTGTGCGGTCCTCTCCTTCGCTGTTCTCCTGTGAGCCGGCCAGGGGCAACACCCAGTGCTAACGTGCCAGGGGAGGATTTCCAGAGCCTCAGTCAGGGCTAAATAAACCGGCCCCCACATCTGGGAGAGCAGGAACACTGGTAAACACTGGGCTGCGGCCTGCCCACAGAGCAAGGCCCTTGTTTCCACTTAATGATGATAGTTCGGGGTTTCTGCGCTGCTGCCTGTCACACTCACTTAGACTCATCACTGTGGTCCTGCTCAGAGTCACACATTTTCACTCACAAGTGAGTGCCTACAAATCATCCCTCACACCTTTAAAAAGGGCAAAGGGTTAACATTTCTGCAACAATACAGAGAGAGTGTTGCTTTAAGAAAGGAGAGGGTGTTAAAGCTTCTCTCTCTAAGGCAAAAAAAAAAAACATTTTAAATGTGTGTGACGTGTTTTTATCTCCAGCAGTGTTGCTCTGGGCCAAATCACTGCATGCAAATCGAGGACTGCCTTTGGACTGCATCCAGGATGAAATGTGCCATGTGTCAATGCAAAGCTGTGAGGACAAGCTGCACTTTCCAGAGGCAAAATATGGACAAGAGGACTCCCTGCTGGTGGCAGCAGTCATGAAAAAATCTGACAAACACAAGTTAACTCTTTGGACTAAATAGTGATGAAATAATCACAATAAATCAGAGGTTAGTATTAGCAGGTTATAACAATGTAACCCCTTATTACCACAGGTTAGGCTAGAGTTATATGACTGGTTTAAAATCTTGTACAGTGATATAAAAGTTTGATATCCCTGTTGATGTTGTGGCTGCTTTGGTGAATGTTTCATCAGCTCAAAGCTCCTGTGAGGGGATTTGTAACCAAGTATGAAATACACTGAGATTAATACCGATGTCCATATATTTCCTACGACAGCAAACAAGACCACAAGCAATACAGCTGAGCACTTGTACTCAGTTATTTTTGATGCACCACTCTTTCTTGAAGAGCTCAAAATTTCCTATTACTTTTTACTGTGCTCCCAGCTCACAGGCCTGCTTGTTGTACCTACAGTCTCTAAAGTAGTATGGGAGGTGGAGCCCTTAGTTATCGTGCTCCTCTTCTTTGGAATCCTCCATCAGTGTCCAGGAAGTAGACACGCTCTCTCTTTATGAGTAGGCTTCGAATGTTGTTGTTTTTTTTGATAAAACTTATTGTTTAAGCTGGCTCATGTCTGAACCAGCTCTTGGTTAAGCTACTATAGGCTTAGACTGAAACACTGAGCTCCTGTTTCCCACTCTCTGTTGTCTGTCAGTAGCTTCAGATCTTGATGTCACATTAAAATTATTAATAGGGCTGGGACGACATGCTATTCTCACGATTCGTTTCTGTTACAATTCTTGTGGTGCCGATCCGGTTTGAATTAGGATTCTTCAATTTTTACAACTTTTTGCGTTTTTTTGTTAGCTTTTTGACACCAGACCATGTGGAAAAATTGATGATTGTGTCGACAAACTGTATCAGGAGCCATATTTTCCCATAAAATGCACATCACGAGTCAGAGAAAACATTTCACCCTCTGCTGGAGAAAAGTGGTAACTTTTTTCCAACCCAGTTCATAAACAAAGACTAAAATTAAGGATTTGAATTTGAAGAAAAAAATCAATTTTTTGACAAAGAATCCCAATTTTGATATTGTCAAATAAAAAATCCTGATATACCGTTTTCAATTTTTTCTCCCACCCCTAGTTATCAACCATAGATCTTTCTGGGAGTCTCTGAGCTCCCTTGTCTCATAGCTTCCTCTGGGTCATTTCTTCCAATGTAAACTGAATGTTCAGAGGTAACGCTTTGTCCACAAGGGTCACCAACATCAACAAAAAATGATCCTACCTGTAACTCAGAGCTCACAGCAGTTTTTTTCAAACTTACCCGTCATTGGAGCAGGTCATGAACTCTTCCTTGATCTTGGGATGCCAGCAGCCACTGTTCAGCATGGCAGTATGGCCCTGATGAGCACAAAGAGGAAAATTTAACAAAGGGATAATTTTTCCTGTTTCTTGTCACATGGACTTTTTAGAATTAAAGGAAATTAGACAGTACAATATTTTAAGATAGGATGAGGTATAATAAAATAAAATGAAAAATGACCAGTAAGGATAGGATAGGATAAGAAACAAAATGAAACTAAACACTCTGATACATCATGATAAGTAGTCATGTAGAAACAGGTCAGGAAGGGCTGTCGGGAAAAAAAAAATATGCTGGTGAATTCATGAGGATGTATTTCGTAACTCTTTCCAGGAAGTCTCCAGGAGGCAATAATTATGTTGCACTTTCTGGGAGGCTTCCTTGAGGACAGGGCCTTTAGGACCTTTAGGACCTTTAATTTGCTCTCATTGTAACCTTGACTTTCAGCCCTCCAAGACCCCGGCTTCAGCTGAGCCAGTGAACTCTGAAACAGAGTAGCAAGCTGTGACACAGCTTCAAACAGCCAACTCCAAACAGTGAGAGTAACTTTTCAACATTTCCTCTGCTGGGGTAGTCCTGTGGAGAGTTAGTCATAAAAAAGGACTTCAAAGTGGAAAATCCCAGAGAGAGCAGAAGGAGGGAGGCCTCTCCTGCTGCTGCCAGGTCAGAGAGGAACAGAGAGGAGGTGCGCTGCAAAGTGGTTTCAAACATGACATACCACTATTTGACAGGATGCCCCTAAAAAGCAGAGGCTTGCATAAGCACAAGTTGAGCAAAGGCCGTCAGTATGTGTGCCTGAGAGAGGAGGGATATCCTGTTCATCGTCCAACACTTTAACACACCACTTTAAGAATCACTAAAGTGGAACAGCTCAGGTCGTGCTGTTTAACGACAAATAAGGTCTGCTAACAAATTGCTATGTTGTTAAAACTGATGGTAAAATACACACCCACTTTAAAGTACGGTAGGTAAGACTGGAGCTCAAATGGGCCGTGAATGACCGCTTCCCTGCTCCGAATAAACACGAGCATCCTTCACAGGAGCTTCAGGATGAGGAAGAGGAGCTGCTACCATCCTAAACAAATCTGACTCCTGTTATCCGACAGTTTAATACAACATACTGAGACTAAATAGAAACAGACTGGTAATCAGACAAACTCTACACTCAATTAAAGAAACTTTCAAGACAAACAGCACCAGAAAGAGACAGCACAGACGTGCCCAGAACTGGATTTAGCCTGAGTCATTTGGAGTCAGTCAGAAAAACATAAGCCTATAAGCTTTTCTGAATCAAAACTGTGAAATAGTTTCTGGTCTAAGCGCCTAAGAAGTGAGGATTTGCTCCTTCTTTCTGCTTTTTCCTTCTCAGTGAATGAACAATACCACCAATTTAAAATTTGGAGATATTGAAAACAGAGCTGAGTGATTTTTTATAATCCGTGATTTAACAGAACAACTATTATTCCAAAAAATCAGATATCATACCACCCAATTGAAAGCAGATTTAGCCCTCTCTGTGGAGTAGCTGTTTCCACACAGTAGGAGGCAACTTACTGTCTGTCATCGAAGCAGAGGCAGGGACTTCATCATGGCATGAAACACGGCTAATCGACTGGGACGTTGTCAGCCGACCAAAGCGCAGCTTCATTGAACCAAACTCTCCCATCAGCCCCAGATGGGAACAAGAATGTAGGACATTCAGGAAACACTACATGCAATCAATGGGCCTTCACTTGCTGGAGTAACTCATATGGGTGGTATAAACCATGTCTAAATGCAGTGCAGCTTGCACACATGGTTAGTGACCACCAATACAGCTTTGTTTAGCACAATAAGACCCAAACATGGGCGCTTAATTAGGATCCTTCTTTGTAGATGCAGGTACGAGCAAGAGATGAACCACGACTATCCTGAAAGCATGTGGTGCTCCTCTCCCCGCTGAGAGCGCCTGTGGCTGGTCACACGCACACAAACGCACTCTCACATACAAAAACAGAACGGCACATGGATGCACCTTGCTGTCATTAGGAGTTGGCAGGATGCACAAGCAGGGAGCCTGTGTTTACAGTGAGCAGGCTGTCGAAAGCACTAGAAGTACGTGGACGTTTTTCAAAGTAGCTAAATATGTTTTAATGACAACATCTAACAAAAAGCTGTTTGACTGTATAAACTTATCAGTGGAAAGTGCAGCAGTCCTGAGCCGTTTTTTATTTTGCTGTATCTACTTTTTTTCTGTTTTTGAACACTGTTATTTAGGAAAATAGCTTTACAATAACTCTACATGTGCCAGAGGAGCAGGCAAACTCAATTTACACTGAGCAACACTCTCATTCTCCTCAGTGAGATATTTTGAACATAAGCTAAAGTGTGTGTCACTCATGTCACTCCCTCCTCTGTCACTATATTTTCGACAATATGCACGGTTCTGTTTTCCAGGTGCTCAAAAAATTACCGTAACTCCTCATCCATTTAGACTAGCAAGAAAATTTAACAGCTCGTTAACGAAAAAAACACAAGCTTTACAACCATGTCCAAGGTATTGTGGTGCTGCATAGGAACAACGGCAAGGAACAACAGGTAATAACTGATGCAAGCTGTCATTACTTTAACTCTTTAACTATTTGGGCTAGTGAGAAAAAAATCAAACAGTTCCTGGAAGAAAAGAATATGCGCTTTCCGGACCTGATCTCCGATTCTTTAAGGGCTAATCTAACAAAGAAAGTTCAGGTGGCCTGTATAATCCTTGGGGGATAAAGGGTTAATCTGACAAAATTTCAATATCTGCTTCAAAGACGGTGTTTTACTAATGTCCTGGTCTCAACTTTGTACCCACAAGAAGCCAAAAACAGGTTGTTACATGTTGAAGATTTTTCCCGACACAAAACAATTTTGTTCTGATCTAAAATATTATGGTGGTTATTTGGACCTGTACTACAAACACTGTACTCGCGAAGATAAAAGATTAAATGTGGGATAAGGAAAACAATTAATAGTCTAATGGGCTAGAAACGCTAATAATATGGCAGATTCGACACAGCCCTTGAGTTTGTTGTAACTTCGCTTCTTGGCAATAAACTTTATACCCTTTGAAAGCCTGTTTGTTCCTCTTTTAAATGGAGCCACTTTTTTAAGAAACATGCATTTGTGGGATGAACAGCAGAGCTGAGTATGTGGCTGTTTTCCAAACCTCCTACTACACAAGCAGTGCCTACTATTTTCCCTGAAATTCAATATGTAGTAGGTAGTATGCGAAAACTGGTAAAAACTGCAGTATGCCAAAAATCCCCAGATGTCCGTCTGATCCAGGAAAACTTCTCAGTATACAACAGACCAGTCTACCTGGCATACTGTTTCCCACAATGCACTGCACTAATGCTGTTTGTCTATGGGGATGGCAGGTTTTGGTGAATTATCGCCATCTACTAGAATGAGTCAAAATAACTACAATGCTACGATAACTACAGTGCAACAACACTAACGTTAGTCCATGAGACAGAAGTGAAGTGATGTGAAAGAAACACCACTAAATCTTGTTACTTCCAGTTATAAAAGAGGTGTTTACTTCTACAAATTCATTAAAGCCTATTTAAACCACTAATTCACTTTTCTTAAACTAGGCACTGGCCTAGTTTGGCAGCATATATCTTCACTGTTCTGCTCTTATTTTATTGAAAATCATTGAAAAATACAGATGAAACAATAAAATCTTTATGTTTTAGCTTAAACAACCAATAAAGTATCCTGAGTTTTAGGTCTCAGAGCAAAAAGCAATAAAGGCTGGCTGTCAGACCTCCCCAGAGGTATATAAGATCAGTTTTATATGTAAGGATGGGCCCATCACCAATCCCTGATCACCAATCACCGATCCCCCAAAATAAAGGAAATCCGCACTGATTGATCAACAGGGGTGGCCAACCTACAGCTCATGAGCTACATGTGGCTCCTTGCCTTTCGGTGTGCGGCTCTTCGATCCATTCATAAAAATATTTATATAAACTTCTTGTTATGAGAAGTGGTGTGCCGATCAATCTCAAATATTGATATATTGAGGCCAACGTTGGGATCAGTATTGATCAATACTTGGGTGATGAGATTGATACTTAAGTTTCAGTTTCTCTTCTCTACATGTGCTCCTCTCAATCGCTCATGTGTTAAAATCTATCTATCTATCTATCTATCTATCTATCTATCTATCTATCTATCTATCTATCTATCTATCTATCTATCTATCTATCTATCTAGATGGATAGAAAATTGGTAATATCTACATTTTTTTTATTTTATGTAATTTCAAGACTACATGTGTGAAGTGGCTCTTTGTAGTACAACGGTATTTTTTGTGGCTCTTGGTCTCTGACTGGTTGGCCACCCCTGACATACTACATGCAAAAGCAGTAGGCAGTATGCAGTGCCTACAAACTACATTCACATGTTGTATGTAGGCGGATTGGAAAACAGCCTGTGAGTTGTGAATTTGCCAAATCTCTGCTAATGCCAAACAGTTTTTTCTGCTGTTGACTCTTGTTTTGAGCTCCAGGTACTCC
Organism: Halichoeres trimaculatus; assembly: GCF_033239565.1. Lineage (NCBI taxonomy): Eukaryota > Metazoa > Chordata > Actinopteri > Labriformes > Labridae > Halichoeres > Halichoeres trimaculatus. The sequence goes on along the minus strand of NW_027437194.1, from coordinate 16,877,739 downwards.
CAGGTGCTGCCAATCAGGTGCCCGATTTGGACCTGATTGCAGCACCTGTGAGCACTGCTCTGTTACAGAGTCATGCTTTTGTTCAAACAAATAACTCAGCAATTTGACTTCTCTGATGCTCACACTTTTTCATTCTCTTTAGTTCAAGGTTAGACTAGACTTTCGTTTCTTTACAGCGTATTTTTAGATCTGAATGCTTGTGTCAGACTTAATTCTGATGCACTGAAATCACAGCCAATCTAAAATACACTTAAAGTATCTGTATGAATACTTCACCTTGGTGTTTGCCATATCCACGATGTACTGGTCTCCTTTCACACACTCCATAACATTGAAGCCATCACGGTCCAACACCTTTGCTTGGGCATTCCCAGAAACCACCAAGATGACATCACCAGTGATGCTGTACTGCAGGGACTTTATCTGGTGGCTGAAGAAAGAGAATAACAAACATCACACATGAGGATAACCATCAGAGTCAAAAGAAAAATATAGTTAAGTTGAATATCCATGTAGATAACAAGTTCTAATAAGTGTTTCGGTTCTTGTTCGCAGCCCATCTGTGAGCTCTGGTTGTACAAGACATCTGCACCACGACAGAGTTACACAAGTAGCTCATAATCCTTCAAAGGGTTCAGAAAACAACAAACAGGAGATACATGTAGCTATAGGAACAAAACAAGACACCATCTGACGTACATGTGATGGCTGGTGTCTTTGATCTGAAACAGCCAACAGACACGCAGAGGGCATAATAGGATTAAGAAGCTGAGAGATGGAAAATGTGACACATTGTATATTAAGAGACACACGGCATGTAATTGAAAAAGTGGAGGCAAATACACAGAAATATGTTTCTCTGACATGTACAACAAGAGTATAACAAGGTATAAACAGTCATAGTTGAACTGAGGGACATAATTTAATGTTTTTGAGAGGAAAATAATCAATTTAGTTTATATTAAACCCAGTTTAACACAACAAAGAAAGATAGATATTGAAGTGAGGAAAGCAGGAGTGTTGTGTTTACCCTTTTAGGAGGGTCTGGCATCTTCCAGGACTCACTACATACCTCCAAATGTTCATTTTCTTTAGTGTTTTGCTTTGACTGAGCTCATAAGTTTCTATTTTAAGTCAGAAGACAGATACAGTGGAACTCTACGGCATAACTCTTCCCAAAGTCCAGCCTGTTAGTGAGCCAAACAGGCTACTAGAGCACATTTTAATCAAACTAAATGTAGCATGAAATTCTCTTAATAAGGGGAAACCTGCTCCAGTGCAGTCCGGTAAGTTTCCAAAACCGAAAAAGAATTTGATCTTTGATGACTGACTCAGTGAAACAGAAAGTAAACACAAACAGACACACAAACGCTCACATATCTCAACCATCTGCGTCTAAAAGGCTCACTGTGAATGAAGCGGGAGGATGTTGCAGAGCTATGAAGCTCAATGAAGCTCAGCAAATGTGTGTGTTTGTATCCGTGTGCACTTTGGCTCAAGGAAACCTCCACTATTTGCTTGCGTAAACCCAATTAGCCACATGTCAAGTAACTTCTCTGAATTTCTGTGTTGTGTTCTCAGAAGTGGACTCACCATTCACAGGGCTGCAGGGATCGGAAGGCCTGCAGAGCCTGGTCCATCCCGGCAAAATCCCAGAAACGAACGTCATAGTCATACCCGCCGGTTACCAGTCGGGCTCCAGAGGGGTCCAAGCCGAGAGCTGAAACCTTAGTAGATGAATATGTTATTAAAATAAAACAAAAACATCTGATTGACTACTGCTAAAAATATTTTAACGTGGGGAGTGCTGGTTTGGCTCATCAGTTACAGCAATACTCCTCAAAGTTTACAGGCTGTCCTAAAATGTAACCTGCAGCTCTCGCCTTACTCTATCTACTGCCCCATCCTCTCAATAAAAGGATGAAGTGTAGATATGTATGTGAATATTATATTTATTCAAAATTAATACATAATATAAGAAGCCAAACAAGTACAGATTTCTTGTTTTAGCACCTAATTTGCATTACAGGTAGGCTCTAAATGCATATGTTCTCTCTAATCAAGGCAAAGAGCCCAACACAAAACTTATTTTGGCTGCTTCAGAACATCCAGGACAGAATTTCTGCTGCCAAAATAGGTACTTTTATAGGTACCGAACAAATTCTGTCAAAAGTACCGGGTACCGATTCACGTAAAACCAAAAGGTACCATGTTTAGGTACCTAAATGCATCATTGTGACTGTGAGGGAGTGGAAGAGTAGGCGATTTTCCATGCTGGACACGAACACAGCATTACAAGGTTATATATTGAAGAATAAATACGTGAAATTGAAAAAATATATATATTACATGATCAAAAAAATTGATATTCTTTACCACACAAACACCAAAAAGTACCTGGCAATTGGTACCATTGAGTACCAGTACCAATTGTCAGGTACTGGGCATCGGTACCTTATCGTTTCAAATGTGAAAGGTACCCATCCCTAGCTCTAACTGGTGAAATTCTTCACAAAGTTTTGTAAAATTTCAAATGTAAATAAATATGGTGTCAATTAAACGTCACCTATAAAGAGCATACATTTTCCTCTTTCTAAAATAATCACTGACTGCTTTTCCATGGAGCCAGATGACAGATGAGTCATCAAAGAAGAAGTCCTTACTGTCTTGGTGCCGTGCTGCAGAGTGATTTCATGAGTGTCTGGAATCTTCTTCACCGGGTTCTAGGGTGGAAAGTTGAGATGAACATAAGGAAACAGTAAGAGGCTGGAGTAGGCTGGATTGGTTGTGTAGCATTTCATTTGAAAATCTAATTATGCATGACATTTAGATTAGACATTCTGAACGTAAATGAGCCGTATGAATACAGTCTAGAAGCACAGTTTCAACTGCTGAATGGAACCCATAAAAAAATGGGCTGGATGTAAAAGGTTAGGATTCAATATGACTCAGAGCCTAAGACAACTAATTTCCTGCACCCCTCCAAGAATGAAAACACTTTTGATATGTCAAAACAAAATGTTCTCTTGAGAATTCCAGCACTTAGGATTAATACAAAGACCTGAAAATTTGATTCCGGATAGAGCATGAACACAATCATAGCTGTCTCAATCTGTCAATCACAACCACTACTCCACTGAATGTATTTTCCCCTGCTGCCATCTAATGGAGGAAAATGGAAATTGCACCATAATAAGAGGGTGCAAGTATAACTCACCACTTTGATTCATGAATTGCATTCTGCATGGCTCAATGTGATACATGCACAAAACAGGACTAATATGTATGTCATAAGTGATGACTTCACTTGATGTGACCATTATTTCTGTAATAAAAAGAGTGCAAGAACACACACATAGGGACCCGTCAGACATACATCATCATCCTCATCAGCTTGGTCCTCCTCTTCATCGTCATCTTCATCACTGTGAGCTGTGCTGCCAGATGGACCAGACTGTCTCACTCTTTCATCCTCACCCTGGCCTGTATATTGAGCTGGCAGTGGGGGTCCAATTAGCTCCGAGTCTGAGTCATCATCAGAGTCTGAACTGCTGTCACTACTGCTCTCCTGTTTTCTAAAAGGATAAAACATCATTATTGGTCAAAATCAAACTTATTTTAAAATTAGTTGCTTGTGTGTCTAATCTCAGATAAAGAGGCAGCCTGAGCTCAAACTAAATGTGCAATTTCACCTTGAAGAAGCAGCTGCAGGTTTTTCCCTCTGAGTGGGGACAGGTGCCTTGGCTGATTTGGAGCTCTCTCCTTCCTCCTCCATTTGACGCTCCTCTGAAGAAGCAACAGTTACAGGTCAATTAACAAACAGCATATGTATAAGAAATAACTTGTCAAAAGCTTAACGTGTCCTAAGATCTACCAAATACACGTTGACTCCTCTCGATGGCTGTTCGGCGGGTTTGTTCAAAGATAGCATCCAGGTCAAATGTGCGAGCCTTCTTGCCTGGGTGGAAAAAAGACAGTTAAGATGAACAAACACGTTATAATTCCAGTTCATTCTCAGATGAATAAAATGTTCATGTGACTATACTGTAGGGGACGACATACCAAACCCAGAGAAACCCATCACTGATGCCATGTCTCCGTCACCACTCATCTTGCCTATTGATGAAGAAGAAGAAGAAGAGGAAATTGATTTTCACAGCATGGATAACCCTGCTCAGTCAAGATTTGAATTCAGGATGAAGATCCCCTTGTTCTTGATGGCTTTATATACTCAATGCACTTTAACGTAAAGTTTAAATATTTTTAACTTTTAAACTTACTTCAGCTCTATTTTAGTTTTGACATATAGTGTCTATTTGTACAAATTTCGTTTAATCATTTGGAATATATGTAAATGACTTCGCCTTGAAGAAACACCCTCTGCATTTATTCACACACACGTAAAGTTACAGTGACGCTTTTCAGCTAAAAAACGACATTGTCTTCGACAAACATATTGTCCTAAATCCAGACAGATGACAGAAATGCCATAAGTTTGTGGTATGAAATGTAAAATTATTGGAACACTGACTTTGTTTAAATTATCGATTAAATGCCCGCTGAATTAGATTATAAATTCGTGTTAACAACACGTTTACTTCCACGGAAGAACAGACTAGAATATTTTACAGCATCTAAGACAGAAAGAAAGAAAAGCAAATAAGCTAACGGAAATAGCAACCACGACTGATTCTGGGTCAAATGAAGAGCTAATGACTGTCAATGGGACAAAAAATACCGTCCACCACGTTAACACGCACACGTATGTTGTATAGAATGACTTTAAGAAACTAAAAGATGTGTGAGGAGAAAAAGTTTCTACCTTCTCCCACTTTGTTTGGATCCATGTTTTCAAACGCAACGGTGACCTTAGACCACCGGAAGTACTCGCTGCATCTTCTTCTGTGGTGTTTTTTGCAGGAGAGTTACTCCAGTATGCCCCGTGCGTGGTTCATAGAATACATGGGAATAATAATAATAATAATAATAATAATAATAATAATAATAATAATAATAATAATAATAATAATAATAACAGAAGAAGAAGAAAAGAGACGAATTTTGAAAGACAGGTGGCTAAAAAGCTTCCTTTTTCTTTTTGCTTTGATGTATTCATACATTAATATCATAGACTGTAGTAAAGGCGTTAATATTTCTTTTCAGTTTTTAGATTTGCATATAATTACCAATTCATCAACTTGGGGGAAGTTATCAGAGTATCTTAAAACTTAAGATAGCTAAAACAACCACATTAAAAGAAAAAATACAACAATAAAATCAGTAAAAAAGAATAAAAGATGCTAGAACAAAACTTAAAAATGAGGTATTGAAAGATTGATGACACATTGAATAAGTAAGTAAATAAAAGAATAAGCAATTATTTCTAAACAGATTAAAAAATAAAATAAGTATATATGTAACTTTAATCGATTCCAATTGATTTTAATTGTTTGACTTTTAAATAGATTAAGAGAAACAAAAAATCCAAAGAAAAGATGAATACACCATCACAGGATCTCTAAATAACACAACACCAAACCTCCATGAGTCCTTGCTGCTAATGGATAACAGGCCTGGCTCAGTGACAACTGGGATAGGCCTCCAGCTCCTGTGACCCTGACAGAGTAAAAGCTGCTTGGATAATGTGTTGATAGAAGGTCAGATGTAAAACTTTTTTGATTTGCTGCCAACTCCAAAGCAAGGGGAAGCAAAATAACTAAAGATGCCATCAGTTGACTTTAAAATACATAATAATTATGGTTAAGGAAAGTTTTATTCCAATTTGAAACATACAGTATGCACCTATATTCAGCTATATGGAAAACAGCAAAATTGAAAAGGAGAACACAGCTTAAAATGGTTTAAAAAAAAAAACATTTAATGTTGGACAGAGTACAAAAATAAATTACAGTTTCGAAAAACTTTTCTTTAAGACTTGTGTGCAAAACATTTTTTCAACAATGTGTACAAAATTAAAATGACTGTATTGTGTGTTTACTGTGGAAAATAGATTTGCCCATATTTAATGAACATTTATTACAATAAAGATAATGAAAAATTTATCATAGTTCAACTGACTTTTGTAATATTTCTAAGGCACATTAAATCTCAGCTAATCTCCCCAGATAAATCTAATCGTCCTCTGCAGCCACCAGCCTCTCTATAGCATCCCAGTCTATTTTGCTAAGGTTGCTGCCAGTCTCAGAGAGGTTGTCCAACCAGTCCATATCCGGCACACCCGCTCTGGTTGCACCATCTTGCTCATCCAATGGCTCAGCCCCAACCTAAAAAGTAAACGGCATATTAACAAATCTGGGAGTAGATCTGAAAGGTGACAAAGTGATAGGTTGATCATGTATCAGTGTGTGGTTCTTACCCCCTCATTTAAGTCTGTAGCAGTCTCCCAAGTGTTTGACTCTGTTGTTTCTTCCATCCTCACATCCCTGAGGGTTCCTCTTCCCACAGTGGTAACTCTTGAAGGACTTTTGTTCAGGCCTGTCACTCTCTGGAGTTCAACGTTTTGTTCCACTCTCTTTCCAGATGTTTGCTGTTTCCTCTTTGTGTCACTGAGCATGCCCCGTCTGGTCACTTGAGAGAGACGGTCTTTTGGCAGAGAGGTCACTAACACATAAAAATACACAATGTAAAGAGTTTGTTTGATTTATTGGTAGATTAAAAAAGTAGATGATTTTCTTTACGACACCTGGTCTATGTAGTCCTAATCTCCTGCGGTGATCCTCTGATGGTAACCCGTGCATCTCTGCAGTCCATGGCCGAGGGTTAGCTTGAGTCTGTCCTGTCTTTAAACCCTTATTGTCATCCGTAGGTAGGCTGAAAACCCTAGAGATAATAACTCTATTGTCAAATCGAGACTTCTTGACTTTACACTGATCAAGACTAAAGTTATTCTTTGCAGAGATGAGATCCTGGTCAGATTTCTACTCTAGGACTAGGAGATACCTGTAAGTGCTGTCGAGTGGTGGAGCAGAGATGGATCTTGTGGCAGGGGGAACTGGTGAAGCCCCAGTCCTTACAGAGGACCAAATAATTGGTGGAGCAGCAGAAACATCATTTGCCAATGAGAAAGCTTCTTGTGTCCTGAGGTTGAACTGCTCCAGAAGTGTCAGCCTATTAAGTCAAAGGAAAAAGCAGTTCATCACAAGCCCTTCTGTTGTACATAGACAGTGAGATAGAGACACATACTTCACTTTTTCCTCTCTGGTGCTTTTAGCCGCTGTCTCATTGTACTTAGATGATTTCTGCAAGGAAAAAATAAGGTGAGAGACATTCTAAAGACAAATAATTCAATTCAAAGTTCAGAAAAAAGGTAAATATGTCCCACTGCTGTTCCAGGGGAAGAAAAGGGCTTGCGCTCCCTCTCCCTCAGGCTCGCTCTGTGTTTCTGATAAACAGCCAGCTGCTCCCTCTGTTTCCTCCTCATCCAGATCCTCAGCTCCCTCCTCTCATCCTCTGAACGGACCCGTGTCTGCCGCATTAATCCTCTTTCCTGCTGCTTCTTGCTGCAAGGGATCACATTGTTTCTCTGCTCAATGATGACCTTAGGTTCAGCTGTCATTCACTAAATTTGAGTCTGCACAATACCTGGAAGGGAGTGCAGCTTGTGGATGGGACCAATCCAGATCAGTCAGGGACAGATAGCCTTCCCTCACCAGCTCGTCTAAGATTTCTGCTGTATCGGATAACCCGGACTGACCCAGATCCTCATTTGTAAATCTGAGGATGGACAGGGAGGAAGCTCAGTATCATGAACTACACAAAAGATACCACAAAAAATGTAACCCATAACAAAACTAACAGAGGTCAGGTTAAGTTGACTAATACTCACACATGAGGTGTTCCAGATGCTTCAGCCAGTTGATCTTTGATTCCTGTGCAAGAAATAGTTTAATAACGCATGTTTCCCATATTTTAAATCCAGGAGATTAAATAAGCATAAGGGTATTCTGCTTTCCTGTATTTTAAATATGGATGGTAAGACTAAACACGTGCAGACTTTCAAACCTGTCTGTATTTATATGTTGCAGAAATCCATCAATCTGTCTGTGACCAGCTCAAAATGTTCCTTTCTTAAAATAGCACAAGATCCTCACGAGATCCTTGCTGCATGAAACTAGCAGAAATAAAAGGGTCATTCAGAAGGATCTCCTAACTTGTTCAGGGCATGTTGGGAGGTGGGCCTCAAACACCAAGGTCAACCCTGTACAGGCCTCCAGAGGGCCGGCCAATCAGGGGCGAGGGGGTTAGTGGAGCTTGGGCTTTTAAAGTGATACTCCGGGATGGAACAAGTTGGGTCCTATTACAAGGTTTAAGGCAGAAATTACCCCTACAGCAGTGTTTTTGTGCAGCAGAAGCCCAGGGCGCACGCACCAAAGACCCCCTCCCTGCTCGTCTGCCGGTTTCCTCTGCACTCAGACGGGGCCTTGTTTTACTTGACCAAAAACACAAATAAACGGACTCCCACCAAAAAAATCTGATATCGGCTTTATTTAGAGAATTTTCAGCGCATTACTTTCACACAAAAACACGGCTAAATAAGGCTCTAGTTCTCATCGTGTCTTTTCATCCTGGCAGACTACCTGCGTTTGTTTATATCTGGCACACCGCGCACAAAAACACTGCTGGGGGGGAATTTCTGCCCTAAACCTTGTGATAGCACCCAACTTGTTCCATCCCGGAGTATCACTTTAAGATACAGCAGCTTAAAAAACCTTTTCAGACAGAGGCTGAAGTTACTGTTTCCTAAAACAGAGAGTAAAAAATTGGGTTGTTTTTTAACTGGAGGGTCAGTATCAAGCCTATATACCCCCATACCCCCTCTTTAAGTTGTATCTCGTCTCATCTTAGGCTAATACTCTAAGTAATAACTAAAAATGTCATTTTAGTGGGTTTATGTGCTGCTCTTCATATAGAAATATATTTGAATGTGTTTACTTGGTTGGTTTTGAAGTTGTGAAGGGCCAGCGCTGTGATCATGTGGAGCTGAATAACGAAACGACAGCTTGCTTTCAGGAGTAAGGGAGTCATCCTGACTTATGGCTCTTTCCAGCAGATCTTCTTCCTGTTCTTCTAAAGCACTTAATTCATTCAAAGGGTTGAGTTTTGCTGTCCATGCTGTTGAGAAAATGTATAAACAAAAGTTTGAAAGTTGTTCTAAAATGTGTTTTTCATTGGGTTGCAAAGACTTAAAATGTTTCAGGTCATACCTTCTTGTGGCACAGAAAGCCTGACAGTTTTTTTCACAGCTGTCATCTTCACAGCAGGAGGCATAACTGGTGTGAGTTTTTCAATAGTGTTCACCAGCTGCACAGAGACAAAGGATTATATTAACGCCCCAGATATTTTGTAAAATGAGCACAATAATTGTAAGAAAAATTCGCTTTGGTACCATCCTGGTGTTGGAGAAGTCCATCTCGAGGCAGTCTGCAATTTTCTGCAAAGCAGCCAGCTGAGCGTCCAGATCAGAGAGCCGGGAGGAGAACCAGACTGTAGGAGGTGTGGCTGAGGAGCTCTGAGGTTGGATGCTCTGTGTCTTAATGGCCTGACAGATTTCAGAGTCAGATGGATCCTCCATGTCCGTGACAGTGATGTTCTCTGGTTCTTTCCTGAGCTCAATATGGCTGCATGAAGGCGACTCCTCTACAATACCTAAAATATACAAGATACCAGGTTTCAAGACAGATTCTACCCAAAGTGGAGTGACTGTATCAGGATTAAGACATCAATACAAAGACTTTTGAAGACCTGAGTGAGTTGTGGTGTTAAGGATATCCCCAGGAACAGTAACAGAGGGTTTTGGATCAGCAGCATTTCTTAAAACAGAAGTAGCAAGAACATGAAGCTGAGCAGGAGTTGGTGTAGGAGGCTGATTGAAGGGGATATCTTGCGCTTCCTGGTTGAGAGAGGGTAAATCTTGATGTAGGGATTTGTCATCTAGATCCATAACACTTATGAACTGACGGCTGCCTCCATCCTAGAGACAAAAGTAGAGAAACAAATGTTTGGTTTTTATTCTCGATAGAATTTATTTGCAGATTTATTAACATATGCAATTCCTTTGGATGTCTTTTCAGCGACAGCCTCTTTTGCGTAGACTCTCATATTGTGTTCCCTTACCAGTTTCTCCTCCAATCTCAGTGGGGTCCCCTTGCTGCCTCGATCAAGACACTGGTTAAAAAACTGCAGATGCCCTGTGCTTGGGGCTGAATGAAGGAAAGACACATGAACAAAACACTGAACTGTCCGATAAAAAGCTGTGTGTCACCTGTAGTTTGAAGACAACTTACATTTGGGGCTTTGAGTAGTCACAGAAGCAGACACAGATTTATCTACGAGCGACAATTGACAAGCTGGAGGAATAACAAAGGTATTTGGAAAAAGCACATGACACATATGTTACAATCGTCACAGGCAACCAGAAAAACAAACTTTTATTTTCATGTATTTGTATGAATAAAAAAGTTTGTGATCAGCTTGAACTGATTTGCTTCAAAACTGGGCAAAATATATGATATTTACATTCTGATCGGACTCCTGCCTCACCTGGTTCTGTGTTTGTGAAAGCATCATGGCACTCTGGAGGCCTCTTACATGTGGAAGCAAATGCATGAAGCTCAGCTGCAGTGCACATAGCTCTGTCCAGTAATCTCTGACCAGTCAGCAAAGAATCGCAGGACCCTGGGAATACAAAATCAAAACACACTTTAATGGTACTGGTGTCGAGAGGGACATTTGACTTCTAAAAAAAAAACTTCAGTCCAGAGGCCGAATAACTGGGGATGGGAATCAAAAACCGGTTCCTGTTGAAAACCGATAAGAAATGTTTCAATCCATCTATATCATTAGCCTTTGTGCTTAACAATTCCCTTATCAATTCCCTTATCGAGTCAGGATTTTCAGCTTGAAGTTTTACTGACTTCATAAAGAATTGTACATTACTCAGGAGATTCATATTCAGTACATTCGAACCAGAATAACAAAATAGCGCAAGCTTGATGCTAACCTATACGGGAAACTGCATTGATATGCTAGCAGTTAGCATACATCAGTATAACTTGAGCTTCAGAATAGAATTTCAACTTTCATCACAGAAACATATCACATCAACTCTTCCTAAAAAATACTGAGAATTTCAAATGTCTAAAGCTAACAGGCGATTGAAAGGCTCATGGCTGACGTCATAACTACAGAAAGCTTCCAAACAACTGAAACCATTGCTATAACCACTTTGAGACACTAGATGGCCTACTTGTATTATTAATATGTTACAACACCGTACATCAACGTCACATTGTGTTTAGTTTTTACCTGTTTCTGTATAATTATGCCGAAAAATTCCAGACTCAGGGACAAATTACATTTCATTCACTTACAGTGTAAACTCAATTAAATGCTGTTGACACAGAAAATCTGTAAAGCTACTTTTTGTACCAAGAAAATTCACAACAGGAATTGATAAGGGAATCAACAAAGAATCAGATCGATAAGCAGAATCGATAAGGGCATCGGTATTGACAAAATCTTATCAATTCCCATCCCTTCGAATAACAGTAAAAAGTGAGTCACAAGAAAGATTTATCTCAGAAGTTGACACTTAAGTTATATTTTATTTTCCTTTTTCTAGAAGAGCAAGGATAGAGTTGGCATGCACATCGTGATCTTGCACAGCAAACAATCTTATCAAGTGATTCTGTCTTTTTTCAAGGAAAAAATTGTCTTGTTATACTCAATATGAGCCATATTCAACCGTTCAGTCCAGAAAAATGTTTTGTTTTAAGTTATTCAAAGACAAAAATGAGGTTTGAATTGCTTGTAACAAGCCAAAAAAACCATCTGCCAATTGAACAAAAGAAAAATCACTTGTTTTCAGACATTATTCTACTTTTAAGCAAACCTTAGAGCAAATTTCTCTTGTTTCAATGGCATTTTTTTTACTTGTTACAAGCAGTTCAGACCTCACCTCTGTCTTTCAATAACTTGAAACAAGACATTTTTTGGACTGAACAGTTGAATGTGGCTCATATCAAGTATAACAAGACAATTTTTACTTAAAATAAGACAAACACTTGATAAGATTTCATTTTTTTGCAGTGAGTAGACTCCATCGGGGGATATTCATAATTTAGATCATTGTGCCCCCTACATTTATTATTCTGACCTCAAAACTTTAATTTTGGATATCTGTTCATAACTCTTATTTTGTGTATAAGTCTCTCCTGATTGAACTATTCACTAAGTTTTCACTTTCACTGATTTTTTCCATTTTTTCTGGAGGAAGTCTTTCCTTTCTAATAGAAGCTGTTTTAATTAGTTCGAGACAATGCAGCAAGCATAGTTGAGATTGTCTTTCTTACTAACCAGATTTATTAGAAGTATAATCTCCTGTAGGGATCTCCTCTGCCAGCTCTCCTCCTTCAGGTTCATCTGTCGGCTGGAAATTAAAACATAAGTTACCGGAGAATTGCACTTTAACATCCATAAAAGCTGGAAATATTTCTGAATAGAGTTAATATCAATATACCTCTTGTTTGGCAGGAGTAACTTGTGCAGGCTCATCTGGTTTGAATGTGACGTGTACTTTTCTTGCTTTCTCTCTCCTCTTCTGCCTGTGAATTTCACAAAGTGAGCACAATACTGTGGACAAAAAGTCTAAGTAAATCAACCATAAGAAGAGAAATAAGCCATCACCTCTTGGTGGAGTTGGAGTTCAGAGCAGCAGTAGCACCTGTAGTGCTTTCAGGAGGTAAACTGAAGCTGAGCAGGCGCACTCTTCCCTCTTCAGCCTTCTGCATTGCCATCACTGATTTTGTAAGCTCTTCCCTGGACATTAGATGAGTTGTCTGGGCTAAAGAAACTGGCTGTGGCAGCATCTGTGGCAGAAAGGGGGATCTCTTTACATTAACTGCAAAGTAAGTTTTGCATATAGCTGGTTTTAAAACCTCTAAATGATAGAGGAATGGCTTACCATATTTGGTGCAGGATCTAAACGTAGAAGCTTGATGAAGCTTGGGGTTTCCACTCTTGGAGAAGGTGACCCAAATGAAGGCTGCACAAGTAGTTTTGGGAGTGTTACATTGTTTTGCTGAGGATGAGGCTCAATGTGCAGCAGACGAAGGCCCTGCATTGGTGCAGGTGTGAGAGATGGAAAAGCTGGAGGAAATAGTGAGAAATCACGCTCCCTGCTTCTCTCAGATGGCTGAAAGTTGTGTGTTTGTTGTATTTCTGGATCAGGGGTCACATTCCTTTTTTTCTTTTCTGTCTTCTTTGATGGGTTTGAATTGTGCAGAGTTTGGGGATTGAGTTGGACACTCTGCTGGGATAACACAGAATGGTTGAGGTGAAGCAATTTCAAGCCTGTAAACTGTGGCTGAGGGTCATTCTGTGTGTTTTCACGAGGAGGTGGTAACAGGTGGGAACCATGGATGCCTTGACTTGTAGCCAGCAGCCCCTGTGAGGGTGGGATTAACCTCCTGCTCCCCCTGAACTGGATTTCTGGTGACATGGCTTGCACAGAAAGTGGCTGCATTTCCTGCAAAGAAAATGAGAACATGTTCACTTTGTTTTCATCGTGATTTCAGTATTATTCACACAGACAAACAAAAAGCAATACCTGATAGTTTGCATGTGCACCATTAGAAACAGAGGCTAGATTTGAAGTGATGTGATGTTGGTTGTTTGCAGAATGGACTGCAGGCTGGTCTGCAGGCGTACATACAGGGGCCTGACTGATCTGAGGGTTGGTGGATGCTGGATTTGGCGCACATGCTTGTGCCTGAGGTGTTACAGGAAGATTGAAACTAGCAGCATTAGTTGATGGCACTCCAGGGTGTGTGAAGTTTATTTGAGACTGGGCCAAAGAGGAGCTCTGCTGGGCAACTTGCAGGTTTGAAAATGAGGCTCCTAAGACCTCCTTCAGGTTCATGTAGTTAATATTCTGTTGAATAAAACAAAAAAAAACATGAAATCAGAACAGGTCAAAGAGTTAGTTAAATTCACCTTTTTGTGTCAGGCTTTTCTTACCTGAACCAGTCTGTACAATTCTTCCCCAAGACGCTCCCTCATTCGTGGATCCTCAGTAAGTAAAGGTGGATTGGGTGCTGCAGAGGCCTCGGTGGGTGCACATGTTGCAGGGGTTTGCTGCTGGAGAATTGGAGGATCTACTTGTGTGTTGAGACGCAGCACACTTGGTGAAGGAGAAACCTCTGCATGGACCACCGCCTCAGGTTGGGAAGTGGGAGGAGCCTGGGGTTCTGGGTGTGGTGGAGCTTGCAGGCTCCTAATCTGACTTTGACTGAAAAGGAAAACTTTCATTTCAACAACTAATATGAATGCGTTTCTGTTTCACCACCAAATTTGATGTTTAAATATCAACAGATAAGGATATCAACACGAGACCTCACATGGACTTCAAATATAGGAGATTCCTACTATAATTCACCAAAAACTGCAAGTAAATCAATTAACACAAACAATAAAAACATTTCTACTTACTAAAGTCAAAAGTGTGAAAAGATAAAATGTGTTAAAAACTCATAGAGAAGTCTCCAACCTTTCCCCAATTGCAAATAATCACCTATTTCCCTGGTCATGTACTGACATAACCTTCCAATGTTGGTCCGACAGAGGCAAAAACAAATATAAGGACCCTAATATTCAAGGAACTTTTATGCCATTTTATGACCTCTCACAGAAATATGACGTACTTAAAAATCACCTGTTTCATTTTTTTCAGATAAGGCACTATATTCGAAGCCTGAATCCTAAATTTCCCAGCTGCCCTCTGACCCTCAGGTAGATGCTCTCTAGCCTTTGACCCTGAACAAAAGAGGCTAATTTCTCTCATTAATAATCTTCTTAAGTCTTCTTCTAATAGCCTCACACCCTCCACAAAGGAATCTTGGGAGCAAGAGTTAAGTTTAAAATTATCTGATGATTACTGGCAATGTGTCTTACAGATGGTTCATTCCTCTTCAATCTGTGCACGACACGGCCTCTTACAATGTAAAGTTGTGTACAAAGTTCATTACACAAACGTAACTGATTCTTGTAATAGATGTAAATAATCCCTAGCTATCATTCCCATATGTTCTGGTTATGTCCCAGGCTTTCTGTATTCTTTTTAACTCTTAGCACAGCATATGAGCACCCCAGGAGAGCAGTGACACGTGTGCTAGTCTTCAAGTTTTTTTTTGCCTGTTGTTATCATGTGCTTCATGCTGAGGTGTTTTTTTTTCTTGATCTCAAACTATGCCCCCTCTGGGACATAGCCTGAAATTGACCTTTTTTTTCCTCTCTTCTCTTCCAATGTTGTCATTTCTTATCTATGGCAAAGGGGTGCTGGGTACCTGGCAGCTCCTAGGTACATCTCATTTCTATATTTTTCCCCATGTTTGTTTTCTTATATGTCTTGAAAGGGATGTAACTGAAATGAAATTTCGCCTCGGGGATCAATAAAATATTCTGATTCTTAACTGTTACTCCCGATCCCCTCTTAGCCCTGTTTAACACTCCTGTACAGCCTATTCCCTCAACAGTCATGCAAACTGTTCTCGCCTTCACCACCCTCTTGGCCAGGAGAACCATCCTCTTAACCTGGAAACACCCTGCACCCCTATAATAGGTGGTTGAAGGAGCTAATTCTGTCCATTGAACTTAAAAAAGCTTATATTCTCACTCAATAGCTCCTTATACTCATTTGAGAGGACTTGGCTACCTCTCCTAAGCCATAAAGAATCTTTTTCCTCTTTATCCGATTGTGATGAATGAGTTCCCCTTTTTGGTCATGTAATATAAATGTCTATATGTTAACATATATGTATGTTTTTCTTTTTTTTTGGTTGCTTAATTTTTCATAGGTATATGTATGTGTTCTGTTTTGAATGGGGAGGGGTTAAAATATGGGAAAAAATGTTAGCTGAATGCTTTGTTATATTTCACTTTTGTACTGTCACTGGTGAAAATATATCCAATAGAGAAAGTCATTTAAAAAAACTCACAGAGAACTGGAAACACATGTGTCTGCCTTCTCTGAGAAATCCAAGTCTGCAAGCTTTAAACTCTGCGAAAAAAAACAACAGCTGTTTGTGTTTGACTATTACTTTTGATGCCATTAGAAAATAAGAATCCTGAGAGGTTGTATTCACCATGTCCAGCATTTCTCCAGAAACTTCCCTGTTGGAAACATAGGATGACACTTCGACGCCCTCGCTGTCACTGCTTCTGCCTGCAAATGTCAAACAAGTGAATTAATACCTTCTGTTACAGGTGTCTGCTTTATAGCAATGATTAAGAAAGATTACTTAGCTTCGTACCTTCTTTTTCTGGTGTGATGTCCAAATCATCAAGACACAGCTGTTGGGAGGTGGGCGATCTCTGCTCAGCATCGAATGTCAGTTCCGTTGGGTTGTTAGGAAGAGAGGTATGGTGAAATCCAAGTTCCTCTTCTTTATCTGTGTGAGGGCTGCTGAAGGGAAATAAAGTAGTGTAGCATAAAAAAGGAGAAAAAAGGCTTTTACTAAATACTTTTGTCCAAAAATAAACCATTGTTATAAAAACACTTTGCACTCACACTGACTGTTGTTCTGGATGTAAATTGTGGTCGGGGCCAGTGATAGGCGTAATTGCAGATCCGGGGTATCCCGTATCGACACTGCTCTCTATTTCCACCTGCCTCTCCGCCTCAGGCTGCAGTACAGGTGCAACCATCCATTCTGTTTCTGGGATTTGGATGTGTGCCGTGTGTCGGTCAGCTCCCAGTGCAGCTGTGAGCCTCTGCTGCAGCAAGCTGAGAGACATGAGGATGGCCGGGGTGGAGGTTTTGACACGAATCACCACTCCTTCATCAGTCCCAGCACATCTTCCACTGGCTGTCTGTTTTTTGCCATGATGACCTCTTTTGTCAGCCCAGCGCACCATCCACTCAAGCAGCCTGCCCAGCTCTGGAAACTCAGCTTCCAGTTTAGGGTCCAAGCCGCGCTGCAGGTCAGTCACGGCTTCCATGGATGTTGTGTAGCCCTCTTGTAGCTGCCTCATGGAAAAGGTACTTTGATTAGGGCTAGCTTCATGACCGGAGAGACTCACCTTTATTCTTGGCTCTCTGGGCTTACTGCTTTGCTGTCGTAGGCCAAACAAACCCTCTTTCCTGCCAGCTCTCAGTCCAGGGAGAGAGCTGACAGAAGCTCTTGAAATCGACACTTCATCCCGAACAGATGAAGTCTCCTGCTCTTGTGTTGCACCTTGTTCCACTCTCTTGCAGCAGCAGCCGGCTTTGAACACTGGTGGATTAGTGCTTGAGTGTTTTCTCACTGGATGGTGTGCATCTCTTTGACGGCGATGAACAGTCGTGAGGACGTCAAAGGCGAGAGAATGCAGCTCCTGCTCCCTCAGCTGGAAAGAAAAGCCCTTCAAGAGGGGCAGGTCTGCGCTTGATTCTCCTCCATCAGCATCATCCTTTCCCAGTACGTAGCTGAGGAAGAGCTCCAGGAAGCTGAGGAACTCATCATCTTCTAGCTCAAACTCCCAGGTACCAACAACAGGAGGCTGAGGCTGCTTGTTTTCCTTTGCATCACTTGGGTGACTCTCCTCTTGAATGATGCTATCGATCTTAACAGCAGACTTCTTAGCCTGTTTTCTCTCTTTTTTTGCTCTTTTGCCCCTTTAAAAAGAAACAAAAATGAGCCACAGCACAGATATATTACACCTCAGAGTCATGACTGTAGTGTAGCATCACTCACTTTTTGTCCGTGTCATTCATAGCCTCAGATGTGCTATTTGCTGTGTCTGCATCACTGCTCACTGGAGGAAAGTCGCAGTCAGTTAAGGTGCCGGTGCTCAGAGTCGTACCAAGAGACAGCTGCCTGAGCATGGCCATCCCATGTTTGCTCCCCCGGTCCTCCTCTTCCTCCTCTTTCTCCCACAGATGGAGCTCAGGTAGAGCCAGATGCCTCTTCAAACGGCTGAGATGTTTCTTTCTCTGTCTGCGTTTGTCCTGAATCACCATCATCATTGGCTCGTCCAAATCTTCTTCCCCTTCCCCTGCAAATAAAACGTGGATGTGAGGAAATCAATGAAAAATGGGTTAAACTGATAAAACTTTTAACTGAAAAGCAATATTCATACCCAGGACATGGGGCTGTGTCAGTCTCTGCAGTACTGAGTTATACTTTTCTCTCAGGGGAACTCTGACAGACTCTTCCTTCTCTGGAAAAGCGCGTACCAGTGAGTCTGCCACCTAAAAAGACGAGGTGAAAAGTTAAACCTCCTCAAGTGCTGTTTAGTATGTGTACAAAAAGGCAACGGGAAAGCATCATCACCAACAAGAGAGGAGGAAGTTCAGCCAAGAGGCTGAGCAGTAAGTCCTGCAGGATCTCATCAGTGTTGAGGAAGCCAGAGAAAGGCAGCAAACGACAGGCCCACTGGAGAGCATCCACACAGGTCGATCTTACCTCTGAGTTCTTCAAGATGTGAGGAAAAGAAAGACATTTAAGAATCAAGGATACTGAACATAAACATATGAGAACCTAGATTATAAATAAAAATACCTGCTCTTCTCTCACACTTTGTCTGGCAGCCTGATACTTCCTACAGGAAATGGAGAGTTGGTCCCTAACGTGAAGCATCCAGCATAAAGCACACAGCTCCCTGAAACAGACTGTTAGGAAAAATTATTAACTCACAGAAAGTTTATTATTTCTTGTGTGAGCAATTCAGCATGGTTTGAAACCTACCAATAACTTGAACAGTGTCAGGGTCCAGGCAGCCGTCTTTCTTAGGTCCTCTCCTAAAAATCCCGCTAGGGGAGACAAACTTCATCAGGCTCTCTGGGAAAGCTTTTTCTTCTGAAGCAGCGGATGGATCACGGTACTTGGTCTTGATCTGAAAATCATGAGTTTGACATAAACACAAAGTATGTGTGCTTTAAGGAAACAGATAAGCTCTTGGCAAAGAAACCAAGATTTTGACACACACATCCCTACATTACGCTTGATGACAATGTCCCCAAAAACCCAAACATGAGGGTAGACGGTGAGGGACAGTACATCAAACAGGGTTCTCTGGTGAGCTTTTTTTTATTTTCTTGAGGCTCCCCATTTCCTTAATAACTCTCACTACCCAACATACAAGAAATGAAAAAGAAAAAGAGAAAAGGGTCTCTAGAGAGGTGTCAAAGAGAGGACAGGGGAGGCAGAGCCAGGGCCAGGAGCCTGTTTTAGCTTGAGCTATCATAACGGTGGGGAGGAGAAAAAGAGACAGAAAACAGAGAGGGGGAGATGTGAAAGAGATGTGAGAGCAAGGACAAAGACATATGTGACAAATACAGTTTGGATAGGCTCTTCAAAGCAAGGTGTTTTGTAGTGGTGGGAGAAAAAATCATTACACAATATATTGGGATTTTTTGTTTGACATTAGCAAAACCAGGATTCTTTGTTAAAAAATCTTTTTTTTTTCAAATTCAAATTCTTCACTTCAGTCTTTGTTTATAAACAGAATTGGATGAAAATGTTACTTGTATTCTCCAGCAGAGGGTGAAATGTTCCTCTCTGACTTAATAGATGTGCATTTCATGGGAAAATATGGCTCCTGATGTAGTCTGTAGACATTATCATCATCATTTTACTTTTTCACATGGTCTGGTGTTATAAAAGCAAACCAAAAATCACAAAAATCATAAATATCAAAGAAAAGCAATTTAAATAAGCACCCCAAAAATTGTAATATTATCAAATTGTAAGAATAGCATATCGGCCTAGCTCTAATGGTTTGATAACTTCAAACGTTATAATAGACCTTGCATCTGTTTGCCAGAAATGAAAAAATCTAGGGAAGGCTGGCATATGAGACACTAGAAGCAATTTGGAGTTTTAAAATATTCTTATTTTGCAATAAATACATGAACCTCAAAAATGCCTGAAAATGTAGAAAGACTGGGCAGTTTTTGAATAAACTCTAATAGTCAGCATACTTTTGTGTTAGTTATTTGTGAAAGTTTCACAACAAAACAAAATAATGATTGAAAAAAAGTTTCCCAAACTTGTGGACAATTAAACCTCTAAAAACTTATGAAGTAAAGTACCTTATGCAGTACATGTCTGGCACGGCGCAGACTGCTGATGTACCACTGGGCAGCAGCGCGACAACAACGTGCAGATCTCAGAAGCATCAATAATCTCTGAAGTACTCCAGACACTTTGTGACGAGCTGCAACTTCTGCAAAATGCCCCAATGTTCCAACTGGGTCCTAACACGAGACAGACAAATCTTTAATGCTCCACATGTAAACTTTGTGTAAAAGTTTATCTTCACTGTTACTGACAATACCTGTGTGTTAGGAGAAGGCTGAGGACAGTAGAGTGGTGGGGAAGGTAGATAAAGTCCATTTGGCACCAAAGCAGGCAGGCCTGAACACATTTCTTTGGCTGTGTCAAGCAAAGACGACAAAGGTGACGACAAAACGTTCACTCCAGCCATGACTGACGCCTTCAAGATCTCCTGGATGGAAACCTGTAACAAGTTCCAGTCTTCTCCTTCAAGTGGGTCTAAAAAATAATAATAAGACCTGAAAAATGTCAAAACACAAAAGATTCATCTGAATTCTCTTTTCTGTTCTTGGAGGTCATAGGTATCACCAACCAGAAAAGCTCTTGTCGTCATCTTTATCTCTTTGCTCCGGGGAGTCAGACTTGCTGCAGAGAAGACACTCCAACTCGTCCTGAAAGATTTTTTCTGGTTCCAAATCTGCAGGAAGGTGGAGTTCTCTCCTCCTCAACCTGTAAATAACATCAATGACATGTCAGTTACAAACCACACACCCATTCCTGCCTTGATCATGCTGTGTGTTCACAAACTGACCGAGTGAAGTCAAAGTGCTCAGTACAGTAGCTCCTATAGGCTAGGCTCAGAGACGCCGCTGTCTTCCAGTCCCCTAGATGATAAGCCAGCCACACTGTCTCAGGAAGGAGACCCCCAAGCAGGAGCAGGTCCTGAGCGTAGTCCACTGTCCACACTTCGGACAGCTGCTGTTGTCGCACAGCTTTAGCCACCTCCTCCTGACAGAGCGGCACCAAACGCCCAACGCTAGGAGCTAAGAAAGGTATTTCATTTTTTATTGAATGGAAATTGAAAAAGGACATCAGTTTTGTTGTAACTGACAAAAATAAACAAAAACAAACCATGAGGCAGATGAAGTGGAGGTAGGACTGCAACTTGGTGAGGAGGAAGGATGTTGAGAGGTTGGTTGGTGAAATATGAAGCCATGAATCTGCCCAGAGTCTGAACTACAGCACACGCTGCTTCAATGTGAAGGTCCACTGGAAGCCAGGCGCAGGGAAGAGAGGCCGCTGTGTGATGAGGAAGAAAGAGCTCATGACTGACACTGGAACTTACTGTGAGGAGTTTTAAACAGACTTCAAAAACAAGGGGCAACATGACAGCAAATAAAGACAAGTATAGGATGTAAATAACACAGCTTCTGAGTTGATCCATACTGTACAAAGTCGGACTCAGAATATGTAACATGTCAGGTTCTGCTGCAGGGAGTATTTTGGCTTCACTTTTGTACAAAAGAAGGAGGGGTTTACAGTTTATGGACTTAAGCCGCAAATACTGATGAGCAACTTATGGATTTTTCAACCCAATGCAGATATAAATAAATTAAAGATGGGAGGCATTTGAATACAGAAGCCATCTACAACCTGATTCTATCAACTTGCTAAAGTAGGGGAATCAACGACATTGTCTTACCTGTCTTACCTGACATTTTGTCCGTCTGATGTCCACCCCTCTGCAGGATCAAGCCGGCCATGTGGTCCCCCAACTCTTGAGCTTCTCTCAGACGATACTCTGATAACAGGCTATACAGGAGCGCGAGACAGAGCCGTGTATCCTTAAAGACACCACGAACACAGCCTGACAGGGAGATACATTATTCAGATTTCTGTCTGAATGTGACGATGTGGTTTAGTTTGATGGGGAAACAGAAAACTGGGTCCTACTTTTGTCTCTCTCCTCACATAATTGCGAGCGCCATGAGTCTGCACTTTTTGTGTACAAGCCATACAGGAACAGATGTTCACCTGAGGATAAAAGAACAACAAAACTGCATTCAGTGATAATTTTGTCCCCTATTTGTCCCCTGCAGCTTCAACATTTAGCATAAAAAAGTCCGACCTGGGTAACTCAGTAGCGTAGGACCCTCCTCAAGCTTTTCTCCTGAGGACTGCACAGCTATTTGGATCTGTGACATGATGACAGACACCCTGTGTAGCTCCTCATCCCAACCATCACAGCCCTGAAAGGTTTTCAGATCCTGCACATACTGCTGGGTTATCTCGTAGACCCACTGCCACACTCCCAACAACCTGATTGGAAAAGAAACACAGAATTGTTTTATACTCTTCTATAACAAAATGGGCATCATCTTTTGACATGATCATCTGTACCTGCTGGAAGGTCTCTGAGGAACAGGTCTTGGCTGATCTGTAAGTCTATGTTCCATCTTTCTATCCTGTAACACTGGCACATGGTGAATATCTGAAGACCAGAGCTGTAGAGGTTTGGATTCCCTCTCCTCAGAGGACCAGAAAGTTCTCTGCGGCATGCCGTATGTTTGATCAAGGGAATCAGAGACCAGCTGCAAGATGAGCAGCACTGAGGACAGGTTATGGGATGATAACTGACAAACATCAGTCTGATGGGAGTCAGGGTGAGGCATCAACTGGAGGCGAATCAACAATCTACTGAGCTCCACCATCAGTGGCACACAGTGTGGTCCATCTAAGTGAGCACTATCCCAGGGAAGGAAGCAAAGAAGCTTTTTAAGGAGGTTCAGGAAGCAACATGAGTCCGAGAAGTTTTTCTTCCTTTCGTGGACCAAACGGAGTAAGGCAGAAAATCGCACCACACAGTGCAGCGTATACTTCAGCAGACGAGGTCTGTTCTCTACGGCATTTCCAAGAGACATGCCAAAAGCCCACGCAGTTAAGAGCTTGCTTTGGACTTTACCAAGCTCATGCAACAGTGACAGAGTCCTTATTTCTGATTCAGCAAAGTCAGTTTCAGAATCAGGGCTTGTGATGAGTCGAGTGTTGGTGTGTGTGTCCAAAGCATGGAGTGTGTCAAACATTGACGCAAACTCCAGGTGGCCTCGATCCTCCATGTGGGAACCAGTGGGAGGTGCATCAAAATCAGAGTCATCCTCAAAGAAGGTCTGTGAAATCATTAAAAAATGTGACAGGTTAAAGATAATTTACAAATGACCCATCATCTGTATTTTCAGAGTAAATTACAGGCCAACCTGCATTTTCTGAAGAAGCTCATTTGTACCACCCAAAGTCCCCTGGTCCTGCAGGAAAAGCGGCAAAGGGGATCCATCTGTGGCCGTTTGGTTGGTAGAGTCTGCTGTGTTGGGCCCATGCGTGAAACTGAAGCTGAACAGCTCAGAGTTGATGTCAAAGTTTAAACAGGACACAGACTCAAGCCACTCCCTCACATGAACCTGGAAATTCACATCAACAGTCATTCTCAAAACTTCCTTTCAAAGAACAAGCTGAGCTAAGAGTCCCTGTTTCATCACCTGTGATTTATCCAGAACCTGAATCGCCTTCTCGAGGTCTCTGCTTGTGTCTTTTAGAAGAGTTTTCAGCATCAGAGCAGGAGTAGGTTTATCAAAAACCCTCAATACGGTGGCCATGTAGCCGTCAGACACGATGAGATACAACAACCGAGGATGCCAGGTGACAGAGTAACGCTGCCGAAGGACATCCCGCACGGACAAACTGGAGCTGGAGAGGGAGGCCTCCTTGTTGCCAACAGTTACTGGTGGCCTTCAAAGGAAACAGGGTTAGAGGAATTTTAGAAATTTAATCACAGGAATGAGTCAAAATGAAAATCATCAACAATCTGTATTTTTTAATACAATAATCCTTTTTTTTAATTCTGCCACTCACAGCATGAATATTTTCTGCACTGTTGTATTATTATAGTCTTAATATTGTTAAGTCATGCTACTAAAACAGTGCGTTAAACAGTACGATTCTAGGCTTTAGATTAGTTAAAAACAGAAAGATTTCTTACAGATTACTTTACACTTTACAGATTAAATTTAAAATTAAGAAAATACTCAAAGAAATCAGCAATTTAAGAAATTTTAAGAGATTATAAGAGATTTGCTTTCATAAGATTTTAATAGAAAATGTTAAATTAAAAAACAAGAACAACCTGCACAAACAAACTTGTTAGAATAGCTAATGAGTAGCTTGAAATAATAAGTACCGGAGAGTGACAAGTGGATGCAGAGGTAGAAAATGTGCCGGCCCAAAATCAACACTGCAACCAGAGCTTGTCAGAGTAATAAGTCCTCCAAGGCGAGGAAGCATAAGAAGAGAGCCTCTCTTTAGAACACAGGCCAGGAAAAGACCTCCAGGGGACCAGCCCACACTGTTCACCCAGTAGGACCTAGAACACAAGTTGAAAAGTTCACCTCTAGATAAATTCACATTTAGATTCAGGCAGTTAGACCTATACCAACAAAACAATGAATATTTTGCCCCTTGGATTGAGCATCCAACCAAATCAAAGCACACATTTATATCAGGAAAAAGCCCATCAGTACCTTATGTATTTAGAGGGAATGTCCAACTTCTTGCTCCCACATCCTCCCAGGCCACTGCAAACTGAGACAAAATTCTGTGTGCTCACAAAGAGTACCTGTGTAGCCTGCATTAAAACAAAATGTGAAAGAGTCAGACTTTTAAAGCCAGATAAATATTTTAAAACAGTCATTTTAGAGGCCACATGCTCACCCTAGGCTGTCTCTGGTTTATGATAACAGATAACAGACACCCATCAGGGGAGAAGGCTGGAACTAAGGCTCCTCTCGACTTCACTGGTTGGCAAGGTGGCGTGAGTTGAGACAGGGGATATGTCTTGGTGGCCCAGTGTATGCTGTATCCTACAGAGCTACACCAAGAAATCTTTTTGTTCAACTTCTGTACACCAAAATAGTTACCCAGTCTGTAAAAAGTCCAGTCTACTCACCCAACTCTCACATGGCTCTTTTCCCACTGGAGTTTCAGGAAGGTGATGATTAGCTTATTTCCAGATGTGAAAACAAACGCTGATAAGCAGGCATCACCCATTACCTGAGAGTTCAGACAAAAAGACAATTAGGTAATGAAACTTTGGAATGTAGTGCTGTTCTTTAAATTAATGCAATGTATAATTTAGCTGTTTAAAGACCTCAGTTTTGATGAAGAGAGTGTGTATGGATGCTTCTTTGTCTTGTGGCGAGGGCAGAGTTGTGTCCTCAAGGGGCTGAATGTGTGCCCATTGACCTTTGACTGTACCATCTTTTACTCCCGTCAATTCCTTGGCGTCTATACACTCCCAGAGGAACACTTGTCCTGTTATGGCAACAAGGAGCACACGCATGCCATCCCCTGAAACTTGGATCGAGAGTCGTGTGGCATTGCCTGGGAACAAACACATTAATAGATCCACATTTTTAATATTTCAATATCTATTTCAAGGGGTGAACATTTATTTGATTTTGTCAATCAAAGGTGACACAAAATCTAAGAGGAGTGCCAGAATGAATCTAAAACTGATATAAAAACATGTGTTCTGCACATACCTTGGGTGTCAGAGATTAATTGAACTACTTCTAGCACAGATGCAGCAGTCTTCAACAAATCTTTATCTCTGTTCCACAGAAACAGCTCTCCTGACATCATTAGTCCACACAGCCACATACCTGAACAACATATGACACAAGTCATGCATTCTTAAAGTTTACAGCTGGCAAGTATTGTGATTTTCCTGAGGAGACCAAGCTTACCGTTGTGGGATGAAGCCATTGTCACGACACTGTTCAGAAGAGGATGAAGTTTGGGAGTCTTTTTCCTGGTTCGACCTGACACCATGTTAATCTCGCTGATCCGTTTGTCATCTAACAGGAAAACAGACTCCTTCTCCTAAAAGGTGTCACAACAAGGGTTTGCAGTCGTGTTCTTCTGACAAGATTAGCAATATTACAAGCTGAATTCAACTGGCTCACCTTGCCGAGCCAGCAAAATCTCGGCCATGGTTTCTTTCGTTTGATGCTGGATGACAACAAAACCTCCAGTTTCAGCTCCATGTTGTAATGACATTTGTCTTTCACTGAGATCGCAGAATCATTCTAGACAAAAAGACAAAAGACAAGACGACATAAAGATACGAGTAAGCTGACAAGCTACGAGTGCAGTTGCAGGCACGTTGATATAATGATAAGCTATGGACGATTATAAATATGTAATGGAGGTTTACATCTTACAGAAATGTAAAATAACATTATATAATGTGTATTTCACATGCCAATTTTATCCGTTACTTAAAAAGTCAAAAAAATAATAATAATCAGGGAAGGTACAAATAGGCTACCATTGACTAGCATTAGCTTCGTTAGCTATCTTTTCTTTGCGGCGCAGTAATCCCGAAAAAAATAGCCTACCTCCAGTGCTTCTGCTAAATTCACTGGAAACGCATATTTCCATTACTACATAGCCGCGGGGATATTATTGAATCTGTCGTGTTAATCGTTTTTACAGTAGCTAAACGAGAAATGTTTTGAAAGTCCCTCCGCTACAGCTGCCAGGTTTTTTTCCCATGATCCTCTCGGATGAAGCTCCTTTAGCGTTGCCGTGGGAACAAAGCGGAAGAAAAGAGATAGATAAAATTTTCGAAGGAATGAGCTTTTTCATCATCTAATTTAATTACATGGTTAATTGTAATCTTAAGTGAATGGGATGAACAAATACACTTAATCAAGGAAGACTGGTTCGCCTTTGATTCAACTGCCTCCTTATTTTACGTAGATATGGACTCAGGCACAAGTATTTGCTTACTTTTTCCAGCAGATGGCAATGCTACAAAAACAAAAATCTGCCAGGTCTGTTCACCCATCATAGGAAAGTGGGCTTGAGTTCACATGAAAGCCAGGTCTGACCAGTGGAGATCTCCGTGCAAGATAAACTGCGGCATGAGCCCTTTTGTGCTGCAGTTATAACATACATTTCCCCTTGAGGTGCATATTCTCTCAGAACCATGCAGCCTATTTACAAACTGAATACTTGTGTGTAATAATTGGCCTCCTTAACAATAAACATGCTTTGTTTTGTGTTAATTGTATGCATCAAGGTCTCTGATTGGCTTGTTACTTGAAGTTATTAGATTTGCCCCCTGGGCCCCTGCTAGTATTTGATTACTCTTGCACTCTCTCCTCTCATTGTGATGGAGATGACGGCAGCCATTGCCAATAGGTGAAAGAGGGGACTTCACCAGACCTTAATTGGTTCATTTGCCTCTGCCTGCCAGGCGCAGATGGAACTCTTTATTACTGTCACCGCCAGCTTCATTCTGCTCTGATGAGGACCATCTGAAAAGGAGCACTTGACATTATATGGGAACATGATGACTTGGTCAAAACAGAATGATAAGCAGATGGAAGACCATAGTTCAAGAAACAGACATAAAAGGACATGATTTATTCAGAATATAGTGAGACCCATTCTTCTGTCATAAATTTGTTCTTTGCAACATGACAAAGCTATCACCATTACATTTCCAGGCGTATGAGCATGTTGGGGTTTATTTGCATTCCTTGGACCATCTTCAATAAATGGATACTAGAGGCTTTGTTTGGGTTTAGGTGTCTCATGTGTGCATGTTTGCATTTGTTTGCATATGCACCCATGTCCCTCATATCTTTATCAGACCATTTTTGACACTTTCGGTCCCTCCCAAGATTACAACCCCGCTCAAAAAATGTTAGTGATTCCTGGATCTCAAAGTGGAAAAAAAAGAATAAACAGATTATAGAGAGCTGACCATATGTTTAAGCACCAAATCGTTGCATAGTAACTCTGAGGCACAAGTGGTCTCCTTTGTTTTCAGCCAGCAATTGCGGACCTGTGCTATTGTCATGAGAACAATGTCTAATTTACTCTTTACATCTTCAGTGTAGGGCCATTAACTGGCATGGCAGCCTCATTTACCATCTGCATTCCTCATTCATTCTAAAGAAAATTATGCTGAGAAGTCTATTAAGGCAATATGCCAGACAGAGACACAGTTAGAGGATGTCTGCTGCAAGTCACTCAGATTTCCTAACAGGGAAATAAAAAACTACACTGTCAGAAGGGTTGGGTTTGAGGTGATGGTTGGTTTCTGTCCCTGTGAATTTTCTGGGAAGATGTTACAGAACTGAATGTGAATTAAAACACAAAAAGCCTTTTAGATATTTTAGAATAAAATGGCTTTTTTAAGTTGGACTTTTTCTTTAAAGGGATATTGATCTGTCTTTTACAAAGTGTGTCTTAAAAAAATAGCGTTCAAAATGTTTAATTTTAAGATGACAAAAAACTTCTGAGAATTTTAGTAAGTGACGTTAGGCTTTTAATAGGAAAAATTATAGACACTTAATCTGGCTGTGGCTGTTTGATTCATGAAAAAAAATGATTTTGTTTAAAACACGATGATTCAATAACTTTTTTATTATTTCATTATAGAAAACGACCGTGAAATGGGCTTTTACTTTGAAAATGAGAATTAAAGCACCTGGATGCTCAATTTGTACATGGAAATTATTTTCTTCAAAAATAAAGTTTAGTGTTTAACTTCGCAAAATGTTTACTTTCTTTTACTTTAAAGGTATTTTTCAGACAACTTCTTGGAAATCAAGAATTATTTCAAACACTCACTGCTTTTGCTTTTTGTCAAGTTCTAGACGATACAATGATTGCATTTAAGACACACTGTTTCATTACTTTTGCTTATTTAAACAGAGGTCTTTTTCCATCATTTTCCCCATTTCAGTTGACATTGTCCGCCTCCAATCCGCCAAATTGAGAGTTATCTCAGCATCTGTTTCATTTAATGTTTGGCTGGGCTTCAGAAATGTCAAATGGTCAAGAAAATGCAGAGTGAGATAAATCAAAAACTTAGGACGCTCTTCTCCTTTAAATTTTTCCGCGAAACAGCAACGTGCTTACTTTGACGGGTTTGGCATCCCCGCAGCGGCCGCCTTCTCCTCCACACGATTGGCCGAGCCGTGGGAATATTCAAATCCAGCCGTGATTGATTGGCCCAGAGCCGGTTTCAGCAGAGCAGCGGACTCATTTCCATTCCGACATCACTCTCCGTGGCTCACACATCCTGGTCCGTAGCTGAGATGACATGCAAGCGGCTGCAAGGAAAATATAATCAGTGAAATTATCTTTCTTCACGAGTGTTGAATATGTCGAGGAAGTGCTGTTAATGGAGCCAGCTTCATCCATGGATATTACAACGGAGGTTTCCAGTGCGCAATCCGAAATCAGAGGAGAGATTGCTTTTGCAGAGGAAATACGCCTTCCGAGCAGGAGAACGACCAATCAGCCGTGGCGAACCAAAGATAAACAAGCCTTATGATAAGAAAAAACTCTGTAAGACATCACTTTATTTCTCGTTGTCATCTTGATGTTTATTGGAGACTATGCACTCCTGGAAATGTTATAGTGCAGAAAGATGTTTAACTGTTTTAAATGGTAGCTAGGACGTGCATGACAATAATAATAGAAATATAAAATTTAAGAGTGAAAGGGTTTACTATGCCTGGACTTTCCTTGTTTGTCTAAGACAGACAGCGCCAAAGTGATGCAAATGCCCAGTGCGCACTAATGGATTTGGATCCTCTGGCCCTAACTTGACAGTTTATGAGAGTCCTGTTGGAAGCTAATGCGTTTTTATTACGGCTGAATCCAACTGTGAGGCTTTTAAGTTAATCTCACTGTATCAAATTAACAATCTGAGAACAGGTTACTCCAGAATACGTTTAATGCAGTTAATTGCAGGCCTTATTTTAGACATTTGACATATCAAACATCTGTTATAGCTTCAGACTGGCCCAATCTTTTTCATCCCCAAGTGACATCTTTGTGATGCATCATAGCTTTGAACATCGCTTTATATTTCAGTGGATCCACAGGAAGTGTTTTGAAGTGTATTATCGGTCTGCCTCTGAAGGTTTCCATTTCCATTGTCTGGAAGCCGGAGGTGGGATCATCGCACCTCACTGCACCGGTGGCAGCAGAGGTTGAAGGTTATAGTCGCAGCAGAGGGGCCTATAGATTATTGGTCAGGTGTGAAATTCTACCCTGCGTGTTTTTTCCTGCCTGTGCCAGATCTTTTATTACCCAGAGAGATGGGATGTCACAGCTTCTCACCAGAGGCAGAGGAGGAAAACCTGCAATTTGGGGTTTTATTGTCTGCCTTTTCATTCATTTTCTTTTTGTGAGCATAGAATGTTCACCTCCTTAGTTTTGATTTAAAGTGACTATAAGGTTTGTGACTGGACTGCAACAAATGCTTATTACTTATTCTCAAGATAAATCAAGTACTCAATCTACTAGATGTCAAAAGAATATGACAAATACTTATCGGGACTTCCCAGATTGCTTATTTGCTCAAATCAACTCATTGAAACCTTGAGTGTTTTATTGACAACATAAAAAGCTAAAAACTTTACATTTAGAGAAGCTGAAACTACAAATGTGAGACAGTTTTGCATGATGAAAGAAGCATTAATTATTAAAATATATGGCAACAAAACTATTAAAATCATGGCTTTTGATTTATGTCAAATAAATATTCAGTGCCTCATGCCCCGGGCATCATAAAATATGTTGGCTGGCTTGATTCACTCTAAAATCTATATTTATTTTAATAGTCTAAGCTTTTTACTTGATGAGTAAATCTTTAGTGCTGGATGTGATATAGATACTGGGACGATCTGTGTTCATCGATATAGACCATTAAACTATACTGACCATAATGACATTGTCACATTGGGTTGTTTTTTAAAAATGTCTGAGGCCTGAACTTGTCCAGCCTGTAAATTGCGTCCCACTATGAGCAAGTCAATGTGCAGGTATCCCATGGGGGTTTCCCTCTGATCTCCCATCACACCCCCGGCAGTAATTCCAGCTCTGTGAAGAGAAGGGATTTGTCATTTTGGCTGCCTGCTTCCCTTTGCCTTCTCAGGAGCAAAGCTGAGCTCTGATTTATAGTGAAGTTTCCCCCGGCTCACTCAATCTCCATGCCTACCAAGTTACTGAAAGCAGGAAATGGCTCGGCTGGAAGAGTGACCTTTTCTGGGACGCCTGTTACCAGGGCCAGAATGAAGGCTGATTAAGGTCATGTCTTTTTCTGCCGTGTCATCTGTAGCTTTACATTTAAGGCCTCATTTAATCTCTGCTAACAGATGTTGCTGAAAAAAGGCCCTGGATGGCTTTTAAAGGTCTGGTTTCTGTGTTGCTTTATCTGTTCTTGAACCTAATTGTATTTTCCCCATGTGTTGAGCAACACTTGAGCTTATTTGATGTCTTCAAATCAACATCTGCATGCAAGTGCAGCTAATGCTTGGCTCATAGACTTTGTGTATTGATACTAACTGTTTTTGTTATCAAGAGTTGCAGAATGGACTGTGAAAAAATCGAAAGTAGCTTCCCTTAAACCAGAGTTCCCATAAGAGGCTGTTCTGTGTTACGCCATGTCTGTAATGTGACATGCACAGAGGTGTTATGGTGCAGCAAAGTCGTTTAGTCGGCTTAGGAGGTAATAATAGTGGCAAAATGGTGTTAAACCTCAGAGAAGGCTAGATGCATGTGTGTTAGTAAGCCCCCTGCTGTGAGTTCACCCATTGTAACTAGACTCGTTCTGAAGTGACATATTTCCAGGTCATTTGAAGATAATTCAAATTTGGACCAGGTCTAGAGGTGAGAAAATACTAACAGAGCTGTCACTTTTTTCACAATTTCTTTTAAACAGCTAAACACATGACTACTGAAAACAATAGTTTGCCAAATGTGCTAATATTAGCATAGCAGAGCTAGCACCACCAGCCATGCTGTTTACACATTGCTCTTGTTAGTAGTTATAATACAGTTACAGATGTATAATACTGTATAAAAAAAATGGACGTAGTGTCCGTGACATCACCCATCAGTTTCTGATAAGGAGTTTTGAAGCAAATTGTTTGTGGGAGCCATATTGGAAATGGGCAGGTCTGAGCCTCCAAGCTATTCAGATCGAAATCTTTTTTTGTACGAGGCTGTAAATGTTTGATTCTGCTGTGATTTATCTTTTGCTTGTTCTTAGGCTTGGTGTGTATTCGGTTTTCGGTACACCCAGAGCTGGAACTGTAGATTTCAGCAGTTCTGCATTGCCTTGTATTTTCAAACAGGAGGTTGCTTCTTGGTCAGACCAGTGTACATTTTCACCAAATGCCTGTAACGATAATGTACAACTGTTTTGACAGATCAGACACACAACAAGGGAAAAATATCATTTGTTCTTAGATTTCTGACCTTCCATGACAAACATTTACGTCTCTTTATTGTCTCCGCAATGGCAAAGAATCATACATTCATGAGTTTTTTATCATCAGGGAAGTATTTTAACTCATCATCATCCTGTCTCTGTAACAAAAAATGGATTGGTGAAAGACTTTTATTGTCAAAGTGAAATTGTTAATGAATTTAACACTATTACAGACACATTTCTTCCTCATTTCTTGATAAAAAGCCTATTGAACTGCCCCATGCTACTATAGCTTTCTACAATAGCATCTGTACATCAGTTTCCATCAGTAGTGTTGGGTTAAAGCACTCGTTTTCTATTTGTTTTTTTTGGGGGGGGGGCTACAATAATGGAAATATAAAAAATTGATCTTATTGAGTGAAATTTGTGGTGCAGACTAATAAGAATGATGAAAGTGATTTGTGAAGTTAACTTAGTAATACTTAGTAATGTCACAGGGTTTTGTGTAAAAGTAGAAAAAGCCAGTAATGGCGGGGCTTTGTTATAGCCTTAAAGTTGAATCTCAGTGTAACTGAAAGTCTTTCTCTGTCATAACTTTTAGGTTTATTGACTCATCTTATTGACTCAACAGCTGAAGAGAGATGATAAACGGCAGTAAAGAGATAGAGGATTATTTGGATGAAATATCAAAGGACTAAGAGTCAAATCTGCAGATAGTGCAAATGTATTGCACTGGACTGGAATGTAACCTCCAACGAACCCGCCCCCCTTAGCCTGAAGTTTAATATCACTCACTACTTGCTGAACCAGAAGCTCTGAAAAGTTAATCATTGCTACAAGAGATTATACATAATACTCTGATAACAGCCATGACTTCTTAGACTTCAGCTTTTTAAATGTTGGGTGGGTTTTCTGCTGAATGATACAGAATGATTGTGAAAATATAAACATAAATCTCTTTTTATCTACTCCGAGACATCATGTGTAATTACAGGCAGCCTGATATCTTTTGAAATCTGTCTAATTGGTCTTTTCATTCTAATAGGATGAAGGGGTAGAGAGACGGGGGGTTAAGGGTGGAAGGTTAAGAGCTGCGCCTCTGAGGTCAGTGGGGAGGGGACTGCCGCGAGCTCCAGTAAGCTTTATTTTGTCTACATGACGGCTCTCGGTCAGTCATTACTGCAAATTAATGATTACGGCTGCCAAATCACAATTGATGCATCATCATTTGCCCCAAATGGAAACGCAGTGAGATGATGACATTTTCTAGTTGGTCCAGAGATCAAAGCGCTTTTTTCTTTTAACTGGAACATTTTGATGTTTCATGGTAGAGAGCGTATCATTAGGTTATCTCTTGCATTAGAGGCAGAATGTTCTCCATGGTTTCTAATGAGTTTTATGTTTGCTTGAGGATTTTAATGACTAGAAGGAATCAGTGACCCTTAACAGTGTAACAGTGGAGCAAACATCCAGACAATGAGGCAGTGGAGAAGGTTGAGTTTTTGTTATACAGTAATCTTTTTTAAGTTTTTGAAATGCTTTGGAAAATGGGGACATGCCTGGGATTGTTACCTTAAGTTTAGTTCTTTTACAAAATAACTTATCTTACCATAAAACCTTCAGCTCCCTCTTTCACCATCTGTTATCTTTGAAGTCAAGGTTTTCTAAAGACTGGACAGCACACCCACAGTTCTCTGACAGTGTGTCAGTGTGTATATACTGGGATAAGGATGAGATAAGGCTCTGTTTACCTTCTAATTCTACCTTGGCATTGGCAAGGTTTTACCCCATGCAGTGTGTTTCTTTTACTGTGGAACCATCTGTGGGCAAGGGCAGATATGGGTCAGTCCATGGCTTTTTACTCCAAACTAAAGGCTGTGCACAAAGAGAAGGCACAATTGTGCAGCTTTGGATTCCTGTTTGAATTTGTTCTCAGCATCTTTGAATAAATCAAGTCTGAACATTGTAACAGGAAACTGTTGCATGTCTTCTCTCGTACATTTCTGAAATTACTAAAGTTGGAAGTTGTACAACTAACTGGTACAAATCCATCCTCTTAAACTTTTCCCTCTTGCTACTACAGACCCATTCTTACAGACAGAAGCTAAAGAGAAAAATATGCATCAACAGTTGTGCAAGATGTTAAACACATTCAAAAGCAGGATTCAGAAAAGCAGCAAGGAGCAGCTTGCTTATGTTTGTAGTTGAAATCAATTTTAACAGCAATGGCAACACGTTCATGAAAGTATTAATGCCAATTACGGTAGCCTATCAATGGGATTTTAAGCTAGCAGACTATTGCTAACTATTTTCCACCTTAAGCTAGCTGGTTAAGAATACACACATACACATACACTTAAGTAAGTTATGTGTGTGTATATTATATGCTGAAAGTCTTACAGTGCCTTCTTGTGGGGTAAAAAAGAGAGACCAAATCAAGAACAACAGTCTCTCTGTTCATCCTTTCTGCCAAACTAAAAAGCTCCATTCAGGGGGAGTACTGATTTTTAAACTTACATCAATGTTTTGTTTAGCCAAAGGAGTGGAACAGCAATACCACTTGAGGTATTTTGGTTTCACTTTTGTGCAATGGGAGAAATTGGAGGCGTGTCATCCATCTATATTTACATTAAATGGAAGGGACTCTGATCCCAAATCATTTGACTGTCAAATCACCGTCTTTCAAACGTTTTTTACTTGCAAAATAAGAATCCTCTTGAAGCTTTTTGTTTAAGAAAGTAGCTATGCAAGTTATGCACATAAAACAGTGGAAAGATGAAACATCCGGAGGTTTTACTGTTGACTGAATGATATGGAGTTTATTATTCTAATTGTTTCTACTTCTAAAACGTCCGGGTGTCACCAACTTTTCTGACCTAATCCTGCTTTTTGAAATTTTGCTGTTGAAAATGAGAAAAAAAGCTGTTTCTTTACTGTGCTGTCAGTTGTTGGTCTGAAATCCCCTCACAGCGGTTTCAAACACTAAAAATTACAGTACAAACAGCGTCAGTCATGTTACTGGTAGTTCATTCTGCTTTTGTGGGTCATAAAGAGGCATCAATATCAATTTCAATCTGCTTTACAGCCAGTTAAAGCCCTCACAGGATTTTCGTTTATAAGCCTAAATGACATGTCTGTGCAGCCAGGAGGAAACATTAAGGAGATAGTTGAACATGTAACATTCATCTTTGGTTGATTGATTTGGTTTATTGTGATTTTTAGCACTTTTACACATCCTTGCTGAGAGCTTCCTTGTCTTTTGATGACTACATGACAAAAACTGCATTCTCCCTGACATGTACTCATCAATGCTGTATGTTTCCATCCATCTACATATTCCGGACATCTGTCTCAATATTACCCAGAGTCTGCATTTACATAAAATCTGTGCTTGCACATGAATTGTAAAGGAAATGCTTCTTAACGCCGTTGTAATACCTTTTACAGGAGCTAATCTCAATGGAAATGAGGCTCATTGTTATCAGCCTCGGGCCTTGAGTGTTCTCGCAGCGTTGAGCGGAGTGGCTCCAGGTTGTTTGGTTATCCTGTACGTGAACCTTAGTGTCCTCTTTTTCTTCCTCCACAGAGAAGAGGAAGAAGGAAATCTGGGTCTCTCTTATACGTCGCTCTGATACCAATTATGCAAACTATTATAGAATTTAACCAGGCCAGCTCTTATCGGCTAATCCAGAAGTAATAGATTCTATTAAAAATGTATGAGGGGGTTTGGGGATCAGTGTGTGTGTGTGTGTGTATGGTTATATAGAGATGAATACAGCAGCTGCTGAAGCTCTGCTGTCTAATTCAGTCCTACGTCAGCCTACTTGTCTGGTCTCCGTTACTTAGACAGAGCCCTGCCGTGCATGCCTTAAAGGTAATATAAAAGCCATACATAATATACAATGAATTACAAGGTGGGTGGATTGTTATTCAGGGAAGAGCGATACAGCTTTTTCTCTTTCATAATGACCAATTGCTCTCAGTTAATAGTTTATTTCTCCCTAAATTAACCTTTCTGCTTTTGTGCTTTTCCCTATTCCTCATCTGAAGGCTCTGAGGGCAAAGAAAAAAAAACATTAGCATAGCACTCACATGCTAATCCACCCCCAGAGTGAAAAGGGTGCTCGTCTTAAACCTTTTTCATTATCATCTAATTATTAACTGAGGATTCAGAGAGCTGCTAACAGGAGCTGAGATGGTTGAAGGGAGGTGTCTGTGTGAGTGTGTGTGTGGGAAGCAGTGTGTTCCTTTCTCCATGCCTTTCATGTTTGTTGAGGGGGAGGCTCTCTTCTTTTTTTTGCAGTTTGCTCTTATCTTTGCTCTGACCCTTGATGCTGCACGAAGTCATGAAAGACTCCAGAAGGTCAGACACATGCTTGTGTCTGAGGCTCTGTATAATTCAGTGCCTTTTTATGCTTTGATGGATGCTCTCTTGCTGCTACTGTGTTATAGACAAACTGGTCATATGAAAAACCAAGACCTTTTTATTCTTGCATCTTTTTCTCTGGGTTGTCATGTGCTTTCTAAAGAAATGTGATTCACACCAAAAATGAGTCTTTCTGTCACTGCCCTTAAGCCTCTTATATCAACCTTATCTCCCTTTTCTCAAACTTCTTTCTCCTGATCTGAGGAGAGGATACAGAAATGTACCATTTTGCATCCTGTCAGTGACAAGAGAACAGGCCTGAAAGATAGATTTATTTCCCAAGACATCCTTATCAGGAGTCCATGGGGGATATTTAGATGGACAGCAAAGCACAAGGTCTTTATCACCCTGGCAGACCTCTCAGTGGACCGAATCATGCTGCTTATCAGCTGCTTGGATGTCGCCTGAGAGTGGCAAGGATTAGACGTCCTTGCAGCTTAAACTTTGTGCTTTTTTTCTTATTATGCATGCTGGAAAAATCCTACTGCATGAACTTGATGGGGAAAGATGAAAGATGGGAATGAAGAGACAGAGTTTTATTGTGAAACTACATTTCAAACTATGAATTTCAGGACATTAGCTTGTTATTTTGCTGTCATCTGTACCATATTTCTGTAAAACAAACCTTTCCCCTTTAGGGTGAGGCATCATAAACTTCCATGAGA
The DNA here is from genome assembly GCF_033239565.1 of Halichoeres trimaculatus. Taxonomy (NCBI): domain Eukaryota; kingdom Metazoa; phylum Chordata; class Actinopteri; order Labriformes; family Labridae; genus Halichoeres; species Halichoeres trimaculatus. Next base: position 16,840,299 of record NW_027437194.1, on the reverse strand, counting down.
AAGTGCAGAGCATAAAACCTTATTTTCCATCAAGCAAAGTGTTGTATCGAGGACTGAAGATGCAGATATTTCTTGAGGACTTGGCCCTGATAAATTAATGCATTCTGGGATCCTTTGATCTCATATCTCCCTCTTTTTTTAGTTACCCCACTCATGAGCAAGAAAGCAATTTTAAGCCTAAGTTTTCATAAAATCTCTTTAAATTTAAAATTCAGATACAGGGATGAAAGGAACCATCATTACTGGCACTTTCTGCATCATTTCTAGCTCCCTCTTCTGCTTTCAGAGAAACTTTCTTTTCTTTAACCACTGCTGGCCTCTCTTTGAATTATAATATCTTCCTTGATGTATTTCATCCCAGCTGCAAATTATGGGAGAAATGGAAGGTATTCCAATTTATGTCTCATTTTCTGCTGGTGAAGGGATTTCCCTGGAGATGCCTTTCCATCCTTGTGCTCTCCCCTGCGTTTTCGTCACCTTCCTCTAAACACAAAATGTGTTGTAATGGAAGGGTTGTTGTGAAATTGCCATTATTTTCAAAATGGAATCTGAACATACCGAGGCTTTTAGCTCCTCATGTGAGTGTGTGTGTGTGCTCAGATGAGACAGGTTGCACTGAGCAGTTTGAAGTGGGCTTGTCACCAGGGGACAGATGTTGAGCGGAGGAGGGGAGCAGACACACATGGAAAAGGGAGCGTGAGGGAATTTTTTTCTTTCTCTTCTGGCACCTGAGTAAAATGAAAGCCACCCTGTCTTTCTTCCATTTTAGAGGAGAGGGTAATCAGGCTTCTGCAGCTCGTCACTGAACACTCTGCGCTGTGGCTGAACCGCTTTGGCTGCCCTCTGAACCCTGAGGGAGAAATGAAAGCAAAAATTCTAAAGAACATTAAAACCGAGCAAGAAAAAGAGGCAATCTGACAGCTGGATGCTGCAGGCTCATATTACTCTTGTTAGGGATACTGAGCTGCGGTAAAAGTACGGTTTCTTTCAGTTTTATCAACTGAAGAAAAACTGTAAGCCAGATTTTTGTTTTACCATATTCACTGAACCCCTATTCTTTTTGAGAACAATATAGGATAAAGAAAATTTAAATGTTGTTACACCACACTAAAGCTGTGCTTTTAAGTTGTAGCATCTTAAGAAATGGCTTTAATATTGAAAAGGCCATGATAGGGTAGATAGTATTGGATGCTAACTTAGCTTCCATCAAACAACTGCAAACTATAGCCTGCACTACCTACAAAGTGGCTGCATGCTAACTAGAAATAGCTCTGGCCATACTAATCCCAGTTCTGTTGAGACTAATGGTTTGTCAATTAGTTTTCATTTGGTCTTAAGAAATATCACCTAATGTACCTTAAAAAGATAAAATCAACTTTGAGTCTCTCAAAAGCTAACAAAAGAAGTGGCTAAATGCTAGCTTTTGCTTTATGTTGTCTAGTTTGATGCTCTTAAAACTTGTGTTAGATGCTAGTCTTTACTGTTGTCTAAAAGAGAAGTAGTTTTTCAGCTAATAAATTGCTGCATGCTAACACCCAGCCTCTGATAGTTTTGTATAATGTGCTATAGATGCAGGGTTTTAACCCGAATTCAAGCTAGCTAGTTGTGTCATATTTGTGGTTTATTCATTTTTAAGCGTTCTAGTACACCTCTGCTACTGTCCCTTTATTTACTTCACAAAATAAAACATGGTCTAGATTTAGCCCTTGGTTGTTTTGCTTAATATGTTACACATGGTTTAATGTTACAAATGGCTGTGTTTTACTGCCAATGTCAGTAAGCTTTCAAAAAGTAAGATTAGCTCAGAGTCTCTCCACAGCTACATATACTTTTGACTGGCTTGCTTAATAAGAAATTTCTGTGGTTAGATGCTAATCTTAGCTGTTCTTTGCAAAGGAATTGTTTATAAAATTATTCAACATCAAGTCTACACCTTTGCTACTCTCTTAGCCTACTTTTTAAAAAGTAAAGTCAGCTGTGAGTGTCTACATCTAACTAAAGGAAGTGACTGAATGCCAACTTAAGCTTTTGATTGGCTCTTTAAGTGTGCTAGAAAGTGTGTACTTTTGCTGTGGTTATATGCTAATTGTTGTGAAAAAGCTATACAAAGTTCAAAGTGCTTTATTTACCCTCAATTTACTTTAAAAAAAAAAAAAGCGTTGAGTCTCCCCGTGGGTATTTGTTTTGTGTTTAATTATTTTAAACCCCTTCTTTTTTCCTCTTATTCACTTTAAAAGGATAAAATAAGTGTTGAGTAAATATTCAGGGAACACAAATATTACCTGGAGATGGCTAAATATGAACTTTACCTCATGGGTCCAACATTTTTCATCTTATCTTAAAATACATTGATCTGTGCACAAAATCATGAATTGATAGATAGTTGTCAGATTTCTTTCTCCAAGAAACTTAGCCGCATGGCATCATATCAACATTTGATTTTCAGCTGCTGTATGAATAAAGTCTATTGGTCACATTTCCTCTCTGAGTCTACCTGAAAAGTATATCTCAGTAAGCACACATTTTAGTTGTGCAGTGTCAGCATTCAGATCTGGTGACTCTTCAAACAATCACAGTGAATGTCAAATGCGATTACCACTGATATATTCCCCATGCTTTGTCTGCAGAACGATTGCTTCAGTCAGCAGCTGTTGAGAGGCGCCTTCTCTTTCAGATGCAGCCTTTTATTTCCTATGACAATACTTAACACTGCAAACAGCACACCCTGTTTAAGGGAGAGAGAGCTGCTTTTGGCCTTCTCTGCTGATCAATACAACTATAAATTTATCGAACAATAAAACACAGGTCGCTGAGATGTTAACAAATTGAAACACACAACCTGAGGCTACAAGAGGCCTGCTGATGATCAGTGCAATTGTATCTGACGGAGCTTGGTTGACAACAGCAAAGAGTCATCAGAGCAACTCAACAGAAGATGGAGTTGTCCTTAAGTGAGATTACTTTTTTTGAATACACAGTCTCAGCAGTTACAAGAAGACTTGCTGAATTTTAGACAGCTGAGCGAACATAGCAGCTGGAGTTTTTCAGTTTTAGATGTGAAAGCTGCTAAAATAACAAGAGAAAGCTATCTCAGAAAGAAGAATCTCCTATGCTGTTTTCAGTGTTCTCTATCAACCAGCTTGCAGTTTTCCTCAAACATCTTACTGGTGTTGATGCAAGATCTTGTTTTGTATGTGTTGCTTGTATTTCCAAACTCTGGGTTGGCATTCACTCTGTTCCACATCATTTTGAAACTATGTGACCTTCTCATGACAAAACCTTTAGTTTTGTTAAGTTTTGGTTAAAGTAAAACAGAGTTAGTGAAATGATTTCAAGCCACAAAAGCCAAAGTGCATGAAAATTGTCCTGCCTGATGGTCTAACAAGCAATTTCACCCCTAATACAATTATTTCTAATATTCTATCAGACTGATTGCTATAAAATCTACTCTTGCTGCCCCTCCCCTGACTTTGCATCCATGCCTGCAAAAATGTATCTTTGTAAGTTATTGCAATGTCTTACATTCACTTGAAAGCTTGCATGGAATTTTGTTCCTGACATTTATACCAGTTTCCTTTTTTATGCTGATGGCCTTAAAAAAATTCACCTAAGTGGTAAGCTTAGCTCACGTGTATGCAAAATACCTTAAAAATCATAAACTACTGACAAGTTCTTATTGAATCCTTTAATTTACAAATTTTTTCAAAACTAATAATTGAATAAAAACCATGCAAAGAGACAGGACAGAAAACTGTTGATCTGTCATCCACATTTCTTTGAGCCCAATGATGACTCAGCCAGGATAACAGAAGATTAATTTTAGAAAAACAACACAATTTTTCACAAGTCTGCTAATATAAGTATCTTATTTTTTTGTTTGTTGCTAATGTTCGTTTTTGTCTGTTTTCAGATTGGTTTATTAGTGTATTCCCACATCAGGGGGTGGCCAGTCTCTGGCACCATTATTTTGGGGGTCACAGGATGGGGATTTGAACTAAATTTGGGAACCAGTGGTATATTCAACAGTTTACTATGAAACTTAACTCCATTATTGTACAGAAAATATACAATCCCAATTCCAAAAAAGTTGGGACAGTTTGTAAAATATTCTTAAGACAGATTTTGATTTTTTGCAAATCATTTACACCCATAATTTTATTTTTTACATGAATATTAATGGTTGTTTTTCTCCCAAAAGTAGGGAAGGGACATGTTTTCCATTGTGTTACATCTCCTCTTCTATTACTGAAACGGAAATTTTTAGGGAACCAATAAGAGCAGTTCAGGAGTTTTTAAAGTGAAACGTTGGCAATGAATTTCCTCAAATTAGGTTTTGAGCAGCAACAGTTGGGATCTCCTGTGTTGGATTTTAATTTTTTGTCTGTGCCAAGATATGTTATGAGCACCTGGACTCTTCTACTGAAGAGCCAGGGTGTTGTAATATGTGCAGAATGTTGTTTAGCGTTGTCCTGCTGAAATTTATCTTCCCTGGTAAGTCATCGTCTGGATGGCAGTCACACAGTGTGGTCAGCATTTTTAAAGTTGTGTTTAATCAGCATTTAAATCCCATTATGTGTTTTCCAGTGACACACATTTTTTAATTTGTTTGTTTTTTTGTCTATTCCAGCAGGTTAACCCAGGCTGTTCTCAGCCCTTGTGAACTATCATGCTGGCCTGTATCCAGAGACGGCAGAACCTCTCATCGCAGCATCTTGGCTGCAAACCCAAAAGTCTGGATGTCCCGGCAACACCATTACTGCTGTCAGTGCCACCACTGGAGCCATGCACACGCAAAGGTGAGTGTTTATCACAAAGGGGAAGACTCTCACGTAGTACTACATGTGTAGTCTGAAAGGAAACTTGAAAGGCCTTGATCAGGTCTTTAGTTACTTTTAATCCATAATGCTGAGCCTGACCTTGATGCCTTGAGGTGCACATAAAAAATCATGCCAGGTTTAAGCGGTGTTCTGAGCTGCTCAAAGCCTCAAAAAATTAAAATAATGGGCCGCCTGATGATGATGATGCCTTTTAATTGGGCGACTAATCAGAGTGATCCAGCAGTGCAAATGTGCGCAGGTCAAAGTGGACTCTGAAATTACACAGTTAATCAGCTCTCTTGCACAGGCTTTCTAATGATGTTCACATTTTGTGGAGAAAGTGCTCCTTGTCAGTGTTGTTTGACCTTCATCTTGACTGATTACACTGCAGCCAATGAAAGGTTGAGTGGGTGTCTTTGGGCCTAACCCACATTGACATTTGTGATTAGATTTCATTCAATTAATTGATTAAATGCGACATTTTTGCAGCATTAGATCTGGGTCTGAAACTGCTTTTTCCCATAGAGGTTCCTCCGAATTTATATTATTTGTGCAGATCTCCCAAATTGCATAGTCTTTCATTCTTGGACAGTCAGTGTCCACATAATAAGATCATAGTGCCACAAATGAAGTTATTCTGCTGTGCCCTCCTTTGCTGGATTGCTTTAAAAAATTGCTGATGCTCCATTTCTCAGAGCTGGGTTTTGTTTGAAGCTACATTGTAGATCTATAACTACTCACAGTTTAATGGTTCAGCTGGCTGGATATTGCGGTTAGTCACAAATTATTGCATTATTTTATCCTGTAAAGATCTCTTGTCCTCTTCGACTGAGTTGTTGCGATTGTTTTACTGTTATTCCTTTGTGCTGGTGCTTTTGTGTTTTTAATGAGGGTTATTTTTTAGAGACATGGGAGGAAAGCTAACAGAGATCAATGTAAATGAAATGAAAGAGCACAGCTTGGACTGTGGCCTCTTTAAAAACGTATCAAACCTGTAACACAGTGTACATATTACTCAGACAGACAGAGCCACATTTGACTATGCTCGGCTACATGACACGTGCAAAATATTTTCTGCTGAGAAAAGCAGTGGTCAGGATTAACTTATCTGTCTGATCATGCTGTTTGTTGATTTGTATAAGCCAGTGCACTTTCATAAAGCATATCTTTGTTCAGCCATCACAAAAAATAAGACAGCAGAGGATCTTATCTCTCATTGCACATTTATTACACAGGTGGCATTGGTAGTGTTGTAAATATAGATTATAATCAGATTTAATCAGACCATAGGCTGTTTATAAAGTGGACTTTTCGGATGGACCTGTTTAGTATGCTATGCTGGTTTTCGGTTTTGGATTGTGAAAGTAGATGATGTCCCAAGTTGATGGCAAAACTGTTTCTGTAAGCATCAACTCGAGGTCTGAAAAAAGTCAGTATGCACTGATTTGGCAAAAAATTTATGAAGAATTTGAAAAAGAGCAAAATGTTTAAAAAGTTTCCTGATCCATGAAAATTTCTTAGTCTACCTCAAATACGATTTCTGTTTTGGCAAGTGGTACTCAGTTTAAGGTGCATTACTGCCACCTATTGAAATGAGTTAGCATTACAACTACATTGCTATAGTTAAACAATCTATTAGATTAACAGAGAAGAGATGCAAGAGAAACGCTGGTGATTCTTGTCTTTTCTAGTCCAATACAGGTGACCATTTATTAACCTTTTCAAGCCATAAGTTGAGGATATCTAAGAGTTTTTTCTTCCTTTTCTGCTTTTTTTTGATAAACTGCTTTCTAAAACTGAAAACCAATAACACATAACAAATTGAGCTAACATATTACATTCAAAAACAGATTGCTGTAGGTGGTTTTGAAAACAGACTGGTCCACTGAGAGTTTTTCTAAATTCAGTAAGACATCCAAGAATAGTGGTAGTTTTTCCTCTTTTCATATTGTCCGAGTTAGCATATACTGTCAGTATAGTTGTTCCTAAACTAGCAACAGTTATACAATAGTTAACAGTTTTTGGTGACACCTGCAGATATACACAGGTGTTTTTACTTATTCTCCCCAGTTAGAAGGACTGAAAGTGGTAACCATGCTTGGAATTTTAATTGTTCAAAATACTTAAATGAGCTGTTAAAGTGTTTTTGATCTTACAGGTGCAAAAAGACTGCATCAAATAAAATCAAAGTGCAAAATCTTAAACTGTCTGGGTTGAAAAAAACTTTGTCAACTCTGTCTGCTTCTGCTACAGGGCAATCATCCTCTTCCTGTCAAAGCAGTCGATGTATACATTCCCAAATTCCTGTTACTTAAAAATAACAAGTGTTGAAGTCTCTCTAGTTGGCTTCAAGGCTATTCAAGGTTTCATTGTGATATGTTAAAGGCAGGCCTTATATTAAAGGTCAGGACAATACAATCTCTAATGGAGATAAAAAAAATTACCAGATCAGTCAAAGATATAATGACATCTTGTCTTTCCACTAATTAACAGAGAAGAATTTGTGTTGAAATTGATAAGGAAGGCTTTACAGAGGCATTAATAACAATAAAAGTTAACAATCTCCATCTCTATCAGTGTGTGTTGTCATAAAGGCTGTGTTTTTGTTTTTACCTGCAGGGAAACACTTAAAACTGCAGTATAAACTTGTTGTAAGTGTCTTATTCTCTTTTACTTTTCCATCTTTCTCCCCAGGTTAAACTCCTTCTTGTCTCTCCTCTTGTCTTTTTTGTTATTAAATATTAATTGGGAATCAATGGAGCACTTGTCTGCTAAATGCTGGAACAGAAGGGCTTACTTTGCCTCAGGCAGAACCAGCGCTGCGTTTCTCGCCCTGTTTACCTGCAGGGCTTTTTCCCCCTCTTGAGTTTTATGTACTGCGACTGTGTGTAGTGCAGCACCCTCCAGCTCTGGTGTGACATTTCAAGCACCACCACGGGGAATAGACCGCTGATGGGGGAGCTCAGTCTGTGTGGCCTTGGCATCTTCGTTAAATGACTCGTTGTTGGACTGAGTTAAAAAGGGACAGTCTCTAGTCACTGCTGCGCTTTTGAAAGCCGCTTCCATTTTGAGCTATCAATAAATGGAAGGCACGGGACATGAAAGCTCTCAGCGGCACAGACCCATGTGAGAGATTTCTGAGGAACCAGCCTTTGGATTTATTTGATGAGAGTGAATAAGAGCTGTTCTCTTCTCTACTATCTTAGCTTCAAAGCCAGGGCTGGAAATGGTTTTTCCCACGCTGCTGGCCTGCCCCCGGGTTGGCTTTGAGTGGGGAAACTTTGCCCAAGCTGGGCCAAGCGGTACAGAAACAAATGAGGAGTGACACTGGTGCAAAGGAGTGTTCGCCTAAGCCTCCCCGAGCACACAGAACTAAAGTGTTCAGCCCTGAGGTTACTCTGCTCTGTTATCACCCTTCAAATAGAGATCACTGACTCTGAGATAGGGAGGCATGTGAAAATGGAGTTTCTTTATAACCTTTTTTGGGGTCTTTTCAAAGAAGGTTGTGAATAACAAGGTAAGAGTGAGTAAAATTTGAATCTTCTGTATTTTTTGTATGGAGTTGTTGAGTAAAGGCATCAAGTTGCAACCTTTTAAACCATTCATTGTGAAAATGTTTGCTTCCCTCAATGAGTCTAAAGAAAAAGAAAAGCTGCTGACACTGTCTTTTACTTGTCATAACAATTATTAAGCTGTATTAATCAATCATCAATTTTAATTTGCAATAAATTTTGGCTTGTAGTGTGAAGAGGGTTTTTGGCAACAAACCCAGAGCCTTAACTCTGTACTTTTATAGCATCTACAGTGCTTTTATTTCTCTTTTTTTTAGACACATTGACCATATTACTCATGTTACCACAAACATCAACCCTTTCCTTAAGCTAACTACACATTGAAATCAAGCCTATGCCACCTGTCCAGCTCTAAACAACCAACACAAGCACTTAGCCAAAATATGGCTAATAGCTCTGCCTAGCTAACGCACAAACAAACAAAAATCAAATATTTCTTAAGGGAGCTAATTAAATCTTTTCATTTTGCTTAACATACTTCAATATTGAAAGACAAGCGTGTGTTTATAAAGTTTTAGCTTCTGTGAGTTTTTCACACTAGCTAAACACAACAAAACACGGTAGCCTTAGCAGTTTTCACTAAAGAGAGAAAACAGGCATGCCAAATTTTTCATAGATTTTCCCAGTGTTCACACATATTTTTAAAAAGTATTAGATTTACTGTTAACATTAATAGTAAACAGCATAATATTAGCTTTCGCTCATGGTGACTAGTTGAGTGGGAACACCATAGCAAGCCTACAGCAACATGGCTTCTACAATTTCACTTGCTGTCCTCCTAACTTTTTACTTATTATTTTTATTTGTGCCTAAATGAAGTAAGTAACAAAAGAAAAGATAAAAAAGGTAGCAATCTAAATGAACTCTTTCCATAATTTCATTTAGTCCCGTACATGGCTAACAATGACCAACCTGCTACACTTGCGCTAATGCTAGCTGCATAGGCTGTGTAAAACAAAGAAGTATTCTCTCCTGTCGTTTCCTGATACTGTGAAATGAGGCCAATCCGTGGACGCAGCCACATTGGAAATGTCGCCAACTTTGAGCTTCCTTTCGAACAGCTACAGGACACCTGCCAGAGCTGAGCTGTGTCTCTGATTGGACAAACAGATGATCCTAATAACTTCTAAGCCTCAGAGTTTGAAAAAACATCACCTACTGTACAGTGTGTGTGTAGATAGAGAAGTCAGCATTTTAGACCCAAGCCATTTTTTGAACCTGGCTCTGAATACACTTTTTAATGCCATAAAAGTCTGGTTTTCTGGCTGGGTGTGCTCCTTCAGCCACAGACCCATTTGTTACATAAAAACTTAAAGTATAAATGTGAAACTGGATGCAATGGGCTGTACCATTAAGTCTCTCAACTTGTGAACATGTGGCTTTCAGAAACTTAATCTCACAATGTTTTGAACAGTCCTTCAGTCTTGCCTGATAAGCGTGGTTGAATGCTAACATTGACAATTGATTGTTTTGTTTGATAAGCTAGAAACCTGCTGTCAAATGCTAATCGTTGTAGTTATCAGCTAGCAGTGTTGTTTAAATGTATTTTTAAAGCTCTTCAGTTGTTTCTTTTTTCACTTTTAAAGGGTGATATTAGTATTGAGTCACTCCTCAGCTGTCAGAGATATTACCCAGAGATGGTTAAATGCTAACTTTAGCTGTTTTTTTTTTTTCAAAGCTAATGTGTATCTTAAAAAAAAGTCATACAAAACAAGTGAATGATAGATATTTCTCAGTTTAGTTACTTCTCATAAATACAACAAACCCATCTCCTTTGAAGGCACCAATAGATTTAGACTGTATCAGTTTTCTGGATGTTTCCTGCCATCATGAACTTTCTTCTTCATCTCCCTGACGCCATAAACTGATCGCATCAGCTGTTTCTGTTTCTTGTCTGACTGTTGTTATTGACAGCTGGACATAAATGAGTGCTGAAGCAATCCATCTGAGTTTCATGTAATTACTGTATAATGAGATGAATAGTGCAAAATAAACATACATTATATTTCTGTTTTTTGATTTATGCTGTGAATTAAAGGGGGAGAATCTGGCAGCTGATGCTCTGGTGTTGCAGCATTTTCTAACCAGCAGATAGTCGATTGCAGCAGCTTGTCTCACCGAGATGAATGAGGTCAGGGCCAATTAATTACATGGTCCTAATGACTGAGCTTATTGGGCCAACTGGGTGCATTGAAGGGGTAGTCATAGCAACAGAGACATAGGTTTTTAAATGCACTTTTAGTGTGCTGAGCTTGGCCCTTGCTCATTAATGTGGTCCAGTGTATTTTAAATATCAGGATTATTTGTGCAGTAAACAAGCATTCACGCCTGCTGAGGAGCCCTGTTCTGTTATTAACTCCGGCTTCTCAGCGTCATGTTCCCGCTGCGGATTTGATTCTTGTAAACATGTAATCTCACAAAAGTGTTCCTGATATGTCTCCAGCTTTACATCAAAGGCCTGCGGGATATTTGGCTGTCAGCTCAGCTACATGTATGCATATTAACAAGGAATTATTTATGATCTGTTTTTTTTTAAAGCTTATACCTTGTGAGAATAATCCATTGTGGTCATTCTAATGGTTTCCTTATGTTGGCCCTCGGGGTATGAAGCAGTTGGAAGCCGTGGTTTTTGGAAACACAATAACGCTGTTTCCAGCTCTGCCTCTGGGGCTTGTTTTGCCCATAAATTAGTGATTTACTCAAACTGCACTAAAACAATGAGGTCTCCTCTCTAATCTGAGGGTTAATGGCTGCAAGTATGACCACGGGGAAAAGATTAGCCAGTTTAAAGTGGCAGGAAGCGTTAAGCAGGATTGTATGGGGGTGGAAACAAGGTTGCGAAAAACCATATATAAACACCACTGAATGCTAAATACCCAATGTTACATCCCTTTAGAACATTTTCATGCTATTATTTATAAAATCCCTTCCTTTTTAGTCACACAAAACATGCACAAACATAACAATTTAGGCCTTGTGGAGATAGAGTCTATAATTGGCCTCCCACCCCCTGCTGTGTCTCTCTATGCAGGAAAGAGGAAATCAGGATTAGGTGTTTCCTGTGAAAGTGTGCCAGTTTCTCTCAGCATGGGGCCTTAACAGTGGAGCCGCATGTTCAATGCGTGGAGCCTATTCCTGGTGAAAAACATAGGAAAACTGACGACTGGGACAATTAATTCTATCAATCCAGCTCTGTTGATGCATCACAAACTGGAGGGGAAGGAGAAACTACACAAAAGCTTTTCAGTCTTACATAAATGGCTTCAATCAGCCTTGTTGAAGCAATTGTAGAAAAGATGTGAAGGGTCAAAGAATTAAAATTTATAAGCACTGCGTGATGCCCTCAGTGAAGGTTGCTATTTGATGATATTTTTTGTGCAGTTTTTGTCCGTCTCCGCTCCTGTGCTTCCTGTCAGGGCTGCAGAGTGAAGCAGCGTGCAGTCTGCAGGTTCAGGGTGATTAAGTGCTTAAGGTCAGGCTGCTAATTCTTTCTCTGCCATTCCTTACCTGACAGCACACAGCTGCCATTTTCTCCTCGGTTGTCATGTGAACAGCCACATATTTGTTTTCATTTCTCGTCTTTATTTTCTGCTGTTGAGTTTTTGTTGTGTGACTACATTGCCACTTGATAACAGACAGGGAGCCAGAACGCTCCTTCCTTTCAGTGTGTTAAAGTGAGAAAACAACCTTGCATGGAGAATAACTTAAGTTTGTCTTACTTATCCTTTTTGGTTAATTATCTTGTAACCCCGGGGAGGCTTGTTGGTCTCTGGTGAATGACGATCATTTTTTGCCTCTGTGCTTATTATGTACTAAACATTAAGCCTTCATTAAAGTAAGCCTTTTAGAAAAACAACCTAAAATATTTCATCTTATTAAAGGCCCTGTGAGGACTTTCCAAGTGATCTTGAATTAGTCTTACTTTTATGCATTAGCTTGTTATAATCTATGATTTAAAATGACTTTATCAGCACTAAAATCAGCCTTTTCCTAAATGCCAATTCTCAGTATCTGTCTCCTGGTCAAACACAAATCCATTTAGGGCAAGTAGATTAAAAGTCCCTATAACTACACTGGTTGTCAAAGTTTTGCAGTGAGAAGAGGTATCTGTGTTTTTCTCTGCTGAAAATGATTTCTGGATTAATTTTGTAAAAAATGGTGGACACTAGAGCTGCACTGTCAAAAAAAGGACAGAAGAGCAGCAGTTATTCTGCAGTGGTCTGTTCAAATGTGAGCATCTGTCAGTAAAATTAAGAGTGAGGTTATGTTAGCTCTGCTTGGTGAGGTTAGAGTTGGTAGATGAGCACTGGCAGGACATAACCTGGATTCACTAATGTTTTAAGTTACTGACACATGTCAGAGCACCAGGCTGTGTGAGTAACACTGAACAGATAATTTACTCATCTTTACCAAGTTTACCAAGTTCCAAACAATAGAAGTGTGTAACTACAAATAAATATATTACCATATACTATATATTATTATTATTAGGGCTGGGACGATTTGCTATTCTCACAATTTGATTCTATTATGTTATTTTGGGGTGCTGATTCAAATTAAATTATGATTCTTTAATATATAAATTTTTGGTTTGCTTTTTGAACTCGAGACCATGTGGGAAAAGTGAAATGATGATGATAATGTCTACAGACTATATCAGGAGCCATATTTTCCCATTAAATGCACATCATGTGAGTCAGAGAGAAACATTTCACCCTCTGCTAAAGGAAGAGGTAACTTGTTTCCAATCTAGTTTATAAACGAAGACTGAAATGAAAAAATTAAATTTGAAAAAAACGAAAAAACAAACAGACATATTTTTGGCAAAGAATCCTGATTTTGATGTTGTCAAACAAAAACACCAATAAATATATATTTTTTCTCCTGCCCCTAATTATTATACAGCAGTTTTGCATCCTGGGAAAAGTAGTCTTAAACAAAGAGAAGTAGTAGTAGTAGAAGAGCTGCACTCCAAAACAAGTTGCCGCTATACGGCATTGTGTAAGTGCTCGCGGAAAACTGAGAACCTTTAAAACACACATTTTAACATTGTGGTACAAGTCCACTGATCATTTATTGGTGCTGATCTTGGCGTGAGTGATGCAGAAAAAATCAAAAATGTTGTCATTTATCGGTTTCACTTGTGTAGGCACTCAGTTATTCAACACAGACTCTTTCTGACAGATTTCAGTTCAAGAACTAACCACTGTTTGTCTCTCCAATGTTTTGAAGGAGGTTTGCAAACACCAGAGCACGCATTACAATTTCTACGACCACATGCTTTTGGAAAGCCACTAAACATGACATGCTGGGCTGGGCTCACTGCCATCCAACACCACTGATTGGTACTTAAATCCTGAAGATTGACACACAAGCCCGTGGTTGCAACTTAGAGTGTTTTCAAAGCGAAGCATGAGGTTTTTGATCCCAGGCTTTAACTTCAAATTATCCAGCAGTTGGTCTTTCTGTCAGAAATTTAGCTAAGTTAGCCCATTTCTAATGCACATGTCACACAGTGGTAGCCTTCAGGAGATAAATTCGGAAATGCAGAGTGGAGATAGCCCATTTGCTAATGAGGTTTCCATAGTGCCACATTAAGGCAGCCGCAGTGGGAAGTGCAGCTGTGTTGTGTCTCCATGGCTCTGACAGGGCTGTAATCTCTGGACTAACAATATCAGACACCCTGTGAAGACGTGTTAGCATCCAAAGTGTTTGAAGTGTCTGTGGAGCACAGAGCCAATCGCAGCGTGCAGGAGCTTGACACTGACATTTAACTGGGCATGAAATGGATGAAAATTGCTTTTTTGCTCTCCATTGTTGTTAATTGCTGTATTTTGTTGTTGTTAGTTGCCACATCTGTGTTTGCATCACTTAAAGCTCTTTTCAGGTGCAGATGAAGCTGTTCTGCTTTTCATAATGGTCATAGATACTCTGTTTTGAGCTTCTCAGAATCAGTGTTGGATGTTGGATGTTGGATATAGTTAAACACCTTTCTAATGTCACAGATGTTATGCTTTCCCGTTGCGGCACTACACTGTGATACATAATAAGCAGTGTTTTGCTTTGTTGTATTTCTCCAAAGAATTCATTCATGCTCTTGGCACCACAGCGCCGTTCCTTCTGCGCTGTTGGGAGATTGCTGGATGAATTGAACACTCCACCTTCCCTCCTTTTTTCCCCCTCCATTTTAAACACCCAATTTTTTTCTTTCATCATGAGATGGATCTTGTAGATTGAATCATTTTCACAGTCGGGAGGCTCACTGTAGGCCCTGAAATGAAATGAACTCCCAAATCAATTTCAAATGGGAACAACAAGTGAGCTCTCTCCCTGCGTAGCTGGAATTGGTTTTGTTATTGAAAATGAAATGAAGTGTTTTCTTTTTATTTTGCGCCTCTTTTATTGCATATTATAGCCTTGTTCTTTTGCCTTCTATGAGTCCCTCCAACTTAAAGCTTGATCTGTTTTAATTTCAGCACCTTTATCTTCTAATGTCAGGGTTTCTATAAAGGTGCCACTCTAAAAGGTGCCTGTAATTTCTACAAGGTGATTTATTGTTTCTTAAATGGACCGCCTTTTCACACCTTTCCTTTGTCGCAGGGAGTTAAACAGCCATGAAATTGCTTGAATAATAGTGTTTAAATCCAATCATGGTTTGTGCCGTCAGCTTCCCCGCACACAGTTCAGTCCTCAGTGCTTTTTGTGACCACTTTTTTCCCCCTCATCTGGCTCAACTTTTTTTCTTCACAGTCACAGGTTCAAAGCTTTTACAGGACAATCAGTTCAGGTTTTTGGAGGCAGAGCTGGAACACAATTACAGATGCAGAAAGTGGTGATGATTGAATTTGAACACAGGTGTTAGAGAAGCATGTAAAAATGAGTTTTGAATCTGGAAAATTGTAGCATCAGGTTTAGTCAATGGATAATCATCAGTCATCCTTACTTTGCTTATGTAAAGGACTGCTGTGGATCAAAGTTTTTCTGTTTTGTTTTGTTTTGTTTTGTTTTAGGGATCTTGTCTCTTAAAAAAACAACCAATTCAAACTATATATATATATATATATATATATATATATATATATATATATATATATATATATATATATATATATATATATATATATATATATACTTTAATTTCTTATACTTTTTGAGGATTTCTCAAAACAAAGTGTGGTCAAACATCCTTATGCTATCATTATTGACATTAAACCCCATCTGTCCCTCATTTATCTCTTGATACCAATGATACGTGCCCAGGTTTTCTTGCTACATTCTTCCTTCTGTAATTCAACCACTAAATGTCATCTATTTGGTTTTATTTCATCCTTTATAGTAGAATTAGGCCCTCTTTCCTCTTCTGTGCCTCTCTGATTTTCCAAGATAAACTAATTTTGGGTCAAACCAAGTCCAGATAAATCTTATTCCAGACTGATCTTTGGATGCCTGAGGTGTCTTGAGCTGAATTGTAGCCAGTCACACCTTAAACAGGGTTAAATAACAAATCACAAGACACAATGTTTCTTCTGGATGTCAGCTAATCGCTGCTTTCTGTCTGCTTCCCTCTCAGGCGAACTGGCCTCCATGATCTCTCGGTACCCTTCTCCCGCTGAGTTGGATGCTTTTGCTCATAAGACTGCCAACAGCCCCCTGTCCATCAAAATCTTCCCATCTGATGTGCGGGTGCCACAGCACAAACAGCTGAACAAAACCGTCAATGGATTGGACACCACGGGACAGCGCTATAGCCCATACTCACACCCGTACTCAGGGGGGAACCAAGGTTTGCTGGCTATCGTCCAAGCTTCTGTGGTGGTCAAAGGTGTGCTGAAGAACTCAGAGGGCAGGAGGACTAAACATGCAAACAGCCAGACTCCCTATCCTAATCCTCTGAATAACAGCTACACAGTCAGACACAGGCACAAGGCCTATCATATAAGCTCATGTAAGCCCCCTGATGTTCCCGTTGAGACAGTTTGTTCGAACACAGGGATGGCCTCCGGAGATCAGAGCCTGGCCCCCCAGTCGGAGCTGGCAGAGGTTCAAAGCCTGATGATGAGGCAGATGAGCAGAGTCCCCCACAGCCAGGCCCTGCAGTTAGGAGGAGAAGCTCGATCCAGCCCTTCTCTGCAGGTCGTGGCCGCGGTGGCGAATTCAGACTCTGACTTTGTTCTGGGAGTGCCCCCTCAGAGCAGTTTGGCATTTACAGGGGCAGTGATACCTGCACAGGGAGCAGAGGGAGGTAAAGCCAGGTACGCGGAGAAGAGTGAGTACACATTATGGCAGCAGAAGCATCAAATCCAGCAGCAGCAGCAGTATCAGCAGGCAGCAGGGAGGATGTATGGTGTTAGGAACGGCGCACAGGGGCTCAGGGCAGCAGATGCTAGCCAGCCTCCTGAAACCTGCCTCCCTTTGGCATCCTATAGACTGCATCCTGGCAGTGTAGGTGGCAGGCAGAAGCAATCCATCAACTGCCCTGGCATGCAGGTGGAGCCCCCTATTGGACAGTTCTTCGCTCCTCTCTGGGATGGTGCTCTAGCTACTCCTAATAGCGACTGTTACACTTCTCAGGTGCTGGCAACGGGTACATGTGCAGCCAGGCCGAGAAACCCAGGGCTCTCCCATCCACATCTCCACCATCATCAGCCACAGCTCCACCCCCCTCCTCTTCCTCCTCCTCCACCTCCTCATTCCCAGGCCTACAGCACAGACCAAAACTTCTGTTGCGGGCTGCCGAGTACTAGCCTGTGCCATGCTGCTGTGCTCAGCAGCAGCCTGCAGTCTCTGGAGTGCCTCATCAGTGAGATCCACCCACCCTGCATCAAAGAGCGCATGCTGGGCCGCGGGTACGACGCTGTGGGGATGCCTCAGCTACTGGAGCACCACCAGCAAAGCCACATGCAGCTCCCCAGCTACAGATAAAGACAAACACAGAAGAAGAAACCTTTTCAAGCGGATGGGAGTGTGACAAAAATGAGACATGCCGTTTTTATAGTTTGTGCATGTGCTGTATTTGTAGAAGGCTTTGTGTTGGAAGCCGAAACGAAAAATGATAATCACGGCCTAAGATACAGGTTTATCTTATGGACTTTTTGTGTTTTAATTCTTAAACGGCCATCAAGCCTGCTGTTTAAAACTGATGCTGAGCACCCAATCAGAATCACATTTTATCCTGTAGTTTGCAGATGATTGTTTTGTTTGTCACTGGAGGGAACATTCTTACATTCGCTGCTTTGTCGTGGGTTTAGTTTCATCCACTTCTCACTTAGTTTCTGCCATGTGATGCCAATTTCATGACCACAAGGAAAACATTTGGTTGCAATATGAATATGAATGTCATGTTATATGGATTTTATTCTGCCACGCTCAGCATTCTGTATCAGGACTTTGGCATTTCCAAATCAACACTGTGGCAATTCAGGCCGAGCAGGACGTGCTTTGGTTATTTTATTTTATTTTTTTCAATTTCGTGGTCATTTTTCTTGAATGAAATTACATTTTTCTCTCTGAAGTTGAGCGGTTTTACCAACATAATAGAGAGCCACCCGAGCTGTTGTGTGGCTACACTCTGAGACAGTGGAATATGTAGGACCAATATGTCCTTTTGTGTGTCTGCACTGGATCTGTAATACTGTTTTATTTATGTTGGCCAGTTCAGTTAAATGGCAAACTGTCTCTATAATTATAAAGTGCAATTATTATATATGAAGATGTGAGCGCTCTCCATGATGTATGTTGTTGAGATAACTACATTTTGCAATGTATGACCCTAATATCTCACCCTTTTTTGCCTCTTCTTAATAAGGATTGTCAAGTAAATGAAATTTTCTAAACCCTGCAAATGTTTTGTCATCATTTTTATTACCCGTCAGACGTGCAGCCAAGGAGACACTTTTATTATATTTATGAATGATAAACTATTTAAGGAAATAGGAGACTTTTTCTGCTTTATTGCAAAGGGATTTCAGGCTTAACCACAAGGCAATTTTTTCCCCCACTCATTTTATTAAGATCCATCTGTTCACTGGAGAATTGTGAAGCTTTATAATACGATGCAAATCAATCCTGAGCTGAAATATGTGCTGGATGGTTTCCTCTATAAATAATGCAAGTCAAAAGTGCTGCTTTTGTTATCACAGTGAATTATATTAGACTAAATGGCTGGCCAACGCTTAAAGGCAGAATGATTTGAAATACATATATGTAAATAAAAATGTACAGGGCTTTTTTCCTATTACAACAAAACACATTCGCTGGAGATTATTACTGTTCACACGTGCAGAAATGGGCTCACCATTATCTAGCTATTGAATTGCTAATCTGAGATGCCTTGCAGCATGCATGCCTGCATGCACCTCTTATTTTGCTTCATTTATCCTCCTAAATTGGATGCTATAGCAGTAATGTGGTTTAGGTCACCATAGACACGAAATGCACACCCATTTCAAGAAGTCTATTGCAGAACAAATAACCTCGATGGCGTAAATAATGACATTATATGCACTGTTGGGAACAGAACTGCAATTTTCAACTGATTACCTTGTTGCAGATAACAAATATTTTAGAGTTAAAGGTCAGCGGCTCTGTCATTGAGGCTTTGTTGTTAGTGATTTTCTGTCTTTAGCCTGTTGTGTTCCAGCTTCACTTGGAGCTTTTCCATCCTATCTATCAGTCAGGCCAGGCCAGTGTGCTGATAAACCGACAGGATTACAGACACGCTCCCCTCGCCCTCGCTCAGAGGTGATTAGCTAAGGCTGGTCTCCTGTGGGAGAGGAACCAGAGCCACTGCAACCTCTGGGACACACTTCAGATAAGTGAGACTGGGCAGAGGAGGAGGCTGGCTGATCTGAGGGATTAGAGGACATAAAGAGGCAGGGGGCTTTTTCTTTCCCTAATACTGCTGATGTCTGAAAAAGAAAGCAGGGTGAAAATATGGATGGTGTGAGCATGTCAAATGATGGTCCAGGCTAGCAAAAAATTACAAACATAAATAACTATTTTTGTGTCTTTTAGGAGCCGAAAACTGGAGCATGGGTTAAAATATCCCTTGAGGTAGCAGCACCTCAAATGTGATTAAAACAATAAGACAAAGGAGGGAGAAAAGGAAAATGTCGCCATCTAGAGGAAGAATCATGAATTACACTTGTCTTTATAACTTATTTGCAACACAGTTCTTTATTATCAGTCATCATCATTCAAAATAAATATTTCATGACAAGCAAAAAATTGACAGCTGATTATTAAGAGACAAACATTGCAAACATAATCATGGATACATTAACTGTGGATTTAATGAATGAGTTATTAATAAAAGCATGCATAGGAGTGCCGACTCCAAAAATTAAAAACATTGTTTGACATGTGGCGCTCATATCAGGTCAGTTGAAATCTGAAGAACACAGATCACAGAACAAAACATACAGCACGAGCTCAATTTGACTACACCCTCTTACTCATCAGACACACAACACAAACTCAACACACCTAAAGCCCTGAGGGGCAGAACTCTACTGGGTATTAGCTCCTGCTTTGGAAGTTAAACAGGGATAAAAGAGGATGAAGGCTCAATTTTAAAAGTAAAATATTGGTTTGAGACCACAAGGCACACAGTAGTTTGAAACCTCATTTCCTAAGTGTTAAACTTTAAAAACACAGGTGAGGCTGCTGCTCCTGAATAGACAGTTAAGGTAACTCTGCTATCAACAGTTTCCCTTCATGAAACAGATATTAGCCAAAAATTTATGTCAAAAACACAGCAGAAACTCACAGAATAATATAATTCTGTGGGAATAAGAGCTGCACTGTTCCTTTAACCATCTTGTAATTCCTCAAATTTGTGCAGTGCTTATCTTTAGCTGCGGATGTCTGTTTGAAATTAAGGCATGATTTCAAGATTAAACAGAATTACATATTCAATAAGGCATATTTAAAACAATAAATACCACACTCTGAGAAAACAGTATAATCCTTTAAAACCAGCTTGGAAAATGTGACTTTGTCTCTCATGAGGCAGCATTTCCAGCGCGGTAATGTCCCAGGTCATCAAACAGTGTAGTCCAGCTCAGCGTTCATTTCTGTGTACATCTCATAGATGGCATCGACGGTGGTGGTGTAATTTACCAGGAACTGACGCACGTTGGCCAAACAGTCCTCCTCTTTCACTTCCTCTCCTTTGGACAGGGATTTGAGGAAGTTTGATCTATAGGGAGCTGCGGCTAACGCCACCTGTGAAGAGGAAAAAGAAGATTTTCCATTACATGTACAGGTTTTACTTGCAAGTTTGACATGAACAATTAAGGGGATAGTTTGTTTTGGGGGTGGGGGCAGGATTGTATAATCTTAGTCCCTCTCTTAAAGAAAGGGAAAGAAAGGGAAAGAAAGGGAAGCTTTACTATCAACCTACTACAGCTAGTGTCATCTGTACCACTTGATTTATTCAGCAAATTTTAAGAAACTTCAACTTTTAACTTCTGAAAATGGAAGAAAGTCAGTAAAACAGGTTGCTGTGTGTTAGCTATTGGGACCTTCTTACTAAGAAAAGCCCTGAAGTACTGCTGTTATCAAATCTATCTCATGGCAGCAGCAGATCTCTCTGTTTTAGGGCATCTCTCCTGCTCTCCTTTACGCACATACATTTCTACTCTCTCCGGTCAGTTGAGTCTCAAATTCATAAAGGTGAACACACTAAATGTGTTTCATGGTTTCTGTCACAACCAACTTTTTTAGTTTTTTTTTTTTTTTTGTCTCTTTTAAATCCATGTGCTGTTTGACAGAAGTGCATTAACAAATGGAATATCTGAAGGCAAAGCAAAGTCCTGAAATTTTTCAAAATAAAGCATACACTTTTGCTGACATAAATTGGCTTAAGTTTCTTCGAAATAAGCTGAAGTATGTGATAAAGTTGACCTGTCTGTGGCAGTTAATAGCCAAGCTTCAGTACTAGTTTTTCAGCTGGAGTCCTCACAAAAGGGCCAAATTGACAATTTACTCACAACGAATAAGTGTCTTATAAAACCTCACTTCAAGATAAAATATATTATCCTAAATACTCACAATGAAAGATTTATCTATGTAGAGCTTCTGGTAGACAAAATTAGTCAGTTCCATTTATGCCAAAGTTATGACAGAAGCCAAATCCCTTTGAACAAGCAACAAGACAATTCTATAATTTCCTTTAGAAGAAACTTTTGGACAAAGTGACTTATGACCCAAGCATATCTGTCATTCAGGGTTATACTGAACATGACTTGTAGATTACCTTATCTACATCTGTTGCTCAACTTTAAAACTTTTTCAATGTTAATGTGATTAGAAGTTTGAACTAGAATACTTCTCAATTCAAAACCTGATTAAAACAAAGTCTTTCCTTTTGAATGAACTAGTTGAAAAGTGTTGTTGTTAAAAGACAAGAGGAAAATAGTTGCATCCATGACTTAGTCCAAAAACATAAAACACTGCACACTAACAGGTTTGTTAAAACAGATCAGGGTGACATGCCAAGAAATATAAACAATCAACAGAAAAGCCAACATTATGCTCACAGTGAAAATCCTCTGAACCATCCACCCGTGGTATCTCTTCAGCGCCTGCTCGTAAGCTTTGGTGACATTCACCCGAATAAGGTTGGGGTTGTTTTCATCCTTCTCCCCGTCTGCCAGACTCTGCAGCAGGATCTGTATGAAGCGGAGACCCCTGCAGGAGAAACCGAGCACAAGAAAAATATAAATTATCAGTCTGCGTCAGCTCAGTGGCCTAAAGTTCAACTTACAGTATGACATAACATCAAGTCCAGGCAGCAGTCACCTTTTAAGCCACATCAGAGCTAATGTTGCTCCAACTTTAGGCCATTCTGCAGCGTGGGCTTCTCGTTCTGCCTCCAGGATACTCTGCAGGGTCACATACTTTGCAGGATCCTCCTGGTATACTCCTCGAATTTTCTGGAGAAATAAGAATTCAGGTTATGTGAAGGTGAAGCAGCATGAAAAGAGGCGTACAAATAAGCAGACAGATCTGTATCTCACCGTTATGTTGCCATTTATGTCGGATTTTATGGGTAGAAATATTTTAGATCCCAGGCAGTCTGAAAGAGAGACATTTGAGAGCGTGCAGAGCGATAAAAAATGAATGACTTTATCACATGTCCCTGGTTAAAAGGGGATAGTGAATGCAGATCAGCATGTCTGACATAAACCAGACTACATTTTTCTTATTTTAGGTCAGTTAGGATCACCAAAATTATTTCTATCTGCTAAATTTCAGAATAATGATAGAGGAAATTTATTAGAGATTTTATTTTTCATTACTTTCTTCAAAGTAAAAAGTTTACAGACATATCCTGGATATTTGGTAGCATTGCCTTAAATCTGTACAACTTGTTCTTCTTCCACAAACTTCTCACAATAGTAAGCAGGAATTGCATCCTATTCCTCCTGACAGATCTGGATTAAGGGAAGCCTTGCTCCTACGCTCCTTTCAGGATCTGCCCCCCAATTTTCAGGGGGGGATTGAGTCCAGGGTTTAGGTTCTTAAGGTAACTGTCTGTTTGGAAGACCTGTTTTTATCCAAGCTTTAAGCAGGCTGGTGTCATCTTTTTTTGAAGTGCACCAAAACATCCTTACAGCATGATGCTACCACTCTGGGGTTGTTTTGACTTTCTTGAGACATTTTGTGTCCAATTAACACAAATATGGTCAATTAACCTATCAAAAGCTTCCAAAAGCCATGACGTCATTGTTTAAAGACATAGTAATCTTAGCGTGTGTAAACGTCTGACTTTGAAGAGAGTCTTGGAGAAAAAGATCTCCGATAAATTTTCAATGGCATTAAACAATTTTGGCATTCCTGATTGGGCTGAAACAAGAAAAGCTTAGTCTGATTTAATGTCATTGACAAAAAAAAAGAATGCGTCTTTTTATACAGCGTGTGTAAACTTCTGGTTTCAGCTGTAGGTGTAAACAGAAAGGGAAAAATGCAGTGAATGCATAGTAAGTTAAAGGCACAATGAGGTCAATGTATTCTCTGTTCAGAGAGTAAACAAAGAGTGTCTCTATACGAGCTGCAGCTGCACTAATGGTACTCCTCTCCTGCTGTGTATGTGTGAAATAACCATGACTTGGTATCAGACAAGTGAGAAGTCATTTAGAGTAACGTCATGAGGAAGAAGTCAACATTATATCAGCCTATCAGCCGCCACAGTTACACACTATCGTTTTATGGTTACCGAGTTTATCTGGAGTTTTACTCACCGAAAAATGAAGGCAGATGAGAAACAGTCTCCAGAAACAGCTTAGTATCTATGGACTTATCTGGAGGTAGTTCTTTAAATTGGTTATCCAGTAAAAGAGACATGTTCCCGCCGTCGGAACAGGCAGCTGTGGCGAGCGGCTCTTCGACTGTTGAGAACCCGGAACTCCTTTCTTGTCAGGTGGGTGGGGAAGCGCCAACAGCCCCCTGTCACTTTCATCTTCCTCCAACAGGTGGGACAATAATACACATGTTTCAAACTGCTGTTTCCCACACACACAAAACACGACAGACATAAAGTTGAGGTATGGATAATACTTTATTATATCTAAGGTAGGGATTGTTTCAACGACAGAGGCAGCTTAAAGTTACAAGGGATTAAGTTTCAGGGTTGAACCAGAGGTGGAGAGGCAACACACGCTCTTTCTTTCCACTGCACGCTGCTAAAACTCTCAACCCTAAGTTTTCAAAGTATGTTTAACGTGAGTCGATGCTTTGTTGGACTTATTGACTTATTTATTTAAAATAAAGGTTTAAAGCCAGGCTTAGTAACTTTTGGGAGAAAATAACGCAGTGCAACCTGCTGAATAATAAAGGTTGATCAGTGAAGTTGTGAAATACATCATGGCTTCTCATTAATCACATTTACTGGTTTACAGAGTAATATTCAGGACCCCTTCAGGTGGTGGCACAAAACCGAATGGGGGATTAAAAAAACACCTTCAAAATAATCTGAAACAGTTTATAGGGGCAGATTTCATCCATTATTGTCAAAAAAAGTTTTTTTGTTTTTTTGTTTGTTTGGCCTATTAGTGTTTTCCAACTGCAGGGGGTCACCAATTTTCAGTACCACTTTTTTGGGGTCCCCAGGCCAAAAAGTTTGTGAATCCCTTATCAAACCCAATAGTTACACTTGTTAACAGTAAACTAGCCCGCATACTGTCCTTATATTGAATGAATTTAACAGTAACAGTGAACATATTTATGGTCTGTGGTTCCCAAAGTAGAGGTTGGGACCCAAAACACTGATAGAGCAGTCATGAATTGAATAAATTGCTTTTCAAAACAGACAAATGTTTACAACTTCATATTTCATCCATTACTATAAAAGTAAAAACAAAACACATGTACTATTTTGTGTGAAACCGTACAAATGGGAAATATTCCATATGTCTGCCACATTTTTTTGTTGCCACAAGACCACAAGGTGACTAACCCAGGATAGCAACAGCAGATTAATTTAGGCAACACATTTATATGTGCAGATAGGTAGTCTAAATTTCTATCATTCAGCCAAATTTCTTAGTTTTTAAAAAAAAAACATTTGGAAGGGGTCACCAGTCTCTTTTAGAAGTGAAGCGTGAAAAATTTGGGAACCGATGATGGTTATTGTAGCCAAAGATAAGCTAGTGATTATAACAGTAAAGCATATAGAGTAAGACGAACAAAATATTTTGACAAAATGTCATTTAAAGGAACATGAAGTGTATCTGTAAAGTCACAAACAAAAAAAACTGGTGAGTGAATATTGATTTACAAAAAAAAAGGTCGAACAATTTTAAGCATTTTTAAAACCAGAACACATAAATGGTGTATACACTGGCCTTCTTATAAAGACTCTGTTTAAGAAGTCCTTTAAACCTTTGAGAATGAATACAGATGTGCCTTTGGAACGATGGTTTGAGAATCGCACAATGTCAAAAATGTTTGATTTAAAATGTCACATAAATGTAAATAAAGTCTATAGAATTTAATCTTGCAGGACGAAGCTGAGTATTCACATTGAAACTGTTACAGCTGCATTATTTCACGTTGCTCAGGTGTAACATTTATTACCACATTCAAAAGAAATGCTTTGTATTCATAGTTAAATACAGTCTCCTGGCGTAACATTGACTTAAACGTAGTCCACATATCAGAGGTGTGTTTGTTCTCTTTCCAACCCTGGTTTAACCTTTCTGGCTCACAAAGAGTGACACCTATGACCCAGGTTTTACAACAGGTACTCTAACTCCTAGGGGATATTGACTTTATCAGTGATTGTTAACCATGGCTGTACGCATGTGACTACAAATAGCATCTGAAACACTGGAGTTACAGTACCACACCAAAGAAAAAGAGAGCACAGGTTGCCTTTCACTTACTGCCAGCTGAGATGTCCCAAACCTCAGAACACAAAGTTAGTCTGTGAGGAGCAACATGTTAAAGAGAAGCTTATGAAAATAAACATAGATATTTTTAGAGGTAAGACATACACGTTTATAAATAGAATAGCATTTGGGTTATTCTGATAAAGAATTACATGGATACAAACAGTACATTTTTATATATTTGCATAACGCTATTAGAATTGATTCAAAATGTGTGTCACAAGCCCACCTCTGTGACAATATAGCTTACACACATACGCACGCACACACACACATCAGAAGTATGGCTGTAACATTAGAAATCCAAAACTACTGATACTTAACCTACAAACACGTCTCAAACCAGAGAGGAGAAGGACTCAACGGCTGGATGGAATAAAAGTGTGCACACTCTGGGATCTGCTGGCCTCGCATGGTGCTCATTGTTTTTTTAAAATCACAGTTTGCCTACTGAACAAACATTTGAACTCTAAGCAAGTGGTATCACGATGATTTGAGATTAAAATACTGTCATCTCAGCGTAAAAACAATCAAAATGGCTAAAGGGAAACAACTAGAGTAAGATTCATCTACTGTATAATGACCTGACTTATGGAAAGAGTGGAGGCTCAACTGCTTATTCTATTGGTTTTTGTACACACACAACATTGCACTTGTGGAAATTTTGTGGATTAAAGTGTTTTTCTTTCAGCGAGGTAAAAGATTCTGTACTACACATTTAAAGGTGTTTTAACTACCTATTACTTTGATACAAAAATCAAAATAAATACATGTTTGACTGATCCCTTAGTTTGCATGTGTCAACTCTAGGAATGTATGTGAATGCTTAAAGTGGTTAATAAAGGAGAAAATGGTGTTAACACTGATTGACTTGAGTTTGGGGTGTTTGAAGAATGTCTTTGGGTTTTGGTTAGTTGTTGTTTTCTTTGGTTGTCACAGTGACAAGTTGCTTGGCAGCTTTGGCGATGTCATAGGCGCACTGGATGACCTGCTGAGTGACCAGCTGGATGTCCGCAGGGCAAGGGCTGTGATCCGCGGCCTTCTGGCACTCTCCGTGAAGCCGACTGGCGCTGGACGTGAGCAGACACAGAGACCCTCGCACCGTCTCGGAAGACGGCCTCTGTGAGAGACGACAGGGATGATGGAGGTTTGATTAGGATCTGAACTGACAACCTCTGTAAATAAACCCTCATTGAATTTGGTCGGCTTTGTGTGCATGTGATTCAACATAAAACAGAGTAATACAATAGGTCAAGAGAGGGAGGACAATCCAAACAGGTCTGGTTAGATTCTCTTTGGCCATTTTCTAGCAAACAGCAAATCCTGTAATTGCTCGGGGGGGAGGGAGATGGAAATGGAGTCGTCTTACCTTGGGAAACAGAGCAGCCATCTCAGTCACAGCCACACAGATCTTCTCTGAACAAGGAAGGAAGCTGCAGGAGAGAAACACAAAGGGATAAAAGGCAGTCAACCACCCATGTTCTGTATATGATTACAAGATGTAATACAGGAACTAATACACAGCAGCTACCACAAAGAAGGAATCATTACAGATGTGAAAATGTGGAAGTAAGAGCTTAATTTAATATTGAGACTTGTGCATCAGTCAGACCAACAAACCTCACAAAATAATACTTCTGGATAAGTTTAACAATAATAATTCTTATCATGAAAAATGCAGGAAAATGAAGCATAGTTGTGAAAGTAATGAGTTCATGGACTGCAGAAAACCTCACTGACTAAACTAACTCTCTGAGGATTTAAAGGTCACAGAGGAATATGCGGTCATGTGGTGTTTGTTTCCTGTCAGCTGCACTTAAAGACACCAGGCCTCCCCCCCAGCAGACAAACAGTTTCCAGGACACAGGGGTGGGTGGGGGCTGAGCTTGAGTCTCTGAAGTTCAAACTCTCAATACTGGTCCTTGAGACCAGGGTGCTGCTGGTTTGAGGCAACTCTGTGGTTAATCACTGACTGTTAGCGGGCTATGAAGATTAAAACCAGCAGGGTCCTGGTCCCTGAGGACAACTGAAAACCACTGACCTAGAAACAGATGTAATGAAGGATGAAACACTGTCTGCTCTCCAAAAGGACAGGCAGAATATCAGAAATACAACTGTGGTTCATGTGCAGCCTGACAAAGTTGAAGCTGGGTGAAACACTGAAAAAACATGGAAGATGTACGATATGATGATCGACCTTTCTTGTTTGGTCTCCTGGGCGGCTCGCAGGAGCTCTTGTATGTTCTTGGTGATCTGCTCCGTCTTGCAGATGACATCCTCTGTGCATGGCAGGGTGGGATCTTCCTCACACTCCCCCACTGGCTCTCCTGTGTCGGACACTGGCAGAGGGCTACTAGATGAAAAAAATACAAATAATGATTTAACCCAGTGTAATGCTATGAGCATTTGCAAAGACAAAGATGTAAATACCTTAAATTGATATTTGCTTATAAGTGAGCAAAACTTATTTCATATACTATAATAATTTAGTCCTAAATATATCTCAAAACATTAACAGGGTTCCTACAGCTCAAGGCAAGTTAAATTTAAGACTTTTTAAGACTTTTTTAATGACGTTGGAAATCAAATTTAAAAACAAGTCGACAACGAACCACAATTGAAACAAACAAAACTAACAAACAAAAACACCACATGAATTACCCAGGTTAGAGGCAATTTTAACCCAATGTTTATTTTACATAAAACATGCCTTTTTACCTTTTTTAACCCCAATTTAACAATTTTATGCCTATTTTGCCCCCATTCATCTTTTTTGGCCACTGTCTCAACCATTTTTGGAATTTTTCCATGGTTTTTGAAATTTAATTTCAAATTTAATTCTCAATTTTTGCTGCCATAATCAGTTTTCCTAAACCACTTTTGGATTTTTTGCCATTTTTCCTCATTTTTTTCTCTCCAGGCACCCTAGGTAGAACCAAGACATGCATCTGCTTCAAAAGTTCCTGGTGCAACCACATCACCGTTTTGTTAGTTCCACTATTGTGATTACGCGATGTTACCACAAGAGTAAATCAGGAAATTATTTAGAAAATAGATAAGTGTTACTTAATATTTTTTTAACTTCAAACTAACATAAATCTTACCAATGTGTTCAAATTTTTAAGACTTTTGAAATTTGGATTTAAGACTTTTTAATGCCAATTCAGGCCTTATTTTTAGAACTATGAATTCAATGCCTTTTAAGACTTTCCAAGGATCCACGGGAACCCTGATTAACATACAATTTATCAAATTTCAAATAAAAGCAGTGCAGCTGAGTTTAACATGCTGCATCATAATCTAACACCTGTTATTCTACATTGAATTAAACTTTAAGAAAGTTCAAAAACAGTACCATATGTGTAAATGCACTGTATTGAGCTGTATTCATTAGTTTACAGCCTACAGCTACTTTGATGAGCAATATATTTGCATATATTAAACTGATGCATTACAAGTCAAAATATAAGTTTCTGTCATGTCACGCTGGGTCAGGCTGTTTCAACTGTTCCAAACACCAGCAACCAAGACAAGTTGAGCCTCATCTCCTATATTTCTACGTCAACAAGTGCAAGTATTTATTTCATGCAATTTCCAGCCATCTTCTAAACAAACAACAAATCAAGTCAAACAAATAAAACGCTTGCTTTTAAATCAGTAGGAACAGATATTCAGGATTTTACAGCCTCTCTTGAAGTAAACAGTGAGTCGGTGTCTCGAATGAATTCCACCAAATTTTCTTACCCAGCCTCCTCCACTTCAGAGTGGTTGGGCGTGGTGTCGTAATCATTCTCCAGCATAATATTCTGTCCCTCCAGACTACAGCCCTACAGAGACATCAGTCAGTCAGCATCAGTCAGTTACAGTGAACACACATCAGGATGTACATGTTATTAGAGCAACAGTCAGCACAAATAAAACAGAATCATGCATTTCTGAATTGAAACCTGAGATCACAGAATCAGACATTCGGTTTGAAGCAGATACAAAGAAGAAGACAGGAAATATTCAACTGTGTCGTGGTTGAACACACTGCGGTGGATGCGATTAGTAAATGCAGAGAAATCCTGAAGTAGACTGTGGATCAATGACTATCACTTCAATTATAATAAGACGTTCTGAACATTCGACAAACAGCTTTCTGTGCTGCTACATGTCTCCCGCACTCACTCCTGGTGCAGACCGGAGCCTGAGAAGCTCTGTCTGAGTCTCTCTATGGATAAGCAGCTGCAGTTGTTCAGATGACTGAACTGAAGCAGAGGCACTGTGGTGCATGCAGGCAGGCAGGCGGTAACTGATAAGAGGCAGTTTAAAGACACAGGTCAGGATAGAGAAGACTGTGGGGTCAAGCAGCAGGACGGTTTGACACCGCCTTCAGTACATCAGTACTTAACCCTTCGAGATCTCTCATCCCACGACCAGGACAGGGAAGAGGGGAAGGTAGGGAGGGAGGAAGCAGCCGTCCCCAAAGGACCCCTCCCAATCTAGAAAGGGGTCAAACCAAGTTGAGCATACTCGATTGAGATGCAATAAATGATGACTGAGTGAATGAATGAATGAAAAACCAACACCAGCCCCAAGCCAGGCATCATTATTTCATCTTGAGACGACAAACCAACATGAGTTCTTGTGCTTCCGTGCTTACATTAGTGGGAAAAGGTTGTAAAATGACTCCGTCATCATGCCTGGCTGTTTCCGCTCTGTGGGGGAACTGCCGAGGAGAAGAGCCGGTCTCGTACATGGACATGGCGCGACCTCCGCGGGGTGGATGTCGACCACAGGGCCCCTGGGAGTGCTGCTGTCCGCTGGGGGTCTGCCATCGCAGCGATGTGTTCTCAGTCTGCAAGGAGCTCAGCTGGAGAGAACAAAACATCTTTCAGTGCAGCTGAAGCTGGGGAATGATCTCCTTACAAAGGCTATGCCAGATATCAATAATGGAGTGGAATACGGCTCAGCCTGCGGGAGAAAAGAAAAACCTCAAGGTCGAGTTTCCTCCCTTGTGTTTTGGCTTCCCTTCAAACAGAAAGTTTGTTTCTTCCACCAAATGCTGACACTACATGTTGACAGAAACTCCTGAAAAATGACCCCTTGGGAAATTGCTGTCCAGGTGGTAGCCCTTATTTACATTAGCACTAGGTTCGTTCTTTTCTCTTTAAACCAGGTGAAGTCACCACAAAAACAATAGGAAGTACAGAGGTCATAGAGAGGTCAAAACCACCAAGCTAAAACAAAAAGTGTCCTTTTCTGTTTTTCATGTGTCTGCCTATCAAATTACATAGAAAAAATTTACAAAGTATATATTTTCGAGAACAATGAACTTCACTCCAGGGAAACAAGTTTCACTACATGTTAAAGTAATCAAGCACTTTTTGGCCCCAGCAGAGGGAGACAGTCAATGTGGTGCAAAGGTCACAACTGTTATAAAGAAAGCAAATAAACCACCAGGTGGAAGCAGATCATTGTTGACACTGACTCTCAGCTGTGTCTGTTTCCATCTCCAAAAACCACCACGTCTATTTTGTACACGAAACATTTCAAACATTATTCTATTCACATGATAAATATAATATCAAAATGAGTTGTTTGGAATCAACAGTAGAGGATACACACACACACAGAGATGAATCTACCAGGTCAATAAAAGATTGTTCTTGTATTTGCTTTAACCTGTGAGGAACTAGTTTCATGAGGATATGATGGATAATGGATCTCAGAAGTTGAATTCAATTTTTTTCAAGAATCAAAAAGAAACTATTAGAATCTAGATAATAAATGCTTACAGAGGTGGTAAAAGTCTGTCTCAGAAACAAACCAGAAAACAAAAAGGTATCGGTTAGATGCATCATTTTAAATCGTTTTTACACTTTCTGAAATAGGATGTTGTTTCTAGTAACAGTTGTTGACAGAGAAAAACTTTTAAAAACACAGAAGTGATTACTGAAACACACCTAGTGTTAATGCACAGCATATAGATATGATACACTGTGTGCTGTTAACCTCAGGTTTTATGTTGTATGAAATGTTGAAAATATAATTCACTTCAACTTATGTAAGAGTTTGGTACACAGACTATAATTCATACTAAAACTCTTTTGACTGCAACATTTTGGTCCTTTTTTACTGTAGGCTCATTGATAATTTTAAAATTTACAGTGATTCATCATTAAGTCCACTTAGGCTACTCTTTGTTGAGGCTGTGTTCAACAACAAAGTGAGGATTCACAATCTCATGTCAAAGAAATACAACATCCCATCTGTCTTCCACCAAGCAGCATACCAGAGGAAGTCTGGTGATTTTTAATTGTTACCACAAGAATTTCATCCCATCCACAGAGGGACAGCAGCCATTCTCTGACTTGAAACGGATGAGTTATAACGTTGGATAGTGTGTTCTTTCATTCAAATGTATAATGGAGCCTTGGAGGAATCAAATATGCAGTGTCTCTTGTTCAAGTTTTGCACATAGTTATAATTTTACCACCTGGCTGTGTTTTAGAGGCAAGAGGAAAGACAGGCTTCAGACATTGCAAGTATCAGAATGATAGTTACATAAATTTAACTGTTAGTTGGTGATACCACTTTTCTTTTTGTTACTCACCTTAGTCTGCATCATCCGCAGCTCCTCACTCAGATGGCAGTTGACTTTTAGAAGTTGTTGTATTTTGGCTTCTGAAGCAGTAAGAGCAGTCTTTACCTCCATGAATTCCTGCACTGTGATTGGTCCATCTGAGATGTCAGATGACTCTGAGCTCTGTGATGGAAAACGTAACAAAATTTAAGATTATTTTGATCAGTTTAAATAGCAAAAGTAAGCTGTGTTTAGAAGTATTGATGGTAGCGTCACCTTGGTCCTTCTATCATTGCAGCTGTCCCCACATGTGGCCTCTTGCACTGGATCCTCATCGGATGCCACACTGTCGTAATCTGGCTGGTCGTTGTCCTGGCTCTCGCTGTTATGGCGGCTGTTAATTCCCTGCAGGATCAGCTCTACGTTATCTGAAGAGGGATCACCAGATCAAAACAGACAGATGTGTTATATTTACTGAATCCAAATCTGAGGTCTTGTTCATCTTCATTTGATTTCTCGAGTTTGCTTACGAGAGGAAACAGGCTCTGGTTTGGTTTACTGGTGGAAGACCTTTTCATTTTTAAAGACCTTATCCACAATTTGTGTTTGCTATGTTTCTGCCCTTATAATTAACCCAAATGGTAAATATTCATTAAAAAGTTTCAGTTTTCTCAACTGCCCATTTTCTGCCTTCATATTAACTATTAAACACATTTTCTACAGAATAAAACTTGATTAACTATCCCAACCAAAATATATTAGCGAAGAAATTTAAGGTCACCAACATTTTGTACCTTTGGGACTTTCACAGGAATTACCCCACTGCCGTCGCTTTGCATCAGTGAGAATATCAATAACCAGAGTGGCAAATTCATGAGCACTAAACCGTGCCAGTTTCTGTCGACCCTGAAAGAACAAATCGAAAGTAAGAAACCGTTAGAACCAAAATCAGCTCATCAAACAAACATTTAAACAAAGGAAACTGGTGCAGTCACTTACCTGGTTTCTGGTGGACGAATACTCTGGATTGACTGGCAGGAAAGGCACAACTGTGGTGTCTGTAACAAGCGCGCTGTGGTTCTGAGTGGCCAGCCACACTGTAAAAATTCACAGTGAAAAGCATATGTATCATAGATGTTTAATATCAAGGATGACTGCACATTTCATATGTTTACATTTCTTTGAAATTCACCTGCATCTGTCTCTCTTCTGTCTACTTCATCATAAACATCCATAGCAAGCTCCTCAAACTGGTGGTTACTTAGCTGAAAGAAAATATATCAAATTAACTTCTAAAAAAAGAAACAGCAGAACAGACGACACATCATAAACATCAGATCCATTAAAATCTCACCGACTGGAGCTTCTTCTTTGCAGCTTTTGCAAATTCTGATAAATCCAAGCTGCTTTGGACAAAAAAGTCAAATTAGTGATTTTTCTGCAAACAAATATCTCCACAAAGAGACACAACATCACATTTTACAATGATACTTACTTATTTCTTATCCAACAAAAGAATGCAGCATGGGAGAAATACCACAACAAAAGTAAAACATGGAGCTGATATAAGACCTCGTGTAAATATTCCTAAATGACATAAAATCTTGTTTTTACCTGTCTGCCATCTGTGGAATGATGAAGTGTTGACCATTTCTGTGATCTAAAAAGGAATATTTACACTATAAAGGGAACATCCGCTCTAAAATATCATTCATAGTGACATAAAGCCTGATGTGTGCTCTGCTTACCTGGTCTCCTACCACAAAGGTAAAATGTTAATCGGTCAGTGAGTTCATACTGGATCTCCACCAGCCTCTCTGCCAGCTCCTGGTGCCCGGCTTGTCTGCACAGATTAAAGATTAAAAAGGTCATGTTCGAGAAACATACCAAATTACTAAGAATAGAAAGTATGTCACATGGTATTATCTAATTTTTCTATATCCACAAGGCAAAAAACATGCAGATGTTTTTGGTATTTTCCTAGCACATGACAAATTCCTGACTTCTATGTTTTATTTCTTCGTCTTCAATCCAAGTTTCCCTTTCCTCTCTTGCCCTCGTCGCTCATGCTCTTGTGTCATTACTCAGACATAAAGCAGCAGTGTCTGTTTCTGATGCTCATTGTCTTAAAGGCATGCAAAATATTTTACCTACTTCTGCCAGACTGTTTCCTCCAAGCAGAACACTCTGATTTCATTCTTGCCAGTTTAAATCTGTCACTTCCCTTTTCGATTTACAACATATACTAGTGAAGAAAATCTGATATGAATAGCACAGTGAATGCACACCAGAGTTCTGTCTCTAAGAGTGTCAAATCAAAACGCTGTTCTTGTATTACCTTGCATAATCAATCGGGGTCTTCCCGCTGGAGTCCAAAGCCCCAGGATCAGCTCCATAAACTGCCAACAGCTCAGCTTGTAGAACTTGTCCTGCTTTTGCTGCTATGTGCAGTGGAGTGTTTCCTTTCTCCTATTGACAAAAAAAGATCACAACAATGAAGAATTGGTATGTTGCCACCAGTAAAACAAAGGATGCATCGTCTCACTTATTCTCCAGCACTCACTGGATGGAAGAAGTTGGCCTGTGCTCCTAAAGATAGGAGCCTGAGGCAGGTTTCCAGGTTTCCAGTTCGGACACTGGAATGAAGTTGCTGAAAGGAAATTGACAAGTAGCTTGTTAAATCCAATTATTGCACCAAGATTAAAAAAACAAATTTCCATGCCCTGTGTCCATTCCTCTGCCTGTACTCTTATCTTTCTAACTCACAAACACTCTGCTATGCATCAAACAGAAATCATTATTGAAATGCCTTTGAGTCATACACATTTAATCAAGTGTGTGTCTAGTGTGTCTCGTGTGCAGTTCATATATTTTGTGAGGACAGATACAAACGGAAGCAGAAAGCAGATGCAGCTGCTGAAAGCTAGACAGCCTCTCCTATTTTATATTCACAGTCATAGCGTGACCGGTACAGGAAATATGAGTGGCAGTACGCTGCAGCAGTGCTGAATGCTAAATATCTGTCTATAAATAGATTCAACCATTTCTGACGTTTACAGGAAGCAGATACTGAAGTTAAGTAAATGAATAAAAACACTTGGCTGTGATTCAGAGATAAAACTCGGTGCAAATTAAAGTGATAAGAAGAAAATAATTCTGCTTTGACTTCTCTCAAGAAGCATATTTACTCAACCTGAAGTTAGTTAATTTCTCACCTTGCTGAGGTCTTTTGCGGTTACACTGTCATCCTCCCGACAAGGCATCCGATGGACGTAAGCCAGCATCTGGTATTTGGCTTTGATGAACTCTGTCTTGTTGGGACTAGAAACACAAAATTATGTTTTCAACTTTACAAAGATAGGTTAAAATCTAAGTGATGTTCACACGTCATGATAATTTGTGGCTTTTAAGAACAGGCAACGTTTAAATACAGCGTGGCTTTAAAAATCCTGGTTTTGGGGTTTAAAATAAGAGACTTAATTTGATGAAAAATCTGTGAATTTCATAGATGTCATTCAGGAAAAACTCCAAAAATACTCTTTGTCTTTGTATTTATCTCTGATGGTTTCCGTACAGCTGTAGTACATGACTGAGATTCACATTAGAGGGGATACAGCAACAAAGACTACTTTTGTCCCCTTGTCGTTGTGTCAATACCAGCACACTTCCTTGTTTTGTGAATAAAGGAAGTTGATGCAGCTGCAGTTAACAGTAGTACAGCCTGACAACTCTTCCCCCCTGGTACACACTTTGTTTGTTCAATACCTGAAAATATATGACAAGAACTAAATTTAGTTTGGGCTCTTCCACCAAAGAAATAGGTGGAAATTCCTTTTAAGGTGGCATTTTCGTTGACTCTTGGAGTTAAGACTCCATTTTGGTTCAACACCCAATCTCTTCTTCTGTTTCTTGAAATGCATTTACTCAAAGTGTGAGCCGGGCTGTTTATATGTGGGCCACTGTTTATCATCACTTCAGTAGCTAGACACGAGGCAGACGGTGTTGATTCCTTGCAGTGGATGTGGGTGACTCCATCACAGCTCTTATATCATTTCATTACATTTTTTTCAGTTAAAGTACATGAAGTACATACTGCTTGTTGAAAAAAAAACATCCCTTACAATATAAATTGAAAAATAGCACAAACCATTTCAAAGTAAAAGCCAAAAAAAAACATATTTTCAATTGGGTTCCAATTAGGCTTTCCATCAGTAGGACACTGCATTCAGTATTACACTTATTTTTTGTACATTTTTATCATCAAGCCACTTCCTTTCAGAGGGTTTTTTGGGAGTATGATGCCATGAGTAATGTCAATGCTTCAAAGGCACAAATATGCATGTTCACTGACCTTAACCATAAAAATCAATTTTGCCAATTGAACTTCATCACAAAGTGCAAACAAGCATAAAAAATATAGCACTGACACATGAAAAACCTTAAGAGCACTTACTGGACTCTGTCCTGAGGGTTAGCTTTGCGCTTCCCAGTAGTTGAGGAGGAAGGATCCAGAAGGCTGTGCTCCCATATGGAATTAGCTCCATTACCATACAGTGTCTGGACCATCTAAAACATACAAACACAGCACTTTACCATGTGTGTTTATTTTATCGGGGTGTTGACTTGTCAGTGACTGTGTCTACTCTGTGATAAATAGACAGAAGCTGAAGGATTTAATACTAGTTGCATTTTTGTGAATAATTCAATAACTATGTTTAAAGTCATTTTCTAATTTGTTAAGAAGTGAGATGGTTTAATATATTTCTTCAAATGTGTGGTTAATATGCTTTTCAAAGTACTGTAGGCTGTAGTTCTAAATAAGTGTAGAAACTGCAAAAATTAGTGTGCCAAGTTATTGTGCAAGTTGGTGACAGGAACATTTAACTTGTGAAAAATAAACACTGGGCACCTTTTCAAACATTTTGCTGATGGAAAACAATATTGTCTACAACTGTCTTGAAATTTGAACCAGAACAACCACTTCATTTACAAAAGGTAAAACTGTTGATGTCTTTGAAACATTTCATATTTAAAGTGTTTGTTTAATGTCAAATATAACCTTGTTTCCTTTCACTCAGGGTCAGAAGGCACCAGTCACCTGATTTAGTTTGATTTCTGATGACTTCTCCGCTAACACTGTGTGCTGCACCGTGTTTGGCTTTCCAAAGCTGCTCTTTTTAACTGTATTGCTTGCCATAACTGTACATCATCTTCCTTACTGGGATGGTAGGCAGACCAGCTCATGAGATGATCATCTTTAAAGCCCTGAGATGCCAACCAGTCATGAGAATAACGTGAGGCATGTAACAGTGTATTGTCATGCATGAACAGTGGCATCTTCTTCCCTTAAGCTGATTGTTTTGTTGTACCGTGGAAACAAATTTGTCTTAATAATAGTGCAATAACCCTCGGAATTCAATTTTACAGCATCTTGAACCTGGAAAGGACCAACAAGTGCATCATCAACAATGGCAGCCCAGAACATCACACCATCACCACTTTGTTGACATCGCAGTAAAGTTGCAGCGGTAAAGTTGAAATCCAAACAGATGCCCACTCAAATGGTCCATCGGATAATTTGTGTATTGCGCAGCCCATCCCAGAAGTTTCCCTGATGTATTTTTTTCAGTGGAGGTCTTGTTTTTGCTTTTTTGGATCTTTGCAACTCATCTTGGCATCGACCAGACCTGCTATTATCATTGAGCCCCTTATCTTAAAGGGGACATATCATGCTTGTTTCTCCTTTTCACTATGCCAGACTAGGATGCCTGTAAAGCATTTCTGCCCTCAGTACAAGTCATTTAGTTCCTTCATTGCCCCACAATAGCGTTCTCAATATCATCATTTTAGGCCATTCCGAAGATCTCGTTGAAACGCTCTGTTTCGAGAATGACCTCCAGTAACCTCGCAACGTCACAGCTCTTTGTGCTCTGATTGGTCAGTTCTATCAGAGGGGCGGAGGGGGTAGAGCCAGGGGGCGGTTTTTGGAGCATGGCAGTATTTACAAAATCGCCACATTGGATGGGGCAGACCGAGCGAGTTTGCTGTTTGCCAAAACTTCACAGTAAGGCATTGATAGCACTAATAAAATGGCAGAGTGTAGGATACGTCCTTTTGTATTGGACCCAAAGTCAGACCCGGACGGTTCTGCAGCTCAGGAGGAAGAAAATCCACCTCGACACAGATCATCTCAGGACGCTTCAGTGTGGTGAGTCAAACCGGTACTGTAACACGTATAGTTTATACGTTTATATATTTATACTCGGCTCTTGGTGGGTGTATCCCTCGGTGGCGGTTGTGTGACTGACATCACATAGGAGGAGCTGCTTTATCAGATTACCCCAATAAAAAGAAAGGATCCTCATGTCGTCACGACGGTTGAAATCTCACGGCCAACTGGCAATGACCTATTTTCAGAGGCATCAAATCTCGTTCTAGGATATCAGAAAAAATACAGTATCTCATATTTTGAAAATTCAGGGGGTGTAAGGTCTTGTTTTCAAATTTATTATATCATACGTAAGTATTAAATCGGGGAGCAGCATGATATGTCCCCTTTAAGAAAATTACTTTAATCGTAGCTGA
Organism: Halichoeres trimaculatus; assembly: GCF_033239565.1. Lineage (NCBI taxonomy): Eukaryota > Metazoa > Chordata > Actinopteri > Labriformes > Labridae > Halichoeres > Halichoeres trimaculatus. The sequence goes on along the minus strand of NW_027437194.1, from coordinate 16,801,364 downwards.
GGGTCTATTCTGGTTTTTCTCCCATTCTGATTCTTTTGTACATATCTTTATATGGTTGTGTGGTAACGCTGCAATATCTTGGTATATCATTTGCAGAATAGGACTTGCATAATAATGTGGCACACTTACATACATGTGGTTCGGGATAGAGGATATCAGAGCACTTTGTAGATTTAAGTTAAAAGGGTTTGTTAAAGCACAAGGTCTTACTGCATCACACTAAAACATTTTTATATTCTGGACAAAAGCCTTCCACATTTTCAAGAAAACATCACTTGCATGCAGTCTGGTGTTTTGTGTTCTCTGTTTCTTCACCTGTAGCTGAGAGGGTGGCCATGAAGAATGAGTCAGATGTCGGACTTGAGAGCTGTGGCGCCCCAGACCTCGATGGATGCTGCAGCACTCATCACAGATCAGGACCCCTCTGTTCACAGAGGCCCACCGTGGCTCTGTGGTGAGAGGAAACAACATGTTGGCTAATGTGTACAGTCCTAAACACAACCTCAGACTTCAGCATTCGCGGTTCAACCAAGGTTTTGGTTGTTTTGTATCAACACCACCACAAGGTTAGTTGAATACACAACCATTACCACAAACGCAACAAGGCGTGGGACTGTTGTGTGAGATTACATATCTGTTCACAGTATCGTTACCATTGTCTTATGAATTTAGCCTTTCTGTGCTGATAAAGCTAACAAACTGTGAACGATTGACAAGACCATTCAAGCGAAGAGTTTCAAAATTAGTCACATTAATGTGCAAACAGACATAGATTATATATAATAACGTTATACACAAAACAGTTATTCAAAACCGGAATAGTTAACCATCAACATATCTACTAGACTGTTATCGTCGTTTAACCAGGTTAACCAGGTTAGCTAAACTAGACATTAGTAGTAGTAATAGCTAGCTGTTAGCTGGGTAGCTAACGCTAGCCTGTTTGACATCCTACCCGGAGCGCTGCAATCAGCGCAGACCTCTCTGCTTCGGACTCGCTTTGACATCCCTCAATGGAGTCCAGCAAAGAAAAATATTCAAAAAGAAACTCTTAAACGCAGATAGATGAAGATAAGCCAGGGTATTCCGCTCCCTGTGATTGTATTTTATGATTCGAGCAGCCACAGCTCGCCTGCCCTCCCCTACTGTTGAACAAAGCAGGGCCGGTTCCAACACTTGCACACACTCCTCTGTCCCTCCCCTGTATCGCCTCGTTCACTTCCTTCCTTGGTCCCTCTAATGGTTATCCTCCATCCTCTAGATAGGAGGCTCGGGATTCTGTTTGGTTTATCTTGTGGCCCGTAGCAAAGTGGTGTCAAAAAGCAAGCTAAAGGGGTGAAAATCTGGTACTGGTAAAGATTATTATTAAGAGCAAACTATCTTGGACTTCTCTTTATGCCAGCATTTGTTTGACAATTTCTCCTTCTTGGAGACCTGGTAATGAGTCCTCTTCACTAATCTATAACTCAAAATGAGATCATTAGTCCCCAAATTGTTTTTTTCCATTTGATTTTTCTCAGAATAAGTAGACAACTCACAATATTTCTTGTATATTTTGTTGTAATGGCGGACACTGTAGCTGGTATATCAAAAAAGAAAAAGGACAAATTTGTCTTGAACAAAGCAAAGTAGTGTTCAAAAGATCTTCTCTGCATTAATTTGCTCCCAAAACTAATGCACATCTTCACAGGACTTACATACTTATGATAGTGTTAAAGGAAAACAAAGTCTTCATCCTGAGAAACAATAGTGATCCTAGATTGTCAGCGCAACTCATGCAACTAGATTCAGCCTTAACTGCCATTATTGTCTCTTCAGTGAAAAAAAAAATCCCTATAGACTTAGATTTGATTTAAAACTTTTCTTTCTTTTTTTTACTTTCTCAACAATACATACTCAACATATAGTCCTGCCACCTTTAAGATAATTTGAACACATGAGATTGCACTATCATGTTAAGCATGGACCCCTGCATTGAATACTGACATGTTATCTGCCAATTCAGACTGTCTATCTATCCAGCTGCTGAGATCAATCAGAGATTGTTCTTTCTTCATTGTGTTATTGGACCACTGCCAGAGTGTACCAAGCCCAACACTGAACTGCGAGCCTTTCATTCACAGAGTGCTTATCATTTCCCTGCCGATCAGGAATTTAGATAGTGCCTTATGTGGCCTCATTGATGTTGAGTTTATATGAATGCAATGAGGAAGTGAGTGGCAGTTATACAGCTTTGAAATATAGCTCTGTTCAGTATCGTTAATATCCTATAATCTTTTGGCTTTGTTGAGCCACTGTGACCTGCACAAATTTGTCCATCATAGATAAGAGTGGAAAAATGTAAAAAAAAATAAAGTGAAAATATGCTGTGCATTTGGTATGGTGTACATTGTCTTGATCAGCAGCACATCAAAATGGACACCATAAGTATTCAATGACAGTGAAGCAAAAAGATATAGAGCTCCCCCTGCTGACTGACTGCAGTACAGGTCATGAACCAGCTCTATCATATCAACATATGGAACAAATGTCAATATAATAATATATATAATTACATGTGAGATTTCAGTCAGTTTATCATGCTATTTCTTGTCTAAGAAATCGTTTATTTCCCCCTAAAAGTTTAGTGTTTACTTTTCATTGGGTTAGAAAAAACATTACTCCCAAATTAACTGAATAAACATCACTAATACCAACGCAAAAGTCAGTACACTTCCCGTAACCATATGTGTATACTTCATATCAATACATGAAATAGTTGTGTTGTATACTATTCCAGGTTGAGGGATGTTAAATTGTTTAATGTGTCTTCAATGCATGTGTTGGTTAGTGAAAAATTGTAAAATAAATCTTATTGGCAGTATCTATGGAAGACTATTTCTGCCAGTAACTGAGAAAAATAATAGATTTTTTTTCAAGGTAAGTCATAATAATGAGATACCAGCTCATAGTAATGAAGCACTAAGGCAGAGTTATTAAACACAAAGTCGTAATAATAAAATACTTAGTCATAGATATGAGATACTTTCTCATAATAATGAGATGCTTGATCATGAAATGAGATCCCATCTTTTTTTACTTTATTAGTGAAAATGGGCTTCCCCGGGTATCAGCTGAGTTGCTGGATATGCCAGAAACATAACAGTAGCTATCAAGGCAGTTGTCAATTTCACATACAGTCAATGGTGTGACCCCTACCCCATTTAAAATAATGATATAAAACAATATAAAGTCTAGTCTAGTCTAGTCTGGTAGTTTTGTTTGCTCGTGTGGGATCTGAAGATGCTGTATTAATTTCAGTTTGTTTCATAAATGGTTAAAAACTCCTTACAGTGGCTTTAATGTGAATAATGTATTATAATGTATAGCTTACTTTTTTAAATCTGGGGCTGATGACTTCAATCACCAAATGATATCATCCCTGGTTGTTCTTTTCCAATTGTTTATTTCAAAAATGCAAAAACAAGTGTATACAAAAACAAGTGTGTACAAAAGTGTGTATATTGTTGTGTACGGCTCAATGCAAAGGCTACTGTGGCTTTAAAGGGGTGTTGGTTGGCTGAGAGGTAACACATAGGTTTAATTTCGTCGCTCGGAGCATCTTCCTCTCCTTTTCTCCTCTCTTGTCCACATTGCCTTCAACACATTCTCCTTCGAGCTGTGCGTGGCAGCAGCAGCAGCAACACCCCACACCCGGAGCGATGGGAGGTACAGCGGCTGCTATCATCATTTTCATGTCGTGAGCTTCAGCATCATTTATTTCCGATAGCAGCAATCTAAATAACAGATTTCGGTATGTTTTCTCTCGTGACAGAGGCCGAGACGCGCCAAAAATTGCTGCGCAATGTGAAGAAAGAGGTGCGTTGCGTTTGATGTTTCTCTATGTCACGTATTCAAGTGTTTATCTTTACTGTCGCTGTAGGTTTAGACACTGTGTGTGTGTGTGTGTGTGTGTGTGTGTGTGTGTGTGTGTGTGTGTGTGTGTGTGTGTGTGTGTGTGTGTGTGTGTGTGTGTGTGTGTTTGCTTTCCTCGTTTTGAGCCACGACTACGCCACAGGCCTGTTTATATCATGAAATTGAACATATGTATCAGAGCTAAGATTTTATGCTGCACTGTTATTTACGCTGGGATTTTTCCTGCTGTTTTCCTGCTGTTGTCACACTGGCGTAATATGATATGACGATGGTGATGCTGATGATAGTGGGGGTAGTGGTGGTTTCACAATCTAGGAGGGAAAAATACACATTGACCAAGAAATGTATTTCATTGCTGATGCCTAAATCAACATCTCATTGAGTTCCCCTTCTTTTCTTGTCAAAAATCTTGATTTATCCGACACTCCTTAAACACACCATCTTATTTTCCAAAACTCACATCTGTGACCTTGGCATGTGTTTTTGTGTACTAATCAATCAGTGGTTGTGAAGAGTAACTCCAGGGATGACAATTACTGAACTGTGAACCATTTAATTTAATCTAAGCCAAAATCTGACCAGGCCTTTCACCACACAGCCCTCTAAACTGTTCAGTGATTCCCCTGGGAGAGAGGAGACGGGATGTTTTATTCAATGCTGAGAAAGCTGGGTACTTCCAGGCTTATCACAGCCATGCTCCCCCTCACCTGTGACTCATTGCCTCTCAAACACCCATGACTGTGTTGCCAGATTCTGCAGCAAGGAGGGGCTTAACTGTGATTTATAGATTTATAACACAGCATAATGGATTTTGTGCAATTTGCATTCTCACTTTAGGCTGATAGAAACATCGGTTTATTGCTATGTTTACTAATCTACTCGCACAGAATCAAGGAGAACAAACTATTTTGTGTTCATCAGACAGCTTTTCTGCAAATTAAAGATTCTGAACATGTTTACCTACAAAAGAAGTCCAATTAAATCCTGAAAAGGGCAAAAGATTTTCATCTCAGTGTGACAAAACAAAAGCTGTGTACTAATCTCTCATTTGGTAGACACGCAGGAAAAGACATCAGATTTAAATCAGTCAGTTTTACAAAATCAAAACAAAAATAACTTACATAGTGTGACATTTACAGAGATATAAGGATTAATGAATGCATTTGCTGAGTTGACAACAAGCAGTTTGTCTTTCAACAACATGTCAGGCTTTAAAATATAGATTTATTGAAGAGAATGACAAGAGGTGAAACCTTCTAATTATGGTTCAGATTCAAACAGAGTCTCTGCAGTCACGCTTCAGGGATTAATTGTTATCTTGTGCCCAGAAGTTACTTTGCCGTGCACAGGATAGAAATGCTGTGTGCATAAGGAATTGTCTCTTGCACACCAGATAATAACATATGAAGATAAAAGATAAAAATGATCACTCAACATGTCTTTAGGGGCACAGCAGGGATTGCCCGACCAAGAGGATCTCACTCATAGACACTGTGGCAGATTGGTGATACAGGGCCATTTGGTTTGATCCACAGTAGACTGAAAGCGAGGATAATTAAGCCTCTGATGATTTGATTGCAGATGTAAATTTTGGAAGTCTTCGGCCTCATGAAGATGAAAATCACTCAGCGTCACTTTCTCAGGGGCCCTGTTTTGAACAGGAGTGAGGAATTTAAAACTGAATTCATGTTTTTTTTTTCTAAATTTGAGCCAGCACACTGGAATTCTCTGAGGGATTTGAAATCGAAAGCGAATAACAAAAAACTTCCATAACACATCTTTATGCTCAGGAGTAAAAGTAAAAAACTGGAATTTAGAAATCATTAAGTAATACTTAATTTTTTTTGGCGCATTTGGAAATTTATAAATGATAACATTGTATTTTAGCACGAAAGAAATAGTTTTAAACAAAGATCTTACCATTACAGAAAAATAAAAAAACATTTTAGTAATCAGCAACAAACCTGCTAGTTTATGGCAGGGGTTGCATTTACCTGACACTTGGTGGTGGTCTAATGCGTTTGTTAGGCAGTGTTTGTCAATATCAGACAGAGGGTGTGTTTGTGTTATAGCTTTGAGGTTTCCAGGTAATATGTCATGGCTGTCGAAAATCAAATTCCTCATGACAAACGTCTATAAAATTGTAAAAAAAAGTTTATTTAAGGCCTGCCTTTTCCTCTTTATTCTAAAGCTTAGATTACAGAGGGGAAGTATACACTTGGGCCTGAAAGAGAGAATGATGTCATTTGTCTTACAGTGAAATATTGTGTCAATTCATATTATTTCCTTCGATGCTGTGTGCTTCTTTACTGATTCATGTCACTCGATAACCTTCCCCAATTTTTTCCTCACATGACTCTTTTTTGTCTCGTTATGTAAGCGTGTCAGATGGGTGTCATCTTGTCTTACTGTGCACCTTCTGTCTCTTAGGTGAAACAGATTATGGAGGAGGCTGTAACCAGAAAATTTGTGCATGCAGACAGCAGCCACATCATATCCTTCTGTGGTAAATGTTTTTTTTTTTACACCCAAACAAGAGATCAAAAGGCTCAATTCCAGTTACTTTAATATTTAAATTGAGTTAAAGCAGGGGACTAAAGGAGATGGGTACAAGAAGGGTCTAAAACAGGGGTAAGACGAGACAAAGTACAGAAGAGAGTGGAAAAACTTTAAGTGAATCTTAGAGAAAAATTATTATTTTTTCTTAATAATAGTTAATTTCTGAGTCTATTTCGGAGGATATGTACTATATTAGAGTAAATCACAGCCCTGGTTACATCAACATTTACATTCACTGCACAGACTGATGGTTGACATCAGTTTGTGTCACGCTCCCACCTCCTACGAGGTTATCCTCTCAGTGCAGAATGATCCTCCACAGTCTACTCAAACGATGTAAATCCAAATGATTTATCCTCATCATGCGATTAGTCATGTCTATTTATATAAAAACAAGGAGTGTGGATGTGTCTGCATTTCAGTAGACCTGCCTCCTTTAAAGGTGTTGATGCTAACCCAAAGTGAGGAGTGTGTGATTCACATCCTTCATATCCTAGCAACACTCGACAGTGTTCAGCAGATTGGAGTCTATTTCTGCTTTTGCCACCTGTGTTTCAGTTCACCTGTTACAAGTAATCAGGCTGTGTGTGCTTTCTTTAAGGGAGTTTACAATATGAAACGTGAAATTAAAACAAAACTCAGGAGCAAAATAGAAAGCAGCTAATTGATAGATTTGAAAAGTGGTATTGATCATATCCTGTGTCTTCCTGTGTAGCTGTAGTGGAAGCCTGCGTGCTTCATGGACTGAAGCGCCGTATAGCCGGCCTGCTGTGCAGTAACAAGGTCGCAGCACTTTTCATGAAGGCGGCAAAAAGCTTCTCACCTGCTGAGGAGTTGTGCCACAAGGTCCAGGAGCTTGAGCAGCTTATTGAAAACAGGTGAGACATCACCTCCTCTGTCAGAGAATCATTGCATGTGGTCTTTCTTTCTCAGTGCATCAAAATGCTTTGTTATTGTCCCATATGTGAGTAATTTACAGACAGCCTTCACAGATGTCTCATCAGTCTGGTTTCCCTTTTTTACAGCAAGCAGAATAATTCTTCTCTGAGTAATGATCGAAGTCGACAATCGAAGTTGACCAACCTGCCTCCTCAGGCACTGAGACACCTGTGGATCCGGACAGCGCTGATGGAGAAACTTCTGGATAAGATTGTCTTGTACTTGGTGGAGAACAGCAGGTTTGATACCTGATTTAAAACAACAAATGTTTTTTTGAAGTACTTGCCTGCATTGAGGATCTTTCTCGCCTTTCTATGTGTTGCTTTCTGCAGTGCCTTCTACGAGAAAGAGGCCATGCTGATGGACCCCGTGGATGGACCGATTCTTGCTTCTCTGTTGGGTATTGAAACCAGCTCTCAGTTTATACCACTATTTGACTAGAAATGTGGTAAATGTGAAACATTGACCTTTTCCTTGCAGTGGGCCCTTGTGCTTTGGAATACACCAAAGTTAAGACAGCTGACCATTTCTGGACTGATCCGTCTGCCGATGAGCTTGTACAGCGACATCGAATCCACAGCGGCCACTGTCGACAGGATTCCCCCTCCAGACGGCCCGCACTGGTAAGAGCCATTCATCCTCTGTTTTCAAGTCAAATATATACAACAAATGCTCTGTATGATACCATCTAAAGACTAACCAATGGGTCTTTTACCTGTTCCAGATCCAGAAGAGACAGTCAAGTGGTAGCATGGATGATCGTCCACTCATGTGGGTGAGGGATTACGTTGAATCCCTCCACCAAAACTCCAGAGCCACACTCCTGTTTGGAAAGAACAATGTCCTGGTGCAGCCGGTACTCAGTCTTTAACTTCATTTTCATCATAAAATGAGTTTACTGGGCTCCTTTTTATTAGCTTTGTGCATCTTATTTCAAATCAACAATCAGAAATCTTTACTACATGTGTGCAGAGAGACGACATGGAGGCCATACCGGGCTACCTCTCTCTACATCAAACTGCAGACCTCATGACTTTGAAATGGACGCCCAATCAGCTGATGAATGGCAACATTGGAGAGCTTGAATCTGAGAAAAGGTTAGAACACTATTTATTTGGGTTAGATGATTGTTTCTGAAATCTTTAACCATTGTTCACACTTTCTTATGTTTTCTTCAGCGTGTACTGGGATTATGCAATGACGATCCGTTTGGAGGAGATTGTGTATCTTCACTGTCATCAGCAAGGTACGGGAGACCGCTTGACTCGAACACAATGACTACGTGCCAGCAGCTCTTACAGTCAAGTGTGGTCAAACATCCTTGTGCCATCATTACAGACTCATGAAGTCAAACCTCACCTGTTCCTCATTTTTCTCTTGATACCAGATGATAAGTGATAGTTTTCTGCAGCGTTAACCCTGCATTAAAATCAGAAAATTCTGCTTCTTCTCAAGGAAAATGTTCTCCATTACCTGCAGACATTTTTAATCCCAAATATTTCTTATCCTGCATTATGAACTATTTTTCTGCACCATTTTATAACTTTAACCTAGTCTTGTGTCCTCTGTTTTGTTGAACTCCCACATTTTCACATCATAAATACATTTTTTTAAAGACGTCAGCTCCAAGAGTCCTTGAGTTTCTGCTGAGTGTACGGAGCTCTAGCTTTTATACTAGTAGCCTATGCACAGTCCAAATGTAGTTTAGTGAGACATTACTGGGGATAGACTTAGATTTTGTTTGTTCACTTGTCAGAAAATGTAAATGCAGACATAATTTTGAACATAATTTTTTGAGAGACCATTCCAGTGAACTGTAACATCCTAAAGCTTTGGCAGATTTACTTATGGTTTACTGTGCTAATCTTTTCAGTGAACAGTGGTGGTACAGTAGTTTTGGTGAGCCAGGATGGGATCCAGAGACCTCCTCTTCATTTCCCCAAAGGAGGTCACCTCCTGCAGTTCCTCACCTGCCTGGAGACCGGCCTGCTGCCTCACGGACAGCTGGACCCTCCGCTGTGGAACCAGAGAGGAAAGGTTGGCATAACAGAAAGATAATGAACATTGTTTTGAGCTCTTCTGTATCAGAGTTACAATAGATCTTTGGGTTCCCTTTCTGTTTGCAGGGAAAGGTTTTCCCCAAGCTGCGAAAAAGGAGCCAGCATGGCTCCTGTGACTCTGTATCAGATAAGGAGGATGATGAAGCGACCGATTATGTGTTTCGGATCCTCTTTCCTGGCAATCAGATGGAGTTCAGTACGTGCCTTTAATCTTGCTGTAATTCCTCTCTGAGCTGATCAAATAAAGCATCATTACAGATTACATCTGTGATTAACTCTTTTCTTAATTCTGATTTATAGTTTCAGTTTAGATAAATCTGTTTTCCCTTAGCACGTTTTTATTATACATCCTTCCAATTAATTTTCTGTCTTGTGTGTGAATTCCTTTATTTTAGCCATGTCAAGAGTCACTTTGTTTTATCAGATATGCACCTTTATGTGTAGATCTGTTATATTTCTTATAGTTTTACCGTCTTATGACGGTGATTTTTGTGGAGATTTGGATACAAGCATTAATTCTTCTTCTCTCAGTGGCTCTGGATCTGATGGATCAGGGTGTAAACTTGTGGCAGCCGACACCCAGAAAGTCTTCTTGCTCCTCCTGCTCACAGAACGGCTCCTCTGATGTCTCCCTGCCTAATGGCTGTAACCAGGAAAGGTGGTTATTTCTCAGAGCCATGCATCAATATCTTAAAATGAATGAATTCATGTGGCTAATTAAGCATTTTTCTTCTTCCAGGGCTCCCTTAAAGCTCCTCTGTGACACGATGAAGTACCAGATTATCTCCCGGGCTTTCTACGGATGTGAGTTCCTGAAAAAAAATTGAGTTTAAGGTAGTTTGGTTGAAGTTTTTTTGGTTAATATATAAGCTTTTATTAATCTTCTCTAGGGCTTGCATACTGCCGTCACCTGTCCACAGTCCGTACCCACCTTTCTGCGCTGGTCAACACCACTATAGTCGACCCCGCTGTGCCCTGCACGGCTCGAGACGGCCTCTCTGTGGAAGTCTGGTCCAGGTTCCTGAAAGATAGCTCTGTAAGATCCACACCAGGCTTATGCATTTATTTCATTACAGTGCCTTTTAAGTGCCCTGTTACTGAAATGACTGGATCTCGTTCAGGCCTTTGAAGAAAAGGAGATTCATCGCCTCGTGTATTTTGGCGGTGTGGCTCCTTCACTCCGTAAAGAGGTCTGGCCCTTCCTGTTGGGACACTACCAGTTCACCATGACTGAGAAATCCAGGCTAGAGGTATTAAAATATCCCACCTGAATGTGTTTTTTAGATTGTAAGATATGCATGTACATATACTAGTTTCTTTACCCGATCTTATTCCCTTTTATTTGCTTTTAACTGTTTTTAGTATGTTTTCTTTTATGTGTCTGTTTTTCTAATCTGTTTTTATCATTTTATATTTTTATCTACCTGTACAGCACTTTGTTTACAGCTTTGGTTGTTTTTAAAAGTGCTTTATAAATAAAGTTGGTATGGAAAAGTATGGTAGGATGTTTTCTTGTGTTTCAGATCGATGAGCGCATGCGAACTATGTACGAGCAGAAGATGAAGGACTGGAAGGGTTGTGAGGCCATCGTCCGGCAGAGGGAGAGGGAGAAACATGCTGAAGCTCTTGCGAGATGTTCGTCTGGAGCCAGCGTGGAGAGAGGGCCGGTGCAGCGAGACTCCACCATCAGTACAGATGCAAGTTTGTTTTCTGTAGCCGGCAGTGCAATGCTGTACAAAACATTTATCAGGACAGAAAAATATTACAGAAAACTGTTCATGATTCCAGGAGAAACTTCCTTGTTAACAGTTGTTTTTGTGTCTTGTGTGAATTTTTATTCTTCTACAGTCGTCTCTAAGCAGCAGCTCAGACCCACAGAACGCCAACTCACAGAGTGAATCCAGCAGCAGCGCACAGGTAGAAATGAATACCTGTTGTGTTACATCTTTAAAAGTCACATCTCATATTTAAATGTCCAGTCACTAAACGATTAAAAAGAAAAAGTAAACTATTATTTGTCAGAAGAATAAGATTAAGAATTTAAAACTTTTGAACATCATTTACCAAAACACATTAAATCTGTAACCTTGTGATTAGAAAAGAGATCACTCTTAGGTTAAACAATCTGTAACCTTACATGATACACAAAAACCTGCACAATTTCCCACAACTGCTGTTTAGATATTTATTTGACTTAACACTTTGGCCTGTAGATGGCACGAGGGGTAAAGCCAAAGGGTGTTATTTTCCCGGCTAATTACACACTGTGACAAGGACCCATACAAAGACCCAGACGCATGACTTAAAAGTTGAAACATAAAAAACTTTTGATATGAGTTAAAAATCAAGATAAAGGAAAAAGTACCAAAACAAGTCAAAGCAACGCTCAAAAAAACATGGCTGTGTCCCATATCTCATACATCTGCACTTACACTATTTTGAGTGCATATATCTATTCACACTGACAGATGGGGTATGTAGTGCACTTTGATTTCTCAGATGGCGCACTTAAAATGGTCAGAAAGTTTAGTGGGAATCGCTGCACGCTTCTCACCCTCATTGGTCACCATGGGGCACAGGTGGAAACAACAAGGGCAGGGACAACTATCACAAAGGCAGGAAGTGAAGTTTATAAAATGAGAGGAGAGACACTGCTACAAAATAAAATGGGGCGAGACTGAATGTAGAAATGCAACTTTAACTTAAATATAATACATAATATAACCTTTATTTAACCAGGTTAAAGACCCATTGAGGTCGAGACCTCTTTCACAAGGGTGACCTGGCCAAGGGAGGCAGAAGCACATGTCACAGTAGACAAAACAAACAGAGTACAGCAGCAAACATTAAAATACAAGCAGTAAAATGCAGGAGTTGTTTTTAAGAAACAATTTAAGAACACATGCACTGTTTGATGGATTCATGTTGTTGGTTTCTGAAGGTAGAGCGGAAGGCTTCCAAAGAAACAAATTCAGACAGTTTCAGTTCAGTTCAGAGGGCATTCCAAGTAGAGGGGGCAGAGTTACTAAAATCTTTTTTTCATGTTTCAGTTCAAACACAAGGAACAGAGAGATACATAATGTCATTTGAACATAGAGCATACTGGCTTCCATTTCTCCTAAGAAAAGTGCTTAAATAGCATGGACCCAGGCCTAGAAGAGCTTTATAAACCAGAGTCATCCAGTGGGTATATCGCAGTATATCCAGAGAGGCCATGCCAGCTTTAGAATACAGTTCGCAGTGCTGGGTGAGGCGACTACAACCTGTGATAAACCTCAGATCACAGTGGTAGAGAGGAGTCAAGGACTGAAGGCAGGTGGTTGAAGCAGACATATACACGACTTCACCATAATCAAGAAGAGGCAAAAAAGTAGCCGACACCAAAAGCTTCCTAACTCTGAGAGAGAAACACGACCTGTTCCTATAGAAGAAACTGTGCTTTGCTCTTAGTTTCGAAAGTAGATTTTTGACATGCACTTTATCAGAAGGATCCCCATCAATAGTTAATCCAAGGTACTTACAACTGGTGACAAGCTCTAGAGTTTTACCTTGGAAAGTTCTAATTGAGGGGATTTCCTCCAGAGGAAAAGATGCCTTTGAAAAAAAGCAGTCTATGAAGAGACATAACATGTTTTTGGCCAAAATGTACAAATCAGTCATAAAACAAATTCAGAAATGAAGTAATGCTACTTAAAACCACAACAGACTGGTGTTTGTGATGATATCTCAGCTACTCACCAGAAGTGGTGAATCCTCTTTGACGAACATTATAACATCTTGTGGAGTGAACCACATTGATTATCTTTCTATGATGGCGTCTGTCGGTGGTTGGGGTATATTTGGCAGCAAGTGAACATTTTGTCCTTGGAGTTGTGTTGAAAACAGAAAAAATAGGCACATTAAATCCTATGAGGACTTTAAGGACCTGCTGCTAGTGTCTTGTGCCTAGCTTTCACAGCACACTCCTACAGCACAGGTCTAATTGGAGATCTTCATCCTGAGAGAGTGTCGACGCAGTATCCAACAAATAATCTTTAAGCTATGGCTGATTGGTGTATGTCTGTTCAAAATTTTCTTGTGATGATGTGCCCTGTGATCTAAAATGTTCCTCCCTGGAAGCATCTCTCAAATGTCTGATTTATGAGGGATTTTAATTAAAGATGCCAAAAAGCTTGCTGTAATTTAGAGACTTCAAAGAGAATTTTTTAAAAATTATTACATTATGGAATCCAAGCGTGGAAATCTGTTTGGTTGGAATTCACAAACTTACTCATGAGTATCTAGAGGATAGTGGTATTGTTGGGCAGAACTGTCATCTCTTAGCATCTGATAGTTTCATAATGTGACACTGTGTTATATGTGACCAGGTCTTTGGATCAGTGGAGACCGTGGATCAGATTGAGACCGAACCCAAGTCTGAGGAAGGAGAGGTTCAGCACAGCAGTCCAGTGAAAGAAGGAGCAAGTGGAACTGCAGACGCCTCCTGCAACCTTCCCCTCCCTGGTCCATCAGATCAGCATTCAGGTCCAGAAAACAAACCCGTCATAACAGAATCAGCTGATGCACCTGCAACATCTCTGGAGCCAGAGGAAGCGTCGGAAGTCCTAAATGAAAACACGGCAGCAGCATCAGAGCCGTCAGGAGAGGATGTAAATGAAAAAGACAAAGTTTTAGAAACAAAGGTGGAGACAATTCCAAAAAGTGAAGCAGTAAAAGACTCAGCAGAGGTGTCTGAATCAAAGGAAAAACCTCAGTCAGAGGGAAAAGATTCAAGTGAAACCAATGAAGAGTCTAAAGATTTAAAAGCAGTGGACACAAATATGAATTTAAGATGTGCGCCAGAGACCACAAATGTCCTAAAGCTGGAAACAGAGATTCATAACGAATATTTTCAGGCGCCTCTACTTGGACAAACCTTAATTTTACAAGCACAAAATAAGAAAGATCAAAAAGTGGAGTCATGTGTGGCAGATACAGCAGAAGAGACAAATTCAGGAAGCAAATCTGAGGCAGAGATGCTGGAAAAACCTGAAACAACATCTGAAAAATCACAAATTTCTGAGTCAGAGAGGAAGAGTGCTGAGGAAACTTTATGTGATGTATTCGAAACAAAAAGAGCCTCTGATTCTCCATTCGAGAAACCTGATTCCAGTTCACCCGTCAGACAAGTCCTGAATGCTCTCCAGTCAGCGTCGCTTTCATTATCTCACTCCCGGCAGTCCCCAGACACAGCCGACTCAGACGACTCACCTTCTGCCCTGGAGATGGAGGATATTCCTGCAGGGATCACATGCGTAAACTCTGAGGAGATTAAACCCAGACTTCTGACGGGACTTGCTGCCCCTCCTGTCTCCCTGGCACAGAGAGAGAAAATGGCATCAGTAGATTTTGTCCTGGACCATCAGCTGGACACGAGTCCTGAGGGCACAGACCTGGGTCTGTCTGAAGAGGAGCCAGAGATGGAGAATGTGCTCGTTGAGTCGGAGTCTGCTGAGACAGGGGGAGACACAAAACAAGATGAATCCTCAGAGGAACAGACATATTCTGTGAGTATGCCTCATGAAAAACACCTGTACATTTTATATTTTTTTACTGCAAAGCTAGTTCTAATGAACACACCTTCGTTTTTACAGCAAGAAACTCTGGACATGTATTTGATTAACCTACACCGTATTGACAAAGACGTGAGACGCTGCGACAGAGCATACTGGTACTTCACTCCTGAAAACCTGGATAAGCTGCGGAACATCATGTGCAGGTAACAAGCTAATCATTCAAATATCACTGAGGTATCATTTGGTTACTATTCTGGACCTGAAACACCTTTAAAGCACTGTGTCCAAGCTGTATGCAGCAAATCACCACTAGATGGGGCTACAGCTTTGGTTACTGTCTACTTCTATAACATTATGATGCTTTACTACTCGACTGTAAAGGAGCACAGCTGATAGCATGGAGATGAACCTGCAGAAGCAAGAGCTGCAAGCCCTGCTAAGTTTAGTCACACTTGACAAACCAGTTGACATTTTTTAGCTAGATTCTGTGATCCAGATTTATCCATGCTAGAGGTACAGTGTCCAAAGGACTCAACCAAATAACATGATAAACTGTGTTGTCTCTGTAGTTATGTGTGGCAGCATCTCGACACAGGGTACGTCCAGGGCATGTGTGACATTCTCGCTCCCTTGCTGGTCATTCTGGACGATGGTCAGTGAAAGTTTCATTCATACTTTAAACTTCCTTAATGCTCACATTTAAGAAAACGTTTCAGGCTTTGAACATTATGTTTTACCTGCTTCACAGAGGTGATGGCTTTTAGCTGCTTCACTGAACTGATGAAGAGGATGAACCAGAACTTTCCTCATGGAGGGGCCATGGACTCTCACTTTGCTAATATGCGATCTCTAATACAGGTTTGTACATAAAGTTTCGTACATCTGCAAGTTATATTGACCTCCGCCAAGGAGGTTGTGTTTTTGGGAGAGTTTGTCTGTGAACAACATAACTCAAAAAGTAACAAACAGATCTTGGTGAAATTTTCAGGAAATGTTCAAAATGGGATAAGGAAGAAGTGATTGAAATTTGGAGGTGATTAAGATCACTGTCTGGATCCTAGAATGTTAGAGCCGGTTTCACCATATGTGTTTATAACTCCACCATAAATGGTCGGATTGCTTTGCAAAACAATACAAGACAAGGTCACCATAATTTCTGACAGATGTAAAAGTACGATCCAGATCCTGGCAATATTCTGGATACTGAGATCGAGAATATGAAATATGAGCTAGGTCATCATCATTTTCAACACTGTCAGGTAACAAATTATCGTACAAACCTGCAACTAACACCAAACTGTAGCAGACAGTCTGCTGAAAGGGAGTATAACATTAAAGTAGGACTAAAGTGTTGCGTGACAATCACAATACGCTTGGCGGAGGTCTAAGCTCTCTAAGTGCTTTTCTAGTTTAATGATGAGATTGTGTGTTTGTATGTATAGATCCTGGACTCTGAGCTGTTCGAGCTGATGCAGCAGAACGGAGACTACACTCACTTCTACTTCTGCTATCGCTGGTTTCTACTGGACTTCAAAAGAGGTGCAGACGCCATCATTAAACATGCAGTCAATATAAAACAGCACTGAATATATTTTAATATCCTCCTGGGTGTCTTTTTCTGCACAGAAATGGTGTACGATGATGTCTTCTCTGTGTGGGAAACAATCTGGGCGGCCAAGTACACGTCCTCAGAGCACTTTGTCCTTTTCATCGCTCTGGCTCTGGTGGAGATGTATCGAGACATCATCCTGGAAAACAACATGGACTTCACTGACATTATCAAGTTCTTCAATGGTGAGATGAAAAATATGTTTGCTAAATGCTATCGTGCCAATACTTTAGATGAAAAACAGAGATTTTTCTGTTTGTCATATTGTTTTTTTTTTTCAGAAATGGCAGAGCGACACAACGTCCCACAGATGCTCCTGATGGCTCGAGAGCTGGTCCACAAAGTGCAGACGCTCATAGAAAACAAGTGATGTAGGAGGCTGCTGCTTTCATGTTTCTCTGTGCTAATTTGTTTCTCAGTGATGACTCAAACACATACTAGGAACATTTCAGGACAGAGAAACGTTTAGTGGAGAGCAATGCAAAGAAAAATGACCATTAAAGCTGCTCATTTCTCAAAGATAGGTGTTGACAACCTTTTCTAATTGCCCCTGTCAGCGTGCAGGAGATGCAACTATTACCAGTGATTTATTTTGAAAGTGTTGTTGTTCACCCAGTGAATGTACCCTTGTTGAAACTGCTTCAGGATGTGGTTTTATTTTGCCTTAAATTTAGCTCAATTTCAGGGATATGGCGACTAACTCTCCCTGTATTGTTACATACTGTATATTACAAGTCCTATTTTACCCATCACACATCTTGTGAAACACTTGAATATATTTTCAATATTGTTATTATTTTGCGGAAATTGTAGCTACACTGATTGACCATCTTGTGATGCAATGGGGTACATTTTCAGTCACGGTATCAGGCACTGTTGGATAATTTGGTCATGCAAATGTCAGAGGTTTGATACAAATCAGGGTTTGTTAAATCAAAGTAGCATGCGTGGTTTGTTTCTCACTGGCCATTTTGGGGAGCTTGCAGGAAAACCCGGACTGATCATGTGACACCTCTGCACAAACTGTGCATAAGCGCACATAGTTTGCATAAAAAGAGTGACGCCTTTTCGACGTGGGTACTAACTCTGTGTGCTCCTTCTTTCTCTGACCTCCACTATGCATCGTTGAAGGTGTGATTCAGCCCATGTTTTTCTCACTGGTCTGGCTTTTATTTCTGTGCTTCTCTGGAATCAGCAAAGGGTTAATGTTGACACTAGTTGTTCTTAAAGTGAACAATAGTGCAGGATTCAGCTGTTAAATTTAAGCGATGATGGTAAAGGCAGCATACTTCCTCCAGAGTCTGCACTATCCTTCATGTCTTCTCCGAGAAGCCTGTTCTTACCCAACACAGTGGTGACTAATTGAACTGTATTTGTTCTCTAATCAGATATTAAAATGATATATGTCTTTTGATATTATTAATTAAAAGTGAGATAGTTTGGTGTTAAATGTCCAATATTATCCACAAAAAGTCTGTGCATCTGATCTCTGTGGGAAACAAAATATCAGATTTACAACCTCAATCCAAACTATCCACAGGGCTATAAACCAGCATCAGAACATTTCTATTATAACTCTGCAGACTCTCAGTGAAATGAAACCCCTAACACTCATATTTGCTTCACTGTGTTTTGATCTCACTGCTGCTGTGTCTCCTTCTGACCTTTGAAAAATGCCTGAGTAGTGCCGTTTGTGTATTTCTGTGTTGTCAGATTTTCTGTGTCAAAAAGAAATGGACTTACTGTATATCTAAGCTGGTATATATTAATTATTAAATGCAATACGATGTCTGTATTGATCAAATTATATTGAAGAGAGTAAAAGAATATATGTATATGCCATTGAAAATAAATATATTTTTATTTTTTTTCCTGTCTTCTCAAAATGTCACTTGGTATATTTAATTTATTGCGTATTAAAAATATTATATTTTGCATTCCATGTGTCTTGTGTGTGATTCCAGACTTGAAATACAGTAGAGGTCAAGATCGATGTTTGGAGTTTTTTTCAAAAATTCCTCATCTGAACAGATCCTACTTTTATTTTGGAAAATATCTCACAACAAAATTGAAGTCACGGTTTGGTACAAGCCAGTCAATAAGTCTCACTTTGGTTTTCTGGAGCCAGTTCTTCACCAGGAGCCACAAATGTTAGTGCTAGTTGACATGTTGGAGGACAAAGCCATGACCCAGACCAAGTTTTTCTGCTGACTGCTTGTTTTAAGCAATGCTTGTAAGGCTCTCCAAAGAGCTCTGGTTTGGTCTCATATGACCGGAGTTCACTTTGGCTGTTTCCACCTCCAGATTGTCCTTAGCATTCTCCAGGTGTCTTGAAGGTGTCTCCTGTAGAAATGGAGTTTTTCTTGACTTGTATCCACAGCAGTACATGTCTGTCTTCTCTGAAACTTGTGTAGTTTAGTATTTCTCTCACACTAGTTTTCTTTCCAGAGCCCAGTTTAAAATCTTTGGCTTCCTTCATCTGACAGAATGTTCTGAACTTTGTGGCTCTTTCTCTCTCTGGATTTCTTAATAATACTTCTCACTCCACTCCCTGATGCTTCGAAACCCTTTGGTAACTTTGTATTTCCTTCTCTTGCTTTTTAAGCATAAACAATTCTTTTTCTCAAGTTCAATGTGATTTCTAATCTTGGTATGATATTTTCCCCAAGGCTGCATGGTGGTGCAACGGGTAGCGCTGCAGCCTCACAGCAAGAAGATCAGCAGTTCAATACCCAGCTTGGTCTTTCTTGGCCTTTTCGTGTGGAGTTTGCATGTTCCCCCTGGCTTCCTCCCACAGTCCAAAAAACATGCTCACCAGGTTAATTAACCATTCTAAATTGTCCCTAGGAGTGAGTGTGTGCGAGAATGGTTGTCTGTCTCTATGTGTCAGCCCTGCGATTGACTGGTGACCAGTCCAGGGTGTACCCCACCTCTCACCCAATAACAGCTGGGATAGGCTCCAGCCACCTGCAACCCTGAACAGGATAAGCAGTTCAGAAAATGAATGCATGGATGGATGCTTTCTCCAGTGACAGCTCAAAGCTGGAGCTGAGGTTTTTATACTGTGTGTGAAGTGTAGGACAATCCTCAGTTTGAACTGGATTGATTGTTAAAAAGTGTGAGCATTACAAATTTAGAGCGCATGATAAAAACAGTGGTTTGTGCTTAGGCTCAATAAAAAGGTCACCTCTTAAGGGGCTCATGATTTTGACTGGTATTTTTTTTATGAAATAATTTTGTTTCTGTGTGTAAACAAAATAATGTAAGCATTAGAACTAATCCAGGGTCTTTGTTAAAATGCTTGGAAAATTAAAAAGAACACCCATAAAATTTCCTTGTGTATGTGTGTGAGAGTAATATTTATATTTTAAAATTTGAAAATAATAAAAGAGTCACAAGAAAAAAATAGTTTTATTGGAAAAGGAAAATAAAACCACATTAGCGGTGCATAAAAATGAAAGCTGACCAACAGGCCACAATGGTCAATTTTACACAATGACAAAAATCCTCTGGCAGGTGTGGCTCAGTCAGAAATGTTACTACACTAAAGGGCTGATCTACACATCTTCAATCACAGGAGCATAAGGAGAAGCTTCACAGGTTCTTACATTGGCAAAATTTTCATACTTTACTCTAAAAAAATGTGACACACACAAAAAAGCTCAACAAATTAAAGATGCACACCCTCTGATAGATTGCAGCAGAAAAAAAACCCAAAATTTTGTTTTAGACATTTCTCACATGTGCTTACAGGTTCCTGATCAAGTTTAAAATTAAAAGTCTGAATTTAATTTATAAAAGAAACTTCCAATATGTAACACAGTGACACAGTACATTAAGTTTGTTAAGGAAGTTCCAAAAAAAAAGCGATTTGACTTTCAGATTACACATACGGGTGTTTTCAGAACAGAAAAAGTTTAAGGCTGTGGAGAGGAGCAGAGTGTTCAGGTGATCCTGATAGTGGAATGTACGTCAAGAAAAACACCACTGTCTACACATGGTGAGGCCTGGAGTTAAAAAATAAAAAAAAATTGGATTACAATGTTTTTT
The DNA here is from genome assembly GCF_033239565.1 of Halichoeres trimaculatus. NCBI lineage: Eukaryota > Metazoa > Chordata > Actinopteri > Labriformes > Labridae > Halichoeres > Halichoeres trimaculatus. The sequence continues at coordinate 16,780,677 of NW_027437194.1, read as the reverse complement.
CTCATTTTCTATAAAATCAGCTGGCTGTTCTACCGGTAGTGGCGGGGTGGTGGGCTGTGGTGCTGTGGAGGGTGTCTCCTGGGTGGTGGGCTATGGCGTGACATAGCATGGCGTGGTGGAGACTGGTAGCGGGGAGGGGGCGAGCCTCTGTTATGGTAAGGAGGGGAGTAGCGGCCTCTTGATCTGGACCGGGAACGTGAGCGGCCCCAGCTGGGGTTGCCTCTCTCCTCGAAGACGCGGATGTGAGCCATCTCACCCTAAGAAAACAACAACAACAAAATTCCCTTAAGATGTTCTAAAAGAAAACTTCAACTGAATCTCTGTGAAACCAGATCTCACTTGATGAGAGTGGAACTCCGTGCGATCCAGTCTGCGTAACGCGTAGTCCATGTCCTCCCTGCGGAGAAACTCCACAACGCCTTCTCCGTCTCGCATCACATCTGCAAAACAAACGTCTCCTGCTTCACGCATGTGATCCTTCAGATCCTGCCAGCTCCCAGTCGGTGGTAACCCTGTGAGGAAAAGCAGTGTGATCAAAACCTGTCGGTTTAAAATGAATTTGAATCAATAATCACTGCAGGGTTATCTTTTGCTGAAATGGAAAACAAACTTATTATTCAGTTTTAGGCTTTTCGTGAAGTCTGGATCAAATTTTAAAGGCTTAATTTTAAACATTTTTAATTTTCTGTATCGTATTGTGCAATTACTAAAGCATGCTGAGTTAATGACTGTTCCTTACTGCACTGATCTTTGATCTTGCAGTCTACTAACATCTCTAATCATTGATTTTTGTCTGACAATAAAGTTAGACATTGTGACACTGGAGAAGCAAGTGAAGTCAGGCAACTACATGAAACTTAAACTTCAGGGGTTGGCCTTAGATAAGCTGACAGATTCTGAGAGCTTGTTCAAACATGCTTGTGTGACTGTGAGATAAATGCAACACAGGACAAATAAGAACAAGCAAAAATTCACCTACCAGTTTAAGACTTGGCGTCTAGGATTAAGTAGCCAACAAAAGCTGTTCTGTTTTAATTGTTCTGTTTATGAAGCTGGTTTGATCTCATCCATTTAGTTCCCTCGTCCTCCACTCAGTCACGACATTAACACATGTCCCTTTGTCCTCCAGTCCACAGTGACACACGTCTGCCTTTGGGTTTCAAGGCCTTCTACCAGTCCTCTTCTCCTCCACTTTGCTATGAGACTGAGAAATGTAACTATGTCTCACTTCCTTTTCTAGGATTTTTATTCTTCATTTTGGCTCCACAGAGAGAGAATTATGTGCTCTATCTACCATCTCCACTGTTGCTAAGCCGGTAAATAAATCAGGCAGTCCAAAAATCCACAGATCCAGGTAATGCGTTCTTTTTTATGCTTGTGACACCTTAATCTACTTGTAATGTAAGACTGGAGTCATATACAGATTTTGATAGCAGTCGAAGTCCAGTCCGCCAGGAAGAGGAGTACTTTCACCTACAGTTCCGAACTGTTTCTTTTAGCTTTTTTCCTCCAATCTGGGTTGGGAAGAAATGTGTCTACCCATGACTCAAGTTGTACTTTAGAGATCCTCTTGTCCTCCATTCCTCCATAAATGAGAGAAACATAACAGACTACAACTCTTCTACTAGTCCTCTTGTTGTCCAATCAGTCGTGACAAGAGGAAACATTTTTGCATATGACGTGACTTCCTCTGCTAGTCCTCTTTTCCATTTTTAGTGAGGCCATTGGGCCATGAAGTAATTCACTAGTCTCTTTGACATCCAGTCCGCCTTGCTGATAATGATTCAAAACATCCTCCACTAGTCTCTTGTCCTCCAGTCCACCTTGAGAAGTATACAAGCTTTCATTTTTAACTAGTCCCCTTGAGTAGTCCGCCATGAGAGAGAGAGAGAGAAATACATTTTCCTATGACCTTTGACATCATCCTCTAGTCCTCTTGTCCTTAAAGCAGCCATGAAAGAGAGATACAAGGTTTCAGACTATGACTCCTGACTTGCTTTACTAGTTTTTTTGTCCTCCAGTCTGGCTTGAGAGATAACTATGTCTGATCGTGACCCGCAACATTGATTACAACTTCCCTGTCTTCCATTCATACGGTCTTTTTCAGTCCTTCTACTTGTTGTTTTAACTAGTCTTGTCCTCAGAGTAACACATCTGATTTTCACTCATGTGGTTATCTACTTCTCCCCTTGTTCTCCAGTCCGCCAAGAAATTGAAAGAGAGAAACTTGTGCCTGTGAGTCCTTTGATCAGCCACGACAGAGACAGAATCATTTCTCTACTAACAATGATGTCCGATTGATCTCCAGCTTTCAGAGAGAAAAACCCATCTGCCTAGGGCCCTTCCATCCACCATCCTACTATCCTCTTGACCTCCAGGTTGACTTTCAAAGAGAAAAAAAAGTAACGTGCTATGAGTCACGGCGTCGACCTACCAGTCACCATGACCCGGAATTCAGATCTGCGGGTCGGGGGTCCAAACCTTCCCCTGGGTCCTCCACCACCACCACCACCATCTCCTCCCATAGCACCAAATTTAGAACCCGAAGATCGAGGGTACTCAACACGCAGCTTGGAGTCTCCATATCCATATCCATTCCTTCCATAGACAGCATCATCTGCATCCCTAGGAGAAGAGAGCAAAGAACTCCTTACCAATGTCACCTCTTTGAGCAGCAGATATAGATCTTGGAGGGTTGCTCCGTCCATCCCTATCCCTGCCAGATTTGGGTTTCCGACATGGGGAATGTGTTTCCACTCGCCACCTCTAAAACTCACCGTGGGTCTTCAAAGCGGACAAAGGCAAAAGGGATGGTCCCTCTATTGTTCTTCAATTCAATATCACGGATTTTTCCATATTTGTAGAAGAGATCCTCAATGTCCCTTTCCTGGACATCCATGGGAAGATTCCCCACGTAGATCCGACCATCGGACATGGTTGTTGAGTGAGTGGCACCAGCTGATTTTGAGATGCGGTCTCTTGCTTTCTAAAGTAGTGGTGGATGTGGTCCCTATCCTGATCTTCGTCCCAGTTCAAACCTGATGACTTTGGATCAAAGTCTGAAAGCTTAAAAAAAAAAGAGTGATAAAGTCCAACAACAGTAGAAACGATCCACCTGTTCAAATGAAAAGCAAACTCAATATACAATGCAATGCAAGATAACTGCCATACAGCTGACCAATTACATTCATCATCCACGGTATATACTTAACTTAAACGATTACTAGTCACAACAGGAATTGGCTACTTTGGATACATTTTCAAGATCTTAAAATAGCGATACAACTTGGAAATCCATTTAATTTCCACAAGCTGACAGAAAAATCTTTGCTAAAATTTACAATATAACTTAAGATTTGAAATAAGCTAATTTTACAAGGCGCTTAATTCAATTCATTATTGTTCACGATCGAGGATTCAGCTAACCGGTGCGCAGCAGCCAAGCTAACATTAACTGTTGAAGGTTTAAGTTATATCTTTTATAATTACGCGTCATTTAAGCAGTTTCCAATACATATATCAACGTCCGATGAGTAACATCAGATAGACAAATAATTGTTTGGATTATGACTAGAAGAAAAAAAAACAGGTGTCGGCGAGATGTTGTCTTTTTGTTGATAACTAAGGTCAGCTAGTCAGGCTACCGAGCAAATTTATTTTCTAGGAACTGTAGCTAATTATTATCACATTCATACGATTATAAAATGTTTATACGCCGTTTAAAGAAACACATTTATAGAGGCTGGTATTAAAAACATTCAGTTACCTTCCAAAGAAGGAGATTCGTTGTGTAGACAGACTGTATCTGAGCAGCTTCCGTATTACTGAGCTACATTAGCAAGCGGCTCTTTTTTCTCTTCTACTTCCCACTGCTGACGGACCGCAGCTGTAAATACTCATTGTTGCCCCCCACCGGAAGAGGAAGGAGTGATCCAAGACAGTGTGTTATGATAAACGTCCTCAACTTAGCAAGAACAAGAATAAAAAGAAATCTGGAGTCTCATCCGTCAGCCCCGTCATCGTCAATGAAACACAGATATCCAAATTTAAAATTGTACATCAAAGTTCAAACAATGATATCTGAGGTAAGATTTTTTTTACTGAATTAATATGATTATGAATGTTGTTATGGACATCTAAAATTGGCTTAATTTGTTACTTTGCAATCTGCCCATCCTTTTCCCAGTGTTTCAATGGCTGTAGTTTTCCAGTCTTACAATATGGGCAACCTTCTTTAAACCGCTTATCTGCTGGTGATGAGAATTAACCACACTGCCACAACTAAGCTAACCATAGTCATAATAATGGTCATATAACTAGAAAATGAAGATTTTTTTTCTTGCCACAAAAGAAGTGATATTTTCATTTTCAAATCAGTCTCATTATGCAAAAGTAACTGTTGCAGATTACTCAGTGTGAAACCTTGCTTAAGCAAATTAGAAAAACATTCAGATCAGTTGTTTCTCTTGACTTCATAAACATACTACACATTTAAGATTTTGTTGTATGTATTTAATAAACTAAAATGCCAACTTAAAATAGCTTACAATTTAGCAAGATAGTTTAAAACAGTATTAAGTATCAATTCTCAATTAAAAAAGAAAATAAATCAACTAAGAACAATTCCTTATAATTACTATTGTCCAATAAGAAATTAAAAACATTATACACACAATATGGAAGGTAACAGAACCACTCCATCCAAAGAATATTGATAAGTTAATTCATAGTTTCTCTTTATATTTAATCTCTTTGTTTTCTCTCTATATTTATAACAACTGAATATTTACACAAGGTAAGAAGCAATAGCAATAAACATTTGGAGCTGTCAGTCTGTCTTTTTATCTGCTGCTATAGTTGCTCCATTGGCAGTGGCCACCCCGTTGCTTTCAGGCTGAAACAGAAGAAGAGAAAGCGGCTTTACAAAATGCAGACAGTGACATTTGATCTTCAAATAGGCTCAAAATGAAGTCTGGGTTGGTTAAAGGTTAAAGACTAATTACCTTGCAGGTTCCATTACTAGTTTCAGTTGCTTTTTGGTCGCTTGTGCCAGTCTCCTGGACTGCTTTCTTGGTCCAGAATGTGTTAATGATTGGTGAAATGAAAGGGTAGAGGATGGGCTCAAGGAATCTCTTGTAGACCCACAACAGAACAGGGATCACGATGCAAGGAATGCACACCATGACTGTGGCTCTGACAGACTACTGCAAAATGAAGAACCTGAAACAATGAAAGATGACAGTGTGATTCAAAAGTTATCAACATTCAAGGATGCGTCTTTGTCACTGTTACCAAATGTTTATATAAACACGATAAATGTAGTGTCATCTAAGTTAACCGTATTGATTTTATCTGCTGCTCATTAGTCATTTCTTATGCAACACACAGCACTTAAGACATTAATGATGATGGTCGTAGAACAACTGTATTGATCCCACAGAGATCGTCACTCATCAGTGAACACTTTAATCACAGTGGTTACATACCATGCTGACTGTATTAATTCTTAATCGATACCGAAAAAGAAAAATTGTAATCCAAACATCAATGGACATCAACACATTAGCTACCAATAGCTCTCAGCCATTGCTCCGTTTAATATTTAACATCCATCGAAAATTCGAGTTAACCTTTACAAATATGTCATTGTCCGGCCTAAGAATGCAGTAATGTTAGAAAAAAAAGTATTAATGTCTTAAAAACCCAGTGTGGTCACGGATTATAGCTGTAACAAGGTTCCTTACCGTGTGTTTTGGTCCGGATGACGAGCGAAGTCTCTGGAACGCTTTCGCGCATGCGCAGGGATTACTTCCGTGGCAGTGTGCACCAAGATCCGGAAGTTGTAGTTTTCGGGGCGCTCATCTTCAAAACTGAACCGTGAGTGTCAGAACTACGTTTCTTGAGTTTTAACAACGACAAATTTGAGTCAAGGTGGTTCAAGGGAGAGAATTTGCTCTGAAATTTGCGTAAGTCAGCGCTTGACGCCTGCAAACATTTCCCCATGTGTTTTTTTGTTGTTATGTGACCTAGCTTACAAATGGGAAAATGAAATTCCATTGAATTTCTATTATTTATCGCTTATGGTACAGTTTTCCCTATTGATAGTGAGTTCGCTGTTAAATACAACTTAAAACTGTCATCCTGCTCGATGTAAATTATACACACCTGTTGACATGTTCAGCTCTTTGAGTAGCTGGTATATCACAGTATTTGTACTGTCTTGCTGTCCAAACATGTAATTTGTTGCATTAATCTACCTTTTAGTGCCTAAATGCCGCTGTTAACTCAGTCACAAGCTGATGGTGAAGACTACATTTTAGTTGCCAGCTTGGATAATGCTCGAAATCTGTCAAACATCTTGAAAGCCATCACCTTCAAAGACCATGCCATCTTCAGTGCTACACCTAACGGCCTCAAAGTCACTGTGGAGGACTCCAAGTGTCTGCAAGCTAATGCTTTCATCCAGGTACATTTGCCACATGTATATTTAAAAACTTGCCTATGCTGGTGATACATGAAGGAATAAACATGCTTTCTTTCATTCCAGGCTGGGATTTTCCAAGAGTATACTATAAAGGAAGATCTGGTGGGTTTCCAGGTCAACCTCACAGTTCTGCTGGACTGCCTTAATATATTTGGAGGAAGCACAGTGCCAGGTAAACATTAGTTGATGTTGATTGGTGGGGTGAGTTTTTGTGTTTTACTTCTGGTTCATTCATGGGTAAGTCTTTGCATTTTAATTGTCTGCCTTGATGTTCCAGGAGTATCAACAGCCTTACGGATGTGCTACAAAGGATACGGTTACCCTCTGACCCTGTTCTTGGAGGAAGGTGGAGTTGTGACTGTGTGCAAAATAAACACCCAAGAACCAGAGGAGCCAATCGACTTTGAGTTCTGCAGTAGCAATGTTACAAACAAGGTGGACTTGTGATATTTAATCAGATGAAATGTATAGCATGTGAAAATCTTTTTACACCATTAATCCAAATTCTTGACCCGATCACCATTTTCAAAGGTGATCCTGTTGTCAGAGAGTCTGAAAGAAGCTTTCTCTGAACTGGATATGACCAGCGAGGTGCTTCAGATCACCATGTCCCCGAGTCAACCGTACTTCAGGTCTGTTTTCCCTCTTTGCTTACCTATCAAGCAATTTACAAACAAGATTTATTACAAGATTTTTAATCTGTCAAGTCAGAATACTAACCCTACTCATTCACACTTCGGCACTGCTGCTTAAAGCTGATCCTAGGTTTGGTTCTGTTTTCCAGGTTGTCTACATTTGGGAACTCTGGAAACGCCCATTATGACTATCCAAAAGACTCTGACATGATGGAGCTGTTCCAATGTACCAAAACACAAACTAACAGGTTGGCACAGCCAAACAGAATGATTACTAGCTCTAACGCCACCCATTCATAATACATGTCTCGTAATTCTAGTGCTGAGTTTTACTCTTCTGCTCTCTCCGTTTCCTTTAACAGGTACAAAATGTCCCTGCTAAAGCCCTCCACTAAAGCTCTGGCTCTGTCCTGCAAAGTCTCTGTAAGGACAGACAGCAGGGGCTTCCTCTCACTGCAGTATCTGATCAGGAATGATGACGGGCAGAACTGTTTTGTGGAATATTACTGTTGTCCTGATGAAGAGGTGGAGGAGGAGTGAATACATGCTGTTGGACTTCTTTGTTTACAGGAAACTTTACCCATTTGGGTTCCCATTTGCTTTATATGAGAAGATGAATGTCAGAGGGGGCAGGACTACCATGAGACACATGCAGGAACAAATGCTTGACTAAACAGGCACAATGAGAGACTACATTGAGGATTTTTTTTGATCAACCAGTTCCAGGTTTTTGCAGCTGTTGGCAGCGCAAATTCAAATTTCAGACATGAGAAGTAAGAGAATGTACAGTTACTGAAGAACTGATATGCCATGTTTTTTTTTTGAGTAGATACACTCTGCCAACTTAAACCCAAACAATACTGCTTTACAGGATTTTGAAATCTGCTGCAATTAGTCCCTGATCTCATGTTTCTGGGCTGTCTCCTGTTATAGACTCATGCAATGAGCTGATTGACATCCATAAAACAACAATTTAAGAAATACTGACTCATTGATAGTTTTATGAGGTGTGTTTTATAGTATGTGAACCTTTCAGGATTCCAAATTTGTTTGTAGAATTACTCAGATGAGACTGGCAGTGTGACTGTATTGTTTTATTTCCATGACATTAAAAAACAGTAGTTAAAGAAAAACAATACCAAGAATTTTTTTTAACAAATAAGGTGGGATGATCTGTGATTTTCACAGTATTGTAGAAAACAAGACTTTCATAGACAGGGATAGAGATTTAATGGGAAAAATGAAGGAGCCAAATATGCACTTTATGGCAATCCCAAGCAGACACGCATCCAAAGGTATGATAATTTCAAGGTGATCCAGAAAACAAACAAACTAGAGGGGTTGAGCAGTGTGAGGTCTTGCCATCCTGTATTCATCCATTTTTATACTTTCCCAAATCTGGTAAGATTTATGATCATGATTTATGATCACTGGATGTTGAATAAATGCCCCACAATAAGAGAAACATGAACTTACAACAATAAGATTGAATAAACCAAATGAAGTGATGAATGTCTGCTCAGGGTTTCCATATACCAACCACAACATCAAATTCAAGTTCCTAATGTATTTTCAAACTTGTTGCGTAGAAGATCACAACACCAAGTCAAGTGTAACCTCATTGAACTTCAGACATGACTCAACTACACTGTAGCATACAAAGATTTTCTCCAGACAATCTGCATGGTGGCAGCAGTAAAAGCGCTGACTTAGTGTCCCTTCAGTTACCTGCGTGCCATCCTCTGTCTTTTGAAAGCTTTGTGTTTGTTCTTCTTCACAACTTTCGGCTCTGGAGCCTCTGTCTCGATGTGCACAGGCTTTTCTTCAGCTGGTGTTAAGAAGACGTCTGCTGTGACGTCCTTATCCACTTCCTCCTTTGCTTCAGTCCTCTTTATCTTCTGCAGCTCCTTCACCATCTGCTTTTCTCTTACTCTGGCTGCAGCTGCCAAACGGATCTCACGTCGATGCTGCGGGTGAAAAGAGAAGCGACTCACAAAATCAGCATGGCATTGTGTGACGCACATGTTGGAAAAAGCACCTCATGTTTATGATGTACACTGGATTTTACCATGTTCGGAGACTGGAAGCTTGGGTTTTCATAGAGTGTGGGTCCTCCAAAGCTGCCCTGAAAGATCTTGATGAGGTTGAGCACAAAGCGAGGGCCGATCTCCACCAGAGAGGCATCTTCTTCAATGATCTAAAAGTGGTGCAGAGGAATAATGTCAAAAGCAGTCAAATATGCATATACTGATTGAAGGTGAAATCAAATAAGTGAATAAAGGCAAGGGGAGCAGAAAATTACCTGATAGTTTCTAAACCATATTCTGTTATCTGCAATGGTGAACGTGAAGATGTGGTCCACAAAAGGCTGACTCTTTGGGTGGTAGCGTGGAGTAGAAAATGTCTGCGAAGGAACAAGTATTGACAAAACTTAGATTTTGATAGCTCTTTCAGAAACTAAAAGTCTTAAAAAAAAGCCTCATCCCCTAAGCTTCATTTTCAGCAACTAAATGTCATGTATTATTTTGCGGCACATAAGTGAAAGTTCAAGTTCAATCTGATTGTAAATTTTAACCATCAGCAAACCAGCGTTTTCTGACGTGCATCTTGTGTACCCACCTGAGTGAAGAGCTCCTTCAACAAAGCATAGTGGGGCTCTTTGTCAAATTTCTGCAGGATGAACAACAAAGGAGAGACATAGAGATTAGATACTTTCTGGGTATAGAAAGTCCTTACCCAAATGCATGATGTGTTTAAGTCCCCTAAGGTATAGCTTGGTGAAATAGTTTCACTTTCAGCAAATGGAAAAGATAATTAAGTGCTGGGTTTCAATTGTTTAAATGTGGAGTGCGTACAAACTAGCAGAAGAGTAGAAAAGATTTATAATAGTTGTGTGTTGAAATCAGTGTTAAACCATCTGAATGTCATAGAACACATGGAATAAACTAGTACAATATTATGATAAACTCCCTTAAGGTTTGACCAAAACATACCATGAATCTAGAAATTTGAAAGACATTTTAAGATTAGCAGATTTTTCATGTAAACAATAATATTTATTCACTGTGATGTTTTAGTGTACATTCGAATATCAAACATAGTCTCTAAGCATTATTAGCCAAACAGCGATCAAATACACGACTGATACTCACAGGATCAAATGACAGCAGTGGTCTGGATCCTTTCAGGCAGTTTCCTGTCATCTTGAGTTCAGCCAGTGTGTGAACTGAGGAGGAAACATAAATCAGTTTTCTACATGATGCTGCGTTCAGCATTTCAACACCTTAGTGGAGAAGTTACTCACTGTTTTGAACCAGAAATTTTGCAGAAGGTCCATGGGGGGTGTTTGAAATCCTGTGAGACAGAAATAATACTTACTGCATGCTTAATGTAAGACTGGTATCAGGGGTCAATATCAGATAGTTTGAAAGGCCTTACCACATATAGAGGTCCTGTTTCTTTTTGGCCTCAAAAAAGAGGCACTTGTTGCAGTTTTTAATTTCACACACCTACAAACAGATGCATGTTATGAGAAATGTATCACCTCATTCAATATTGAAAGCAACTTTTCCGATAATAAACCCACCTCATTCACAACAAACAGTTTATCTTTCCTGTCCATTTTTGTATCTGGAAAACACAGAAATGGCTCGACAGTTAGATATCCAAAAGCTATAACTGAAGGCACTACATTAAATGGATCTTATGTGAGGACATTAATCAGAAAGAAGTGAGGAAATAAGTGAAGGGGAGGCTGTTCTTACCTGCTTTTGAATGAGGCATCAATGTCCTCAGGTCCTGCATCAGATGCCTTGTTCTGAAGTTGATGCCTCTGGAGGAGAAAATGAGAACCCTTTCCTTGTTGGTCCATTTACCCTGTTAAAGAAGGAACAACTCATGATTAAAGAGACAGTCGGAACAACATATACATAATCTGAGGCTACACATTTTTCCCTCACATCTGAGAGGCCTCTTGTGAGCAAAGCTAGTTGCAGCGTAAACCTTTTTGTAATTTGCACGCGTAAAATGACATGGTATATAAATCCATTGCAGCCTCAGAGTAAAGACTGGAGAGATGTGAAAATAAAAATAAAAAACACATTATCCAAGCCCATACAAAAATGTTAAGTTAGCTTGCTGGATCCGAACCTCACTGGTACATGACAAGCTCGAAAACGTACCATAGAAACTGGTGCTGGAATCGTGACCTCATTCTTGATTTCCTCGTCGACTTCATTTAATTCTTCCCCTCCACCTGAAACAAACTTTACTTTCTTTGCTTTTTTCTCGGCACCAAGTGTTCCACGTTTTCTCTTGAACGCCGCCATGTTTGCGATAGGTTTGTAGTTCAACAAAATCTCGCGTGGACACAGACACGAGTTAGAGCATCCTGCTAAAACAACACCACGTGTGCATGGTTGAGAAGGGGTGACTCCAAGCGGTGTGTAACTGGTACTGCTGCTACTCATATCAGTAATTTTATGCGACATAGGCATTATAATGTCAAAGTCATGTTTTATACACTCTATGGTCATAATGCTTTTAGTGTTATAAAACAAAGAATCTGTCTACAGAACGTAGGTAAGTATGAACGAAGGTACGTATTGTTGAGTGGATATAAAGAGGAAAGCATAAATTATATGTCGTGGTCTCAAGGAAGAGATTTTTATTGTTTATCTCTGTTTTTCTAAATGTGGAACTGAATGGATTGAACTTAAAAAAACGGAGAAGGGCATTAAAAAGCCTTTCTTTTCCCAGATCCTTGTATGTAGTGTAAGTTTTTTTGTCTTCTTTTGGCATCCTGGTGTCATTGGTTTATTTAGCTTTTTCTTTTTTCTCTCTAATATCACTGAGTATCTTAAATGTGTCAATGTGTATTTTTTAGAGCCTCCATACAAAGTAAACAGGGTATACTCATAAACTGAAGAATAAAGCACACATGCGGCAGGAGGACTCTGTTGAGCCTGTTCCACGTTCAGTCTGCCGAAATAATCAAGCGAAGAAGACCAACTCTCGCGAGATATCGCGACACCAGCCGGCAGTTCTATCATTCATCTGTGTGACAACAACCAAACGATGCAATTTGTGCATTTAAATACTATAGGAAATATTTAGACATGTACGACTAGAGGCTAAATTAATGTCGCTTCTTCTTTTAAAGTTTGTCATTCACTAGAAATCTATTTAAGGCGCTTTATGGTTGCTGACATGCTGCGACTAGCTCATGCTACAATTAGCTCTGTCTAAGCAACGTGAATAACGCGAGAACAATAATTGAGTGTTTCTTTCAAAGTCGAGTTTTTATTACATTTTTATTCATAATGAAGTGCCACTATGAAGTGTTGGGTGTGAAACGAGACGCAGGAGACGACGACCTGAAGAAAGCTTATCGTAAACTGGCTCTGAAATGGCACCCTGGTAAGAAGACTAGTGACATGCTGGTGTTTTTAATTTCACAACTTTCTTTATTTAATCTTTGAATTCACGTTAACGTATGTATTAAGGTTATATAAATATTAGTTAAAGACGTAAACAAATGAAATGATGTGCTGTTGTTATTCACTGTGACCTATTAAACAATGTTGTTTATCGTATGTTGTATGGCAAGAATCTCACCCTAGCGCATTTAGAATCAATATTTTTACTTGTTTACCATCTAAACCATGTAATGTAGGTTGTAGATAGGTCAGTTTGAAGGATCGCTCAATATTTATCTATGAATTTTGGAAGCTGTATTTCTGTCATTTATATAGTCCTCATAATTTCACAGTGTATATGTCTGCAACAGTAAAACAATCACAAGTATTGATTGTAAACTGAGTTTACTTACTGTCAGATATAGCAACACATTTGTTGCTTTATCAGTATTTTTTCTTTGGCTCGGATAATTTGAGTCTGCTGCTATTCCATTTGCTTACTGTGTCTTAAGATGGAAATATCTGAAATGTACAATGATGCATGCAAGAACTTTTTTCATCATCAAAACTGTTTTTTTTTCTTTGAAATTTTCAGATAAAAACTTGGATAACGCTGAGGATGCTGCAGAACAGTTTAAGCTGATTCAGGCAGCTTATGATGTCCTGAGTGATCCACAGGAGAGAGCATGGTGAGGATACATTTCTCTGCATTTACAAGGAGTCCATCCCCAACAAAAATGATCTGCTCCCATGTTTATTTCCAAACCTGTCTCGATCTGTTTTGCAGGTATGACAATCACCGAGATGCTCTGCTGAAGGGAGGAGTGACTGGAGACTACGAAGATGACAGCATTGACCTGCTGCAGTATTTCACAGTCACCTGCTACTCTGGCTTTGGAGATGATGAAAAGGTATAGTTAATTTAACAAGATGTCAATGTATTAACACACCTGCAACGTCAGACAACCCTAAGTTACATTACTTTGTTTGCACGCGTGTCTGTAGAGAGCTGTTTCAAATAGGCTTTGCAATGAAAAGCATGTCTTTAATCAGCTTTGTCTCACTTTCCTACCAAAGGGCAGTGGAGAAAGCCAGACTGCATAGCTCAATGTTTGGGTTTTTAACTTACAAATTACATCCTACATTATGAAACAGGGGGCTCACCGTGACCTTCAGTGCAGAAATGTTGATTTCTAACACCTAAAAGAGTTATCTTTTTAAGAATTAAAATTGTAATGTCTCAGAAGTTTCTGCATGAAAACTTTTTTTAAATATAACTAGTGATTACATGTCATGCAACGTCATTGTCTCGTGACCCTACACAACTTAATAACAGACCAGACTGCCTGTCCCTGTTGGATAACTGTACAAGTTAGAGGAACGGGTAATGAGATTATCAAAAGGCTGATTAAAGACAGGCCAGCATTTAGATCAGCAGTAGAAGTTTGGATGCACAGAAAAATATGTCACTGACGAAATCCAGTCTCCTTCAGTCTGCAAAAGTCAACCACAAACTGTTTTCATGCTGCTTGTTACACAATCTCCTAAAGATGTGTTTTCTCCCCTTTGTTATTCCCTCTTGATCTGCTTTTCCTCTCTAGGGCTTTTACACAATCTACAGGAATCTCTTTGAGTCCATTGTTAAGGAGGAGATGGAGCATGGAAAGGTGGACGATGAGGAAGAGGAGGAGGCGTTTCCTCCCTTTGGAGACTCTCAGAGCGACTATGATTCTGTAGGCCAGCCCTGCTCTTTTAACTTTATAATCAGTGATCCTGATTTTATTTTTGTTGATTTTTTCAGTGTTTAAAAATAATCCCTCTATAAATAAATCAACTTAAAAGAACTGAAGATGCAACAAATATGAACATCTTTAGATTTTTTTTGTACTTAATCAGCTTTATTTTCATGTAACAGGTAGTTCATGTGTTTTACGGCTACTGGCAAAGCTTCTGCACCCGTAAAAACTTTGCCTGGAAGGAGGAGTATGACACGAGGCAGGCCTCCAACCGCTGGGAGAAAAGAGCAATGGAGAAGGAGAATAAGAAAACCAGAGAGAAGGGCCGAAAAGAGCGCAACGAGCTCGTACGACAACTGGTAGCTTTTGTACGCAAGCGTGACCGTCGTGTGCAGGCTCACAGGAAGCTGGTTGAGGAGCAGAACGCTGAGAAGGCCAAGAAGGTGGAGGAGATGAGGCGGAAACAGAGGCTCGACCAAGCCAAGTGAGCTGTAGTTTGTGACTTCTTCATCACTTTTTTCTTACTTTCTTCTTGATACTAATAACGCCGTACTGAATCTTGATCCAAGACTGGCAGAGGAGTACAAGGAGCAGAGCTGGGCGGCCATGTCTGAGCTAGAGAAGGAGCTGCAGCAGATAGAAGCTCAGTACGGAGAAGAGTTTGGAGACGCATCGGAGAGTGACGATGAAGAGTTGGATGCTGAAACACAGGAAAAGAACGAAGTAGAGGGAGAAGGTCAGCGTGATTTTTCATTTTAAGATTTGGATAAATGGTTCTTGAAATCGAGGGGAAACAGGGAGCTGTGATTGGTCCATTTGGTCTGCTTCAGTGTTGCCTTGCTTGTTTCTGATGCTGGTTGTTTTTCCCAGATGCAGAGCAGGCTGATGAAGATGAATTAAATAATGACTATTATGATGACCTGTACTGCCCGGCCTGCGACAAATCCTTTAAATCAGATAAAGCGTGAGTAACCTCCCACCTTTCCACCTTCTTGCTATTATTTGATGCTACATGCTGACTCTTTTGCTGGGCTACTTAATTTTTTTATTCCATCCTTTTTTTCCCTGCAGTATGAAAAACCACGGGAAATCCAAAAAGCACAGAGAGATGGTTGCCTTGTTGCGGCAACAGCTGGAGGAAGAAGACGAACTTCTTGGTTTGAATCTCAATGGAAAAGATGGAAGAGAGGAGGAAGAGGAGCAGGAAGAGGATGGAGAGGAAGAAGAGGAGGAAGACAAACCAAGGCAGAAGTATGTATCTGGATGTGATGAAGATAAAAAGAACCAAACTTTTCCCCTGGATGTTGGTGTAATTTTTATTACCCTCTGAGTTGAAATGTTTTTTTTTATTCCAACCTGTGCAGGCTGTCCAAAAAGCAAAAGAGAAAAAAGAAACAGCAGAAAGTAGTAACTGTGAGTATAATCATTCCTTCCCATAAGTATATGCACTCCCTTCAGTTTCAGCCCTGACTCCTGTGTCAGACTGAAATAGAGAAAAAAACTGAGAAGTGTTAGAAAGAGCAAACCCCTCGACTCTCTATTCATGCTTTTCTCCTTATGAGCAGAGCACTGTCGCAGAGGAGGAAGAGAAGGAGGAGAAAGCAAAACCAACCACTAACGAGGAAGAAGCCCCTGAGAAACCGGCAGAGACTGCAGAGCCCACAGAGCCTGAGACACAAGAAGATCTCCCTCCAGTGGAAGTGAAGAGGTCAGACAAGTTTTTTTCTCTATCTGGAGCTCAGTGAAATGTCCTCTTTGAGCTTCAGCTTAAACACACAGGTTATCTTTATCTCATCCTACTGTGAGAATAATAAGGTAAAGCTAATTCACCTGCACTGATACTTAACATGCTGTACAATGCTGCTGTGACTCGTTAGTTTTGACACTAGGGGGCAGCAGAGGAAGCTGAAACACTTCAGCGTACAATAACTTAATGGTTTATTTTCCACAAGCCCCAGTTGAATTCCCAGAAAATTGAAATAAAAAATGAATACAACCATGATGCTCTGATATGCAGTCAGTAACAGTGTCTCTCTGCTGACTGACCTGCTGAACAGAAAAAGCTAAAGCAGTGCGTTTTTTTTTGTTTTGTTTTGTTTCTTGAAAAAAATGAGGGATGTTAAAGAGTTAATCCCTGATTGAGGCAGGATTTTCTTAAAGGGTCTTCTTATATTATTGTTTTTAAAAATTGTGCCTCAGCAGCTGCGGGAAGACGAAAGGAAAGAAAGGAGGAGGAAAAGACAAACCGAAGAATGTCAAATCCAACATGGGAGGAGAACCGAATCCTGAGGTGTGTACTGTCATGCTCAGAGTTTAAGGTCTGATGTATGTTTGCAGTTTTCTGAAAGCTACCGTGAGGAGTTTTTAGCTAAGGTACAAAAGCAAAGTGCATCAACATAAAGGTTAACATGATTTAATGTCTTATTTATTTTTGTTGCTTACGGTAAATGGATTAGGTGTCAGATTAAGACCCTTTCAATGTTTCATACTCCAACAACCTTTTATGAGTGATAGGTCATGACTGAGGCAATAGGGAGAAAGTGGGATAAGACTTTTTGTTGAGTGAAGCAGTAACTTTTTTTGAGAGGGCTGTCAAAGTTTTCTTCTAATCATCACTGTAAGTTCAATTTTCTTTGTCCTACAGTTATCTGTACTTGTTGTATCAAATCTGTTATCTCCATTCCCACCCTCAGAAGGAAGTCCTCCTGCGCTGTGTGACCTGTAACAACGAATTCCCCACCAGAAACAAGCTGTTCGACCATCTAAAGACAAGCGGCCACGCCTCAGCTCTCTCTTCAAACCTTCCTCACAGCTCCACAAGTAAGAGCAAAAAGGACAAGAAGAAGAACAGATAGCCTGAGGAGTCCGGACTCTGCAGGGACACAGGTCACTATGACCTAAAGAGGACTTTAATGGACTGACTGACTGAGAGCTGATTTTTAAACCTCTCCCTGAAGCGTATGCAAATCTCTGTATTGATGAAGGTGTACAAAATTCCCCTTTGGCCCCTTTCATCTGTTTGTCAAAAAGAGAAAGTGGTATTGCTGAATTATAAAAGAATAAAGTGATACTGCATGACAGTATTTCTACAACAACTTTAAATAACACGCATTAACACCCCAGTCTTGGTTTTTAACAAAAATATTTAATGTACAGTTTTACTGCTGTTTTATTTGAGAGGAAATGAACAATGTCTCATATTTGAGCACATCTGTTGAGCACATATTGATTGAAAGCAGTAACAACAAATAAACTGCTGACGGCCAAATAATGAAAATAATGTTGATTTAAAGTAGAAATGATTCATTTTCTTCTTTTTATTCCACTTTTTCATCTTCAAAAGAGAAGTTGTCAGTCTTCACAATGAGAAACAAATCATAGCCAAGCGTTAAGTTGCACACAGAATAAAAAAAGGTTTATAAAGATGCAGTCTTCTGCTGAGGGTTTCCACAATTGGTCTGCAGTCTTGTATAACCTGTTTAGTGTCGGCTCATGTAGTTTTGGAGGGCCTTGTTAAAAACTGCCAGGAAGAAGTCGACATCCTGCTTTGTGATGCACATGGGCGGTTGAACGCGGAAGGTCTGAAGTGGTGAGAAAACAGAAGACGGGCATTTTTGGAGCACCAGGGATACTGAGTGTAATTAAAGAACAACAAACTCCCCTCTATAGTTTAAAGGCAGTTACAATAAAACTTTATTCTCAAATTACAGAACATTTACTTGAAAAATTGTAATACAACTCTCAAAGTGAGGATGTTACTCTGAAGTAAGTTTGGAGCAAGCCAAAAATGTTTATAATCCCAAATCAAAATATTGATCTTTAAATTATTTTAATACATCTTTTTATTCAACCCCCTTACCCAAGAAATATTTTTATTGAAATTAAAACAAAAGTAGAAGTTCTTCACACAGTTTTGTAATTGAAATTGTGGGGATAATGACAACAGTTTGGCATGATATTTCTAAGGACTTCAGAAAATAAAAACACAATTTATTTATTTATTCAGTCTAGGAGTCAGTTTCTGTCTCAAAGTTTCTTGGGGTGTCTGTAGCCGTGGTATTGCCACATGCTGCTGATCACTGTAGAAAAATTTGCTCAAAGACTGAAGCTAAAGTTTTGTTTGCATTTTTACCTGTCCATACAGTCCTCCTTTTCCAATCAGGACTCCCATGTCCTTGACGTCCTCAAAGATCTCACTGATGTCCTCAGGAGGCAGCGGGTCTCTGCTGACCTGTGCAGCAAACAGAGTTACAAGCTCCTCTCCACCTGCCTTTGCCTAAATAGCAAACTTATTGTGCTAAATGTCCTTAAAAAACAACAATAAACAGTTTCTATGAATGCCAGTGATGTAAAAATTGATTTCTAAAACAGAACAGAAAACATGATATGGAGGGAGCTTTCTTCAGGGTCAATCTTCAATTAATCTTCACCCTGATGATGATTCTTAACAAGGCGTGTGTTTGTTTTACTGTATACAATGCAACAGTTACAATTATGTAGCGCTGTAATTTGAAACGTGACAACAAGTAAACTTTGTCTTTTTGGGCTGTAGTTTAGTAGCCTGCTCTATTTCTTGTTACTGGCAGCCCGGTGCTCTCGTGAATCCTTGTTATGTCCTACACATCTACAAAGCAGAGCTAAGGTAACCTCACTCTTTTTATTATGATTTTATTGATAGACTCTCAAGCTGGAACAGACAACTGCACAATAACTGCTGCATGTGGGTTGGAATGAACATTATTACAAACAGTTTTAGCCTTTGACTCATGTTTTAGCCTTTTCATCCTGTTTTAGCCTTCAGCTTGTGTTTTAGCCTTTAGCTCGTGCTCTAATGCTTTCTTCTGCCTCCTGTCCTTTTTCTGTCTGACAATTAGGCTCGTATGTCCACCAGAGGCAAAAAAACACATTTCTCTTCTCACTACTAAACTACTTGTCATAGCGACTTTGATGTGCAGTAAATTTATCCAGTCCTGCTTGACCTGATTGGAAAGTTAAGAAGTAGCATTTAGGATTTACCTATATAGGTGCTGATAATCTTGTTTTAAAGTGTGGATTAAGATCAGGCATGTATTTAGAAGGGAAACTTTTTCAAGATCTCTTAGAAAGTCCTCACAGCCTCCTAAAGCTGTAGTTTGAAGTGTTAGTCAACCCAGGTATTGGTTATGCAAATATCAAACAGTACATTTATCTGGTAAAGCAGAAAAACTGTAATGTGTTTGTTCCTTTTTCAACAGTACCTTCAAGACTTAACTATGCTATAGCTAATATACAATCATAATCAGAACAGAAATGTTGTCCTTTCTGCACACACTGTTTTTCAGGTAAGGTGAATTTGTTCAGAGTTACAGGTGCTACTCATGTCTGTACCTTGTCTGTGACCATTTCCACACCGATCTGCAGGCCTTTCCCGCGGACATCACCAATGATCTCGTACTTGTCTCTGAGTTTCTTCATTTCAGTCATGAGGTAGGTCCCCACAGTGAGACAGTTCTGTTGTATGTTGTCTTCTTTGATGGTCTGTTGAGGGAAATCCTTTCACTTTTTTCAATTGTTGCACTCTCATGATACTGAATGTGCTCAAACTGTATATGAGACTGTCCCTTTTGATTTGAGATTCTATTTAACACCCAGGATGAGATTTACATGGCTGACAGATATGTGTGTGTTGCAACAGAAAAAAACACAATATAGAGATATAGATTTAGCTTCTTTTTTTTTTTGGATAGAAAAAAAATAAGAAAAGGCTTGGTTTTGATGAATTAAACCCCCCTATGACAATGAGAATGACTGAGAGGAGAAAAACTCTTACATCAAGCACTGATGAAGCGACAGCACAAGCTAAAGGACTTCCTCCAAAGGTGTTGAAGTGATAGGCCTTATTAAAAGATGCGGCAATTTCTGAAAAACAGTGTTTAAAAAGACTTTAAAACCTTAAAAATATCTGGATTAAGTCTAATCATATGATCTAATCTTGCAAACACATCAAATATTTACCGGGTTACAGAATAATCTCACCTGGTGTTGTAACAACAGCTCCCATAGGGAATCCATTACCAATGCCCTTTGCCATGGTGACAACATCAGGAATGACCTCATGACCTTCAAAACCCCAGAAATGAGTTCCTGTTCTTCCAAATGCAGTCTGGACCTGCCCAGATGGGAACAAATGAGTGTTTTTATCAATCGAAATTTAAGGTGTAAAGCTGGTATTTTTCTTTGACTTGTGGCATGAAACAAACCTCATCAGCGATGCAGAGCCCTCCTCTTTCCCTCACGAGTTTGTACGCCTCTTTGAAGTAGTTTTTGGGATACTGCACAGATCCTCCCATCCCCTGTATGACCAAAAAACAAGCACATCTCAAAGTCCCAACACAAATAGCATGATAAGAAAAATAATTCACAAAGTTTGGGCGTTGTTATTCTGGTTAAAAGCTGTAATTTGAAATGCAGTAAGTACCTGAATGGGCTCTCCAAAGAAAGCAGCGATTCGACTTGGGACACTTGTAGCAAATGTTTCTTTGAGCTGTCCAATATATTTGTCATTTGCCATGCACTGACCTGTAGAGTTACAAGATAAACACAGTAAACATGAGCTGCACCTCTGATTGGGAAAAAAATCACCCCCCCAGAGCAATTAGCTATTGGGACCAAGGCCTGTTAACCTGTATGTAAATATGTTTCTTTTTTTAATGCTGTGAAAGTCTGTTTTTCTGGCTTAATGTGTATGCGCTTTCCAATTTTTTTTCGCTGACAGCCTCAAGTGGACACTTGATGGATTGCGCTCTTTAGCCCTTACACATAGGCTGAATGTTTTTAGGCAGGAGCTTGCCGCTTGTTCAAGTTTAATTACCTCCTAAATGCAAAGGTTTCTATGGTGGAACTGCATTTAATGGAACCAACAAACTACTCAATTTAATTCATTTTTACACTTAGTTCATGTATCGAATGCTCAGGCACCTATACTTTATGGAACTTTATGAAAAATAAATATATTAAAAAGAAAAAAGAAAATATTTGTTTTCATGCCTTTAGAACAATAATACATACAACACATGATTTATTATTTGATGCACAAGTGGGTTGAAGTCAAATGTATGAATTTTCTCTTAATGAATATGAAGTTAATGAATTCAAAACTCTGACTTTAGTCTCAGACAGGCAGCACCTATTTTCCATGCAGTTCAGCATTTTCAGCACTCTCAGTGGATCTTGACATTTCAACTTTGGGACATCCCCACACTTTTCACTGTCACTTCTCCATCACGGACCAATCAGAATCAAGAAGGGGCTTGTCAACAACAACGAAAGTGAAACTTCATTTCAACTAACCATACTCATTTTTGGGGGTTCAATCTTCAGGTCTAAAGCTGCTGCTCTTGTTGCAACATTCAGTTTTCTTGTTGACTTAACCACCAGCTGACTGCATCATCTCAGACATGACAGCTGTTTTTCCACAGTGAGTTTCATCCTGTTCATGTGTTTGTGTACCTTCAGCACAGCTACAGTCTCTGATGGTCTGCACAGGAGAGTCCCTGCAGTGGCTTCCTCCCCACGGACCTCTGAACACATCAGGACACATGGTCTGTTTATGGGCAGACACTCAGTCAGTAAGTGATAAGTTATATAAAACACAACTATCAAAGTGTAGTGATTTGCATGATTAGACATGAATTCATACATGAGTGCAGCCTGAGCTTGTTGGGATTGGGTATTTGTACGGTGAGTTTGAGGTTAGACCCATAGTCTGCTGGGTGCCTCCATGGTATGATCCCCTGGAAGACAAAAATAAAACCAAATTAGAAACATTTCAACATCACTTTTATGTATGAATAGGGCTTACATGTACCTGAAAGTAATGATGTCAAAATTTCCTGTGTGGAGTCGAGCAATCAGCATAGCCAGGTCATTGGCCTCTGAGCCACTGTTAGTCAGATACACAACCTGAAGACGGAAACATGAACCAGCAGATGTTTAAATTTAGCATTTAACTCTTCTGTTCATTCTCCTTCTATCAGTGTATAAGTCAAGCGTAGCACCTTCAGAGGATCTGGTAAGAGGGAGGCCAGTTTCTCACAGTACTCATGAAGAGTGGGATGGATGTAAATGTTTGTCGTGTGCCACAGCGTCTTCATCTGCTTCTCTGTAGCTGCTATCACCTTCCTATAGGTAAAGAAGTTGGTGTTATAGCATCAGATTTTAGACAGATGATGCTTTCTGTGAGCTACAGGACGATAGAAAGCAGGCCTTACGGGTTGCAGTGGCCCACACTGACAGTAGCCACACCAGCAAACAGATCCAGGTACCGCCTCCCGTCCACATCCCAGATCCACTGCATGAACCCCTGATGGATGAAGAGTGGTTTCTTGTAGTAGGTTATCTTCATGGTCACGGGGCTGCAGTTCTGCCGACGAATGTCCATGATCTGCTCTTTGGACATACCCTGATGGGAAGGCATAGATAGAAAGTGAGTGCAAAAGTATGAAGACCTTTACTAGGGCAGAACTTTCAAGAACACAAGCTGGACTGCTAAGCTACTTAATGCAGTTATATATAGATCTAGGGGCTCAAGCTTTAGATGACATGCTGACCTTTTTTTTAGGTGCCAACAGCAGGAAAAAGCAGAAACAAAATCCCTGAAAAAAGTCTTTGGATTACATCACTCTCACCTTGTACTTCTGTGGTTTGAAACTGCACGGCGGCATATCTGGGAGGCCGTCAGGCTGGCTCTGGAAAGATGCTTTCTGACATGCTGCACCTGCGGAAAGATCCACTTTCATATGTACGTCAAAGCCTCACAGCAACAACCCTGAAGCGGCATTTCCCTAAAATCTGTAGCAGTTACTTTATAGTAAACTGATCATCACATCAAAACACCCCTAGCCAATAATTAAGCATTGCCTAAGAAGATAACAAACAGACGGAAGGAAGTAATCACTGATCTTGAACCTGGCTACTCATTATCCACTGAAAAACTTCAACCTGATGTACATTATTTTTGTTTTCCTCACATTCCCAAATTTCTGTCAATTAATATCCAACTCTTACACTAACTTTGTAACATTAGACGAAAGGTGCACCTCCTGTTTTTCTCGGTCAACTGATAGCTTGAGGAGATCAGTTTGGGTGTGACCTGATTTGACTGGTAGGATTAGAGGTCTGAAGATAATTTACTACAGGACACGAGAGAAGTGATGGATTCGGCTGAAAATGCTGATACACAAAAATGTTCTTAACTCTAATTTAATATGTCACACTATTTTGTAGAAATGTAAGTGAATGTATGTAAATATTTGTTTCTTTTCTTTATTAAATTTCTTCTCTAAGCTACAATAAGACATCACTTTAGAATTTTCTCCAAAAAATAAATGCTGATTTTTTATTTTTTTTTTAATTATAATTTGACTTGAACATGTTTGTTTGAATGGATTATTGTTGTGTGGGCAGGAAACTAAGAATAAATCTGTGAACAGAGTGATAAACTTTATCTCAGGTTTTAAGAGAAGAATGAAAGGTCTGAACTGTGATAACATCCCCATAATCCAGACCTGATAAAAAGCCTGCTTCTACTAAAATTTTATAAGTTAACAATGGGCTCTATCTGTTTCTGCAATCAGTGACAGCGTTTTGTATTATATATGAATTTGCTGCAGTTTATAAAGCCTTTGCACAACTATCCACAGACAGTGAAATTGTTATTATTAAAATATGTTTTTTTGCACCATTTCTACTGGTGAATGAAATGAAGCAACTAAATCAATGATTTTATGTTTTCAGTCTTATTTATAGATTCATAGATGGAGATCACCCAGATATTAAATATCTTGAATCAATGAATGAATTCATGACAAACAAGCTGATCAGATTTACCAGAGGAAAATTTCATCTCATTCTCTCTTGTCTGATGAATAATCTTCCACCTGCACAGACTTTTTGTGACTTACCACTTCCCAGGTGAAATTTGGCCAAACCACTGGAACAGCTGGACTGTCCTGTTAAAGCTGCACAGCGGCCGCTCAGAGAGGACACAACTTTATACATGTTGATCAGACACAGAGGGCTCTCTTTCTCTCTGAGCTATCCTTCTCTCCTCACTGTCTCAGACGTGTGAAGCAGACTCACTTTAGGCGTCCTGTTTTCAAAGTGATGGGTGGACAGAGATCAGCCAATGGCACACTGGTCCCACCAAATCACAATGATATCTCTGCAGCGTCACACTGATAAATATATAACCAGTGGTATCTTGTAATTAGATTTCCAGTACATGCTGACTGAACAGGAGTTGAGGTCATAAGGGAAGCCAAAGTTGTGGATGGTGCTGGTTCTAACCTGTTTGGAGGCCATAAAGGACCCGATCCTTGCTCTGAGGTCAGTGATTTGTGTGCCACTTTTTCATCTTGAGCATCCTCATCGACTATAATCAGGCAGCCGCCATTTTTTTCAAACATCTGTGTCAAGTGGGAAACTTATTTGAGTCGTTTCTAATTCTGATCAGTCAGAGGTAAAACAGAGGACCTTGTCACATTTAGAAATATATTCTGTGAAAAAAAGAGTTAATCCTGCTGTCTTGAATCATTTGATTTGTAAAAAACCTCTGCCCATTTGTACATGCATAACTCACCTCTTTTATTACAATTCACAGGCTTTTTTCATACTTCGAAGTCTTTTTCTCCTTAACTTTGCTCACAGCTGCAGTAGGCTGCTGTTTTGACCTTGTATCTGCTTGTATCCTCAACAGGAAGAAACACAGCCATCCCTGATCATAAACTTTGAAAAGATGCAGATTTATGCCCAGAAAAGTACTGAAAAACAAACGCCCTACATTAACCTCATCCCCATTCAGCTGTGAGGGCCTGCTCACGGAAAAACCAGATCCGTTTGCTGCTCTTCACCTTGACCCATTGCACCTCTCTTAAAGTCATTGTGACTCTGACATAGATATCTTGCCAAACATTGTTCTGAAGAAGGCTGTTATTTGTTTTTCGCCCACTGATCAAAGTCACCAGGAGTAGAGAAGATACCACACCCTCAAAGTCAATCATTAGAAAGTGTTATGATCAATTAATTTAAGGTATAGCTTTCAAAAAGAAACTGCTTTAAGATGGATTGAGCTTTATTTTTTGGCCACTGTTTGATATTTCAGTTTTGTAGGTGAGAGCAACCTGCTTTGTTTTCTTATATGCAGGAGATACTAAAGCTTACTTTTTGCTGTGAATCTATGCACACAGCAAAAAGGAAATCGAAGCAAATGTTTTCTTACTTCTATTAAAACAACATCTTAATAAACTGAATTTAAGCCACAGTTATCTGCTAATTTCAAGATTATCTCTTTAAAGGATACTGCAAGATGAAAATGACACCTGAATTGCTTAAAGTGATAAGCATTTTTTCCCCATTGGCAGTTTTTTTTTCTTTTCACCTCAAGCAATTAAGGTGTCATTTTTGTTTTTTATTTTCTTTTAAAAAACATATTATTGTATTTCTTGGTTTGTGTTTGATTTTTTTTTTTTTTAACTTTTCAGCTGAAATTTTAAGTCGAAATTGAGTCTGATGACATGTTTGTTACCTGAGAGAAATACACAAAAATTTGCTTAGATTATGCACATGAATTATATTCCCAAGCCTTGAGGACAAAATCAGGCTGATTTACAGAAAGCAAAATAGGGAATTCTAACTGTTATCCAAATGTGCATGAGCAAAGTAAAAGGTTTTGGTGAGCCAGTTTCTGACCCAGGTGAAAAACACTGAGATTGGACTGGCTGAGTAAAGAGTGATAGTGTATAGGCTGGTACTGCAAACAGAAAGCTAAAGGTTAATGCTCAGTGGGAGGGAGGGAATGGCGGGATCTTAACAGAGAAGTTAATGAATGGTGAAGGCAGAGAGCAGATAAATAAATAGTAAATATAGAATATGCATCAGAGCCAGGCTGAGATTTTCAAGCTTTCATCAGAGCCAAGTCCCTTGATGTCCCCATATGGAGCCCAGTGGTTTCCAAACTTTGGACTCTGTTACTTTCAAAGATTCAGCTGAAACTGCTGAGAAGTAGTTCTTATGTAATTGTGAAATATTCTTGTGCACCTAAATCTAGAAAGTAAAGTTATTCTGTGATGGATAAGGAGAAAGCTTTTATTGATTAAATAAAGGTTTAGTACTTAAAATGTCTCTTATCATCAGTAATGTATGTACAGTATTTATAAATAGGGGTGTCAGAACAGATCATGCTTAGATAGCCAGAGAAAAACAACAAGCTTCACTTTAAACTAGATCCATATGAATATGATATGCAAGGACAACTACTGCTTTTGGTTTTGCAGATTTTCTGGACAACATTTGTACATTTCTGTTTTGCCTTTAATCTGAGGATCAGCAGCCCATAGCATTAGCTGGTAGAAGCCTCAACAGGAGCACGTGTAGCTTAACCAAGTTGAAGTTTAAAGCTCTTAAGAAGGCCGCTGATTAAACCCTGACAATCAGCTTGAACGTTCCCGAATATTCTTCACAGATAGCAACCAATATAAGAACTATAATTGATCGCAAACCTATACCACCAGGAGGCAGCAAGACCAACAGTTGTTCTTTGGGCTTATGTATTCTTTATTTTAACATCCATGTCTATAATCGGCACAAAAAATCTTCAGGACTGAAACAATCAGACATCATCACATCCAAGCATAATTCAGCAAAGTCTGAAAGGAACACAATTAATTTCATGTTAAAAGAAAGGCACTGTACAAGATTTTTCATATTAGTATAAAAGTGAGGTATGTTAAGTCAATCAGATCTTTGAATCACAAAACAAGTAACATATACAAACATTTCCTATTATAATTGCTTCAGGTTATGATAACCGAGGTAGACTTCTCAAGAAGGTGGAATTAATTAACACTGAAACTCATCCTTTTTTTTAGTATTGAAGAGACATAAAGGCATGGTCTGAGTAATGAGCTTTTATCGCCTCTCTGTGTAGTTGTGGAGGGCCTTGTTGAAAACAGCCAGGAAGAAATCTGCATCTTCCATCGTGATGCACATCGGGGGCTTGATGCGGAAAGTCTTCAATGCAAAGAAATAAACAAGGGGTAAGATTATGGAGCGTTAGTTTTTCACTCAAGCATCAAACACAGGAAGATACAACGGGACAAAGTGCTTTTAAAATTGAAATGCATTAAAAAAGAATGTCCTTATTTTTTGAGCTGCCATTAAAAGCTTCCAGGTGAGTTAGGTTACCTGTCCATAGAGTCCTCCTTTCCCTATCAGGATCCCCATGTCCTTGACGTCTTCAAAGATCTCAGCCACCCCCTCAGGAGGCAGCGGCTCTCTGCTGGCCTGAGATGACAGAGTTGAGCTAAAGATTCAAACTGTTGACTGTTCAAAGCTCTTTTTCTGGATTACAAAACACTGACAAGAGCAGCTCCTGCCTACCTGGGGTCCCTCATTCAGGCCTACACTTCTTCTCGCTTGCTACGCTCTGCTTGTGAAAGATGCCTGGTGCTCCCAGCCCAGCACGGCTCCAAATCTCTAGCCAGACTTTTCTCTTCTGTTGTGCCCAAATGGTGGAATGAATTACCTAACTCTACACAATTCACAGAGTCCCTTTCTGCTTTTAAGAGATGTCGAAAGACTCATCTGTCCAGGGAACACTTTAGCATTCAAGCTGACCCTTCTCCTCTTTGTTCTCAGGGGTAGAATGAGTCCGAAGGTTTCAGACCCAGCTCTCAGTGAATTTTCAGCACTAATTATTGAATGTTGCACTAATTAGGTTTTTCCTTCTGTCTTGATTCTTGCTTGTGTTGTACATCCCTTCGGACAAAAGCATCTGCTAAATGAAACTGTAGAACTGTAGAACTGTTGAGCTGAGCTGGGTCAGTCAGGGATGTTTTATTAGTTCATTGATCACTTTTCAGGCTAAGTTCTAAGAAATCATGAAGACATGTGACAAACACAGGAAGAACCATCAGCAAAGAGGAACACAAGTCACAACAACACTGACACAACAGGATATTTGCCCAACGTGGAGTCAACAAAACTGAAATTACACATTTTCCTGAAAGTTTTTTATGCTTTTTTCATTTCTGGTCCTGTTTCTAAAACAAAATCTGCAGATTTCAACAGAAATAAACACAACTCAGTCTGTTATTGTTGCTCTGCAGTTGAGATTTCTCTCTTCTTAAGTATGGATAGCCTCTGCTGCTCCAGCTAATGGTTAACTGGGCCACTGCTGGACCATGCCCCCAAGGGACAGAGCACAGACACGTTATTCAAGCATGTGGGAGGATGTTAGGGTTAACTTCTGTACCTTGTCTTTGACCATTTCTACTCCAATCTGCAGGCCTTTCCCACGGACATCACCAATGATCTCGTACTTGTCTCTTAGTTTGGCCATTTCTGTCATCAGATAGGTGCCCACGTTGAGACTGATCTGCTGTGTACCGTCCTCCTTGATTGTCTGTTGGTTATTTAAAACAAAAACATTTTGTTTCAAATACTGTTCAGTTAATAATAAAATTTTGATCTTTAGCACAGATTATACACTGATATACACAAGTTGACTTCTGCTTTAAAAAAAAAATCTTACATCAAGCACTGATGAAGCAACAGCACAGGCCACAGGATTTCCTCCAAAGGTGTTGAAATGAACCCCCTTGGCAAATGAGGCAGCAATCTCTGAAAACATGAATCAACACGATCACATCTGTTTTTTTGTGCCTTTTCAAAGTAAAGTCTCGACTGAAGTTTTGTTTTCCTGCATTCATATATTCAGGTGTTTTCATGTTATCCTCTAAAACAAACGCAACCAATACAACAGGATAGCATCAGAAAGAAAGATGGAGCATCATAGTGACGAGAAGAAGAGGTGAGGTTGAGACTTTTATTTTATTTATAGTCTAAAATATAAATACAGGATTATCTTGCCTGGTGTTGTAACAACAGCTCCCATTGGGTATCCATTTCCGATGCCCTTCGCCATGGTAACCATATCAGGGATGACGTCATGACCTTGGAAACCCCAGAAGTGAGTTCCTGTTCGACCAAATCCAGTTTGGACCTGTCCAGTTCAAAGTAGGTCAGTCTCTTTATTACTCAAAATCAAAATGTTGTGATAAATAAAGCTAGAACGTCTGTATATCATTTTAAGACACTTAGGCAGTCTGTTAAATGGCATTTCCCTCAGCTTTTAGAAGCATTTGGCACCTTTTAGCTCTCTGTTTTAGCCTTAAACCTTCAGGACCCAGGTAGGTCCAGACTGTGGTTCAGGTAGAGGAGACCGCCAGTTTGAAAAGAAGTGTCAAGGAAGCTATCTATGTTAACCTTAAACAACGGAGGTTGTGACCTCAGATATCACTTATCTCCAAAATATGACACAGTCCTGAACTCTCTACCCACACAGGTAAGGAAACACTCACAGCAGGGATACTGTGAATGTAACAACTTTCAGGAATTAAGTCAACGACTCTTCAAACAACCCCCTCTGATGACCCTTGGAGTTCTATATGTTCAAGCTATAGGTATTTATTAGACCAGAAAACATTGTTTGTGTTTCCTTCAAGGACCAAAGAGCCAGGGAGATCATGCAAACCAGGCCAGTGACAAATTAAGAAAAAAAAATAAAGGTAACTGCAGTACACTGCCACACCAATAGAGGGTAGTAAGTGAACAACAAAGAAAGTCGAGATCTGTTAAGGACTGTAGACGCCTTTCAGAGGAGACATGAAACAGCTCAAAAAACTTTTCAAGTTTCTTTTTGGATCAAGCTTGGGAAAGCTGAGGATAATTTTAAGTAAAGTAGTTAGCATCAGCATGTAACACTTAAAATACATGTGGCCACTTATAGATGCCATTTCTTGAGATCAGTCAATCTTTCTATCATTCAATGAATTCTTATGTGTAAATTCATTATAATCTACAAATGTATACCTAACCTCATCAGCTATGCAGACCCCTCCCCTCTCTCTCACGAGTTTGTAGGCCTCCTTCAGGTAGTTTTTAGGATACTGCACCGCTCCTCCGACACCCTGTACAAACACATACAATCAAATTACACTTGACGCTTATATTTTGTCATTAATGTAACATTTCTAGCAATACTTAAGAACAACAACAACAACAATGACAACTCAGTACCTGAATGGGCTCCCCGAAAAAAGCAGCGACTCGACTGGGGACACTTGTAGCAAAAGTCTCTTTGAGTTGTCCAATGTACTGATCATGTGCCATGCACTGACCTGATTCAACAAAGAGAGGCCAAGTGGTGTCATCAACTACAGGTTACTCTAAAGATGATACAACTACAGGGATGTTTGTGAATAACACTGATTTAATACCATAAAATAATGTGGAAATAAAATTGAAGCGTTTTAAGGTAGACTCTTTGGTGGCGATACAGGAAAACAATAATTATCTTCTATTTCTAGCAAAACAAAAGCACATTAGAGGTAAATCATCAACAGTCAGGGAGACTTTGAACTTACACACAAGCAATTCAAAACTTCCTATTTTCATTGTAAGTTTAACAGCTGAACTGTTTTACTCTCTCCATTTCAACGCTGGTTTTTGGTAAACAGCAATTTGTTTAGGCAGTTCGGACATTTAAGTGCAAATAAAATGAAAAACATGCACCTTAAAGATATCACTGCAAGTTTTCTGCCTGCATGATCAAAGGTTGCAAATTAAGTTAATCTTTTCAGGGAGTTCTGCAAAAAAGATCTAATGCTTAATCTCAGAGGCAACATTTCATGTGTTTTTCAGTTTTCGGACAGCAGAGTGAGCATGTTAAACCATGCGTGTGTTTCTGTGTTTGTCTACCTTCAGCACAGCTACAGTCTCTGATGGTCTGCACAGGAGAGTCCCTGCAGTGGCTTCCTCCCCACGGACCTCTGAACACATCAGGACACATGGTCTGTTTATCAGGCAGAAACCGAGTCAGCTGGGTCAACCTGACACTGCCAGTCTCTAAAATGTCCCCCTTTCTCCTCTGCTTATTTTTCACACATGGATGATAGATATTCTCTGCTCAAATTGATTCTCTTATTTCATTGTGTCAGATTATTTTACACATACGTTAGTGCAGCCCAAGCCATTGGCGATGGGGTATTTGTATGCTGCGTTGGAAGTTAATCCCATTGTCTGTGGGCTCCCACCGTGGTACGATCCTCTGAAAAATAGAAATCAATACAATCAGACTTGTTTTGTTGCAGAGACGTCCAGTTATACAACAGTGATATACAAATGAGTGAGTTCAAGAAGGAAGCATCAAACATATAGATGTACAAAAATTCTTAATCTGCCGTTTGTGCCTGGTAAAAGAGGTCCTTAACAACTGGGCCAAGCTGAACTGGATCCCCTGTGGGTAATACATGCACCAAAGACTAAACTTTTGAGCACTATTATAACTCTTTGGATTGGTTGTTTTGTCGTTTCTGGTCCTGACATCTTATTTGAATTACCTTAATTCAGCAAGAATATTTAAAAAAAAATACGAGGAATTTTAATTTTTATCCGCCAAGGACGTTATGTATTTGGGAGAGTATGTATTTTTTTGGTGTATTTGTTTGTCTGGGAACAGCATAACTCAAAAAGTAAAAAACGAATCTTGATGAAATTTTTATAAAATGTTCAAAATGGGTTAAGGAAAAATTGATTAACTTTTGGAGGTGATCTGGATCACCGTCTGGATCCAGGAATTTTTTTGAAGGATTCTTTATCATTGTGAGATAGGACCATTTTCACTATAACCATGTATATAACACCACAATAAATGGTCAGATTGCTTTGCAAAACGAGACAAGACAAGGTCATGATCATTTCTGACAGATGTAAAAGTACGATCCAGATCCTGGCAATATTCTGGATACTAAGATTCGGAATATGAAATATATACAGGGTCATCATAATTTTCAACACTTTCAGGTAACAAAACCTGCAACTAACACCAAATTGTAGCAGACAACCTGCTGAAAGGGAGTATAACATTAAAGTAGGACTAAAATGTTGCGTGTTGCCATATAAAAGTTAAAAATATGTATATATAACGATAAGTTTTAAAAAAGGACCTATCTCTTCAAGCCGAATGGCTAAGTAAGCTATCACACCACTTATGCTTATAAAGTGTGTTTCTAGAAATATTTCAAAATAATATCTTGGCTGTTATAACACTTTGAGAGAATGATAAAACTTAAAGGGAAGCCAAATAATTTGAGAGACCTGAAAGTGATGATGTCAAAGTTTCCTGTGTGAAGTCGAGCCATCAGCATTGCTAGGTCATTGGCTTCTGAGCCACTGTTGGTCAGATACACAACCTGGTAACCAGAAGACATTTAAGTTTTAGCTCAAAAACTAATGAATGCTCCTGGCATTTGGTGATCAAACTCAAACATCAGTACCTTTAGAGGATCTGGCAAGTGGGCAGCCAGTTTCTCACAGTACTCATGGAGAGTGGGGAAGACGTAGATATTTGTGGTGTGCCACAGTCTCCTCAGCTGATGCTCTGCTGCTGCGGTCACTTTACTGTACATGATGCAAGAACACCACTGAATGATGACAAACTTTGTACCAGGTCACAACATGTTACAGGTCACGGCAAAGAAACCAAGACCTTACGGATGGCAGTGGCCCACACTGACTGTAGCCACACCAGCAAACAGATCCAGATATCGTTTCCCGTCTACATCCCACAGCCACTGCATGTATCCCTGGTGGACGAACACTGGGTTCTTATAGGATGTAACCTTCATTGTCATAGGGTTGCAGTGCAGTCGTCGGATTTCCATCATACGCTCTTTGGACATACCCTGAAAGGAAAAAAAGACATCATGTCTTTTTCTGTAGAAATGTGTGCCTATAAATGTTCTACAGGCTGCTGAATATAAGATATTTCTTCACCTTGTACTCCTCTGGTTCAAAATTGCATGGGGGCATCTCTGGGAGGTCTGCTGCAGGGTACTTAAGCGCTGATTTCTGACATAATGCACCTGTTAAATAATTGTAATCAAAGTTAAGGCAACATGAGACATTTACTTTCATTCAGATCTGTCTTAAATGTGTGTTCTCAGACCAGTCTGACACTTTGACCTCAGTATGTTCACCTTAGACCTCACCTTGTGCAAGATGGGATAATGTCTGTTTATCCCTGGTTGTAAAACAATTGGGAGCCCAGAACTTAGCTAAAACACTGAATTTTACATGCACATCCAGCTAAATCAACATTAGTAGATTTTAACAGAACTGAAATTTAGTGTTAGATAAACAAATTTATGTGAATTAATCGTTGTGCAGTCAATTCAGGAGTAAATACTCTTTACCTTCTTGCATGCATCTTGTGATTTAACACCCAAACAAACGACTTTAAAGGTAATATGTAAATTTTTATCCTAACTCTCTGGGGTGAACGAGGCATTATTATTATTATTTTTTTTTACGTTAATAGGTAAAAAAAAAGTAACGTCAACAAATCAACAGTTGTCATAAATACAACAGTTTTATTTATTTATTTATATTTATAATAATGTTATAAGCTGACCAAAATTGATAGCTTTAATGTCAGATATCTTAAAAACAGGAATATGACGTACATTAGACGTATTTAACAAACTTTGTATCGCGTGCTTCTTCTACATTTTGTTCGTCTCTGTGGTAACTCACCACTTGCCGAGTGGAATTTGGACAAATTTGACCGAAAGCAGGACCGTCCCGTTTCAGGAGCACAGCGGCCGCTTAGAAAAGAAACAACTTTAAACATGATGAAAAAAGGACAGGAAACTCGCAGCTAAATCCTTCGTCAGACGTTTCCCACAAGTTTACTTCAAGCTTCTTTCTTCGAAACCCCTGACGGACTGTGCAGTCAATGACCCCGATCCCACGAGAGCCCACCTATGTACGGAAGTCCAACAGGGGCATAATTCTCCTCTATTTTCACTGCATGTCTCGAAAACAATTAAATACACTTTTTTTTCCTTAAAAGCTGTAGAATTACCATTATTATCATCGATATGATTATTATTTTCTCAAGTAAGAGGAGGAGCATCTACTCTTGTTATAAAAGTGATATACACGCACCAGTTATTCATATTGTTATATGGCTTTTGTTGGATGCCAATTCAAGGCTCTGCTTTTCATATGCAAATTATCTTTTCATGGTTAACAAGCGCATCGTAGGCATGGTTAGGCCAGCCATTTCCAGGGTTACCAGCAACATTATCTTCACTGTTGTCAATGAAGTTGGACTAAAATATTTTCTAACACAAAATTTAATTTTCACCATGATATATTTGCAGGATATTGATTGATACAGTTTTGAGAAGATAAACATTTTATCCATAAAGGTTAAAAAAAAATCTCATAATTACAATCATTTCATTAGAGAGGTTAGATTTTATTTCAACCTTGAAAAAAAAACTGTAGTTAAATCTTTGGTGTCTTGTGTTGTTAATATAAAGAAACATAAACTTTACACTTTTGAAGACATAAATTAATATATTTTAATAAACTAAAGCTATTCATCTTCTCATATTGACAGAGATTATATTGTTTTTGATACACTTGCCCTTGGTTTTCGACAACTGCTTTCTGTCAAAGCTGCACAAAGAAAGTTTGAGCCTTGGTTTCAATATTCATACACAGTTTAAAAACAGGCTACTGGAGACAAAATAATAAAACACACACACACAATAAAAATAAAACCTCATTTATTACATGAATATAATCTTGAATTTCACAGTGAGCTTTTTAAAATGATTTGTTCTTTCTGAATTGCATTAAGTATATGCATTAGCTGGCTGTTGATAAATCTAAAAATACTTGTGCAAAAATGCAACAAAGGAAAACAGAGAAACAGTCACCTAAGATAAGTGCTGTGGTTTTTGTTGGTTGCCAACTACATAAATTATATGAATATTTTCCAAACTGTCAATATACAAACTTTTTAAAAAGGAAAATATAAGTACTTAAAGTTATGATTTTAAATAAGTTATTTCAGCATATGCTTACATTGCACCAGTACACAGCAATGTATTCATTAAAGATATTCCAAAGTTTGTCACGTGAAACAGTTTGTCTGAGATGGAGAAAACAACAAAATTGCTCTTTTCCAGTTCCTTTTTAGGGATTGCACAGTGTAAGTTTTGGTCTCAGCCCCAGCCTGACACAGGTCATACTGTCCTGAACCTGCTTGGTGAAAGGAGCAGCTAGAAACTGGGAAGTGTGCTAGCAGTTGAAGTGTCAACATAACCAGTCACTGCCAGAACTGTATCATCCTGTCCTGGCGTGGCAGTGTGAATGCAGGCTGTCTGCTTCTGTGATGTGGTTTCTGTGGACAATGAGTAGCAGCTCTCTGTTCTCTCCCCATTCATGTCCTGACACCTGTCTTCCTGAGTGACCTCTCTCTGCAGCAGCAGCCTGTTGTACTTGTCCATCCCCTTCACCCTGCTGTAGTCCTCCAATAAAGGACTCTGAGAGCAGTCTTGAACGTGGCCCAGCTCTGAGTCCACCGGCTGGAGGAGGACCACATTCTCTTCGTTTACTTTCTGGACCTCTACATACTCGTTCAATTCGAGTGCAGGCGACTGCAGACCTGCAAGTGCCTGTGTGCAGCCAATGCTTGAGATGTTGACATCACTGTGGGAATGAAGCTGCCACCAAGTTTGACTCTGGGGTAGATGGGATTGTTTGTGGCCCAAACTGAATTCCCAGTTGCTCGGTCTGAGAATCTTAGTGTCGTGTGTGCTTGGCTGATCAAGCAAGGAGGATGTGGAGCCTGGAGGGAACAGGCTTTCGGAGAGCAAGTGCTGTTTTGCCCTCTCCAGAGAGTTCTTGTGTTCTAGTGTACTTGAGCTGTACTGGGGCAGTGGAGAAAACACACAAGGCCAGGTCTTCACCCTCCCACCGGGAATCGTAAGACTGTCCATTTCTTCATTCGTATGCGCCAACTCTTCTCCCCCCCATTCCTTCTGGTGTCTTTGATTCTTTGTCCTCCTTTGACTGCTTTTCTGCTCTCCGGGCTTCTTTTTCTCTTTTGCTTCTCGAAACTTATCCATCAGCAGAGTGTGGCTGTCACAGCTGCCCCGGCCAGAATCACTGTCTGATGTGCAGCCTTCAGATTTGAGGCAGACTTCATGTAGGTCCTTGCTCTCCTCCAGCATCAGCTCCTGCTCCTCAGGGATGTACACCTCCAAATACTCCACCAGCAGGTCCTCACAGTTTGACGGTGTGGTTGGAGGGAAACTGGACACGACTAGTGCACTGAAGATCTCATCGGACTTGCCGTTCTAGGTGCAGATAGTAATAAAAATTACATTCAGTTTATCATTCACATTGAAAATATTGAACCATGTGTTGCCTCTTTACCTTGAGAAGCTCTCTATCAAATCCTTTGATTTTTGGACCAGGGACAGGCGGCAGAATGCAATGCTTCAGACTTCATTCATGGAAACAAAAGGGACGTATGTTAAAGCTTATGAGCCGTACATTAAAGAGCATCACTGTAGGATAATAATACAGAAATAATATTCACTATCAAAGGAGATCGTTTTTTTTCTCTTAAAAATACTTAATACTTGAGATTGATAAATTAACATGCAGCTTTTGATGATGATATATAGGGATAATAAATTCATGAAACAAAAATGTCTTCAAATGTCGTCTGACAATACAAGCGTCATATGTTTCCCTTATTGTTGTATTTTTCTTAGTGTTTTTCTCTTCTGTTTCTTTGTGTCAAGAATTGATGTCTTAATGCCTTGTTCTTCCAGATCCTTGTTGTGTGCTTTCTGTGATTCTTTTGTGTTTCCTGTTTTGTTCTGTAGTTCTTACTCCATGTGTTTCTAGTTTAGTTTTACCTCCTGCCCTTATGTTTCTCTCCTGTCATGCCTTATCCCCTTGTGTTCCTGGAGATCTTTCCCTGGTGGCTTTGTTTTTTGAAACTAAGTGTTTTGTTGTTGATTTTGTTTTAACTTTTAGCTTTTTGTGATTTTGTTGTTCTTGTTTAATAAAGTCTTTGGTTGGTCTTCACCTATGTCCTAACTCTTGTTTGTCACCCCAAACATGAAAAGACATCCATTCGGAAAAACTACACACACTTTGTCTTTTACAAATTGTCTGATCTAAAAAAAATATATATATATATATATAAATAATAATAATAATGCAGTCACGATCATATTGTTACCTCTGGCTATTCATGTGTAGCAACCATGTGAGGATGAGGAAGATGAAGGCACAAAAGCATGTGATGAGGACCCACATTGGCTTTTCAGGATGGAAATCTGCATAATAAGACAAAAACAAAAAGACAAAACAAAAAGTGTTTCAAAACAGAACGTAAAACCTGACAATTTTGAAGACAAGAAAGTTTAGAGATGAATGCATAGCCACATAATTCCTTGATGTTTTTCAAGTGACAGTAAAGGGAGAGGGCAGATTTGATTAGCTTAGCAAGGAACATTATGCTAAACGACTTTGTTGTGGTCTAAGGTAGTAACCACCCCATCGACAACAACTCCAACTTGGACCCTGTGATAAAAATGTGCATTTCCTATAATGATATTTTTAAATATTTACTTTGTTCTTTTCATTTTATCCACAAACAAGAAACTTATACTTGATTTTATCACAGATAACTATACTTAATGTGATGTCTTGATGAGTGAGCTTTAAAGATGCTAGTAAGCAATGTAAGAGAAAGTAAGAACAACAAGGCCTACTGTTTCTAATTGTAATGCTAAGCTAAAAACAAAACAAAGCTGTAACTTCAAATTTAACAGAAAGATACAAGTGGACAGAAACTCAAGCCAATATTTTTTGTCCTTAAATTGTTTAGTGCTTTAGTCTTTTACAAAAGAAAAGTTAAGTTTCTTACAGTCAGGAACTCTAACGTAGGAAGTTGTACTCCATTCACTCCAGAAGCCATGATCGGGCTTACAGCGCACCTGAACCAGGTATGTACCACCTGATCGCAGGCTGAAAATGTTAAACATCTTCTGCTGGCCGGCAAGATGCATCTGGCAGTAAAACACACAATATTAAAACAGTCATGTAGAGTCAAAGAAGGGCTTCAATGTTTAAAAGAAAGACTTAATAATGAAAAAAAAGAAGAAATTTTTAATCACCATCCTTTTAATGTACAACCAGGTTAAAGGGTAGTTTCACATCTTTAACACTGTAGAAAGGACTAACATACCTCCCAGTCGTTCTCCCCCTCCAGCTTGACTCGGAGCTCGTAGATGAGAGTGATCCAACCGGAGCGAGTGTCGGCTTTGTGTGGTGGTTCCCATGACACACGGAGGAAGGGCCAGCCCTTGTCCTCCATCACAGTCACTGTTACCTTCTCTGGGTGGTTTGGCTTGACTGGAGCAGAAAAGAAAGGCTGGTTTTTGTGAGTGACTACACAGACCTAAAATGAGAATATAGGTAACACAAAAAATAAACCGACAGTAGTGAGGCCATGTCTGCGCCTCAGAGGAATAGTAAACCACTTGACACTTGAAGGAGATGAATGCTGTCTTGCAGAAGTGGCTTGTAAAATAATTGTTGACATATTTCAAGGAGATGGTTGAGAGCAATGTTTAGACTTAAATATATCTCCTTGAATGTCCTTGGAAAGATATTATTAAGAACTGATAACTAGATCAGGTCAGTCTAACTTTCAATGACTGGGGACAGAAGAGCGCTTTGAGAAAAAAGCTGATACTTGAAAGATTTTGATTCAAGGGATACAGACATATCGTAACCAGTCCATCATGCTTCTATTTTTAGCAACATGACTGCATGATATTACTAACGAAATAAAACATTAATGTAATCTAACAAAGCATGTTGTATTTCTTCCTAAATTGAATATCTAACAAGATGAAAGTAGTAAAAGATTGGAATTATTTGACAAAAATCTAAAAATAATAGTTTACTAAGAGCATCAGAGTCACCAATGCGCCGCTTAGCAGCTGCAAGGGTTTGCATTAAAAAACAGCTCTTTAATCCTGAGAGGGATATTGCGCCTAAACTATTACAGCAAATGGATCCTTAAAAGGCAGAATAAGAGCATCAAGCATCACTCACCGATGTAAACAACATCTATATCCACAGGGTCAGAGAAAGTGCTTCCCAGCGTGTTGGTGGCCACCACGGTGATGTTGTAGTTAACCCAGATGGACGTGTCGTTCTTGTTGAAGAAGCAGGAGTTCTCTCCAGCTGTGTGGTAGTCCGGGCACTCATATACTGTTTCAGAGCTGCGAGAAAGAGAATGTTATACA
This sequence comes from Halichoeres trimaculatus, assembly GCF_033239565.1. Lineage (NCBI taxonomy): Eukaryota > Metazoa > Chordata > Actinopteri > Labriformes > Labridae > Halichoeres > Halichoeres trimaculatus. The sequence goes on along the minus strand of NW_027437194.1, from coordinate 16,741,173 downwards.
GCATGTTGTGAGTCATATATTTATGAATCATGTTGACATCACATTGAAAGTTGGAGGCTCAAATGCTCTTATGTTGCTGATTTTGAGGTTAACAAATCACAAAAGCAAAAAAAAAAATCAGACAAATTGGCTCTAATTCAATTGTCTATCTTTAAATAGGCAAGTACCAAGGCAAGGTAATAAATCTTTGGTGAAATTAAAGGTCCCATATTATGCAAAAATCACTTTATTAAGTCTTCTAGTAAAATTTGTGGGTCTTTGGCTTTCCTCCCAGCCCACAAATTGTGATATTTAATGACAAAACCTATACTTAGTCGTGCTTGTGAAGGTAAAATCTTGACCTAAAATGAGCTGTTTGGAATTTGGGGATTTGACGACGTCAGCGAGTCCCTTTTTTGACCAATCAGGAGCAAGTCTGACCTGATTGGAGCAGATACCCCTGAACCTCCTCCCTGCCCACTCCCCTCCCTGCTTCTGCTCCAGCAGCCATCACTGCTTTGTTTTTGGCTGTAAACAGCCACATAGTTCCATGCACAATCTTCCCATCTCGGAAGAAGACAAGTCTAAGTGGCTAGAGTTCATTTATCAAGGAAATGTGCCAGCTACTCTCAGTAAAACTGTGCATGTGTGTGCTAGTCACTTCACGACCGACTGCTTTTCCAAATTTGGACAGTACAACAGAGGGCTAGCGAATAGACTGGTCCTGAATCCAGGCGCATTACCAACCATCCGCCAACCTGGGACCCTGGAAATGTGAGTATTTTAAATGCTGTGTGCTGTGGAGCAGATGTAAGAGCTTGTCCTCAGTGTACCCCCTGTCTCTGTGTTAGCTTCAGGATGCTAACTTTAGCAGCAGGTAGCCTGTTGTTTTAGCCTGAAATGTTACGGTAAGCGAGCTTCGCTGGGGCGGTATCAGCGGTGGCTCATTTACATATGAAGGTCACGCCCACTAAATCAGACCGTTCTGAACAGAGGGGCTATGAGAGCCTGGAGACAATGCTGCTGTGCTTGATTTATTGGCTTTTTGGACCAAAACATGTTACTACCATTTCTTGAAGACATCAATGATCTATATTAAACTGCAGAAAAGGAGCATAAGATGGGACCTTTAAGGGAACACAAATTTGAAAAAAAAAACAAAAAACCCACTCCCCCCTGCATAAGACAGCTGATGCTACCATTTCCTGGAACTTTAATGATCTCTTATCAAAATGTTAATTTATATCAAATGGAGATGACAGCTGAGAACAATGTGGAGAAAAAAGTTGATGTAGAAAAATCAAAGGCAGATAACGCCCCCTGCTTTTCCAAAATGGTATCATAATATTTCATCTCACTGATTTGAAATGTCTCAGCTTACAGAGGTCTCTTGGGGTAATTTACCATCTAAAAATGTTTAAAAAGTACATTACATCAAAGTGTATTCACCATAACTGCTAACCAACCTTGTCCTTAACTTTTACTCATAACCTGTAGGTCAAAAGTTTGTTGGTGCTCTGTCACTCACACCCTCGTTTTCCTGAATGTTCCCCTTTATGGCACCTTAACACGATGCAACGTTGCTAATTCAGTGAATAAAGCTTTGCCCAACACCACAGGTTCAACCAGTGCAACATAACTCTCTCTGTCCTCATCCTCTTAAACCTGTCTGTGAGGTGTCCTCACTTCTGTGTCAGACCTGGTCAATGACAGGCGTGTTGACCTTCAGGGTATCAATTAACCAAGAGTGTTTGCCACTTGAGCTCTGGTTTTTAAGCTGGTGTGATGTCCTCATCTTAACTGCGTGAACTCACTTTTCTTTACGGTAGAACAGAGCGTAGGTGGTTGGCAGCCCTCCATCAGACCCAGGTTCCCACCAGCAGGTAAAGGTCTCTTTTTCTGGAGAGCGACACCGGGTCAGTGTGGGCTTTCCTGGCAGGCTGTAGCCTAAAGATGCACAGAGGATGCTAACAGTTAATGCAGATACTTAATAAGAAGTCAAACATTCTTATTATGAAATGAAATGAAAGAAAATGAAGTTATTATTAACTTTAACTGCCTCTGAGACCACAACTCAAGGTTAGCTTCATGCAAACACTTACGCATTCCCTTTGCATGCAGGGTGAAGCTGAGCAGCAACAGCACGTAAACTTCCACTGCGTTATTCATCATGGCACAAAAAAGCTAGCAAGCTGTTGGATCAAAAGACATAAAGAAAAATATTATGAGAAGAAAATAAAGCATCATATGCGATTTTTATAAACCAAATGACCAATATTTTTTCATGCCACTGGGTCAAAACATAGTTGCATGAGAAAGACAAACTGCTGCAGCTGACACATTTTTTTTATAATTCATAATAAAACTTATGAGTTGAAGAGTAAAGATGATTAAAAAGCATTATCTGTGGAGAGGTTGTATTAAAATGAGAAAAATCTGACCAAAGAGCAGCAAATGTGATGAATTAAACTAAAAAAAACAGCCCATACCGAGATTGTATGCTGTCTCACAAAGGATTAAAAACATCATCTCCGTTTTTGTCTACCTCTACCAGCTGACACATGCAGCACAGCTGATTACATAACCTGCGTCCAGGCTTTTGCCTCTGTAACAGATTCACACACAGCAGGAGGCTGCTTTACGGCCCTTCAGCCTGAGCGACTCCCATAACCATGAGATGGAAGCCTGCACAGCTCGAGCCATGTGCAGATGTTTGAGTTATACTAGCCATGACCCTTCATATCTGAGTGATGTTACAGGGGAGATAATGCTGAGGTCAAACTGATGGTGAGAAGCTGGCAGAGAGGGAATAACCCACACTTGCTCTGCACATTTCTGCTCTGAACTGATCACAGTTGTTATTCTGATGTCAAGGATTTAAAGCTGCTCTACTCCATGAATCCTGGGCAAAAGCTTAAGCCCTGTATAGATGCATTGTTTACATTCTCAGTTTCCTTTAACAAATCCAGCCAAAGCATTCCACACTGATCAAAGAGTAAAGAAATAAAAAGTATGATTAAAAAAGTGTTTGTCTGTAAAGAGGCTGAAGGCCTGTCTCAACCTCATACAATAATTATATACAGTTTAATATTTCAAATTACAGTAATTTGAAACATCACTGCTGCACCAAAATATGTACCAATGTGCCCCACACAGACCTATCACCTGACCCAGCAAGTCAAAACAACAAAAACACCTTTTAAGTAACATTTAGATGTGCAAAGACTGCTCCCTATAGCCTTTGAATTTCAGCCAAGTACCTTATTGACGTGCCCATACCTTAAGACATTTTAAGCTTACAGGTTGACATTTAGCTCACAATGCTGTGCAAAACTATCACATCTCATCATACTATGCACTGCTAGGCCAAGATCTATTCAACTGATGTAAGAAATGTGTTTTAAACAAAATGGGAAAAGAATCAAACAGAAAAATGTAAATCTTTGATCCTTCGGCAGGCAGCTTCTTTCAGAGCCAGCACCTTTCCTTAGCATATAGACTGTAGGCAGGTGACTGTTTGCATCTCTTGTTTGGGCTGCCTTAATTTCAATAGCGTCACTGTGATCTGATAATTGGCATTAGGGTCAAGGCCTTGGATTAGCCTCTTGCTGCATATAGCATTCTTGCGTAACCAAACTGAGTAAGCTGCTAAGCTGGGAAAGTGCTACCCTACAGTGCAGACCAAAGGATCCCTCACAGACATTGATTTGAAAATTACACTTTAAGTAAGTAAAGCCTGAGTAAATAAACCCCCACTGTTTTAACTCAGCAGCGCTTGTATTTTTTCATCAAAATTCACATATACATTTTAAATTAACAGAACTAGAACCATACTAAGCTGCCTTTCATCTCAGCAGTGCACAGGATCTGTGGGGTATGGTGACTGTGTGTGGCAAATAGCAAAAAGGAAAATAAAATCTAAATAAAGTCATACTGAGGTTGGACCCAGACAAGTATACAAAAAATCCACTATTTGTCTCTTTCAGCAGCATCAGGATTATGAAAAGCGACAGGATTTGTTATTTGTTATGTTCAGGGGTGAAACCAGGTGGTGACCTGGGACTGAATGAACAGAACTCAACCTTCACTAAGGTAACTATTCTTACTAATACATAGCCACAGCTTTGGTATTAACAGCAACAGTCCTATTTTGAGATTCTGGTGCCCAACATTTGCTTAGTACATTACTGCTCGGTTATACACTGCCTGCCCAAAAAGAAAGTCTCCACCAAAAAAAAAAAACACTCTAATATTTGTTTGACAGCATTTGGTGTAGCATTGTTTCGTTTAGCTTCTGCAATGCCACAAGATTTATTTCCGACCAGTGTTGTATTAATTTTTCACCAAGATCTTGCATTGATGATGGTAGAGTCTGACCGCTGAGCAAAGCCTTCTCCGGCACATCCCAAAGATTCTCAATGGGGTTAAGGTCTGGACTCTGTGGGGGCCAATCCATGTGTGAAACAGATGTCTCATGCTCCCTGATCCACTCTTTCATAATTTGAGGCTGACGAATCTTGACATTGTCATCTTGGAATACGGCCGTGCCATCAGGGAGGTAAAAAATGTACTGATGGAATAACCTGGTCTTCCAGTATCTTCAGGTAGTCAGCTGACCTCATTCTTTGAGCACAGACTGTTACTGGACCTAGACCTGACCAACTGCAGCAACCCCAGATCATAGCACTGCCCCCACAGGCTTGGACAGTAGGCACTAGGCATGATGGGTGATCACTTCATCTGCCTCTCTTCTTACCCTGATGGCCCATTACTCTGGAACAGGGTCAATCTGGACTCATCAGACCACATGACCTTCATCCATTGCTTGGGAGTCCAATCTTTATGCTCCCTAGCAAATTAAAACCTTTTTTTTCCTGGTTAGCCTCACTGATTAGTGGTTTTCTTTAGGCAGCACAGCTGTTCTGTCTCAATCTCTTGAGTTCACTTTGCATTATGAGTGAAAATGCTCTAACTTTCACTATTAAACATGGCCCTGAGTTCTACTGGTATTTTTCTTTGATCTAGTTTCACGGATATGATATGATACACCAGGGTACAATAGGATACTACACATTGCCATATGATACAATATGATGTAACATGACGCAATAGGATACGAAATTATAATACAATACAAAACACAATGTTACAGTAAGATGTAATATGTTAAACATGGCTTGTCTTTGCAGAAAATAAATAATAATGTCGGCGCAAAATAATCCAAAGAGGGCGTGAAATGCATAGTGGCTGAGGTATGGTGCTTCAACAGTGGGTCCACCTGGCAGCCTGCGCCTGCGAGCCTGAGCTCAGGGCAAACCAACCCACCTCTTACAGATGGATTTTCTCTATGCATTTGCAGATCACTCGCATGGCAGAACTGCAGCAAAAACATGTGTACACAGACAGCCAACTGGGGGGCCCACCTCAGTTGTAACTGATGGTTTATGAGTATTTTCAGGTCTTGTAGAAAAAACACTTAAACTATTCAGCCATTAAAAACTGTATAACCATTTGCATATCAGTCTACATATTTGTGGATTTGCGCACATATTCGTGGATATGTGCACTAGAGCTGAAACGATTCCTTGAATGATTCGAGATGATCGATTACAAAAAATACTTGAGTAATTTCTCAGCCTCAAGGAATCGTTTAATTTTTAAGAAGATCAAAGAGTGGTATTTCAAATAGAGGTGAGGCCATATTAAGAGAGTTTTCAGACCCCTTAAGCTACCTCTTATACAAAATAGCAACTAGCAACAAATCTAGCTTCTTTTCTGGAGTTTGGAGACTAATGGGTCATTCTACGAAACGGGTGCCTTTTGGGGCCGCAACATTTAATGAGATTTACAAGGCACAAAAAATGTGTCAAAGTGTGTTTACAAATTTTGGAGCTAGCAAAGCAAGTGCTCTTATTGACATGCTGTATCAGAAAATGCTATTTCTTAAAGAGAAAAATTTTCATTCGAAAAATAACTGCTCTTTAACTAAACAATAATGTATTTTATCCGACTACTCGATGAATTGATGAGATTTTCAGCAGAATACTCGAATACTAAAATATTTGATAACTGCAGCCCTAATGTGTACATATTTGTGGATCAGTTCACATATTTATGAATGCATTTACACACACAAATTATTTTGCTACAATAATAGCTCCATACAATGCAATACAATATGATATGATACAATTAGATGTATCAGATTTTACCAGAAGTGACATACATTTTGCACCATATGTCATTGATTTTATCACTCTGTGTGGTACATGCGTAGCAACACTTTTACTTAACCCGGGGGTTCCCAAACTCTTTTCAGTGAAGGGCCGAACGGTAGCGGGTCAGGGGCCAAAACTAAACATACATGTTATATTGCATGATATTAAATATGCCAATAGCATAACTGTGCAAAATAAATACTTACACAAGTAATTTTGAAAATGAAAACAGTTTTCTTTACTGCATTTCACAGCATGAAATTACTGAACAATCTTATGACACAAATACTGGCCCTATGGCTTCAAAGACATTTGGTGCAATATAACCTAAACAACATGGGATACAGCATGCTCTTATGAAACAATAGTAGTGCATGTTTCATCCTTTTTTCTTAAAAAAAGGACTAGAAATAAACTGGAAACCTGCTTTAGATATTTCCCCCTATAAATGAATACTTTATTTACATTAATTTACAAATATTATACCCTTTTAAAATAGCAACTTTCTGCCTACATATTAGGAATACAGCTGTGGAATCAATTTCTGTAAAAAAAAATACTCATGTTCCCAACTCTTCTTAAACCTCCTCTTACCATGACCCTGTATCTTCTCACTCTCTGGTCATGGACTTCCAGATTTGAGCTGATGGGACAAGTGCCACCCTACTCCCAATGTATCACAGTGTTAATTTGTGGTCAGGAGAAGGAGTGCAACAATACATAAATAATGAGTGAGAAATTCAGGCTGCTGACAGTGGGAAATAATAATGACAGCCCTGACTTAACCCTTTCTGGTGAAAATGTTCTTCTGTTTCATCTTGGCCAACCTCCATCCTGTGTGCTCTAGTATTTTTGAAACTGTGACGCACTAGAACAGATCCTACTGATCTTTTGGCTGATTCAAAATAGGTCAGTAAGATAAGGAAACTTTTTATTTATAGAATGTAACAAGGCTTCTGTGCTCACAGTTCAGTAAAGACATGCAGTTCCCAACATGGCCGTTGGAAGTTTTTGTCTAACTTTTACCTTCATTTTTCATGTGATGGATTGGATGTAGAAACAATGACAGAATGTAATCTCAGCAGAAAGAATTCTGTTCTTGATAGGTGATCAAACTGCACCACCAAGCACTTTTAAATGGGAATTTTCATTACTATTAATAGACGTGAATTGCAAAACATACTCTGTGAAACCATCCTGGATGGATGTTACTCTTTAGTGAGGCTGTAATATTTAGAGCTGAGGTTAGCCTGCTCTATATAAAGGCCCTAGTGATGAACTAAAAGTGGAAACAGTCAGTAAGCTGCAGGCACCTCACATTGTAATCCAGTATTCAATTGATCAGCTTGGTGCTATAATTGCTAACAACCCCTCTCACCTCTTTTTAACCCAGCTAACCAGCGTGTGGAACAGGAGCAGATCATGAACATAGGAATCCTATTACACCCCTGACAAATGGCATCATTATAACCCTCGTGGGCTGAGGGAAATAATATATCAATAACCAGTCAGATGTCAGAAAAAGGAAAATGTCCTTATCCAGGAGAGCAAAGGAACAGAAATGCTGCATGTGCACTTTCAAAATAAAACAGAGAACAGGAGACTATTTAGGACTCCACAGCTTTTTGGCTATCGGCTACGTAACAAAATTAAAATATTTGTAAACGAAAGGGAAAAACCCAAACAAGTTGTTGTCAGTCTTCGTAGTTCCTGTCAGGACCAATTACCTAGAAGTACTTATTTTGTAATAAACACATTTAGTTCAAAACATGCTGCTTTAACTTACATTTTTAACAATTTTGTTGTGAAATTTTGTAATCTAAACACAAAATTTCTAAAAACCACATTGAAGAAACTACAGTCACTGTGTGTGATCATAAAAAAACACATTTGTCACTTCTAAAGATTAAACAAAGCCTAACCTGAAATCATGTCCACTTTTAAAATTCTGATTAATCAATTTATCTGCATGACTTACAAAAAATTCCAGTAGATAAAAAGTGTTTATGTACTAATATAAATAATCAAATAATTTGCAAAATCTAGCAACTACAACCTGAAAGTCTGAGACATACCTCCTTGAAAGGTGGTATATATATATATATATATATATATATATATATATATATATATATATATATATATATATATATATATATATATAGGATACAACCGACTAATGGACTAATTATTGCATTTTTCTTAGTAAATTCCAACGAGGACAAGTTCATTTTTCTGTAATGATGCATCATTAATGCATTCATTCTTAACTGCACTTTTGCAAACGTTTTCTTTCTTTTTTTTTAACAAATACTTTTTTCTGTGTGTTTCAATCGTTAACAACTGAAGCTGTGGCGTTCAAAGTGAAAGAACAAATGCTTTTAAGGGAGTTTTATCGGATAGTGGTCGATACGAGCTCAAAAAGTTCATCGTCTGCCGCTGAAGAGTTCAGTGAACTCGTTATTCAGTCGGATGCTGATGCTGATAGACTGAGGAGATAAATGTCACGTACCGGCAGCAGACAGAAGTATCCAGTTCCTCGGTTTTCTGGAGTCCGTTTCTGGTTTCCAGGGGAGCAGACTCACCAGCTTGTTACATTGGTTTACGCAGATGACAACAGACGAGGGTACATGCTTTACCACCCACACGGGCAGCTTAGCCGTCCTGCACTGCAGACTTCTGGCAACATCCATCCACTCTCCTCTCAGAGGCTGCATGATCCTGATTAGAGGTGGGGCGGAGAAACGCCGCGCCCACATGTCCCCATCAGGCCTCCTACAGATCAGAGAACGGATGACCTTACAGCGATACAGGAAGCGCTCCAAGAATGGTATGAATCCCTCTCCTGACAAAAAAGATATCACTGTAAGACCTCAAGGTGTTGTTAAAAAATGTCAAAACAGGAAGTGAAATTGAAGGGAGTGTCGGGGCCATTACATTTTTGACATGACATCACCTAAATGAACCAAATAGCACACATGTATCACGTAAAACACAGCAGCTGGAATAAAGGACTTAATATAAGAGTAATAGACTAATACAATCAGTGTTTTTTCAGCCTAATGTAACATTAAAAAAAAAAACTGTACTACAACTAAACTTTTTTTAAAACCTCAGTGTAAGACAGAGGATTGGTGTATAACAGTTACAGTCAAAAAGTCAGATAATCTATATGTTGCAAAAGAGTGCAACATTACAAGGTCATTTTCAAGTTCCATGGAGAAAACCACGAAAAGCTGGTTCCAATTTTCTTCAAGCTCCTTTGCCAAACTTTGATTATATTTAATTATTTATAAGAGGACCATGTACAGTACTGAGCACAACTGTTGCCATTTGATGCATTGGACCTGTGTTGACTTTAAACACCCTCTATGGACAAAACAGTACATTGTGGCTCATTGCTTACCTTATGCTGTACATAGAAAGGTGTTTCAGACATAAATAAATAAATAAATAAATAAATAAATAATAATTAAAGTTCATCCATTTTTTGTCTGTACGGTAGAATAAACAGACTTGATTACATGGTTATCTCATAAAATAAAGGCTGCGCCTTCTACACGCTGAATTGTTTTGGCACCTACTCTGTAACAGAACACAAATAGTTATTTTTGTCTCCAATGGTCTTGTTAACCTTTATTCACTTTTGCAGCTCATTACAAGGCATCAGCAATTATTTCAGTCTGCTTTAAAACCAATTAAAAAACCCCACAGGAAGAATGATAGAATGATAACAATGAGTTACATTTCATTGCACCTGTGTGGAAAAAAATACATCACTTCACAAAAATGATCCTTTAAAAACTGTTAGCTAACATCTACAGAATATTCACTGCTTTAATTTCTTCTCGTGCAAAAGTACAGCAGTTCATTGCTGTGAAAATAATCATAACAGAGTTAAAGATGAGAAATCCTCTGGGAATCTGTGTCCTCTGTAGAAGCACTGACTCTCACCTGTCCTCTGGACAAACCATGACCTTTTCTGCAACTACCTTAGTGACTTTCCTTTGCTCTAGGTATGAACAAATATCATAAAACATGTTTTAATAATTGAAGTGCAGTGACCTGTTACATTTAGGTATCTCTTACTGGGAGCTATAAAGATTGTGTGGTTTCCTAGTGTATGACACCCGTCTCCTTCCTCTACTTTGTACAGCCCAAATTCAGTGTTAAGTGAGTGATGCCTTTGTATCAACAGTGGCAGTGGCAGTGCAAATCTCCAGCCCTCCCCTCTCAGATCTACTTAAAAGCAATAATGTTACATAATATGGCCATCTGCTCTACACAATGATTTAAAAGTCCCATTATGAGACATGCTGATTGCCGAAGAACGTTTAAACAAGGACAGGATGCCTGATACAGGAAAAATAACCAGTGAACCGATTATCATTATCATCAGATAATCATTTCCTTATCAGTATGAAATGCGTTTGGGTAATAGTCCCGGAGATTAAGTATAATTTATTATGTAGACCTGCTTGGTGATGCTGGTACTGCAGAAGAGAGAAGAGGTTAAACCATCAGTCAGGAGTGTGAAGACATGGGGTCAACCCACCTCCATAAATAGTGTAACATGTCGCCTCAGTTTGTCCATGTGACATTTGATCCCCTAGCTGCTCATCATCTAGAATCCAGGGACTAAGCAGACACAAAGACAGAGGCAAACATAGCGACTTAGCACCATCTAGTGGTTGGTCTAAGAACTAGTATGACAAATCAGTAGTGAAAGTAAACATCATTGTCCTCTAAATGCATGCTGTACCAAAATGACACTATATTTTTACACTCTAGGTATTTTGAAGTATAACTTCACACACAGGTTGCCATCATTGTCAAATGCACTCTGGATACTGAAGTCAAAAGGTTGCATTGTTGTTTTCAACTTAATTTCCTGTTTAGTGTCATTCTTTGAGCTTTGTTTTCCACATTTCAATCCAAGTAGAGTGATAGTGAGAGGAAAAAAAGGAAGAAGATCCTGGCCGTGAATATTTAAGTGAATACAAACAGAAAGGTTTAAAAAGGAGAACAAAGCAACTATTTCAGATTGCTTCTTGGAGTGCATTGCATAACGATGACGGACAAGATTGGATTTATTTTAAGTGTTCTGAAAATGTGCAAATGAAATGTGTTTGAGTAATATTCAGTGTCAATTTAATGAACAACAATTTTAAGAAATAAAATAATTAAAATAAAATAAAATAAAATATAGTGTCATCAAAATCTTAGACCGTAAGAATACATTATCTAGAATTTTACATTATCATTCTATATAAAGCCTCCAAATAAATTTGCAGTCTACCTGCTTATCTCCCTTCCCAAACCTCCTATGTGTATAAGAAGCTTGCATACGTTGCTGTAGCCTACAACTAAAATGTGTATATTTTTAAAATTTATGTAAAATTATATTATATGATTTATTATTACCTCTATTATTTGTTTATTTCACATTTACTAAATTACATGCTTTCAAGTATGAAGGAAGGATTTTGTTCCATTTCAGTTTTTTTATTTTGCTTAATGTTGTGACCTTTCACATGGTGCCATTTGACAATTATGCAACCGTATTGTTATGAAAGTAAAACATGATAAAATCATTTTAACAGTCCTGTTGTTTTTACAATTGAGGGCAGACTATTGTTACAGCATAGATAAAAGGGACAGACTCCACGTGGTGTCTGGGATAATTCATTAGTTGCAGTAGCGTCTAGATGGCAGTATAGGACCAATATTGCTTATTACATTCACTTACATTCTATACCTGGTAATCCTATGAATGACTAATAAATGCTGATAAATAAACCATGAGTGAGTTATATAAATAACAGAAACTAATTATTTACCAGTAAATAAAATCAGAATTGTAATTGTTTTGCTTTTCAAGTGGCCTATATATGTTTACACAATTACATGAAACACAGTGCTTTTTTGCATGAACTATTTTACCAACTTGTGGTATGCACCTGTTATTATTGAACAAATCAATCAAAAATGCATTAAAAAGTCTTGAAAAAAATCTAATTTAAGAGTCGGTTCTTGAAAATTATATAGGGGACTTTGTTCCAAGCTTCCAATGAATATACTACATTTATTAATTGGAAAAAGGGCTTTGGGGTATCATGAACCCTCAACCTGGAATTTACGACAGAATAGCTTGTAACTCAAGTAACTGGTGTCATTAAATGTCTCCAGATCTAAAATGAAAGGCCTCGAAGCAGATTCGTTTCAATTTGATTGCTTTTAGTTGGTATTCACCTGTCTTTCGAATTACCTTTATTTAAAATTATAGTGGTTATTAATTGTACTTCTTTTCCCCCTCTGTGTCTGTAACTTTGTGTTCTTTTGCTACTGGTTGCCTGGGTCAGGTTTGTCTCGGAAAAATAGATGTGTAATCTTGGCGTTAACAACTTGATTAAATTAAGGTTAAATGAATAAATAAACAAACACAGATACTTTTGTATTCTTAAATATACAACAAGCCAATTTCCATGGCCTACTTTAGTCTCTTATAATTTTGTAAATATTAATATGAAGTATATTTTGGACGGAATTTCCCACGGTGATTCCTCTTACTTCTGCCTTGACCTAAATTCGTGATGCGGATCAGTAGTTCGTTCTAATCTGTTATGTTTTTTACTGCACATGTAGCCTGTGATTGGCTGGGCTTTAAAAGCCCCGCCTCTGGCATGAACGCGCTCATAACTGGGTGAGAGCGAGCAGCGAAAATTACCACCTTTATCAGACTATCAAGGTAGAAGCTACAATATTAAAACATTCAAAATAAATTCTAAAATATCGTGAAATTGTCCACCCTAGCCGCTTTACCAGACACAGACCCTTACATCGTGAAATAAGGAGAGAAAGCTCACTCAGACGACACACCCGAATGCCACGCCCTCTAGTTGTTCTATTGGCTGTTGCGCAGCTTGGGGGAAGCATAAAACACATCTGATTGGTTTACACGTAGAGCAATCATGTCTAATCGGTACACGATTGGCTGAGCTTTTAGAAGGAAGTCTAGTGTCAAAACGTTTCGAGGATAAACTCGGAGTTGACAAAGCGACCTGTATCAGTTGAAACATTTTGGGCATAGTTTGTGATTTTTTTTTTATGTCATAGCTGTCTCTTGGGTTAACCACTCGGGGGAGGATAACATTAACTGGTGCTGCAAACCCTGCCCTCTGTCCCCAGCAAAGGATTCGGACTCACCGCGGACTTGACGGCAGAGAAAGGAAAGTGGGACTTTATTGTTCAAGCTAGCGCGCTAGCTTCACCAGACGGCTGGTCTTGTGTGTATATCGGGCTATATGGCTGCGACTTACGAGCCAATATACGGACTTTCTGAAGATGAGGTAAGCTTATTTTTTAAATAAAATTTGGGTTGTTTGTGTGTGTTCAGTGGTCAAAAATATGTGTCACTCCCAGGAGGCTTAGGGAGCTAACTATAACGCTAGCCGAAGCTAATAAGGCTGCATACCATAGTAGTGTTCAGCTGTCAATTTCTGGCACCGATGTCTGCGTGTCCATTGTTATTCACCCGAAATGAACAACTAACTTCCTTTTTCTTAGAGAATTTGAAATAAAGCCTCGGTTTCCTTTGTAGGCTGTGTCAAAATAGCTACATCATGTAATGTAATTTAACGCAACATCAGAATCGCATTGGCGATATTGGACAGGTTAACACATTCGATGAATTGATCTGCAGTTTAACTTTACTGTCCATGTGCACGATTTACATACATATCATTAAACTTAAATGTAAAGGCTCAAATATGAAAATACTTAAGGGGCGTTAAACATATTAAAAATGTGTAATTTATCGGAGAAATGAGCAAATTCCTTCAGTGGAGGAAGGTATGGTAAGTTAAGCAAGCCACTGTCTCAGACGACAACAACTCATCTCATTATTGTTTTTCTTGCCATTAAATTAGTTCAAAAGATGTGTTTTGTGCGTCTTTTCATCTTAAAAACTAAAGCTACAATGCTAAGGTTGGTCTGCGTGGCTGCAGGATAGTCACGAGTCAAACATGAGGACACTGCCGAGTGACAAACACAATAATTTTCTAACCGAGCAGCTGTCACATTCGCCAACTACCCATCAGGCATTACTAATGCTTTCAGAAATAGGTAAGGCTCGGTGTTTTTCTGTGATCCATATGAAGGACTAAAAATAATCCGTCATTTGTTCATTCATGGCTCTCAGGGAAAAATAGAGGCGTGACTGTGCGTAGCTGTTGAGTTTGCCAAGTGCTTTAATGAGCAGGCCAAACTGTCACTGTGATACCAAGATGGAGGGGAGATTTACAATTTGTATTTTTGAATTAGTTTTGCATGCATCGAGGGTTTTGTGTTTGACAACAGTGTTCAACCAAAATATACTGGGATAACTATGAATATCTGAAATATAATGATAACTTTGAGTTGTCTGCCTCGGCCAGTGTTTTCTTTACACAATTCTCACCCCTTTCATAGCTTTGTGGGCCCCTTCCTAATCTCATCTAGTTTTTCCAGGGGATATATGCCTGTAACACCTTTCAACACACTGCAACACAGGACACTTTGAAAAGAAATGGCTAGGTTTGGCTTCACAGTGTTACCTAGACATGAAATAACAAGCAGGAGTTTAAGTTTGTGTGGACAACTGAGGGTTCACATTCCATGGGACACAAACTTACCGTAACGAGGAGGTAAACGCTCAGTAATGCTACACCCTCAGAGCAAAAAGCCACGGCCTGAGGTAACAACTGGCTTGGCCTGAACTCCTTCCCTAGCTCTCTCCTTTGCTGCATTCTCTACCACGTGTCAAATGCAAAGTTGTGATAGACTATGAGTCAAAGCTCTGCTGGAATGTCATAATCCCTGCTCAGAAACACATTTAGTTTGACTAGTTTTGAGACCTCATTTGTGGTGGCACTGATGCAGAGAAAACAATCTGTGAATTGCAACGCAATGATTTGACTGAACTACACTTTCTGGAGGTGATGAAGGAATAGGATGCCTGACATAGTGTGGCAAGTTCGATTTAAAAGCATTGATACGCTTTAGTGTCATAATACTAAGCTTTTGAGATACTATTTTGTTCCAAAAGCACTGAACATGTTTGTGAGCTTCAGGCATGTTTTCTTTTTAGGGTGGCAAAAGAGGAAGGAAATGAGGGGGTAAAATGAGAGGGAAGACTAGCAGCATCTGTAAAGACTTTGAGGCCAAAGTTTACATTTTAAGTTTGAGTGACCACAAATTTGAACAAAATAGCTGTTTGCATGCCATACCTCATACATGTCTGTAAGTAAGTGGTATGTAGTGTGGCAAGTGGTGTGCCATTTTGGATGCACGTGTCTTACTTTTAGGAGTTTACCACCAATATGGCATTATACATTTTTGGCTTTATTGGTAACAAAAGAGCAACATTGTGAGGTAAATAAAGAAAAATGTTCATAAAAAGTATTTTAGCCATGGCAGAAAGGATGCAATCTCATTGTACGCAGCCCAGTGACTTTGCCAGATATAAATCTGCTGGTAAAAAATGGTCAACTTCATGTTCCTAGCAAGATTCAAAACATTTCCTCAAGGCAAAGGTTTCTGTGATGTTGGGTTACTGAACTTATGGCACATGCCACAAATCTCCATTGGCCACAGTTCAGTTAAAGGCACTGCTGCAACCTCTTGGGGCAGGAACTCCTTTCAATGCTACGTTAAAGTGATACACCGGGATGGAACAAGTTGGGTCCTATCACAAGGTTTAGGGCAGAAATTACCCCTACAGCAGTGTTTTTGTGCAGCAGAAGCCCAGGGCACTCACACCAAAGACTCCCTCCCTGCTCGTCTGCCGGTATCCTCTGCACTCAGATGGGGCCAATTTTTACTTGACCAAAAACACAAATAAACGGACTCCCAACGAAAAAATCTGATATCGGTTGCATTCACGCTTTATTTAGAAAATTTTCAGCGCGTTACTTTCACACAAAAACACCGCTAAATAAGGCTCTAGTTCTCATCGTGTCGTAGAACAGCACTAGATAAACCGGCATGCCGGATATAAACGAACGCAGGTAATCTGCCAGGACGAAGAGACACAATGAGAACTAGAGCCTTATTTAGCGGTGTTTTTGTGTGAAAGTAACGCGCTGAAAATTCTCTGAATAAAGCGTGAATGCAGACCAATACGAGAGTTTTTTGGTGGGAGTCCCTTTATTTGTGTTTTTGGTCAAGTAATATATGGCCCCGTCTGAGTGCAGAGGAAACCGGCAGAGGAGCAGGGAGGGGGTGTTTGGTGTGAGAGCTCTGGGCTTCTGCTGCACAAAAACACTGCTGTAGGGGTAATTTCTGCCCTAAACCTTGTGATAGGACCCAACTTGTTCCATCCTGGAGTATCACTTTAAAATCCCAAACACCAATGTCATGCTTTTGTCGATATTCAGGTATTCCAATTCTCATGCAAAATGTAAAACAGAAACTTTTACCAAAAGAAATAGGTGCACAAAGACACCTTAAAAACAAAACTTCACCAACCTAAGACAGAAGTATTGTAAGCTGGGTACAATTCAGGACTTTTTTGTTTAATTCTGCAACGTAACATATAGAAATATATTGCACTATAAATCCTGCATCATGAACATATATTGAAATTCTTGTCATCTTGCAGTCTTAAGTAATTTTAAAAGAATGTTATTGAACCTTCTCCATGGCTCACCTGTCATATTCTAATAAAGGTTATGCCATATCTGCCACGTTCTAAACATGTCAAGTGGATCGTAAGATTCTGGCACAAGTTTGTCTACTTCCAAGGTGCAAGTAGAAAGAGGAAACGTCTGAAAGGATAAAAATCCAGAAATGACTAGAGCTCTCAGATACACCTGATCTATTATATCTAAGTCAGGGTTATTGACTTAAAAATGCAGGCCTGCTGCTTTTAAGATTATTCACACTTCTGCTTTATTCAATGTTTTGATCTGTTTTTCCTTTTTTCTGCAGCATGAAACGAGAGTGCTGCGGGTTAAGGTCATTGCAGGAATTGATTTGGCGAAGAAAGACATCATTGGAGCAAGGTGAGCACCACACAGAAAGCACCAGAAGCTATTTCTGACATTTGAGGTGTTTTTCAGTACTTCTAGTGTTACGTCACTGTTATCAGTCCTGCTTCGATTTAAAGGCCTGGACGACGTGTCTGCTCTGACATCATGAATGTGTTGTCACTTGTATCATTGTTGTGTAAGAAAATATTTGAACAGTGACCTCAAACCTTCAGTAAAGAGACTTGAGGGATGTTTACATGAGAACAGCCAAACATATAAGAGAGTATATAACCTGTAAATATGTTTTTGCATGTTGCATCCTGCTCCTGGATTCTACGGGCTTCTTCTGTCTGTTCTGCATGCTTTTCTCTCACATAGTGGTGAACTCTAAGTGTCAATTAATGATTACCCTTCCTCTTATCCTGTCTTATTTATAACCCACCTCTATCTCAGTGTTTCCAGATAAAAATGATACACACTACAACCTTTCTCACATGGAAGAAGATACAGTCGACTATCTTGAAATGTCAAGAGAACTTTTTTTAAACTGACTTCCCTTCCCGTGTGTAATTCTGTGAGGAAGCTTAACCTACTTTTGGTTCAACTTTCATGTGATGTTGCATAATATACCTCTGAGGACTCATGGTTGAAGTCTGTATTAAGTCATTTTTCCTGCTCTCTTTAGCCCTTTGACTTTTGCCTGCTGACTTTTAATTACATTCTTCTCACTGTACCTGCAGGTTGCAGGTTGCAGACTGCAGCGCTAGAACACTGTGATCGATTGATATCTCACTAAGTGACAATCAGTCACTGCTGAATCCTTATCAAAATCCTTTTGTTCATGTGGGGAATGGAAAATTGATTTTTCTGAAAAAAAAAAAAAAACCACACTAAACCATCAGAGTCACAGATATTATTTGCAATGACTTAAGGTTAAATGTGAGAATCTGATGCAGATTTGTTTTAACTGGACTAACTGGGCATTGCTTTTACACTGAGATTGTTCCACTCACCCAGATGTGCAGTTGAGAGAACATGAATTAATTCCTTTTTTAAAAACAGCAAAGATGAGATATCTTATAATCTTTCTCAACAGCAACATATGTTTTCTCACATTAAAAATAAAACTTGTGGACCGTCCCTGTATGAACATGCACAGCAGGAGACAACTTTCACATTTTTCCCCCGCTAAGCCTCATAGAAATATTTTTTTTTGGTGTTAAACTATTTTTAAATACTATACCTAAAATCAATATAGCATTATAATTTAACCAAGGTCTGTTCTTTCTTTCGTCTCAGAAACAGTGGATACTAGTTTTAGATGTAACGGTGGAGTTGGCATGACCTACTGTGTAGACAGCTGTTTTTGAGCAGTGTAAAAGAATTGATTTCCAGTGTTACTGCTTGTTTTTTTTAATGACTAATTGAAAGAAGTTGTAAGGACTAGCTGCTAGTGCTCCATATCCCAGGAGCACTAGCACCCACTGATGTGAGGACATGACTTTTGCCAAGGCGTGCATTTGTTTTGAACCAAATAAATGGAGAGCAGATCTTATTTTCAACGCGACTTTATTTACTTTTACTTATGTAGAGCTATTGCTTGCAACATGACAACTAGGGATGGGTACTGAATTAGGTACTTTTATAGGTACCGACCAAATGCTGTCAAAAGTACCAGGCACCAATTTATGTGAAATCAAAAGGTACCAAGTTTAGGTACCTAAATGCATCTTTGTGGTTGTAAGGGAGTGGAAGAGTAGACGGTTTTCCTTGCTGGACATGAACACAGCATTGCAAGGTTATATATGGAAGAATTAGCATGTTGAATTGAAAAATATATATATTTTATTAATTTTATTTTATTAACAAATTGATATTTTTTACCACATAAACTAAAAAAGTACTGAAAAGTGGTACCGTTGAGTACCGGTACCAATTGCCAGGCATCGGGCATCGGTACCGTATGGTTTCAAATGTGAAAGATACCCATCCCTAATGACAACTTTGACAACTCAGCTAGTTTGGACTGTATTTTGGTCTCAGGCTATATTTAGCACTATAACAGCCTGGTGCTGTAAAGGCCTTTGGGCACGCACACACCTGAACCCAAACAAGTCCTCATTCATTGTCCAAACATAGCCAAAATGACAAAAAATGTAGCTCATCTCACTGGACATTTTGCTATTGCTAATTTAATCTGACAGCTAAATTAAATGATGACATTGCAAGTAGCCTTTGGCTTCACAGAAAACTGAACCTGTTCTTAAAAAAAAAGTTGGATGGAAGTTTCAGTGTCAGTGTTAAAACATTATTGACATAGAATTAGATATAACTTCTGTTTTTGGTGTGCATTAATTTTGAATGGCAAAAAAAACAGACTCAGTGTGCAAATGTCTTAAGATGTGTCTGTAATGTGTAACATTAGTGAATCCTGGTTATGTCCTCCCAGTGCTCATCTTCAAACTCCAGCCTCACTGAGCAGAGCTAACGATACCTCACTCTTCATTTTATTGATAGACTCTCAATTTTGAACAGACCTCTGCAGGATAACTGCTGACTGTGGGTTGGAATGAACATCATCACAAACAACTTAACCCCTGTTAAACTTTCTTTCTTGCAGTTCAGCTCTAGTGTCCTCCTTTATGATAAAATGCTTCTACTACACTGATAAACTTGGTTGATTGGCATAGTGTCGTCAAAGGGACTCTTATTTGCCACAAATCAATCCAGTCCTAGATGACGCAGACTGGGACAGTGAAAATAGCATTTAAAATAACCCATTTTGGCACTGATAATTTCATGTCAGTTATAGAGTACAATCAGGCAATTATATTGGGAAGTGGGAGTTTTTCATGATCCCTCAGAAAGTCCTCACAGGGACTCTAAATACTCATTAGAGACTCTTTGTAGACTATGTCTCACTTCATTTAGTCAAAAGTTATCATATCCATGAATTTTCCTTAATAACATGACATAAAGAGAATTCTTATAGGGGGTAGAGTTGATTCACTGGCCTATAAGGGTCTTTAAATTATAGTTTAAAGCTGTTACATTCACCAGAATGGCAGTAATGTCGTTCTAGGGAACATTCAGAACACACTTCTCACTAAAAGCTGCCTTTAATTTGACAAAAACTGAATGATAATCAGACACTTAACAAAAGCATAAAGGTCCAATTTTATTATGGATAATAAAAAAAGCTTCATCCATATAGAGTGATACAGAATGTCATGAGCCGGTCCTCGCTGCAGTTAAGAGGAAATCCTTTTCAGACTACATTCTTTTATTGTTATCTTGTTGGACTCACTGGATGACTAATATCAGCCTCATCTACATTCAGACACTGCCCTTACTGTCTCTTATAGTCATGCATTGTATCTGAAGGATGAGAAAGCCGACATTGTCAGAGGAAGGGCCTGGCATGTTGAGCGCTGTGTGAATGCCACTCACATGCCAGAGTGCATGTTTTAGCATCCTGATGTCCTGCTGGCAGGTCGGCCCGGGCTGGCTCGGGAGGAATCTGAACTGTAATGAAGAACTGAATGAGGCCTGGGTGTGTGGCGAGCTACCACAGGAGGAGACAGTGCTGACTTGGCAGTCTGTCACCTCATAAGATGCTCAAACAGAGCTGGCTTGTTCTTGTCTTGTTTTCACTCCAAATCTGCTCCTGTTGCTGCTGTATCCACTCAAACAGATACTCTGTTCTATTGTTTTCTGCTGTTATTCTGGATTACATAAACCCCCTCCAGGTTATGTTTTTGTTTTTCTTTTGAGGTAGGGATTGAAACTCAAGGAACAACAGTCTCACAGTGCTGCCATTATACGCTAGCAGCACATGCTAGCTTTCTTCTCCCAGCGCTGCCCTGAAGTAGCCGTCTCCCTCAGCGGGGTTTTTGTTGATAGAAGGAAGGAGACAAGAAGGAGTCTCAGAGCAGCCACAGATACAGTAGACCTATTGTTTTTGTTTGGTCACACAGCACATCACAGAACCACGCAAACACGCAATTAGACACTGTGGGGTTCCCGGAGACCTTAATTAGCAATCAAGCAACGGCAGTGTCGTGCTTAGGGTTGTCTGCAGCTCATTTCTAAAATATTTCCTACTCCTCTTGGCTTTTTCCTCTGCACCCTCTCAACTGCTTCCCGTAAAATCAATGTGAGGCTGAGCTCCAGCTGGCAGGCTGAATCTAATTTTGGCCATATCCAAACTGGAATTAGATTGCTCCTCATATCAATTTTGGATGATAAAAAAAAATCCATGGAAACTAATTATGGTAAATCAGATTTAAAACACATTGATAGATGCTTTAAAACGTGAATCGAATTGAATTTCTAACCTTGTGTGATGAGGCTAGTCACAGCAATCAGATTGTCATTTGCTACACGGAAAACTAATGTCTCTGCTGGAGACCCACCCAGGGTGAAAGGACTGCTTTGAACTCCTGTGTTGTCACAGGGGCAGGTTGAAAGCTTCCTACCAGTGCGTCTTGCTGTTTTACTTCCACATGAGAGCAACACGCCATCTGTTACATTAGATGTGTATACATTGATTGGAGTTATTTCAGGTCACGTTGAAGCTCCAAGGGAAATATCGGCTTCTCTTACATTAGATTATTGATCGCTCTGCTGACAGAAAATTGATAAACGACTCCTGGGATCAGTGATTAATTGTCAAAGGTATCTCAAGCAAACATGCTAAGCTCTTTATTCTCAGATGGTGTTGGGACAAAATTCAGTGGTTTGGAGGTTTGTGTGATAAGTACAGAAGATGTGCAGTCAGTGTGATGCAGCGTGTTCAGGTCAGACCTCTTATATTTGGAGTTTCCCATCCACTCGTCTCCACTGAAGTACTTGAGCACAGTCTGTCCTCTGCTCTCATCCTTCTTAATATACCCATTCAGTCGGTCTCTGTAGTGCTGTGTTTTTTTTCCCTGTTTTAAGTGCCGTGCAGAATTATGTTCAAGGATCCTTCCTTCAACATGTTTTGTAGTGAACTGAATGTTCTTTAAAAAATGAATGATGTACATCCTCATTTTTAATGATATTAGAAAATGTCACTATGTTTCCTTAGATTTTAAAATCAGTAGAGCTGTAATTATAACAATGCACAATTATTTAATTTTAACTTCTGTATCCTCATACATATTGTCTGAGGTCCATCATTGGTCAGATAATTGCCCATGTAGTTAGTTAAAGGGTGTCTGACATGGAAAAAACTACGGATAGACCGATTATCTGGGCCAATATTTGTCATTTTGGGGCATATTGGCATTGGCCTTTTTCAAAATCTGACGGCCGATATGAAACCCATATAAGACTGTGTTGTTTTGGCTCTGATGCTTCTCTGCACAGATTTTCTCCCTGTCTACGCTATGGAAGCCCTAGATGGTCAAAACATTTAAAATCAGTCATGTAAAACCAAACAGAAGATTAATTCAACTGCATTACATGCCTGTAAAAAGCAGCACAAACTCAATTCTGTCCAGTTTTATTGCAGTTACATAGACATTTTTAAAAACTTTATTTACTGTAGGAAACTTAAGTCATTTATTTTTTTAAGTTTTGATTTAACTTTATAAAACATACTGCTAAGCCTGGGAGCTGTTTAATAAACATATGCTTGAAGGCATTTGATTGCAGTTAAGTGTTGAAGGTTTGTATTCAAAATTTTTTACGCTGATATTTTCACTTTGACTGCAAATGAATATCGGCTTCAAATATCGGTTATCAATCTCCTTGCTTACTAATAATTGGTACCGGTATCGGTCCATCTCTAGAAAAAACTGCTGACTAATCCAGGAGCCAATCATGTTGAAAGTGAGCATTAACTGAGGTTTCAGTGGTAAAACAGGTTAAATTAAGATCTAAATGTCCATTTCAACCACTTTTAAACCAGAAATTTTAATTTGTTATTTCTGAAGTTAAATTATGAGTTTTGCCCATAGAAGGCCAGGTCTGATTTGCATGACAGGTGAGAACCCTGTAGCTGTCTATAAAGAGGCTAAAATCCAGCCTCTTTACCTTTACCTAACTTGAAAAAGTCTTGTTGGAGTTTGAAATTTCAAATATGGCCGTCTACCATTGGCCTGGAAATTACATCTTTACAGTCTGTTGTCAGAAAATCTCTTTTAATCTAAAAATGTTTATTACTGTGTTGGATAATCAACAATATGTTATATGTTGACAATAGTGTTTCAGATACAGAGTAGAGACTCCAGTTTTACATTTTCCTTTTCATTTTCGGCTTTAGCTCTACCGCTCTGACTATTAGTAGTAGTATTAGTATTAGTATAATTTTTAATGCAGGACAAGATACAGTCAGAACAATGATACAAGAGTCATACCAACAGCGAGTTCAGAAAAAAAACTGATTGGTTGGATTTTTAAGAGTAGATGAGAGTAGATTATGTCGTTGTTTGAGTGAGTGAATTTGTGTGCACGTGGAGTGTAAGGGTGTGTGGCAGTTGCTTTTCTAATAATTGTGTGGCTGATTGGGGATAAGCAGCAAGTGTACACTAAGACAGTCATGTGATCAAGTCCCACTATTTGAATTTCTTTTGGAAGTAGAAGCAAAGAGAGGTTTTTTTATATTTTTTATTTTTTTCGCTTTTTTTAATTTCAACCCTTCTCACTTGTTGGGTTTTTAATTTGTTTTTTTTTTTTCAGTTATTAGGATGCACAACCATACAACTATTTTAGCCATGCTATGTATTGAATTTTACATTTAACCTCCGGAATGTGCTGAGAAAAAAAAAGTGCTCTTTGGCCACACATAGTCTTGTGAAGTTTTTCAGGATTTTGTAGGATTTTAACCTAAAACTCTACTTCAGGCTACCTGTTGGGACTGAGCTCAGCAGAGTAAACTGGTCTGGCCGGTGAATAGCACGCCTGCTCCTCTCCCTGGAACCTACTGGAGATTTCTACCCCGTCAGCACCTTCAAATAAAGCAATTGGCTGTTTTTAAATAGCACAGTCAGCCTGCTTACTATTTACACTGGTATCATGAAAATGTTTTGCAGTTTCTATTTTTAGCGCTGTGCTCTGTCAATAAGATATTATAGCCTTATCTCATAATACCTGAATGTAAGCGTTTTTTTCCCCTGTGGGGTTGTTTGTGAGGGCTCAGGTTTCAGGTCTGGAAAGAGGCAGTTTAGTCGAGTATATGAGCACCTGCAGCTGAGCAAATAGTTAATGTGATGTCAGAGGATGGGGATCTCTTAGTGTCTTTAAGGGAATGAATGTGTCTCCGAAAAATGCTTTGAAGTTGGGGTGATGCTTTTGCTTGTCCAAGTAAATGCTTTCCGATACAAACCATTTATTGCCAAAGTTTTTACAGGAAAATAAAGTGAAGATTTGCACTTGTGAATTCACTCAGTTTGTTAAATTTTGGAACTCTGAAAAGTTTAGCTGTATTTTTTGTCCCTATTTTTAAAAAAATAATCTTTCTGCTTTCTCTCTACAGCGATCCCTACGTCAAACTATCGCTCTATGTTGCAGATGAAAACAGAGAACTTGCCTTAGTCCAAACAAAAACTATTAAAAAGGTAGGTCGTAAGGTAAGAAGAGATTTTGTTACACACATTTTAAGCCTACTATCCTTTAAGCTTGTACTTTCCAACCCCATGGACTCTTCCTCATGTTTGTCTGTCGTAGAAGACCAGCCAATCCCGTTACTGTAATCTCCTCCCACACCTGCTCCACACTCAAACTGTAAAGTCTTTTAAACGTGGCTTTGTTCTCTTCCCTTTTATACCACATGTTTTACATCACCAAATCTTCCCGTTAATGCTGCCCCCAACAATAGCAGCACATTTCCTTCAAATCAGGGTAATAGCACAATCTTGGAAAACACAGGAAGTCACCAGAAGGCTCCTTTCCTGCTCAGGAAAGCGAGGAGGGATACGCTGGAAGAGGTCTTTTCCCCCAGTGGCCTATTTTAAGGAGAACGTCTGTTCACAGCAGGGGGAGCTATTACTTGGTATAATTGTAGACTCCTTTAAGAGGATATCTTTATATGTGAATGTGGGCTGTGCTTTTGAAAATAATATTCACATTCACTGCTGACATTGCTGCTAAATAGTTGAAATGAATCCTCACTCATGATGCAGAAAAATGTAATGATATTCTGCATTACTCGTCTGTTGACTTGAGGATGTGAAAATCCAAGCAGCTCCAAATTCTTCCATTTCTCTCACCTTTCGTGCCGGTTGAGGTTGGTTACTTGTCAGCCAGACCTCTGCAGGAGTCAAAGCAGCTCAGGCCTCCACACAGGCAGACATATGCTGCCAGTGGCCATGCTTGCCTTATTGGATAAAAATAGCTGACAATGCACTGCTATGTGGAGCAGCAAAGAAAGAAGCATCACTGCTTCTCTATGGGCTGTGTGTCTTTAAGTGGGACACCTTTGAAGGAATCTTTGTTGTGAATGCTAAGAGACTAGCTGTAGGCACAGTGGCATAAAAACGAAGGCAAATATGAGAGAAACTAACGTCAGAGTCTTGGAGGTACTTGAGGCCTTCCTGCTATTTTTATTCCTCTGTATTCTTCCTTCATTTCTTCAGGGAAGACTGGACATATTCTGGCTATAAATTGGCTTTTTGTCAAAGTGCGCTGGGTTCATTTGTAATTCTAGTCTGTCAGCAGTTGTTTTAACAGACATGTTAATTTATCACCGCTGTAAAATCTTGTTAAGTGTTTATTAATCAGAGTGACCTGTGAAATTAAGGCTTTCATTGACATTCTAGTGTTTAACTCGTTTCAGTCGCGGGAGGAATTTTAACGAGATGTGTCACATAGTTCTCAGTTCAATAAAATATCAAATGTGTGAGACTGAAGCAGAGAGGCTGTGTATTAACATAGAAGGCTGATCTGTTAAGAAAGTGGGATAAAATCCTCACAGTGTCGTTAATCTCAGGGCTAACGCCAATGACTGGGACATGTTGTTAGCCATAAACTTCCTTTTGAAATTCCCTGAATATTTCGCCCAAGTTTGATAGATTTCAAACCTTGTGTGTTGTCCCTGTCCACCTAATGATGGTTCTTTCTTCCACTTTGTTAACATGAGTCTGAATCTACTTCTTGTTTTTATTTCAGACTCTAAATCCCAAATGGAACGAGGAATTCTACTTCAGAGTGAGTACACGTTTTGATCCTTCTCTGTGTCAGTCTTTCCAGAATCTTCCGCCATGATGGGGTCATACTGTAGCCTTCAACTCCAGTGTTAGTCGTACAGTTGTTAATCACCAGTTGTAGATTAACTGAGAGGTTTGCCTTGTGCCCCTCTGGAATCTTGAACAGGCCTTATGAGACCAAAGCCGAGTCACATGGGATTATTCATCTATGTTTACGTTAAGTTGTGCTGTCGCAACAACCCGTATTGAAGATAACCATCTTAAAAGAAAATAAAATGAAAATAAAAAACAAGCTTATGTCAAAAACCTGCACAATTTCGTTAAGTCTTATGTCTTGTAAAGATTCTGTTCTGTTTTTGGAATAGACCATCTTGAGTAGCGATGCACCAATATGAAAATTTTGGCCCATACTGAGATCCGATATTAATTGCTGTTTAAACTGATATTTACTGATTGTTGATTGATTGAAAAAATAAAAAAAACAATCTGAGTCAAGGTTATTTAGAGAGAAAGAGTGGCGCGATCGTGAGAAAAGAACGCCATAGAGAGGATCAAAGGATGGAGCGCCCAGAGATGAACGCGATCAAAAAAGTACATTTTGTCTGTTTTTTGGATCAAAAAGAGGAAAAGAGATGTAAAAGAAGAGGGTCCACTCTTCTCAGGTAGTTTTGATGTTTACATACAGGGTGTCCGTGGGGTCTTTAAAAGTATTAAAAGGTGATAAATCAGTTGTGGGAAAATAAAGGCCCTTAAAAAGTATTAAAAAGTCTTAATCCTAATGTTATGAGGTATTTAATTTTATTGGTATTCAAGCTTTGACTCCAAACGTATCCATGAATATTTATTTTCCTCCTTACGACTGTTACAAACTAATCTGACACGCCAGATAGACAGTTCCATATGTCCGCCACAGAAATAGTTCGTCTGGTTGGAAAATGTTTTCAGTGTCTGAATCTTCAAAAATAACCACACCTAATGATTGGACGATCATTCTGCTCGTCACACTCATCACAGACCAGCGTGAGGATCTAGAAAAAGCTTTAGCATCTCAAAGTATTTCTCTCTAGATCACAACAGTTTCTCTAGCCTCCTGAGAAAATTTCTCAGACTTTTGGTGACCTGGGATCTTGGATTTTTACGATTTAGAGAAAGCTATCCCCTGATCTCAGCTGTTTTGCAACAAATTTTCTTTGTCCTAATCACCTTTTTAATGGGATGAGATAAGGTATTTATCAATACAGTTTTGTAGCACTGTTGTTTCAGACTTAACAACAAAAAAAATTTGGGATTTTGTGAGGCGTGGGCTATACGTAGCGCTAGCAGCCCAACATATCCTTAGGCTAATGTGACAACAAACTCAGTTTGAACAGTAGTTTAGTTGCCGCCTGTATGTAGCGCTGATAGAAAGCAAATAAGACAATCTCAAGCACGTCCTATATTTTGACAATTAAATAAATTGTTTTTTTTCTGTAAGTTGGCCTTGAATAACTGCTGTTACTTTTTGTGGGAATGGGAATGTCAGTTAACCTGCTTTTAGTTTCATTTATTCTTTCAAGCTTTATTCTTTCTCATTTTACCTAATTTATGTTAAAATGCAAAGTACAACTGTAGTTTAGTAATAGTAGTAGTAGTAAAGATCGGTTGCTAACAACAGCTTAAAGTCGCGACAAGGTCTTAAAACTTTTTGAAAGGTTTTTAAAAAAGTTTTAAAAAGGTATTGAATTGAACCTCAGGATTTCAGCATATACCCTAGTTGTAGAAAACAATATTATTTGGGTCTTGCAAGATCGTTCAAGATGTTCTAAATGCAGATATGTAAAAAAAATGACCAACATCGGTCGATACCGATATTGATACAGATATATTGTGCGTCCCTAATTTTGAGCATTGTAGACAGATTCTGAGATTTCTACAACATATGGATATGATAGGGTTGAGAATCTGTGTATGTTTTGTATAAACATCTGGTATTGTTTATGTAAAAGACTCCAAAATTTAGTATTGTTCCAGCTACTGTATTTGGGAATAAATGTCGTTGTCATGTTGATCAGCTGTCTACTTAACATCTGTGTGTATGTGTGTTTGCATTGGCTTTGCAAACTCACAGGCTGATGCCTATCTATTTTTGTTGCCCACACAGGTGTGTCCACAGAATCACAGGCTACTCTTTGAGGTGTTTGATGAAAACAGATTGGTAAGATCCACATTATATAACCTCTTATCTTTCACTCCCTCTGTTTCTGTCACACATATTTTTTTGTCTGTATTATGTTTTGACAGCTTTCACCAGCAGTTGATTTATCAAGTTCTCATTCAGCTTTGTGCCTGTTTTTTAAATTCATTTTATTGCTTCTTTAAAATATTCAAATGTAGTATCATGATAAAATGTGATTTAAATCACTTTGATGTTTGTGGGCTTTTCAGGAATTATGGTTATGTCGAATTTATGCCAATGAAATCATGATGTTTCACCAATCTTTTAAAGACGTCTTAATGGATGTAATCTGCACCTTGTGTCCACACAATTATCATCTTGTTAACTTGCTGGCACCTTCCTAGATCTGCTATTTCAGGTTTTCATTGGCTAGACTCAATTAGAGTAAATCAAGCTAAACAAATCACTTTACACTCCATGGTAAACACTGTCAGTGTGTTCTGCTTTAAAGCCACAGTCCACCAACAACCACCACATTCTTTCTAAGTCAGATTTCTCAGATTTCCTCCACAGACGAGAACACTGGCTTTCTTGACTTGTGAAACCAAGCCCGTTCTAGGCCGTCAGTTGCTATGACAACTGGATTTAGTGTCTGCACAAAGTCAAGAGTTGCAGCAATTAAAAAGCAGCAGTGGGCCATGATAATAAATAACTCACTTTTTTGTATGAAACACCTCGTGCTATCTTCAGAGGAGGGAGAAGTAGTGTTGACATTATGGAGACTTTGTTCTGTTGAAGGCTCCTAGAGAATGACTGTGGGAGTAATATTTGTTTCTAATAGCTTCTCTGGAACTCTTGGGTCTCTTTGTGGAGTTGGATTTAAGATAAAACAAACAGCTGATTCAGGCCAATATTGTGCTGGTGTTTTTGGCTGGACAGGGAACACTCTGTCTGCTCCTCACAGCTACATGGCTCCTGTGAAAAAGAACCAACGTGGGAGGTTGAAGATTTGGGACTCAGGAGTGTCTTTCTATTTTGCAGGTTATTTAGTTTTATTGGTACTTTTATTGGTGTAGATCACGAGATAAGATGTTTTCTGTGCTGATAAAGTAAGCACTTACATACATGGACCTGTTGTGTGCATGCTTTTCAGGGAGGGAATCACTGGCGCTCAGCCAGCTAAATAAAAGGCAGCTGTAATTTTCCCCCGCAGTACAGTGCGAGCTCTCTGTTGTCATATAGAAGAGGATGACACAAGACAGCTTCAAGCCTCTGCCTCTCCTTATATGTCTGAGGAGGTTTCTGCCAAAGCAACCCCTCAGTTGTTGGACAGTATACCTTTGATGGGGCTTCTTTTCTTGCATCTAAAGTTAGCACAAAAGTAAGCACATATGTGTTTGGTAGATTGGATTTATGTGTTATAACAATGCTTCCTAAACTGAATGAGAGCCTTCTTACTTTTTGGGTTTTAAGCAGGAGGTGTCAGAAAAGTTACCATTACATATTGTTTGCTCGCTATGCTTATTATGTTATACTGTCTATCTTTTATATCCTCTCTGAAATTTTGTTTGTACTACTGCTTTTGCTACTGTAATCCTGTAAATCTCCCTGATGTTGGATGATTTAAGGAATTGTCTTATCTGAGGAACCTACATATTAACAGTGAAATCAGCTCTTTGGCATTGGTAGAGAAGATTTGGCAAATTTTTTACACATGCACTCTACATACCCTGCTCTGCTGCTCATCACACAAATGCATGTTCCTTACAAATGTGACCATTTAGAATAGAAATAAACAAGCTTTCCAATTAGGGATGGGTACCTTTCACATTTGAAGTGATACGGTACCGATGCCCTGGCAATTGGTACCGGCACTCACCGGTACCAATTTTCGGTACTTTTTTGTGTTTATGTGGTAAAAATATCAATTTTTAAAAAAATAAAACATATACCTTTTTTCAATGTGGCACATTTATTCTTCAATGTATAACCTTTTAATGCTGTGATTATGTCCAGCATGGAAAATCTCCTACTCTTCCACTCCCTCATTGTCATAAGGATGCATTTAGGTACCCAAACATGGTACCTTTTGATTTTACGTGAATCGATACCCGGTACTTTTGACAGAATTTGGTCGGTACCTATAAAAGTACCTTATTTGGTACCCATCCCTATTTCCAATAGTATAAGATCTATTGTTTCAACAAAGAAATAATCTACCCAACACAAATTTATTACTTTTTGGGCTAAGTTTATTGAATGATAGATTGAAAATGAAAGATTGTTTGAGGAATTCAATAGAACACATATTATATGATGGAAAATTAAAGACTCCATGTTAAAAAAAAATTGGCAGTAACACATTTGTAGTTGTATGTGCCCGTTTTATTGTGTAACTAGAGAAAATACTAGAGCTATGTATGTACCTGTCAGGAAACACAGAATGTAAAGAAGGAGGTTGAGCTGGATGACATTAAAGGGTAGCGCTTTGTTTGAAGCAGGCATGTTATGTCATTACACAGGCTGGGCTTGCTGCCATTGGACCACACATTGGCATTTTGTTTCTTTTATCCGGAACATTCTCCATAACATTTCACACACACATTTATTGACTGTGTGTGCCTAACACTGTGGGTAGTGTGTCATCACTAAGTTTAACAGCCTGCCAAGCCACAGCTCTACATTCTTTTTTTTCTCTTTCTGGATTGTTTCTGTGCCTCCAGTCAATATCGCCTGTCTCCTTGAAGCCCTCCAGTCCAGAATGGAGAACTATCACTGCTTTGTATTTGCCTTTTTTGTGGTGCACCATCCGTGGCTTTTTGACACAGATAAGGTGACTCATTGCTGGCAGAACCATAGGTCAAATCAGTCATGGCTGTTGAGACCAATTTTTGGATGATACAGCTCGTGATTAAAGGTCAAACTATGAGACAGGCTTTGACAGTTCTGTGTATTGAGGCGGTTCACCCTGACTTGAGGCAAAAGAAGCCCAAGATCTCCATTTAAATTTGCTGATCAGCGAATCACTGTACTGTACCCTTGTGCATGTACATTGCCTTTGCCTTGAACTGACCCAGATATTGCATTTCAAGTGCACAAGTGTCATGATTTGTTTGGCTACACTCAGCCGTGCAGTTCACAGCTGAGTTGTATCATAGGCATTTTTTTGGATGCAAACAGAGTGGCCTATAAAACCACCAGACAGATAAGTGTTTGGCTGTGTGTTGGAGCCAGTGTAGTCTATTCCAAAAGAATAAAAGGACTTGGATATCTTTCCCCTGAGAGGGCCATGCTCTTCGCCTTATCAAAGCTGCAATCTGTCAGATATCCTGCTCTTCCCTCTGCTGCTGCCTTTTCATTTTTTTCATGGTCCATTTTTAGTAACAACTTCCTTATCCTGCATTTTATGCCTTTGAGCTACAATAAGAAACCAGTCTCAATTTATCTAACAGATTTGCTGCATATTTATGGACTGTCAATCTTGACTTCATGTTGTGACAACCATTGTATCTGTTGAGGAACAACGTGGATGCCATTTTGCCTGTTTGTGTACAACAGATTTCACTCCTTTTGATTGATGTTTTCTTCTCGCCAGGGGCTTTGGTGAGTTTCCCAGCAACCACAGGAGTGTTACAGTAGAAGAACTCCCTGTTAGATTTGTTGAAATTTTCTTTGCATCCATGGTACTTAGGGCCTCAGATGCTCCACCAAAGAAAACCTGCTTTACTCCATACCTGCATATTGCCTCAGCACCAACTGTGCACAACAATAGCTCACCTCAAACAATTGCTGGTAAGTTAATGAGCAAAGAGAAGAATAAACTGTATTTGTCCACAAGTGGGACGTTTTCTTTGATTTCACAGAAACACAAAACATATCCCAGATACAGACGAGACGACACTCAAAGACAACAAATTGAGAAAGCATGATAAATGAATGTTTAGTCGGGAACTATCTGTGAGTTTTTGTTAACATTTTTGGTGGTTTGCGGCAGTCTGAAGTGCCCACCTCTCCTACACGTGAGAGACCAACAAGTGCCATATCATCAGCATATTTAAGAAGGCTCAGATCTGAGTCTTGGAGTCCAGACTCATTTGTATACACAGAAACTAGTGAAGGTGACAAATTGGTACCTTGAGATGCACCTGTTTTCAAAAAGAAGCATTCTTTGAACAAGAGTAGTGTCAAAGGTGGTTTCACACATGTTTGTTCATGTTTTTTAAGGAAGGGGTTTTAACATTTTTGCGTTTAAACACTCTTCTGGGCTCTAAAAGGATGCCTTACCCAACTTTAGAGTTCATTAAGGGGTAAATATCGTTCAAGGTACAGACTGTTGTGTTCAGATGAAGTTGTTAAAAGCTTTTACAAGAGCTTTACCTAGATAGATACTGCGTTACGCAAGTGTTGACTGATGGTTTAAACCAAGCAATCTTTGAAGACATAAATCTGAGGCGTATCGATGAACTGGTGTTAGGTCATACGAGTGGGTTGGATAACGGTGAGTAGTTTGTGTTTGGGGGGCCAGTTGGCACTTGATGGCGGCATGGGGTTGCAACAGGAGTCGCTGAAGCCATTTGTAGTCACATGACTGACAAGCCACCCACTGTCACCTCGGAAACCAGGAGCGCCAGCAGCTCTTATCCTATCATGTCAGGAATGCTGGCCGTCACCGGGCTCAGGCTATTTCTGCTGTCTGTCGCTAGTGCTAAGAGTCTGGCACACATGAATCTCTTTTTCTGCTCTTTCCCCCTTAACCTTCCTCTCTTTCGCCTGCACTCGGAGTGCGTAGAGCAAGTTGTCAGCTCTTTTGCAGCAGCAGTGGAGTTTTTGTGGTGTGACTTCTTTCCTCCACACAGTTTACTGAGGGAAGGAAAGTTGTGGACCAGACTGAGAGAGGGTGGGAGGGGGAAAGTGGAGGAGAAAAAAAGGGGGGGATCAGTCATCCAGCCAGCCAAAGGAGAGAAGTGGGCGACACTAAGAGAGTGAGACTGGAGCCAGAGGAGAGAACCAAACAGTCAGTCAGACAGAAAGTGAGAGAGAACGGGAGCTGTAGGACGTGAGGTGAAAATGGCACAGCGTCTGCGTTTGTACTTTGGCTCAGGCCGCAGCAACACAGCCCCAGAGATACTGGAAGGAGACCCTGGGGAGCAGCAGGAAGACGGTAACGTGGTCGCGGTGCTTTCTGCGCATCCACCTTCAGAAATGAGGCCTTCACGGGAGCCAGCTGCACAGCAAGTCCGACCAAACCAGTTCTGTTTGCGATCAGAGCCGTCGCTTAAACGCAGCTCCTCTATGTTTATACCCCAGCTCGCTGCCTACTCTGAGCCACGGCCAACCAAGAGTTCTTCCGTGCACATCTCTCTTCAGCGCTCAAATGGATCAAGTAATGGAGATACTCGTGGTGCTGCTGATGACGTCCCGCCACCCTGTTATACCCCTCCAGGACCAGCGCCTGCCTATACGGAAACGCTGCTCCAAGAAGATGTTCCTAGACATCCGCCCCCTCCGTACTCTGAACCAGATACATTGAACTCACAAACTTTTCTGACAGAACCAAACCTGCCCAAACGCAGGGTATTTAGTATCGGTTCCAACGGACATTGTGTGTATGGCAGAGGCCAGCCTGGAATCAGCGTTGGTGGATTTTGTATCCCAAGGAACTCTCAAGATGGTTCTGATGTTCCGCATTTCAGAATCCTTCCCTATGGCGGTACCGGCTGGTCTGTCCAGCAGCCCAGCCCGGACCAGTGCTCCCTCGTTAACAGTGGAACACAGAGACTAGTGTTTCAGCTCCAGCAAAACCAGAACCAGGATGGGAGCCAGGGCAGAGAGCAGGCTGCTCCATCCCAGGATGAATGCACAGATCTCGGCTTCTCCAGCTCAAGAGGAAGCCATGTGGTGCATTACCCCAGAATTCGAGTGGAGAGAAGACCGTCCAACCACACGCTGCTACTGGAGAATCAAGCTGGTGAAGAAAGCCAAACTGTAGAAGAAAACCAGACAGATGTAGAGACACCCAGAATCGAAGCCAGAAACAGACCCAATGGTTGCACTTTTAAAATCAGCAGGGATACTTCCAGACGGCAGCCACATTTCAAGATATATTTCTCTCCATGTGGAGCTGGCGAGCAGGAAGCCAGTCTTGGCAATGATTCGACGAGGAATAATCCCAAGGTAAACATTATTTGAAAAATTCAGTAGGACCTCTTGGTGGTTTGGTAGAAATGTAAATATCAAAACCACATTTCAAAATAAAACTGTTCAGCTTTTTCAAAGTCGAAATCGATATGTTAATTTAAGAGCGAAGAGTAAACTGTCACCCGTAGAGAGACCGTCTCACTCATGAATCAGTGAAACACACGACAGCTTTATGTAGTTTAGCTGGATGAAGGAAAGGAGTTTCTTCATACCATGAATATTACAAATGAGAACCTGGGTGATACTATGTGTATCACATTCAGTTTGAGCCATCATTTCACTCTACAAATCCAGCCCAGATGAGGAGACATCCATATGGTGCTGGAACAGAGTGGTGACATTTTGGGAAGTGAAAAGCACAGACATGGTTGCTGAGTTAAATCACACACACACATTGGCTTCTTTCACTTTGCAACCACAGGCATTTGAAATTTTTACACAACGGCCAATTCAGCCAGTCACGAAAGGAAGGCAGGAACAGGGTGAATGGATCATTTTCTCCCAGTGCACTTGTTGCCTTCTGTTTCACAGAAATGTGACACTTCAGTTTGGTAATACCCTCAGCTGCAGCCAGAGCTCTTTGAGAGTTGGCTGTTTCTATCTTTAGTCTGTTTCGAGTGTGGTTGTTGATTTTGAGAGCGGGCAGGCGGCATGTCTTCTTTGGCTCTGGGCTGGTATGGATCCATATCCTTGCAGCTGCTCCAAGAGTGATTAGAAACTAAGATGCTGGTACGTCCCAAAGTCTAACAAACTTACCAATATCTGTTTTCTTGAAAGCCTTACGTCTTTGGGTGTTCCTCTCCCTCCTCCTCCTCCTCTTCTACTTTTTTTTGCATTTCCTTGCACAAATACATTCCATGCATTATCTTTTCTCTTCCATTTTATATTACAACAGTCAACCAAGACTTAAGGTTGCAAACTATTTGAGGAGTCTCCTTGTGGTATCTCTTGAATAGTTTCTTTGAAACTGAATTTGAATCTTTGTATAACTTCAACGATTTAACACCAACAGTCTGGATATTCATAGCACCAAAGGCTTTGTGGTTATGACCCCTGAAAATGAAGTTATGTCTACTAACAACCATAGATATGCTGATTGATTGTGTACAATTTCAACTACTTCCCCCTAGAGTATGTTTTCACTTGTCTGATCATCTCACGACTCCTCAGATTGCCCTTGCAACCCCACAGGTGGTCCCTACCCACCAGGCAGGGAACCACTCTTCTGCACTAATGAATTACAGTGAATCAAGTTAAGAGTTGCCTCCAGCAATTCCTGCCAAACGGCTGTGCTATGCAGCTTTTTGTACTAGTTCATCTTTGTATTGTCTTGTGCACAACGGTCGACAATGGGACAGTGGTAGAGACCAAATGTTTCACAATATTCTACTGATTGACAGTCGCAATAATGTTGCAATAGTGTGACGAATTACACAGCAACATGCCAAGAGAGGCACGAGCAGTGCTAGCAGGTTAGCAAATGTCTTATGGGGAAGGAAAATAATTCACAATTTTTGTTAGATGTCAAAATAAAGCAGACACTTGAATTTAGGAAGTGACAATGGATAAGAAAACTTCAGAGATGCCTGTGACTTTGAGTGTCACCCCTGTCATTTATCAATGTTGGTTTGCTAATATAGACATTTCCCACTAAAGCAACCACAACCTTAATTTATTTTTAGTCATACTTCTGACAGCACTTAGGCCATACATGAATGCATTTTGCACATCTCTGTTCCTTTTTTAAGACACGTGGAGCTCTGTTACCCCAGGGAATCCTGTTTCTCACGCAACAAGGAAATCCTCATTTAGCCCATAATGACAGGTCTTCCCCAACTGGTAGCCTGGCGATGGAGTGCCCCTTTTTAAGCCCTGCATGGGATACTACGTGTCTGTATGTGTGTGTGCCCGTGTGCGCAGACAGCTATGCCACAGTGCCATGCCCCTGTTTGGCGCCCCAACTTGCCATTCACAAAGAGCTCTCCCAGGCCACCGGGTTTGCTATATTTACCTGCGATGCATGTTCGGGGGAGCTCTCCTTTTATTTTGGTCCACTAGCATGTGAGAGGGATTCATATTGCTATTGTGATAAAGGGCTTTCTCTGTCAACTCTGAACTCTCAGGGTTGCATGGCATTGTAATTCAGATGTGTCAGCACGGCGTCTGTTGAGTAGGTGTGACAACCTTTTCACTCTTTACTGCCAGTCTGGACATGTTCCAGGTCGCTCCATATCATAAACTCTCACTCTGTTACCACTTTGTCCCATAGATTCATGGCTGTCGAGCTCAGTCAACACTCAATATTATTGCTTTATCATCCATCTATATCTCAAAGGATTGGTTTACTGAAATAACAAACTTTTATTATGATCACATTTTGGTTGTTGGAGGTTAAAGTTCACATATTTGTGAGCCTAACTGCTTTGCAGCAGTGTATAATTTATCATTTTATACGCTCAAAGAATGATAATAAATACAATCTTTCCTTACCCTACTGTCTGGTCTTAGGGCGGACTAAGAATCACATGCTTTCCTACCTAAGAGAAACTTAGTTGTTCTTTGGTTTGTCTCCTGTAAACTCTTGTGATTTGCCTTCTTCTGATGTTGTGATTGTCTTTTAAGTACTTTTTGGACAGATAAATCCTGAATCTCAACCATAGACACCTCATTGTTCGGTCAGGAAGACTGGTAGCACAAGTGCCACATAAAAAGTAGTAATGTTTTCCAAAAGCTTGACAAGGTCTTAGGATTTTCAAAGAGAAGAAGTTATTTTTATGTCTTACATTTTCAAGCCTTTATGCACCAAATCTTTTGGATCTGATGTCTTGCAGAATTAAGAATGGATACCTTTTACATTTGAAATGATACAGAACCAATGCCTGGTACCTGGCAATTGGTATTGGTACTCAGCGGTACCAATTTATGGAACTTTTATGTGTTTCAATGTGGTAATAAATATTAATTTGTTCAAATTAAAATCTCAAAGTCTTTCAATTTAACATTTTTATTCTCAGTATATAAACTTGCAATGCTGTGTCCATGTTCAGCACTTCACCTCACAGTCACAAGGATGCCTTTAGGTACCGAAACATTGGCACTGTTTGATTTTACGTAAATCGGTACTAGGTACCACAGATAGAATTCGGTCAGTACCTGTAAAAGTACCTAATTTGATACCCATTCCTTAGCTGAGTTGCAGGATAACATATAGTAAGCTGGTGTATATATCAGCTTGTTAAGCTTACATAGCGATAAGGACCCTGACACAAACTGTATTGATTTAAAAATGATTTATAGACTAAAAAAATTCACTTGGCTCAAAGAGTAAAGCATTTTGTGTTTGATAGGTTATTTTGTTGTAACAATGCTCATTGGGAATAAATCCTATCCTGTTAGAAAGCCTGTTTAATTCCTTTTTTTAAATGGTGCCACATTTGTATGCATTTGTGGGATGAGCAGCAGATCACAGTAGGTGTGTTGTGTCCATGAAAAATTAGCCAAATCCACCCTAATGCCAGATTCCAAGATTGGTGGTGCTCCCGCTACAACAGTTTCTTCTTATCAGCCAACTGGCGACCAAACTAACATCCAACATAATGTTTTAATTGAGGGTCAAGTCTATCGTCAACTGATTGTAAATAATGAATCTATGTATGATTTGATATGATGTGCAGATTTCAATGTCCTTGGCTATACTTGGCTGTTAAGTAATAAAACATTGAGTCATTGGGTTTTGACCTATCAGGATGAATTATAATCAGGTAATAGGTGATCAAAACATACATCCCAAACTTTTCTGCAGACAGCGGGGGAGCATAAGAAAGTTTCATTGCGGTTATTCTGGGTAATTATTTGTTACATTTACAAGCTTCATATCCTCCTCTTGGTCCCTCCTTCTTCTCTTGTTGGTTAGTAACAACCTTCCTCTCTGAGTGTAACCTGGCCCTGAGAGGCAGCTGCAGGCTCAACTGTGACCCTTTGATGACTCTGCAATTATATCCCCCTGCACACACATACCCACAGCCTAAAATGCTTGTTATTGTCACAGCATGAGAAACACAGCCATGTGTCTCATGGGATAGTCTCATGACCCTGAATGTTTAAGATGGTCACAAACTACAGTGACACTTTTATTATTCATTTATTTTAAACAAGTTCAAGCTTTGTGATTTATTTACACAGGATGGATTGGCTGAAGTATCTGTCTGGACTTTATGTATAACTTTCCAGACAAAATGCAGTATCTCACATATCTGTCATTTTAAACTCATCAAATTGTTGTTGCTTTTAGTTCATTTTAGCATAAAGCTCTTGTGTGGTGTTTAAGCACCATGGGAATTGTCTAGTTCATTTGGAAAACAATGTTTATAACAACACTAACTCTCAGATAAGTGGCTTTGACTTTTATGACACAACACTTTTAAAACTGTGAGTGAGTTGAGCCAATTTGTGTGAGCCGGATAAGAATGAGAAGAGAGAAGATAAATTCAATGTGTTTTTACTTGGATTAGTAGCTCAGTGTTTCTTTGTGACTCATTTGTAACCTTTGTTGAACTTCAGGTTGATTTGTTGCTCCTTGAATATGGCTTTACTTTGTCTCTGTTAAAGGAATAAACTTTTTTTTTTTTACATTAGTTTTATATCACTTATCACTCTGCAGACTATTTTCAGTGGGAGTAAAAACTCTCAAAGTAATTTTTTCAACAACTCTTTCCTCAGTGTCTTGTCTTTTGCCCAAAATTAGAAGTAGAACCATGATATTTGGATTTATTGTCAAAGAAAGTGAATCTAAATGAATGGGTTTTTTTTAACTACCAATGTGTATTGTGTCACCAGACTTCCACCATACAAGGGTCGGTGACAGAATCAGCTGTTTGGCACTGACAGAGAAGAATTGGCAAATTTTCCATAGGCCCAACCCACAAACTCAGCTCTGCTGCTCATTCCAAAAAAGCACATTTCTCATAAATATGGAAGCATTTGAAAAGGAAATAAAGAGGCCTTTTTAGCAGTTTAAGATTTATTAATAAGAAGCATTGTTACGACAAAGAAATTATCTACCAAACACAAATTGCTTT
The DNA here is from genome assembly GCF_033239565.1 of Halichoeres trimaculatus. Taxonomy (NCBI): domain Eukaryota; kingdom Metazoa; phylum Chordata; class Actinopteri; order Labriformes; family Labridae; genus Halichoeres; species Halichoeres trimaculatus. The sequence continues at coordinate 16,701,405 of NW_027437194.1, read as the reverse complement.
ACTTTTTGTGCAAAGCGTTTGCGGAACCTTTCTTCAGGTGATATAAAGTGCAGATTTATCATTATCGTGACACAAGTATTCGCCAGAAAACATCAAGAGTTTATCCTGAAAAGAGTTATTTTATGTGAAAGGCATGCTTTCTATCAACATAGTGACAAGCTAGAAAAGCTGTGCTTTAAATTGTTTGGATTCAGTCAGAAAAAGCTCCAGCTCTGCCAGTTTGAGATCCTTACTGCTGTCAGTTTAGTGTGAAATACTGCTTGTTGGGTTATTTCGGGTTTGGGATGTACATGTTAAAAACACAGGTGTTATGTAAAACATGAAGACCAGCAACTGTGTATAACAGTTAAACTGTAGTCTTTTAAATGGGGATGCCCCGATATGAAAAGTTTGGCTGATACCGATATCTGATATTGATATAACTGTTATGGCTGATAAACATATTTACCGATATCAATATTGGTTAAGAAAAAAAAAACACTGAGAGAAGAAAGACATATAAGAAGAGGGTCCACTCTTCTTGGGTATTTTTGGTGTTTATATAGTCATAGAAAACTATAATTTGGATCTTGAAAGATCGTTCAAGATGCTCTGAAAATGGCTGGCAGCCAATGAGTAAATTTCGGCCCACATTTACACATCGGTCGATGCCGATATGTAAAATAAATGACCAACATTGGTCGATACCGTTATTAATACTGATATATTGTGCATCTGCAACTGTTAAAATTTGTGTTTATTGTGCTTTGTATCTGTATATAAAAAATCAGTAACTCTGAAGGTCACTGAATCAACTCATGTAAATTGAACAAAAATGAAATGCACCCTGTTACTCCTCATAGCTGTGAGGTTTTAGCTAATTTTTTCAACACATGAGACCCAAATCTGACACAACCTGCTGCTTACTCTTAACTGAAATGAAAAGTATCACAGGTTGTCTCCACGCAGCCTTTTCCTGTCAAACTCATGTCTACAAACAAGCATCACTGTCAGATATTGCCAGCTGTCTTAATCAGTTGTGTCCCACACACAGGCTTCTTCCAAGAATGGCCTTTTCCATGTGGCACAGGTAATCACTGCTCCCAGTGTGGGCTGCTGCTGTGCCCAATCCAACACCAATTCACTCTCCCTTTTTTTCCTCTCAGACTTTATTAATTATCACGCAGGGTGGACAAATCTACGGGCTTCTTGAATATGACAAAAGCAAACCTTCCCTGGTTCTCCTCCTTCCTTCTCTCTCCTTCTGTGTGGCTGACTTGGCTTCAATCTGGTGGCAGTGGATGTTATTTTTCCTTGCTGGGTTCACGGGTTCTTCTCCTCCAGAACGATACAACAGGCCTGTTCATAAATAAAACCCTGGATGGAATTTTCTGATTTAATTGTGGAAATCTGTGCTGATTGGCTGTAAAAATAAAAACGCAACAGAGCTAATTTGGAATGTTAAATTCTGCTATTTTTAAATTACTTGATGGCACTACGCACATTTATGTTCATAAAAAGGTCTAGAGGTCATTTCTGAATGGGCCTGTCTTCAAAAACAAATCTCTCACTCTGTCAGACGAACAGACACAGCGTGCTGCAGGACTTTGTGGTACTTTATGTAATTCACATTGTGTTTTTTCCTTCTCTCCCTCCCTGCTGGAAATTTGGGTTTTCCCCCAGATGCTCTCAAAAATCTGCTACTTTTAAAATAAGCTGCTGAGGGTGACCTTGTTTTTCTTTTATAGACCAGAGATGATTTCCTGGGCCAGGTTGACGTTCCGCTCAGCCATTTGCCGGTAAGTTATTTGCATCTGTGTGTGTGTGTGTGTGTGGGGCAGAGCGGTCTGTTATAACTCTGTTTTGAATACTCAGCTGTTTCTTATCTTCTACGCCCTGCCTGATTAACCTCTGTGAAAGTCAGGCAAAGAACCAGCGTGTTTGTGTCTGTCTGTCTGCCTCACAGTGTGAGAAAGTGCTACCCACACTCGTAGTTGTTTTGATCAAACAGCTCAACCCCTGTTCAACTTGGGAGGCCGGCCGGCTGTCTGAGATGTAAACAGAGGTGACTGTCCTGAAGGCGTGCGACCCTCAGAACTAGTGGAAACAGCTCCACTTCACATATTCACACACTCACACGTATTTGCTTGGAAACTAAAAATTCCTGGAAGATATCGAGAGAACTGGTTTGTGTTCTCCTTGGCTGTTTTTACAGTTAAAGGTTGATAAAGGTAAACAGCAGCTTAAAATAAAACAAATAGACATAGAAACCTGTCTGAGGCAGCTGCCTCTCAGCTCAGTTCAGAGCCGTCAGGCTGGTTGTGACTCTCTGAAGTGCTGTCGAAGTTGTAAACCTTAAAAGCACAGCAGAAGAAGGTGTCGGGGTTAATTATTAATGTCCCTTTTGGCTCCCTTGGCTCCAGAAGTTCTACAGTAGATAAAAAGCCACAGCTGAGTCATGTTGGAAGGCGAAGCCAGCAATAGATTTAATTTAGCCATTGAACAAATTGAGCTGGCACCAATGAGCCTCTCCACTGCTCGTGTTGATGTCGATTTCTGCCTTTAATGTGGGTTTGAGTTTGATTCATCGGTTTTATGTCTGACTACATTTTGTAGGAATTGCAGTCGTATTCATAGTTACTGGACACAAGTTGAGTCATCATCTTCCTTCTCTTTAAGCTTTTCCTTGGTAGTCAGCTGGTATATTTTCAGGCCAACACTTCTGACTCATTTACAATTTTATTCACCTTATGGAAGCAAAAAGAGTTGAACTTTCAGACATATTGTGAAGGCAAAAATAGTCTCTTCTGATCTCTGCAGAGGAATGCACCTTTCAGCAGGTTTAACATCAGTATCAGGCAATATTTGCCTTGTTGAAAGACATCAGCCCATTGGCAAATAGTATGCCATTTCTTATCAGGTGCTTCCACCTGTTAGACAAATTCTGATTTGTCTTCTTGACCACGTAAATCCCTGGCATTATTGCATAATCTCTGCAAGAGTGACTGTTTGTTAGCTGTATTCTAGTGAAGAAGTACAAGAAAGGACAACTAGAAACTATTGAGACTTCAAATCTCATAGCTCATTTATAGGGATGCACGATATTGGATTTTTGCCGATATCCGATATGCCGATATATCGGAACCCCTTTTGGCCGATACCGATAATCACAAGTTTGTTTTTTTCACTGTATAGAAAGCTAAGTCTATCCTGTACTGGAATTTATATGTTACTCTTATTGTGACGGTCTTATTTGTTTAAGAAACACACATAAAACAAGACAAAAAAACATTTGATTTTACCATAAATAAGAAATGTATTATTTTTTCAAACTCAAGACATTCAGTATTGAAATACAGAAAAAATAATTTCTCTAGATCACATGAACTTTAAATGTACAATGCATTTTTAAACATAACCAAGTTGCATTTGATTATTTTAGAGCTACTGTAACAACCTGGTGACAGACACAGAGCTCTGCGGTGCAAATAAATGAAGTGCTACATTTTATTTAAGGAGCTTATTTTTCAGATGAAAAATAATAATAATCCTAACTGAATAGCACCTTATCGGCTGTTCTTATCGGCAGAAATTTTCATATCTGCTGATACCGATAAACATGTTTTTAAGCTTTTATCAGCCGATACCGATATTGTGATGATAATATCCTGCATCCCTACTCATTTCAAATACAGGCATACATATGGTAAAGAATTACAAGTTAAGTCATCATCACACAAACCAAACTGATATGTCTATGTAGTCAGCAGATAACTTTTATCACTTAAAACCCAGATGTGAAATTGGCATTTATGGTGTACAACATGCCTCATCATTATGACTTTAAGGGAATTTAAGAAGCAGAATAATTAATGTATAGCTCTTATTAGCTAATTACTGATTGAATTAGCCCTCTCATTGCATTGTCCCTCCGGTGTAAAAGCTGTTCACAGGTCACTGAGAAAAACAAGCTCACATCAACTGTCACTTCTTTAATTTGTTGTGTTACTCTTTTTGTTCATCAAAAGATCTGGGCTTCAACACCTTTCTTTTGATGAAAGGAAAGTAAACAGATTAGCAAACCTGGAGAGACCGTGAAATGACCTGTAGATCGAGCAAAACCAGAACCCAGCCTGTCAGCTATACGCGGCTTAACCAATAGACTGAGCCCGCACCCTGTGACTTCCCTTTTCCCCTCATTAAATTTCACTCGGTATTACTGAAATTATTCAGACCTTAAAACTCCACTCTTTTCCAATGGGTCATGTATAGCACCTTATGTAAGGGATGCACAGTATAGTGAGGATGTGGTAAAGCAGAATGGGTTTCCAGCAGGGTGAACAGGATCCTGATATAACCAGTAGGACCCCAGTGTACTCCAAACTCTGGATTTTTAAACATCAGCAGAAAATCTTCCTCATTCTTGAAAACTTGTAGCTTCCCAATTTTGTCAAGCCAGATGTTTATCTAAGCCTGGATCTGCCCAAGGTCTTTGCCTGTTAAAAGGAATTTGTTTCTCACCACTTTTTAATCAGAATCAGAGAAGACGAATGTTGAGGATTTATCAAACCAAGTCAGTCACAGCTGTGTGTCTTGTTATTGCAGACAGGGGGGTCAAATGATAACACTGTGGGTCCACCCCTGAAGTTCCTGGAAATTTTGAAAGTGCAAAGGTGAATGTTGGCCCTAGTTCTTGTGGTTGAAAAGTACACACTTCCTCAGGGGAAAAAAAAACAACCTCTACATGCTAAATGCTGCAAATCACTCTCCTGTAGTTGATTAAGATGATACAAGACTTCTCATCCTGTCTTGTGGTTCAGTTTTGGTATATAATATAACATAGGTTAAACATGTTATCGTAAAGTGTCTTGGAAAAGGGATTCTGGGTTATATAAATAAAATTGATTGTTTGATCGTTGCAGCACTGCCCTTATCAGTCTCAGAAAAGACAAGCTACATGACATCCTTAACTGTAATACAGATTCATTTTACATCAATTGTTCTTTTTCCTTCCATATAAATACATTCAACAACAAATTCAACTTGAATATGGCACCTAAAGGCTATGGTACTGATACTTTCAGAGCAGTTTGTGGAGAGAAACCAGTTTGGACTGGTTTGCCCCTGTTAAAGAGCAGTAGGAGGTTTCACTGAATTTCAAAAGACCTTCCTGCTGTTCAAAATGTAACAGGAGAGGCTCACTGTTGCATAATGATCCTGAGATGGCTGTGCGGAGACGAGCGTTGAAACTCATGACTCTGATGTTTAGATCTTGTCTAACATGTGCCTGTTGTGTGATTAATTGATCCGTGTCAACAAATGTCTCCTCTCAATGTGCAGACGGAAGACCCGGCCATGGAGCGGCCCTACACGTTCAAAGACTTCCTCCTGCGGCCTCGAAGGTCAGTCTTTACCCGATACGATGAACTGGATGTGAAAAGTAAACACTTAAACTTGAGATCAGACATTCAGATCCTGAGATCACATCAAGCAGAACAGACATGGCTCACGGTAACTCGTCATTTTGAACCTGATGAGCACTGATGTGTTTCCAGAGAGCAGAAAGTTCATGTGACGGTCAGTTGAACACTGAACCTGAAAAACCATCTGGCCCTAATAGCCAGTTTGGAAACTCTCCTGCATGTCTAAGCCTTACAAGGGGTCCTGATTGTGAAGCCACCTGGTTTTGTTTGCAGTTTCTTAAAGAGGGTCTATTTTTGCTGATGTAATCCTTCTAGTCACAAGTCCCGGGTGAAAGGTTACCTGCGTCTCAAGATGGCCTATCTGCCCAAACAAGGAGGACACGAGGAGGAGGCTGGAGACATGAGGGAGGAGGCTGAGGTAAGGTCTTGGCAGTGAAGATGGTGAGTCGGCTTGAAGACGCTGACTTTGCAGTAGCTGGGGCATTTTGATCGTAATAACTTGAAGCCAAACCAGATCTTTTTTATAACTTCCTTCCACACAAAAAAAACAAAGCTTGAAAATAAAAGTGAGTGTCTCACTTTGTTCTATTAGCTAGTGAAGTGTTTTCTGCCAAGATGAAGCAAACAGGAGGACTTTCTTTTCTTTTTTCTTTTCCTAAGAATCTGGTGAAAGTCTTTTCCAGGTCAGCGTATGGAAAAACCATTAAAACCCTGCCTGTTATTTGGAGAAATAATAACATCTCCTTTCTTTGTATGTGTGCTGAAGTGTGGTTTTCTTGTCGAGTGCTAGAAAGATGCTATAAATTTCAGATGATGAAAGGCTTCACTGATAACGTGACATTTAGCTGTTGGAAAACTTTAATACTACTCTGCCAGCCCTCCTTCACTGCTTTTCTGTGTGACAAATCCCTTCATTTGACAGTGTAGTTATCTGTAATTACCTCTGGACACTGACCTTTTAAATAAAATGTATCACACCACCTTTGTTGTATTTTAGCGTCATGGATACTTCTTTGCCAAACTGTCCAAGAAAGTTCAAATTTGTCACACTTAGAAGTGATATTGATGCACACTAGCTCAGTCTTGGAGATAACACAACTTGCTAGGAGCTTGTCGGACATAAACACAAACATAAACTCCAGTTAATGTTAAGAAAAACATTTCAAACCCTAACCTGCCACATCCTTATTTTGTTGCCATACTTGACTTCTCTGTAGGGTAAGATAGGATCTAATATCAGAGCTATCACTAAGTTACTCGTGCTGCCTTTCTTTGAAAAATCTGATCTGTATCTTTTGCAGGGATGGGATGAGTCTGCAGACTCAGGCTCACAGAGACCACAACAGTTACTGCCCCCATTACCACCGGGCTGGGAGGAGAAGGTGGACAACCTGGGGCGCACCTACTACGTCAACCACAACAACCGCTCTACACAATGGAAAAGGCCCTCCAACATGTACGCCCCACCTCACCTTTCACAGTTTTTTAACATATACAACAAAAAGTAGTTCCAAAGTTGCCAAAGTTGTCTTAACGTATACATGCTGTTACAAGAGGAGTTGGTGGTTTGAGTCCGGCTCCTGCAGCCACATGCCGAAGCGTCCTTGGACAGGACACCTAACCCCAAATTGCATCAATTGTTGCAGCCTGTGGAGTGTGAATGCATGATGGGTATTTTACACAGCATCCTCAGGCATCAGTGTATGAATGTGGTCTTAAAAGCACTTTGAGAAGTGCAGTCTAACTTTTTGCAGACATAAACACTGTTATGTAAAATGAATGGTCCAATTTGCCAGTCAGGTTATTGTTTGCATTTCCTTAAGAGATGTTTGGGGAATAAAATTATTCTTGCTAATTTTAATCTTAGTCAGATTAGATGTGACTTAATCTAATGTTTGGGCATGTTTTAGTTAATTTTTGGTTTTCTTAAACATTGTTTTAAATGTTAAAACTTCTTCCTCAGGGATGTGATTTCAGAGACTGAAAGCGACAACCAGCAGCGGCAGATCCATCAGGAAGCACATCGTGTTTTCCGCTCCAGACGCCACATCAGTGAGGACCTGGAAAATGAGCACCTAGAGCCCAGAGACCTGGACAATGTGAGAGTGTATTTCACACACCAGCACATCACGGACACCAAGCCTCAGCTGCATATCAGCGTTTTTATTACGGTTATGTTTCTGTGTCTCCTCAAGTCATGGGAGCTCATCACAGAGGAGGATCCCAACGATGCCATGGCTGAGTCTCGGCCAGGCCCCTCCTCCATGTTAACGCCACAACACCCCCCAACACCCATCACCCAGGATTTCTCTGAAGATTTAAACCTGAGGCTGTCGCTAACTCCAGAGACTAACGGTGAAGTGGCAGGCCCCAGCTCAGCTCTGGTGAGACCTCAGCAATAAAAGATTTCCGTAAACAAACCAAAATGACTTAATTGTGTCAGGAAAAGCACATGTTGAATGGTAGTTTAGTTTTCTGCTTTTCTTTAACAGACCCAGCTGTCAAACAGACTCCGATCCTCCAGTATGACGGATGGTGTCAGTGATCAGGCCCAGGCTCCTCCTCTCATGGTACATATTTCCAACTCTTTCATTTTCCTCCATCCTGTTCTCTTTCCTCTTTAACCTCCTACCTTCACTACTAGCATGGTGCACATCCTTGTTTCTGTGCCTTGATTTTCTTAAGCAGACAAGCCCTGATGTCTCATTTACATCCTCTCTCTTGGCATGTATCAGTCCTGTAAGTGTTTCACTTATCAAATCACTTCCCTTTTCTTCCTTTGATTTAAAAGTTCCACCTGCAGAAGTAGCTTCCTCTTCACCTTTCCTTCCTGCTCTCTCTTCGATTTCACAGTTCCTGACACTGTAGGATCACCACACCTCCTCCTCCTCCTCCCTCACTACTGCTCTCTTCTCTTTGTGATTCACTCGCAGCTTTGCCGAATGTATTGTAGAAATGTAGGCCTCAAGGCTGTGTGCCAGCTGGTTGACCCTTCCAGTAGAAACCTTTTGGCACGTGAGATTGAGGGCAGCACAGCATCAGATCAAACGCTCCCCGGTGAGCCCTGAGTCAGAGCTTCAGTGGAGATTCAGTTCAGGACTTTGTCACAAGATCTGAGTCAGATGTTTGTCACAGAGCTGAGTCATAGCAGAGAGCCTAAGGGAAAGTACAGGTGCTGGAGTCAGCCGTTCCTATGAATGAGTCGTCTGAAAGAAGTGGACAAGAGTTAGGTCATTAAGGAGTCATTGGAGGAAACTGTGTGTTTGACCACTTTCCTCCTGTTACTGTGTTAGTGAGAGGTACCAGGAAAGGTTGAGGACAATCACTCTGTTACTGATGCTATTAAAGAGTGTGTGGGTGGAGTGCTGATGAACAGATCACTGCAAATGAGATTGTTCCCTTGATAAAGGATAGTGAACCTCAGAGGCTGTAAGTCATGTGCGGATCGTAATCGAATCCTGTAAAAAGACTAAAACATACATTCAAAAAAGAGTCGATAAAAAAAGGCAAAAAACCAACAGTATTGAGATATTTAAGATTTATCATTGTACTGGTAGTTTGCATAATACCTGTATTCACTTTGTTCAGCTTTATGTTATGTGGAGATGGAAAATTGCAGGTTGCCAAGGCTGGGAAAAGACACACTGTTTGTGTCACAGTGATATGATATAATGATGAGGTGAAGCAAAACTATTTATTTTAGCTAAACCTTTTAAAGTTATCAAACCAGAGGATTAAAAAAGTAAAGAGAAGTTAATAGTTAGGTCCTTGTGATTCGACAGAATTGAAATACAAAGAAAAATAAGACAGCACTAACACACCAAATGAAACAAGTAACTGAACTGCAAAATTTGGATTAGGTAGCTCGAATATACGTGTAACAAATTGTTAGCCTCAAAGAGAAATTACTTACGTCAATAAAATTCAGAACAATAAATATATAAATACTATAAATAAGAATATCAATAGTATATACATAAATGATTATAGAAATGTGTGTCTTCTTTTCTAAAAACCTTAAACTGTGACCTTGTCAATTATGCTGTGAGGCTGATGATATACTGTACAGTTGTACATAAAAATTAAATACAAGGAAAATGAGCATAAAAAACACAACATCAATCATGAAAATTTAGAGAGTCTTTAAATGTATATATGTATAAGTATTGTATAATCTTTAGAAAAAAAATGTTAATACAAGACATTTAGTTCTTACATTTTCTTAGAAATGTTAATCCTCTAACTGCTGGGCATTTTAGTTTTTCGTATTGGGACAGTTTTGGTCAAAATTCTTTGAAAGCTTGGCATATTTAAGAGGTTTCAGCTGTATTTAACGACTATTCTGTTAAAATAACCCAAAAACTAATATAATGTAAATATAATCATAAACCATCGAACAGAACCATCATAAGGTGGTTGAAGTAATTTTTCTTATAAGAATTTTCTTGAAAGAATTATAAAAATGATGGACTGGTCCCTTCAAGTCCAGACCTCCTCAGCCCAGTCTGGCAAATTTGGTGGAGTTAGAAAATAAACTGGACAGATCTGTTGAACATTCAAAGGAAAGCCTTTGGCTCAAGTCGCAGAAGGCATGGGATAACCTCAGTGTTTAAATTCTCGGGAAATTTATCATCTTTATTCCAGAGACACGTGTAACTGCTGTTAAAAATGGACAAACAAAATATTGCAGTTAAAAGTAGATAAAAACGGTTGGACTCACTTCATCATGATTTGGGGGCAAAAAGTTAAATGATTTGAGATGTGTCAGGTATGAAGGTAACATTTTTAGCCACCACTGTGACTGTGTTTTCTAATTTCTAATTTCAAATTAGCAGCGCAATTGACATCCTTTAGATTTCAGAGCAAGAGCCGCTCTGTGACTCATTCATTTTAAAAATTTTTCATCCAAAGGACTACCCTGCTGCCTACTAGGCTATGCTAACACAGACATTACCTGTCGGTATTTAGGTAATTACTGGTTTCAGCTTCGGTTTGGGATTTGTAAGGAAATCACGGGGCATTCCCACATCCACCTTTTGAAGAGAGGGTTGTGGGTGGACAAAAACTGGTTACAAACCTGTAGTTTGAGACGTCAGACAAGACAATTAGGTCAGTGTTTTATTGTTGAGAGGTTGATTGGTGATACAGGGTTGATTTCAGTGCAGGTTTTAATAACTAATCTGGGTTATGCTGGATAGAATCAGCGGAATCATGTAAAGAATATAATGATAATAATAACAATAATGATAGCTTTATTTTTGTAGCACCTTTACTAAGAGCTTTCACAGGCAAAGCATGGCAGAACTCAGGGGGATGATGAAACCAGACAAAAAGAAGTCTAGAAAATACAAAAATGCAGGAACAAAATATGACACCAAAAAATCAAAAAGAATAAATCCAAATGATAATAATTAAGGTGATACGGCATGGATTTTTACAGAAGTAGGGCAATGAATCATTTCTTAAATATAAATAAAAAAGTATTTAAAACCAATAAAAAGCCAGTAGGGTATGTTTTTGTGAAGAGATACCGGCTTACTTTTATTCATTGGAATATTTTCCTAACATTTTCTCCCTATGATATTGAAACTAAACTTTCTTTGAACCTCAGTGCAAAACTTTTTGTTGTTTGTTTTCAGAATACAGAGTTGTTTGTCGCTGTGCTGTTGCTGCAGCTTCTTCAGTTTCTACTTGGTTCAAGATGAAAGATGCTGCTACTTTGAGGATTTGATTTACATTTCAGTGAAAGGGATCTGTAGGGTATTTTCTGAGCCTTTTTTGATTTTTTTTTCCTTTGTGTGGTTTTTCGTTACAGCTTGTTTACTCTGCTTCCTCTCAGCCCACACTGAGAAGATTTCTAAACTTTACTTAATCACATCAACCAATCAAAAGTTCCCACTCCAAATGATTTGTGCTCCTTCCAGCTACAACCTTGTGTGCTTCAGTGGGTGTCCTCCCTGTGTTTCCTAAAATCACATCCACTGCACTTTCCCACCACGGCCTTCCTCACAACAACAACCCCCCTCCTTCTGTCACTCCACACCTCCTTTGAGAATAAATTCCAACCCTTGTCCAATCAGTTTTCCTCACTTGACCTGTGTCGCTTCCCACACACTACTCCTTGCCCTTTTAAATCCACTGAAAAAAACAAAAACATTGTTAACTAAAGACCATCTCCCCCTGTTGTCTACCACCAGCAGGCTTCCCAGACCAGAAGAACGAGAGCTCAAACAGTCTCAGGTGGTGAGGAGTCCATGGTAATATCTCAGTTCATATGAAGTCCCTACAATCACACACCACTCAAATCACCAATGACCACAAGGGACGAGCTCTCCTGACTAGTTCTGTGAATCACTTTGATTTAAACTTACACATGGGTAGAGAGCCAGTAGGAACCCCTGATCAAGTTTAGCCGGCCTCTGATCCTGACCCCCGGTCGATATTAGGTGTTTGGTACCATATGTGGGGAATCTGCGTCAACTTGCAAAGGACTCAAAGTGGAGGATTTGCACATTTAGTCGACTTATTAAATGTCTTCACCCTCACTCGTCCAAAAATAACTTTTAAGATGAATAAATGAGGTCAAAACTTCAGCAACACTCAAAGTAAAGAGCACAACTTTCAAATTCCAGCCTGTGGCCTTTATCAGAGTCAAATGTTTCACTACAAGCTGGAAATAGCTCCACTTTAAAAATAAGGTTGAGTGTTTATGGAGCTTTGACCTTTTTTAGACTTTTTCCTCTCCATGCACCTTCGAAGTAGGTGAAGTTGTACCAGAATCCTCTGCTTCTGGGTTTTATACATTTGCAACATATTTTTTTAAATCAATCTAGACCATTGTGCTGGTTTGATGTTGACTGTAGTTAGGGATGCATGATATTGGATTTTTGCTGATATCCGATATGCCGATATATTGAAACCCCTTTTGGCCGATACCGATAATCACAAGTTTGTTTGTTTTTTTCACTGTTAAGAAAGCTAAATCTATCCTGTACTGGAATTTATATGTTACTCTAATTGTGACGGTCTTATTTGTTTAAGAAACACACATAAAACAAGACAAAAAAACATTTGATTTTACCATAAAAAAGAAATGTATTATTTTTTCAAACTCAAGTCATTCAGTATTGAAATACAGAAAAATAATTTCTTTAGATCACATGAACTTTAAATGTACAATGCATTTTTAAACATAACCAAGCTGCATTTGAATATTTTAGAGCTACTGTAACAACCTGGCGACAGACACAGAGCTCTGCAGTGCAAATAAATGAAGTGCTACATTTTATTTAAGGAGCTTATTTTTCAGATGGAAAAATAATAATAATCCTAACTGAATAGCACCTTATCGGCTGTGCATATTGGCAGAAATTTTCATATTTGCCGATACCGAGAAACGTGTTTTTAAGCTTTTATCAGTCGATACCAATATTGTGCCGATAATATTGTGCATCCCTAGCTGTAGTTCACTAGTAAGGGTATAGCTTGGGTTAATTACAACTGCTCTACTACCAAGATGTCAACAAGCCTAGATGACGGATAACATTTTAGCACAGTTTGACTGCATTTGACTTAGAAAATAGAGACAAAGAAGTAGATGTGGATGTTAACCTGCAGGGACTGAAAGCTGTATGTGCTAGCTCTGCTAGCTCTGTAACCCAATACAACAATTCTTTACCTACAGTCTCTGTAATCCTGTGTTAAGAATTTTAAATGTTTTTCTTTTTTCTTTTTCTTTGTTTTTTACCTGAGATCTAGTCTTTGTTTTTGGAAGAGTTCAGATTTATTTTTTAAACAACCAGGAGATGAGTCACCGTCAAACATCTGGGAGGACTTAGTACAGACACTTGCTTTGGAAATCACTTTATCTGGAAAACAGACAAGATTAATGTCCTGCTGTCATTTTTCTGACAAAGCAAATGCTGACAACATACGGATAGGATGACAATTGACAAATCATGTTACAAATTCAGAGTTACTTAAATGCACTTAACAGATTTTTCACCTTCACACACTCCACTGTTCAAAGAAGTAAAGGCAAAACAAGGATCTGCATTGTTTTAAATAACTATGATTCACTGAGATGTATCAGGTTTTTTACCTTCAGCATTGTCATTTTTGCATGTAGGAATCCCAGATATCCCCAAAGGTTAATGATTATTTGAATTCAGTTTTCTTTATTCTCTATACTGTTAATGGTTCACTGGACCAAGCAACAATAATTTACAACTTTTTCTCTCTGTGGTGTTTATTTAGTATGTGCCTTGAGTTTCTGTGTTGTGTTTGTGAAGGTTAACCTGAAACACAGGCACTACTTTCCCAGCATAGTCACAAGGAATGAGACCAGAAAAATGTTGTAGACTCTCGTGGTTTTCTTTACAAATGACGAGAAAAGTGTTTTGTAATCACTCTAAACTAAACTTTATTGAAAACATTAGATTCCTACTACACGTAGAGACCATAATTCTGAACAGAGTCCCTCCTCATTCCTTCACTCATACCAGCCTGTACTGATGAGTTGTCTTTGCTTTGCTCTCTCCCCACACTCGGCCAGTCTCCCTCGGGGACCCCTTACTCCTTGACCACCCCCGGCCTGCCCCCTGGATGGGAAGAGAGGAAGGACGGCAAAGGAAGAACTTATTACGTCAACCATAACAACCGCACCACTACCTGGACTAGACCAATTGTTCAGGTACAGCAGGTCCAGAAGCTGTCTGGACTCTATGCATGGGACTGGACCCCTTACTTGGCCTCAACCTGTGTGTTGGACCTCTTCTTCTCTGTCCCCTCTGTGTCTCTCCTTCTGTGTAGCCCTTAAAGAATGTCGGATAGAGAAGCAGCTTTGCCATCTCAAAGTCTCTCCTTCTGTCTTTCTCTGTCTGGTTTTCCAGTCCGTTCCAGCTTTGTGTGTCTTCCTCCTCTTGTCTAGAATTCAATTTGATACTCTGGATGGAGTGTGACTCTGCATTGGTCACGCCTTTCTAAACCCTGGCATGGAATAGCAACCACCAACATCTCCCTCCTTTTTTCCCTGTATTGACCCTGTTTTTCCACTTGTCTTCCCCTGTCTTTTTGTCTGAGGCAGCTCCACGTAGTCTGGGCTCAGGGAGGGACGACAACATGGGAATATGTGCATGTTTAATGCTCACGTCTCTCCTCTTTTAATGTCAACACTTTTATTTCTGCTTTTATCAGAACACTGTGCTCCTCTTTTGTCTTTCATCACACAGTCGTCTCATTCTCTGATGCTTGTCTGTTTTTGTTATTACTTAGAAGAGGAGGAAACAGCCAAATGTTTTATATAACAGTATCGCACTGTTTCTGCAGTCTGTGGTACATAGTTGTGGCTCGTTCTGAATGTGTGTTCCTACTGCTGTACGAAGAGCCTGTTGCTATCGTTTTTTTCCCTTCTTCCTCAAATTTTATTGATGTATCTGAGAGTGTTTGATCATTCTATAGGGACATTTCAATATTTTATAAGTCAATGCTGTGAATCCTCAAGGCATCTATCCTGTGAATCTGTCCCATTAGAATCTGAAATGATGCAGTAAACCAACTAAGCATTCACCGAGGAACACACCTCATCTTTTCCATACACAATAACACATCATGAACAACAAACTAGAGTTAAAATTGCAGTAAAAAGGGAAATAAACTTTGCTGTTCGAGCACTGCTGTTTCAACCCCCTGCAGATTTAATCAGTGAGAACTAGATCCTGTGTGTTTCATAATGAGTTAGTTTAGCTGCTCTGACTTGGGTTAGCAAATCACCACAGGTTTCATTGTTTAATCATCACAACAATTAGGGGTACAGACTTTGCAGTGGTCAGCAAACCTGTGTTTCCAGTGCTTATGTTGATGTATTTATCCTGTCAAGGGCTGGATTTCCCAAACAGCAAGAGACCCCAAAAATAGATTTTTGATCTCTGTTCGACCCTCTGAAAGTTCCTTACTGACCTACACAGCTGACTTCTTTAAGAGCTGATTGGCTGTTACCTTTCTTTCTTAAACTATGCACTCCACTGACATTGAGTGCTGAGCTGTGGGCGAACTCGACAGTTAACATCCATGCAACTTTTCCCTGCAGATCTGTGTTTTCTTGTGGGATGTGTGCGGTCAGGACTTGGCTTTAACTGCCTTTCTAACACGACTGCACCCATGAACAGCATCAACACAGCCAATTGCTGTTTGCTTGGCTATGGTTCTGTGTAAAATGGAAAAATGAATAAGTAAAAGTTGCATTGACATTTTTGAAAACTCCCCAATAGTCAACTTTTGTGATTATGCAGCATCATGGAGCTCATAGGGCCCTGCAGCACCTGATTATGTTGTGATTTGGGTTTGATAGTCCTCTGGGGCCTGTGCGACCCCTGCGCTTGATGTTTAAGGAGATTTTTTCCGAGGATTAAAGGTCTCTGTGACCCCACCTAACATGAAAAGCTCTCTTCTCACTGACAGCTGACTGAGGATGGAGCCAGCACCTCAGCAGCCGCAGCAGCAGCAGCATCAACACCAACACCATCAACATCAGGAGGAGCCTCGGCCCTGACACCCGTATCCACCCCCTCCACCTCCTCCAACAACCACCTCCATGAGCCCCAAGTCCGACGACCTCGTAGCCTCAGCTCCCCCACTGTCACCCTTTCCACTCCCTTGGAGGTGAGAATTAGACACCTTTACCATCCCGCTCCTCCAGTCCTGAACATCCCTTTTTATCATCCCATCCTTCTGTCTTCGTTTTTTATCATCCCATCCCTCCTCTACATCTTGATGATTTCACCATTTTAATTTTATATCTCATTCTTTCAGGTTAAATCCATCTTTTCATCCTCACTGGCCTTGTTTTCATCATTTCTCCCACTGATTTCTCTCATTGTAGCTTTTCTTTCTTCACACTGCTCTGGAAAGTCATGAAATGGCCTGAGTTTTCATGCAGCATTGTTATTCATGACTTGTGCTTTTTGGTGTACAGTCGACACTGCATTCTTGTCACAGTCGAGTCGTCAGCGTATCGTAGTGCGGCACAGTCTGCTTGAAAGGAAACACAGCAGTGAATGAATCTGTCGTGAATCAAAAATGGAGGATTTTAGTTACAACTATTTTTCATTTACCAGTGGTTCATAATACATTTATTTTAAAAAAAAAACCCTGGAAATCAAGTTTCACTGAGAACCAAGCCAGCACACTTTATGTCTTGTAAGTCTCATACATGCAGCAACTATAAAATCCTCCTCGTCATAAGAAAGCTTAGTGAAAGTCACAAAAGTTAAGCGTCAGAAAAAGAGGTTTTACTTTGAAGCAGCAGCCGTGTATTTGAAGTTTCTGACTCTGCCCACCTAGTGGACAGATGAAATGAAAAAAAATGAAATAGTAGTAACTCCTAATCCCTGTCTTCTTCTTTTTCTGTGTGTGTATCTTACTCATTTGTGAGATGGTTTAATAATCAGACAGAAGAGGTGGTTAATGCGTTACTCAAATGACTTCACACTTGGTAACTTTAGATTTGCACATTTTGTTTGGACTTGAGTAGGCAAAGGTTTCAGAAGCTGTGAAATTTTTGCAGAGGACTATAATAAGATTATGAAAATGAAGATAAAGTCAATCTTTGGCTGTCTTTTTGATCTATTTAACGATTTATTGTCTCCGAACCTTGTTCCTCAGTGTTACCCAGTGCAGCCATAAATAGACTGTACAAACTTAGCTAATGAAGAGCAACACAGTGCATCTCAGAGAGTCTCTTTCTGACCTGCTGCTGTATTTTGTGATGATCCTGTGCTTGTACCAAGGGAACAGACCTGAAAGAGGTTTAATTAAAGTGTGTGTGTGTGTGTGTGTGTGTGTGTGTGTGTGTGTGTGTGTGTGTGTGTGTGTGTGTGTGTGTGTGTGTGTGTGTGTGTGTGTGTGTGTGTGTGTGTGTGTGTGTGTGTGTGTGTGTGTGTGTGTGTGTGTGTGTGTGTGGGTAAAACAAAGTAAAGCTAAGTGGAACACTCACTCCTGGATGTTGTAATTACAACTTCCAAGGGAGGTGGGAGGTCTGTGGATTAATTAAGACCGTCTTTTCTCTTGTTCCAAATCAGATCATTTGGTGATAAGTGCTGGGGAAAGATTGTGATGCAGAGCAACTCCAAGACTTTATGTCTTAATGTTGCATTAGAAGCTTTAATATGCCAGAAAGGTAGATTTGCTTCTCACAAATTATTTTGTTTTGGCCTCCAATATCCAGATGCACATAACAAAGCAAGTCCTGATGGATGTTCTCTGTTCTTTAGCTTTTGCACCATTCAGTCAAAATCCACTGATTAGAGAAAGACCAAGATGGATTTTTTGGGGCTGATACTGATACTGATTATTAGTTGGCAAGGAGGCTGATAACTGATATTTGAAGCCGATTTTAATTTGCAGTCAAAGTGAAAATATTGGCGTAAAAAAATTTTGAACAATACAAACTCTAACACCTAACTGCATTTAATGCCTTCAAGCATATGTTTATTAAACAGCTCCCAGGCTTAGCAGCATGTTTTATAAAGTTAAATGAAAACTTTAAAAAATAAATAGCTTGTCTTCTACAGTCAAAAAAGTTTTCCAAAATTTCTAAGTAACGGCAATAAAAACTGAACAGATTTGAGTTTGTACTGCCTTTTACAGGCATGTAATGCAGTTGAATTACTGTTTGATTTTACATGACTGATTTTAAATGACCATCTAGGGCTTCCATAGTGTAGACAGGGAGAAATTCTGTGCAGAGAAGCATCAGAGTCAAAATAACACAGTTTGAATGGGTTTCATATCTACCGTTGGATTAAACAAAAGGCCGATGCCGATATGCCCCAAAATGCCAAATATCGCCCCGGCCGATAATCGGTCCATCCCTTCTACTGATAGCTTCTGAACTGTAACTCCTTAGTATCCGAATCCAGAGAGTCTGTTAAAAAAACATGCCAAGCCTTGATGTTATTCTCGTTTGACATTTTGACTGAAGGCCTTTCATGGTGATAAGGTTTGGCTGCTGTTTGTTGACAGATTAAGTCCTCCACAGCACAAAGACTTGGGTTTCATAGGATTAGAGGTTTATTTCATGCGGTCAGTCCACATTTTCTAATTCCACCCTCTTTGTGAAGACCAACAAGTGTCGTATTATTACACTTCGTTCCCTCATTTCATTTTCCATCTTTGTTCCAGGGGGCCAACAACATCCAGGTGCGGAGGGCCGTGAAGGACACGTTCTCCAACCCACAGTCTCCCCAGCCGTCCCCCTACAGCTCCCCTAAATCCCAGCACAAGACCCAACAGAGCTTCCTCCCTCCAGGCTGGGAGATGAGGATAGCCCCTAACGGGCGACCGTTCTTCATCGACCACAACAGCAGAGCAACCACCTGGGTGAGCTGACACACTCGGATCCTTTTCCACCGGAGTAGTGCTCGGTCAGAGCTGGCTCAGCTCGAGAGCCCTTCAGGAAGCAGCTTGCTTTTCCACATCATTACGTCACTAAAGACTTCTCTAACATGTGCTTTGTTTATTTGCTGCTAATAGATATATATAAGATACTGTCTAGATTGGAATAAACATTGGAAAACCATAAACACCTTTCTGCTGTCACATGTAGGATTTTATATAATACATCTAATGCATAAAAACAATAAAGTTTGGACACAGTAACATTTTTAGACAGCTTCATAAAAATAAATGTCTAGAAACACTGTTGGAGAAATTTATTTTGATGAGAAATCATCAAATACATTTAGATTCCTCCAACTATTCAAATGTGTGCACAGGTTTTTTGGAATTGAATTAGTGTTTTTTTTTTTTTTGTGAGCACGAGCTGAAATTTATGCAGCACACACAAAGACAGTATACCCGTGGTATTTTCCTGAATGTAACCAGCATAGAGCTGTTATCTGATGATAATTTCAGGGAGAATAGACAGTTTTCAATCCCAGGGCATATCTTGCACAATCTACGTGCACAGCAGGTCAGCACAAGGTCTGCAGACAAGCAGAAATAGCCGCATATTTAAGGGTGTATAGAATTTCCTATAAGTTAATGAATAATATATGAGTTTAAATTTCAAGTCAAAATCTGCAGCTCTATGGAAACAGGATGCAAACATGCATTGTATCTCCATGGTTTATGCCCTGTTTTCCCTGAGAAATGTTTTAAAATATTAACTTTGTACAGGAGTTTCTAAATGTGTTGATAATATTTGAGACAACATGTTACCAAATAGAAGCTTTAAAGCCAATAAGTGGGTTTTATTACATTTGCTGAAAAAACTGTCTTCACTTCACAGTTTGAGTTACAAAAAAAATGACTGTAGCTTTCTACAGGGATCATCCAGGATGTTACAGTGACACCTGGTGGTGTGAACAAAAACTGTCTTAGATTTTTTTTAGATGCATCTTTAGATTTTTCTAACCTGTTTTTAAATAATTCCTTCTCTTTTTTTCTTTCTCTTTGGACTACCAGGAGGATCCCAGGTTAAAATATCCTGTTCATA
Source organism: Halichoeres trimaculatus (assembly GCF_033239565.1). Taxonomy (NCBI): domain Eukaryota; kingdom Metazoa; phylum Chordata; class Actinopteri; order Labriformes; family Labridae; genus Halichoeres; species Halichoeres trimaculatus. The sequence goes on along the minus strand of NW_027437194.1, from coordinate 16,681,509 downwards.
TGAGGAACAAGAACTCAATGGAGCCTGGGGAGCTCGGTCCACTTCCTGTAAGTCCCACTCACAATAAGACCTGCTGCATATTTAACCTTTGGCCCACAAAGCACGTTAACAGAAACCTGATACAGCTCAATGATTATTTCTGCCTTTTCTGTTCATTCAACCTTAATTTATCTGTGTGGACAGTTCCCTGAGGTAAACTTTAAACGGTCGGCAGTGTTTCTCTCCTGCTTTAACGATGAAAGAATCAACATTTACTTTTAGTCCTGTTGGAAAAGTTGCAGAATCTAACTCAGAGACATGGGAAAAACGACTCTCGGCTAGTGGGCCAAATGTTACTCTATTCATCTGTTGAATAATCAAAGCTTCATGGGTTTGTACATCTCACAGGCTTGTGTGGTGTGTGCATGTGTGTCCTCTCTCTTTCTCTCTTTCTTTCTCCCTCTTTCTCTTTCTCTTCTCTCTCCGTTCTGGTGGATCTAATGTATGCTACTTCTTCTACACCTGGCCATGTCTGTTTGGCAGAACCTACCAGAGGAGGTTGGTTGGTGCCTCCCTCCCTCTGCCTGTCTTACCTCTCTGTCTGGTCCGGTCCAGTCTGGTCCTATGCCTGCAGACAGCCTTGCGCTTTTATTTTTGTTTTTCAAATTTTCTTGTTTTTTTCCTCTCTCTGGATTTCTATCTGTTCTCTTTCTCATGACCGGCATGGATGGACTTGTACCCTCTCCCTTCCTTTTTTCATCAGTATTTTTACACCACTTCCTCTCTCTGTGCGCCCTCCCTGCACCACTACCACCCCTTGTACTTTTTGAATTCAGGGCTCCCAACTCTCGCCCTCAGACCCCTCAAACTTCTGTGTGTCTGTTTGGAGGTAGACGAGTTGGGGACAGGTCATTTTTTTAGCAAGAGGGAAGAATGAGTGAAGGAAAAATCTCAACAAAGGGGTCGAGGGGAGGTGAAGGAAACAAAAAGACTTAAATGTGTGAGGTAGAGGAAGGAACTGGCTGTATGCTGCATGTTTGTTTCAGCTTTTTAATCCGGTCCCTCCACTCGTGCAGTAGCAGCAAATTTAAACCCACAGACTGTCAGACTCCCTCTCCCTGAAACCTTTACTCTCAATCTACCGTTACTTTCTGTCATTGCCTGACTGCTGGTGCCGTACGAGTGTGTGTCATCGGCCTGTGACACCAAGCGCTCACCGTGTCAGTGGTGGTGTACTGGTTTGAACTGGTGGTGGTGATTAACCTTTTTCATGTTGTGGTCGTATCCCTGCCTTGCTCATGTCTCTGACGTGACTCAAATAGGAGAGAAAATCCTCTCGGTTCCTTTGAGGTGTTTGATTGAGTTTGCCACGCCTGCAGCTCTGGGCTGTCAGAGTTTGGACCATTTAGCGGTCGGTCAAGTTCAATCAAACATACATCCAAAAGGAAAATAAAGGGGATGGATTTGAATTACTATTTGAGCATGTCGTCTTTAAAGAATGTTAGCTGTGTGCAGATTTCTCACAACATTTCTGTTTTTGCTTTTTTAGCCTGGGTGGGAAGAAAGAGTTCACTCAGATGGACGCACCTTCTACATCGACCACAGTAAGACCACTTCCTATTCAGACTTTTCATCAGCCTTTACAAATGCAGGGCATCGAGACCTCTTCCATCATATCACACTCATTTACAGTTTAAGCTGTTAAAGCGAGATGCATTGTTTATCCTGTAGTCAATGTTAAGGTGGGACAAGAGCCGTGTACCACTTGCAAAAGCTGAGCACACCCTGCAAAAAAAATGAAATCTTGTCAAGTGTATTTGTCTTATTTTCAGTAGAAAATTTCTTTTTGGACTTAATATGAGCCAAATTCACCTGACCAGTCCAGAAAAATGTCTTATTTCAAGTTATTTAAAGACAAAAATGAGTTCTGAAATGCTTGTAACAAGTAAAACAAAATCTGCAAGTGGAACAAGAGAAAAGTTACTTGTTTCAAAACATTATTCTAGTTTCAAGCAAATTGTTCTTGCTCCATTGGCAGATTTTTTTTACTTGTTACAAGCAATTCAGACCTCATTTTTGTAATGAACAACTTGAAACAAGACATTTTTCTAGACTGATAAGTTGATTTGGCTCATATCAAGTATAGTAAGACAACTTGTACTTAAACTAAGACAAAAACACTTGATAAGATTTCACTTTTTTGCGGTGCAGCCACAGCATACATCATAAATGAAGCACAACAACATTTTTGTCCATATTTTGAGATATCAACAACTATTGCTGTGACAAGGACTACAGTCAAGTCCTCTCCTAATGGGGAAATACACTCCTCTGTGTGTACATGCAAGTGTTTATCTAGTGTTATTGTGTGGGGTAATGCTTCATGTCTGCTCTCTGAGGCTGGCTGGGTAAGATCCTGAAATATTTGGTGACTTTCAGTTGATGTGTCTGAATAATTTCATGAGGGATGGGCCGTGTAAGTGACCTCAAGGAAATGAAATATTCACTGCTTTATTAATTTCTTCATTCTGCTGCAGAGGAATCACTGCAAGTCTCTAATAAACGTAAATTACCTGCAGCCCACTCGCTGTTAATCAGAATTCCAACTAATATATTTGACCAACTGATTAAGTCACTTGAGAAGATAAGGTTAATGGCAACGACAAACCAATTTTTTTTGTCCCTTTGTTTTTTTGCCCAAGTACCAGAAACATACGAACACTAGACATTAAACAGATATACAGACATAAACAGTAATCAAACAGTAAAAAATATAAAGAAGAAAGAGAAATTATCAAAAAGAAACGAGTTGAAGTTAAATTGATAAATCAACAGTCCAAGTTAACTTAAGCATCTCACCTACCCATATTTTTTTCTTAACGCAGGACAGTTTTTTACTGTTTTGCACTCGATGAGTCGTTTACACATCACATATGTTGCAGTGCTCTCTTTAACATTTGCATCTTCGGATAAGATAAGATCAGATCATGCTTTGTAGTCCAAGTCACAGTCTGAGTCTTCAGTGCTAGGTCCAAGTTAAGTCTGGAGTCCTCATGGACTTGGAACAAAGGCAGGCGCAGAAAGTTTTGTAAATGAATTAAAGCCGCTGGTGGATTTGTTTTTTGGCAAAGCTTATGGTGTTTTTAAAGTTTTTTAATGTGTTGGTGTAACAAAAGTTTAGTCCCTCTTCTTTGCCTCCTTTTCCAGCACGTGCTCTCTAACTGTTGTCTCACTAACTGGCTTTATTTAAAACATTTAGTTTATAAAATGTCTGACAATTTTGAGAAAATTCTCTTGATGTTTTCAAAAACCAAAGCTACTTTGAAATTGGTTGTTTTGCTGGACTTAAACTAAAGACATAAAGCTTTCACTATAAAACTAGTGAAAAACTTCCTCTCAGACCAAAATCTTCAACTTGCAAATGTTTTCTATTTTCAGATTGTTCTCATGTCTGTGTTTATTCTTATTCCACATATAGAGTAAGTGATGTTTGTGCTTTTCTCTCTGCAGATACGAAGAACACGCAGTGGGAGGATCCTCGCCTGCAGAGTCCAGCTATCACAGGACCTGTGAGTAGTTTCTGTCACTGACTTCATTTCTCTAAGTGAGCCTCTAAATCAGAACTGCTGCTACATGGAAACTATAAGATCCTCTTTGGACTCTGAGATCTGTCACACACACTTTGAACAGCCTCAATGTCTTACAGTGTGAAGCTGTGTAACACAGAGAGATCACTAAACATGCCAGCACTTTCATGTTACTGTAGGCACCACTTGAGATATGCTTAACTCCTGTCCACTGCTCATGCTCCATACAGTTTTTGATGTTGCCATCACAAGCTATCGATCACTTTTTGACCATCTTCTTTGTGTTTCTGTCTCTTCAGGCTGTTCCATACTCCAGAGAGTTCAAACAGAAATATGACTACTTTAGGAAGAAATTAAAGAAACCGGTAAGAAGTCGTCTTTTGCAGAAAGCTAAATTTGGTCTAGAGCTCACAGCTTGTCTGTTCATGAGAAAGTGGCCAAATTCGCTTCACATTTCTGTTTTGTGTTGAAGTATCACTGCAATAATTTATTCTTTTTTTGTAAATTTTCAGCCAAAAAACTTTCTTGTTTTCTTTTTCTTTTTTTTTTTTCTTTTTTTCTGAGGTTGACAGTTTGCTGACACTAACATATCCAGTTGTTCAACTAACTGTAGTTAAGACAACAAGACCTCTTAAGCCTTGTTAAGAACAAGAATAAACAGTCTTAATCGTGTAATGATTCTGCAGTCTTTTCACCATCTTTAAAGGCAAAATGTAGTCATTGCTGGAGCCCAAGTCTGAGTCATTAGTGTTCGAGCCCAAGTCGCCAGTCACGAAGAGTCCTGGACTGAAGCAGTTCAGCAATGACTGTCAGTAAATCTAGCTCTGAAAAATTTAAAATCAACAATGAAGTTGTAAACAGATAGATGCATAAAAGGGACACAGACTTTACTAGAAGCAATGCCTCAAGTGGGTTAGTTAATCTAACCATCCTTACTGGCTTCATATTTATTCCTGCTGCATGATTGGCTATCTGATTTTTACATATCAAGTTCAAACTGTGGAGCCTTTGTACCAGGTCAAATGCTTTGACCTTACTATGGATGGGAATCGAAAAATGGTTCCTGTTGAGAATCGATAAGAAATGTTTCAATCCATCGATGTTGTTAGCCATTGTGGTAAACGATTCCCTTATCAATTCTTTACATTGTGCCAGAGCCGCTAGGCCTTATGTCGACTGGTCTGCTGCAGCTAGCTTAGCTTAGCAGTTAGATAATGTTTCCCAAGGAAAAACTATGATTCAGGATTTTCAGCTTGAAGTTTTACTGAAGAACTGACTCCATAAAGAAGTTTACATTACTCTCTCAGGACATTCATATTCAGTACATTCAAAATGGTATAAATCACCTTATTTACCAAAATAACAAAATAGTGCAAGTTTGAAGCAAACGTATATGGGAAACTGCATTGATATGCTAGCAGTTAGCATACATCAGTATGACTTCAGCTTCAGAATAGAATTTCAACATTCATCACAGAAACATATCACATCAACTCTGTAAAAAATACTGAGAATTTCAAATATCAAAAGCTAACAGGCAATTGAAAGGCTCATGGCTGACTTCATAACTATGGAAAGCTTCCAAACAACTTAAACCATTGCTAAAACCACTTTGAGACACTAGATGGCCTACTTAAATTATTAATATATTACACAGTACATCAACGTCACATTGTGTGAAATTTTTTCCTGTTTCTGTATAATTATGCCTAGAAATATCCAGACTCAGAGACCATTTACATTTTATTCACTTAAAGTATAAACTCAATTAAATGTTGTTGACACAGAAAACCTGTAAAGCTACTTTTTTTACCAAGGAAATTCACGACAGGAATTGATAAGTGAATCAATACAGAATTAGATCAATAAGTAGAATTGATAAGGGCATCGGTACAAAATCTTGTCAATTCCCAATCCCTAGACCTTACACTACAAAAATAACATGATTGAGTTTTTTTTTGCAATGTTTTTAATGTGAATTTGTTTGATCTCGTCCAGGCTGACATCCCAAACAGGTTTGAGATGAAGCTCCACAGGAACAACATCTTCGAAGAGTCATATCGTCGCATCATGTCATTAAAGCGGCCGGATGTTCTGAAGGCTCGGTTGTGGATCGAGTTCGAGTCGGAGAAAGGTCTGGACTACGGTGGTGTCGCCCGAGAGTGGTTCTTCCTCTTATCCAAGGAGATGTTCAATCCTTACTACGGCCTGTTTGAATACTCTGCTACGTAAGTCTCAGCTGCTCTCTGTGCTTCTTTTAGATGCTTTTTTTCCAGGACATGACACAGGATAAAGTGTGATGAAGCAAAGGAACCGTGCTTCATGCTTGCAGTCTCATATTTTCACTCAGCTTTGTCCACAGTTATGGTCAAAGGGCGGAGCTGCCACGTTGTTCCCCTGTGAGACTTGTTAAGGTTTCCTTTGACTTTGATTAACTTTTCCTCTCATTCAAAAATCCATCCTGGAGCAAGTGTTTCCCACATACAAAGGAGGGGAACGATGATTAGAGCAAAGTATGGTCTTCCCATTTTTACTGGCACCACCGGCAATTAAGAACAGTTCTTTTATTTAAGTTGCAGGGCAAAGGTAGAAAAATACAGCAAATGAAACAAAGCAAGGACATTAAAAAAGAAAACATCCTCCAGTGAAAGTTTCTCTGGCTTGATTAAAACAAAACAATGGAATGATTACAAATCCAGCTCTATAAATGATATTCAACTACATGATCATTCATCACAGGAGCTTTTTAATGAGTTTTTGAATTATCATGCAATTGCAGCTCAATGAGAAGCTGATCTTTGGTAACCATGTGGAGATTTCTGTCTGCACTTGAGTGTTTGCTTGTTGTAGACTCAAACTTTCAGCCTAAACAGTATCTTTATAGTCACATCTTACATGTGGAGTGTGAATCATGCAGGGGTTCATCATCTGGAGGAAACACAAAAGACGATCAAATCCCTGCAGTTTTCAGGAAAGCAGCAGAGCCTTGTTTCTGAATAACCATCAAACACCTTACTCTATAATCTCTGTGCTGTGCTCTCTGCAGAGACAACTACACTCTCCAAATCAACCCTAACTCAGGCCTGTGCAATGAGGATCACCTCTCCTATTTCAAGTTCATCGGGCGTGTGGCAGGAATGGCTGTGTTTCATGGAAAACTACTGGATGGTACGCTGCCTCGTGTTGTTGTTATAATATAAATGAGCTGTGAACAAATTTGGACATTGTGTTATATAAGTGTTTTTGAGTTGGGGTAATAAGTTATGAAACGGCTGAAACAAATTGTTCTCTGGTGTTTCCGAGTTGTTTTTATAAGCACTCACATTCAGTGTTTTCTGTCTTTGTAGGTTTTTTCATCCGGCCCTTCTACAAGATGATGCTGGGAAAACAGATCTCTCTGAAAGACATGGAGTCTGTGGTAAGACACGATTGCTATTCAACTTGATCATTTAAAAAAAAGATAAAAACACACACCTGCAGCTTTCCTCTCATTGTACACCTAGCAGTGTGCCCCCTACCATAAGCAGGGTGAAACACTCTTATGCAATCACCACAGTCTTATGAAATCAAACCTCACCTGTTCCTCACTTGTCCCTCAACTGTCTCTTGATACCAGATGATAAGTGGTCAGTTTTCTGCAGTGGTACATGCTGCGTAAACATCAGCAAACTCTGCTTCTTCTCAAGGGGAAATGCCCTTTATTTGGAGGTGATATGTGAAAAACATGTCAGGATTTTTGTATGTCAAGTTGAGGACCTGGATTTTGTCAGGATTGTTTTTCATATTCAGAATATTTTGACCTGCAAACAACTATTTCTTATTCCATATTCTGGGTGTTCATGAAGCACATTTTTACATCATGATGAATACATTCATTTAAAGACGTCAGCTCTGAGAGTTCTTGGGTTTCTACAGAATGTATAGTCTGAGACAGTTAAGTGAGACGTTACCAGATACTCTTTGGTTTGCGATCAGCTCATTTTGTCTGAAGATGTTTGAAATGTCTCTACATACAAGAACTAACCCTCAAACAAACCATCAGTCTGACTTGTTGTAAATCTGCCCTTGGTTTCATCTCCTCAGGACAGTGAATACTACAACTCTCTGAAGTGGATCCTGGAGAATGATCCCACAGAGCTGGACCTGAGGTTTTGTATCGATGAGGACAACTTTGGACAGGTACTCAAACTTCACTGGGTCTTTTGAATCTGTTTAATTCCGCATTTGAAATGCAGTGAGGTGAAGCGTCTTTGTCTTATCTTTATTGTCGTTTTGTGTCTCAGACGTACCAGGTGGACCTCAAGCCCAGCGGCTCAGACATGGTGGTGACCAATGAGAACAAGAAGGAGTACATCGAGTAAGGACTTAATCAGAATTCATCCTCTAAGATCTTCCCTTTTTTTATCCCTGCTCTATTGAAGTTCCCTAAATTCTAAAATCCCAACAAAACTTATTCTTCTTCTGCAGCCTGGTCATCCAGTGGAGGTTTGTCAATCGAGTCCAGAAGCAGATGAACGCCTTCCTGGAGGTATTTACAATCATACACTCACCACCAGGGGGCACTGTGACCACACTCGGCTGTTGGCACCTTAGTCTTCAGAGGATATAATTAAACTTCTATATCTAGATTACCTCTCTTAATACTTTTTTTAAATACTCTACAGTATCTGCAGTATATGGTGTGATCGAATGTAATAACTTGAGACTTCTTGTTTTGATCTTGTTTTTGTTCCAATTCCAGGGTTTCACAGAGCTTATTCTCGTAGATCTGATCAAGATCTTCGATGAAAATGAGCTGGAGGTACTGGTTGTTATGGATTTTACACCATTACACTTCTGTACAACATGACATGAACATTAACTTGAACTCTTTCTCCTGTTTGTCTCTGTCTAGCTGCTCATGTGTGGTCTGGGTGACGTTGACGTAAACGACTGGAGACAACACACTGTTTACAAGAACGGCTATTGCCCGAACCATCCTGTTATTCAGTGGTTCTGGAAGGTAAAACTGTGGGACACAAATACACAAACTTGTATCTAAACACACAAACACACACACAAGTTATGAGCCCTGCATTGCCACACATTAAATGTCAGTTTTAGTCCGGTCCATCCATCCCTTGATCCAGCCTGCGACGGGTTTGCTGGCCTCACTTTTGAAGATCAAAGTCTGTTTGGAAGAACAACTTTGTTTGCTCTGATGAAAGAGCCTGAAGTGATGCCTGCCCCGGTTATCATGTCTTGATGTCGCACACGCACACATGCACACACACGCGGCAGCAAGTGCAAACACACTCCAACAGCAAACAATGAAGCAGGCAGTAGTTTTTCTGTGTTTGTCTGTGTGTGTCAACATGCTTACACACACACACACACAGACAACAGGTACATTTCATCTGGTTATGCAACAGCTCCTGTGTGAATTTTCAGTGTCAGTCCTAAGTAATTTCTTTATGGTTGATCAAGTTTGATGATTTTCTGACGTCATCTCTCTCATCAGGTCGTTCTGTTGATGGATGCTGAAAAAAGGATCCGACTCCTCCAGTTTGTAACGGGAACATCACGTGTGCCTATGAATGGCTTTGCAGAGCTTTATGGTACGATCACTCACCAGGCAGCCAGTACCCCCCTATCATAAAATCAATTTTACAACACATAATATTGCATAATATCTGTTTTATACTGCTGTGGAACATTTAACAGTCAGGCAAAAATATTTTTCTCAGAGAAGTCTTATACAGCTTTTACAAACTCTAAGTGATATAAGTTAATTTTTTTCACATCATAGGTGATGAGACTGTGTTTAAGGAGTTATAAATGTGGCTTAACATTGTCATATTAATACGCATATCACAAAATACATACATGTTTTAGTTCCCCCATCTTTCTCCTCTCAGATTTGGCGCTTTAATAGGTCTGGGTTAAAGTTTGAGTTCTTGTTTTTCTCGGCAGGTTCCAACGGACCACAGCTGTTCACCATCGAGCAGTGGGGAACACCAGATAAGTTACCAAGAGCTCACACATGGTATGTCACTACTGCTAAAAGTACAATGTTTACTTTAGATCAGGGGTCTCAAACCTTTACTACTTAAGAGCCAAGTTGCCCCGTCTTAGAGCTGCATTTTTGATTACTTACTAATTACTTACTGATTACTTAGCTAATAAAGTTTCAAAGTTCAACTGTACATTGTATACTTTGTTGCTTTTATTGAGTATTTAAGAAAAACAAGGACAACTCTTGGCTTCTCATTGCTAGTTTTTGTGTTATGAAGAAGAAACAAACACCAAGCTTTTATAAAGAGGAAAAATATACACTAGCATGTGCAGACCTACTTTGAAGGAAATAAAACACAACTTTGCCGGCCTACCTGCATTCTTAGATTTTTATGAGGAGTGGGCTACTTTTAAATCAGACATTTTTCAATAGTCAAAACTTTGTTAATCACCAGACTTTTCTGAGAGCGTCTTTGGCAGCTATAGTTGAACAATCCAGCTGAAACAGTGATGAAGGAAATCTACCTGGAAGAATGATTCATGAGGGATTCGACTTAAAGCTACAAAACTGAACCTCATGGTTCCACTGAGGGAAAAAGTCCAGTTATCACTGGAGTTACTGAAGCGCATCTTCTAAGGGACATGAAAGCCTGTGCAAAGGTTTACAGCAATCAATCCGTACTTTTTGAGGAATCTTGACTTGGGCTAAAAAATTCTTTTACAACAACATTTCAGCTTGCAAAGACGCACAAGTACTTAAAAGATTTTCTGTGAAATACAGTGTAAAGTTTTGCTAAATTGTGTATTAATTAACTTTTCTTCCCAGCTTCAATCGCTTGGATCTCCCCACGTACGACTCATTCGAGGACCTGAGAGAGAAACTCCTCATGGCGGTGGAGAACGCGCAGGGCTTTGAGGGAGTCGATTAAAGAAGCCTCCTTTAACTGCATCCTTCAAACCAACAATAAAAGAAAACCCAGAAAACTACAGGGATGTCAAACCAGCTGCTGTAGTAGCAGTTCTGTGCGAGCATGTTGTACTGTAATGCCTGACTGTGAGCCACCTCCACAGCACAGTGGTTCGAGACTGTACAGCGATGTGTTCGAGCCAACTTGCCTACGTCTTCATATCTTTTCAGCGCGGGTAGCTCGCTCTTTAAAGGTGCTAGGGAAAAAAAAACAGGCAGAGAGAGATCCCTGTTAAATGCTGAAATCTATTATCTGCAGGCATGAGCGATGAATGATGAGAGCTGGCCCCCTATCTGAACCGCCGTTTCCCCCCTCTCTTTCCTTCGTCCTGTGAAAATCTACAGTGCTGGAAAACACTAATGCATTTCACTAGCTCCTTTACGTACACTATAGCACAGTATTCTGCACCCTTCACTGGAGGGTCTTAGCATGGCCTTAATCTGGCTCCTACATGCACTATTTCTCGAAGAAACTGCAATGGCACTATGATCACAACTCTCTCTGAAATCCTTAGACCAACACCAGATTACCTTAGGAATGCTAGCCAATCACATTTCAGGAAATCGGCCACACCCCTCCGTAGAGCCTGTTGTGTGATCAGATAAACCGCCACTGCAGCCTTTTTGTAGAGTAATGATTTTGTTATCTTCGCCACTGGTCAATGATTCAAGAACGGGGGGATGAATCCATCCCCAGAGATGATTTTTACTGTTTTTGTCATCATGGAAAAGATTTTGTTCTGTTGTTTTTTAATCATTGGTATTATTCTTGCAGGAAAATACTCTAAACGTATTTGTACTGATGAACAATGTTGTTTACTATTTTGACAATTATATATGACATGGTGTGTGAAGTGTAAATCTGGCTAGTCTGGGAAATAATTAATCCATATCATTTGTTATGGTGATAGCAAATGTGTTGAATAAAATGGTTTTTATTGTAGTGCTATAAAAGCAGCATGAAAACTACATCTTGTGTTTGCTTTGACTACATACTGTAGTAGTAATCTGGACGTGTAATCTGTCTCGAAGTCGAGGAGAGAAAACTAAAAAAAAAAAAAAAAGGAGGGGGGATAGTTTCTCTGAGATGTTTGCGTCATGATTATATTAATATTCTCATGCCTGTTGCTGTTCAGAATCCTGTAAATTGTTCTTGGAAAAAAAAAACACATTTTAAGTTCTTTCATGATATATAAATATATGTATGGCCTACATTTAACAGAAGTATTACTGATCAACGACACTAAAATAAAGCTGTGTGTGTTTGAGTGTGTGTGTGTGGATGTTTGAGAGAGAAGCTGTGATTGCCACTGAATATAAAGCAGCACGTTTCTTACAGAGAAAAAACAGTTTTCTTTTTTATGTTTTTGTTTTCTCTCTCCTGTTTCTAACACCATCGAACCTAAAGGGCACTTTATAGATCACTCTGAGGTCATGTCACCTGTTGTATGTCTTTTGTCATTAACTTGAATGTGATTCTTTCTTTTTTTTTCCACTCGGAGCACTTACCTAGTGCAATATAAATAGTCTGTAAATCTGGGTTGCTGCTAAAGTAGAAAAAGTTGACCGAAGTGAAGCATGGACTTCACATCATTTAGTACTCTTTATTTTTTCCTCTGTTTCCTCGATCCCCTCCCTTCTGTTTGCTCCCTCCTGTGATTCTCTCCTTTCAAACTGAATCAGTAAAGATTAGTCCTTTTTTTTTTAGGGTTTGTTATTTTACATGAACGACACAAAAATCTCTTTTTTGTTAACGTTTTCACCACTCTTCTGCAACTCTTTGTGGTTCAAATAACTCCAGTCAAATAAAACTGAAACTTCTCAATGTGTGGTTTGAATTTATGTGACATTTACTGCAGATACAGAGACAACTATGTGGTGTAGAGGCTGAAAAGTAGATGCAGACACATTCATTTGATTATTCATTTATTGAAAGTAAATATCTTTAAATCCTGACTCTACAACAGCTTGAAAGTAAAAAACAACAGGAGTTAATTTTATTTCATGCCTCAACAACATATTTATTTACTTAAACTCTTGTGTTTTCAGTGTATTAATTAATAATATTTCTTGCCTCTTTTTAAAATTTTGTAATTTTATGTCTGTGCACGTGGTGTGGTGAAGGGACCTCAGTTCATTCACACAATTGCAATCTAGGAGTTATCAGCTCCAAGGACGAGCAAATAAAAGCCACCCTGCCAGTACGGGGACATTTTATCAAACCCCTCCACCCTTAATCTGGTCACAAACAAACTGAGAGCCTTTTCTCCTTTAGAGACACCTTTCCAACAACACACCTGCATAAAAACTGTCACAATGACAGTAGAAAAAAACTTACACTGCTTTTACTTTGTGTTAAAGATAAGAGTCCAACATCATGTGTTGGTCCCAGGCTAGGCTTCAGTTTCCATGTTACATCACAGGAGTGACCTTAATGAAACCCTGAAGAGGACTTTCAGCAGTAACTAAAAACTAAATTATCTGACAATGATTTATGTTTTAGCTACTTTGCTGAATTTTATGAATCCATTCTGAAAATGGGTTCATTAGGATGGTCCCACAGTCCAATAAATGAATGAATGAATGAGTATTTATTATTTTAAACAAGCAGCTGGATTCGTCACAATAATTACAGGAAAAAATAGATGGTGAACTCTTGATCTTTTTTCCTCAAGTCAGACAAACAAAAACAGATTTAAGAAAAAAACAACATACAAAAACTTGGATAATGTGGGGACATAGGCACGCTCCCATCAGAATTGATAAAGGAAACTCTCGAGACGCTGCTTTGGCACGTGCAGCTTTCCCTTGATGGGCAGTAGATATTTTGACATATTTTCATAGTAATGCGTCATCATCCGTGGTTCTCCTATACTGCCAGGTGAAAAAAAGGATGCAGCTTCAAACACAGGTAAAACATGTCTTTGTCTTTGGTATTAGCTTTCCAGTTAAGTACTTTAGCTCACTAACAGTACATTGTTCTTGAAATGCTGGCTGAGTTTAGCTAGCCACAATTTCCTCCGTTCAGACAATTGTTTGGACTGCTGACCCCGATTTGCGATAGTTTTTGGTAGTCAAAGGATTTGAGATGTTTTTCTCTACCCAAACCATTAATGCAGCATAAAACACAGAAACAATTTTTCGTTTTGTGTGACAATAATCCTATACACCTGTGTGCTCGCTTCTGTTCTGGTGAGAATGTCTCAATGTGTCTTCATGTGACTGAGCGTTGTATTACTTTTAGTTTTCTGTTTTACTTGTCATCTTTTTGCTGACTTTCCAGCAGTTAATCTATTATTTTTAACTGGTTAAACATTTGAGCTGAATACCTTTTGCTAACTAGCCACTTCATAGTTGCTGCCTGTTTACAACTCTCAGCTAGCTAGGCTATTTCAACATTTAGAAAGTTTCTTCAGTTTTTGCTAAAACTGTTAGCTTTCTTCTACATTTATAATACAGTGTTTGAGTGTTTGCCACAGAATTGTGGATGGACTCGGCTAAAAATTTGGCTTTGGCGTAAAATTGAAAGGCATGGTTTCAAAAGTTTGATTATGAAAACTGATCCATTGGTCTGGGTTTATTACAGAGCTGCACTAGATACACCCTCATTTAGCCTAGAGGTTTTTTGAGCCCTCAACTCCAGTAGACCAGAAATGGTATCATTAACCAGATCACTCTTTTATTAGGACTCAAGCAGCTAATGGCCTCTTTAAGTCAAAGCTTGGTACTCAGGCCCTGTTGCCTCAGCAGGCCTCCCTTTTTTTTGGAGTCCCCTTTCCTCCACCCTGCACCCTCTACCTCTGGTCAGGGTCGATCGATACTTCCCCTGTAGCTTATCACTAATGTGGAACTGGCTGTTTGTCCAAACCTTGCTCTGTCTACATAAAGACTTGGACGGGACGGCATCAAACCAAAAAGCACCACATATCCCCTCGTGAACGTGCCACTCCGGACTCACTACTGGACTTTTACCTTTCTGAAATGAATGATCTGGAGACAAAGATGCGCTGGTGTGAGAGGGAAAGGGCAGTGAAAGGAGAGCAGCTGTGAGAATCAGGAGCAGGAGACTGTCCTGTCCTGAGGATACCAACCAGAGAGAGGACTGAATAAAGACATTTGAGGTGAGTTGGTTAATATTCTGGGCTATATCGCTATTTTTTTAAATCAGATATTCATTCATTAGGTTTTAATGTGCTTTTTGGTTTGAATGATCATAGAAGTGAGTCTTTTTCTTTAGTGCTTGCTCACACTTGAACACACACAGCTGCAGCTATCCCACAATGATTAGTAAAGAGTTAAGTGGACTTTGGACGTCTTTGATAAGCCACATTTAGTATTTTTTACACATTTTTTTCTGTTTTTCATGTGTGATTTAAATGACAGTGCAACAATAAAAGCATACACTCATTTTTGTGATTTCACTTTTTGTCTAAACTCTTTTTTTCCTCATTCCACAGGATTGTGCATGCACAAGTCTGTTAAAAAACACAGCGCTGTGTCTACTTTTCCTGCAGGAAACGCTGTCCTCCAGAGCTGTGGAGTGTGACAATGGTGTTTGTGTCCTGTCTGTCAAACGCCATTATCACACTAAATAGCTACAGTGTGAATAAGACTTCAACACAGTTCTCAATGTCTTGCTTTGTCAGGTTGGGTTTGTGCCATTTCTTCTTACTTCTTTTTAAACGTGCAATATGTCCCAGTCTTGGTCGTAAAGCTTTGGACACACAACACCAGGAGGGACTGAGATGAAAATAGACATGCTGTATATGTGTCGATACATCGTACATGATCTCGAGCCTCTTACTGTGACCCACTTTCCTTTGCTCTTGAGGTGTTTATTTGTGCAGACCTTCCCATAGATCAGAAAGTTTGACCACATTTGTCATGCTTCTGACCTGACTGACATGCTTGTATATCTCTGATTTTGTAATTGCACCTTGTATTCATTCATGCAAATATCATCAATAAAGAGTGTTTATTTGTTGCTCTTGCTATCGTCCAAAGACAATGTTTACTCTTAAAAAATGACCATCAAACCCAACAGCGCTTCTTACTTTAAACTTTCAGATCAAACCACTAAAATATGAGTGGATGAAAGTGAATAAAAAGCAAACAAAGCTGATATTTCACCAGCAACATCTCTTTAATAACACGACTCTACTGCTTTCACATGGGCAAAATTAACCTGAGAGCCATGCCAGTAATTTGGGTCAGGGATTTTGAAATCAGACGCGAGAGCAGCACAGAGCTGATGATACAGAAACCGTCTGAGACTGTAGTCGAATACCTGGCATACTTATGAGATCAAATGGGCTAAAGCTCAGTTAAACTTGTGCCATATAGATCTTTAAAACATGCCAGATATTCAAAATTAATCCAGAAATAACTATCCATCTTATAATAACATTTCACATCGTTTGGCAAATGCACCCAACATGAGCTTATGTGTACAAAAGTGTATTTTTGTGTGTATCTGAAATAAAAAAAGAAAAAATTTCCTGTGTCAGTAGCTTGGTAAAATGTTTAAACAGGAAATGAAGAAAATCCAACCACACTCCAAACATGATCCTCTCACACCATGTCACACAAAACAATCAATGTCCTTTAATGTGTGTATGTATCATACAACCTACCCGAAGACATTTTCTCTAATCAATAAATTACCAGTTCATTAATTTAATGAACTTTAAGCCTGAAAACATCACCAAAGTAGAAAAATAACGATAAAGCAAGATCAACGCATTTCTTCAAAAAGCAACCTCTAAGACATCAAAGTTCATCCTCACCATGAAGTGTTCAAACATGAAACAATTTCAGCAAAACCTGTGAAATAAAAAGTACGACACTCCCTCACTCATCAAACATCTCCAGTGCTATCATCTTTGAAATAAAGACATGTTCTCAAATGTTCAACATGAGATGAAACAGAAGCTCCTCTGAAGTGACAGGCCAGATCATCCGTCCACACACAAAATTTTTGATGATTGTTTGTGTCCTCTTTGACAATCCAAACTCTCCCGTCTCATCACCAAAAGTATCAACATATCAACAAGAAAGAAAAGCCAATTGTCCAGAGTTCTTCTCCTATTATGACTTGCTCTTCACTGTAGGCCCAAAAGTCTTCTTCTTGGGTGCTGCAGCAGGTTGGGGTTTGGGTTTGGGTGCAGCTGCCGGCTTCTTAGGTTTAGGCTGCAGGGATTTGAGCCCCAGTATCTCACAGTACTTGTTACACTGATGTAAGGCTTTGAACTGGTCGATGAAGGAGGTGGCACAGTTTCCTTTAAAGCCTTTGTACCTAAAAAAGAAACAGATTGTCATGATACATTTATTTACATTTATGAAGAATTTGGATCTAGAATATTTTAAAATATGACTCACCCTTTCTTACACGTGGCTATCCCCACATCAGTGAGTCTCATTCCCACTCCTGAAAAAGAAGTAACACTTAGTCCTTCAAATTCATCTTTTTTAAATACCTGAATGTGTGCGTTCACAGTCAAATGATCTGATTTCCTAACCCTGCATGTCAGTAACCAGCAGGTTCCCCTCAGTCTTGTGGTACACCCAGTGCTGGAAGGCACAACACTTCTGTCCCGCCTCTGAGTCACGTCTCATCAGGTTGATCTCTTTCCCGTCCTTGACAGAATACTTGACGAAGTCTCCTATCAGCTCCTCTTCCAGTGTGGCGTACGGGATGTCATTGGATGGACGGTGAACCAGATAGATGGGAATTATCCTGGTTGAGCATAAAATAAGTGTTTCACATTAATTTAAAATACTACAGTGAGAGTTTTGTTGCGTAGGCTGTCCGCTAACTCACTCTGGGATTGCTCCAAAGGCTTCACATGACTGGGCAGCAGTGGTGTATGCCTTAATGTACTCTCTTGCTGTGTTCTGGACCTGGCACTCCTAAAGAAAGAAAAAAATACACTTATTTCTACTCAAAATATGTTTTTTAAAAGTTGCCAGAGTGTATGATAAATATCTGGTTACATTTTCTAAATCTATAGATGAAAAGTTCATAATTTGTGTGGCAAATGTTGTGGGTTAGCCCAGTGGTTCTAAAAGTGAGGGTTGCAAAATGCCAAATAAAATAAAAAAAAACACATTTATGATTGCATATGTCATCTATTAATTTGAAAATATAAACAAATCTGGGGGTTATATTTCATATAAAACCATGAAACAAAAAATATTTGATCTGTTTTCCACATCTCTTTGTTGCCGCAAGACCTTGAGGTGAGCAAGCCAGGATAGTGGCATCAGCTGAATCAGGAAACAAATCAATATGTGTACATGGATAGTATAACTTTTTGTTGTAGGCACTTTTTGGTTCATTTTTTCTAATTTATTTCTTTGGTATTGGCCTATTTGCAAACTCACACAGCAGGGGGTTGCTTATCTCTGTCACTGTTATTTTTGGAGATGTAGGCTGAAAAGTTTTGGGACACCTGGGTGAGCCCAGATCAAAAAACAACTTTTTGGCTGTTTTGGGGCACCAAATTTTGTCATAGTTAACTGCAAATCTTTCTGCTTGTTTTAGATACATAAAACAGTTTCAGAGTTAAGAATCATTTTTCCAAGCCTCAGAGTCCTGTGTCAATCTCTTTACCTCTACAGCCAAGCTGAAGTTCTTCTGAACCAGCTCCTCATTGTTCTTGGTCCCGTAGCTGATAGCGTTATGCACTTTGAGCACACACGAGTGTCCTGGCAATAAGAGAGGGATCTGACCGGCCTTCATCTTTGTCCGGAAAGCCCGCCGGTGCATCCCCTCCCCAAAGTGGACCTTTTCGGTGATGATACTTGCAGGTTCGTTGTCTGCAAAGTATTGTTCAGATAAGAAATCCTCTTTGAAGAGCAGCCTTGAGCAGTGGATGTCCTCCTCCTCATTTCCCACCTCTTCAGGAACAGCTGGAATACAAACAGGCTCGACATCAGTCACAGCTGTCAAACACAAAGACTCTTACTCACTGACTAACTGTTGTTAAAAAGCTTTCAAGTACTTACATGTGACGGTTTTAGGAGCTGGAGGGATGACTATCTCACTCAGCACTGAAAAATGAAGAAAGACAACACTTGAAGCAAGCATATTAATTGACCATTTTAAAGACATTCTGTGTCGTAGTCAGGTTTTATACCTTCATATGTTAGCAGGTAGTCCAGGGTGACTGATCCCTGTGAGCTTGTGAGGTGACATTGGTACTTGCCCAAGTCTTTGTGGGAAGCGTTGGTGATGGTCACTGACACTCTGCTCTCATCCCCTGCACTTCAGAGAGACAAAGATTGATAAATGCTTACAAATATGTCTGGCAATGTCAGGCCTTTGAGGACAGAAGAGCGCAAGTACCTTCTCTTGAGTTCAGTCAGGACCGTGCCATCTCTGCTCCAGATGACAGTGTGGTCTGAGAACACGGCTGTAAACTGACACCACAGGCACAAACTCTGAGGGTCCCCGCTCACAGACACGGCTTGGATTGTCTTCACTACCTTGACTTCTGCAGGAAGTAACATTTAGAGATGAAAGATGAGTTTCATCCTGTCACCATGCAGGCTAACGGCAGATTAATAACTGTTTACCTTCAGGAGGAATGATTTTCTGTTTCACCACTTCACTGTATGCCTTCTTGCGAGTTGCCCCGGCATCTGCCTCTCCTGCCTTGGCTTTGATAGAAACATCTTGTTTTGGCAGTTTTGATTCCAAAGCACTTAAAATTTTCCCAAACTTATCCTCAGACAGGCGTCGCTTCTTGATGACATCGTCATTTGGAGGACTGGGGGAGGTTTTCGTCTGCTGCTCTGTATGATATAACGTGTGTTCCTGCTTGGATGTTTTAGCCTCCGTTTGCTGGAAACTTTTCTCAACATTCAACTTCTTGATGTCCTTTTGAGCTTTCCCATCTTTGGCGTCCAGTTTGGCCTCAAACATTTCAATCCTTCCTTTTGCACTCTTTGGTTTTGCTCCTTTCTCCACCTCAGCCTGTGGCTCCCCGACACCTTTCCCCCCCAGTGTACTCTGAGCATGTTTCTTCTTCTTCTTTCCATGTGGCTTGCTTGGAGCCTTCTCATTTTCAACACAAGTCTCAATCACCAGCTTAGTGTCTTTAGCATCCTGCACAGCTGGATCGAGCTCACCTGTGTGGATTTCTGCAGAGAGGGGATCTGTTTTATGCGGTGCTGAAACATGGTGCGATAGGTTGTCCTGTTTCTTGGAGGCTTGTGTGCCGTGATGATGACTTGAGGATTTGTCCTTCTTGGAGCGTGTTTTGTGTGGCATCTTCTCAGCTGTTGTCTGATCTACCTCTGCTTTTCTAGATTGTGTCTCTTTATCAACGGGTTTTGCAACCCTAGGAGCAAATGGATCAAATAAATCTAAAGTTATGTACGCAATCCGTTTCTCCTCTGAGATAACAAAATTATCTGCAGGGACAACAGCCAAGTTTGATAGTTCTCTACTGAGGTCATTAATGTCCTCATGTATTGTTTTTCTTGCAGCAAAGACACACTCAGAGTCTGCTGAAGATTTCTCAGAAGACTTAACTGTGTTTTCTTTTCTATCAAACAAATCCTCATCAGCTTCTAAAGACTGTCCATGACTAATCTCTCCCAAGGTTGGCCAGAGAGCAGAGGGTTGTAGATGACCTGAGCTGAGGTCTCTGTTGTAATTGAGATCCTTTGTAGCGTGAGCTTGATGTCCGTCCAAACTTCCGTGGGTTCGACAGACGAGGGAGGAGCTGATACTGAGAGGAGCCAAGGGCATAATAAACTTAGGACTCCCCCCCTGTGGCTCCAACTGACAGGCTCCGTCAAAGTCTGGTGGAGTGTCAAGTGACACGTGTGCAGGGACATTAATATGCACGCCAGGTTTTATGTCTCCACCTGGCACGTGCCAGTTTGTCAGAGTGTGTGAGGTGAAGGAACAAAGATCTGTTGAACATTCGGTCCCTTTGGGATCAACCTCAGCTGGCCCTGAGATCCTCGTAGGTTCCTGGTTGTCGGTTGAATCAGGCTGGGAGACTCTGCGTTCATCTGTCACTTCACAGAGTTCCCCTCCAAAGGGCTGCGAACAGAAATGTATAAATACAAGTAAAACATCTGACAGAGTTTGAAGAAAATAACCACGGATATTTTTTTACAAGGCATCTAAAGGACTACCAGACTACCAGATTTTGAAAGAACATTACTGTGTGCTATAAAAGATTTGACTCTAGAAATATTCCGCAACAAGAAAATATAATTTCAAATTCTTCGGCACATACCTTTCTATAGAGCCACAAAACAGATCTTTCCAAAACCTCATGCCTCTATATCCTCTCCGACAGTCCATATGTCCTGCATGCAACTGGAAGCAACACTGTCAAGAGCTCAAGCTATGCCTTGCCTACCTAAGCCAATCAGAAACAGCCTCCACAAGCCGGACCTGTTGCCGTTCTGCTCCGGGGTTTTTAAAGGAGACCTGGTGGGAATGGCTCTGTTAAAGGGCGCGTACAAAAAGAGAGCGCAAGGGGGGGTCAAATTTCAGTCCTCAGCTGTGCTCTCCTCTCACCCCTCCGCCCTGACACGCCACGGATGCATGCTATTATCAATGAACTCTCCGCTATTATTAGACGCCATTCCTGTCCATCTGAAGTTTTCCCCAGGCACTCTTGCTTCCTTCAGCACACACAGCTGTCAGTTCTTTGATGCAAAAGGATTTATCCAATAATACAACAGAATCATGCATGGATGACAGTCCTTGGGTGCAGAATGAATGGCTTGAATCCAAAGCAAGGTGACAATACTCGTGAGTCTGACACGTGGTGACGAGCGTGGATTTCACTCTCAGGAGTATTCTATGTACCTCCGGAGTGGCTATGAAACCAAGAATGACAACACTGACAAGGACAGAGGCAGGAATGTCTCTTAATGTTCTGGCCATGATTCCAAAGTACGTGACTGATTTATCTGTTGGCCAGAACGAATGATTTGAAGGTGATCAGTGTTATTGTTTCTAAGACAAATCTTTCCATTAGTCCCTCTCTGCCACGCACTTCTGAGAAAGTGATGGGCTCAAACTTTTGTTCTCATTACATTGTGCCAACACTGTTCCAAATTGCCAACATACATACAAAACTTGTACAAAATGACAAAAGACTGAAAAAACCTATAAAGTTAACTGTCTTACCTGATTAAGCATTGTCCCTGCAGGTGCATTCTGTCCCTCCAAATCTGTGTCTTCTGTGATTTTCAGTATAATTGGATCTTCTTCACAGCTGATTAAACTGTCTGTCTCCGTAGACTCCCCAAATCCACCAAATTGACAAAAATCCAAATAAGCAGAAGTGGAAGATCCTGAAGTCACATCTATGGGGGTTCCCATGGGTGGCCCAGCCTTGCTGCTCTGAATTTCTTCCGGTGCTTTCTGTAATTCTGTGGCTTCTCCTGAATCACATAAAGATTCAGTGCTCTGAGAGGCATCTCTGTCTCGGAGCTCCTCTCCACCAGATTCAAGGCTGAAAAAGAGACAACCCTGCCCGGAGAGCAGAGATCCCTCTGGGATGTTTTGAGGCTGATCCTTGACACCCATGGGTGGTTGTGAATGTACCTTCACTTTTGCCTCTTGACCCTTTCCTCCTTTAGACTCTGAGTCTATTAGAGAGTGTCCCTCAGCGAGTGCCTGTGTCAAAGCATCTATCTCTGCCCCGATCTCTGTGAAGGCAGCTGTAAAGTCTTCTGGTGGGGCTGCAATGATGTCTGTCCAGTCTGAGAGTGCACTGGCCCAGCTGTCCACTGAAGACCACCTCTCCACCGATGGCCCCCAACCTTTGGTGTCATCACCACACGAGCCAATCACCTCACTTCCATCAGAGTAGTAACCTGATACTTGTGTCTCTCCTGGGGAAAAAGACCAGTCACTGGTATCAGTGAGCAGAGAATGACTTGTCCTGTTCAAATCTCCTGTATCCTCACCTGTCAGATACTGGCATGCATCCAGCCACAGCTCCACTGGGCTGTCACTTTCATATGTTTGGGGGGTGAAATCAGTGACCTCTGCTTCCCCTCGTCCTGCATCATTTCCTGACTTCACGCCTGACTCACATGCATCCACAGCAGGTGATCCTAAGTGATGTATGTGTGACTCAGAGTCCGCTACAACTTGCTCCTCACTTGAGCTGTTAAAACATTGTGTCACCAAGTTTTCTGAATCACTCAACAGGACATGTGCACTGCTTTCTACGTTTGCCAACTCTGTTTCTGATAATGGCTGGTACTCAGGACATTTAATCCTCTCTGGATCTACTTTTGGGCTTAGTATAAAGTCCTGTGTCTCATTTTCAAAGATATAAAGCTCTGACACTGATGCTGTGGCTCCATCGCTCTCCAAACTATCTGAACCATGTGATAAAGACCTTGATAGACCGGTGACTTGACTGCATTTAGGGATGGAGAGAGGCTCAGTGACAGATGGCTCCATCAAGCCCTCAGGAGAGGATGACATGACCTCAGGAGACTGATCTGGAATACTTTGTTGTACGATAGGAGCTTCGAGGGCTGTTTCTAAACTAACAACTGAAAAGGATTCACAGAGGGGTGAAATAGGGCCATAAGAGAACTGAGGTAAAAGAGGTATTCCATGTTTTGGAAAGCCAAAAGGGCTCTCTACCTTTGGCAAGCACTCTGAAGCTAACCTGCAGTCTGAGTCTTTGCTGTTGTCCTGAGGAAGGTTTGGGGAAATGTTTAACAAAGTCTCAAGTGATTCATCAGAGAGGTTTGAGAGATCCGACACCGTTTCATACGCAGACAGCGTTTTCTCTACTGGAGTGTGAAAAGAGTTCAGATCCTCAGTTTGACTGTCTGTAAGAGGCGGTGGTGTCTGTTTTTGGTCATCTGGGCAAAGGGACGACGGATCCATCGGGAATTCTAGTTGTGCCATTTAAGGAGGTTTTCAAACACCACTGGCAAGCCAAACTTTGGGACAACAGTTTAAGTTCTGTGCACTCATCGGTTGCTTTGGGTTTCATTTACTCCACTGGGTCTGGATTCTTTACCTGCAGAGAGAAAAATGTCAACAGCAGAAAGTTACCATCACTCACATTTGAATTACAAAAGCAGAAAAGTCAGAAAGTTTTATGATTTCTGATCTTGTGCCTTTCTCTCATGTGAAGTATCTGAAGTGGGGCCCGCTGCCTCCCTCTAGCTGTTTATCTAAGCACCAGGAGATGACCCTTTAAATGCCCCTATTTAGAAGCTCTGAAAAGCCACTTGACATATCTTATCAGCTGGAAACCTTCCTGGTGTTACTCTATGGTGGGTAAAAATGTCTCTCAAGTTGTTGCAGACTACATGGTTCTTTTCTGTCCTCTTCCCTGTAAGATCAATGTTACTGCTCTGTGAATGAGGAAAAGATAGCAGCAATTCAGTTTAGGGAGAGAAAGCTAAGAGAGTGGCTTCATCGCATTTCTTCGTCTTAAGGGTTATCCTTTACATCACGGCTCAAACTACAATGGATCCATGGTCCAGGCCATTTCATAAGGTCTGCCACTTGATGCCAGTTTATTATAAAATCTGGCCAGACGCTTTCTTAACCCAGTCAGGACCAGGGAAAGAAATATCTGATTTTCAAGTTGACCCTGAATGCAGCATAGCCAGCTCTTGAAATGAAGCAAAAAAACTGACATTTTGCATGCTCAAAACCTTCAATCAAGATGTCTTTCCAGCAAGCATTCCGCAAGAAAAGCCAAATATGACTGTAAAATAATTCAAGTCGAGAAGTAAAAAACGGAAAACTTCTTTGCATACTGCAGATATTCAAGGCCATGTGTCATCATATTTATTAAGCTGACGCTTTCAGGTCAGTCTTGCCTCATTTGTCCCTTCCCGATATCTTTCCTCTCATTTCAGAAAACTTCACTTTCTAGGTTGATGTTTTCCTTCTCTTGTGATTGTCGTCCCTGCCTTCATTGTTTCCACCTGGAAATGTGCCTCAGTTCCACATGTATGAGTTAGTCTGTCTTACGTTGTTCTATGTCTGTCTGTTCCGTCTCGTCAAGAGTGTGTCCTGAAGCCATACTTTGATATCCATGTATTTAAGTGTTAATTTGAGCAAGCTAAAGAATTACAATGAATAAAAATGATCCTACTTTGGGGCCACCTCACAAGTGAAGAGAAAGTATCATTTCCCCTTCATTCCTCAATGCAAAGCTAAACCCAACAGCCTCCTGACCCTGGTCTCTTCCCTGCAGGTATGATGGAGACTGGGAGCTAGCATGGATGAGTTTCTGTGTGGTAGGCCTATCTTGATGAAACACCTGTGATGGGAAATGCATACTTGGTAATCCTAATGGCTCTCACTGCCCATAAATTCCCATTTATTGTTATGTCTGGGTTGTTGGGGGCATTATGTAACCTATAAACAGAGGAGTGCTAACATTGGGATGAGGGCTCAATGAGGTAGTGTCTTCTCCTTTACATTAGAGCGCTATAGTTGTCTTGTTTATCTTGTAAACTCTAATAGCATTTGGCATTGATTGAAAACTGTTACTGAAACCCTATCTCGACAAATCACGAGTTGTTTCTTGGCGGAAGCAAAGCACAAACTTTAAGCTGCACTTTACTTACAAATTTAAAGTAATACTGTCTCATGATCTCAAAGAACCAATTAATATACTTGCAACTATTACAGTGATGCAACTTGATACCATTCAGGAAAAAATTCTGAGCCCTTGATTGATGCCAGATGATATCTGATATTTATTAACCTCTCATGACCTGGCGTCCTCATCTAGAGACGTTACGTTTTGAACTGGATGGCTGCCATCTCTGCCAGAATAGTCCACTATAAATTCTAAGGCCAAGGTAAATAACTAATCACTTGATTTTGATATAAATCCTTATCGTGTTTCTTGCGCAAGTGAATCTCCATGAAGAAACATCTTTTTAAACTTGTTAAAAGTTGAAACTTAATCTGCTGTTG
This sequence comes from Halichoeres trimaculatus, assembly GCF_033239565.1. NCBI lineage: Eukaryota > Metazoa > Chordata > Actinopteri > Labriformes > Labridae > Halichoeres > Halichoeres trimaculatus. Next base: position 16,656,032 of record NW_027437194.1, on the reverse strand, counting down.
CTTTCCATCACTGGTTGCCAGTAAAACTTTAAGTGCGTCTTTGTGGAGCACTGCTTTCAAATAGTTTCCCGCTACCCGTCAAATGTACAGAGCCCTGACATGAAGTGTTGAAAGGCGGTGCTTCAAAACATGCACTGAGGTATACAAGATTGCTGCAGAGGAACTAGTGGCACAGATGCTGGAAAAATACCAGTGCATCTTCACCCATGACCTGCATTCATCACATTCCAGTGAAGGACACCTAGCTGAGCCCTCGAGCCTGCAATGTTTACTGTGACTACTGATCCTAAGTTTAGCAGGTCGACTGACAAACACCTTGACTTTAAACTCAAGTGTACAAAATTATTGCTCAAAGACTCATCTTGAAGCTGAAGTCTTTACGCAAAAAATTAAATTGTTCTTCCAAGTGTTGTGTCATGTTTACTTCCTAGGATGTGGAACATTTAAATTGAACAGGAATCAGTGTTGTTGATGTGTTGGATACGTGCTTCAGATTGGGTTTGATATGTTCTAACATTAAACAACAATAAAGTTGTCAGCACCTGCCTGACGGAGCGCTAGAAAGTGTAATTCGATGTCATCTTGACCGTCTGTGCCAAAATAGATCCATCTTCAGTCATACAACACCCCCAAGAGCCTGCTGCATGTTTAAAGCTTAAAGCTGTATGTAAGCAAGTTGGTGGAAAGATGGGAGCTTAAAACTGATCAGACATACAATAAATAAAACAACTAAAGCTGCCTCAGGTAGTCCGATTCCCTCAATTTTTGGTAGCAGCATATGAGCTTAAGCAAGAATCAAAGCAGCATCTAGTCACTTTGAGGGGTTAACTGTTTCACAAAGTAATTATCACAATTACCAAGCACAGCTGAGTGTACATATGTAAACATGTCAGCACTGTTTGTAACAGACAGAGCAGACTAATTGGCAACTTGGGTCATTTCCAGAAAGAAAGCCACAAACAAATGCCTCACATGTAGCCACCAAGCTGATTTACACATGATACGATTATTATTAAAACAGACGGGGATTTCCAGCCGTGCATGCAGTACTTACCCTTTTCATTGCAGTGTTGTTGAAGACCGATGATGTAGGACTTAAGAATGAGCTCAGGCAGAGTTAGTGGTCTCGGGGTGTGAGTCTATTTTTAACTGTTGCCCCCCGCTAGTACAAAGTTAGTTACCTGATATTGCAGACATGTGCCGATCTTGAACATTTAACACTCGATATCTATATTTACAGGCTGTTTTAAGTCATGGCCTACTTAAGAGAGTGACTTAGATGGTGGTTTTGTCCCAAATGTGGTAAAGACTTTAAATTAGGGAAGTTTTTAAACCATTCAAGTGAGAGAAGTAATGACAAACTCAAACTTCAGTTTATCTTAACCCTTTTTTTTTTTTTAGCTTTATTTTAGACAAATTTTGCTACATAACACTCATTCAACTGAAGAACAAATATGCTGTTATTGGTATTGTGCTGAAGTCACTTCTAAACCATGGGCAACTGATAGCTGATAGCATTCTAGCACTTTATCCTTCTCCTGCTTCTTACCTCCAATAACAGTATTTTTTTCCATCAAGTATCAAAGAGTACTATCAGATGGTTGTATCGTCTCTGAAGAATTTAATTAAAGCTAAAATTTCTTAAGTCTTATTTATGTTTCTATTTGTTTTAGTATTTACCTGATCAGTATCAGGACCATAGTTATTTGCCAAGAATCTTCAAGAGAATACAAGGACTTTACTCTGGTTTTTTAGACTCTTCTCAGTCTGTACAAAAATGTATCAACCAACACTGAATATCGCAACTTGAAACTGAGTTTGAATAAAATAAATTAATATGTACTTGATGGTTCAAAGTAGAGAAAAGATGAAATCTTTGACAATGAAACACTAAAGCCTGTTTTTTGGCTGAGGAGTGTTTGAAAGGGTAATTATTCCTTTGATATAAATTTGTTTAGATGCGTTTCAGACATTTGGGGTCATGTTGTTCTGGCAGCATTAACACTCCCCTAAATACCCTGGCAAAGCAACAATGCTCTGTTGTCAATGACCAAAACAAACTAATGAGACCTTAGTTGGCTTTTCTGGCAGATTATCAGCAGTCAATTATTCAGCCCTGTTGTGACAGTGATCAAATGTGACTCAGCATCTCATTCAGTTGGTTCTCTCCTCTTAGGCGCAGTGAACACACGCTAATCCCGGATGACATAAACAGCAAGTCATTTTCCAGTCATTTGAATGGTCCAATAACTCAGCTGGAGAGCGAGAACTGAAGTCAGGACGGCCTGCATAACTGGTGTTTGTTTTATCAAGGAAATAAACAATTAGCAATTTGGCCAGCCTGCTCATGGTGTCCTCACTGGGTGGGAATGAGGATGAATGCTCCTTTAAACGAGAAGCCGTGCTATGACAGTATGCTAACTGTGAAGCCACAGCTAGTGCTGCAATTTAGTTTGGCTAATCAGAGAGTCAAATTTAGCTAGTTTAGCTGTGTCTAACACTGTTTAAGCTTGTTTTTTTTCTGGTGGATTCAATTTTAGGCCTATTATTAACTGTTCTACAGTATTTTATGCATAGCTACCCACAGTTTGCAAGAGCCCTGACAATATGGCTCCAGTCAGCTACCAACCTAACACCCTGCTCCTACAGTCCAAACCGAATAAGAGAAAGAATTAATGTCTTTTATAGTTTAGACACATGACAGAGTTTTGATACTGATGAAAGTTATCCAAAGCTACAGATATTGCTTAAAGTCAGATTAGCTGGTCAGAAAGCTTATTTTTACTTGTTTGGCTGTGAAAACAATGTTCTGGCCTAAATTATAGTAATCGATGGATTTTTGAGCTTGCTGTTTGCCCTTTTCCCAGCTGAACAACAGCTAACAAGAACCCATTAGGCTTCAGTCCTTACACGCAAAACCCAAACACACACATGCATGTTTACATGAGTCCAAACTGAGGAATATGAGGACTTAACTCCAAACCAAACTAATATTTCTCTGCTACAATGGTCCCAGCTAAGTAAGAAGATGAAAAAAATTAACAATTTTTGGATAGACATGGATAAAAATAATGTTTCTCACTTTAAACCACATAAAACGTACCCTACAAGAAGCTATACAACCAGTGTGACAGTATGCTAGTCGTGAAGCTACAGCTAGCACTAAATATTAGTTTAGCTTATCAGAAAGCTACATTTAGCTAATTCAACTGTATGAAAGTATTAACTATCTAAACAGTCCTTTTAAAGAATTTAAATAGTAGGTGGATTTTCAGGCTTGCTGTTCTCCCTTTTACAGTTTCATGCCTTGCCAGGCTATCAAAGCTAGCACGAGCCCTGAGAGCCTATTCTGATCTCAACTTCACATGCCTTTTTCCAAAAGGTTTGCAGGTTCATGATGAGCATTCCTCAGACTTTAGACACTGATAAATGTTTCTTAAAGAGTCTTTTGTCATCTAAAACAGCCTTTTGCTACATTATGAACACAGCTTTAGTGCCAGGGCTCAACACACTAACATTCAACTTTTCGTGAACACTTGAAGAGTAATTCCACACATTCTCTCTCTGAATTCCATCACTTCTTCCATCTAGTCCTATCAAAAAGAAAAAGGAAAAGAAAAAGAAAAAACACTACATTGAAGGAAACCCATAGTTGAATCCTATTTTAAACATATAATTAAACATTGTTAACTAAGCTCTGCAAAACTGACCATCAGTTCCTTGTGTACCTCTGTTTTATAAAGACTGTGTTGTAACTAAGGCTTTTAATACCCTTACATAATTGTTGTAGTGACAGGTGACACGTCCACTACACTGGAGTTAAAACACTTTTTACAAAGACCTGCCAACAAAACAGAAATATCTTGGGTGTGATTTTCAACCTTAAATAAAGAAAATACAACGACTGCCTGACTGTTATTAGATAATACACAGTGGCTCTCCTCCAACTGCTTTGGCAGAAGCTCTGCTCAAAGTTTCTATTGTCAGTGCCAAATTTTATGAATAGCAATTAACAGCTGAAGGTGAAGACACAAACCATTAAAATGAAGTCATGTCCTTTTGATCTTTTCATGCTGTTATGCAACACTGGCTTCTGCACACCTGTTAATATGGAAGCTTGTAAATCTCTGAAGCAACAGAGAGAATATTATTGGACTAGTGGTGTGTGTATGAAGTTGTGTTGTTGTGACCTCTGACTTATTTCAAAAGATGTTATATGTCACAAAAGGATTTTGTACAGATACTGGATGAGAAAAAAATTAACCACAGCTGCACTATTAATATGTTATAATACATCACTGAGAGGGCTTCAGCATAGTGCTTGAAACATGTACAGTGTCCAGTTAATGTGTTGCTTGAGTCAAAGACCTGCTCTTTCAGTATCTTGCGATAAGTTTGGATATAATTTGGTGCAGTGCAAATAAAAACTAAATAGTTGATTGCCAGAAATAAAAAAGTCCCCAAAGTTGCCAAACAGGTTTAGAACAAACCTTAAGATTGCTTTTACGATCAAGTTTTCAGTTTTCTTGCAAACCATGTCCTAAAATTTGGTGAATTTGAATTACAGTGTTACCAATAAACAGACAAAAGTTTCCTCTTAATGCTAAAATTTTTGCCTTTTTTGTTCATTTGGTTAAGGAAAGATTTGGACTCCCTCAGGATATTTGGTTTCTAAAACAAGTGTAGTATTGAGTTAACCCAGCAGTAAGTAAAGTAACCATAAAATGCAACATACACCATGAATCCAAAAAAAGTAAAACCCAAGCTCCTTAGACTTTTTATCACATGGAACACCAATTCTTTATTTACATTTTTTTTTCTTAATCTATTTTAGCTGTAAAGCTTTTAGTGCATCAATGCATTTCAATACGTTACACCATCTTGAGCATGTTGTTGTAGGGCTTTAAATGGGACGTGGCTCTCTGGACTCTTGTAGTGTCATCTTACCAAAGCAAGATGTATTTTTATCCAGTGTTGTTGCACAGTCTGTCTCAGCCTGGTGTCTGTCGTCCATCTCTCTGACAGTACCAGGTGGAAAATGGTGCTTCACATGTAAGAAGCGGGCGTCACGGCTATGTTTTGTTTGTGAGGGTGCGTGAGAGTCGGCTGACGGATGTTTTTCCACACCCCATTAAGGCAGGGGGGGGACATGGCAGACAAATTATAGATATGAGACACATCTTCAGTACGCCAGCGTGTTATGAAAGAAGCTGAAAACCATACTTGGCTTTGGTTTCAGACTACTTGGGACAAAGCACTCAAGACTCCAAAATTATAACTCAAACACCATCTCAAAGATGAAGAAAACATATCTTGATAGTTTTGCAAAAACTCTGAAGAAAATCATGTTCTTTTTGCTGTCATCTAAGTCCCCCATCGCCGGAGTGAAAATCTCCACATAAGGAGTTTGTTTCTGTGCGAGTGGCAGTGGGATTTAAGTATTCCTCTGAGGCTAGTCACAAAGGATTACTTAACTTATTACACCACATAACAGAGCACATGCCCAGCATTGCTCGAGCGCTAGGACAGAAACGTAGCAGTTAGTTTCTGCGTCATAAGAAACTGAAGACCTTTGTTATGATCTCTTTAGCTGAGTCAGTGCCCCTTGTAAATTCTGACTCACAGCCATTAAAAGAGTAGGACAGCTATAGCACTGGTTACTTATGTTATATTATACTGGATGACTGCAATGAAAGATGATGAACAAGAAATTAATTCAAAAATGGAGATGTGTGTTTTACTGTCCAGCATTTTTTTTAAACTTTCAACATTTTTTGACTCTGCTTCACTTTTGAATTTTGGGATTTTGACCTCTTCCCTTTGATATTTATATGTTTTATTTGGCTTTTTCTTTGTTTAGAAGTTTGAGCTTTGTTTTATTTGTCAGAAGGAACAAAGCCCCAGGAAAGTTCCATTTTCCTTATATTCTAAAATATCTTTGTATGCAGATGATGTGATGTTATATCTGAATAATGCTTTAACCCCACCCCACCCCACCGAGCCAATTTATCCTTAAACCCTACATCCCTGATTGATGGATGTATTTTTTGTGGTTACATCAAATATTAATAAGATATTTTTCTTGTCTTTTATTTGACAGCTTGAGAAAAACAGGAAATGTAGGGGGAGAGCTGGGAAGGACGTGCACTGATCATGCCAGGAAAAAAAGCGTCCAGTTTTAACATTTTTCTTTCTTAGAAACAAACACATTTAATAAAACAAAAGCATAACTGAACAAGAGCATACAAGGCACAAACAAAAAGACAACATTATGCGAGTCAATGGGCTTGTTTCTATTGACTGCCCCAGTGAAGAAGAAGATAAGGCTTCTCGACCAACACAGTGAGCACGTAGCCGACCACCAATGTGAGTGCAAGGTGGCCGAGGAACATGTACATCTAAACGAGAGAAGAGATGAAGAAGAAATGTTGTTAAGAATGAAACAGACAGGCAGTTAATGAAAGGTGCAATAAAAGTTTCTGAAGTGCTCACAAAGTTGATGTCTGAGTAGTGGATTGGGGTCTCTTGCAAGCCGATGTAGAGTATAATGAAGACCGGATGTGTCAGATAGCAAGCAAAACTTATGTTAGAGAGAGGAACCCAGACATCCAATGATACGAGTCTATTGATAAAACCTGTAGGACAGAGAAAAAATTTCAAAATATTAAAAATTTCAACCAAAACATGATTGTCATACATAGATTGTCATATTTCTGTATTTGGTGTTAGGATTCTGTGACATTCCTGCTCTTCACTTACCTCCATAACCCTCCTCACATGCCACAATGATCCAGGCCACAGCCAAAGCCCACAGTGGTCTATGCAGCCCCTGGTAGAGCGCGCGGGGCACAGACGGATAAGGTGGGGTCTCTCTGAGGATGTAGGCAAATTCAACTAACGCAGCCATGACTGAGAAACAGCAGAACCAACCAAGTGCTGCCTGCCACTGCAGACACAGTAAGAGATGAATCATCATCATTAAATTTGTTCAGCTTTACATTTTATACTAAAAGAAAGAGGCTTGTGATATTTTGCTCTCACCCTTTTCTTTAACACTTGATCTTTCTTTGTTGTCAAAAATATTCCAGTCAGGATTCCTATTAAAAAAGGTCCATATCTGGTGTAGGGTTTCACATAGTAATACAAGACATAATCATGAGATGTCCTGCAAAAATAATAAACAGAAAATGTTTCAATGTATTCAACTTTTTTCTTACACACACAGCTGTCAAAAACAATACTACACAATAGAGGCAACTTCCATCGAGTTTCGACCGTTACAGCACAACCGGTGTTTCTGCGTTAATAGCGACCATGCTAACTGGTGACTTTCAGTCACGGCAGCCGTGATCAACAGTCGAGAGTCACCAGTTAACAGGGTCACACTTTCCACTGATACACCAGCGACGTCTGCGTGTTTGTTATTTAATGTGTGTTCTTTATCCAACCTCAGTTAACCAGGTTTGACTGCAAACAAGCAATAATAACTGCTGATACAGATTTGGCTTTGCTTATTTAATAAAAAAGTTGGTTTGAGGCTGAGGTTCTGACCAAACATGAACTCAATATGGACAGTAAATAATAAGTGACCCTATAAATTATGATTAACAGAAATATATTTTGTAACCAAAGTAAAATTAGGGAATATTATGAAACATCCTGGTATGTCACAGTCTGATAGGTGCCCACGGATAAAGCAGTCTTGAACATCGAGTGAGAGTTGTGTTTCCTCTCTGGGTACACGCCAGGTTTCTCTGCTAAAATTTTCTGCCCACCTAATATCTGTCCACTTGCTGATCCTTTCTGTCCACTCACTGCTATTTCACAAACCTGGGAGAATTTTGCCGACAAAGTCAAAGCGATAACATTAAGTTAAAAAATTGTTTTTTGGTGGTTAACTCCTCCACATCGATGGACAAACCATTATACTCTGCAGTGCTTCTGCACCCAAGTTGCGCGCGCATCTGCTGTTGTTGATAAACAAATAATCCCTCTATAACTTGTCCAATGTTTCACATTTCATTGAGACTTTTTACGCCACTGTCACTTACAATGTAGACGGCTGAAAGACAGGCAGCTGAAGGAGTGCTGTTACAACAGCACTGCTCAGTGTGGTCAACAGCAGAAGGCCTCCAGCAACACATGCAAAAACTCCTCTGTTTCTGGTGAACAAAGACAGATAACTGTAAAAAAAAAAAAAAAAATCCCTCAAAGCGAAAACTGAAATCCAAGCAAGTGTTTTTGTCTTATTTTTAGTAAAAAAATGCACATCTTAATGACTTAATGGCTTAATGACAAGCCAAAAAGGGTCTTATTTTGAGATATTAAACAACAACATTGGTGTCTGAATTACATGTTAAGAGTAAAGACAGCTGTTAATGGGGTAAGAAATATGTACTTCTTAAGTTAATCTGAGCTAACTATAAAGACGCTACATATAAGAGGCTAAAAAGGTAGACTTTGAATATGTCTCATATCAAGTCTAATAAAGACTGTTTTTACAAAAATAAGACAAAAACACTTGGCTGGGCTCAGTTTTGCTGTGTATAACTAAGCATTTTAAACAATCATAAGAGAGGACTTACAGCTTGTAAAGATAAACCAAAAGAGGCGTTGTGGCATAACACTGAAAGTCCAGCGACAGGTACCATGTCCAAGGAATGCACTGAGGAGAATCGAAGTTATAGAAAGTCTGTGCAGATTGACAAAAAAAGAGTTTGAGCCACAAGTCTAAGTATGTGCTTAAACTTACAATCTCATGGACTGGAAGGAGGTTGCTTATCAACAGTAAGTTAGCCCACCAGTAGGTTTTACAATCCATCAGTGTATCTATAAATGGGAACCAGTAGGGACCCCAGTGGACTAGAGAGATAAGGCCAATGGTTAGACACATGATAAACAGATGCAGAGGTTGAATCCTGCAGAAAAGAGAAGGAGAATACATGTTTATCACAGCGCTTTAAGATGAGAACAAACCTAGTAAAAAGCTCATTAGATTAATTAGATACTGAACTGAAATATGTAAAGAGAAATAAAAAAAATACCTCTTAATCCTCTTGATGAGGTAGCAGGCCACCAATTTTGGGCTTAGTCTGTCTTCAGCTCTGCTGATGGAGCCGAGCAGAGACCTCGCACTAAGCAGACCCCTGAAACACAACACTGCCTTTTCAACCTGCTCAAATCAATAACGTAAAACTTTTTTTTACTGTCACAGAATGATGTCAACTTCTGTTTTCAGCTCACCCTAACAGTAAAAAGGTGTCCACAGCCAGAAAAACAGGCCCACCCATAGAGAGCACGTACAGTGGACTGCTTTCAACTGTTTTCTTCCAGTTTTTGTAGTTATCTGTGAGGGTCAATATACAAGGTCAGAATGTGAAGGAAGACTGTGAACAGCAAAACAAAACCAAGTGTTTCATACCTAAGTTGTTCACAACAGGGAACTGTGAAGAGTGTCCACATATGATCCACAAAAGGCTGAGAACACGGATGCCATTGAGGCTTGAGAAGCCTCCTCTGAAGGATGAAGATGTACTTAAGACACCCTGGCTGGTGGTTTGTAGAGAGAACACCTGAAGACACTGGTACAAACACCGTTGAGGAAAACATAGTGGATTTGGCCTGCTGCTGTCTTGGAAAGATAAGTACAATTTTTAAGTTGCCAGGGTAAAGATGTGTTGTCTTTTGAAGTATTTTAGGAAGATCTGTGCCAACCTCTGCTATTTTCTTCTGTAGTGTTTCCATTGATATCAGCACAGGAATTGTTGGTCCTCATGGTCCCATAAAGGCTGAGACTGGTGTTTAAACAGGAACACTCAGCAGCTGGGCTAATCTCTCTGCTGCGCTGCCACTTTATCAATGCTGTGAACAAGGTGGCAGCAAGAGGAAGGGCAACCATCATGCAGCACACAAATCTGCAGAAAAATACAAGGTGTCTTTTTACCTTTCTTTGAAGAAAAATGAGTTACTTAACATGCAGACAAGACAGTATGATCTCAGGATGCAATCATATACTGACAAGCAAGTGATATCTGATGCATCAGGGGTAATCATGCTCGACAAGCAGTGTGTCATGATCATCTCCTGAGTGGAATCATTAGCCAAAATGTGAGGTAGAGGAGGAATGAGGGACATTTGACCGTACTGAAGTCTCCCTGTCAAAATAAAATAAACATAAGTTAAAGAAATATAGTGTCATGATAAAAAGATTAAACAAATGTGAGTCCAGAGAAAACAGATTTTACAACCACTGACCGTACACTACCAGTGTTTGCACATCCTCTTCTCCACAGGAGTCAGGAACACAAATACCCACAAAGTACTGTGTTGTCCCCTGTGGTTAAAGTGTAGGAAAATATGTAAAGATCCCCTCATTGGACCTGCCATCCAACTATCCTGTTTGTTGTTACCTGTCTCAGGAACACCTGGCAGTATTGGCCAGAGAATGTGGGGCCATGTGCAGAGCGACACTGCTGCAGCAAGCCAGGCTGGTTGGTGTTACCTCCTTCAACGTTGCTGCCCATTTTTCCGAATGAATCATACACTGAACCAGAGCACAAACACAAAGAACAGTCAAATAACTGTGTGACTTACAATTTTTTTTTCAGTGAACCATTGATTATGATTTTAATAACTTTCCAAGACTAGAAAGTATGTTAATACTGCACTATATTTAAGTGCCATGTGTTTTAAAGCTCAAGGTGTCTTTTAGTCTGAAAACAATGCAAAAAAGAGAGAGAGAGAGAGTGACATTACATTACAACAGATGTTATTAATTTTCTCTCAATCAGTCAACTTTTATTTATTTAAAACCTTTTGCAAATATAAGTAGTGCAAAGCACTCTACTAGAATTGAAAATACTAGGATGAATAAGTAAAATTAAATTAAATAAGCAAACATAAAAAGCACCAAAAAGGTATAAAACCAAATAACAGCAAAACATGAAAGAAAAAAAATAGTTAGCTATAAAAATAAGCTAGAATATTGAAATAGCAATAAGACAAACAAATTAATAGGTAAGGATAACAGTCAAAGATATTTAAAGCACAAAAAATACCAATATACTAAAACAATAAAAGAGAGTTAAACATTTAAATAAAATGAGATTTAAGTTATTAGAATATAAAATCCTACATAAAAGCTGGACTAAAGTTTTAGTTTATATTAAATAATGAAATCAATAAAACCAATGTTGGCAACTCATAAAAGTGCAGAAACAAGCCAAGACTCCGCCTTTGGATGTAATTTAAACAGCTTTTATTGCCATTTGAACAAAAAACAAAACAAAACCCAAAATGCTTTGTAGCGTGTTCATTCCTTGTCGACATAGGGCACGTTTTGGAGAACCAGCCCCACCCCTGCGATGCTACAGACTGTAAACAGTAGCAAGCCTGTGTGAAGTTAACTTTCAGGCTTTATAAGTGCCAGGCGCAGTCCAAATGAAGCTTCTGAAAATAGAAACTCGTCATATAAACTTGAGCATAAATTGTTGAAACTGCTATTCAGCCCAACCCAACCACAAACAACGAAGAGTTAAGTAGTGAGTTAACACAAGGTGCGTACATTTTGTCAATTAAGCCAGGTACCTGTCTGTCGCTGCGACGAGACTGGCTAACATAAGGTGTTAAGGTTAAACTAGCAAACAGATATACTCCAGGGGAGACGAAAGAGAGACGAAAATGCTTATAAGTGAATGAAAGAATGAGTGAATTAAACAGTCTGGAGTCTTGATGCCATGGGAAAAGTACATTGGAAGTTTCATTCACTGAAAATAATGTGAGTAATAACTTCCATTTTTCGATCTCGTCACCCTGTTTTTATCCAATCAATTGTCTCTAGTTGTAGCTGGAGATAGTTAAGATGAATTTGAGTGTTTGTCTTAAAAATCAAAAGTCAACAGGAGTTGGGTGTCTAGCCAGCGCTTTTGTGGCTTACCTATTTGGGCGTTTTATTTTGAAAGGGTGCTGTACAACTACCACCACTGCTTTTACTATAATCTACTTCTACAATAACTGCACTATAATAAACATTTGGTATACTTGTTATATTTCTTTTTTAATCCATGTATCATAACTTTGTTCTGGTAGATTTTTACGTATACTGAAAACATTAGTGTTTTGTCTTGAAGTATCAAATTTGCTTCTTTTCTGGGATTAAATTTTAGATACAGACAGCAGTATTAGAGATTGAGAAAGATTAATCTTTTTTGTCTTTTAATATACCCTCAGATGACTTTTCATGACTTCACATCTGACCCACACCATTATGAGAGGCTGCATGACTCAAAATCCAGTAAGAAAAATATCCTGTAATATGTCAACACTTACTGAGAACAGCATACTCCTTTGGTCTGTCCTGGTTAATTTCCCAGAGGAATGTGTCAGTGTCCTCCATACAGCTCTGAGACAAAGTCAAACCTGGTGTGTTTTCCAAAGCAAAACAAAAACCTGCCATTATTGGGAACACCAGCCAAACCAGGGCCATTTTTAAGACTGACTGCACCTTTTGACAGGAAAAGTGTTTAAATAACGCAGTAGGCACACAACGTCATCACAAAGGTAGCATAAAATTCATTTGGCATGGGTTGAATTAAATAACTGCTTTGGCAACTGAGGGCTGGCTCCATCTGGTTTTCTAGCTCAGGTGAGACCAGGATTTGGTTACATGGGGATGAGAGGCTAACAAAATGTTGCGGTCTGTCATTGTTACAACCCAGGCTCAGGATAATCACAGCTGCAACTCAGAAACTCAAAAAAACACTTCCACAGCCAGAGACAAAAGATTTTGTTACATAGTAGCAATTTTTCATTTTAAATCTTAGCCTATTTGTTGTTTCTTGAATCGTAGAGTGTTATTAATTTGATCTGAATAACCAAAAGTCAAACGTTTCTTATAATAACATCATATTTCCATCTTTGAAAGGATGTTTAATGCATCTATTTGGTTCTTGAATTCTTAAAGTTCGTCAGCATCGACCACTAGAGGGTGAGCTTGTCCTATAAACCAAAACGAGTGCAATGAATTCTAGGCAGCATTATGAAACAATCTTTATGAAATAACAAGCACATTTTTCAGTTTGATGCAGCTTCGCTAATCATGCTCCCATGAACTTTTTAAATCTAGATTTTCTTTTGCCAATTTCCGCCTTAAAAACCTGACCACAGAATCTCAGCACACCTGAAGGCACAAGTGCGTAGGACGAGGGCGTAACCCACAACGTGTACACAAAATCAAAGAAAGGTCTCTGCATGCTGTATCACTCTCAGTCATAGCTTTATTATTGTAATGTTTTGGTTGGTGTAACCTTCATCATGCATAAAAAACCTAAAAATATTTATCAGATGTCCCACTGTTACCTGTCAGTGTCCCACAAAACAATGAAGAGATTTCCGTTGGTTGTAAATTCAGTTTATGGTGGGAAGTTTTGGAGAAATCAGCAAGACTAAGGTTGGCTCTGAAAGTACGCAACTAAGACACAACACATGAAAGTAAGGTCTTCTCTGCCCAGCATCTCTGAGCACCACGCCTCATATGTGACGTAAAATGAGTCACTGGGAAAGTTTTTGCATTGTTTTAATTGATAACTGTATTCTGTTTTCTTCTCTGCTGTTGTTGTACAGCCAACAAGACTTTTTTAGTTTATGGAAGACACTGTCCGCTTATCCTTGATATTCATCCAAAAATGTCTTCAAAAACGATCTCCTTTGGCTAATAAACATAAGGCATTTAAAGTTGCTCCATAGAAACTGAAGATGCACTGATCCAACTTTCAAAGTTCAAATACCAATACCTAGGCCAGGGGTGGCCAACCTGTGGCTCGCGAGCCGCATGTGGCTTTTTGCCTTTCAGCGTGCGGCTCTTCGATCCATTCATAACAAATATATATAGATCTGTATATTGTTATGAGTAGTGGTGTCCTGATCAATCTAAAATATTGATATATTGATGCCTATGTTGGGATCTGTGTTGATCAATACTTGGGTGATGAGAATGATACTTATGTTTCTCTTCTCGACATGTGCTCCTCTTAATTGCTCATGTGCTCATAGCTATCTAGATAGACATATGGAAATGTATTACTTTTCACTTTATATCATTTTGTTCATGTGTGAGAGGAAGTGTGTGTGAGACCACGTGTGTGATGTGGCTCTTTGTAGTACCACAGTAAATTTTGTGGCTATTGGTCTCTGACTGGTTGGCCACCCCTGACCTAGGCTTTGGTATCGGTTTAGACTGAAACTGATCCGATTTGATACCGGTATCACTTTGAACATTCGCTATACCTTAATAGAAGGATGAGACTGAAGATGATGTTTTGGCAACTTCAGTCTTTTCTAAATTTTTAAATCAAAATGAAATAAAATTTGTTTACACTGTGTTTATTCTTTTTTATGGGGTTATACATGAGTAAATGTGTGCTGAGTAGGTCTCTAACAGTTAAACTGTAAACCTGAGCAGTAGATAAGTGAGGTACTTGCACATACAACATCTTGCTGTTAGCAGTTCAGAGGTGTTTTACGCTTGTTCCCCAACAAGTCTGAACTGCTGTAGGTAACATTTGTTGTGTTATTTTAGCTCTTCCTTGCAACTTACTGCTGTTTGGCATAATACTCAAGTGGTAGTTGTGATCACAGAGGAGCGTAGTACTGATTTGAGTGGATCTGTCCTGTGGATGGGTCCCTTTGACACCAATATCAGATCTAACTTCTTGAGTCTGCATTTGAACCGATACTTGATACCAGGTTATGTTGCATCCCTGATAGAAACTGTCACTCTTGATTGCTTTTGTAGGTCATACAGAGCCATTAGAATCAACTTTAATCTGTTTCTTTAGGCCACTATTTTATTTATTTTTTATCTTATTTGACTTTAGTCCATAAATAAGTCATATGGCAAAGTAAATCTAAAGCACTTAGACTACCATAGTATAAAAGTTTATGTGCATAAGTCAAAATCCAGACAGGTTTTCTGATATCTTCCCACAGAGAAGGTCTGATGTCTCATGTGCAGTGGACATCACATCTTGCTCATGTTGGGTTTTATCATTTATTGACAGAATGAACAGCTTTTTACATAAGCCTCAGAAATGTCTAAAAACAGCAGCAGTAGCAGCAAGACACATTCTACTCAACAAAGAATTCACAGACTGCTTTTTCACATGCAGTTTTACAGCATGGGCCAGTTTAGGTCTCATTGCCAAAGTAGAAAAGAATGACTGAAAACCGAATAATAACTTCAAGGAATGCTTATGACAAAAAAAGCTATAATAAATACTCTTTATATTTAGTGGACTCTTTTTTCTTTTAATTGAACTGGCTGTTTTGTACGAATAAGTCATTTCACAGCCAAGTTGACATTCACACAGTACTCCCCCCTCAGTGGTGTTTCTGTTCATTGACATTCATTCTTTTTCACTCAAACCAGACTCTCATGAATGTAGTCTGACATACAGAGTCCCCACAATTTTACTTTTAATCTGCCGTAAGAAAGCGGCTGTGACCTTGGCTGTAAATAAAAGGTAAGTGCTCTGCATTTTTGATATTAGATATTCAAGGACATTAACAATTTAAAAGTGATTTTTCATCACAAAGAGCTGCCATATAGAATGTACCAAGAGAGAAATTCAACATTAAAAGTTTGACATTCTTTCAAAATAAAATTCAATTTGGCCTGTATTTTTTGAAAACTGCATGTCTCTTAAGTGAAATATGGGTGGATTTAAATAAATGTTCTCAAACTAACTAACTTTAAGACTGTCTTTATGCTTATCTGATATCTGTTTTTTTCACTTGGTGTGTTAGATACAAAAGAAAAATAAATATATAGGTTGTGTCAAAATGTACCCAAAAAAAGAATTTGTTTTTGCCTGATTGTCTAAGATCTTCTGATTTGAGAAAATACTCCCAAATTTTTCACAGTCAGTATGATGTTTTAGATTCACACCATGGCATGGGATAATTTGAAGCCAGTGTAAGCCCAGAGATAAATTAAACTCATCTGTTAAGTACAAAAAAAGAAATCAAACCTAGAAATCTTCTAATCCAGCAATGACTTGATGAAGACCTGAACTTGAATTTACTGCATGTGCACTGATGTGGTGAATAATAAACGCATTTGTTCCTTTTTTCAGACATTCATTAGATATCAGCAGCTTTGAGGATCAAAGACACTGTCAACCTTGTGCAGATCGACTCCATTACAACAACATTTCCATACATTAACCGGTCTGAGTGGGTTATCGATGAAATCTGTTAAAAATTAAAAATGCTCCCCCTATAAAAATGATCTATCAAGGCCTATAGAAACATCTATTTGTGTACAAAAATCTTTTCAGTTAACTTTAAGACAAAAAGTGACTTCCACATATGTTACATATTTGAGTGTATAGTGTGTACATATAGTAGTACCATAATTGTACATCATGTAAATGCAGCACGACCACATGTCATCAAGAAAACTTTTACTCTATGTATTAAGGAGTTTCTACTTGTTTTTGATGGAATGGTTTCATGTGTTTCTCTCACTTTTCAGCCGCGCTCAGCCTCTTTGACTTTATGAACGCCATCCCGTGTGTCCTCATGTGAGTGTTCAGGTTTCCCTCTGTTTCAAACTTCTTCCCACAAACTTTGCATTTGGTATTCGGAGTCCCGTCAGTGTTCTCGTCTGTGACGTCCAGCTGGTTCTCTCTTTGACTCTCATCATCGTCTTTGCCCCGTCCGTTGTACCGGGCGAGGCCTTGCTGCTCCTTTAAACGGTGCACAATGAAGAGGTGTCGGGCAAGCGAGCGGGGCGAGGTGTAGCACAGGCCGCACTCTCGGCATTGGAAGGATGAGCCGTCAGATTTGTGCTGGGGAATGTGATCATGGAAGGTTGTTATGTTCTCGGTGGTGAAACCGCAGACAGCACACTTGTGAATTTTGAGGATGTTCACTTTGAGCCTCTTCAACGGTTGTGAGTCAGAACCCCTGGAATTCAACCCTTGAGGCCCCTCGTCATCTTCTGGCTTTCTCTTGGGGCTCAGTGTCTGTAGAGGATGTTAGAATGATCACTTTGGAATATGAAACTGACTGATAAGGAACAAAAATGGACACTGAGCACTGTCTTTTGTGACATTGTACCTTTTCTTTGTCGGGTGAGGCTTCCTTCTTGTTTGAGTTGGCATTCTTCCTCTCTGGGTCTTTGACCTCATGCATCAGCTGAATGTGCTGATCCAGCAGCACTCTTTTGGTGAAAGGCTGACTTAGAGCTGGACAGTGCCTGTTAAAACCCAACAACAAAATAACCATAACACTTTGCAAGCATTTTGATTACAGCTTTTGCTTAAAATAAAAGTTTTCCAACAGTTTTTTCCTTATTTCAGGGTAAATCTTTCTTTCTGCAGGAGAAGGAAACATAAACTTGCTCTTGCTTTCCTTCTTCTTGGATTAAAAAGACATCTTGTTTTCATACTCACGGGCAGGTGTAAATCTTCCGCACTCCCTTGTGTTTTAGACGGTTGTGTCGGCATAGACTGTGAGAGGAACTGAAAGACTTATCGCATTGTCGACACGGGTGTTTCTTCAGTACCTGTAACATCAGGAGAATATAAATAAAAAGTAGTCATACAATAATCTCGACTTTCTTAAGATATGCCTGTTGAGTGCTTGAGTAACAATTTGAGGTACTTTGCTTCAGCATTTTCTTTTTGTGAAGCTTTTTATCTCATCATCAAGCTTTAGCCAGTGGGTACTTTTATAAATTGAAAACTCCATTGCAAAAATACTCACTTTGCCATGATCGTGCCTCATGTGAGCAACAAAAAGCTCTCTGGTGCTGAAGAGGTTGTTGCAGTCTCCACATGTGTATCCAGAGCTGGTGGAGTTCTTGAGGTCAACTGAGGGGCTGGTATTTGTTTTCTTTAGGTGTGAAGGTGAAGATTTCTTTTCTCCTTTTTCTTGAGCAGGGACATTTACTCCATCTTTGTTATTACTGTGTCTACTGGGGCTATTGGCACAGTTAGAGTTTGTGGGTTTGGTACTAAGTGGGAGGTTGATGCCCAAGTTGGGTGGACCTTCGATAGTCTTGAGGGTCCCATGGATGGCCTGAAAGGGTCAAGATATGCAGACAAAACTATGAAAGTCTGACCAGATATTAATGGTATCAGTGGCATTCATTTCAAACCTGAATTAAAGTGTTATTTTCCCACCTTGATGTGGTCCAACATCAGTTGTTTCTGTGCATAATGCATCGAGCAGTCAGGGCATTTGAACACCGACACTTTATGATTGACAACATGTTGGTCGAAGTGTGTGTAGAGCAGGGACTGCAGAGTGAACACGGTATCACACATTGAACATTTATAGATCACCCTGAAAGACAGAAGAAAGACCTTTACAACTTACATCAGGTAAATCTGAAGAAACCTGAAGATACAAATACAGAAGTTGAATGAGGTTATAAGCTTGGGGCCAAAACAACGCAATGGTAAACAAACACCGGCGGAGTACCATTATCGCTAGAGTCTGTGATTGTCCACAAAACAAATGGTGAAAGGTTACCATGTGGAAAAAAACAAACCTTAGTTAAGGCACCATGTCTAAAACCAGGTAATCTTACTGCTAATAAGGAAGGGAGGATTGTTTCCTCAGATAATGAATCAGTCATAGGTGTTAGATTTCATGACGTGAATGGAAGCATATAGAGGCGTGTGTTGAAGTGTTTCTATGTGGTGACAACTCTTGTAGGAAAGCTTGTGTATAGTTTCCGTGCAACATATTAATTTAATTGAATGTTAAATTGTGAGATTTCGTTTTGTTGTATTGTATCTACGAAGTATCCACAGGGTTTATGTTGTATGGGGCCACTTACTTTGGCTCTCCTGCCTTCATCCCAGGATGCTGTGTGTGTACATGTGAGTGGGTTCCAGGTGGGGTCTTGAAAGCCATGGGGCAATGGGGACATTTGTAGAAGATCTCACAGTGAACACTCTGGATGTGGGATTTTACAGTTGCAAGGTCGGCAAAGATTACACTACAGTGGATGCAGCTGCAAGGACAGAGAAATGGAAAATTTTCAAGGGTTTCATTAAAAACTGTCATGATTGAGAGAAGATTAGCTTTTTGTTCAATCTATAGTGAATCTTGAATGCTGTTCCGCACAAAATCTATGTTTTTTGTTTTAGACAATTTACCAAGAGAGCTATCTTGATGTAATTGAAAATGCACCATTAACTGACATTTGACATGTTGTGTGAATAAGTTTTACTCTGGAGTCTTGCAACTGTAACACTAAGCTAACGGTATAGTGCATATAGTATCATTGCTATTTCCTTAAAGACAACGTTAAGCTGGTCATACATGAAGCACTGTGAGTGGTATTTCAAATTACTCTTAAAAAACTCAAATTATACCCACAGTAGACAAGGGGATATAAATGCCACCTTTCTGAGAGTGTAATGACCTATTAAGTATTTTAAACATATCTTAAATTTATCCAACTGCATTTATAATTGACTGGTCAGACAGGCTCCATTTGGATGGCTTTTATCTTGAATGACTCCTCTCATAAATTGGTTGTTTCAGCTTTCTGGGCAAATTTGGTTGTGAGGAATATTGCATTAGTAAAATCAAATTGTCAAGGCAATCACAATGTAACTAATGACAGCAATTCCAAATGATGTAAGTTGCAATTTAAAAGCAAGAATTTTAAAGTCTGAAATTAGCTACTGACAGAGTAAAAAAACTGCTCCCTGGTTAATATCCTGAAGTTTGAAGGAACTTGCTCAAGGACTAAGTTGTAATGTTTACATACATTAAACTAATATGCAGACTAGTATTCAAAGATGTAGCTTAAGCTGTACTGACCGGTAGCCAACTCTTCGGCTATAATGGAGGCAGTTTTTGGTGACATGTGACTGGAAATGGACAGATCGGCAGCTGGCCCCACACTCGGGACAGATGTAAGGTGACTTGTGCTGGTGGATTCTCTGGTGTGACAGAAAGCTGCACTGATTTGGGAGGAGCATTTGGCAAATGGTGCAGGTTTTCTGTTGCAGACATTGGGAGGTACAGCATATCATGAAGTGATCTTAGCAGAAGTATGTTGAGGTATATGTATTCAAATTGAATCTGAATCTTATATTGCAAAGTTCACATGTTTCAGACACTCACCTGCCCACTCGTCTCCAGTGCCTGTTGATAGTGCATAGCTAGCAAACTGTCATCATGGAACATTTCATTACACTCTAAGCACTTCAGACTGTGCCTGCAGAGCTTGGATGCATCATCGTCCAAAGGCATTGCTGCCACAAGAGAAGCACTGCATGGAGCAGAAATTACTGTAGACTGGGTCCCACCATTAGGCGCTTTCCCAAGGACTTCACTTGAAGGTGCTTGTGCTTGAGAGGTGGAGATGGTGCCAATGGTATTGGAAGAGCCTGATGTGGGTGTTGTGGTTATCATCTGATCTGTAGGAATAGGTTTTAGGATCAGATGTGAGCATTGCATGACAACTCCTTTGTCCTTGTGGCCTCTGGCATGAGACAAGAGGCTGCACTTGTTGTAGAATACTAGACTTTTGGCACAGTGGTTGCAGGTGACCTCTATCCGAACACTGCGACGCTCATAGTGCTGTGTCAGGCTTTTCTCCAGAGCGAATGAATCACTGCACTCCAGGCACTTGTAGCCACGTGAGGGTAGAGAAATACAAGCTGAGGTTGGTGGAGAGAGGTTTGGAACATACACAGGTACAGGGTTTATGCTACTCAGGACTTTATTGAAGGCGTCCACCACAGAACTTTGAGAGGTGGCAAACACCTGAACACGAGAGACTTTTCTTGAGGCCCGGCCAGTGAGAGCTGTCTGCTGTTTGACTTGATGTGGTTGTCGATTCTGTGAGTGTTTGGTGGAGGACAGGGCCTGTTTAAGATCACAGACAGCTGCAGATACAGTCTGAGGCAGAAGATTTAGATGACTAAGGTGAACTGTCTTTGGGACAAGTTTGGCATTAGCCAGACTGGAGGCAGGTACCATGACAGTCTGTTGCTGGATGGCATTAGCAGCTTTCAAGATGGCACTACTGGCACTTTGCACTGATGCAGCTGGTATGACTGTTGCTTTAACTGTGGTGTTGTTAGCTAGTTTTAAGTTGATGACTTGGGAACCAGCAGTTTTGACAGCAGAGACTGGTAGAAAAGCTGTCGCCACAGGTTTGATCGTCATTTGCTTGGTTATCTCTATGGAATGACCTCCAGTGGTGGCTACTACTGTGGTGGGAAGAGTGGGCCTTGTAGAGGGTGAGAAAATTGCATTGGTTGTTGCTATAAAAGATGCGCTATTCTCTCCTTTTTTTAGACCCTCAGGATCAAACTCTGGAAGAATTCTGGTGACAGTACGCTTGATTTGGCCAGATGAGGTCTTGATTGTTTTAATCCTGACTTTCGGGATCACCGGGATGCTGTCTGTGCTTGAGTCAGGGGATCCTTTGCTGCTGCCCTCACTTGTGACACTTGAGGGACTGTCTGGTCGTCTCGCCAGCAGCCTTTTTGCTAACTCCAGTGCTGACTCTGACTCTTGTGTCTTCTCTGGAGTTTTGGGATCAACATTGACTACTATGGATTCTTTCTCAGGTCTTGGAGACTCCAGTATACCCACATCTGTGCCAGCCTTTTTGGAACTGAGAGCTGCAATGGCTGCTATACAGGATGAAAGCTTTGTGGATGACTTGGCTTTGACGTGGGACGCATTGACAAGCTCAGGTTGTTCTCCAACTTCCTTGCACTCCTGACTTTGGGATGTAAGGACATTTACTTGTAGATCCACTTCAGGTAGACCCGATAGAGGGAAATCACTCAACCTGGAACCTCCAAGTGTACGGTTATTGTTATTCTTATCAGGTTTTTGGTTGCCATTTACCCTGGGCTTGGAAACTTCTGCACATACAGGAGATCCTGAACTCTGCTCCTCTCTTTTTTTAGTGGACCTAAAGAATGACTGACTCCCCTGCCTGTCCAAGGGGTCATCTACCTCAATTTTATCATCATCATCAAACTCTTCAGCACTGGAGATAGGGCTAAACTGACTGAAGGTAGGTAATTGATGGTTAACAGGCTGTCCTTCATCTTTGGAAGCTTTCCATCCATTTTTGTTGTAATGGTTAGCAGGTGGTGGTGTCGCCATGAGGCCATTTTGAAGTCCATTTTCAACACCAGCAGAATAAGGTCGTGGATGAACACTGACTTGCTCTTCCTTCTCAGGTACATTCCCACCATGATCACTGGCATCTGTGCTTCGAGTGTTCTTTACAATGACACTAACAGCAATGTCGTGTCCAGGGTTTTGGGTGTTGTCATCTCCTGAAGCTACTGTGCCAATAGGTTGCTTGAGCTGTGCTTCATGGTCGTTATGATGACCAGATTCTATAGCGGCTTTAGGGTCCACCATGTCAGGGATGTCAAAGGCCGCCAGCAGGTCATCAAAATCTGGCGTCTTCATATCTCCCATGATCTTTCTGCTACTCTGATGGGGGGATCACCTGGGAAACGGATGTAATGAAGAGAAAAATTAAGCTTTGATTAGTTCTTCATCGTAGCACCACATCATACTTTGCACTGACGCTCTTGTGTGGTACTTTAAGTTTTATCTACATAATGTAGCAGCAGAGGTGACAAAATATTAGTTTGACTTTCTTCTTATTGTTGCCACTACTGTTGTTTTGTGTAAGTAAGAAATGAATATGTATTTTTGTTTACTTTTTTTACCCCAGGAAATGGGTAAAAAGTAACCATAGTGCTTTCTAAATCTTCTCTGCCAATACCTTATTCAGCAACAGCTTATTGGCTCTTGTTTATATTCATGGTGCTTCAAACTTTCCTTTGCCGATTTTGCCTTTGCCAAAGAAACAAACAGCCAAAATAGTCATAAAATCATCTTTCAAATTTCATTGATCCCACTAAACCGTTCAGCCCCAACATTGCAACCACCGGGTCTTGGGCCCTAAGGCAACACTACACTGCAAACTGTGGCACAACATTCTGACATTTTTGTATCAGACCCAGCATCAACTTTTCACCGTAGAGACCAGGCTTTACTTCTCACACAAATCAGTGAACCATGGCCCCCCATGGGACACAGGTTTTCCTTCCTTTGACCACTTTGTCGTAACTGACCCTTGTAGACCAGAAACAACCCAGAAGAGATGCAGTTTTTTAGATACACAGACCCAATCATCGCATCATCACAGTTTGGTCCATGTCAGAAATTCACATCGACCATTTTTCCTAAACTGGGCTGAGATTTGTGCCATGAGAAACTAAATTTGAGTTATTATATTGAATCTGAAAAGCAAGATCTGAAATGGAATTGATTTAATGAAACAATAATTGTTCTTCAATAAATGCTCTGAAACTTTTTCAAACCTTACAACCCCTATTCCTTACATTCAACAATACAACATATAATTTCACTTCAGCATAGCAGGACAATTATGTGATCCATGTCTGTTGGAAAGCGTAATCCAGCATTGATTACTGACATTCTCTTAACGTCAGTTAAAAACTCCTTCATGGTCTGTGTTGGGCAGTCTGGGATACCACCCTTTCCATGATGTCTGAAGACCAAGGACTTAATAATATTATTTAATTTTTACTGTGCATTAAGATAAATTATTTTAAGTTTCAAGCAAACCTAATTATTCAGTCCCTGGTCTTCAGACGTCATGGAAAGGGCGCTATCTTGCTGCGCTCAGCTAAGGAGTAAGGCCTAAGACAGTTATCATGGACTACTTGAGTTTCTAGGAAGATTTAATACAATTTCAAAGCAAATAAACTCAGCTTCAGATCATGGTCCAAATATCAGCACATATTCCTGCTTCTAACACATCAACTCTATGGACAAAATGTTCCCCTGCTGCCCAACATAACCCATCCACTGATAAATGACACTATAGAGCGACAATAAATCACCTTTATCTTTCACTTGTCATTACATTTGGCTGATTGGCATATGGCATATGAATTATTGTGCATTAACATCTTCCAACAGTAGGTGGACTAGTGCCTATGCGCTCTAAGTCAATGAAAAACCAGGTTAGATGTGACTTAGCTTATCCCTTCTGCTTGATGATTTACTTGTGCTATAGCAGTTTCTGCTCTGTATTTTCTCCATAAGCTTGGCCTATCTTTAGCAAATACCTGAAAGTGTGCCCATAACGTGCCTTATTCCTCTTGAATCAAGTCATTGATGTAATCTAGAGGAAACAGTAGATGTGACATTTTGATTATCTTAAGTACCCAGTAAAACCTCTTAATGTCTCTTCAATCAATAAATTCTCAAGATTGCTGTAATTAAACAAATTAAATCAGGGGAAAAAAACAGGAAACCAGTGTGCTTGTAAGTTGGTGGTTGAATGAGGTAATTACCCTTGTACCTGCATATCGGGAGTTCCTGTTTTAACAGAGATTTTCAGATGTTGGGTCAGGGTATGGATTTAATCAGTGAAATTGGTGTAGCTGTAAATTGAACAGTATT
The DNA here is from genome assembly GCF_033239565.1 of Halichoeres trimaculatus. Classification (NCBI taxonomy): domain Eukaryota; kingdom Metazoa; phylum Chordata; class Actinopteri; order Labriformes; family Labridae; genus Halichoeres; species Halichoeres trimaculatus. The sequence goes on along the minus strand of NW_027437194.1, from coordinate 16,631,528 downwards.
CTTTTCAGTAGATTGGCACTCATCATCTTATTGTGGGGGTGGGCTAGCTTGATGAAATGTAAATGATGACTCTTTGTTAGGCTTCATAAAGAACCTTTTAACACTGAACGTCATAGATGTATTGTGATGGGATTGGTCCAGTGTGTCACTATGTATTATGGACACATTATGGATGTTGGATGAGACAAAAGGCACAGCCATGAAGCTGCACTGCTTGTACAGTACGTGCAGTCTAACCAGTGCTACTCTTTGATCTGAATGCATGACAAACACATCTGCTCACACAGAGACTCATACCCTGGAGCTTTATCTTTGGTTTGAAAAAACAAACAGGATTCATTTGAGATGATACAGGAAGAGTGGTAATGATAAAGAATCTGTCTGATAAAGACAAAGAGAAAGAGGTGAAGACATGGTGTGGAGGGAGAGGGCAGGCGAAAAAGGCAGTGAAGGGGGCAAAATGGCTGCTGAGCTGTGTGAAGCTGCAGCAGGCAGAGAGAGAAAGGCCTGGTGGAAAGAACAGCAAGTCACAGCCATGACAGCCAGCAGCAGCAGCAGACTTTAGACACTAAATGAAGGTTAGATACAGAACAACATGAAAAACACACAACACAAAACTCCTCTCAGAAACAGCAGTTTAATACACATGCATGATTACCAACTGGGAATAACACACAGAGTAAAAAACAACCACGACCCCAGTAAAATGTAAAATATCAACATGCAAGTGAATCAGCCACTCTCACCCTCTTTCCTCCGTCCCTCTCCAGCCACAAGCAAACCTTCTTTCCTTCCTTCCTTTCATCCTGCAACAAACACAGTCACAACACCACTAACCCACAGAAAGCCATCAACCCCACCCTGCCTGGAAAAAAAACAGTCCTGTTTCCTCACAACCAGGCGAAGGCCCAGAACACAGGGTCAGGTTACATCCAGGGATCTGGTGAGAGCTGGTGGTCCTGGTGAGGATTCTCCTTAGTCATTCCCTGCACCACTACCAGCATACTGACATACAAACAGATAAATGGATCATACTCCTCTATATGGGTACGAATGTGTGTGTGTGTGTGTGTGTGTGAGGCAGGCTGTAGGCTGCAGATTCACAGACTCCCAGCCAGCCACGTCCCCCTGTCCTCATCCCTTCCTAAATCTCCCTGCCCCCCTCGCTTTCATCTGCGTAGCACACCGACATGCGGCGAGCAGCGGCAGCAGGGTCTGTGTCTGTGCCACGGTAGCTCGTGGCCGAGCCCGTCAATGGCTGCCATGCAGGAGCAGGAGCAGGAGCAGGAGTCTGGGCTATCTCTATCCCACAGTGGAGCACAGAGACGGCATTGTTCCTGTTAGCCCTCCGTCTGCCTTAAACCGGTTTCAGCTGGTTCCGGTCACCCAGCATAAAGCTCTCTGCTGCAATACGGCCTCAGAAACACAGGCAGGAGCAGTGTGCTCATTTCCCAGGAAGCACTGCAACATGTCTCACTAAACTACATGCATATTTTCAAGGAACACAAGAACACACATGGAAATGACAGTCAGGAGATGCAATGTTGTAAACTTAGGCCACAAATTTAAACAGCAAGACAGAGGATGTAATATTTGAGTGAGTACAAAAACAGTTAAATTTGGAAAATCATTGAAACAGAAACATGAGGTTAATCTGAGGATTTTAAATTAGGTGATGCCAAAATAATGAAAGAATCAATCACTGAAAAAAAATAAAAGACAGTAGAGGAGCTGAATCTGTTACCTTGGCCTGTTTCTCAAATGCACCCCTGTGCTTTCATCCAGATCCCAGCTTTTTGTCTTTAAAGACTGAAAAAACTCATCTGCAGCCCCCAACAGCTTTACACTCACAGCACTGATATAAAGACAAGGTTTGTATAAACACAAAAGAGTCTGACATGGGCAAACACAGGCCATCCATGCACCTCCCTCTCCAGATTTCCACCAAACATGGCACCCAGAGAGCCAACACAGAAAGCACATCAAGACAAACATGCAGGTTCATGCGCATATAGAGGTAAATGTGGCATACCCTTTGTCAGATTTGATGACAGATATTCAGGAAAAAGACAGTCTTCCTGTGGAGGCCTTAGCACCTGCACTCACTCAGCTCCAACCCTTCCAGCCCCCATCCTCCTCCTCATCCTCCTCCTTCCCTCCTCCCTCTTCCCACTCTCCTTCACTGGGTCAGTCTAAGATTTTAAGTCCCAGTCCAGGCCTCGTTTTTCTCCTGAAGCCACCATCGCTACCACCACCACCACCACCACAGCCTTGCATGAAGGGAGGGATGGAGAAAGGGGGCAGTGTTCAGCAGGCGATGCAGGCCTTTTGTCTCTGTGTGAGCAGGGGGGTGAGGGGACTCTTCACTCTGGCTCTGAAGCAGCAGCAGCTGGTGCAGAAAGAGGAGAGAGAGGGAGACCGAGACAGAGGGAGGTGGGGGAAACAGAGGAAGAAAAGGAAATGAGCAGGATAAGAGTAGAAAGAGGGCTTCAATATGGTCATATTTAAGGCCTGGATCATAGGATATCAATATATGACAGTCTGTAAAAAAGATGGTTTGTTGTGTTATCATACTGCTCTCAGTCCTAGTTGCTTTAACAGATCAGCAACATTATATTTATCACTGGGTAAAATACTGGAAGCTTAAGCTAGAGCAAACTTGCCTTTGGCCTCTATGTAAGTCAAGGTCAGTGAGGCTTGTCTTTGCTTTTGTTTGTTGCTTATAACGTAGAATGGATGCAATCCAGCTACCTGCTTTTGTAATGGCCACAAGAGAAATGCCAAGGTGGATAAATCTGCAACACAGAATGTGAAATTCTTTCACAGAATTGGAAGTCCTCTATATCCTAAAAAAAACAAAACAAAAACAAAACAATGATACCTTTAGAGGATTGCATTGCATAAGTTATTAAACAGACTAATTATTTGGTAACCTACCTGAGAGACTTTGGTGAGGCTTTCAGCTGAACAAGGCTACCACTCCTGTAAAATGTGGAAGACCTCTCAAAGGCAATGAACATGTACAAAAATGCACTATGCCAAATTTTGTTCACCAACACAACAAAGATACATTTATACACTGTCAAAGTGGCTGAATCTGTGCATGTCCATCCTTAAAAAGGCCCCTCATGGTGCCTCATGCCTTTTTACAGTGTGGCAGATTGTCTGCAGAAGAAGAGGCTAAGGCTGCTCCCCTCCCCAAACAGAAACTCAGTCCCATGACGTCACACTTGGCTTCAGTTCTGGGCTCTAAAAAACAAACAAAAACCCCCAACACCCGTATATTATCTCAGTAACCCAGACAAGGCCAGTTGTAGGGGTTATTGATGATTTTGCCCTTTTGCGGGCAATATCCACTGTTCTCTCCCCATATTAGAGGCATAAAATCCTAATGAAATACTTTTAAAAAAGAATAAATTTGTAGAATCTCTTGTGTGTAATGATAATAATAATAATAATAATAATAATAATAATAATAATAATAATAATAATAAAAAATAAAAATAATAATAATAATAATAATTATAATTATTATTATTATTATTATTATTATTATGCTCCATGCAGTTGTGTGTTTTGTGCAAAGGACATGGAATTTAATTTTTTTACTAGTGCAGCTGATGAATCTCTGCTTGTTTTATCTTTTCTGCAGACTATCAAGTTTCCTGTATATGGATGTCCTATGTATGGAGGAACATTTTGTTTACATAAAACTATCAGTGTTAGGATACTTTTTCAATTCTAAAAGAGGGGGAACTAATGGAAAACACGATGGCTTTTTAAAAGGTTTAATTTGCCAGTATATTATCAATCAAATCATCCCATTTGCAAATTAAAGTAACCATTACATCCTCTCTCCATTACTATTCCTTCTCTTGTGGACAGCTGCTCAGCAATTGGATCCAAACATTTTTCGAACTGCAAAGATCTCTTTGTGAAAATCTGTCTTTTTTAATTGGTACTCTCACACTGAAAGGCCTCCCTTTAACAGCATCCCATTTTCATGAATACAATACAGTTAAAGCCATGACACCGCCATCAGATCATTTAATACGTCACATGACATTTTGGATGAACATTATCAAATAAAATTTAAATAGAACACAAAATTAGAGGTTTCCTGCACGAGATCACTTATTGGTCACATGCTGGTACATGTGATCTATCAAATTAATTTAAAGAAACATGAAGAAAAACTATAGTTAATGTTTTAATATTGTTTTATAAACGTAATTGTATAAAATCTGTAAACTTAAAAAGCATCACAACACATGACTCGTATATAAAAAAATAAAACCCAAGTTCCTCCTAAATTCACCCCACAGTGCCATCTGCTGTTAGTACTATAAACAACGTTCACACAGAATCTGGTTATTTTAGTTATTTATTTTACAATCAATACATTTGTGGTTAGAATTAAAACTCAATACAGATTAAATAGCACACACTTTAGATTCTAAACCTTTTGAGAACTTTTAATTTTTTAAAGATTTTTAATGACAGGCTTATAAAATGATGAATGACGATGATGACGAGTCAATTCCCCTTAAGCTTTTCAAAAAAGCTTGATATGGTCTGATTATGTGCTGTGAAATGACTCCACAGTAATTAAAGGTTCACTTGAATGACATGAGTGCTGCCAAGTCACACATTAATGAACAGGTGAATTACTAATAGCTCCTTATCTTCACAGCATACGCTAAGTTTGTGCTTTCCTGGTTCGATTCAAGTTGTGATTGATTCATGATTATGAGGTAGTAATTTTTACAATCAAGATTAATTAGGCAAACTTGAGCACCACAATCCACTGCCATACAGACGTGATTTTTGTTAAGGGTTGCTTTTGTTTAGAAGCTTATGAACCGAGAGCAGATGCTGTATTCTTTTCAACTAGACATGCACCGATCGATTGGCTGGCCGATCGATTGGTGCCAATTGCCTTAATTTTGGGGGATCAGTGATCAGAGATCAGGGATTGGTGATCGGCCCATCCTTTTATATAAAACTGATCCGGGGAAGGCTTGACAGCCAGCCATTGTTGCTTTTTGCGCTGAGACCTAAAACTCAGGACACTTTATTGGTTGTTTAAGTTAAAACATAAAGATTTTATTGTTTCACAGGTACTGTTCAGTGATTTTTGATAAAATAAGATTGGAACATTAAAAGTATATGCTATCAGATATAAGAATTATGAAAAATAAAAATTGGTATTGGCCCAAATAGGTATCCGCAGGTCAGGCTTTTTAAAGATCGGTGATAGCGATCGGTGATCGGCCAGAAAATTGTGATCGGCCCATCCTTATTTTAAACACCACTTTTCTTCGTTCATGACAACTTATCCAAGGTAACGTGTTTAGTTTCATTTACATAGCACTATTCTTTTGAAAAGTGACAACAATAAAACTTTGTAAACTCAGTTTGCAGCGTAGTGTAGTACCTGGTAGGTGAGCAGACTATCTGTCTAGTGCTCTAAGATGTGTCCATGATGTGTAGCATGAGTAAATCACTGTAAAGTTTCTCTTTCTTTGGTCATTTTCTTTTTGATAGTCAAGCTCTATTGTCCACTTTTACTACAAAATAAATCCAAGAAACCATTTTTCTTCAAGAGAGAGGACAAATCTTGCTTTTCACTGCTAAACTTTGCTGACTGGCGTAGTGTCATCGTAGGGATTTTTAGTCTATGCGCCATAAATCAATTCTGTGGTTGGGTCAAATACAGATACTGATAGATAGCATTCAGAAGTAAGTGAAATTGTGGATTATGAAGAAGCACATATATAGAAGTGAGACCATTTCAATACTACTTATAGAGTCCTCACAGCACGTTAGAGGAGCACACATTTTGGACCAAACCTTTGTTCTTTTTTTTAATAGCTACAATTACAGGCTTACAAAATGCTGAATGACGCAGCCAATCCCCCAGACAGCTTGATATGGTCTGATTATATGCTGTGAGATGACGCCACAGTAATTAAAGGTTTCACTTAATGAATGACATGAGTGCTGCCAATTAACTCATTAATGAACAGGTGATTTACCAGTAGCTTCTTAACCTCACAGCATACGGTAAGTTTGTGTTATTCAGCTATGATTTAACATTATCACAGTACAAACGGTCATGGATTATTTTCTTTTTCCTCTCTATACTTAGCTCTAGTCCTATGTTTTTCTTTTATTTTTTATCATATCCTTGGCATTTAGTAAAGTCTGGACACATGCTCAGTACAGGATCCCACGCACGATCTTGTTGTCTTGTATTAAAGTAAAGTAATGAATATATCTGATGGCACCGCCCTGTATGCCAACCTGATACTGCTCTTTGACCACCGGTGATTCATCCAGCTCTGTTAAGGTCAAGCTTGTATGAGCCAGAGATACTTTTTAATATCTGTTTGGGAAGTTATTTTGTGTGTGTGCGCGTGTGTGTTTGTGTGTGTGTGTGTGTGTGTGTGTGTGTGTGTGTGTGTGTGTGTGTGTGTGTGTGTGTGTGTGTGTGTGTGTGTGTGTGTGTGTGTGTGTGTGTGTAGGGGGTTACGACCTGAGGTTACCCAGGGGAAACCCTCGACCTTTTCAGCACCAAATGTTACTCACCTGCATGGACTCCTCATCTGTCCTCACGTATTTTCACCCAGCCATGTGTCTGTCAGGCAAGAGATCAGTCTAGTATGAGAAAATTTCAACTGTTTGACTGCTCTTTTATTCCTGCTGTTGATTTTTCTAAAGGGACAAATACACTTTAATAAACAGAACTGATAAGTGATTCATAGAAAGCATAATCAAACTCTAAAAGGCAGGTGCCTCTCGTAGCAACATTTGTCTTGGTCTCTCCTGACACTTCATTCGACCTGTGTTCCTACTCTATTTTTTTTTCAGCATAATTTCCGGTTCTCTAAAAGCAAGGTGATGTTTTAAAAACCTGCAGGGGAGTGGGCACACCTTGTTCAAAGCAGAGCAGCAAATAATAAAAATTACAGTGACTGGGGTTTCTTTGATGTTATTCAGAACACTCCACTTAAAATGCCAAAACGAGGACAACTGTTAGTATGACAATACTGACAGTTGTCCTCATTTGTTCTCTGAAAGCAAGGTGATGTTTTAAAAACCTGCAGGGGAGTGGGCACATCTTGTTCAGGGCAGAGCAGTAAATAATAATAAAAATTACAGTGACTGGGGTTTCTTTGATGTTATTCAGAACAGTCCACTTAAAACGCCAAAACGAGGACAACTGTCTGTATGACAATAAAATAAAAAGTTTATGTGATGGTTTGGTCATCTTTATACTTCTGTTTCATCACCTCTTCTTTTAACAACACTCCATAAACAGTTTAGTTCTGAGGCAACCACCTGCTGTTATTTCTACCACTCTTGACTGGCAAAAGGTTTCAGCTGCTCAATACTTTTGTGTCGCCTTCTTCATCTTTTTTATGCCTTAATGCATGAAATACTTTCAATATGTGACAGGCTGGGACTGTAACCAGTTCAGTTGAGCATCTGGGTTCTTGTACTAAAGAGCCATGGCATGGTTATGCCCAGGATTTGGTTTGACATTTTTTTGTTGAAGAAGGTACCAGAGTCTCTTGATCTGGTTTCTTATTTGCACAGTAGAGGGACAGATTGCACCTGTTGAACTGTTCCCACTGATGGTTTTTTCATGTGTTCCAGATTAGTAACATTAATACACTGGTGACAATGTGGAACTTCAAAGGAAATGTTCCCCACACCCAGCCTTAGCTGTACCATTGCACTTGTAGTCTTAAATCTGGTATTGGTGCAATGCCAAATGTTGCATCTTTGGTACAATTTTTTGTTGCGTATACACTACCCACCTTTTCGAACAAGTTCCACTCTGTTAATTCTCCTGCTATAAGTTTTACACTTGCATTGTTTACCCCACTTGTTGAGTCTAATCCATTTGATATGTTGCCTTTCAGTGCAGCCACCTTCTTGAAATTAGCAGCGTGCACTTTTTTTTTTTTTTTTTTTTTTTTTTTAAGGAAACAGGCTTCTATGCCTAAGCATTTTTTAATCCCTGTATGTTTCATAGTATGTCTTGAAACTTGTTCCTGTGAGCAGCATCTGTAGATTTAAAAGATAAGTTTTAAAAATGTATAATATTGTATATGCACCTCTTTAATACTTGAATCACTCTACAACACGTGAGAAAGAGAGATATCTTCCACACAGTTTTCTTCTGCCAATGCGGTCCAATTAACAGCATATCAACTTAATTGGCTGATTCACTAATGTGGCCAAATGACATCACATGAATTGTCCACTTTAATGGCTGCTTGACAGACGACTTGAAGTAAATTTTGCGTTCAGTAATACCAAAATAAGATTTTTTTCTTTTTTGGTTATTTTTTTCTTAAGCAAGCCCAACAATTCGAAAAGCTTGTCTACTTTCCACGTTATTGCGCACCTGCCTTAACATTCAGGCGGAAGTCATCTCTCGTCTTGTCCATCATCGTTAATTGACGTCGACACCTCCTGCAGTCACCCTGCAATTTCTACGCAAGTGACCATTTATCATCACGGTCTCATCGTGCTGCAGGCGGCGGGCTACTCTTAAAAAGAGCCGCTGACGCACAGCTGTGTCAGGAGGGGCCATTTAACTTGTACGTTAGTCACATCTACTAAAGGCACCGAGGGAGGAAGTTAAACAAGTCCTCTCTTCTCAGGACCCTTCTTCTTCATCATCTGCGATATCTGCTTTTAGAAAGAAGTTCAGACGATGGAGGAGGTCTTTTAAAGTTAGTTAAAGCTGTTAAACTGAAGCTTTTTAAGTACTACTTTAGCTCACCTGCTTAGCGTTGTTTAGTTTTCCTCTGTTAAACCATGGGCGGAGTGTGCATGTGCATTTCGTGGACTTGGAGACCAGTGTGGCCAGTATTTATTATCCTGGCCACACTCCCCTGCATGCTGTACTGCTCAGAGAGTCAACCTGATGCAGGTGATGGAAAAATGTATTCACGAGGGAATCACTGGGCTGTAGGTAAGAGGAATTCAGTCTCAACAATACAGGAAAAATGTTCTTGCTTAAGTTATTACTTAAATTAATTTTCAAAAAGAATAATCTACCATCTCATAGAGTACAAAATACTTTAACCAAAATTAAAAACTTAAATCCAGCATGATTTCGGGATGTTGTGCTAGATTTAAAAAAAAATTATTATTAATTAAATTTCATTTTTTAAAAATTCTTATCAATTACATATTACCAGTGTTGGGAAGCAGAGGACAGAAGTAATTTGAATCTTTAAGTGTGTGTTTTCTTGGGAAAAAAAAGTTATATTTTGTTGTATTTCACTTTTTTTCTTGTACTTTGATTTCATTGTTTGAATGAATTAAAAATAAAGTAGAACTGATTTCTTCCAGCACACTTCATGGATCCTGTTTTGTCTATCTTCCAGGTCATTTGATGGGAAAGAAGAGCACCGACAGCCTGGCTGAACTGCAGGATGCAAACAATGACTACCTCACACCCTCTGGAGCAGCCGGGGTTACAGAGATGGAGCGATACCTACGTCTGATGGAGGCTCTGAAGCAACAAAAGAACCAGAGGCAGATTATTGCAGAAAGGCTGCTTCGACTGCACAGCGGCTGGAGAGAAGAGAACAGAGACAAATATCTCAGAGAGGTCAGTCTGTGGATATAAGAGTCGGTATACTTAGAGTTTTTCTGCTTGAGATTTTATGCTTACTTGTTTTTAAACTTTGCATTTTAGATTTCAAATCTGCTTCTCCGAGCTTTGAGACTGCAAGAGGATGACTCCACCTGATCATCTACACTATCTATTACACGTTGTTATCACATGTCACTTCATTTTCTCCACTGTAATGATGCACTATTAACCCAATAGATGTTTGTTTTTTAAGTTATTCTGATTAACATAACACAGTTCTGTTGCAAAGATAAGAATGCTGAATAAATGTAAGTATATGATAACTACATCGCGATCCTTTTGGCTTTTGTTGGAAAATTATTTGTGCACAATCCACTGCTGCAGTACTATTATTTGCCACCAGGTGGCATAGATTATCCACTTCTGTTGGTTCTTTAAGTGAGTAATTCAGCAGCAAGTCAAAGTGTAGAGAGTGTGTCCCATAAGCAGTTAAACTCAGTGACTTTTACTGCCTCGGTTCCTCATCAGAACAAGCACAAACACAGCTCGGGGTCTTTTTAGGACAGTGGGACACATGGTAACGGTGGTGCTTATTAGCCCTCAGGGCTTGCACACAATAGGAAATACTAATTGAAACAATTTGGTTACACACATCCTTTTTTCTTAAAGCCAAAGGAAAGTTTCCTCCTCTGTCCTCATTTGTCATGGATGATTGGCCAACAATGGAGGTACAAGGCACTTTCACCCCGTCATTATGAGTCTGATGGCAGCAGCCAGAGGGATAAAGTTTACAGGAGCTAATGAGGGGAACAAGTGGGCTGACAAACTCATTCTACAAAAACAAGGAGAAAGTCTGGGAGTATAAACTGTCCTGTTTTATTACACAACAAAAATATGTTAAAATAAGAAAAAAGTGGATGCGTTTGATCCAGTTCACAAAATGTACGCAAAAGATGACAAATTATGCCATGAATTTCAGAACTAAATTTGCTTTTGCATGGATTTTGTATTTATTTTGTATTGCGCTGATTCCATTGATGTTTTCAAGAGTAAATAATCTTTTTGCTTGATCTCCCAGGCATGTTTGTAGAAGTGACCACTAGGAGGTGCCGCAGTTCGGGCTTTGCTTTCATTGACATGTACTTCCATTTCAAATATCCTGACACAAATGTCAACGTTTTAGTTTAACTAAACACATGGTGGTCTTTTAATATTTTTCTCTACATTCTTCTGATTATATTAGTATTTTTTAACCACTAAATGTATCATAAATTTGATTAATTCTAAAGAAAAACTTCAACAGAAGCTATTTTGTTTTTTTTTCATATAAAGTTTATTGAATCAAGAAAATATACACATCTGTTAAATGTTTTCCACAAGCAAAACCAAAGATCCAAAGTGAGTGGTGATCAGAAATGATAAGGACTTCATTGACATTTGTAAAATAAATACTGATGGGTACTAAAGGGTATTTTTGAAATCAAAAACAAAACACTTGACGTAAATGACAGCAGACTGAATGATCATAAAAATGCACAGTAAACACATAATACAGGAGAAGCAAACATCAGATCATCAGTATTCATTAGTTTAATAATGTACAGGACTTTCGCGGTGTGTCTCAGACATTTTGTAAAGGTACCACTTTGATTTAAACTATCTGTTTTAGCACTGACAAGCTGAAAAACAAACTTAGATAATGGATTAAAACCACATTGTGCAGTATTTGTAAAATTAAAATGTGATGATAAAAAACTGTTGGAAAAATGACCATGTTTACTGTAGATTCAACTCTTCAAATTGTCCAACACAACATCCGAGAGGCAGAGATCAGTATTTCAGAGTATAAATGTCCATGTAACCCGCGATCTGCATCACCACGTCTTCCCAATAGCATGAATATGTTCCTTGGCCTTCATCCTCAGAGAGGCGATACTGGAGTTCCTGGGGTCAGCTGAGCAGGGGTAAGCAGGGGGTGGGGGGCAAATGGAGCTCATGTGGGGCAGGTGAGGGCTGTGTCCCAGAGCTGGGGAGCTGAGAAAGGAGGCCGACAGGGAGGAGGGCATGGAAGCAGGCGGAGACGGGGTGTATGTTCCCGGGAGGCCCTGTGAGCCCGTGATGAAGCCGGGGAGGGACTGCAAGGAGGTAGAGGATGTGATTGGGGAGGAGAGCCAAGGGTCCAGCTGCAAACTGGAGCCCAGAGAGCTGCTGGGAGAGCGGCTGAAGGAGAGCAGGGAGGAGGAGGAAGTGTCCTGGAGCTTAATGGAGCTCACCTCCAGCTTCTCCTGACGACGCCACTTGGCACGACGGTTCTGAAACCACACCTGAAAAAATAGGAGTTTTCAATTTCAACTCTCATACAGCTACACAAAATTTAGTCAGCCTACAGGGTCAGCAGCTTCCACCAAGGACAACATTATAAAAAAATGAAATGCATGTAAAGAGTTATGTATATATTTATATTTAGGATGAGTGAAAACTAAAGCTTCAAGAAATATGCTGCTATCATAAACAGTTAAGAAACAAAATGATTTGCCATCTCCTTTTTTTTTTCATTTAAAATGAGAGCCTGGCCCAATCACAGGCAACTGTATGAATGTTTTCTTGTAAGAAAGAAAGAAAGAAAATGAGTTGTTATTTTTGTCAGAAGCATCAGCTCTTACCATGAAACTTTTTTTTGTTGACCTAAACAATTTTTGTTGTTAATACAGAATAATGTTTTTTTTTTCTTTTTTTTTTCTTTTTTTTTTTTTTTTAAATAAAGCAATACCCTTCAAGTTGGTATGAATATGAAATAAGTTGGACTAAAACGTGACTTCAGTTCTGATTTTTGGTTGTTTTTCGAATTTGTTTTTAGTTAACGTAAATACGGAGTAATATCATTTCACAGACAATTTTTCCTGCGTTAAATGAAATATTATCTTTCAGTTCTCGTTGGGAAAAAAATAACTGCACGTGTCACGCAGGTGTTTCGAGGCCTAATTCAAAACGCGGGAAATGAGGAATGACGAAGTAGCCTAGGTTTGGTTCCTACCTGCACTCGGACCTCCGGAAGGTTCACTTTCAGCGCCAGCTCCTCTCTACTGTACACGTCCGGGTAATGAGACTTCTCGAAGGCTCTCTCTAGTTCGTGGAGCTGGAAGGTGGTGAATGTAGTCCGGTTTCGACGATGTTTCTTCTTCGGGTTTTCATCGTCAGACAGTTTCCCGTCTCTATCCGGGGAGTCGGGACACACTGAGGTTTCAGCGGCGCTGCTGGGGCAGCAAACACCTGTAAGCGGAGGACAGGACGGGGTAAGGATATTTAAAGTTGTAACTCAACCCCAGAAAGGAAGTTTACACAACTTTTTCATACATTCTTAAATAAACTTCTCGTTTCAAATATTTTTTTTACAATCACCGAGTCAGGTAAATAAATAAAAAAATAAATGCGTATGAGGCTAGATTTCCCCTTTTCTGAATGAAAGTGTTCAAGTAAACAGAAAAACTTGCGAAACTCAACTTTCCGCAAAGAAACACGGCGTAGCCTATGTATATTCTTGCTCATATTTTGTGATTTTGCCCTGAAATAAATAAATAACAATAACTTACTCTCAAAACTTTCTGAGGAGTGACTCTTCTTCATCGGCGTCACAATAACATTCCCGTTGCGCTCCGCATCTTTGACCATGGCTTTTTCCGTCATGTTGTAAGAGGCTGATTTGTAGAAAAGTGTGTCCTCTTTAAATCCCAGTATGGCCTCTATGCTGTGGATGGTGGATGGGTTGTCCCCCGGGCTCTGGACGGCGCGTGCGGAAGGAGACAGGCGCTCATCCATCATCATCATCACTTGGGAAGATGATCCAAGAAGCCACATTTGTCGATAAAAGTCCAAAATGACGATCAAATGGACTCAAACTGAACTTTTCCCCGATATTTTAAAGTAGTCTTTGGTTTGGTAAAGTTTCAAACCAGAGCCCAGGCTGTTCAGAAACTTACGCACAAGTCGCACAGCTTCCAATGGGACGTCCTTAGTGGGTATGAAGCATCCTCAGAGGGGGCTTTTTAAAGTATCCCTCTTGTAGGACCCCTGCTCATGTGGCACCCCCGCAGCACGTCACAGAGGGGACGTCCTGATGGATCTGGTCCTGGATTTAGGGGTAACTGTGTCCTCCTGGTGCCTGTATGTGTGCACAGCCTCCCTGTAACTCCTCCCCATCTCAAGTGCATCAGTCAGTCAGTCAGCGCTGGCTCTAAACCGACTTACATAAATCTTAAAACCATCTTTCCACTCCTCCAGATGTCATGTTCATGTCAGTATGTGAAAAAAGAGGAAGATTAGGCGCACAGATTAAGGTACAACAAAATCATAATTACAAGAATTCTGGTCAGGACACGGATTTAAAAATGACAGCTTAATATTTAATCAAAGCGTGAAGATATTGTTGCCAAACCAAAAATGGCATTCCTTCTTGTTAGAGATATATATTTGTTGTATTGACCTAAAAAGAGAAAATGCAGCTCTTGTTGAATTAAAAACTTTTAGCAGCTCAAATTAATTAAATACGTTTTTAATGAGTCATAAACCACTTTTTAGTGATCATGGGTTTTTTTTAACTTATATCCTTTGCATGTCAAGTCGAAGCGGGTAAAAAAGCCTTAACAATAACAAATTTAGACTATGACCACTTAACAGCAAACAAAGATTGACAGCAGTGTGTTAATCCTTCTTAAGGGGATTACATCATTTTACTCAAAAGAGTTAAAACCCCTGAAACTATTTAGCTTTTCCTAATTACAGAAGGTGACCTTATCCTTTGTTTGGCTAACAAAGGAGGGGGGTCTGAGGAGAGAATGCTAACTGAGCACTCGTTTAATTAGCTTAAACAACACACACAAAACTTTACCTTTACAGCAAAAGATGCTCCCACTTTCTAGTGCTTTCTGAACACAAAGAACATGATAATAGCTTCCTGTGTGAGAATATTTTTTCACAGACTAATTCAGTTTTAGTGTCAGAGTTTCATTTTGAAACAAAAGGGAAAAACCTTGAACATTCAGAGCCATTATTGTTAGTTTAAAGCTATGCCTCCTGATAGCTCTGAATAAAATGAAACAAAGGGAATAACATTTTAAAAACATCTACACATTTTGAGTTGCCAAAATATTTGGTGTAATTTTTTATTTTGACTTATCTTTAGACCCACAGGACAAAAAGGACACACAGTTGTGTTTTTAATCGGCACAGAAAAATATCAAAGTCAAAGTTCCCAATGTCAGCCAAAAAAAAAGGAAACCTTTTATCATTCTTCTGTCATATTTATTGTAATTCTCTGTACACAAGTCAGGCATCAATCCACTGCCTTCAAGTAGATCAAAATTTGGCAGCTCATCTTTTAATAGGACACAAAATTTTCCCTGACTTAGTTTTTTGCACCGATATATTAAACTTTTTGGTGTAAATGGTAAATAATGGAAAAGTTTTGAAACATAAACATGTTCGACTAATCATCAAATGAGACTAAAAGCTGCTCCGAATCGCTTGTGCAAAAAGTCACACGGGAACTCAACGATATTGACATGAGAGTTTGCTTAAATTGTGACGTCACCAGTTGGGGACTATCCTTAGAAGTCATTCAAAGAAAAGAGAAATATGATTGCATGAAAACAGTGGAGGAGGCTCCCAGAATAATTGGGATTTTGTGTGGGTCTTAAAGAGACAGTAGTTGAAATTAAGAATTTCAGAACCACCAGCCTGAGTTACGTATGGATTTTTTTTAGCTGTAAATCATACATAGCTACTACAAATCTATCAGGGGGAATGTACAAAGTAGAGCCCGACTGATATGGGATTTTTGGGGCCGATGCCAATACCGATACTGGGGGCAAAAAAAAGCCGATATCCAATATGTCGGCCGATATTCGATATATCGGCTGACATATATAATAAATTAATTGATATACATAGGATATATACTGTATATAATCACAAATCATTATAATACCCATATGATTCAAGACAGAGACAGACTACTACACTATTAAATTAAAACAAGGAACTTAAATTATAAAACTGTCAACAAAAGAACTGTAGTGTAAACCAATGATAAATAAGAACAAGCTGTAAACACAATAATAAATAAAGAAGTCAAACTTTAAACACAGTAAGTATATATAAAAAAAAAGTAACACACAATGAGCAACTTACACAACGTTAAAACGCCGTATTATAGTCTTACATTAGATAATGGTGGACGTGTGAATTAACAGTAGCATTTATCTCTGTTTATCTCACAAAAAAGCAACTAACAGGATGTGAAAACGCCGTTCTATAGTCTTACATTACATAATGGTGGACGGAGGGGGCGGGCACTCTGGCAGTGTGCAGCCCAACGCACAGACACACAGGAACAGGAGTGACAGAATCTCCATGGAGCAAAATTTTTTATAATCGGCTACATTTTGGCCGATGTTGATTAATCGGTGACAGGCATAATTGGCCGATTAATAGGCCTGACCGATTAATGTCTTATCATTCAATGTCTTACCGACCGATTAATCGGCCTGACCGATTAATCGGTCGGGCTCTAGTACAAAGCCTAAAAAACAACCATAATTCCATCTCTTTAATGCCAATGTCCACAATTTTACAAATGACCATGTGATGTGGACAGACAAAATGCTGGGTATATTCAGTTTGAAAGTAACAAAAACAAAAACACAAAATTAATATAAAAATTCAAGGTTTTTTTTGTCATCCAAACAACTTGTCAAAATCTAAAACTGATGTAAAACCATTTCTGTTGTGATTTCTTAAAAAATGATTCGGGGACTCACTTTAAAAAAAAATGGTAGTTAAAGGACATTTTCTTTAGTCCCAAGTTAAACTGAAATTCAATATTGACCAATACTTCAGTAGGCTCTTGTACATACTGTTGTGTTGTTTGCTTCACTGTGAGCTGTGACTCAGAGACATTTTGGGTTTGATTCAGGCTAGCTCTTTCCTAATGTTTCAAGTCTCTAGGCTAACAATCGCTTTGTTATGGCTTCATATTTGCCACATACTGGAAGCTTTGACTCAGTTAGCGAAGACAAGTTTAAGGTAGCTTTACAGAAGCTAGTAGGTATCTCTGGACTGATTCAAGTTAGCTCTTTCCCAGGGTTTTATGTCTTTGTGTCAAACTAACAGTATCCTTTATGTAGGTTTACACTCAATATTTAGCAATGTCTCTCACCTTCAACAAGTTTCTATGTTTGCCACTTAATTAATGCTACAGTAACAGTCTCTTTGTTAAAGTTACCTATTGGCCACACTTAGAGCTAAGACTGAGTTAGCCAAAATAAGTTTATAAGCTAGCTTTATGGAAACACCTTTAGAAAGAGCTATAGGCTTGATGTTCTCTTACGCTAACAGTCTTTGTATCACACTAAAATAACAGTCTTCTCTTTACTTTTGCTACATAATAGAAGCAGTAAGTAGCCAAAACAAGTTTGCAAGTTAGCTTTGCAGTTCCTCTTCAACATATTTTGTCTCCTGTAGATGGAGTCAGGCTAGCTCTTACCAAAAGTTACACCACACTCGGGTCCACCCCTTGTGGAGCTTTATACTTGCTACATGCTAAGAGCAGAGACTCAGCTATGAAACATATTAATGAGTAAGCGAAGATGGGTTTTGTTATCTTACTTTCTTATCTTAAGACAGAGCCAAGCAGCTGTTACCTGATGTGTACAGTTTTTCAGCTAAGCTAAGGTAGCAGTCTCTTAGCTGTTGTAACAAGAGTGGTACCAAGATTATTATCTATCATTCAACAATGAAATAAATGAATTTTGGTTTTAAAAAAAAGTAAATAATTAGAAAATAAAGATCTACTTATTGCAAGACCCAGTTTGTCCCTTGATACCGTCGTGAAGGGAGAGACAGAGAGAGAGGGGGCACAATCCGACAACCTTGGCTCTGCTGATCCTATTAGATGGTAATCTCCAGACTTCATAAATCCACAGCCGTTTAAACTTGGGCTCATTTGAAACTCTGAATGTTGAGGATTTCTTCCTCCCCCCTGTTCTGCCTAATCGTCCCTAACAAAGTGTTTGGATAATGCCCAATTAAATTAAGACCTTTTTGCTTTATTCACTGCATCAGCCCTGATTAATGTAATGGGCTTAATCTGAGTGTCAAACAGTTGTATGAGAAAAAAAATAACGTGTGGCTAAAATGATAAACATTGATGGGGATTTGAAGGGTGTAATTGGTACACATAACAAGATTTCTTTTTCCAAAATGAAGATCCTTAATAGTTTAATTGGCTTACATGAGAAGATTTAAAGAAGACACTTGATATTAAGGGATAAAGATAATTTTTTTGGGGCTTCCATGACACAGAGAAAAATCTCATGTATTTAATATACATCTTTATTTGAACAATACATTTCTTTTCTCAGTAACCTTCACATATTATTTCATTTGTGTGTATTTACATTGTCTTTTCTTATAGTGGAATAAATCAATATGTATTACATTATGACAGTGATTTGTGCAAAATTGCAAATGTCTCTGCAACAGTTTAGTATCACAGTTAAAATATATTTATGGAGAAACAAGCATTAATAAATGAACATGTCAAGACTCGTGATAACAGTCTGCTTTGTAATTACACTGGAAGAAAAAAAAAATGTCTAAGTCATAATTAATTCAAACACCACATACAAAAAAAAAACAACAAACAAAACCTAGAATATTCATCAAACCAAGAGGAAAGGTGAAACACTCACACAGGATCAGGTGATTACTTAAAGAAGGTTTGGTGCAGTGTTAAAAATATGAACCAATCTGCCAACATTAGGTCATATATGATCAGTGTTTTTAATGTTATGTGGCTCGAGAGAATGTAAGTGAGGTGAAAAGCAGGTGGAGCACCCTGGTTTGGATTTTGAGCATTTTGTGGTTACTTCACTGCCAATTTGATTGAAGGGGAAAAAATATTTTGCTTTACTGCTTAAAATATGTGACGTATTACCAGAGCTCTGTCTGCAAAATCCAAGAAAGTGCAGAAATTCATTTTGTCTTCTCCCTTCTTTTCCTATTTTTATTTTCAATCTCAAACATCTGTCCCCCCTCACATGACGGAGCACTTCTCCTCCGCTTTGCTCTTCAGCTCGGTGACTGTGGCCGAGGCCTTCTCCTTCAGCTGGTCCATGTCCATGGTCTGCAAGTTCTGAAACTGACCCATGAGAGAGTCCTTCCCCTCCTCCTCCGTGGCATCCTCGTCCACCATCTTGAGCAGCTCCTCGGGCACATCCACGTCGTCCCCGGCCATCTCGATCATGTTCTCATCCTGCTCGCTCTGCGGAGAACAAGATCAGGTGGGTGAATAAAACAGGTCAAGGATTTTATTTTTTTGTTTTCTCTCAAAGCTCTCATTGTTTTTCTGTTTTTGTTTGACAGAACAGTCAAACCAAATACTGCTCAATCACTTCAGGAGATTATATGATACAGCAGGGATGTTTTTCCCATTTATAACAAACAGCTGTTTATTGATATTGAAAAATACTTCAGAGGTAAACAACCTGAAGGCTGACTTAAAGGCTTTTTACAGGATTAACATGCTGCCTGATTTCCATAACATACAGCACACAGACCCTCTGCTTCAAACAAACAAAAACAAAACAAAAACAAAACAAAAACCACAAGGTGTAGCGCAAAAACAATTGATTATTTCCTTTTAATGAGTTATGCCATCTGGATTTCAATGTGTATTATCGGCAAGCTCCAGTTTCTGTCTTAATCCATGTTCACGTCACTCCCGCCACTCCTACTTTTTTTCTAAATCTTATTTAATTTTGTATGCAGACTCTTATTAATTAACTTTGAAGCAAGTCTTCTTCTCCCCATGTGTTACTGCATCATGGAAATGCTAAATTTAAATCTAATCACTTAATATCTAGAATAGTCGTGCAATAGGTACTACTGTGAGTACTTTAAGCGCCAATCTGTGGGATTATCTCAGACCTGCTTTAGCCTCTCCTCTCTGAATCCCAACCATAGTCTAAAGATATCTACCATAGCATTGCACGAGACTCCAAATCCAATAGACAAACAGCAACAACTTCCTCTATAACTAAAACTGAACACTTCAATCCATAAAATGAATACATGTTGTTTGTAGTCTGCATTTTATAGTAGGTAGGTGTGACCTCAACCTTTGACCCATTTAAAGAAAAGAATCAACACAAGAGGTGACTCATTCTTGTTGGAAATCAATTTAAAAAGCAGTTTCTCACTTATAATACAGACACATCGTCCTTTGTCATTTGTTCCCTCTCTTGCTGATCTTATGCTGTAAACATCAGTTAGAGGAAATAATTAGATTTATATGAATAGCATCTTGACATTGTTCTCTCTGGAAATGTGTTGTTTCAATTTGAAAGAACAACAGTGAAAAGAAATGCGCCTTTTGTTTGAGACAACAAACAGCACAAAAGTGTCTGTGTGGTGAGACTATTAAAGACGCCTCCAGGAGCCAAGGTCAACACAGCATTCAGTCCAATAATCATCACACTCCTTTATGCTTTATGTGAAACTATATGCTTCTACTTGTAATTTGATTTTGCTCTTTTGTCATAGACAACAAACAGGACCTTTCTAACTCACAGATATGTGAGTGCTAAAATTTATCTTTAAACAGCCAAATTAAAATCAAACATACCTTTTGTGCTCCCTCCATCCCAGCAAAAATGATCGTCAAGACTTTTTTAGAGTGTGTCTTTTACATCCACCGAAGCAGACGTCGATCCGCCTTAAAGTCAGTCCACACTGCTCTCTAATGAGCCTGGGACACCTGCTCAGCTTTAGCTTTGTGAGACTCAAGGTGCAATATGGGACACTAACGTCTGCGGGACACTAGGGGAAACGTCTTTCTCACTAATCTACTGGCAGCACTTCCACCTCCTGTTGTCCACCTGCAGCTGCCAAGAGCTGCTGTTAGATAAAGATGACCTCAGGCATGAAGCTGCTATTTGTTGCTCTACCTGGGCAGGTTGGTTGCTTTAAGGCCATGAAACAGGGCTGATGATTATATTTACATATCCTGATCAAAAGACTGGGTAAAAATAAAAATCTAACAATCCAAAAATAAAATTTAAAAAAAGGAATAATTGGACAATTTTTCTTCTTATATGTAAAAATAAAAAGTATCTACTCAGAAGAAGCTGTTAAAAATTAATAAATGGCAGTATGATCATTCCCATTGTTGTTGTTGGCAATGGCTCACATCTGATTTATATATTCAAAAGTTGTGTATTGAAACACAGTGCTTTAGTCAGCTGTTTTATTTCCACCGAGGAGATTTCATCAGTGGACAGTTGAAGCAGACACCCAGCTATCATTAAAGTCCTATGTAAAGAAATCTGTTACCTTTGGCAGCCTGTATTTTTCCCTGAGGCACACCCTCAGTGTTGCCCTCTCCGCCTTCTTGTGTAAGAAATCTGCATCTCTTTCCATCCTGAAATAGATTACGACAATGTTAGCATGGTTAGTATTACTAGTGGTGTAAAATGTAAGGAAAATGGGTCAGTGGGTAGAAATGGGTCAATGTGATCTAGAATAAAAATGGTTATTTGGCTTGTCGTGATATTTTTGAATCTTCATGCTTCATATTTTTGCTTCAATTGAATCTTCATCGAAAATAGTTACACACAGCGTCCACTTTGATAAGTAGTAACATCCATCAATTTTTCTTTTACACATAAACATTAGTCATTTATAATTATGATGGAAAAATCTACTTTCTTCTACTTTAACCAAAAAGTAGAAGAAAGGTTGTTACTGTGTAGGCTCAACACTGAGTTTGCCTATTTGAGGCCAAAAAACTGATGAAAACATCCAAAAATATCTCTCAACACGTCTCTTCCCTTCCCCCCAGTTGCTTCTATTTTTTTGTTTATCTCCAAAGAGAATTGTTATACCACTTAATGATTAAAAATGTTTGGCACTGTTTCCCTTTGTCTAAACATAGGTTCTTTGTCCTCCTGCATTTTTAAAATCTTTTCATTTTAAGTGAGAGTATACAGTAGCCTCAAGAGGAGAGTGAGAGAAAAAAAACACTAGGGATCAATTTTACTTTGATTTATTAAACTCTCATTTGGGACGTTACCTCTCTGATGTTTGATACAACATTAAACTGTAGAACGAATTTGTATGCCATAAAATTTTTTTCATAACTTTTCTTTCATTTTTGGACATTTGCAAGAATTTTTTTGTGTTCAAAAGGATATTTTTTCAGGAGAACTTGTTCCTGTTTATTAACATATGTAAACTAAGGTCAAATAGGTGAATCTATGTATTTCTCTCGAAAAAAGAAATAAACTTTTGGCAAGACAAACAAACAAATCTTTTACCTTTAAATATACTTAGCTAAAACCTTTAAAACTGATACCATGGGTTTATAGAAATCTGAATAAGAACAAGTTTAATTTGTAATCAGTTGGTACATTTTTGTAACATTTTAGGGAATAATAGTTATTAACACTGGAGCTTAAACAATTTTAAATAAGACTTTGGAAATGGATCCCCATTCTTTTTTTATACCTCCCTTTAGGGCTTCCATAGGTCATATAATTTGCACTCTTATGTTTGTAGTCTTCAGTAGAACTCTCTGTTTCTCTAGTGCATTTTACTTTCTTTAGTTTGATAGTACAGAAAATATACATCTTTGTTTCATATCAACATCCTTGGAAATTAGGGTAAAGAAGTCTTGTTCAGAGTCTCAGCTTGAAGCTGAGTTGTTGAGTCAAGTTATTGATGCCATCATTCAGTTGCTGCACTTTTAGACATGGTGTGAAGTGTGTAGTCCAGGGCAGGACTCGCGTACTTTCCCTCAGCCAATTAAAGATGGGATTATTAGACCAGACTGACTCAAGCAGATTTGCAATCAAGCCAAGGCACCACAACTTGAACTGTAGTGAAAGAACAACAACACATGAGACAGAAGACCATCAGCCCTCAGATTAACTACTGATAAAACAGTTAACCCAGTCAGAGTCAGTACGACGCAGAGGAGCAGTGAGTCCTCCATGTTCTGTCCCTTCAGTTCTAGTCTGACATTTTCATGGATAAGGATTTACTGCTGTAGATTTGAAAACATTTCTAGAAATCTGTGATGATGGCAAATGTCATCTTTTAAGTCATTTCCCCCTCAC
Organism: Halichoeres trimaculatus; assembly: GCF_033239565.1. Taxonomy (NCBI): domain Eukaryota; kingdom Metazoa; phylum Chordata; class Actinopteri; order Labriformes; family Labridae; genus Halichoeres; species Halichoeres trimaculatus. The sequence goes on along the minus strand of NW_027437194.1, from coordinate 16,608,734 downwards.
AGGAGTGTAGGGCTGGATTAAAGTTGTTATGTAATAACTGGATCTGCTCTATGCTGCAAAATCAACTCCATCACAAAAGTCCAAAATGCATCCATAGCAACATGGAGGAGGACAAAACTGAGCGACCTGCTGCTCGAACAACCTCTGATCAAATATTCATCCAAACATCAGAGATAAAAATAATTTTGCAGGATTATAATTGCTTTGGTAGGAACATCTTTTCCAACATTTACTGTTGCAAATATTCCTTCAGTTGTTTTCAATGAATTAGAAAGTAGCTTCAAATGTAACCTGTCTGCTCTCGATGCAGTAACAGATTATGGGAGATTATTGATCCAGGTCCAGCAGGACCATTTGCGTTGATCGGTTTCATGTTTAAGGTTTAAAGGAAAATAAAGGGATATCTCTGCTGTGACCTTCAGCAACAGATGCATCTTACAGAAAACAGATATCTCATTGACAATGCATGAACAAATCATAAACAGTTTTTTAATTGTAGGTTGTGCAGCAGTAAAAAATGTTAAAGATTACAAAATGAAAGAAAAGGGAGAGTAAAGATTGGAAAGTTGACATGGAGCAGGAAAACAGCCAGTCAAGGTCAGGTTGCATTTCAGCAGCCATACTGTGTTGAACGGGCCGATGGCACACATTCAAAGTGGAGCAAAGTCGCTGAAGTTACTTACTTCTCCTCCACCAACTGTTTTTGGTACTCTTCATACTCCTCGCGTGTCATCCCTGCTGCTTTGGCTGGATCTGAGGGGGTGGCCTCCTCTTCTTTGTCACCTCCACCACCAAGACCCATTCCTGACAGCGGGTTCCCAATCATGCTCTTGATCAAGAAAGCCATCTTGAGTTGTTTCTGTTTGATCTACAAGAAAAATAAGTTTAATAAATAAAAAAAACAGGCTGTTGCTCCCTTTCTGTTGCCCTCCGCTTTGCCTTTCTTTAGCCGTCAATCCAGTAGCTCTCTAGCTAACCTGCTGCTTCACTATGGAGCCAAGGACACACTGACGACAAGCAACAGACACATACACACACGCTCACACAAACACACACACAACATTTTGCCACGGCCATAATCTGGATTTAATCCTCCCTGCTCCACTATGCTAAGAGGCAGATGGCCTGTTTTCTCTTCATTTTTAGACCATGCAGACCTTTGGAGATGTTTGGCTTCATCACTTTTGACACTTTCTGAATTGATTTGGAGGAGCAGGCTGCAGCAGTCGTCAAAAAATGCTTTTTGGAGGACGGTGGCGACAGTTTGGGACCACACATATACTGCTTCCGCCCACTCGGGTGTAATCATATTAGTGGAGAACGGGCCGGCCCGTGTGCAGCTTACACCGCTGAGACCCAACAGAGGAGAGAGAGGGAGAGGAGCGGGATTAGAGTTGTGTTTATCCCCCAGTGGAGCCAGCGCTCATGCCGTGCTATTGTTCAGAGGGAGGATGATTGACAGGAGGATGAGATGGGAGGAGATAGCTTTAGTTCCATTTCAACATTTTACTCTGCTGCTATCTGAATGCTCGGTGAAGAACTATCAGATTTCCAGAAGTACTTGAGAAATTAGATAAAGACCAGACCATAATTTGTAAAATATGATTTACTGTTTCAGTCCTGGTGAGACATTTTTTTAATCTTGCTTTTAATTTAGTGCACTTTGTCTACAGTTGAAATGTTTTTTCAAAGACTGGATTTTATTTTAATTGTTATTATTCATTTATTTAGTAATTATCACATTTGTTTTTTTATTTATTAATTTTTTTGTTTTTCTGAAAATATATTTTTTGTCCCTCTTACCTTGTAATGATTTTAGTTTTTTTTTTTTTTAGTTTTTCCTAAAATTCTCTTCCTTTTCCCTTAAGAATAACAAATTTTTATTTATTTATTTATTTATTTATTTATTTATTTATTTATTTATTTATTATTTATCTCTGGGAGATATTTTCTACATATATTAATTCCTTTTACTAATTTTATTTTAGTCTCCCAAGTTTCATTTTTCTTTTTTTTCTTACTGTCTCAAATTTATTCTGTTTTAAAATACTCTATTATCATCTACCTATTATTTATCAACTGTTGTAATTTTTTCCTGTTTTATGTGAAACACTTTGCATGCTTGAACTCATGGAAGTTGCTCTATAAATTATGCAAATACAGAAATGATGCTGTAATGCTGTGTTCCAGGTTTGCAGATGGTTTGAACAGGGGTAATCTGACTTATGTAGCTATAGAACTGGAAATGCAGAACTTAACCAAGCTTTTATGAGGTAAAGAGGCAGGCCTTTAGCTTCTTCACAGCTTTTGGGTGACTGTATGTCAGTCAAATTAGACATGCTCTTCTATGGGCAAGACTTGTACGTTTTATAAATTTGAAAATAATGTTCTAAAAAAACACAAAATAAAAACAAACACAAAACCAAAACAAAAAACAACAACTAAAAAAATCCCAGTAGAGTGCGCAGATAGAGAAATGAGCTGTTCAGATCCAAACTGTTATAGAACCAGACTGTAAATATGTAAAGTTGTAAAAATGAAATCTCCAAGAAGTACAGTTTTTAGCACTTTTGCACTTACTCAGAGATGCCCAAGTTCTTTTCAGTGAAGGGCCAAAAACTGATCTGGTTGGAGGGTCACGGGCCAAAACTTAACATTCATGTTGCAGTGCATGATTTTAAATATGACTGTAGCATAATTGTGCAAAATGAATACCCATACAAGTAATTTTGAAAATGAAAACACTTTTCTTTACTGTAATTCACAGAATGCAGTTACCGAACATCCTTATGGAACAAATACTAGGCCTCTGTCTTCAAAGACGTTAAGGGCAATATAACCTAAACAAAATGGGACACAGCATGCTCCTATGAAACCAAAATAGTGCAAGTGCCATCATTTTAAAATAAGGAATAGTAACAAAACTGGACACCTGCTTTAATTTTTTTTCCTTTCCCAATTGTACTACATTAATATACAAAGATTATACTCTTTTAAAACAGCGACTTTTTGACTACATATTAGGCACACGTTTTTCCTGTAAAAAAGTACTCATGTCCCCAACTATTTTAAAATTTTCTCCTGACAGAGTGCCACTGTCTCATACTCTCCATCCCAGCCATGACCCTGCATTTTCTCACTCTCTGGTCATGGACTTTCAGATTTGAGCTGACAGGACTAGTGCCACCTTACTCCCAATGGACACAGTGTTCATTTGTGGTCAGGAGAATAAGTACAACAATAAATAAATAATGGATCAGAAATTCAGGCTGCTTAAAAAACAACAATGATAATTGAAATCATACTTTTATGATAAAAATTCAAACATGGGCAGCGGGCCAAAAAAATTGCTGGCGGGCCAACTTTGGCCCCCAGGCCCCAAATTGAACAGCCCTGCACCAACTCATAGTTTTGGACTGAAATCTCATCCTGTTTTCTTCAACCAATCTCAAGTTTTGATGGCATGCTGCTAATTGCTTCATTTTAGAGTGACTCAGCATAGGTAAAGAAAAATGGTGCCAGTAAGTTTTCTTTTTGCTTAGCTCTCTATGGAAATCACATGAATTCTGTATATCGTCATTGAGACCTTTATCACTTTTATTATGTTCTTCTCTTTTTTAGTTAAGTCTTTAATTGTAAGTGACAATTTTAAATCAAAAGATCAGTTGATGTGAGCTTGTAGTTAGAGAAAAAAAAATGTGAATGTGGATACATCTTGTGGGCGTTTTTCATGCGACAGAAGACAGACCACAGAGCAACTTGTTTTCTTTCTTTATGTAAATTGTTCAGGTTGTGGATATGTCAGATTCTGACACGTTTGACTCTATCAAAACAGAAAACTTCTGCTCTGACTTTTTATCAATAGTACAGCATCATTTCATACAAAATTGCACATTTCAAAACACAGGTTTCATTTGTTGTCATTTGGATTTTATGAACTAAAAACTGTGGCAGATTTTAACTTCTGAAAACAAAATCTAAAGAGCTGACCAACTCAAAATACTGCAAGGAACATTTTACATCATGTTTGAAATCCAGAGCAATAATCTCACCTCAGCATTCACACACAACAAATTACTGATCAAATACAAAATCTGCACATAATTAAAACAAATTTCTTCAGCCAAAAGCTTTTTTTTCAAGTACAATAACTTACAATCTGAAAAGATCAATTCAAAAGAAATTACCAAAAGGAACACTCGCTCATTTACACACATCAAATCCGAAATCCATCGTATCAAAAGAACTTCTTTGCTGCTGCTTCTTGTTGACCCCTGCAAGAGAAAACAGAGTTAGGAAACTGATAAACCTGCAGGCAAGGGATGAAGAAACCGAACATGGAAAAGTCTTACTTGTACATGATGTAGCAGAGGAAGAGGACTGACTGGACGACAATGAAGATTATAAAGTGAACCGTGGATAAGCACGCTGGCATTGGAGGCAGCTCAGGACACTTTACTGCCTTCTCTGCAGGGTTCTGAGAGAAAAGGATAAACAAACAACATGAAATCAACTGAATCATGATCCACTTTATTCAAACTGCTCCACGCTTGGGTCCATACTTGGACGTTTTTCTGGACAAGATGCTCCACGTCTCTTTTGACCATGTGCAGATGCTCCTTGATGTCGTTGAAGTGTTGGATGGTTTCATAGGATCCCAAACCAGTGTTTCCATGCTGCTGGCCGGAGCTGATCTGTTTCAGGGACTCATAGAAGGAATTCCTGCAAAGATAAAGAGAAGAGTCTTTAATGCACGCTTATGTCGATGTAGTATGAGGCTTTTACTGAACCTCTGTTGGGAAACATGTCCCCTCAATATGCTAGTCAGTATCTTTTATTAACAGTAATTCATATTGTCCAAAAGTAATCTCTTAATCCGTATTTGCTGGAGGGTTACATATTGGCAAAGTTTGAAAAACAGAAAATTACCATCTGATAAAAGAGGTCATGATTGCTAAATTAATCCCTTATAAAAACATGTTCTTATGACAGATTACAAGTACAGGAGGTTCAGAAACAGACCACAGAGGAACGCTCTCTGGAATTATGGCATCAGGAGTCTGGGCTTAAGGCCAAAGACAAAAAAATTGAATGGTCGAGATAAATTCTGTCTCTGTCAGGATGGACTGTAGAATTATGAATAAAATAAACCAACTATTTAAGAAACTGACAAAGAAACTAATAAGGAGCTAGTGTGATGTCAGTGTGCCCAGACTGCTTCTGGCATTAAATGTCACACAGCTGTTAGCCTGTTTATTTCACTTTTTAATGGTGACACTTGTGCTTTTTGTTTGGCACTGACAGAGAAGATTTGGCAAATTTTAATGGGCCACAAACTAGGGCTGCATGATTATCGCAATTGCAATCGCAATGTCAGCACATGCAATTCCGATTTTTCTTCATGATAACCAAGCAAGTCTGTAGACTCATCATGACACAACTTTTTTTATTAAATCGCAAGCACAACCGCAATTGCAATATTGTCCACCTGATCGCAAATCGCACCTTTTCCCCAAATCGTGCAGCACTACCACAAACTGAGCTCTGCAGCTCATCCTGCAAATAAATGTTCTTTACAAACGTGGCTCCATTTAGATGTAAAATAAAACAGGCTTTACAGTGATATAAGCCAAGAAGCATTGTTACAACAAAGAAATAATCTATCAAACAAAGATTTTCTTTCTTTTGCACTAAGTTTAGTCTACAAATCCCAGAAAGATGTTCCTCTGTGTACGGTTACAAAAAAAATTAGGGACTTTATCATCTACAGGACATCATCTTTAAGCTTATGAGTGGTACTATACTTAAACCAGACATAACTCAGTAGTGGAAATCACTGCATAAGTTTAAAATCACTTTCACAAAGCTTGGTCTGTCAACAAGTTTGTTGCAGCATCCATAAATAAAGGTTAAAACTGTTCAAGACCTCCCTGATGAAAGAGAAACTCCTAGCTGCTTAAAAACAAAAAACAATGATTGCAACTATTACCTCTGTTAAAAAGTGTGCAGTTTAAAGTTGTTGCAAAGGAAAAGTATTTAAGTACCCATTTATCTTAAATTGTTCTTTCATTAATGTAACACTATTTAAAAAACAAGTATATGATAACAAAAACTGTGATATTCAAAGAGTAAATAAAATGATCCAGAAATGTCGGTGACTTTTCTGGGCCTGAGTCAGAAGAAGAAGAAGAAGAAGAAGAAGAAGAAGAAGAAGAAGAAGAAGAAGAAACAGAAGAAGATAAAAACAGAAGAAGAAGAAACAGAAGAAGAAATAGAAGAAGAAGAAGAAGAAGAAGAAGAAGAAGAAGAAATAGAAAAAAAATAATAATAAGAAGAAGAAGAAGATGACTCACAAATCAAGCATAAAGGAAGGAACTATGAATGCAGAAAATGCCATTCAGACAAAACTTTTACGGGGCAGACCTTCCGAATTGCAGTGAGAAGATGCCAAACTAAATTTTGCAAGTATGATGACAGCATGGTTCTGTTAGAGTCTTGGTCCGAGTCCGGAGCCCTAATTTTATATCACTTTTGTTGTCTTTTTTTCTAATACATTACCCCAAAAGAGGAACCAAACCTGCTCTTTATGCCGGTGTTTTTTAAGTTTTATCAATTTCTTCACAGGGTCAATTGAGTGATACCTTCCCAGATGATTCCATATAGTTTAAATTAGCAACAAAAGTTTCAGCTCACACGATGTGACTGCCTACAGATAGAGCTGCTGCTTACAGGAGAACAAACTGAAAAACCCTCATTGAAAGGCGTATCAGAGGTTTGATAGGAGGACTGATACAGTCAGAGTCCGTACATGACTTTGAAGTCAAAACTGAAACAAGAGAAAACTTGGAGCCTGGTTCTAAAGTCTAAAGGTTAAAAAACCTACAAGCACTTTGAAATCTCTCCACCCTTGGCGTTACACAGTGGTCTGTGGACAAAGTGGACTGTCTCTTTACCACTTGTTTTTCTACAAGTGGTAAAGAGACAGTCCACATTTATCTGGCAAGTTTAAGCTTCTTTCTGAACCACTAAACCTTCCTTTAAAAATGTTTGCGGCTGAGAGTGGCAGGAAGTTTAGAAAAGGAATATAAGACACAACCTAAATTTACTCGTAATGTTTCTATAGTCATATCTGTCTCTACAGAAAAATGAAACCAAAGTGTAAAATCCAAATTCATTTTCTTTTATGTGCTCCAGTGATAAAAACATAAAATCTAAAAAGATCTATCATCCTTTTCAATTTCATCTGTAGATAAAAGAAAAAACGTCTGAGGGCATTCTCTGAGGAGAATTCAGACGTATAAGCCGCGATCATATAGCTCCATAAAATGAAATTTCTTAAAGTTGATTACTTACAAGGAGAAAGCAATAAGTTTCCCTTATCATCTTAAACACGTCTAAGACGATTAGAAAGAAAGAAGTGAGTGGACAAATGAAAGGAATTCCGGTCGTGTAAGTCGGAAGGCCCCAAGGGCGGATTGTGACAAGAAATCAATTGGGAGGAAAAGCATGTTTTGCTTGAGTATGACAGATTTATTTAAAGACTCCTAATCTGACAAGGACAGAGCGGAGCTCAAATGTGGCCTTTTCTTGCTAGGCCACATGGCTGCAGTCTGAAAAGACGGACAGGGATGACATATAAACAAAATCTAATTTGTTCACAGAGGGGGAAAATGTCCCTTGAGAAAGTAAGTGAGCATTTATTTAACCCCACATCTAATCTTCATCTGCTACATGTGACCCATTTCTGGGCCCCATGCCCTCCTTGGATATTTAAAGAGTGTGAGATGAGGTCCTATCATAAACTGTGTGTGTCAAAAGATGGGTCAGGATAAACTGAGAGCTTAATCTACACAGTAATACAGATCAGTGGCTCACATTAGCACATTAGAGGGAGCAGCTGCAGCCTTTTGACAGGGTCTGGACTTATTTACTGACAATCAGATCACTCCTGTGCACCACCTCCTGCATCTATTTTCATTTAACAATCTGTTTCTGAAGACTCACTCATCAGTCTTTCCCTGCCGCTCCAACAGAGAGCTGAGAATGAAGGTCTGGGTCAGAAGTGTGATGAAGGAAAACATTGTGCAGAGTCATTTGAAGATGAATGTTCGGCAGGATTTAGGGCATTAAAACAGCTTGGTTCTTTATGATACACTATAAAACTGAGAGATTAATGTTACATAAAGAAAATCTTTAATATCTGTTTTGATTAATTCTTAATGCCTTCATAATTAAGTCACCATCAAACTGCAGAGGCGGGAGATGTACATGTCAGGAGATAAAGAGAAAATCTGACTGGTAAAATAATGAATCTTTTCTTAAGTTTTAAACTCAAACAAATTTGAACATTCATGTCTTAATTACTGATTAAATTTGGAAGATTTATCATCAAACCATTTGTATATCTAAAAATCACAAAGTACAAATCTCTTGCGTGCTCTCAGTGACTAAGCTCAAAAGCACCTTAGATGAGTAATACAAAAGCACAAATATGTTTTTGACAAGCTGTACACATGAAAAAATGGCATTTGGTTCACCTAATCAGGCTTACTTACTGTAAGAATAGAATCAGAGTCGTTTGAATCTCTTAAGCTGTTTTATCTTAGTGTAAAAACACGTCATGTGAGAGGAGACCATTTTTGTAATTAAAGATGAGATTACAGCTGGATACTACCATACCTATTTGTTCTTAACGCGCTGTGAAGCTTCCAAGTAAATCCTCTTTTCTCCTCATGTAAACATTCTTTGCTCTTTTTTTGCATGAACTCCTAAAACCTCCTTTACATTTGGCTCCTTGCTAGGCGCCGCCTTGTTCGCTCTGGCTGCCTTTTGCAGCAGCTCTCTCTTCTTTGTCCGTTTCTTGTCATTTTTTTCGTCTCTTTATCGTAATCTTTGTATTTGGAGTGGATCATTACTTTGTATGGCTCATTTGTTGGTCATGGACAACAAACTTTTTGTGGCTTCAGGGATATTTTTACTACTTTTTCTCCTGTGTTTTTCTGGAGATCCTACATGTATCCATGGCTGCATTGTTTACATGTGAAATTTGCTGTTAGCAGCCTGTGGCATGTCAATGCTAACTAGTGTAAGGCCTGATGTCTTCCCACAAGGTGAGGAGAAAGAGGTGAGGACGACGTGCTGGTTTTCAGGTGTGAGCTAAGAAGTGACGACATGGACCTGTCCTTCCATCCATTGTTGATGGGTACGTAAGATCTATCCCCAATAAGATGGACGAGCTAGCTGTGCTAACCAAGCAACAAAGGGAATGCCAGAGGGTAGAGTAGCATCATGCTATTCACAGACATTGCTAATGGAGCCAACATCAGACACCAACGCCACATTGGAGGAACTTCTGCTGTGAGCAGACAGGATCTAGGAGACAGAGATGGAGCATGACTGAAGAAGCTCAGTCCTGGACCCTGTGGAGGTGGAGGCTGGCTGAACTGGAGAATGATGGACAAACTGTCATCATCTATTTTCTCATGGACCTTTTTGCCCTTTCTATACACTTTCTTACTTTTGTTTACTTGATTGCTGCTGTGACTTCAATTTCGGTGTACTTGTTACAATGACAATAAAGTTCTATTCTATTCTATTCTATTCTATTCTATTTTATTCTATTCTATTCTATTCTTATGGTGGAGCAAAAGTTAGAATGCATCGACTGAGCTCCACATCCGCATGGTGCTTAATGATAACAGGAGACCGTGTTGTCATGTTCTTAAGTCGACAAACGGCTCATTTCTCCTCCCTTTGAAAAGGACTTTACATTTTTGTATGTATACCAAAACGTATATTTCCTAGGTATTGCTAATATACGTCTTGCATAAAAGACAAAAACAGAGGCAGATCCTCATCAACTCGCTATTTTTTTCTTTAAAGTTCCGCAATGATAATTTCTTCTTTGTCTCTCACTAGAGCTACGTAGTGACAGCAATACTGCCCCTAATCGTGTCTGGTGGTTACGCTCTATTTGACCTGTGTCTGTAAGCTTTATGGCAACAGGCAGAAATATGAAATATGAACGCAGAGCACGGACAAAAAGCTCCATCTGTATGTGGATCTGTATTTATAGTTGAGCATAAAAGGGCCTTAAAAGCTACTTAGCATTCATCCTCTTTGAGTAGTATTTTACGTAAGATAAAATATTCAAGCATTTCGAAATGAGTATTCTTACAGTTTTTGTCTGCCAAAGTGACAGTTGCTTGACATATTTTACTTGGCACACAATTAGTCGGAAATATATTTAATTTTTCCTTTTTCTTGGCGGCGCTGAGGATAATCTGTTTGGTGTTGAATGCAGTGACACCTGTGGCTGGAATCAGTACTGTTTTCCAGAATATTTTTTTTCTGTATTCTGCTTTGCCTGAGCTCAAACTTTTCTCCAGGGCCTCATGAACTTAAGATGGATGCTTGTTTTAAAATAATAAAGGTCATCAAACAAGAGAGCGGCAGAGGAGATCAGCCTCAGGTTATGTGTCAACTTCTCACATCTGTTTTGATTTTGTGGAGGCTAAAGCCCACTTCTTCTGCTACTACTACTACTACTACTACTTGGATTATCACTGCTGCTTCAGTTAGTGTTTTAAAATCTGTATACAAGTCACTCAGTGAAGTAATAAACAATCAGCACAACTTTTTAGAAAGACAGGTTTCCTGAGTTTCAGCAGCAACCTGTGACAACAACATGACAACACAATAGCTAATTAATTATGCATGCTTACCACAATTGGACAGGGGTGCTATATGTGATTAATGAATGGTTGTGCGACAATGAAAGTAATGGATCACTCTCTGGGTTTCTGATCTGCCAAAATGACGGGCAACCTTCAGATTTTACAGTCATTGCTCAAAAAATTCCATCGAAGATATCGATAAGAGACGATCTCCGATCCTACCAGAGCTCATCTACCAACTCTAACCTCACCAAGCAGAGCTAATGTAACCTCACTCTTCATTTTATTGATAGACTCTCAAGTTTGAACCGACACTGCAGAATAAACTGCTGCATTGGACATGAACAAAGCTTTCTTCTGCTCCGACGTCTGTTTTTTTTCTGACTGTCCAGCTCCAGTGACCAACATTAAATCAATCAGAGAAACCTTTCTTATTTCAGAAAAAAAAACAGATCTTGCATCTCAATGGGTAACTCACTTCTCTCTTTGTCTATATTTCTTTAAATGTGTCTTTAATTTTGTTAAGGCCTGAATTGTTGAACTGCTGAACTCCTGCAGTGTAATTAATCTCTTTAAATTATCGCAGCAGACAACAAATGAGTAAAATGGTTTAGAGCTAAAATAAAGCCATTGTGATGCTTATCCCATTTTCCACCGTGGCTTTCAGCGTGTGTGTGTGTGTTTGTGTGTGCACGTGCATGTGACTGTAGAGGTTGCTGTCTCTCTGGATTATCAGCCCTGCAGACACCTGTGACGTTGTTGACTCTGCATCCTAAGATTAAATATGATTTGAGGGATTTAAGCTCCAGGATTTCCTTGTTTTTCTGGAGTATCAGGGCATCTCTTCGTGTTTGTTGGGGAAAAAACATCTAGTTCTTAGGAAGGAAAACAACAATGACACTGTTTTTACTTACTTCAGTTCATTCAGGTTTTTCAGAACTTCCTGCTGGGAGGCGACGACAGAGCCGAGCTGTTGTTGACTGGCTGTGTCGAGCTGAAAGGGCACATAGTCTGAAGGTTACACACTGCAGTGTGAGGGATTGATAAAGCAATCATAAAAAGGGCAAATTACTTTCATGACCTGCAGTAAAATAAGAATAACTCCAGCTTTTATCCACACAAATGAAAGAAAGGAAAAAATGTTTTCAAGCTACTTTAAAGTTTGCTTTTACACTTATTTAAAATTGTTTATAATTGAGTGTAAATAATGAGACAGGAAGGATCATATTATGAGGTAAAGCAACATATTTGATAACCCATCAGCTGATGCTAGCTTATTGTATAAATTCATAAGTTTCTCTAATTCAATGTGACTTTCAGCCTCAAACACAGCATCAGGGAAATCCTGCTCACCTGTCCTGACTCTGCGTTCCCCTTCTTGGAGATCTCGTCAGTGATGACGGACACATATCGCCGCTGCTCATCCAGGATCATAGCGAGCTGGCGGTGTAGCTGTTTGATCTCCAGGTGGATCCTGTTCTGGCCTTCAAACACCTGACGGATCTCTCTGTCGTTCACACTCTCAAACAAATCTTCAACTGATAGAATATAAAAGAAGAAAATTACAATTACAGGCTTTTATGTGACTTCTTCTGCAGCCTCTCCGTTTCCCATGAGCACCATCACCCACTGTCTTAAAGGCGTGACTGGTGCCGAGGAGTGCATGTGTTCTGGAGAGCAGATCTTCTTTTAAACACTACTTTTCTTCATTCAAGACACCTTTTTGCTGGATGCAAAGCGATGAGGTATGTATTTAATCATTCTCTGGTCTACAAGCCACAAATGGATCTGTGTTCTCCTCCACAATCTGACCACAAATACTAATAAATAGGATTTAGAAATGACAGATTTTGGCGATAAAAGTGAGACTATTTTGAGATCACTCCTAAAGTATGTACGGGGTCTTTAACTTGAAACAGTTTAAGCAGAAAACAGGAATCAGAATAAAAACATCTTTAGAGTTAACTCTCATTATCTTCAGTCTGTGTTTTTCATATTTAACTGCAGCCTTCAGCTCAGAACACTAACTTGGTTCTCCTTGGACGTCCGGGTGCTCTTTCTGAAACTCCTCTTTCTTTTTGTCGAGCTCTTGCTGGAAGTTCTGAAATTCCTCCTGGTACTTGTCCTTCTCTTCTTTAGGAATCTCAGATTCAGGTGGGGGCTTCAATGGGAAAGACAAAAAAAAAACTCTCTGAGCTCAATAGAGGCCGTGCTTTGGCCACATGCATGTGTGGACACACGGGCCCACTCATAGCTAGAAAGAGATGAATAGAACACACATGATGGGGAATGTGGAGAAAAATGAAGTTACCGGCTGCTGGCCTGGTTCTGAGAGTCTGAAGACCAGGAAGGACAAAACATCGTGGTCATCTGATGGTGGAGAGAAAGCCTGAATTAGAATAAGAGGTGATACCCGGTAATACTGGATTTAACGGCAGTGGTGACACAATTATCAGTCAGAACACTCTCTGCTTTCTTTATCTAACCTGTAAAACTCCAAGAAAAGAAACAAGCAAAAAAGGTTAAAGGGTTTTTAAATCAGCCAGGTTTTAGTCGTGTTTTAAGATCAAGAAAGTACGTTTCAATAAGGACAGCATGGCTTCTTTCAGGATTTATTTTTACCTGCCAATCCTCCAGTAGCAGCGGAAATACCAAAGAATCCCTCGTTGGGAATAATCATGTTGTCCACCTTTGTGCAGAACTCGTAGTCCTCTTTGTCTGGAGTGAAACCATTGTTGAGCATCACCTGAGGAGAAAAATATGAAGACAAGCAGCTCAGCAATCACACAACCACACACACAAACACACACTATCCTAATCACATGAGATTCCTCCTACCGTCAGAGTCTTCTTGTAGTACGTGATTTTGGCTCTGATGGGGTACGGTTTGTTCCTGAAGTCTCGTAAACACGTCCCCAGGGCCTGTGTGGTGCCATCACTGGATCAAAACAACACATTCAGACTACATGTATTGATTACATACGGGCAGAGAAAGCACAGTGCTCTGCGTACTGAAGATCAGAAACAAATAATACAATGTGATTAAAGTGTATTAAATAAGTGAATAACGACTGCTCATGCTTGTGTTTTTATGGCACAGTAAACACAGTTAACTCTAAGATGAACTGGAGAAGCATTGAAAAAGTGATTTAAAGCTTTCACTGGCCCGGGGGAGATTAGGAAAGACAGAGGATTATTTACTTTCCAAGCAAATATAATCATATTTCCTAATCTGCTTTAAGTTAAAATTTCAGTGGGTGACGACATCACAGCACAGCAGAAGAAATGTTTACTTACTTCTGGTGGTCATAAACAAGGTTGCCGTTGTTTCCCACAACCAAGATAGCAGGGTTATTTTTCTGGGAGGAGGAGAAAACAAGGAGACGTATTAATCCTATTTTTCATCTGGAGATTCGAGGTGGCTTTGCTTTAAGGTCGTCTTATCCCAAATATCAATCCCCTACCTGTGCACAAATAAATATTATCCTTATACGGCAAAAACTGACCTTTAAACGAATTGTTTTGCAAAACACCATAAATACATGGTATTAAAAATGATATAAATGAAGTTTGGGTTGAAGTGAGCCACCTCCCCAAAACAAAATCTTTGATCAACAACCAAGGACGCATGCCTCCGCTGTGATTTTACAAACACTCATATCTTTAACTATGTTTTGTAAAATAAACAGTCATTAAAAGTAAGATTTAAAGCTGACACCTTTCCATCGTTGTCGAAAGAGTCAAAGAAAACTCCAACTCCATTCCACTTGTCTGCAGCGCCGTACACAGGACCATCAAGGCCTTGCTCAGCAGTGAACCACATCGCCTGTTTACAGAAATAAGATGGACAAAATATTACATGAGTTGGTTATGGCATCAAGTCAGGCAATCTGTGTGTGCATTTTTGCAAAAATGATACAAAAAAATTAGAAAAAAGATGTTTTAGCTTTTTTCACCATAAATTCTGCAGCTAACAGCTCGGGTTGTTCAGCTTGTCTTATGCTAACAGGGATCTACTGGTGTTGAACAGAGTCTCTTCTTTGAATGAACAAACACAATGATTGAGTCAAACAATGCACAAGGTGCCTTCAAATTAAAAGTCAGCATCTTTTAGAAGCTCTTTGCTTGTGTAAGGAAGAGAGATGTAGCACAAATCTTGTAAGCCAAAAGACCAGCTTCGAAAGGCAAAGCAGAGAAGAGCACTGTAGCTGCAGGAGTTTGGTCACCAGTGGACATTGTACATCTCTCGTCAGCATTTCAGTAACTTTACTGTAAGATTTACCTTCACTAATGAGTGTAGGATTTTTTTCTTTACCATTAATGTTCAATTGAAGGAACATCATACAGGGTTGTTTGAAGCTGCTCTATGAGCTAATCTTACAGGTCTGATTTCCTCACAGATTTTATAAACTATTTTTTGAAAAGAAAATTTTATATATATATATATATATATATATATATATATATATATATATATATATATATATATATATATATATATATATACTTCTGTTGTTTTATTCACCCCAATTTACACTGACTCATGTATTGTTAGGTATTTTATTCTTTTATTTTTTTATTTTTTTTGTCTAACTCCTATATTACCTTACTTTGATACTGTTTTTAACTTGTAGAGCACTTTGGTCATCTGAGTTTTTGTTTTTTGTTTTTTTATTCCCCCCTAGTCTGTAGCTGAGCACTGTATCTGATGTCAGCGTTGAGAGAAAAATGCATTTTTTTATTGCAGCGTAAGATAAGTAGATCTGATTCATTGCTGTCAGTGATCATCACCAGACCTCTCTGTAGGCTTCACCATCAAATCAAATTTATTTATACCCTGATCTGAGCTGAGGGGAAGAGCTGTACTACACCACTAAAGAAGAGGAATCAGTGACAGAACAAGACAAGACAAACAGCTGGGGTTGTTTTTCAAAAGTGCAATATAAACAGACTTTGACTTGACAATAGTACCCTCTCCAGCAGTAGTTACATCTTTATTAATACATGGCATATACCGATACCGTTGGCATCCCTGAAAACACCATATCCAGTTCACTCTGTGGGGTTAAGCAAACCAATAGCTACAACACTAAAGAGCTGCTGGGTGTCTTTCTGCAGCATAAATAAACTAAAAAAAGAAACCTGAATTTAGTTTTTTGCGAACCAAAGCACAGAGAAGAGGGGAACAATTAGGGTGCAAGACACTGGGCCAGGGTTTAGTCAGCTGAGGGTCTCAAAACCAAATATTCACTTGTATTAAGTCAGCACTGAAGTAATGTTAACATAGAAATTCACCTCATCCAAACAGGGTACAAATTTGTCAGGGGTACCATAAATGTTGGATTTTTGGGATAGAAAGTTGAGGAGAACTACATTCTGTGCTTTAGGAGGCTGTTCTGTGAGTACATCCTGGTGATATGTATCATTAGGGCTGCAAAGGGGTGAAAATTTCCATAGTACATAGCTGATAATTATATTCTTTACAAGCAAATTCATGAAAACATGCATGTTAAGTCTAATTTATTATATCTGTAGAAAATTTAATGTGATTGTCTCTTACCCGATGTTTTAACTTTTAAATTTTATTTGAATTATTTCCCAGTCTTTTATAACACATGGATAACACTCTGATCCTGCTCTGTTTAGTTCATTTCTGTCTCACTCTTCGTCCATTTACAGTAATGCCTCAGTGGACAGTATGACTTCTTCACCTCAGCTTAAGTTTCAGAGAACTTGCAGACTTCACACCAGTTAAATACAACTTTATAAAAAATGTTTTAAAAAATGCTGTGGAAGTTTCAGGCCTCCTTACCAAACCATCTGCGCCCATTCTGCCTCTTCCTGATACTCTGAAGGTCACCTCAGCCTCCCAGTGTTCAAAGCTAACTCTGTTTTTGGTCCACACAGAGCCTCTCTGACTCCTGAGGGATGGCGTGATTCGCACCTGGTCTGCACTGGGAATAGCATCTGGGGACAGATGAGGAGTTTAGTGGTGATTACATAGAAAAGACACCTGATAATTAGGAGGTCTGATGCTTTCTGTGGAACAGAGCTACTGTGTGTTTAGTTAATGTTAGCACATGTAATTAGGGGGTGGTGACTGTGTAACTCTTAAGTGCCTCGGGCTGTGATTTCAGGAACTGATTTCCTTTGTTTATTCAATATGTGTGCACTCACAACAGACTCACATCATCTCCATTGTGTGTTATAACACATACTACACAGGTAACTTGAGGGGGAACGCTAAAGCAAAGACTCTGAGAGCTTGCAAACTATCCTCCTTAGTGCTGATGTGGAGGAACTTAGGTGTAATCTCATTCTGTTGCTCAGTGAACTTTCATGTCAGCAGCTACACAGCTCTGACTGTCTGATGCAAGAACTCAAATGCTTTTTTTTTGCATGTGGAAACTTTGACGCTACATCTGGTGTGTTTCTGCACACATCGGCTCCAGTCAGGGCATTTAAAGGCTGATTTAATGACCACATGAAGAGGTGTATGTCACAGCTCCGACGCAAAACAGCGCTCCTAAATTCATGCTTTCTTTAGTGAAGTTTTGAATGTGCAGCTCTTCTAATGAAATAAGAAACACGGCTGTTGTAAAATGCTAAAGCAGCTCAGGTTTCCCTTTCTGTCGTGATAAAATGAATGTTCTAAGTGAAAGCAGAAGATGAGCAGTGAGTGTGTGATGTTGACAGCTGGACTCAAACTTACTTCCAGAGTGGACCCAGAAGGGGATACTGCCGTCACTTTGAGACAGGTGCGGTCCCTTGAAGCTGTATTTGTACTCAAACCTGCGGTGAGGAAGCTCCTCTGACGCCGGAGAACCCACCCCGTTGTCGGCTTCAGTGCAGTGAAATATTAAGGCAGTTAGAAAAGTTAAAATGAAGAAGAGAGAGCTCACAGCCCGGCGCTGTGCTGTGGACACCGCCATGTTTCTGTATCACTGCTGACGTAGCGCTGAGACCACGAGCATGACGGGATGCCTGAAGGGCCAACAGGGCGCTCTCTCATTGGTCCTTTTCTCTCTCGCTTTTTCTGAGCTACAGCTGAGGTGGACAAGAGGGGCCGAGGGTAAACAAATGACGCTGTAAAAATGGAAATGATTGTGAAAAGAGAAAGACGTTTTTTCATTAGAATACACGAAAATACGGAAGCCCTAAAAAAAGCACATATGCGAAAACTTTTTAAAACTTGTTTCTCTCGAGATAATGGCTTTATGTCTGTCATTTCATTGACTTCAGAGGATCATTACATGTATCCAAAAGCATGCAAAAGCATTAAACAAACACAACAAGTTATTTATTTTTCTATTTTTAAATGAATTTATCTATTTTGATGTCTTTTGATCTATTTCTTCATCACAAATGATGCAGTGACATTAACTTACTGATACATTCTAATATGTGAATATATAGGAACATGTGAATATTATAATAGGGGTTATGTACTTAATAAAGGAGCAATTACCAGCTTGTTTTTATTTTTTATCTTTATCATTTATCCTTTGATTTTGTACCCAATTTTATTTGGGTTGAGGTTAACACTAGCATACAAAAAGGAAAAGACTGTTATAAAATGTAACTGAACCTTAACTTCTGCTTGTTGTACATCATACACTCTATGGGTTAAACTAACATTCACATTAAAAACCTGACACATCAAAGAATAAAACAGAAGTAATTGGTAATTGGTCTTAAGATCTTTGCTTAAAATCACTTGATCATAACATGTATATAAATCACAGGATTTGCAAAAGCACGAAACAAACAGTAACAGTTGGACATAGTTTATTTGTGCTGTTTATAGTAGCGAGACATATCATGTCTGACCTTTTAGAATGAACAGTCCTTTGTTTTGTTTCTTAAAGGAAAAACCAGAAGAGTTTTTCTCAGAAAAATTAGTTTATATCACAAGTAAACAACTGAAATGATTTTTTTCATGAGAAAAATTGGGGTAAATAAATGTACACATACATGTAAGGGTGTTGAAATATGTTTTTAACATGTTTATAATAAAGGACCATTCAAGTTTTTCAAAGAAAGCAAAAGCTAAATGCTCTTTGATCATTAGACAGACACACCAAAACCTTAAAATATTTATCTAATAAGCCAGACGAAGATAATCAGTTTCTTTTTTATAGACTCAAAGGGTCAAAGGTCATTTGTGTTGTCAATGACCTGTAACTTGGTCTATATTCACTGAAGATGTTATGGCATGTCACAGTAGGAGACTCACTTTCTCTTGTATATGTAAAAACAAAAAACTTATCCAACAAAAGAGGATTCTTTTTACCTCTTTGCTTGTTTATTGTAAAAGTGTTATCACTTACTTGGACACTTGATAAAAACAGAGCCAGCTGTGGTTTTTCCCACCATGACCATGTCAAAATGTCAACATCAACGAGTGTGGTGTTTGTTACTTCATACTGAGGGCGCAGCTTCAGAGGGGCATGTTTAAACAAAAACGAAATTAATTTAGGAAAGGATGTGATCATGCATGACACTCTTCTTTATCATAACACATAATATCATTACCTTTTCATCTACCATAAATAAACATAGAAGTTACAGATTCAACAGCTTGTCACAAAGGGAAAAGCAACTTAAGCTTGGTCCCTGCAGCAGCTGAGTTTCACATACTTACGTTGTTTGGCAGCAGCCATTAAAAGTGAAAGGTCTGGACACAGAGTGACCGCAGGCTGCAGCAGTTATCCTCTGCAGTCTGAAGGTCTCAGTGGGAGGTGAGGGATGACACAATTATCAGCCTCTTCTTCCTCCTGCTTGTGGAGTTGAAGCGTTCCTCTTTGTGAGGATCTCTGATTACAGGTTCAGGAACAAAACAAGCAACTGTGGTGACACTAATCCAGGATATTGACTACTTTGACAAACAGTCAGCAAAAGAGGACTGACGGATTAACAAAAATACAAACTTAGGCAGAAAATCCTCACCTTCATTAACTATTCACCTTTGCCATTATAAAAAAATGATATTAAACAAGCATTTGTAAATTATAACATGCTGGTGGTGGCTTTAGACTGCAGAAAAAAATAGAGGCCTCGGTTCTTTGTGTGGGGAACTCCTCATTAGAGAGTTAAACCACACTCTTTGTGAGGAAATGTAGGATTTGAATAACAATGGCAATGCTAATGGGTCCATTTAGAGGTTTACAATGAGAACCTGTAGGATGTTAATGGGTCACTGAGACAGTGAATGGGCCATAGACATGAGTCAGTACAAATATTTGGTCAGGGAATTATGTGATGCTGTGGTGAATGTATACTGGAGCTGACAGCAAGATCACTGGATGTTAAAATAACAACTTATTTGTATTGATATGATTTGCTTAGTTTCTCTTTGGCCATTCTCGTCAGTCAAAGCTAATTCTTTAATTTGTCTATATTTTCAGCCTCACAGAGATTCACCTTTTTTTGTGTGTGAAGCAACAACTTAAATTTCGAGGCTTGTTCTTATTTCTCGGTCTTAAACTTCCATTTAGATGTTATGGTGAAAGGGAGAGTGGACGGTCAGCTCCTGCTGGGACACCACAGCTTAGTTAAATGAAGCCTGCTGCTTCATGTTGTTTATTTATACCTGAAAAGCACAAAAGGGGCCATTAGCACATGAACCAAACGTCTGCTGAGAGGACTGAATGATAAGGAAATGTCATGCTGCCCCACAATAAAATCCTTAAAAACCAAGAGGAGGATTTTTAATTTACTGTTCAACATTTCAGCTTCTATTTTAACCTTTTTTATTTACAAAAACCTGAAGAGCTGCAAACAAAATGGGAAAAGAGATGACATGTAACGTTCTCTCTGTTTGGAGGTTAGTATGGAAGCCCTGAGAGGCCATGCACCCATATATCTCATTTACTCATGTTGCACACAATAACCAGTTACTGCCAGTTGTTAACTTGAAATTTCAGCTTATCTTTCACAAGCAAAGGAGAACAAAGCTAGTTTTTTTTATATTATATATCCGTTTATCTTACTACCTTAAAAAAAAGCTTGTCTACACAGGATAAAAATGTTTTATGATGCATTTGGCCAAACTACAGATGTAAATCAAGCCTGTTTGTATGTTTGGTGCTTTTTTGTCTCTTGGGAAGAAACTTAGGGAAAACCTCTGGTATTGAAGTGAAACTGGTGCAGATGTGTCAAGATTCCTCAAATGTCCAGTCCTAGTGGTTAGAGCGAAAACCATATGGGACACTATTAACATCCATACAGCAAAAACAGTGATCTAAACTAATGTTAACGGCTTATTTTTAGTAAAATTGTCTTACTGGCAGCAAACAAGGCAGTTTATAGTGCAAATAAAATTGTATTAAAAATATATAGAGAAAAAATAATAAGTAGAGTAAGTAGAAAATAAATACAAGCCAAACATATGCATAGACTGATAAAACAAGGTAAAAACTATTACTAATGTTGTTTTATGGTTGTACAGAGACAGAACTTGTATTTTTGGAGATGATTGATGAATAAAGATGATTCAGGTTCTGATTAGTTTAAACACCTCTTTTTTCCCTTTACACACACTGTGCAGGGCCACATTTTTTTAAAGAACTTGTTTAGAAGACATTTAGGTAAAATTGGTAAAGCCTGAACAGGAGTACATCTGACCTGACCAACAGGTGGACAAATTGCAGCTGTTAGCCAGGAGGCTAAAGGCGCGACTCGACCATGGCCTGTATGATTCGTGTGATTCTCTGTGATGTCATCCATTTGTCTCTGATACAGAGTTTTGAAGCCTACTTTTGAAATGAAAAGTTGACTCAACCTAAATATGTCCAAGTTTAGATCAAGGTAGAGAGGTGGGCCTTTAACGTCTTTGCAGGCAGCTAAGAAGACTTGTCAGTCAAGTCAGCCATGCCCTCATAAGGGCAAATATCGTACGTTTAATACCTCTGTGCGGCTTCAATTGGACAATCGAAGAATTGCAGTTTTTTGCAGCTTGTTCAGACTCTGTGTTTTTTTGTCTCGATATAAAACAAGTTCTGATAATAAGGATTGATGTCTGCTTTGGGCTTCTGTACAAATTAAAAGCAGCATGAAATAAAGTCTTGACTTCAGTTTTTACACATCCACAAAGGTGTACTGAATAGATTTTAGAGCTTTTTTTAACATTAAAACTAGGTTATGACTCACTTTCCAACAGTAACTCACAGACTGTGGTGGTCACTCCACATCAGAGCTGCTTTAGCTTCTGAGTTATTTGTTGGCTCAGTTCTGCGTACATACTCATGCCCGACAATGCAAAAGGACTGAACTTTTATTTCAGATTGCTTCAACGCAGTCCAGTGTGGTTCGGCGAGGAGTGGGCACTTATTGTCCACTGAGGACTTTGCCACATTCATTTGAAGAGCGACCCTTTCTCATTATTAACAGACACACTAAACGATGGGCCCCAAACAATACAGAACAGATCCCTTTATGCCCACAAGTGCTCAACGTTTCAGCAACTCCCTCTTCTTTTCAGATACCTGCACACAAGTGAAAGATGTAGGGGACACAAAGGATATTCTCAACTTTCCTTTTCTCCCCATTCGGTGGAACAGGCCCATTTTAAAGCTTTTATTTGTGCAAAGCCTCTCATTAACTCCGCTCATGCTGCCTCCCTCTGCTTGCCATCGCTTAAGTACTGGGTGTTGTAAAAAAGCTACCAATTAGTCCCTCATCAGCTCCAATTAGAAGAGACAAAGCCTGAGTAAAGATAACTCGATGAGAAGGAGAGGTGGAAGGGTGAGGGCTGTACGTGTGTTTTGTGTGCTTGCGTTTGTGTACATGTGTGTGTGTATAAAAGCCCGGGGCCGGCACAACATAGTTTGTAATAATTGAAGAACTTGTGGCCATTCAGCTTGACCCTGTGCAGCTACAGGTCCATTCACCGTACAGGCTCCTCAGCGGGCCCTTTTCTCAGGGGCCAAGTGTTGTTGTGCTGGGAAGAGCGGCCCCCCAGGAGTCCCAGAAAGAGAGCCATTCAATCCTCTCTACCTGTTTGCAGCATGTAAAGCACTCAGGAACAGGCCGATCACTCATTATTGTCTCCTTCACTCTCAATACTTCCTTAAACTTCCAACAAGAGCCCGGCCCTTTAGAGAGGAGGGGGGGCAGGGGATGTATGTTAAGGGGGTGCCTTTCGCCTCATTAGAATTGAATTTGCACTGTCTTGCAATTATGTTTGAGGGCAACAATGTATTTTTTTCATGATAATCTTCTCTGAATGGGGGGTTTTTGGGGCAGTTAATTCGCTGCCCACACTAACGCATCAATTAATGAATTGGGTAACACTAATTTTCTCTATGCTGCCTCTCTCTCTGTTTGTTTCCTCCTTTGCTTTCCAACTGTTCTAATAAAATTACCTCATTAGGGCCTCTATGGCAGCACAGTAACTCTCTCATTCATTTGGTATTAAACATTTTCATTGAAAGGAGCTTGGGTGTGTGATTGTCCCCATTCAGGGTTGCATCTTTTTGTGGGTGTTTCTAAATAATGAGGGGGACAAGCAGGGAGATATAATTAGAAACAAGGGGGCACTTCAGCAAATATTTGCAATCTTTTAAGGCTTGCCCTCATATGACAGTGATTAATTACTTCCAGAAGGGCTTCTGGGACGATAAACTGCCAAGTTTTTCTTTCTGTTTTTCTAATTTCTCCAGAGCGAGATGACCAGAGCTTGTTAGAAGACTTTAGTTTCGGCCAGTCTTTAATCAAACGCAATTGAGACGTGCACTGTTCTCTGAGAATCAGCTCATTGTGTGAGATATAAACATGTAAACAATGATGGAGAGTTTAATGGAGGTGGAATAAGATGTCTCGGAAGTGATATTATTTGCATGATTTTCTTTCTTTTTTTTTTTTTTTAACTTAAAAAGGATTATGTGCACATTAAATTTGCATGGCCTCTCTTTTTCAGTTTATATCATCTCTGGCATCCTGTCATCAAACACCTTACAGAGCAAAGATGTCTTTCATTGTTGCGTAACGACGCCTAATTTCGGTCATCGGGTCTGAAAATAAACAAGCAAACACACATTACCCACGCTGAGTGGACATCTCCACAGAGCTGTATTCATAATTGTGTTTTGATTGTTTTCACAATCAAACTGCAAAGTGTAATGAGTTCACTGAACACTGAGTGCTGGGCATCATTCAGAGGGCCTAATTCACACACTGCTCTCTGGAGGAGTGCACAGGACTGGCTAATGGCTGCCATCTAGTGGAAAAAGGATGGATAAATCACAGTGGACTCAGTCAATGTTTAGACCCTTAAAAAATGATCCATTTGCATGTCAGGGAAATACTCCAGGAATTTAGAAAAACAAATGGAGAAATAATTAATTGATTGGTAAATATTCCATGACATATTTAAAGCTTCTGTTGAGTTTTTACCTGAAAATGAAAACAGCTGCCTCTGTATAAGCTACACAAAGAGGAGAGCTTCAGGAGAAGAGACTTGTCCACAGGGGGCGCTGAAATCAAACCATAAGTACTTTACAGATGCTTCAGGGAAAAATATTCACAATGCAGAATATCCATTTGAGAAGTTCACATTATTATTATTTGTGTCTAATATTGGTGATATGTTAACATGTTATTATTACTTGCCTATGAAGGGTTTCATAGTTTTATAACTTAAATATTTTTGGTTTTAATGTTTTTTGACCCTTTTTAAAAAATCTCTATTTATATTTGACAAATTGTTTTTCTTTGTGGTTTTGTCTTCAACCTTTATCCTTATACTTTTTATTTAACTATTTAAATGCTAATTGCTGTGCTAATTCTTTAATTTCTGAATTACTTAAATATATTTCAGTTGTTTTGGGTGTAAGTTTGTCTACTCTTACATATTTTGTAATATGTTCTGCTAGTATTTTATCGTATATAATCTTATTTCTTTCCCAGTTACTGTAAAGGACTTTGTACTGCATTTGATTGTTCAAAAGGTGGTCTTTGAATAGAACAAAAGTAGTTGATTGATTATGAACCAGTTTGATATGGCAAATTGTCTGCAAGGAGTTATTTCAAACAAAGTTTCTGTAAAACTGTTAATTTCACTATACATCAGTGTCTAAATGTCTCAAATTCATTTAAGACAGATATAGAAGTTTATAAATCTAAATTTACAAGTTATTGTCATTGGTCAACATAGGGGGAAGTGTTTACTTACAGTAAGAAGATTCTTGGGTGGAGTTTTCATGTTCTCCCGCTGTTTCCTCTGAGTACTGCAGCTTCCCCAAAAGCCCCAAAACATGTTCATCCGGTTGATTGGTCTCTTCTAATTGGGTAAGTCTGTATGAATTGTGGCCTGACTCTCTACATTGTAGCTCTATGATAGGCTGGTGACCTGACCAGGTTGTACCCTGCTTGTGTGACAGCCTCCTGACATGTTTCAGCTTCCAATGTTGTAAAAAAAGAGAGAGGGTTAAACATAATTGATGGATCATTGTGATATATTAGGGGCTGGCATGTAACCGCTCCATCACTTTTAAGATGGATCATATTTTGTAGAAGATTTAATTCAGATCATTAAACAAATATTTACTATTTTAGAAGAGCAGAGGAATTGTAATACTGTTTTTTTTGTTTTCACAAAGCTCACCCCACACTGTTTGTTGGAAGTCTTACATCTCCCTTCAGAGGCTTCATCCAGCTATGTCACATGACTCAACTGAACAGGACTTTAAAGTGGAGAGAGATGATTATCAGTTGGTGTCGTTGGTAAATCACAAAGTAAAAGATTAAAACATTTTCTTTGTAAAAACATACACAGAATGAACTTCTCTGTCTTTTTCTTGCTTTGTTTTGAAGTGATACAGAAGGAGACAATAATTTGAAGGGAGACTTGAGTCTGCAGCTGCCTTTGACGAGGGCTCCCTCTGGTGGACAAATCCTGCACTGCCTGAACTCATATTGTCCACTGTTTCTGAACGAACTAGAGCAGGAGAAATCAATCTACAGTGTTTGCTGGAGTCCTTCTTTGAGCTACTGTTTCGTAATAACTATGAAAAAATGTTTCTGTTTCTGGATTGGAAACTTCTCTTTGCTGTATTTCTCACTCAACAGCTGAAGATAATGTGCGCCCTTTAAGTTAACAAATTTTCACTTTTTGAGATGGAACAGTGACCTAAATCCAACATTTTGGGCTGATCAATGTGTGCAATGACCTCACTAACATCTCAGGCAGATTAAAAATGTTTTTTTCCGCCTTTTCATCTTCTGATCACTTTTTTCTTTGCCGCCTTGGATACCGACAAAAACAGGATGTTTCTAAAGTCGCATTACAAATTCTCATCACCTCATCCATCATGTACGCGTTAATAATCCGTCTCTAATGGCCTCATTCCTGAAGTATTTGGTGGCTCACTCTTTTCTTCACTTTTGTTTAAAAATACAGAGAGAAATGAGAGGAAACTTTTTTATAAGAGATTTGTTTAATGTGCCGTGAAGGAACCAGATGTTTCTCGAGATTCAGATTTAAAAATCATGCATTTGCACGACCTCATTTTGATAAAAAAGTACTCACACATATAAGAATATCATACAAAAATAAACATCTGTAATTATAAGTGTACAGTTCAGTCTGTTCAAAATATTTAAATAACAAAGACAACGCCTTAATATTTACACCTGAAGTTGTGTGCTTGTGTTTTTTTAAAGGTTCCAGTCAAAGTCAGTTCTCTCTCGTACTGGTTTCCTTTTCCTGCTCCTGGTCCGAGGTGGAGGTTCCCTGTAGTCCTCACCTGAGCCTGTGTCTAGATTGTCCTGTGTGTCCCTCCAGCTATCAGGGACTGGGGGAAAGTCCTCTCCAGGGGTGAGTGGTCGACCGTACACCTTATTCTGCAGGTCAGCGATGTCGTTTCGGATGTCTGCCATGAGCAGGAGCAGGAAGTCAAAGGAGCCTGGAGGACCCTGTGTAGAAAAACAAATACATTTTAAATAATTTAAACTTTACTATGTTTGAAGTATTTTTGATTTCCAGACGCAGTTTTTGGAAATGAAAATCTCTGAAACCGTCCTCCAGGAACTGATCTTTCCCTCAGGATTTATTACCGTTAACACATTAAGTGTTTATCCAGAGGTATCATGCGTCCTCTGAACAGGATAATATTTACTTTGTCTTTGACAGGTTCACTAACTTTATCCTTAAATGTCCACAGTGGTCTGCTTTCCACTCATGCTTCACTCTAACTGCATTGTTCTGCTGGATAATATGAACAAGTTACGACTTAAAGCCATCAATACAGGATCTTACTGGTGGTCCGACAGGCCCAGGAGCTCCTCTCTCTCCCTGGGGGAACAAAATAAATATTTAGTTTTGATAAAATACAGAAAGGCAAAGAGCAGGGGAGGAATTCATAATAGGAGCACATAACTGTTTGGGCATTTTTTTCTTCTTTTTTTTTTTTTTTTAAAGAGCTCCGGAAAGGAAGCTTATGAACATGTTCGGTACATTAAATGAATTCAATCAAATAAGATTTCGTATAAGGGCTTAAGGCAATAAAAAAATAGAACATTAGGTTTTAAGCTCATGGGTACAATTCTCAGGCACTCTACTTCAGCTTAGCATGGAGACTGAAGAAAAATACATCCAAGAATTACATCTTTTCCAGAAAAATACACAAATTGATCACCATTTTTTAAATCTCTATACAGTTACCTACATTTTTCAAAAAAAAAAAAAAACATCCTCACTTTGGCAAAGTAAGAGGTAATCTACAGGGAGAAATGTACAGAGTGTGAATTTATCCAAAACAGACAAAAGTAAGACAAGAGGCCAATCCCTGCACATAATTACCACTGTTAACAGAGTAGACCAAACAGAATCAAGTACTTAAAGAGTAAGAGATAATAAGCTAAGATTTGATGTCCAAACTTTCTTCACAGAGGGCCACATTTGATTTTATTAAACGTCCCATATTATGCAAAAATTACTTTATTAAGTCTTTTAGTAAAATTTGTGGGTCTTTGGCTTTCCTCCCAGCCCACAAAATGTGATATTTAATGATAAAACCTGTACCTAGTAGTGCTTGAAAATGTAAAATCCTGACCTAAAACGAGCTGTTTGGATTTCGGGGATTTGCCAATGTTAGCGATTTCCTTTTTTGACCAATCAGGCGCAAGTCTGACCTGATTGGTTCGTTGGAGCAGATACCCCCAAACCCCTCCCCATCCACTCCCCTCCCCGCTGCTGGAATGCCAAAGTTGAAGAGCCATCACTGCTTTGTTTTGGCTGTAAACAGCCACATAGTTCAATGCACAAGCTTCCCATCTCGGAAGAAGACCAGGCTAAGTGGCTAGAGTTCATTTATCAAGGAAATGTGCCAGCTACACTCAGTAAAACTGTGCATGAGTGTGCTAGTCACTTCACGGCCTACTGATTTTCCAACTTTGGACAGTACAACAGAGGGCTAGAGAATAGACTGGTCCTGAATCCAGGCGCATTACCAACCATCCCGCAACAAACCTCGGACCCTGGAAATGTGAGTATTTCAAATGCTGTGTGCTGTGGAGCAGATGTAAGAGCTTTTCCCCAGTGTCCCCCCTGTTTCTGTGTTAGCTTCAGGATGCTAACTTTAGCTACGGTTAGCCTGTTGTTTTAGCCTGTAATGTTACAGTGAACGAGCTTCACTGTTTTCTAAACATTGTGCACTCAGAGTTCGTGGCGCCGCTCTCAGTGACGTGGAAGAGCGGGGCGGTATCAGCGGTGGCTCATTTACATATGAAGGTCACGCCCACTAAATCAGACCTTTCTGAACAGAGGGGCTATGAGAACCTGGAAACAATGCAGTGCTTGATTTATTGGCTTTTTGGACCAAAACATGTTACTACCATTTCTTGAAGACATCAATGATCCATATTAAACTGCATTTATTGATTTCTGAAAAATAAAATTCCATCACCAATTGTTGTCAAACATCCGTGTGCCATCATCACAGTTTTATGAAATCAAACCTCACCTGTCCCTCATTTGTCTCTTGATACCAGATGATAAGTTGTCAGTTTTCTGCAGTGTTAGATGTTGTGTGGATGTCAACAAACTGCTTCCTCTAAAGGAAAATGTTCTCCATTAGGGGGTGATATGGGAAATATATGTCGGGTATTTATTGCAGGATCAGGATCTGGAGTTTATCAGAATCATTTTTCATGATCTGATCTTTTTTTCATTTAAGACCCCAATATTTCTTATTCTGCATTCTAATTATTTTTATGCACCATTTGTTGTCTTTTCTGGTTTATTTCATATCTTTAACCTCATTGTGTGTCCCCCAATGTGTTTTTTTTTAGCTCTCACATTTTCATATCATGATAAATACATTCATTTAAAAACATCAGCAGTGAAAGTTGTTTAGTTTTTAAAGAATACATGATAAGATGAGAGCTGGGGGCTGTGTAAAAATATTTCTCAGAGTGTACAGTACAGCTCAGATTGAGTCTCGTGTATCTGACTGATTAAAAGTGTGTAAATGTAGCAGGTCTGTGAAGTATCACAGCAGCTTGTTGACCCAGGGTATGTACACACACACACTCTCTCAGGTTAACTTCACCGCTGTGGTTGTCAGGCAGGCTCAGGGTCAGAGTGGGGCTGTGAGTGTTTTGGCAGATGGTTTGTGTTTGTTACTGAGAGAGACAGATTAGCATCACTCTCCTGTCTATCCACACAAACATCAAGCTGTACTGGGAGAACACCAACATGCTGTGTCAATAAAGAAGATGCACCTAAGTTGTTCCATACGTGATCACAGAGCTAAGCAAACAGTGTTATGGTTATTACACGGAGCAAAACAAGCTGTCACATCTCAGACATCTAAACACGTTATAAAATCAGGTTTGCAGAAAACCACAACAGTTATTATCAAACCAAGACAGAAAAAGTGCTGCTAAAAGTCAGATGTGCAGGAGTATTTTTAAGATTTTACCATCAAAACCAGATTCTGGTTTCATCCCTGGAACTGAAAATGTGACTATCATACAGAAGCAGCAACTCCAAGGTGAAAAGCGTCATTGTCCCTCCTCGTTTTTAGCCTCTTTAAAAGTTTGCTTTGGGCTTTCTGGGGGGCACCTCATTATCTCCATGTGGCCACAGATAGCCCAGGATGTTTTGAGTCAATGCTGTAGCATTTTTAAGACTCAACATCCTTAAAAAAGCTAAAATCCTTCAGTACAACGAACAAACTTTAGCCTAAAAAGCATCAAAGTTATAGTCAGAGCTTGACCAAGATTGCTCAGTCACAAATACCTGAATGGACACATGACCACAGAGATAAGATACAGCATCCATCTTCTGTTTTTATTGCAGCTAAGAAGCAAATCCACTGAAAGTACGACTCTTAAATATTTCTGATGATGCTCATCAGAAGCTTTGAAAAAGATGCTATCTGTTGTCCTGTCGAGCTGCTTTTGACTCTTGAAGTAACTCTCTGTGGTTATATCATCCGCTGAACACAGCTGCAACCAGCAGTGTTTTCTTCAGCCTTAAAAAAACATTTTGCACCAATTTTGGCATCTTGTCTGTAAGAGGGCTGAGTTAAGTGAGGAAAGAGCCAAGCTCTGCTATCAGAATGAGAGAGTCCTGTAAAACAACTGTACTTATAGAAAAGCACAAAAAGGATACAGTGTGAAAAAACCATACAACCTCACCTTTACGCCATTTTTTCCTGGTGCTCCCGGAGGCCCCTGTTGAATAAAGAGATATTTGTCTTATTTGCGTATAAACGTTGTTTCCTTTCACTCTCTGAAGCCGTACACATCAAACTGGCTGAGTACTGCTGGCATAAAGCTGACCTCTGACCCAGCTGTCTGTCTTTAACATTTCAACTATCAATCAGAAAACTTTCCAGGTTTTTTCCCTGCAAACAGAGGCCATGAAGCAAGCGCTCTCTTTAAGTTATTTTGTGTTTAAGACAATGAAGGCATAGTGCTCTCTTTGACCTCTGTTTGAGTTTAAATTCAGCCAAATACTTTGTGCTTTTGGGTGTATTATTCTGGATGTTTGCTTGTCATCGACCAAAACAGGAATGTGTTCTTCCCACTATTTCAACAGAAAGCTTTTTAAAGTGAAAACTGGCACATTCACCGTGCTGCACAAACAATGATCATCAAAGATTAACTCTGCTGCTTCCTGCAGGCGTTTCTGAAAAACTTCAGCTCTGTGGTTTGATGCTTTGATGTCTCTCTTTGAGTAATCACCATTAAAGAAGTGTTAGGACGTTAATAAAGGGAGAAGAGCCAACAACCACGCTGGGAAGAAGTCAAGAGAGCCAGACAGCACTGTAACATATTCATCATCTGTGAATACCTGACATGTGGTCCAACACATGCAAACTTGTAGCCAAACCCCATAAATGTGCTCTGAATCTGATCGAGTTGTTATGTGAGGAGGGTGACAGCTCCTCTTAAGTCTGATCTCTCCAGTGTGTGAGCTGATTAACTGTATTAACAGATCATAAATGCAAAGAGCTGAGTAAGTCTCACACACACAGAAACACACAGTATTACTTAACTTCCTCCTATAAAAACAGTTTTCTTTCTCCTTCTTTTGGCATCGAGCAGCTCCTTCAGAGACAGATTTCTGGTGTTGATGGCCTGATTTATTAACGATGAGGACGAATAAATACTTAAGCTTTAAAAACTAGAAATACATCTGTGAGTCTACATCCTGTGCATTCTTGATTTGAGTCCCACATTGTAACTCTGAGGTTTCACACTTGTCTGCAAGACTGAGCAAACGCAGCGAGCCAAAGAAAACAGCTAAAGCAGTAAATGGATTCAGCCTCTTGCTGTTGTTATTGCTGTTACCATGTGTCATCAATTTTTCACTTTGCAAAATGTTGTCTCTTTTTCCTTCTTTAAGGGAAAAAGTGGTGGAAAGATGTCTTACTGGTTAACCTCCACTCATGATCTCTGTGACGACTTTATAAGTGATCTTGAAATAGTCTCACTTTTATATACTTTTCTGTTCATGATCCAGGATTTAAAACGAATGATCAAAATTGCTAAGGATCTGTGATCTGGACAGATTTCCCCGTTAATGGCAAGTAGACCAAAAGTTGCTTTGATGGCTATCACCATATGCCATCTGGCAAAGTCTAGCAAACAAGAAGCCAAATCTGTCCTTTTCTTAAAGAAAAGGATTTCTTGGATTTGTTTTGTAGTAATGGTGGACACTGGAGCTGAAATGTCAAGAAGAAAAAGGAAGAAAAGCAGAACAAAGCTAAACAGGAGAGTGATAGAGCACGGGGAGTTGTGTTAACAAGAAGATCTGCTCTCCATTCATTTGCTTCAAAAACAAACATGCCATGGCAAGAGTCAAGTCTTAAAGACACAACCGATTCCCGCCACAGGTATCACTGCCATCATCACCAAATACAGATAACCCTTACAGAGCTCTAAGATCAATCATGGTTAAAAACGAACGGAAAACATGAAGCCTCCTAACGTCTGAAACAAAAAAGAGCAGAAACACTTCAGCATTTGCTCCTCAACTCCTGTTACTGAAATAAAAATGAACTGATAGAAAGCAAAAGTTTGGAGCTGAACCAGGAGTTAACAAAAAAGAAAGATTACATCAGAATCACCTTATTGTTCTGTTCTGATTCTTTCAGCTAATGAGAGGTCTGCTCTTTTTAGAATATCTGATTAAAGTTTTTTAAACTGTGCTTCAGAATATATTTAACTCATACAATACGCTTAAAACACTGCGCTCTACTTGTGTTTGAATCATTTTTATGGTAGGGCATTGGAGTGAAGTTGACATTAAGGAAATTGTGGTTTGTCCTCTAATATAGATCTCCAGAGCAGTGATTCCCAACATGTGGGCCAAGGCCCGCCGGTTTTGCAAGTGGGTTGCCAAATAATTTCCAAAATAGTTCAATTTTCTTGTAGGAGTGGGGATGAAATTATACTAAAATAAAAATGTTGCTTCATGTAACAGATGCTGTTTTAGCGACCGTGGAGCTTCCAGCATGTTTCTCCTGTATTCACTTCAGTCCTTTATGTTTAATCTTCAATACGAGAGTGCTCTGAGAACGCATATGGCACAGTGTCTGCCACATGTAAATGATAACGGCGTACCGCCACGCCAAAATAAAAGCAACCATGCCTTCAGATTTCTGTGAGCAAAACTTTTTAAGAATGCTACTAACTTTTCTTTGATGAAAACAGATTTCTTTCACAAGTAAATCTTCTCCCCCTGTCCTCTCGTGACTCTTTATTCATAAATAAAGTCAGCACAAGCAGAAGTGCCCCCTTGTCATTCTGTGTGGTCTAACTTCCTCCTCACCAGGAGACGTGATGATCGGTGCTGTGCC
This sequence comes from Halichoeres trimaculatus, assembly GCF_033239565.1. Taxonomy (NCBI): domain Eukaryota; kingdom Metazoa; phylum Chordata; class Actinopteri; order Labriformes; family Labridae; genus Halichoeres; species Halichoeres trimaculatus. The sequence continues at coordinate 16,575,745 of NW_027437194.1, read as the reverse complement.
TGCGCTGGATTCACCCGCGCTCATTCAGGAGTCACCTTTCTGCTCTTTTTGGTACAGAAGATAAAGTTTGTCCATCTTTGCTCTCATTCTTTAAAGATCAACAAGATTATTTTCCTCCAGCTCTTTTCTGATCAAACCTGAAAGCCTGTTAGCTTTATACCACACTGTTACTATGTGTCTATGCAGGGGCGTGTCCAGACTTTCAGACTGGGGTGGCTCATTGAGGGCAGTGACATAGGGGTGGCCAAGGTGTGCACACAAACAGATTATTACCATTTATGCCTTTGACTTCCCTCTCTAATTTAACAACTACAGTTAACTATGACTGTATAAATATCAGATTCCAGTGTTTAATTTTGGTACAAAAATATATTTGTGCATCAGCTAGTCTGATACATTTAAAGTAATTTTAAATCCCAGATAAAAAAAGATAGATCTTACCCTGGCAGCAAACTGGCCTGGCTGTATGGTCTCCATATTTTAAGAATGCTTGAGACTTAAAATCAGGCCCTGAGTTGGAAAAGATTGAAGACCACTGCTCTGGTGTATTGCCTGCCTTGTTTTATACATTTTTTTTTATCACTGTTCTTTTAGAATTTTCAAATAAAATGTTCTTTGAAGTAACACAAGATTTTGTCACTAAATAGCCTTTTTCTCAAAAATCTGTCTTGGGAAAAGGCGTTGTCTTGTATCCAGGAACGTTTTATATTCAGATCAATATGGTATCACACGCAGAGCAGTCAGGATCACCCTCAGAGGACAAACACACTCATGCTTACTCATTGAGGCAACTATCCTGTAAAATCAAGGTGATACGCCAAAAGAAACTGCACAAAGTGCTGAAGAAACATCTAGTCAGTTTGGAGTTCACAGCTACTTTGATAAAAACCTCTGATAAAACAGATTTATGGTGACTGCAATAGTTTGAAATGATATAAACTGACCACTGCTCCTCGGGGGCCCCGTTTGATGTGGGACAGGTCTGGTGTGGGTCCAATTGGCCCCATCAAGCCTCTGGGTCCAGGAGGCCCAGGTGCCCCTAACAGCCCTTCAACCCCTGGAGGCCCCACTGGTCCTGGATCCCCTGAAACAATCCAGACTGGTATTCATCAAGAGAAAAAACTCAACACAATAAATAGATACATGAAGAATAAAATGATATTTGCTGAAAAAATTAAGACTCGCTGGAGTTCAGAGGATGTTCAATTTGTCTGTCCAACACTTTGATCCAGGCTGAAATCTCTTATTGTAAATGGTATGGGTCGTCTGATACCATGGAAAGAGCGCTATCTCAGCTTGCTCAGCTCAGATTAGGAATTCACAGCCAGAATTCTGTGAATATGTGCTCGATTACTCTTCTTCACTGATGTAGTTGACGTAAAGGCTGTGCCACACTAAACTGAAATTGAATTGTGAAACTGAATCTGAATCGTGCAAGCTGAAATCTAATTCTGTGTTTTTGAATCTAAGAAATAAAAACAAACGATGTAGAATCCAAGTTCAGAGCAAAGAAATTCAGTTTCAAACATTAAATTTCATATCATGCCTTTCAAATTCCATACAACAATTGAAGAAATCTCAGCCCCACAGAGTGCCATCGTTATTATGTAGTTTCCACATACTCAGAGCAGTTTTTGGTTGACTCTGGGTAAACAGAAGTCTCTCATATAAGAGCCCCTGTGATTTTGGTGACCTCAGTTTTCTCCCCACCAAGCTCAAGACACCTCACAGTTTTGGTTTTGAGTGAAACCTCTTGTCATCTGATCAGTGGATTACCATGAAATGTGATACAGATATTCACCTCACCCTGGTGCCTATCATCAGATCACACTTTTTATTTTCACACGCTTTGGTTTACGACCCAAACCTGCAAAGCTAATGACATTCCCATCAGCCTCGGCTGTATTAATGTTTCAAACCATCTCTGCTGGATACAGGCCAGCTTCTTCATGCAGCGTCTTACGCTGTGTTATTGCTTTTAGCTCCATGTGTTTTACCTGGAGGTCCTGGGAGACCTGGGGGCCCTGGTAGAAATATGGTTGATGTCAGGATTTTCTCGCTGGTCATTTGCTCTGGGACGTGAGCGCTGTTTGACAGCATGGCCATCTTGAAAAAGATGCAGAAAATAATGAGTGATTGAGGAGGTTAATGAGGAACTGCCAGAAAAATACATCTTCTCTTTCAGCATTAAAGTTTCTATTTCCTTTGCTTGAAAGCGATGTCAAACATCCAAACGAAAACAGTAACTTCACAGTTTGCATTTGGATGTTTGACCAAACAGTGATTCATAAAGGCCTGCACTCTCCAACAGGACAGAGAAATTACCCACTGAAGGGTCAGCTTCCAGGGAGATTATGTTAAAATTATATTCCCTGCCAGAGATGAAAGCTGATCTTCCATCTGCACATTGCTACAAGCTGTAACCCAGGCAGATGGAGGGCAAGGCAAACCCGCTACATTATTCAGTGAGACCAGGAGAGTTTCTGCTCTGGATGCAAAGTGGCATCCTTTGGAAAAAGTTCACTTTGATCTCTGTGTAACATCATGTGGGTCAGACACTCCCAGAGGGGAACACGTGAAGGACCTCGCTGTGCTGTGAGAGGCTGCTAATCAGAATTCATGCTCACAGAGGTAGAAGCATATGTCCACACACACACAGCGAGGGGTCATGGTTCACCTGCTGATGAGCCAACATTATGCAGGACTGTAGCCTGAGACAGGTGTTTGAACCACAGTGTGCTTTTACATCCAAACATTAACCTCCCTGTACTATCAGAATATATCTTCTAATCTCATGTGACAAAGCACAACAACAGATTATTGTTTTGTTTCATAACATATAAAAAGAAAAAGAGAAGCTGTATGTAGCACGGCTGCAGCAGCACTCAGACCACACAGCTGGAAGCAATACATCATGTGTTACAGTCAAAGGTGTTGAGTGCCACTGCTGACAGACTCGTGCTCCGATCGGTTCAGACACCTGTGATTGCACAAAGGGAAAAGTGACCTTTCTGTTAAGCTTCACACAGATTGCCTGAAATTCCCACATCTAAAAAAAAAACTATCAGCTACAGTGAAGGACTTTTTTTCCTTTTGTTTTTCTAAGGAAACGCAGGACTTCATGGGCCTGGAGAGAGTTGCAAAAGTCTGCCTGTTGGTGTTCCTGAAACTCAGTCAGGTATGAGACCCTGAAGATAAAGAGATATGTTCAGGTGGTGATAAAGAGAAACTAAACATGCTCTGGACTCATTCATTTAACTCAAGTGCTGAGTTTGCCTTTCAGCAGTCAACCACGGAGAGCTGGAAAAAGCCACAGAATGCAGTACTATGATTTAAGATGAAGAATAATGACACTGTTAAAAGATAGAATTATGGTGTTTTTTGGCATGTTTGATCATTTTACCTTCTGCTTTAGCTGCAGGACTGACATCTTGATCTGAAGGAAGTCGTCACAAGTGGCTGAGCACGTCCCAGCATTCATGACATTGTCGGACTTCTCGAAGAGATGCAGTGCTGCGGAAGGGGGAGGGATGGAAACATTTTTCAGTCAAAGAAGCTAAGAAGAAAACTCTAGATGACTTTGATAGAAAAGTAGTTTAAGACTTATACACTGCAAAAAAATGAAATTTGATCAGGTGTTTTTGTCGAATTTCAAGTAAAAAATGTCTTATTGTACGTAATATGAGCCACATTCAACTAATCAGCCCAGAAAAATGTCTTGTTTCAAGTTATTAAAGACAAAAATGAAAATGCTTGTAATAAGTAAAAAAAAATATGCCAATGGAACAAGAGAAAAGTTACTTGCAGTAAGACATTTTTTTTACATGTTACAAGCAATCCAGACCTCATTTTTGTCTTTCAAAAACTTGAAACAAGACATTTTTCTGGATTTATAAGTTGTATGTGGCTCATGTCAAATAAAACTAGACAATTTTTACTCAAAACAAGATCAAAACACTTAAAAGATTTCATTTTTTTGTGGTGTGTCTTCACACCATGAACTAAAAAAATAATTTGAAACAAATGTCTTGTCAAAAATATGTCACAGAGCACCTGACAATGGACAGTCTGACAGGCTGTTGAAAGTGTGCGAATGACTATTTTCAAAGTGTTTGTTTTCAGAGAGAGCATAGAGATGATAAATAGGAGAGAGGATGAGAAATTGGCATGCAAGAAAGAGGAGCTTGAGCTGGAAGGAAACCCCAGACACCCATGATATGGGCACACAACTGGACCTCAAGGCCCAGTCTTCCCTAGGAATGACTTTGGGTCCAACTACCCGTGCTCCTAATTCTACATCTGAACTGAAATGTGAATTTTCTAAACCAGAAACCAAATCAACTGTTAAGAGAAATCTTGAATGAGAAAATGAACATCTAAAGCACCTAAAATCAGCATGTGTTTCTGCCCTGCTGCTGACCCAATCGAAGACTGAATATTTTTCATGCATGGGTGAAAGCGTCTGGACACTTTTTTCCCCTCAAAGCAGCGGGACATAAAACAGGAGCATGACTGTATGCACCATAGTTTCTCACTCTCCAGCTTCTCCTGAAATATTATCGCAGGTAATGGAAGATAAACTCATGGGAGGAAGTAGCAAATCTGCAGCCCCTGTCTGCTTCACTGGCAACTGAACCCAGGGCAAAGAAAAAACTTTATAGTCTGAAACTTTGGCCTCAAATGCATCCAGAAAATGAGAGAAGACCAGGAGTCAGAGGGTGTGGAGGGTGGGGGTGGTGGTGCTGTGTCAGGGAGACTCAACTGTTCTGACATGCACAAGAGCTGGGATGTGTAATGACTTCCAGGTGTCTATGTTTGCAGTACCCCCCATCTCCTCTCCATTCTAATCCACACAGGAACAATGTGTGGTCAGCCTCACCTCTCAGTCAGATGTGCCGTGAATAAAGAGAAAATGTCTGAGTACAAACTCTCACCTCTTTCCCCCTTGGTGCATGTTTTACCGTCTTCTTCCAGGAAAAAGCCTTTCTCACACTCACACCTGTAGCTCCCTGCGGTATTACGGCAGATCTGAGAGCATGCAGTCGTGTTTCTGTCCACACATTCGTCTATGTCTAGATGTTGCATTGAGAGAGCAAGGAGAGTGAACAAGTTTTTTTTTAACAGCACGTTTGAACTTAGGGTTATAAAATTTGCAAAAAATTTTAAATCTGGGAACGCAAAGTGTCTGGAAAAACAATGTGCTGTTGTGTGAAGTCTCACCCAGACAGTACGGCTTCTCCCTGTTTCTGTGGCGCTCGCGGTCATAGCTGTAGCCGGGGTAACAGGTGCACACCACTCGTCCGAAATGGTCAGTGCATTGTTGCTCGCAGGGGGCGCCAGCACACACATCATAGTCTGCAGAAACATGCAAGTGGTAATCAAATTTCTGTGAAGTTAAAGCAAGAGCAGGACGACTGCAGTGCATTGAAAACATGAGTGACACAACTAAGGACAGCTCCAAAAACAAAAAAAGACAAAAAAAAAGAGATAAAGAAATTACAGTCTAAACAGGACACAGATGCTCGAACCATCTTCCTACCTTCGGGAATGCACTGGCCCAACACAAACTTGAAACCTTTGCAGCATTTCTTTCTGAAATAAAAAAACAGCAATGTCCAGATACGTTCGGAAAACAAATCCAAAGATATTTTACGATTACATAACAGGTCTCCAAATTAAAGTGCACCATGTTTGACACCTGATGTACATAAGAATGTGCAGAATTTTGAAAAAGTGGGTGTTTTTATTATCCTGTTTGTAGAAGTATTCAAGGAGTTTGTGGTCTAGACCACACACACTTACACAGAAACACATTCAGTGCTTTTCTGCAGGTGTCCTTCTTATGTCTGGCCTGCTGTTATGTATTTCTTCATGGCACTCTGAGTTTCAGTTGAATTCTTTTTTTTTGCTTGGTGTGGTGCACTCTTTTTTTTCTGAGCTAGATTCAATGAAGGCAAAAAGACATGGTAGGGAACCTGAAGAGTTTCATCTCTTCTGAAAGGCTCCCTCAGTTATCTTCCTCAGCTGTAAACGGACTGGTAGAAAGAGCAAGAAAATATAAGCCTCTAAGTGTTGTCAGTCTACCAGTGAGTCGCCAAGTCACTGGCAGGAGAGGTGAGGTGTGACATCTTCAAGAATCATATCATGTCCAGTTGTCTTCATTGGATCTAACACAGAAATTATTAGACCTGGCTGACTGGAAACAAGTATTTTTTCTTTGCCTTCACATATTTACTTCAGGCTTTCTTCAGTCTAGCATTATGCAGCCAAGCAGCCATGTTTCACCTTCATGTAATTTGAATAGACTCCTGTGGTGATGTAACAAAGGCATGCATGCACTTTCACTCCCAGTTTCTGGGCAATTCCTCTTCTCTCAACACTGTTGTGGTTTTGCTTTGATGCTGCAGGTAAGAGTCTACAATCTCAGTTAGCAGATGCTTTTAACCAACGCGACATGCGACACAAACACGAACACGAGGTGTCACTTGCAGTCAGACATGCCAACCAATCTGTTGGTCTCCATTCTTTTTTAAGCAACAATCTGCTGGCTGCGGTTGGTGCCAAATTGAGACAGGAAAAGAATAGATAAAACAAGATCATACCTTTGATTTATCTCACAAGGGGAATTTTACAGTATAACATTAGCATTACAGTTTATGAATATTATAAATTACAATAAAAATATATTTGTTGCACGGTTAGAAGGTATAAGATTTCAATATTAACAGGACAAATAGTTTACTGTTGATTATAAAGTCTGACCACGGCTGGAAGAAAAGACTTGACATATCTCTGGTTGAGACACTGTGGGTGAAGGAGCAACTGGGAGATACTGAACAAGCTTTCCAGTGATGTAAGAGTCTCCGGCAAGGGGTGAGACACGTCCATCAGAGACGACAGCTTGGCCATCATTCTCCTGTCAGCCACCACCTCCACAAGGTCTAAAGGGCAGACCATGACCGAGCTGGCCTCCTTCACCAGACTGCTAAGTCTCTTCCTGTCAGCAGAGATGCTGCTGCCCCAACAGACTATTTAAAAAAAGACGGCTGATGCCACCACAAAGTCCGAGAAGGACTTCGGACGAGTGCCCTCCACTCTGAAATACCTGAGTCCCCTGGGTAGAAACAGGCTGCTTTGCCCTTTCTTGTAAAGATGAATTGAATTGTCAGACCTGGGGGAGTGGATTTGAGAGGGAGAGTTGTTTGGTTGTGCTGCCCTCTTCACATCAAACTGCTCCAAATATGGGGACCAAGGACACAAGGTTACACAAAACGCATGAAACAGCAATAACACACAATCAGAGATGTTCACTTGTAACTGTGGCTACAACAATTCAACATTTGCCTCCTTGTGTTTGGGGACAGACTCTGGATCACAAGTCTTGTGGGAGGAGGTTTTTTCTGGAGCTTTTGAATTGTTAGTATTGGTGTTTTTCCACCTCTGCATCTGTCTGTGCCAGTTTGCATGCGGGGGCCAGCTGGACAGCTAAAAACGTTGTTATAGGGGACCTTTAAAGTTTTACCGTTTTGAATCCGTCATTATTTTTCAATTACAGAACTTCACTTTTTATTTTAAACTGTTTTAATCACATCAATTCCTCAAAAGCACTCTCTAAATAGACACATCTGTTTCATATTTGATGTCATTTTGTACAGACTTTGATTAATACAATTGTTATTTCCTCAAAAACCCCAATGTGTGTTAATGTTTTGAATTAAAGAAATAAAAAAACAAACCAAAACAGAAAAAAACAAACAAACAAAAAAAATCAAGAGGACACAACACTCCACTGATGGTTCTTTTTTTTCCATTTGTGTTAAGTTTTACTGAGACCTCGGAACACAATGCAGCAACATTTTATCCAAACGACTCACGACATCATCACCTTGAGCCAATAGACTTCTCTTACTTTCACTGAGCTTTAAATGAAAATGCTACCAGGTGTTATCTTCAAACAGTAGATGATAAAGAAATATAATTACACCATGAAGTCACGGAAATGCATGACGGTTACTGTCACGATGGTGCTGAAAAAGATCATCCCCTAATGCTTTACAGCTTTTTACTCACAGGCACTTGTGATGAGAGGGGCTGGTCTGGTGATTTAATATATGAGGTATTCAAACACAACTGATATCGTTTATTTATTCATCTTTGTTTGTGACATGATTCATTTGCACTCAGCAAGGTGAGCTTTGAGAGGAAACATATGAGTCTGCAGCCATGTAAGACCACTGCTCAGATGCTTTGCATGTAACTCACTGCTCAGTAAAAATGAGATAAAAATGAATTTACAGAATATGAAAACATATCCTGGCCAGTCTTTGGGGGAAGTAATATTTACTTAAACCGGCTTGTTTGAGTGCAGATGTACATTTGAAATTAAACACAACACTTTTATTGTTTATACCAACATTTGCCAAGTAACTCCCGACACATCACAAGGCTCAATTCAGATTTGTTTGGGATCATAGTCCAAAGTTTTGAAATCATAATACCCAAGTGTTGAAGTAATTATGCTTTGGACTTGATGGCGATGCTCAGTAATGGAATACCAAAAACACTAAGTCATCCTAAGGGGAACATAAATGCGTGTTTCATGTTGATCCACCCACAAGTAGTCATGAAACTTCCCTGAAATCCAAATGTAAATATAACGGCGGTGGTAGAAAGTATGTCAAGAGATCCAGTCACTTAGTAGGATTCATCCCCAGGGGACCATAAATCTCTCACAAAATACCACAAACATCCATCCCTGAGCTCCTGATGATTTTTGGTTTGATGGATGGACAGAGACAAGCGGCACTGAAGCCCCTAAAGCTCTGCCGCCAGTGTGGCTTACAACTGTCTGAATTCCTGCTCCTGAACGGTATACCTTAAGGAAAAATAAAAACATCCACGTGAAACATAAGGAATCATTTCGAGGGAAGGTTGTAGAAGTTCCATTAGGAACTTGGAATGATGACAACTTTGCAGCACGTTAAAACATTTTGATTTCAATTTCTCCAGTAATTATGGGAAGAATGTCCATTGGCTACATCCCATTTATTATTGCATGTACTGACCCATCAGGAAAGGGGTCATGCTTGTTGCAATAACATCATAATAGAAATATAATACTTGTGAAACAAAATAAATCACTGACTCTGCACTATTGTGAACCAGTGGGTCTGAAGTCTACAGTTGTCGTCTACTGCTTTTCATAAGCACAGGACTCACAGAGCAGCCAAAACCTTTTGTGCACTCATCCACTTAAGAGTATCAAGCTGTGTTTCCACCAGGCAGTCTGGTTCAGTACAGTACGGTTTGGCATGGTTTGGTAGGGTTAAGTCTGATCCCACTCGCGTTTCCACAGCAAACTGTGCCCCCTTTGTGGTAGGTGACACAACACAGTGTACCCCGCTAATAAATCCAACGAAGAAGAAAAACACAACACAGTAAACAAAGCTCAACAATGGAGGACATTAAGCATTTTGTCTTCTTTGTGATTGGCATGTAGCTCTTTGTTACAAACTGCAATTTAAGCTTTGTTTCAGAGAAGACTGTGTGCTGCCAGGAGGATATACATCCACTGTTGCACGGTACGTGACGATTCTTTCGACCAATCAACGGTCTGTAGTGTTGCAGCCCCACCTTCCGAGATTCAATCGGTCTGGCACCCCTACGGAGGGGTGCCAAAAAGTGGGACGGCTTGTTTTGGTTATTTGGGGATCTGTTCCAGGATCAGTCAGTGGAATCGCCGTTAAATGTGCGTCATGCCAAGACAAATCGAACTGAACTGCTTGGTGGAAACGGGACTTTAAAGAGAAGAAATGATGCTCAAAGCAGTTGCTTCCATTCAAAGGGTGGAGATACATTGTTAACCTTTGTATGATGTGGTGCCCAAGTCATGGTGGGTTTCTCTGATTCAGTGTTTGTCTCTATACTTTAGAGGACTAGTAATAAATAGAATACCTCATCCATTTTAGAGTTCACAGCAAAGAGTTTTGCATAGACTTGCCTAACTAGAGGCATGGTTGCACTGACTGTCAGGGTGGCACAAATTAGCTGTTTGCCAGGGGGCTAATCGCCTTCCTCAGCTCCACTTCATTATTCGTTTTTCATTTAAGTTAGGTTGAGTCAGCTATTGCACTTTTGCTATCATTGGGATTCATAAGTTAGCTTAAAAACTAATGGGTGACATCACTGAGTTTACACCTATGTCTTAGACAGTCTGTGGTTACTGTAAAGGGCTGTAAGTCATTAAAAAGCTGTGTTTCACATGAGGCCGAACTTAGGAGATGTGAGCATGCTAACACACTAGACAAAAAATTGCCAGTATTGTTTTTTCTAAAATGTATGTATGCAGATGTTATCTTTAAGCACTCCTAAACCAAGTGTTTATTTTTCAACTGTTTGCATTTCTGTTAAAGAAAAAATAAAGGACATCTAAGAAGTGTGGAAGCTTCTTGTTTTGGACCAGAATCAGTGAAAATTGTAACATTGGAGACTCTCTGTAATGTGGTTTTTGAAAACTATATGAGAATTTGCATCGGTTAATCATATTTCCTCATATACTGACCTGTGTGTGGGTTGAGGTAGGCTCCAACTCAGACACCCTGAGAGAGTGGATCTGAGGATGGTTTCCTGTGTGACTCCATTTTTTATGTCATAATAACATCCCCATAAGGACAGAAGGCACTTATAGCAAATAACTAGCTTAGCAAAATAATCCGGGTTAACTGAACAATCATGAGAAAACAAACTTCCATTTCCGCTTCCAGAAGACCATGAAAGCGGCGACAACATCCCACGGAAACTGGAGCCGTGTCTGTGTTGGAGTTCATTTTTTCTAAACTATCTTTATTAAATTATCATTCAGAGTTTTCTTATCAAACATCTATTATTCTACCTTATTGTACTGTCTAATTTTTATTATGTTATAAAATAAACAAGTCAAAGTGATATTTTGTTACTTGGCAGTTGAAACCTATTTCAAACACAACTGGAGTATTATCTGGCATTTTTAATTCAAACAAATGAATTTAATCTGAAACCTAATGTTGCCCCTTTGATAACCTTTTGTATTTTGACATGAGGATGTGAAAACAGGCAGACCAGGAGAGGTAGACACCCAGAACAGAGATGGTAATGATATGACCTGTCTGCAAGTTAAAATAACATGCCCTGTAATGACTCTGGGTGATGGATACTAAGCTGAGGGTCAGTGCACTATAGCAGGAAAATAACCCCAGACTAACTTCATGATTTATAATACAGTGTGTGTGTGTGTGTGTGTCTGTGTGTAGTGGGTTAAATCTGTCAGACAGAGGGTTTCAAGAGGTAAACAGCTATTGCATGAAATTAACATTCATAAACATAGCCGTGAGCTATGACTGAAGTTGTGAATAAACACCGTCTTTAGACCAATGCACTGTCGTCACCAAAGGGTTTTGTCAGGTTGCACGCTATGGTAAATTCAAGTTAACTCTCCGAAAAGACATGTACTTTATAACTCCAGTTTTTGAAGTCATGCCTTTGTTTAATCCAAAGGAACTCTTTACAAACACCTGCCTATATTTAACTGTCTGACTCAATATCTGGCACCCACTCCTAAAGAGCTGTTTAACAGTCCAGCTCAGCTCTAGTCTCTGTTTGAACATCAGAAACAGCCAAGAGCGAAATCATTCCCCACGCTGATGCACTAAGGGACAGTCATGGAGCATGACAGGAATGCTTTCATGTTTTTGTTGAATTTAATCCAGTGGTTTCAACCTGATAGAATTAAAGATGAGGCTCTTCATAATGATAAATGATAAAACAGGAGTATACTGGGTGATGATGCACATGTTTCCTGCCACCAAGAGAACAAGTAAGAGAGATTTCAAAAGCATTCATGCCACTTTTCTTTCAGAGCTTCAATAAGCAGGGGTTGCAGTCCCACTCACACAGACACAACATCACAGACCATCTCATTGTTTTGCCACCTGTGTCTTCTAACCTCGAGGTTATTTCATTTCGCCAGTGCTCCGTATCATTTTACACGGCCCCCTGAAAACTAGACATAGATTAGTTTGACCTCAGCTGACCGGGGTGAACTTTAAGCACTCTAATTACCTCATAAACACTGGACCTCCCCTGAAACAACATGCTGGACCAGCATGGTCTTGTAAAGAAACATTATAGTTCAAACCAACAAAGAGGCGAAGTGGAAACGACTACATCAAGAAGTTCACATGGAAGTGCACATCGTCACATCCCGGCGCGCTCTTCTCTCTAACTGAGGTAGCAGATTGAACACTCAGAGCTGAGAGGCATTACACGCAGGCGGCTTGTTGGAGGATTGTTTGTGTGCATTGCTGCCAGTGATATACAAAAACATGTCTGCATTCCACTCAAGAAGGGATGTTTGTTCAAGAGGAGAGGACACAACTTCTGCAATCACAGGAGGAGGAAGGACACTGATGAGCTGATCAGGATTCAGCTGAGGATGTTGTTGCTCTTTTTTCACTATTTGTAAAACATCTTACAAACCAAATTCTTTTGCTTTTGCATGATTGTCATTAGTATCTGCAAGCCCCGAATGTAGAAGCAGCACTTTCCACCCCTGGAAAACCATCATCTTGACACCCAGGATGAAAAGCCCAGATCAACTGCTATTTGCACCGCTGTGTACTTGTTGGACCAACTTTTGTGGAAAACCTACAAAAAAAGTCAAAAACAGATGCATGTTTGCACAAAACCATGTGTTCATCAGACATTGCCTCATCAGCAATGACTTTACCAACATCCTTTTAATCTTCAGTGTCTTTTCTGAGCTGTCGCCCCAGCCTCCAGTTCCCACAAATGTCAACATCCAGATGTTTTCTCCTCACTGAGCTGTTCTCTCTTTAGCTGCTAATGTCAAACCCCCAAAACAAGCCCTGGCCTTGCGGTCAAAACAGTCAAGTCACCATCAAAATAACAACAAAAATGACTTAGCATCTTTTCATTCTATTTTCCAGCACTATCTTCCAGATGTCTCAGCTCACTCTGCAGTTAAAACAGGACTACTACCTGAATCTTACATAACTAGGATACTTCATGCAGCAGGTTCCTTTCAGCATTATGCATTTGATGACACAGTGCAATGTCAGTGTGTCACAGACACAATCAATTGATGCTCTTACTTATCTTGAAGAAAAAATGCAGACCTGAAAGAGTAACTGCTGTTCTGTCATATTTTGGTAACAAAATGACTGGCACGACCATATTGGAAATGAGTGGCACTAAGTTGCCTGTCAGTAGCATGAGCTGAGCTGTGCCTCTGATTGGGCGAACTCACATTCTTAATATCTTCTAAAGCTCTGAGCTAGGAAAATAATTCTTCCTCTGTGAAATTAGTGATTCAGACAGGAGAGGTTTTTTTGTACCAGGCTGTAAACACATTTATTTCTGCTTTGAAAACAGCTTTTTTTTGGCTTGGTGTGTTTGTGACTTTTGGTACTTCCAGAGCTAGCCTCAAGCAAACACTTGAGAAACTGCAGATTTTAGCACTTAAGCATTGTCTTGTATCTTTAGACCGGAGGTTGTCCCCTAGCAACAATGTTACAATCACAGCCTTAAAGTCAAGTTTGTCTGGCTAATGTGACAATACACTTCTCTGCTTTGACACGGCTCACAGATGTGTGCTATGGCAAGGTACACTTCATGCACGCACACAAGCACGCATGTGCGGGCTGTGTCAGACCAAAACGACTTAACATAAGCCAAAAACTAAGGCCGTAGGCATGTTTTCTGTCTCCTCCATTGTGCTGAGTCCGATGAGATCGTGCTTCTTATAAACAGACGCTTGGTTATGACCATAGACTGTATAAAAATAATGGACGTAGTCTCCCTCAGATTTTGAAGCACATTAGCTATTGCCACCATATTAGAAGTGGCAAGGGCTTCGTGTACAGCTATAGGGTGCCTGTCAGGCACGTGACCTGAGCTGTACCTCTTGTTGGGCAATCTCACAATCTTAGTTAGAAAAAAGCAACCCCCCCTACAATGTGTTCTAATAGTGAAATTAGCAACTCAGACAGGAGACGTTTTTTGAAGCAGGCTGTAAATAGGTTAATTTCTGCTTTGAAAACCTTTTTTTTGGCTTGGTGTGTATGTGACTTCTGGTTCTTCCGGAGCCAGCATAAAGTAAACACTCGAGACACAGCAGATTTTAGCACTTCAGCATTGTCTCGTATTTTTAGACCGGAGGCTACTGCTTGGTTATGACGTGGACTGGCCGTGTGTGCTTCAAGATTGGCTCAAATTGTTGTTTAACTGCTAACTGCACTGGCCAGTAGGAGAATGATACTGTAGGGGGTTGATCATGCTTAAGCACGGCATGGTCTGGATGGCCAGTGTGATCACGCTCTATGTGAGGAAAGCTGTTCTCATTACAGTAACTCTTCAACTATTTAGGCTGTCAGAAAAAAAATCAAATGGTTCCTGAAAGGTGAGAAGAAGAGCTTTTTAGGCATGATCTCTGACTCTTTAAAAGACAAAATAAAAAAAGAGTTCAGATGGCCTGTATTATAGTGGGTGATAAAGGGTTAATGTGTAAAATTGGTGCGACTTCTTTTTCATTGCTAGGCGCTGCCCAAGTAGCTGCCTGTTGCAGCAGCTCTCTCTTCTTTGTCCGTTTCTTGTAATTTTTTTCGTCTCTTTTTCGTCATCTCTGCATTTGGAGTGGATCATCACTTTGTATGGCTCATTGTTGGTCATGGACACCAAACTTTTCGTGGCTTCAGCGATATTTTTACTACTTTTCTCCTGTGTTTGTCTGGAGATCCTACATGTAACCATGGCTGCACTGTTTACATGTGAAATTAGCTGTTAGCAGCCTGTAGCATGTCAATGCTAACTAGTGTAAGGCTTGATGATTTCCCTCAAGGTGAGGAGGAGGAGGTGAGGACGACGTGCTGGCTCTCAGGTGTGAGCTGGGAGGTGACGACGTGGGCCTGTCCTTCCATCCATCGTTGTTGGGAACGTGGGATCTACCTCCAGTTAGGTGGATCTATCTCCGGTGGGATGGACGAGTTAGCCGTGCTAGCCCAGTGACAGAGGGGCTGTCGGAAAGCAGAGTGGCATCGTGCTGTTCACGGACGTGGCTGAAGGAGCTAACATCAGACGCCAGCACCACATTGGAGGAGCTTCGCCTGCTGTGGACAGACAGGATCCGGGAGACAGGGACTGAACAGACTGCTGGGGAGGCTCAGTCCTGGACCCTGTGGAGGTGGAGACTGGCTGGGCTGGAGAGTGGTGGACGGGATGTTGTTGAATATTTTCTTGTGGACCTTTTTTTTGCGCTTTCTAAACACTTTCTTACTTTTGTTTTCTTGATTGCTGCTGTGACTCCTGAATTTCCCCTTGGGGATAAATAAAGTATTTTCTATTCTATTCTATTCTATTCCAGCCAGTGTGTGTTTATTCAATATTTGATAATTTCACTGGTGATGCATCAAAGACTCACAAACAGATGCTGTTTGCTCTGCAGTACAGTTTGTGGAGCATTTTACCCTCAACACATGCTCTGTGAATTAGATGATGTCTTTTTGGCTCATCTGCACAAGTTTTACGAGTGCAAAAGCTGCACAATCCTTTTGTAAATCAAAGCCTCAGTGTGTTATTAGGCAATGTACAGACAAGCACATTAACAAAAGACAGGTGTATAAAAACATCAAACTCCCTGCTGCAGATTTAGGGTCACAAAATTTCAATTCTTACATTCAAAGTGGTGCGGCCTCCAAGTTGTGACCTTTCCTCTAACTCAGATTATGTCATTTGCAAAAAAAAAAGCAGGATGTCAAAATGTGTCTTCTATGTGTAAGCACGCAGCAGTCGTCATGGCAAACAACAGATAACATTAAACAACACCATGATCTGGTCTTGGAGGAGACAAAACTATCGTAAATTAGGATGGAAAGTTACTTCTGTCAGTGCTGTCCTGAAAAAAACAACAACTCACCCCCAGGAGAGCTGCTTTATAGAAACACATAAAAACCAAGAACAGAGAGTACGTCCTCTGAGTGCCTGGATACCTTTGTGTTTTCCAAACCTCCAGACTACGAAAAAACAAATCTTGGAAAGGTCATTTATTCAGCTAAAAATACTACACTGCTACAGAAAGGAATCAGGCATCAGGGATTGTTGCAGACCATAATTTTCTTCATATTGGCAGGCTCTGAGGTAGGACCCTTAATGCAGCTCACATTCCTCCTTCAGATATGTTGCTGTTAATTCAGATATGCTTTATTTGGTCCCATAACAGTCAGTAATTGTAATGCAATTAAATGGTTGTTTGGATATCCCGTACAAGGTAAGCCATGTTGGAGAAATGTGTGTTTCCACAAGCTTCTATCTCCTTGTTGGAGTTGTTGGAGGATGGCCATTACAGACAAGAATTGTAGCATTAAAATCCCATAACACTTAGCGGTATAACTTAGCGTGAAGGCAAAACTCAGCTGCTTCATGTAAGGACTCAAACATATCAGAGAAGGGTGCAAAGGGTGCAGTCTACTCCAAAATGATGAACTGAAACTCTGTTTCTCTGAAGGAAGCTAAGACTCATTGGAACATTTTTCTTTATTGCAAAGCCCTTAAACCTTCATATCTCAGTTTATTGTCATTGTAGATTATTTCAAACGTTTTATATTCCAGGTTTCACTTTGTAATTTATAGGCTCTGGTCATTAAAGGGCAGAGGACCTCCAACACAAGCTGCCAACACACAGTGCTGACAATGCATTACAATATTCTTTGGCTGAAACAATCTTTGACTCCTAGTTCCAGCAAGATTACAGCCACATCAATCCACAGGAATCAACAAAAAAGAAACCATGAGCTTTACATGGCTCAAGGGCTCAGAACAGAGTCATATGCAACAAATCTCTGTGAATGATTCATGTGGAGCAGCACCCCCCCAAATACGACGTGGTAAATCCTAACAGACAACTCACTTCAAAAAGTGTAGACCATGAGAAGATACGGTTATGTAATCTGTACAAACTAGATAATGGGTTGAGATTTGTGCAATTAGAAACTGAATTTGAATTGATTTATTGAATTTAAAAAGCATGATCAGAAATCAAATCCAATTTAATGCAAATGAGATTATTTGCTGAGAAAGTGTATTTAACCCACTTGAAAATTCCTCTCTTTATATTCCCTAAAGTTCCCACATTATGCAAAAATCACTTTATTAAGTTTTTCAGTGAAATTTGTGGGTCTTTGGCTTTGCTTCCAGCCCATAAAATGTGATATTTAATGACAAAACCTGTACTTAGTAGTGCTTGAAAATGTAAAACCCTGCCGACTTCAGCGATTCCCTTTTTTGACCAATCAGGAGCAAGTCTGAACTGATTGGACCACCGGAGTAGATACCCCCCGAACCTTCTCCCCGCCCACTCCCCTCCCCACTGCTGGAGAAAAATCTCTGGAGAAATCTCTCCAGCAGCTACACTCAGTAAAACTGTGCATGTGTGTGCTAGTCACATCACGGCCGACTGCTTTTCCAACTTTGGACAGTACAACAGAGGGCTAGTAAATAGACTGGTCCTGAATCCAGGCGCATTACCAACCATCCGCCAACAAACCTCGGACCCTGAAAATGTGAGTATTTTAAACGCTGTGTGCTGTGGAGCAGATGTAAGAGTTTTTCCTCAGTGTCCCCCCTGTCTCTGTGTTAGCTTCAGGATGCTAACTTTAGCGACAGTTTGCCTGTTGTTTTAGCCCGTAATATTAAGGTGAATGAGCTTTGCTGTTTTCTAAACATTGTGCACTCTGAGCTTGTGGCGCCGCTCTCAGTGACCTGGAAGAGCGGGGCGGTATCAGCAGTGGCTCATTTACATATGTAGGTAACGCCCACGAAATCAGACTGTTCTGAACAGAGGGGCTATGAGAGCCCGGAAACAATGCTGCTGTGCTTGATTTATTGGCTTTTTGGACCAAAACACGTTACTACCATTTCATGAAGACATCAATGTTCAATATTAAACTGCAGAAAAGGAGCACAATACGGGACCTTTAAATTCAAAAATACAAAATTTAATTCCAGTTTGGACAATTCAGACTCGGTTCTGCACTCCACAACCATTACGTTATCTACATCCATGAAGAGCAATCAATCACAGACTGACAGAAATGCTTTTTACAACCCCTGAAAAACTCTTTTTCAGTGTAGTCTGTGGCAGTAATCCTCACCTAAGGTGGGCGGGCTGATGTGTCATTTCCATGATGTTTGAAAAACTGAATTACCAGATTTACTTGAAACTTAAAGTCTTCATATTTTTTTTCATGTATAGGGAAAAAAAAAGTCTTATCATAACTGTAGCTAGTTATTTATATGATTTTAAGTTTCAAGCAAACTAAATATTTCAGTCCCTGGTCTTCAGACACAATTGAAATATATGATTTCTTACCCTCTCCTGTCCAAAGACGGCGCAATAAAAACTGAACACTGACTTGCTCATGCATCACTTCATCTGCAAGTTAAAAACAATACAGTCTGTCTTTTTCATGAGAAATCCCCGCTCATAAATCTAAGAACTGCTCTCTGCAGAGCTGTTTCCATCGATATCCAGGGTGAGTGCAGAGATACGTCTGCCCAGAGAAATAATGGCGCCCCATTTGATCACTGACATGCTCCATTTACATAACTGATTGGTTAATGACAGTTTGAACCCAACGCTCACTGTCCGTGACAGCCACACAGCTTTGGTACAATACCCCTCAGTAAGGTCGTTAAAAAAACAAGCAGTCTGGTTTGTGTCCAAAGGCATCGCTCAGTTGAAGATCACTAATTCGAATATCTGCTTTTAACTCTAGACCTTTTATTTCCATGTCTGACACAAAGTTAACAGGGTGAACAAAAAATAAGCACAGTACACAGCAAAAAAAAAAGACTTCACTTTCCTTCTGAAACCCCTCACTGTCAGAAGCTAACTTAGCTTTTCAATGACACATCTTCCTTCAAAGACAAATGAATGGAAGTTACTTTCTGCTTCTTATGCTTCACCATTATCCAACAAACTGTTGGTTTCTTAATGAAACTCGCCGCAGCTAAAGTATTTCAGCTCTGCTAAGTTTCAGCAGACAGCTGGACCGACCTTCTACCAGTCTATCACAGTAGCAGCCTTGGCCTCTGCGTGTCTAGGTTGTTTCCTCAGCAGGTTTCAGCAAACCAGATTTGACCCCCTCCACATGGTATAACGTGTTAAGTATCGCTCAATAAAGCCTTTCTGTTTTCATGTCACTTTTGAGGTGAGATATTCAAACTTTCAGAGGTTTGTGAAATCTCTCAAAGCGAGACTTCAGGAAATCACAGCGTGCACGGCTGTCTGTTACAGTAAACTGCACCAGCACCTCCACATGTTTCCAACTCAAACCATTCAACTGGACACAAGCCAGATATCACCTATCCCTTTCAAATACTGGGTTACTGTGAAAGTATGCAAAGTCCACCTCTGGGAAATGTTGAAGGGATTATTGGTAACGTAATTCCTTTGTTATTATCCACAACTTTAACAGCTCATTACATTACCAGTGTGAAAAAGTAGTCACACCATGTTAATGATACAAAAAGGTGTTATAAAATAGATTTAAAGACATCTGGTCCCTGAAGAATTGGCCATCTGAAAGGTTAACCATGCCTCTTATAAAAGATATCTTTCATCACAATTCAAAAATGCTTGGTTATGTCCTGTAACAGAGGCACTTTTTTTTTTTAAATAAGTGGAGACCTTTCACAGAGCCTGCTGTGTCCCCCTGATGATTTACCAAAAACAACATCAAACTGAACAAAGCTCTCGATCACTCAATCTACAATCCATTCAAGCATCATGACAATACGCTTCAGGCAGATACATGACAGAAAAATCAATTTGCTGAGGGACCAGAAAACGCTTGTTGGCAAACACACTTGGGAGCATTAAATGAAGTGATGGAGCAACGAGACATGTCTGATGCTTGTGGATGAGGTGAGAAGAATTGTAAAAACTGCAGTAAACAAGCTGCCATTGATTGTTCTTGATTGTAGGATGTGGCAGGGCTCTTTGTTGGTCACTTAATCTGCTACTTACGCTGGTTCACTAAGAAAAATAATAACATGGAGTGAACAGACAGTGGTTGAAAGGCTAAATGACACCATTTTTGTTAATCTTCTTAATTTTTTCAAAATAAGATTGTTTGGTTTTTCAAGTTGTACTTTTGGGGATTATTTTGTCTTTATTGGATAAAGCAAATGACAAAAGAAAAGAAAAGCTGGGAGTAGAAAGAGAAGGACAGGGACCACAACCTCTGGGGCTCATGCTTACAGGTGCTGTAAGGACTATCCGTGGTGTCCATTGCAGTGACATATGTGACAGTGTTTTTCTGGGATAAAGACTCTATGAGCTCCATCAGCCACTGCCGTAATAATGTGATTCTTGCCAAGGTGTCCATTTGTTTTGTAAGCAGATTAATAAAGAGCAGATCCCATTTCAACACTACTTTTCTTTGTGAAAGACAACTCTTTGCAGAATGCAAAGCAAAAAAGTAATGTGTTTATTTATTGATTATATATTTATTGATATATATATATGAAGCGTAAATATCCACAGTTACAACAAAATAAGTTAAAGAAGTTTTTCTCTTCAAGAAGAAAGACAGATCTTGCTTTCCACAGCTTAACCTATCAGCCAGCAGAGTCTCATCAAAGGGACTTTTGGCCTCTGGGCCATAAATGGATCTGTGTTTGACCTGACCATGAATACTGTGAAATAGAGCTACCGTATGCAATGAAATTTGGAATCAAAGCCTTGACGCATGGTATTGCTGTTTTGGTCATTGGTAAAATCAAATACTGGCTGGTAATAACTCATGTGCACTTGCAGTTCACTAAAAGAAGTGTTTGGGGCAGTATTGCTCCCACTGTTTACATTATACACAGAAACAGAGAAATAGAAGTTCACATAAATTATGGCGGAGAAACAGAAGATTTTCCAAACAGACGACCCAGGGCTTCCAAATTTTGGGAATGTGTTATCTAAAACAAACCGGTGAAACATATGAAGTGTGAACTGTGTGAAGTTAAACTCTCCTTCCTTGGCAGCTCTACGGCAATGCACAAACACCTGAGATGTACGTACACATGCTATATCAGGCGAGGTAATCTGGAGATCAAATCGTGATTAATAAACTAATTGAAAAAATAATCAATATGTAAATCATTAAAAAATAATTATTATTTGCAGACCCACTGTGAAAACGTATTCAGAAATAACTAATTTTGGCCCAAGAATCTTCTTTTTTCTTCACTTATCTTGTCATTTACCTCCACATCTACGCAACAGATCACCATGTCAAAACACAGAACAGATTTCAATCACTGTTTACTGCCACACCAAAATCTGAACGCCTCTGCTGCTGTTTCAAATACCTGCTGAGTTAAGTATCCTGACAGCATGCACTAAAAGTAACCAGACATCCAGACAAAATCCCATTCATCTGATAGAAATCTTGTCCTGTTGATTTGTTGCAGCTGAGAACTATTACATGAGGTAGTTACTAAATTAAATTTCTCCTATTATCAGTTTCATATGCTCTCATGACAT
Source organism: Halichoeres trimaculatus (assembly GCF_033239565.1). Taxonomy (NCBI): domain Eukaryota; kingdom Metazoa; phylum Chordata; class Actinopteri; order Labriformes; family Labridae; genus Halichoeres; species Halichoeres trimaculatus. The sequence goes on along the minus strand of NW_027437194.1, from coordinate 16,554,156 downwards.
ACAGCGAGTAAGGAAACAGGATCTGTGGTATGTGACATATGTTGGCCCACTTGAGGTTTTGTGGTTTGTATGTTATTTTAATACTTGCATGAAGTGAAATCCAAGACTCTGTCCTGGGACTGCAGATTAAAATGAGGCAGCGGTGGCTGATGATCTTTAAAAGAAATGCTCATTAGTTTGTTTTCATATAAATAAGAAATATATGGCCTTGCTGAGTGAGGAGAAGAGGGTTGGTGAAAGGAAACATGAATCTGTGAGTAAGTTGAATATGCTGTAGCACTATAGTACAACACACTCTTCAGGTGGGGGATAAGTATGCTGCTTACGCTGCACAGGAGCAACATCTGCTTGACTTAAAGAAACCACCAAACATGATCCCTATTCTCTCAAAATATGTTATTAATATTGAGAACTGCATCTGTTTACACTTCAACATGACCAGTAAATGGTTTGATTCACTGGTGTATGCAAACATTTCCTTTGGCAAGCTGCTGTCCTCTAGGACTGATAAATTAGCAGGCTGTTTTTGTGCTGATGGGGGGATAAATCAAGGCTTTAAGTGGCTGAATGGTGAATAACTAGCTGTGAAAAAATGCTCATGAAGTTCACTCAGTCTCTGTAAAAGCAGATTAACTCCCTATTTGAAAGTGGAAAATGGTGTTTTTTTTATTTGAGGTGCTGCTATGTTAGCATTCAACACATCATTTTCTTGTTTTGGTCCAATTTGTGGAACACAACCAAAGCAGAGTCTCGGCCAAAACGGAGTGGGAGAAAGAAAAACCACAGCCTGTGGCGAACATATCACCACATCTCTTCACCACTGCAAAGAAAGCACAGCATGAGCAAAGCGTGACCACTGCACAGTTCTCCATGGTCAGAGATAAATGATGACTGACCATCAGCCAAGAGAAACAAGAGTGAGATTTTAAGAAACCAAAAAATATCTCAAAACAACTATTGGCGCATGGATTAGTACAGGAAAAGCACGTGATGTGTGGAAGGACCACACAAGATGTGATGGGAAGTTCTGTATTTACTCTTCAGATGACTTTACAGATTAAATCTTTGTTACATTTTCAGTATGAACTCACATTGGAGCTTACATCATCCCTGCTCTCTGTATGTGTCTAAAAGGATGAGGAGGATTCAACACAAGGAGAGCATCACTGTAGAAATGAAGTTTATTCTGGGTTATATACCAATTATTTTAAAAGAACAGCTGTTAAACAAAGCCTTTTGATAAAATCCCTTCTAGCTTTTAAAAATGTTATGAAGCAAGACCTGTGAAAGTCATGATCTTTCCAGTAAAGGCATGCCTTGTATCACGGCACTCTCTAAATGGAAACAGATGTAAATAACTCTCTGTCCAGTAATGCTGAAAATTTGCCTGATAAAGATCTAAAAAAAAAATGTTTTGAATCATCCAAAGAAAGTCAAACGAAAGAAATTCATAACAGGAATTTTAAAGATGTGGGAGTGCTTGTTTTTATTTTTGACTGATGAAAAGTTAAATCATCAATTTCCTTCTGCATACATGTGTCTGATAATCCACTGGTTCATGAGGTGTAATAACTTTAAAAAAACGGAGGGAGAGACAGGATGTTTACCGCTGCTTTTGCTCTACATCTGTCACTGAGGAATGCTTTCTAACACTAACATGTCCTCCCATGCTCTCACTGTGATAACTTGCACTCTACGTCTTTTTGAGGACTTTTAAGAAACAGGATGGAGATTAATCCTTAACCTTACCACTGTTTCAGAGTCGAGACAGCTCTTTTACATCTCTATAAAAACAAAGTGTTTTGTAAAACCTCAATACCTATGGAGGAAAAACCTGGCATCACCTGCTTTTCCTGAGAGTGACTGTGAGATCATCCAACAGTACAATAAAGTTCTAATAACAAGACTCACAAAAATTACTCATAGCCTACTGGCATCACTTCTAGGACTATATTATTGACAATGAGGTGCAAAGTGTAACTCTATAAAAGTAAAACACAGTAAAACAGTTGGCTCTAATGAGTTTGTGTTGCATTATGACATCAACAAAACTCTTTTTTGAACTGGAGCAAGAAAACAAGCCTCAGCAATCAATGATTGATGTGATCGAGTAGAAGTAGGCAGTGAAAAAACACAATGTAACTTGTAACTGTTGAGTAACTTCACACTCACATGAGAACGTTTTCATTGCATCTTTTTAAAGACTGGCACTCTTACGCCCTGTGTATTTTTATATGGCAATATCAAACATGCTGTAAGCGCTTTACGTGTTTTACAGCAGAATCTCGTGGAATAAATAAAACGCTCTTACTCCATATTTTTTTTATTTCAAAAGCTTTCGATTTGGTTAACTCAAATAAAACTTCAACTTCTTATCCCAAACATAAAAACCTGGCAACAAACATGTAGATTTATTTTGTTGAAAGCTTTTATTTATTTCAAATGAGGTTTACACGACCAGAACAACAAAGGCAGGTGCAACTCATCCCACCTCAGCGTGTTTCTGAAGGTGGAACATGCACATGAGCTCACACGTGGGTTATCAATCAAACGGTCGAATGAGCCGAAATAGCCAACCAGTTACGTTTCGAGAACAATAACCCAACTGTTACTGTTTCACCTGTAGGCTACAGCTGGCATGACTCATTTCCTGTCCAAAGGGGGTGTTAGTGTCACTGAAATCCTGACTCATGCTTTTACAGAGGAGCAAATTAAATTAACACCAGCATAATTAATACGAGGGCAAACTGAGGCCTGAGGGAAAGCTTAGCACAACCTACTGATGGTGGAAGAACAGAGGTATAAAGTAGTTTCATCATAGTACTTTAAGTGTTTTAAAAATGAACCGCTGAGATGAAACAGAGAATGAAAGCGGAATACTTTATTCTCCAAATTCACTTCCTATGTACTCTGGAGTAAAAGTATAAACAAAATTTATTTTGACTTTATGACACGATTTCAATTTCCATAAAGGAATACAAAGAAGCTGTGTTAATTTGATAAAGTTCCTTAAGCCTGAATTTATTCCTACAGCTCATTAGTTTTATGGTAAAGTAAAAACAACTCCCTGACTGAGCAGAATGTCTGTTCTGTCATTTTATCAGTATTTATGCTTTTGGAACAACTGAGAAGGAAAGAGCAGCTTCATTTAAGCTCTTTTTTTCCTCTCAAAATAATCAAAATAATCCATTTGGATGAGTTACTCCCCCACAGACGGTTCACTTTGAGAGCTGATGTATTTTGCACCTGGGTGAAGCAAGAAATGAAGTTTTGTCTAATGTTCAATTCAAAGCAAAAGTCATTAAAACAGAAAAAGTAACAAGCTGCAGTTGAACCTCTTCTTTTTTACCAAAGTATTTTAAGTGGCCATTAAGCGTTCATTAGCCTAACCTCGTCCACTTTCCCTCTGACCCTTTAACCCTGTGATCTTTCATTAAAGAGCAACACTAAATGTTCATGTCGAGTCCTTGAACCGACGCACTGATCAGTCTCACAGGCTACATGTCCTCTCCCTGAAGGCTGATAGAAAGCAGATGTTGTCTTTTATTTGACAGCACATTATGTATTATTTAAAGGATTTGACTACTGAAGAATAATGAGACATTTCAGCCCAGAGTCTCACGCTGTGTAAGTTATTGTTTGTTTTATCAGTTTTTAAAGTTTAGTTCCTTTTTAGCGAGATGTATTGTAATCTTGTAAACCCACAACTTTCACTCTCACTTTCCCTCCTTTTCTTCTATCTACAGATCCAAGATGTTGGGAAAGAGTGCCAGGTAATGTAAATCATTTCAGGTCTGTGTGATTGGCATGATTCAGAGCTGTTATCTGAGTCGGCATCTACTGAGCTTAATTCTGGTAAACTCTGTTTCACTCGCAGGCCTGTTGAGAAACTGCTTGGACTCGTTCCATGCTCCTTTGCAGACAACTTGCTCACTTTGTCGTGATAGATTTTGTCTTTTCAAATGCCAAACAGTTACAGAAAGTGCTGTCATTCGGTTTAAGAAGTATGGTTCAAATATAAGCCGAATGTAGCACTGCAAGCCTGGTCTTAAGCACCAGGAAAGGATTGTTTATAAAAGAACAACAGTCACAGCAAGTGTTGAAGCTTAATGTGAGACATTTTTTTTACACAAACTTATCTTTCTGTGCTAACAGACTTCAACTGAGAAACATAATAACTTTTGTTTTGTGACACATGTTCAGAAGCAAACAAGGTGCAAGACAATTTAATATGAAATTAATTAAAAGCACATCTAAGACAAGGCGCCAAGATTGCCTCATATGACCTTTTTCACTCCATCAGAGGTTTTTCACTCAAAACGTGAAAAGTGGACACTTAGAAATGTTGGAAATGTCCTGTTTAAAAGCCTCCAACTTATCAAATAACTACTTTACAATCATCAAAGTATTTCCACGTCTGTGTGCTGACATTTATTTAGAAACTCTATAACGTGGTGTTCTCCTCAGAAACATGTTTTTCCACTGAGAAAACTTCCTGGAAGATGCATCTCATGCGCTCTCCATAAATCTGAACTCCTGCTTTTTACTGCTAAAGGGTTTATATTTAGATTTCAAACGTAGTAACCCAATATGGCAGAAAATAACCAAAAGGGACCTGCTGAACCCTTAAGCTGTGCCACGACATATCCTTCATGGAGCTACAGTGACTGCAGGGATAACAATATGGCAACAAAGAAAGCCTGAGTGTAATCCTGGTGCTGAAAGATGTTTGAATTAGGAGGGTGAACAGAAGTCCAGCTGAGGGGATTATTCCAAAGAGCTGAATACATGATATTTGATGTGAAAACCAGATTTGAAAACTACGGAAACCAAAGAGACCTAAAAAACCTTGTAGCCAAGCTGGAAAAAAATCAGACTGACAGGATCATTTCCCTGGATGTAAGCAGCACCCCCACTGTGTTTGAAATCTGGGAATCACAATATAAATCAATTATACGGTCTGCAGTCAGTGGAAAAGCTATCTAATCCTTTCTGACAAACTTCTGGGCCCTCTAACTCAAGAGAACGGTGCTTCAAGGAGGAGAAACACTGAGGGAAATACAAGTAGAACATTAGATAGTGCTGGGTGGAATTGGTGGGAACGTTCACATGACATAAACAATGCTGCTTGGATCAGCAAAGTGCATGAGAAGTATCAGGACTAACATGTCTCACAGATGGGGGTGAAGAATCAGTGCTTTATCAGTTTCTGCTTGAAACGGTTTCCTCCAAACTTCAAGAGAGAACGGGGCTGGCAGAAAGCAACAAACACAAGGCACCAGAATTATTTGGAGTAATAACAAAGCAACAATTATACGTGCCACACATCAATTATGCATAACTGTTGCAGCTGTAGAGTGGAAAGACTCACTCTGCTTGTGTTCTGCTTCTTTTACACACAAGCATTTCCTTTACAGAGATGGCAAGGCCAACATCTTACAAACAGTTAACCAAGCCACAATGTACTCCTGTTTCTGGTCGCCTCCGGCTGCTAAAAATAAAGACAAAACAAAACTAGCTCTGACTTGGATGTAATCCCAAAAGCTGTTAAAAGCGTCTGATCCAAATGTAAAGAGTTGATTTATCAGTGCATATAAACAACGATCTGTGAGTCTTGAGTAGATATTGAATCAATTTGTGTTCTGTGATCTTCTCTGCCAACAGCCTGAAGCAGATTTACTGTATGCCAGCTGCTGCTCTGTGCTGTCTTTTCCCCAGGGACTGGGTCACAGAAAGCTGATTATCAAGTTAGCTGGATAACTCCTGAGTAAAACCAGGAAGCCCTTCAAATCTGCAACATTGACTTGAATAAAAATCTCTTCTGTGCTTTTGTCCATACAATGCCTGATTTGTGACATGGAAAGAAAAAGTGAGTAGGATCCACAACAGCAAAGGATTAGCCAGAAAACGGACACATATACGGATGGGAATTGAAAAGATTTTGTCAATACTGATGTCCTTATCGATTCTGCTTATCGATCTGATTCTTTATCAAAGAAACAGAAACAGGTAAAAACTGCACACAATGTGATGATGTTGAACTGTGTTGTAATATATTAATAATTTAAGTAGGCCATCTAGTGTCTCAAAGTGGTTTTAGCAATGGTTTAAGTTGTTTGGAAGCTTTCCGTAGTTATGAAGTCAGCCATGAGCCTTTTAATCGCCTGTTAGCTTTTGACATTTGAAATTCTCAGTATTTTTTACAAAGAGTTGATGTGATATAATAATAATAATAATTAATTAATAATTTTATTATTTGTATAGCACTTTTTTAAAACAAAGTTTACAAAGTGCTTTACAAGCATTCAGCAAAAAACAAAATAACAATAAGCACAATAAAATACAATCAAAAAGCAGTGTAAAAGGACAAAGGGTGGAACGGTCCTTTCCATAAATTATAATACTTAATAGAAACCCAGACAATACAAGAACCATGCAGTCTAAAAAGAGAGACCATGAGGACCAAACATAAAAAACATAAAATCAGCAAGAATAGGGAACGCAATTAAATAAATAAAAGTAAATACATAAATAAAAACACATAATAGTATTAATAAATTGACCAAAGGAGTAAAAAAATAAATAAATAAATATATATATATATATATATATATATATATATATATATATATATATATATATATATATATATATATATATATATATATATATACACATACATATACACACATACACATACATACACATACATACATAAACATACATATATACATAATAATAATAATAATAATAAGAAATAAATAAATAAATAGGCAAATGAATAAAATAAAATAAATAAATAAATAAGATAGAGATAAAAGACATTAAAAAATGGTAAAAGACAGTAATAGACGGCATCACATAAAAGCAAGTCTGTAAAAGTGAGTTTTTAAAAGGGACTTAAAAGAAGCAACAGACTCCGCATGCCTTATCTCCTCCGGCAGGTCGTTCCAAAGTCGAGGTGCTCGGATGGAGAAAGCTCGATCACCCTTAGTTTTGAGTCTCGACTTTGGAACGACCAGCAGGCCTTCACCAGAGGATCTAAGGCTGCGGGCTGGCACATAGGGGACTAAAAGCTCAGATAAATAACTGGGGCCCAGCCCCATGATTGCTTTAAAAGTAATCAATAAAATCTTAAAATCAATTCTGAAGCTCACAGGAAGCCAGTGAAGGGTGGCTAAAACTGGAGTGATGTGATGCCGTCTGTTAAAACCAGTTAAAAGCCTAGCTGCTGCATTCTGGACCAGTTGGAGGCGATGGAGAGCTTTTTTATTTATACCGGGGAGGAGGGAGTTGCAATAGTCGAGCCTGGAGAAAATGAATGAATGGGTGACTTTTAGGAGGTCTGGAGGGGTGAGAATTTGTTTTATTTTTGAAATGGATCGTAAATGAAAGAAACAGGACTGGATGGTTTTATTGATGTGGGTGGAGAAGGTGAGGTCCGAATCGAAAATGACTCCTAAATTTCTGGCAGAGGGGGTGATGTTTACTGATAGTGGACCAAGGCTAGACTGAATGAGGGGGGAGTTTTGAATGGAACAGAGGATTATTTCGGATTTAGAATTATTTAACTGAAGAAAGTTTTCTGCCATCCAACTGTTTATGTCCCTGAGGCAGTCCATGACAGCAGCTAGGCCCTGTGGGTCCTCAGGTCTCAGAGGAAGGTATATCTGTGTGTCGTCTGCGTAGCAATGGTAGGAGACTTGGTGGCGCTGAATTAGTTGGCCAAGGGGCAGCATGTAAATGGAAAATAAAATTGGACCTAAAACTGAACCCTGCGATACACCATAGGCAACGGCAGCAGAAGAGGAGCTGTGGCTGCCCATGGTGACCGCAAAGGTTCGCTCTAAAAGATAAGACTGAAACCAGCTAAGTGCAGTGTCCCTGATACCCACCCAATTTTTAAGACGCTCAATTAAAATGGTGTGGTCGACAGTATCAAAGGCTGCACTGAGATCTAAAAGAATTAAAATTGAGCCCTCCCCTCTGTCTGCTGCTAAAAGAAGATCATTGGTCACTCTGAGGAGGGCTGTCTCAGTGCTGTGACCTGCTCTAAAACCAGACTGAAATTTCTCAAAGAGGTTATTATCAGACAAAAAACTTAAAAGCTGTGTCGAAACCACCTTCTCTAAAAGTTTGGATAAAAAGGGAAGTTTTGAAATTGGTCTAAAATTATTAAAATCAGAGGTGTCAAGGTTTGGTTTCTTTAAAAGAGGCTGGACCACAGCGTGTTTGAAAGCAGAGGGAAATACTCCCTCTAACAAAGAACTATTAATAATGGATAAAATGCTGGGTCCAACCGTGTTAAAAACCTCTTTGAGAAATCTGGTGGGGATAAAATCAAGACTGCACGTAGCTGGTTTCATATGGACTAAAATGTCAGATAAAAAGGATAAGGACACCGGCTCAAAACTGCTAAAATTACAAAGGACTTCCCTGCTTAAAAGCACAGGATATTCAGAAGGAGTGATTCGATGCCTGATGTCCTTAACCTTATTTAAAAAGTGGTTTAAAAACTTCTCACAGGTGTCTTGAGAAGCATTACTAAAATGGGAGGGGGAAGGGTTAGTAAGGGAATCTAAAACCTTAAATAGAACTCTAGGGTTGGAATGATTGGCTAAAATCAAATCAGAATAAAAGGCTGCCCTTGCATCTTTAACTGCCTTTTGGTAGTTCTTCATGGAATCTTTCCAGATGCCATGAAAAACCACCAACCCAGTTTTTTTCCATTTACGTTCATTTCTTCTGCAAATTTGCTTCAGTTCCTGTGTGGACTCTGTAAGCCACGGCTGGGGGTCTTTTTTTAACCTTTTCAATTTTGAGGGAGCTACAGAGTCCAGGATGGTCTGACATGTGTGATTAAAAAGAGAGACAAGCTCTTCTGTGTTAACAACTGGATTAAGATCTGGGTTAAAGGCAGTCAAAGATGCAGAAGTAAAAAGCTCCGTAAACTTGCTAGCAGACGTTGAATTAAAAACCCTTCGATGAACAGGAGCATGGTCAATGAAAGAGGGCTGGGATAAAACAACTGAAAATAAAACCAGCTTGTGATCTGACACACAGATATCCTTAGTTAAAAACTCACCAGGGCTAAGACCAGTAAATATTACTAAGTCTAGACAATGTCCTTTTGCATGGGTTGGTTCCTGTATTGCCTGGGTAAGGTTAAAAGAGTCAAGAATTTCAATAAAATCAACAGTCATGGGCTGAGAGGGACAACAGACGTGTATGTTAAAATCACCTAAAATAAGAATACTGTCATAATTGCATACAAAATGGGATAACAACTCAGAGAACTCATGGATAAAAACAGTGCTGTGTTTGGGGGGTCTATAGATTATTAAAACTAAAACAGGGTCTTTCAACTTAATAATAAAAGCAAGGTGCTCAAAGGAATTAAAAGTGCTGAAGGTGATGGGGGTACATTTAAAAGCCTGCTTGTGAATGACCGCCACTCCCCCTCCCCTACCAGACAGCCGGGGTTGATGGAGGTGAGTAAAGTCAGGGGGGGTGGCTTCAATAAGGCAGGTGTAATTGTCTGGAGTGAGCCAAGTTTCGGTTAAAACAAAAAAATCCAGGTTATTTTGGGAAATGAAATCATGGCATAGAAAGGTTTTGTTGTTGATTGATCTGATGTTTAAAAGTCCAAAGTTCACAGGTTTCCTGTTAAAAGCAGAGCGGGGTAGCCGGGGGAGCAGGGGGATGTGGATGAGGTTGGAGGGGGTACAGTTTCTGACTGGACGGGGGAGAGGACGTGAGGAGGTGGTGTGGACTGGGATAAAGGATTCACTGTGGGGGGTGGGGGGGCAGGTGGGAATGGGCAGGTGAGTGGGCGGGGTTAACAGGACTGCTTTGGGGTGACCAGATGTTGTTGTCAGGAGGGGGGAGGGAGTGACCTGAGTGTGAGAAAATGAGCTGCTGAGTGCAGACTGTCAGACAGGTGAGGAGTGGATCTTGAATTGAATGCTAGATGACAGCATTCGGCTACCCCGCCTGTTGGGATGGATCCCGTCATGTGTGAAAAGCGATGCTCTGTCCCAAAAGAGATTAAAATTGTCAATGAAATGGAAGTTGTGGGCGGGGCAAGTGGCCTGGAGCCAGGTATGGAGGCTAAGAATCCTGCTAAAACGCTCTGCTCCGCGACCGAGTGTGGGGATGGGGCCAGAGATAAAAACTGTCTTTCCAGTGTTGTTTCTGTGATGAAAGTTGAAATTCAATTCTGAAGCTGAAGTTATACTGATGTATGCTAACTGCTAGCATATTAATGCAGTTTCCCATATATCCTAGCAACAAGCTTGCGCTTTTTTGTTATTCTGGTAAATGAGGTGATTTATGCCATTTTGAATGTACTCAATATTAATCTTCTGAGAGAGAGTAATGTACATTTCTTCATAGAGTCAGTTCTTCAGTAAAACTTCAAGCTGAAAATCCTGAATCAGAGTTTTCTGGGGAAACGTTATCTAACTGCTAAGCTAAGATGGCTGCAGCAGACTAGTCGACGTAGGCCCTGGCGGCTCCAGCACAATGTAAAGAGTTGATAAAGAATCGTTAAGCACAAAGGCTAATGATATCGATGGATTGAACATTTCTTATCGATTCTCAACAGGAACCAGTTCTCGATTCCCATCCCTAGACACGACAGCCAAAAACTAAATGAAAATAAGTTGTTAACAGGTTACACTGATGACATGCTGGGGTGTAGTCTGCAACAAAACAGCAGCAAGAAACTCTGATCCGTGTCTTTCATTTAATGTCAAGTATTTGTGCTGGTATCCCAGGTATAGACATCTTAAAGGGACTGTGAAGACTTTCTAAGTGATCTCTAAAAAGCCCTACCCCTTGATATATACTAGATTGTAATCCACAATATAAAATGAAATTTTCAGCAACTATTTTTAAGTTATTTCTAAATACTTATTCTCAGTGTCTGTGCCCGGGCAGCCCAGGTCTGTATTGATTTAAGAAATGTAGAAGTCCATATGACAGCACCACGCTGGCCGACAAAGTTTAGCAGAGTTTTATTTCTGCTGAAAACAATTAATTGGATTTACTTTGTAGTGGTGGTGGATACTGAGGCTGAACTATCAAACAGAAAAAGGACAGAAGAGCAGGAGAAAGCTAAACAGGAGAGTGATGGAGGATGGGCTAAAGGCTAAAACACGGGCTAAGCATAATTGATTCTTGTTAGTACAAGACTATTTTCAGTCACACTGTGTAATCTGCTGAGTCATCTCTTGAATTATTTGACATTAAAAGGAAGAAGGAACAATGTCAACATGCACCACCAAACTTGATTTACAAAGTCTTGCCCCTTCAAGAGGCAAACTGAATGCCAAACTTGGACAAACCTGATTCCCCACTGACACCCTGAGTGCTACAAACCATTGTCCAAAAAATGACACATATACAACAAAAGTGTGGCTTTGTTACAGTATCGAACCAGGGAATCATATTCCTGTGTATTGGCACAGAAATAATTCTGACAGTGTTGAAAATATGCAACAAGATATCCACCAAAATTGTGGACAGTCAGCCAAAAATGCAACAAGCTCAGACGTAACTTTGTAAACCAAATCTTGCCAACTCAAATCCTGCTTGCTCATGCCAGAACAATACACTAGCATGATTTTTTTCTCTCTCTTTCTTAAGAAAAAGAAGAAGAGTCCACAGTCAACTTATCAAAACTCAGATCATCTTTGCTGAGATTTTGGCACAGCATGAAACTTTCTGCTTAACATGACATGGCTGGTGAGCAGTCATCAGCTCACACCATGCAGGTGAACTGAAATGCACCCAGGAAACATTACACGGCTCTTAGCTGAAACAGTTTTTCTTCTTTAAATAAACATTGTGGGGAATAACCTTTTCCGCAGCCAATAACCATAAACCAACATTATTCTTCTCAGGATGTGTTTGAGATTTGAAGATGAAACAGGATGTCACTGTGAGCCTGAACTACGGCCAGCAGTTTGTCAAGGGATGAAGAGATGAAACCTCTCAGTGTCTGCACTTGGAAGACTTCTAAGAGGGCATGTTCCAAAGTTCTGGCATTCTTTTAGGTCTTGGGCTTACTTTCCCACAAACGAGTACAAAGTAAGAGGTTTCTGGTGGTTTGAGCTAATTGAGAAAATTAGTTTCCCAATCTAGTTGCATCACTTTGTTTCTATTTGCACTTTGATCACAAGTAAATAAAACTAAAAGGCAGCGTGATTTTATGATCAGACTGTACACTAAACTACCCTTTACAAGTCTAAGTTACACATTTTTTCATCATGCAGCCGAGGTGGCCCCCTGTAATAAAGACTTAGGTTCCAGCAACATCTAAAGTCTGGGTCTACTATGTCTGTGAACTCCTGTAATTCAAACCAGTGTCAGAGCTTACCAGGTCAATCTGGAGGCTTATTCAGATTGCTATGATCCCTTAAGGGGGCTGTGAGGAGTTTCTCACTGATGTTGAAAAGATGTCCCTTCTAGATATATGCCTGATTGTAATCCACACTTTAAAATGAGATTATCAGTACCAATATTACAGGTTACATGTTATTTCAAAATGCTACTTCTAGCTTCCCGATCAGGTCGGGCAGGACCAGATTGATCTACGGCACGTCAAGGTCTCTATGACAACACCGCGCCGGCTGACGATGTCCAGTTGTGAGAAGAGAGATCTGTGTTTTTTTTCTGCCGAAAACAATCTCTGTGACTAGTTTTTTAGTGATGGTGGACACTGACACTTTTCAAACAGAAAAAGGACAGAAGAGCAGAAGAAAGCTAAACAGGGGAGTGATAAAGCAAGAGCTATAAGCTACAAGGGCTAAACTGTTTCTGATTATGTTGATTCCAACCCACATGCAGCAGTTATTCTGCAGTGGTCTGTTCAAACTTGAGAGTCTATCAATAAAATGAAGAGTGAAGTTATGTTAGCTCTGCTTGGTACATGACTCGCAGGACATAACCAGGGTTCACTCAAACTGCACATTATGGACATGTCTTAGAGCACTGAGCTGCCAGCTGCGCTAAATATAAACAGCTACTAAACTACTTACAAACTGTCAGTGTTTGCTAGTTGTCACATTAGCCTACAGATACGTCTAAGCACCAGGCTGCCGATAGCACTACATGTGGCCGGCTGCTACAAGGTTTGCTTGATGCCACGTTTCAAACCCTTTTGATACGTAACTGTACTGACAAATACCTTACCTCGGCGCGTTGTATCCAGTAAAAAGTTGTCTTAAACACAGCGCCAAACTTCAGACTGCGTCTGTTTCTCTCTCTCTCCCTTTCTGTGTGTGTGTGTGTGTGTGTGTATGTGTGTCTGTGTGTGTGTCTGTGTGCGTGTGTGTGTATCCCTACCCCCCCCCCTCCTTTTTTCTCTCCCCCCCCCCTCTCTCTCCCACTCTCTCTCCTCTATCTGTCTCTCTCTAACCCCAACACAGTCGAGACAGATGTCTGTCTAACATGAATCTGGTTCTGTCCGAGGTTTCTGCCCGTTAAAGGGAAGTTTTTCCTTGCCATTGTAACTTGCTAAATGCTGCAAAGTCCTGTACTCATGGTGGATTAAGATAAGATAAGACTCCTTATCTTGTCTTGATGTTGGGTTTCTGCTAATAAAATTTTATTAACATTTACGGGTCTAGACCTGTAAATGTTTTTGGAAAGTGTCTTGAAATAACATTTGTTATGATTTGGCGCTATATAAATAAAGATTGATTGATTGATTGATTGATTAAACAAAGACTTCTTTTTGATCCTGATCTCAATTAATTTCAAAGCAAACACACGTCTCGCTAAAGGTAATTTACAACAGTGTGCGTGAAACTTTGAGCCAGAAGGTGGCAAGGCCGTCCAACTAAAACAGGTCCTCCTCATAGGATCTTTAAGTCTGCAGCGGATAATTTTTTTTCCCTTAGGGTAAACATGGCATTTTCAGAGAATAAATTTGAAAGTTTCAGGATGTTTTGCAACATCTAAATAAGTTATGTAAATATATATATATATATATATGTATATATATATAAATATATATATATATATATATATATATATATATATATATATATATATATATATATATATATATATATATATATATATATATATATATATAAATAAGTATTTTCTATTCCATTCTATTCTATTCTATTCCATTCTCTCTCTCTCTCTTTATATATATATATATATATATATATATATATATATATATATATATATATATACATTAAAAACTCAAATATGACATATCTATATTTATTGATAATAGGTATAAATCATGTGCGTGTCAAAAAAATGACTGGGGTAAGTAATCAATCCTTTTTAGGGCACTCATTTTAAATTGAAAATTTCAACAGTGTTATTTGAGAACACACAACTTATAGTTATTAAAAAAAGGGGGGAAAACAAAAACAAAACAAAGAAAAGCCTTTGTCTCATTTTACAAAATGTTTGTCTTTTAGTGAGTGCAGAAGTGACTAAAAATAGTTCCTTGTTCCATAAAGGGTTATGACGCTGTTTAATTCCTAATTCATGCTTATTTGAGCTAGGAATTATAACTGTAGGATTTTTCTTATCACACCACCAGTTTTACAAAAAGGGAAACCATCATTCAGGCCAGAAAAGCCATTACAATTTAAAATTAAAGCAGATTTCAGGCAAGCTTAATTTTAACAAGAATTATTCAATTTCACAAAATGTAGCTCAACATTTTGCAATTACTTTTTACATGCACAAATGCGTATAGCCTAACCATTTCTCATTACTAAAATCCCTTTCATATACGCAATAGGAAAGTTTAAACTGCATCCATTAACAGCACACACTGCACAGTACCTGTAGCACGTTGCAACTTCTCCAGTCGACTTCACGCAGGGGTATTTTGTTGTGGAAACGTTATTTTCAGAGCACTCTCCCCTGTGAAATGAAATATTTACTATTTAACAAAAACATTTTTCACATTTCATCTTATATCCTTGTGTTACTTTGTGTCTGTCATTATCTTTTTTACCCGTCAGTAGCATCCTCCTCTTGGTAGGACCAAAGCAAACCTCCTGAGAAGTACATGCAGGTGACGGTGAGCAGCAGAGGGCTTCTGTTGTATTTTAGTATCATCTCATCGGTCCGGTCACCTGGTCGCTGTCAGTAACCCGTACTTGTGGTTATTGCTTCCTCACAGTTGCAGCTTCAGAGCCTTAAGTGGTGTAAGCATGCTGACAGACCCTCCCACCTCAGCCTCTGCCCCCGAAAATCTAACGAGAATAATCCAACGTAATTCCAGGAGCTTGTTTAACCTACTTTACGATAGGTACTTTTGGCAGTTACGGTAAAAAAGAAAAAGAAGAAAAGTTAAAAAAAAGAAACCTCAAAAGCCGGATGTCATTTAACTTTCTCCCCCTACAGATACGTTTTAACCTTGGTATTAATTTTCACTGAAACAAACTTCAGTCGCCGCCGCTCATTGACGAAACTTGCTATCACTGATTTACCCACAGTTCTCCCATCACTTGTCCACAGCAAGGCACGTGCTGCAACTTGGAACTCTCACGCACACACATACGTCCAGTGGGTGTGTGCGTCATGACGTCTTCACCTTTGCTACCATCGCGTGGCTGCGACTGAAACAACTACTCAATAATAAATTACCAATATTCAAATAACCATAAAAGTTATCTTTATTATGAATAAAAAAAATTGATTCCTTTTATTTTTGTTTCTCAATAAACCGGACATATAAATAAGTAATGAACCCAACACATTAAGAATGTA
Source organism: Halichoeres trimaculatus (assembly GCF_033239565.1). Lineage (NCBI taxonomy): Eukaryota > Metazoa > Chordata > Actinopteri > Labriformes > Labridae > Halichoeres > Halichoeres trimaculatus. The sequence continues at coordinate 16,538,400 of NW_027437194.1, read as the reverse complement.
TTAGCAGTATGGCCATAAATAAATTTGAGGCAGTTATTGTACCTCTATTAGAGGTTGCAAATGTGCAGTACTCATCAATTGACTTGATAAGTTTTTCTAAATTATTAAAAGGGTCTAGGGTTTTACAGGTTTATGAAACAATTATAAAGGCTTGTACTTTTCTTGTATAAAAAAAAGCTGTTCAACTTCTTTTGTGATATAGAAATATAGTTATTCGACCTAGCCTCAAAGACCTATTAATACAGTATGACACTAGGATACCAAATTAAGAACAGGGAGGACATGCAAACTTAACACAGATAGGCACCTGTCCTGCCAGAGAATTGAGCCTTGCTGTGAGGCAACAATAAGTTAAGATTTAGACAATGTAACAACAACTTCTGATGCTTTGATGATAGAATAAACTCATACATATAATAGACCTTATTCAACTAACTAAAGATAGTATAAAATCTAAAGTTACATAAACCTAATTAATTTGTGCATTTCTTTATAATCAAAATATTTTCGCTCTGCAATGTCACGTCAAGAATAATATGCAGGTTTTAGCCACAACGTATGATCTATCGGTATTCGACATTATGGCACAAGCATGGCTCACAAGAAAAATCAAACTGAGTGGCATTTTGATTTTACTCAGAATATGCTTCAAATTATTCAGTGCAGTTTTCTGTTTTGTCTGTGAAATGAAGCCAATTAGTGTCTTTATTTACTGTGTCAAAAAAAAAAAAAAAAAAAAAAAAAAACTGGGGATACATGCTGCAAAATATCTGCCAAATCCCCAGAAACAGAGCTGAGCAGCATGCTCAAAGGGCACAGCAGAGTTTGTGAATTAATTGAGCATCCAGTAAAAATCTATTTAAAGCCTTGGGCCTAGTGCTACTATATGTGCTTCATTATACCACCTCTACACATGACACCTAAACATTAGAAAATAAAAAACAAGCCATAGATGCTATGGGAAGTTTTCAGCCTCCAGCTATAGTAAAATCATCATTAAGAAAGTACATGAAACTTGACAACTTGAAGCATAATTACACCTGAAAAGTATACCAGTAAGTAAACAGCTGTTGGTGAAAGTTAAAAAAAAAAATAGAAAGCACTCACAGTGCAAGCAGGACAGACGCTTTCATCATTATATAATAATCTAATACATTATTGGATTATGGTTGCATTGATATGCGAGCAACACTGAGAGGGTTAGCTTGTTAAGATGGGACTAGATGTGTTATATAAAGTTAGGTATTTCATTCATTGCGTAACAATGCATTATTGTTAAAATGCTCATTTTGAAATGTGTTTTAATAAACTTGATGCACCAGGATAGCCCATATTCCCTCTGTAGTAAGAGGTAGCTTAAGATTCCAGACATCATTTTCACATAAAGCGAAACAGATTAGTCTAGCATAACAACAAGTTTTACACTCTGCAAACCCCAAATCACTTTTCTCATCCTACAGGTCAAGTAACCTGCAGTGTGAGAGATTTGATGAGAAACTCTACACCAAAAAGCGGATGACTATGGTTTGGAATGACTTTACACCTCTGTGTTATCTTTACCAACAGATATGATCTAGGCAGTCAATGTCCACTGGCACCTGCTGCACCCATGATGTTTTACAGTTTCTCAGGAAAGCTCTGTGGCATTACACCAAGCAGGAAAGCAGTCCAAGTGAAACAAGAGGACTGTGGTGTCACTTACAGGCAATATGGTACTTTTTGATTTGTTGTTGCAGGTATCACTGCACGACTCTGACTCAAGAGAAATATATATTCCCTCCTAAAGTCTTTTCTTTTCTACACTGAAGTCTGGTTTGTAAATGGCTGTCACAGTATCACCTTTGTGTAGCTTCAAAAGACCTGCTCAAGCATGAACATTTCAGTTCCAGGGAAAATAGTGTTTCTCTTCCCTTCATTACAACAGAGCTGTCTGAGGTGCAGTTCAATTTCCCACCACTTGATGGCCCTTGCAACCAACAGATCCTACCCCCACCCCTCCTTTGCCACCATCGTCATCATTGCCCACAAAATGGATGACAGCTTTTAGAAATACCAGGGTGCGTCACGACTCTGAGGTGCACATGCTGTGCCATTTATGTTCCACCTGTTTTGATGCCTCAGCAGCCCCGAGAGGAGAAGAGGAGAGGAGGAGAGGAGGAGAGGAGGAGATCATGCCTGCAGCAGCACAAGTGACCGATGAATGTTGCAGACTGGTGCTGTATATCAAAGCTACAGGGCTGATAACCCCACTGTAATATCTGGCAGCATCTCCTGCCTTAGAGATACAAAATAATTATCTGGGGGTCTTTTGCTGTGTCATCAATTTCCAGGAAACAACACACAACAACAAAGGAAGCACCCCTACCGTTTTACCTAACACTTTATTGCCTCTTTTAAACAAATGAAAGAGAGTTTAATTATGTCAGCTTGGCTTATGAGTTTTAGTGGTTAGCACTTGTTTACTAGAGCTGTTCTGCACTCTGCCATCTCTCCTTTCTCTGTTTGAGTGTGTTTACACCAGGTTTCTGAATTCCAAACTTAGACAAGGTTGAGCAAAGACCACACTCTCTTTATGTAGTTTGTTTTCTCTTATCTGTTTTAATTTTGTGGCTCAGACTGGATGTTTCCTAACCTGGATGAATGGCTTAGAGCACAAAGGTAGTCTTTTATTTCACTTAACAGCATCACATCAGATGAAACCCCTATTCTATCTTTACTACCAGACAGAGGAAGAATTTGCACAATCAATGGACCAAATGGTACTGAAATTAAATCAGATAGAAGATCAGTGATCCAAAGAATGAGGACAGAGTTGGTAGAGGTTTGTAAGGAAACATAAACAAAAGCCACCGAAGACTAAAACTGTGTGTCTGGGGTTGGCTCTCAGCTGTTTCTCTTGATTAAGGAGCTGTCCTTGAGATTTCTGCGAGGGGCTGGAGTGGCCCGAATTGAACCTGGGCAAAGTGGACCAGGACTGCACTTCTGATTTAAGAAGGAGGATTTTTAGGAAAGAGAAAATCTGAATAGAAAGCAGCTCTGTTACACATAATGAAGTGACAAATGAGAATCGGTGCTGTATAACAAGAGCTTCTCATAACTATTGAATGCTGCATGCAAATCATCTTTTAGCCTCTAGATACTCTCTCACACATAGGATGGCAACAAGAGTATCACAGGGAACGAGAACCCTTCTGTCAGAACTCCTCTCCCGCTGTCTTCCTCTCTCTGCACAGTGCAGCACTGCAGTGCTGCTCTGCACATGCCCAGACAGACTGGGAGAGAGCCACCGCAAGTTTGAGCTCACGAGAATTTTAACAGGCTGCATCACCGACACTTTGATGTACTCCTGCAAGCTGTGTTTGTATCAGGGACAAAAGACTTACTTAACACAACTGAGGATGAGTCTGTCAGTGACATTTCTGAAAGGTTAATTAGATCAACGCAGACACATCTGATGTCATGAGAATCAATCTTGTGACTTTCTCTTGCAGGGCTTTGTTTTGTCTCAAGGTCACTCTGCCCACTCTTGAGTACAAAATAAAGTTGGTGCAGCTTTAATTTGCAGCATCCCACTCATCTTTGGTTAATAATGTCAGATTTGGTCATTTAAAAAGTTCACTTTTTACACCACTGTGCACTGATCCAAACTCTCATAGGATGAGTGTACAGAAACGTGGACAACGTGACAGAACCCCTAAAGTGAAGCCTAAGTAGTTAAAGCTCCTCCTACTGACTGGCTGTACAACAGGTCATAGAATTAACATCCATTAATAAATGGGACATGGGTCAGACTATGAAATTAGAAAAACATCAATAGATTAATTTTTGATGCAATAAAATGTGGTAAGAAGCCATAATTCACAGTTGAGAAATGCATCTCCTGCATTACTTATAATCTATCACCTATTATTATTATTATTATTATTATTATTATTATTATTATTATTATTATTATACATTTATTCTGAGGTGCCTTTCAAGTCACCCAAGGTCACCTTCAAGTGAAGATAAAAGCATTGTAAAACACCACAATTCTGAAATTTCTTGGTTACTCCGATGTTGAAACAGCAAAAATATCTTTATTTGATTGTTTGTTCACAGAAGTTGGAACAAAAAAAACAATGTGGCCATCTATGATAAGCTAAAATGTGATCAAAACCCACCAAAAGGCTGAAGTTATGCATGAATAAGCAGGAGAAATAACATCAAAAGGTCTGCTGACTCATGAGTGTGTTACTTTGTCCGGAAAATCAGAGGAAAAAACAAGTCAACAACACAGGAGAGATCTATTGCTTCTATACACTATGCTTCTGCTGCATCAAACAGACTGAACTGGAGTCTTACTTAAAGTGAAATAAACTGGAAATGGTTTCAAATGGTGGGTTCACATTTACCAGTGAGTCTGTAAACAACTGTAATTGTTTGGTTTTCCATTAAACATGGTGTCAAAACAATAAACAGCTTGCAACAGGGAAAGTAAAGCAAGACAAGTGAAGCCCAGACATCATCACTTGTGTTTCTCTTGTGGCAGCAGTTTAATACACAGTTTACATCCTGTTATCTTCAGGAGAACGGTGCTCCACCTCACATCACTCTGTCTCTCCCCTCCTTTTTCTTTCTGCTCTCGCACCAGCTGTTCAAAGGTTCACTGGTGAGTCACATAAGGTGTAAAAAGATGTGACGTGCGAAGAAGTCTTGTTTTTGAGCTGTTGTAAACATGCCCATCCCCACAGAAGACATCCTGGATAAGCAAGTGCTCACACGAGGATAGATATAACAGTGGTCTTTGTGTTTTTGCATTTGCATGTAGACACGAAAAAGAAATCCTACAAGTTCAATCTTACAGATTCATTGCTGAAAACAATCATAACCCAGACAAAGCTGGTTTAAATCACTGCCTCTCTGCTGATTACAACACCAAAAAACCTTGACAGCTACTGTGAGATTGGAATTTTCCTCTAGTATAAAGCATGTTTCTGCACGTGTCCCCGTACCAGCGCTGGGATCAATAAATACATCCTTAGTGCAGTGTCCTTGGGATGGCCACAATTCACTGCCCAGCCCTGCCATTATGGCTCTCCCCCTCCTCTGAATCTCAGAGCTCATTGTTACCGCCCCATCCTAAAACACACAGTCACACACACACATGCACTGTATCCTTCCTCAGATGAATCCTCTCTCCCTTTATTCCATATTTCATCCACCATATTCATGACATTTTCTTCTGATCTTAATCATTGGGTTGAAAACTCAGATCATGATGAGAAAATGGGCTGCTGTAGTTTAAGGCCCGACACTGACAGAAAATTTCTAGCGTAACAAGTCAGGAAATGAGAAACCAATGTTGATGATTATTCAAAGTAAAATAATATGTTGTGATCAGAAAGCAACTAGCACAAGCATTCTGGTTCATACTAGCTTAAAAGCAGTTTTAGCTGGGTAGTGTCCAAAAACCAAGATAAGTTTTAGCCACTTCCCAGCCAATATTCAAAAGTCAGCTAACTTTATGTTAGCTAGAAAAAAAACATATATTTTTAATTTGGTTGCACAGGCCTTTTAACTACTTACCTAACACAACCCAATAGAAATATTTAGTTTTAAAAAAACAGCAGAAGCTGTTAACCACTTAATGATGCACTGAAATGTTAGCTAGTAACAAATAATAACAAATGGTAAAATATGCTGTTAGCTGCTAAGTGATGTACTGAAATGTTAGCTTGCAACATACAGTAAGATAAATTTTGGTCCACCTAGCTTACAACAATGTTAGCTAGTAACATACAGTAGCATTAGCTGTAGGCCACTTTTTGATGTACCAATATGTTAGCTAAAAAAAACAGTAGGCTACTGCAATCTGTTAGCCACTTACTAGTATACAGAAATGTTATCCAGTAACAAACACTGACATAAGCTGGTAGCCACTAATTCATGTGCTAAATTGTTAGCTGGTAACAAACAGAAACATAGATTTTTAGCTACTTTCTGGTATACTGAATTGTTAGCTAGTAACAAGCAGTGACATGGGCTGTGAGCCCCTCACTGGTATACTGAAATGTCTACTATTAAAGAACAGTAGCATAAGCTGTTAATTACTTAACAACAACAACAACAACAACAACAACAACAACAACAACAACAACAACAACAACAACAAAACATTTTGTCAATTACTAGCTACCTGTAATGTAAACTAGGAACAGCCAATATTGTTACATGAGGTTTTAGACACAAATTACCTCATCAAAATATTAGCTTGTATGTTGCTAATTGCTGACAATAACTGTTGTCTGACTGTAGCTGAAATCTTTTATCTAAAATGTGCCTTTTTAAAAGTTTGTGTAGGAAACTCCTGAGTTTTTCTGATTTTGGCAGTTCACTTGAATAAACCAGTCTTAGCCGAGTTGAGTTAGCTGTCTCACAAACAAAAATAGCAAATAAGAAACATGTCTTCTAATCAGTGGAGCCTTGACTGAAAATCTGGCCATATTTCCCTTTCATATGTCCACTTTCCATTCATTCCTTGAATCCTGATAACATACCAATATACCTGATGCAATGTTTCACTGCTTACTACCTGGAATTGACTGTAATAAATAACATTTTCATCATCTTTTGACAGCTCAAAGTCCTTTACATAACATGTCACATTCAACCATTTATAAATAATTTAATACAGCCATCAGTATTAAACAATCTGCAATCCCTGGCTGACTTTATTACAGCATTTTAGCACCCCACTGTGACATCAGAGACTGCTGAATATGGTCCATTGATAAAGATTTACAATTGTCTATTTTCACTACCTTGGCGAAAAAACGTGTGCTTGTGAAATAGGATAGAAAACATGAAGAGTTCATTACACATAGAGAAAAAAAAGGTTATAAGTAAAGGGGAGAGTTGCTTAATCTTCTTTAAAATGTTTGGCAAGACTGTTGGCTGCTCCTGTATTTGACGGATGGTCTGGTTTGATGAAATGTGAATAAAGACATGGAGAATATGTTGCATATTTCCTGATTTTGATCCACTGAAATATACAGCCAGGGAGCAGATGGTTGGACTGTGGCAAGTCATGCGGTAAAAATGGGAATAAGAAGGGGTTCTATTTCTCCCGAATGGACCCTTTCTAATTATGTGACTTTGACAAATAAAAAAAGAAGCCGAAGAAATTCACCCAAATGTTATCCATGAGAAAAGACAGCTTTCATGCAAGAGTATTTCAAGGCAGGGCTTCTGTCTCCACTTCTGGCTGCATTCCCTCTCTAAAGCTGCTTTTCTCACATAGCACAGGTCAGGTAAATTGCTCATCATCATTTAAATTAGTTCTGAAGCATTAGGCAGAATTGGCCCTGGGTATCAGTTAATTTATGGCCCAGCTGAGCTAACATGCACCACTACACAGAGCCATATTGTTGAGCTAGAGGGCTATTATCTTTCCCATTTGTTTTCCTTCACTTTCAGAGGATGTTAAGTTAGCAAGTGTGAGTTCAGTTCAGGTAGCTTCTGTGAGAACTGAACAAACATTTCCTTTCGATTAGCCCAGAAGTGTGTGAATTGGGTGTTGTGTCGACCTGGGTGTACAGTTTGGTATAGATAGAGGTGAGCTGTCACCCATACTGGGATCACTCTTGGCAAGCTGTTAACGAAAGGTGAGGGAATCGCCTCTGGATGGGTTCCCTCCATGTCTGGCTTTGTCTCCCTCGCTTTCACTAAGCAAGGCGCAAAAAGTGCCCTGTTATTTATATCATACAGGAGTATTGTTACTATCTGTTTATTTACTATAAGCTAGTTGTGCCTCTTGGTTGGGGCAAGCTATGACATTTACCTTCATTTGGAGGGCGTATTCAACCAACCCCTTTACCCCTGTTGCCTCAAGGTCTGATCCCTTTACAACGCATTTTTTTCAGCTATTGCAAAAACTCAAATCCCTAAAACATCTCATTTACCTTATAAGCCACATGCACTAACAAGCAAAATATAAGGCGTTAAAGGTCCCACATTATTCTCCTTTTCTGCAGTTAAATATGGATCGTTGATGTCTTCATGAAATGGTAGTAACATGTTTTGGTCCAAAAAGCCAATAAATCAAGCACAGCAGCATTGTTTCCAGGCTCTCATAGCCCCTCTGTTCAGAACGCTCTGATTTAGTGGGCGTGGCCTTCATATGTAAATGAGCCACCGCTGATACCGCCCCACTCTTCCGTGTCACTGAGAGCGGCGCCACAAGCTCTGAGTGCACAATGTTTAGAAAACAGCGAAGCTCGTTTACCGTAACATTACAGGCTAAAACAACAGGCTAACCGCAGCTAAAGTTAGCATCCTGAAGCTAACACAGGGACAGGGGGGACACTGAGGAAAAGCTCTTACATCTGCTTCACAGCACACAGCATTTAAAATACTCACATTTCCAGGGTCCAAGGTTTGTTCGCGGATGGTTGGTAATGCGCCTGGATTCAGGACCAGTCTATTCGCTAGCCCTCAGACGAAACACCAACAAAAGGGGGTGCCCACCTAATAACCTTAAGCTATCACAGGCCCCGTTTTCATGACAAAGTTTCATCCAAAAACACTAAAACGCAGAGAAAAAAATCTGCGTTTATACAGAAATGCTGAGGGACTGAAACGATGTAGTGGGCCTGTAGTTTTGTAATATTTTTATTGATGCAAGATGTCTACTTTGCTCACCACATGTATTGCAATTAAAGAAACAACAGAACAGTCTCGATTTTCTAAGTACCATGCTTCATAGTACAGTTAATTTCCATTCCATCTCTTCTTTCAGGCTTCACAGCTGATGAGCGGTCCAAAAAATGCCTAACCTTCAACATTTTGTACATATCAAAATGTTTCCCTTTTGGAGTCCTGTTTTTATGTTTATGGGTGAGATGCTTGGAAAAACAGAATTCTGGCCTGGACGGATTTATAGAGATTAAAATCTCAGCATTAATGCTTTAGCGACTGGCAGCTTTCATCAATAACACTTACATCCCCTGATAATATAATTACTGCCATGACACTATGACAGCTTTTCACTTTACAGCCACTGAGTCACTTCAGATTTTTGCATTCTTATTCAGCCTTTTTTTTTTCCAGCTCAAATTGAACTTTCTCCAGCTCATGCAAATCACTGCTATACTGTCTGAGGGACCTGTCTGGGAAGTCATAGCCTGAACTTATCAGCTAATTGTATTTTCTACAAGCAGGTCAAAGTGTCAGTCAGGGTAATAAATCTTGAACATTCCTCCTGTTGATTGATTTAGCCTTCAGAAATGTCACCAATTGGTCATACATTTGAAATGTCAGTATGATGGTGGCAACATTTGGGAGAAAAGCAAACAAATCATGCTCGCTGAGTAGATGATGGCAAGTGCTCAAAAACACTGTGGATCTCACACTGTCGGTTTCTGTCCAGCTGTGTCATGGATCACAATCAGCACAAATGCTGCACAAATTTAGTAGCCAGTACCCTTCAGTACGGACACGACTACAGGCTGTTTATATTTGCTGCAGTGGACAGATACGATTTTAAGTTCTGTTTAAGTTCTGATGAAGATGATGCACCTGCTCTACTTACACACACACACACACACACACACACACACACACACACACACACACACACACACACACACACACACACACACACACACACACACACACACACACACACACACACACACACAAACACACACAACATCCCTGTGACTTACTGATAAGCTTTCCCCATCTACCAGCTGCAGCCACAGCACTTACTCCTTTGGGACTCAACATTCAACATCCTCGGAGGCACACCTGAGCTGTAACAAATCTCTGGCATCTACATACAGCAAGGATGCACTGATATCTCAGCATAGTTCACAGCAATCTAACCAGAATCTGTTTGGACATGTGGCCCCAATTGAGTTTTACATTCTGTATCACAATAGATAAGTAATGTAATTACCTCACGAGGCCAGCTTTCCCTGAAATCCATTCATCCTCCTCTAAGTTGATTAAATTAAAAATATGATGAATACGCCTCATTTTGTTTCATTATGCTGTTTCTATGCAGATTATTCAATCTTCCTGAAAAAGAGAAACATCAAGGATTAAAACTGTGTTTCCTGATGCAACAACTGTGCGTTTTGGCTGGGAGGTCTTCAAAACCATTAGATTATCCACTAATGTTTATGAATTAATCATCCAAACGAGTTAGAAAGCTCTCACCTGAGTAAAATCTGTCAGCATGTCTAGCATTGTTTGGCTGTTTTGTGGTTGGTTGTCAAAATTTATATCCTAGCCATGGATGTAAGTACTACTGAATTCCAGCAGGATAAGAACTGTTTCAGGGTAACCACTAGCAGTTTCTGTTGTCACAAGCTATAAGACTCCATTATATCAAACCTAAATTCAATCTGGTTTAATCTGGTTTTATTAACTGCTGAATTCTAAGCCCTGTCGTTATTTACCCGCCAGAAGAAGGTTAAGGTAGGCATCATTATGTGCAATGCTGTAGTTTGTCTGTTGGTGTTGAGGATATTCTGCCTGCACTTGTTCTAATCCTACTTTATTTCACTGTAAAACGATTTGTTGAATCGACACCCAAAAGAAGAAAGTGCTTGTAGAAAAGCTGTGTTCTGGTTGAAGCTGTCGTAAAATGCCAGAAACACCAGACAACTCTGCCGTCTGAGGCATGAAGAAGGCAGGGCAGAAGGCAGTCAACCTTTCAGTAAGGCAACTTTCAGTAAGATGCAGCCCTCTCAAACTGTTTGAGTTGGCATTGGGCAAACTCCAATCTAAAAGTATGAAGCCTATGCGAAAGTGCCAAAAGCCACGAATCATTGAGTGTCGCTTGAGGATGGCTGCAGAAATACCAGAAATCAAATACACACCAAGCCAAAACAATAGACCTTTACAGCATTCACTCTCAATATTCCAAATCTTGCAAAGTGAAACGGGACTTCGGTGTAAACAAACATGAAAAACAAAAACAAAAAAAAAAAAACACACACACAAAAAGAAAAAAAATTATGGAAAAAGTTGTGGAGACAGCAGGGATATGGGCTGTATGAATAACAATGTGAGTTAGCACCCCACACCCTACAGGATTTTAAGTCGCAAATATTAAACGTTTTTACTATCTATCTACGATCTCTGAATCGTAGGCCTTCCGAGCAGCTCTGCCCTGAAAAAACACTCTTAACACACCCAACACCACCAGAAAATCACATATGGTGTAATTTGCAAACATCCGACAATTGGGCCTTTGCTGGCTTTGATCGTAAGGGGGAGATCGGGACAAAAATGTGCCTGATTATCCTGTAGTGTGAACCCGCCTTTAGCATCCTGTAGCTGTCAGTAAGGAGGCTTAAAGCCCTCCTCTTGAGTCAGCATTTCCAGCATGGCCCTCGCTGATGTCAGAGACTACATCCATATTTTACACAGTCTATAGTTTGAGATTATCATTAAATCCTTGTCTGATCAGGATAATTTGACACATATACGAGTGGTGGCTGCTGGTCAGTCGAGGAGAGGAGGCCAATATTTTTCCAGCCTACATCATAAATTCATTTATTCAAAGTATTCTACCCCCCCTGTCAGCTTGTTAGCAGCTGGAGCAGCTACGTGAGACTACGAAAGTCTGTAAGTGTGAGTGACAGGGGGAGAAGCTCCACAGCTGTAGCTGTAGCTGCTTATTGGTGAAAAGAGAGAGAATCTTGAAACGCAACGCTCATCGTTTTTAAGAAAGGTAAACTCAATAGAGATCAATAAAGCCTCCGGATCAGTCCAAAACAACTGACTGTAAAACTCAGAAGATGCTCTGGTGGAGGGTTATACTTCGAGATCGTTGACTGGCTCATTTCACTGTCAGATCATCCAATCATCATGCAGAAGCCCAGCGTCCAGGCCAGCCCACTGCCTCATAGACCCCCAGAGACGCTCAGCATCTGATGGGCGGGACAAAGCCCAGTGTTTATCCAATGACTGTCCAGTTTCCACAGTGGAACAACCCACTCTACGTTTCGCTGCTGAAGTCATAAGACGCTCAGCGTCCGACTGTTTTAAAGCGCTGAAACGCTGGGGGGATAAATGAGAAAGCTGTCGAGCCAGTTACCTGTGATAGGTAGCTGATTCTGAACAAAACATGAAGGAATTCTAGCTCATATTTTGTCAGTGAAATGTACACACAGCAGTATATATCACCACTTTTTTAGGGACATTTTAGAGGAAGCTGAGCTTCCCTTGCAGTCTTACAGCGATCGCCGCTGATCTATACGTATATAAAACTAAATTAAGATGCATTCATTTAGACTTAGTTCATGTTTCAACAGCTGTTATAAACTGGTTATCCACTTACACGCTGCACTTTACAGCGTCACTCTTTAATTACCAGGAGCTGACAGAGACACAGTCACACACTGAGGCTCAAAGACCATTGTTTGGGAGTTATTAAACTCAGGACAGGGAGATCATGAGATGTTTCATAACCTTAAATTTGAATATACATCCATCCACCATTTTCCCATGCTTTTCTGATAAAATTTGTTTGATGTCCTTAACTTTCAAGTTGTGCATATAAAGCAGGCCACAGGGTACCTCAAGGTCCGAAAGCAGACCCTGTTTATGTCGCCGACTAAATCTCAGGTGGTTGAATGACTGTTGTCAGTTTTATTAGACTTAAAGCAAAGAAAGCTGAAATACTTCTTCAGTGAAGATACACTGCCATGTTGGGCAGCCTTTAAGAATGTTTTGATCATACTGTACTGGCTGCTAAAGTAATCACTACCACATAACTGATGTGTAGTGATGCTTCATGTTCCCAAGGAGACCAGCAGCAGAGAGTCACGCAGCATGAAACATACTAAAGTAACTGGCTGCTGCTTTTCTGTGCACAAACATCACTCTGAAACCATTTTCATGCTTCACAGACAGCTCTCCACGGATACTTGTACAGTGCAGCTCTCTGCACAACACTTACGGCATTCTGCCACTTCACAAAATGAGCACCTTAAAATGTACCACTGTTAACAAGACAGCAAATACAAACCATACTGCTGTCAGCACAGGAAACAAAGTCTCCTCATGCTCTCTGTATTGTTGTGAATGCTTGAAGGCCTCAAACTTCTTCAATAATGTATTAAAGAATAACTTTCAGGTCAATGTGGGGAGGCGACAGTGGTAAATAAAGCAACAGCATGGATAAGACTCACACAGCCATGTCGCTGGAGCCTTGAACTGTTCACTCCTCTCCCACCTCAGACACATGGTCATCACTCTCTCTTTCTCTCTACACACACAAAGAAACACACACACCACTGGTGAGGCATGATTACATAACACTGACGCTCACAGCTGCTGGTTTATCATTTATTAATGCTTCTTCCAGAGGCGTAATTTGCTGTGCTCTGTATGGGACAGTAATAATTCAGGTGATATGCTGAGAAAAAATGTGATGGGCCAGGAAATGAACCTAAGAGTGTCTGAGCAGCTGAGTGTTTTCTTTCCTTTAGCAAATGGGTCATTTTGCAGCCAATTTCATCACAGCACATTGAGATAATATTTAAGGCCTTGCTGATTTATGTCCATTGATTTTTACTTGGATGAAAGTTTCCATTAAGTGTCTACAGAAGGAATTTTTAATACTAACATTCTCAGTACAAAGGTAACATCAGGTTTAGAGGATCACAATCAGAACACTGGTCACACACAGTCAGAGTCACTTGGGTGACTGTAAAGAAGCCAAAGATTGAAAAAGAGGAACAAGAAAAGCATCAGAAGAAGAGAAGAAGTCTGGAGTGTAAATGAACAAAAGGCTCAGGAGAAAATGAAACAAGACCAGCTGAAGGAAGAAAGGCCTCTGTGGCAAAAAAGGTGATGATGGTAGAGGAAGAGCATGTCCAAGTGCTTTAAGAAAAGAGCAATAGAGGAAATGGAAAGAGCGTGCTGGGCGGCAGGGGTGGGGAACAAAGCCTTCCCAGAACGCCTGACCTTTGACTTGGATGTAGGTTTGAAAGGAAATCCTCCAACACCACAGGGTTTAGGAGCAAAAAAGCAACAGTCAGTAAGAGTCAGCTTTTATCTCTCAGCTGCATACCTCTGGTACTGAAAAATCCATATTCAGTTCATTTGAGATGCATGTTTTATATTTTGCACAGCAATTTTGTTTTGTGTTTTATTCAGTTATTTATTTTGCAAAAATAAACAATTATGTTTCATTGATTTGGTTGTGTTGGTTTAGAGTGGTTGAAGTTGTACTCAAATTAAAAAAATAATGCATTGGGCTAAAAGTTTCTGAAGTCAGAAAAGAAAACAAACTAAAAACACTGTGAGTCAGGCTTAACTTATTGATAAGAAAGACTGGGCTCTGAGGGGGATAATTTATATAACCCAAAGTTACTGAAAACATTGAAATGACACTGAAAACAGTTAGGATCTTGATATAAAATAGTGCATCATCTGCATACAATGACATTTTATGTAACTGCCCTATTACGCATTTACCTAGTGGTACAAGTAGGCCCCAAGGGAAATAAATATTTATTTGTAGCTTTGATTTATAGTTGGACGGGACACTGTGGGTTTTTCAGTAAATGTTGAATGTCTTTGAATGTGAATAGTAGAGACATTTAGGTCATTGTCCAACGTTTTTTGTTTTGTCCAAACAGCACTCGCATCACTTTAAAGATTTCTCCTTGATTACACTGTTACATCAATCCATTGAACTCTTGGGTTAGATCTGTTAAACTTTACAGAGAAAGTGTTTGGTTGTGGTTGGGGGCACCTACTGGATCATCTCTGTTGTTATAATAAAGCAAACCACCTACTTTGAGTGGCAGTGCATGTTCCAGTTCGGCAAACAAAATTGATTAGCAAACTCAGGTCAATTGAAGGGCTGTTAGCATATGAATCGGTTGAGGTACCTGCACACATCCTGCTCAAGGACAGAGGATGGTGGCTGCAAACTTAACATTCAGAGCATGACTGAGGAGAAAGACAAGTGAGCAAGGGAGGGGTACTAGAGAATTCATACTTCTCAGTCTTTTACCACTTGAAAGGTTATCCAATTCCATACTGTTTCTCTTTGCAGTATTTCATACAACCTGGGTCCCGACTTTGTTTGAAACAGGGATTGCAGTAAATCAAGTGTTTAAAGATTGATGCATGAATGACTTTCATCAGGTCAGCGGAAATCACTCGGCTGTCTCCAACTGTTCATCAAAATTCAATCTGGCTCCATAAGCTGACTTGTGTCAGTAATGGACAAAGGGCACACACTCGCCTCATGTTATATGGTTGACAGATGTATGAACTAGGGGCGTTTATGGTCCACAGCATTCAGAAAATATTGAAGCTTGTGGTTGTGTGGCTCTGCTTGGACATCATAGTGGAAATGCATCTCTGGTTTACAGAAGCAGTTTTCTTAAATCTCTCTCTTGAATCATTCATAATAAAATGAAGTATAACGGCTGATTTCTGTTGCATTCTGTCTGAGTGTCTGGCCCGTCATGCTGCGGGTAATACCCAGCCATCCTATTTTTGCCGGACGCGGAGTTATGACGCATTAATTCAGGAAGCTGTGACCGTAAACTAGCTAAAAACACCCAGTGATTTTCAAAATAAAACAAACCATGGCCTATGCAGAAGAGATAAAAAATTGCTGCTCATTGAGGATCTGCTCCAGGCTGGCAGTAGAAGGACCATAAGTCATGCACACACTCAGCCAAAAAACCCCACAGACTTTTACAGGATTAAACAGCACATTTCCTGACTGGTTCAAAAACCAGCTCCTGTCTGCTAATTCCTCTATCAGCACACACAGTACAGAGGGTAAACTTTTTTCTAACTCTGTGGTTTAGAGCAAATTAACATCACTAGCTCACCCAATCAGAGGCACAGCTCGGCTTACATGACTGACGGGGAGAC